>NC_140989.1:340016500-341216500 GCF_052327205.1 Somniosus microcephalus
CACTGACATTAGAAAAGTGGGGTGAAGTACACTCCACCGACAAACAGATTTACTGTAGGGACGAAGATCACACTGTTCAAATCCAGCAGAGCTGGTTCACTGCTTGTTTCCTTCCACCACGAAGTTCACCTGAGTTGCGAGTACGCACTTACCTTGCCCTGGCCCAACAGCAGACTGCCGAGAGACTGGAAGCCGTGTTGGAGACATCTAACTCTCGCAGGAGACTCCGCCCTCTGAATCATATGACGAAATCCTTTTACGATAAATGAACAAAAACATCCTTCCCAATTTTAGTCTTGCCTTCCTGCTATTCAGTTCTGGGAATTAAAGACCGCAGTCTGATGATCGACAGACTCAAATACTTGTTACAATGTTTGCAAGCTGCCCCCATTGACATCACCCAACCTCGGCAAATGAGCAAGTTTACGTGAGTCCGTGGTAATTTCCCAAATTAAATGAGACTACCCAGTATTGTGTGAAACTGAATGACAATGTCCCATTGTGTAAAATGTCATTGAACTCTGCTTACATTACTGAGTTGATGGTGATTGGTCCAACAGATTCGGTGCTGGAATAGTGGACAGAGCCAATGACATGAGAGCTCAGTGTTTTAATTAGCTCAGTAGGATAAAATGCATTAATTGACCATAGCTACTGGTGCTTGATTCAAAGAGAGGTGTTTTTTTACATCTAATTTCGGTAAAGAGGAGTCCGTGTTTCACATCTATATTGAGTGTGAGAGGTTGCAGCCCCTGTTCCATTTTTTGAAGGGGCTGCTCCTCGATTTTTGGCTGCAATTCAGTCCCACTCTCCTGATCTACGGCCATCAGGTGCGGAGGGGAGCGGGCGGGTCAGAAGACCTCCTCGTAGGACTGCTCCTGGGCCTGGCCAAAGTGGCCATTAATAGGTATAGGCAGCGGGCGGTCGAGGGGGTCATTCGGCCCGATTGCCTGCCTCTCTTCCGCGGCTATGTTCGCGCCCAGGTGGCCCTGGAGATGGAGCACGCGGTGTCCACCGGCACGCTCGAGGCCTTCCGAGACCGGTGGGCGCCGCAGGGACTGGAGTGCATCATCTCCCCAGCCGGGGTGATTTTAATTTAATTTGAAATGTTTTAAAAATTAATCTAGTGTTTTTTTAAGCTTTTTTACAGTCCACTTGTTCGGTCGGGAGAGCGAGAGGCTCCGCTCGGCGATGCAGAGAGCTCTGCAGATGGAGAAGAATGTCAACCAGAGTCTGCCGGATCTGCACAAACCCTCCACTGGGAGCGCCGACCCTCATCTGTGTGAATTCCTGGAGACCCGCTATCTGGATGAACAAGTGAAGACGACCAAGAAGCTTGGAGATCACATCATCAATTTGTAGAGACTGGGACCCCTGCCTCTTGAGCTCTGTAATGTTACTTACTGTAAAATGTTCACATTTTAAATTTTTTTTAAAATTTCGGTAATGATTTTTGCCCTTTTTTGTGTGGATGGTTAGAATGTTTTGCTTACTTTTAGAGTGTTGGTTCCTTTGCTGTGCTTCTACCTATTTCTAGAATATGGAATATAATTTTTCTGCGGACCTTTAACATTGGCTGTGTAATTAGGAATTAGTTATTTAATTGAGAAGGACATAGGTATGACAAAGACCAGGGTAATAGATTGGAGAAAAGCTGATTTTGAGGGGCTAAGGATAGAACTTGGGAAAATAAAATGGACAACAATATTGGCAAACAACGATGTAGAACAGCAATGGGAAAATTTGAAACGACGTTCAACAGAGTCCAGGAAAAATATATTCCACTAAAAAACGAGAACAAGCTAAACACTAATGAGACACTATGGATGAATAAAGCCTTTAGGGTACAATTGAGGGTAAGGAAAGAGACATACATTAAGTACATGGACAGCAGGAGAGAACATGATAAGGGAGAACATGAAGGGATTAGGAGAGAAGTCCAAAAAAAATTAGGAAGGCAAAGAGGAACTATGAAATTAAATTATCAAGGAACATTAAAAAAAACAGTAAAATATTTTACAGGCACATCAATAAAAAAAGGAAGGTCGGGATGGGAATAGGGCCACTAAGGGATAGAGAGGATAATACCACAGGCAGCAATAGAGAGATGGCAGAGATATTAAATAATTACTTTGCTTCAGTATTTACCAGGGAACTAGAACAGGTGGAGATGACATCCGATGATGAGGTTAGTAATGTTAACTGCATTTAAAATAAAACGAGGAGATATACGAAACAAACTAATGAAACTCAAAGAGTATAAAACCCCTCGTCTGGATGGAGTATATCCACGCATTTTAAAAGAATCTAGGGAAGAAATCGCAGAGGCATTACTACACATATTTACTAATTCATTAGAAAAAGTTGTAGTGCCAGAGGACTGGCGGATAGCTAATGTAATATGTATATTTAAGAAGGGAGATAGAACATGTCCAGGGAATTATAGACCAGTCAGCTTAACATCAGTGGTAGAAAAAAGAATGGAATCCCTACTAAAGGAGAAAATAGAAGAACATCTAGAAATGAAAAATATAATAATAAATAGTCAGCATGGATTTCAAAAGGGAGTCTTGCTTGACCAACCTAATTGAATTTTTTGAAGAGGTAACAGAGAGAGCAGACAAGGGTAATGCAATAGATGTAATTCATCTAGATTTTCAAAAGGCCTTCAATAAGGTACCACATAATAGACTAATGATTAAGGGCAGGGAATGTGGGGTATGGGGACAAGTAGCAAAATGGATAGCTAGCTTCAAGACAGAAAGCAGAGAGTAGGGGTAAAGGGTAACTATTCAGAGTGGCAGAAGGTGGGAAGTGGTGCTCCACAAGGATCAGTGTTGGGACCACTGTTGTTCACAATTTATATTAACAATTTAGACCTTGGAATCAAAAACACAACTTCTAAATTTGCAGACGACACCAAATTGGGGGGGGGGGGAGCCAATACTGAGGAGGACTGCAACAAATTATAAGAAAAAATAAACTTGAATTTATATAGCGCCTTTCATGTCCACCTCATGTCTCAAAGCACTTTACAGCCAATGAAGTACTCTTGGAGTGCAGTCACTGTTGTAATGTAGGAAGAAGATATTAATAAACTTGCAGAATGGGCATATCATTGGCAAATGAAATTCAACACAGATAAATGTGAGGTATTACATTTTGGTAAGAAAAATAGGGAGCTCACATATAATTAGAAATTAAGAATCTAAATGGGGTAAAGGAGCAAAGGGAGTACAAATACACAAATCACTTAAAGTATCAACACGGGTTAACAAGGCCATTAACAAAACAAACCCACTGGAGAGGGTGCAGAGAAGACTTACAAAGATGATACCAGAAATGCGAGGGTACACCTATCAGGAAAGGGTAAGAACAAAAGAAGTAGGAGCAGGAGTAGGCCATACGGCCCCTCGGGCCTGCTCCGCCATTCAATAGGATCATGGCTGATCCGAACCTAGACTCACGTCCACGTCCCTGCCCGCTCCCCGTAACCCCTAATTCCCTTATCAGCTAGGAAAATGTCTATCTCCGTTTTAAATTTATTTAATGTCGCAGCTTCCACAGCTCTCTGAGGTAGCAAATTCCATAGATTTACTACCCTCTGAGTGAAGAAGTTTCTCCTCATCTCAGTTTTGAAAGGGCAGCTCCTTATTCTAAGATTATGCCCCCTAGTTCTAGTCTCACCCATTAGTGGAAACATCCTCACCGCATCAACCCGATCAAGCCCCCTCACAATCTTATATGTTTCGATAAGATCGCCTCTCATTCTTCTGAATTCCAATGAGTAGAGGCCCAACCTACTCAACCTTTCCTCATAAGTCAACCCCCTCATCTCCGGAATCAACCAAGTGAACCTTCTCTGAACTGCCTCAAGAGCAAGTACATCTTTTCTTAAATATGGAAACCAAAACTGTACGCAGTATTTCCAGGCGTGGCCTCACCAGTACCCTGTATAACTGAAGCAAGACTTCCCTGCTTTGATACTCCATCCCCCTAGCAATAAAAGCCAAGATTCCATTGGCCTTCCTGATCACCTGCTGTACCTGCATACTAACCTTCTATGTTTCATGTACCAGCACCCCTAGATCCCTTTGTACTGTAACACTTTGCAGTTTCTCTCCATTTAGATAATAACTTGCTCTTTGATTTTTTCTGCCAAAGTGCATAACCTCACACTTTCCAACATTATATTCCATCTGCCAAATTTCTGCCCACTCACTTAGCCTGTCTATGTCCTTTTGCAGGTTTTTTATGTCCTCCTCACTCACTGCTTTCCCTCCCATCTTTGTATCGTCGGCAAACTTGGATACGTTGCACTCGGTCCCTTCCTCCAAATCGTTAATATAGATTGTAAAGAGTTGGGGTCCCAGCACTGACCCCTGCAGAACACCACTAGTCACTGATTGCCAACCCGAGAATGAACCATTTATCCCAACTCTCTGTTTTCTGTTAGATAGCCAATCTTCCAATATTACCCCCAATCCCATGATTTTTTTTATCTTGTGAAGTAATCTTTTGTGTGGCACCTTGTCAAATGCCTTTTGGAAGTCCAAATACACCACATCCGCTGGTTCCCCTTTATCCACCCTGTTTGTTACGTCCTCAAAGAATTCGAGCAAATTTGTCAAACATGACTTCCCCTTCATAAAACCATGCTGACTCTGTCCGATTAAATTATGCTTATCCAAATGTCCTGTTACTGCTTCCTTAATAATGGACTCCAACATTTTACCAACCGCAGATGTTAGGCTAACTGGTCTATAGTTTCCAGCCTTTTGTCTACTTCCCTTTTTAAATAGGGGCGTTACATTAGCAGTTTTCCAATCTGCTGGGACCTTTCCTGAATCCAGGGAGTTTTGGAAAATTACCACTAATGCATCCGCAATCCCTACCGCTACTTCTCTCAAGACCCTAGGATGTAAGCCATCAGGTCCAGGGGATTTATCCGCCTTTAGTCCCATTATCTTACCGAGTACCACCTTCTTAGTGATTTTAATCGTGTTTAGCTCCTCCCCCCCATAGCCCCCTGTTTGTCCAGTGTTGGGATATTTTTAGTGTCCTCTACTGTAAAGACTGATACAAAATATTTGTTCAGCATTTTTGCCATATCCATGTTCCCCACCACTAATTTCTCGGTCTTGTCCTCTAAGGGACCAACATTCACTTTAGCCACCCTTTTTCTTTTTATATAACTGTAGAAACTCTTGCTATCTGTTTTTATATTTTTGCTAGTTTACTTTCATAATCTATCTTCCCTTTCTTAATTAATCTTTTAGTTATTCTTTGCTGGCTTTTAAATGCTTCCCAATCTTCTATCCTCCCACTAGATTTGGCTACTTTATATGCCCTTGTTTTCAGTCAGATACTATCCTTTATTACTTTACTTAACCATGGATGGCTGTCTTTTCTTTTACACCCCTTTTTCCTCAGTGGAATATATTTTTCTTGAAAGTTGTGAAATATCTCCTTGAATGTACACCACTGCTCATGTACCGTCTTATACTTTAATCTATTTTCCCAGTACACTTTAGTCAACTCTGCTCTCATACCTTCATAGTCTCCTTTATTTAAGCTTAGTACGCTGGTTTGAGATCCAACTCTCTCACCCTCCAACTGAATTTGGAATTCAACCATGTTATGGTCACTCATTCCAAGGGGATCCTTTACTAGGACATTTTTTATTAATCCTGTCTCATTACACAGGACCAGATCTAAGATTGCCTGCCCCCTGGTTGGTTCAATAACATACTGCTCAAGGAACCCATCCCTAAGGCACTCTATGAACTCTTCCTCAAGGCTGCCCTGCCCAATTTGATTTGTCCAGTCAATATGAAAGTTAAAATCCCCCATGATTATAGCTGTTCCCTTATTACAAGCCCCAACTATTTCCTGATTTATACTCCGACCAACAGAGTTGCAACTGTTAGGAGGCCTATAGACTACGCCCACTAGTGACTTTTTCCCCTTATTATTCCTTATCTCCACCCAAACTCTTTCACTATCCTGATCCTTTAACCCAATATCATTTCTCACTATTGCAGTGATTCCATCCTTTATTAACATAGCCACCCCACCTCCCTTTCCTTCCTGTCTGTCCTTCCTAATTGTCAAATACCCCTGGATGTTTAGTTCCCAGTCATGGCCACCTTGCAGCCATGTTTCTGTAATGGCCACCAGATCATACCCATGTGTACCGTCAACTCGTCTATTTTGTTACGAATGCTGTGTGCATTCAGATAAAGAACTTTTAAATATGTTTTGTGACAATTTGTTCCTGCTTTTACCCCCTTTACTACTTTACCTTTATCTTTATACATTCTGTCCCTTCCTGACACGCTCTGGTTTTTAATTCCCCCACTGCTACCTTGCTCTATTGCCTGTTGATGAACAGGCTGGGTCTTTATTCTCTTGAAAAGAGAAGGCTGAGGGGTGACCTAATAGAGATCTTTAAAATCATGAAAGGTTTTGATAGAGTAGATACAGAGAGAGTGTTTCCACTTGTGGGGAAGAGCAAAACTAGAGGCCATCAATATAAGATAGTCACCAAAAAGTCAAATAGGGAATTCAGAAGAAACCTCTTTACCCAGAGTATGGTGAGAATGTGGAACTCGCTACCACAAGGAGTGGTTGAAGCGAATAGTATAGATATATTTAAGGGGAGGCATATGAGGGAGAAGGGAATAGTGGGTTATGCTGATAGGGTTAGGAGGAAAGATGGGAGGAGGCTTGAGTGGAGCATAAACACCAGGATAGACTGATTGGGCTGAATGGCCTGTTTCTGTGCTGTATATCCTATGTAATCCTATGTAATTGGAAGCCTTAATCAAATCAATGTAAAACTGTGAAAAATAATAATAATAAAAACTACACTTAATTAACACAGGTCAATACACCTTTATTCAAAGTTAATATGCTCCAATTTGTACCTAATTACAGGAAACTCTCTTTTAACTGGCAAAATTCAGGAGTAGGTTCAGGTAAGTTTTACTATATATTAGTGGCCATGTAACTGGGGTTCCTGCATCTGTGGCCGTGTAACCGGGGTTCCTGCATCTGTGGCCGTGTAACCGGCGTTCCTGCACAAGTGCCGTGTAACCGGGGCTCCTGCACCTGTGGCCGTGTAGGGGGCTCTCGTACCTTGGTAAGTATACCTCTCTGTAATCTGGACTTTTTGATCAACCAGCCGCACGCTGGTCCCGTCGGTGCTGGATAAAAAAGAGTTTCCTGTATACTGGATTGAGGAAGGAGGAATAGTCCCATTCAAATTGGGTGCATCACAAAGCTGTGGTAAATTAAATTAACATCCTAATTACCTAACTCCTAATACCATATCATAATGACAAAGCAAAAATTCAGCAGAGTATTTTCATAACACTTGTATTACTCAAAACATTCAAAAACTTTCCTCATAGGTGAGGCTATAAAGAAGTTTCATTGGCCCCATATTTACACCATGGTATACTAGCAGACAAATGCTTATCTTGATCATCCAAAATTATTCTCTTTGCTCTTTAAGCAGATGCATTAACTCATTTAAAATAAAATAGTGAAAGGAATTTCAGAATAATACAATACAATTCGGCGCAGACTTGATGGGTCGAATGGCCTCCTTCTGTGCTGTACTATTCTTTGATTCTAATTAGGATTTGTAGGATTTGTACATTAATATCCCAGAATATAATTTCAAGACTATTTCATTTAAAAAAGGAATAAGAAAAATCATTGCTTTGCATCGCACTCAGTTCCTCTCATGGGCTGGATTTTCCTAAGCCCCTGGAGTTGGGTTGGAGGCGTGCGGGCGATAAAAATCGGAGATCCGGGGGTCCCGACTCCATCCCGCCTCCAAACCGCCTCCATGTCAATTTCATAGGAGTCGGGTTCCCGACAAGTGCTGGAACCCGACTCCCAGAGGCGGGAAGGGATTAAAGGCAATTAAACTGCCTGTTAACAGGTAGTTAACAGGTAGTTTTTTGCCTATTCGCGATTTTTATTGCAGGTTTGTGGGCTTCCCGACAGCTCCAAACCACGAAAAGTTTTCGAGGCGGGACGTGGGTCTGAGGTCTTGGAGGGGTCGAGATGCCCAGTGTTCAGGTGAGTGAGGGGTGCAGGAGTGCAAAGGTAAGTGTTTTGCAAGTGTTTAAATAAGTTTAACTTACTTTTACTTACCTTTACAGGAGTCCTGCATTCCGGTGTCGGGAGTCGGCTGCAAGAACCACAGAAGCTCCGATTTTTAAAAAAAAATCAGCTTCTTTGTTTCTACAGCAAAATGATTTTAAAGTTATCCTGAGAAAGGACTGAGGCTGAATTAGCAGTTTTTCAGTGCTTGACAGCTTCAAACAGCTGTTAAACACTGATATTTCATGTGCCAAAAGCTTTTGACAGATGAAATGTCAATCTCTGACGTCACCTGTTGCCGGGTGGCCCTTAATTGGCCACAGGGCGGGCTCAACAAGGTCAATCAGAGGAAAATCCAGTGGGTTGGCCACATCTCCATGGAGGCGGGACAACAAGCCCGAATGTGGGTTTCCCACCTCCAACCCGCACCCATAGCAAAATCCAGCCCATGTAGTTTCCATGTGACTAGCTTAATGCCAGCTTTGCTCAGTTAGTAGAATGCTTGCCCCACTACAGAGATTTCAGCACATAATCCAGGCTGACAATCAAGTATGGCACTCACAGAATTCTGCATTGTCAGAGTTGCGGTCTTTAGAATGAGAGGCATTTACTGTACTTAGGTGGATGTAAAAATATTTCATGGCATTATTTAAAGGGCAGGGAGTTTTCCTTGCGTCATGCTCAGCACTCTTCCTTCAACCAGCACCACCAAAAACACATCAACTGACAATTCATCCCACTGCCAAACAGAATACTTGTTCGTTTATTAATTTGCTGTTTGTGGGACCTTGCTGTGTGCAAATTGGCTGTCAGGTCTGCCTACATAACAGTAAGGACTGCACTTCAAAAATAATCCATTTACTGCAAAACACTTTGGGATATCCTAAGGGGCGAGATAAGGCACAAAATATTCACACATTCTTTATTCTATCAGAAATTCACAGTTAAACATGATTGAGAATATCTTGTTGCAGTTTCTTGTGTATTTGAATAGAATTGGACCATTCTGAAATGTTTTGTGTTTTATTACTCTGTACCTGTATTTGTTTTAATTTTAGCCAGGCTGCCTAAGGAGGTCAGTGTATGGAAAGCATCCAGAGAGGGTTTAATAAGGTTGATTGCAGGAATTAAAGCTTCAAGTTATGAGGCTAGGCTGCTCACTGTCTTTAACTGTCAGTGTGTTTAATCTCTCAAGAGATTGATTGCTGGTGTTTTTTATAGGTCCAGTTTGCTAAGCATGGATGGCAGAGAGTGGGAAAAAACACATCAGACTGGTAATTTGTCTTTAGAGTTGAACAGTGACACTAATCATATCAGGAAGGGATTCCCTTGCTTTTCATTTATTTTTGCACCACACATACCACAATCATAACATATGGCTGGCTACACCACAGATTATTTATTTACACATGGAAAGCTTCTTAACAAGTTATCCTTTTGGCAGCCTGATGTTTGTGGTGGCTTTCCATGTGTAAATAAATTATATGAGGTGTAGCCATAGAGTCATAGGGGGAGAAATTCGGTATCGCCCCATTTGGGGTGCAATTATCGGCCGGGCACAAAGATTAGCGCCTGGCGCTAATTATCGCCTCCGACTGCAAACTTGGCTTCTATCGCCCCTGGAGGTGATTGGAGCTCTAAATCAGGCGCTACACACCTGTCTTAAGGTGCAAAGGCTGAGGAGCGAGGTGCTACCTCAGAGCGCTGGCAAAGCTCATGTGGTGTCAGTCAGCAAAGGAACACAGACACACTGGCGCTGGCCAGTTCTTAAAGGGGAGGGTTGATCTTGCTCTCCATCCACATCCTGCTCATTGCAGCCTTGAATCTCGGCCTGGAGAGGCCTGTACATCAAATTTGCTGGAAAGAACAACAGAGAGAACCAGGGAAAGAGCTCAGAGTGCAGCCCCCACAGTCTCTTCTAAATTGATACAAGGAAGGGCAAATCAAAATGAACCTGCAAAGTGCTGCTCAGTACCCAAAACTCCTTCACACAGCGTTGAATCTCTCCAGAAGTCTCTCTCTCTCTCAGAATGCGTGGTGCAAAAATGTCACCAACAAAAAAAGGCAGGAAGTGGTCGCCTTTAAATAGCGCTCCCCCCAGTCCCTTCCTGACTGCAAAATGCTCACCTCAACCTGCCGTTGCTAGCGGCAGGCGGTAAGGCAGGGGGCGCCACTCAGTATCCAGTCCGGGACGCTACCAGGGCATTGCACACTCGACTGACTTCATGATCTGCCAGCGCAGGAGATTGTGGCGGTAGTGTTTAGCGCTGCCGCAAAATGTCTAGTTAATTTCGTGAGCGGCGCAAACATTGCCGCGCACGGGCACTAGTTGCTTTGCGCCCCATTAGTGCCCTCTTAAGGTGCTAATGGGCGGCGCAAACCAACTGAATTTTTCCCCCATAGAGTTATATAGCACAGAAAGAGGCCCTTCGGCCCATCATGTCCACACCGGCCATCAAGCCCTGTCTATTCGAATCCCATTTTCCAGCACTTCGTCCATAGCCTTGTATGCTATGGTGTTTCAAGTGCTCATCTAAATGCTTCTTGAATGTTGTGAGTGTTCCTGCCTCTACCACCCTTTCAGGCAGTGAGTTCCAGATTCCAACCACCCTCTGGGTGAAAATGTTTTCCCTCAAATCCCCTCTAAACCTCCTGCCCCTTACCTTGAAACTATGTCCCCTGGTTATTGACCCCTCTACTAAGGGGAAAAGTTCCTTTCTATCTACCCTATCTATGCCCCTCATAATTATGTACACCTCAATCAGATCCCCCCTCAGCCTTCTCTGCTCTAAGGAAAACAACCCCAGCCTGTCCAGTCTCTCGTCATAGCTGAAGCGCTCCAGACCAGGTAACACCCTGGTGAATCTCCTCTGCACCCTCTCCAATGCAATCACATCCCTCCTATAGTGTGGTGACCAGAACTGCACACAGTATTCCAGCTGCGGCCTAACTAGCGTTTTGTACAGTTCCATCATAACCTCCCTGCTCTTATATTCTATGCCTCGGCTAATGAAGGCAAGTATCCCATATGCCTTTTTAACCACCTTATCTACCTATCCTGCTGCCTTCAGGGATCTATGTACATGCACAACAAGGTCCCTCTGATCCTCTGTCCTTCCGAGGATCCGACCATTCATTGTGTATTCCCTTGCCTTGTTAGTCCTCCCAAAATGCATCACCTCACACTTTTCAGGGTTAAATTCCATTTGCCACTGTTCTGCCCATCTAACCATTCCGTCTATATTGTCCTGTAGCCTGAGGCTTCCCTCCTCGCTATTTACCACACCACCAATTTTCGTGTCATCTGCGAACTTACTGATCATACCTCCTACATTCATATCTAAATCATTAATGTACACTACAAACAGCAAGGGACCCAGCACCGATTCCTGCGGTACACCACTGGACACAGGCTTCCAGTCACAAAAACAACCTTCGACCATCACCCTCTGCCTCCTGCCACTAAGCCAATTTTGGATCCAATGCTCTGGATCCCATGGGATATTACCTTCTTGACCAGTCTCCCATGTGGGACTTTGTCAAAACCATACTGAAGTCCATGTAGACTACATCAACTGCACTACCCTCATCCACACACCTAGTCACCCCCTCGAAAAATTCAATCAAATTGGTCAGACATGATCTCCCCCTGACAAAGACATGCTGAGTATCCCTGATTAATCCCTGCCTCTCCAAGTGGAGACTAATTCTGTCCCTCAGAATTTTTTCCAATAATTTCCCTACCACTGATGTTAGGCTCACTGGCCTGTAATTCCCTGGTTTATCCCTACTACCCTTCTTGAACAATGGTACTACGTCAGCTGTTCTCCAGTCCTCTGGCACCTCCCCTGTGGCCAGAGAGGTTCTGAAAATTTGTGTCAGAGCCCCTGCAATCTCCTCCCTTGCCTCACACAGCAGCCTGGGGTACATCCCATCTGGGCCTGGGGATTTATCCACTTTTAAGCCCACTAAAACTGCTAGTACCTCCTCCCTCTCAATACTAATTTGTTCAAGTATATCACAATCCCCCTGCCTGATTTTTATGCCTACATCACCCTTCTCCATAGTGAACACAGATGCAAAATATTCATTTGAAACCTCACTTACATCTTCCGGCTCTACACACAGATTGCCACTTTGGTCCCTAATGGGCCCTACTCTTTCCCTGGTTGTCCTCTTGCCTTTAATATACTTATAAAACACCTTGGGGTTTTCCTTTATTTTGCCTGCCTGTGTTTTTTGATGCCCCCTCTTCACTCTCCTAATTACTTTTTTAAGTACCCTCCCTGCACTTTCTATACTCCTCTAGGGCTTCCACTGTTTTTAGTCCTTTGTATCTGCCAAAAGCCTCCCTTTTTTTCCTAATCCATTCTTGTATAACCCTTGACATCCAGGGTTCCCTGGGCTTGTTGGTCCCACCCTTGACCTTTACGGGAACATGTTGGCTCTGTACTCTCTCTATTTCCTTTCTGAAAGACTCCCATTGCTCTGATGTGGATTTTCCTACAAGTAGCTGATCCCAGTCCATTTTTGACAGATCCTGCCTGATCATATTAAAATCATCCTTCCCCCAATTTAGAACCTTTATTTCCGGTCCATCTTTGTCCTTTTCCAACACTACCTTAAATCTCACCGAATTATGGTCACTGTCACCAAAATGCTCTCCTACTGGCACATCTACCACTTGCCCAGCTAGCCATCCATACGTTTGTGGTATGTGTGGAGATTACAGCCTAGAAATTCGAGACCGCTGGAAACCTCCCAGTGGCACTGCGGGCCGAAGTTAACGGCCGGCGAAATTAATGGTGCTGGCAGCACTGGTATATTGGTGCTGCTTCCTAATTAGCATTAGCACAGCAATAAACTGACTGCAGGAGGCCCAATGTAATGTGGCCGTAGCATCATTGCAGCAAGGACAACCTTCTCTTAAAGCAAGACTGTCATTTTAGAAAGCAATGTGGTCCCGTAAAGGGGAACTGCCTTCTAAAATGAAAAAAAATAAAAGTAATTAAAAAATAGGCTGCTTTTAGCCCTTAGTGCTCAACTGCCTTCTGGAAAAAAATTAACATTGAAAATAATTCCCAAATAGCAGTCTTCAGCTCTTAAAGCTGAATTGCCTTCCATACCTAAAAAAAGGAAACGTGCTTCAGCACTAACACAAACATCTCAGCAAGCTAGGGAAGGGGCACCCAGGGTCTTGCACACAGCACTCCAGCTTTGTACCGGGGCATCAACACAGTAAGAGAGGTCCCCTACCCACAGGGGCCAGAAAGAAGGATGTGGGACCAGATCACTGAGGCCATCACTGAGCGTCACACCCCATGACCTGGCTCCAATGTCCAAAGAAGCTTCATGACCTCAGACCAGTGGTCAAGGTCAGTGAATGCATCTTCAAAAGCCATCTCCTACCAACTGCACCACTAGCCTCATACACTGCTCAATGCATGAACTCCCCTCTCCCAATCACTCACCTACCAACAATCTCTACCAAACACAAGGCACCCCCCCACTCCTAGCTTCACCTCACCCCCTTGGAGGAGATGGTGCAGGCCATTCTTGGCAGGGGCATGGCTGATACCTTGGCCAGCAGCAGGGCTGAAAGAATACAAGATACTGGTATCCTCAGATGTTATCATCCTTCTGGCATGCACCTCTTGCTTTCCCACCCTCCCCTCACCACCACTCCACCCTTGTGCCTTCCTCATTTCACACACCCAAGAAATGCAGCCTGCCCAGCCAGTGGTTGACCAAGAAGAGGGAGAGGAGAGTGAAGAAGAAGCAGCAGAAACACTGCCACTTGATTTGACACACCCAGCCACCAACTACTCAATGTTGATCTGCGAGGCCATCTGCAGTCTTTCCCACTGAAAGTCAGCAGCCTTCCACCAGCCATGCTGCTGCCACTGGTGTAGCACTGCATGACATCAGTAGGATAGGCAAAGGCACACTCAAGACAGTCACTAAGGGAATGCATGAAGGTGATCAGTTGATTTCTTGATGTCATATTGGATGGATAGATGTATAAAGTTGGATTGGAATGTTTGCTTTTTGGTGGTTTTGATTTCAGTATTGTGGCCAAGAGGACGCTGTGATGGTCAGTAACAGAGGGAAGGTAAGGTGTGGGAAAAATGTTGAAAGGGGAATTGGGTTTGTGGTCACTGATACCATAAGCAGATGATTCCAACCCGGATATCATGGCCAGAAAGGGGCTGTCTGGGTTGTATCCTTCCTTCTGTTTCCTCCTCTTCGGCTTCCTCCTCTTTGGCGTCTTCCTCTTTTGCATCTTCCACTTCCCTCTGCGAGCGGATGCTGGAAATCTGAAATAAAAGCAAAAAATGCTGGAAATACTCAGCAGGTCAGGCAGCATCTCAATCTGAGATGTGAATTCTGTTTCTCTCTCTATGGATGCTGCCTGGCCTGCTGAGTATTTTCAGGATTTTCTGTCTTTTCAGAGGCCTTCCTTTACCATCCGAGGCTTTGCAAGCATCCAGCAGCACTTCCTGCACTCCCTGCACACTTTAAAAACTTTTAACATCTATTGCACCTAGCCATTACTTCAATAAAATATACAGGGGGAAAAATTGAGTCGCACCCTCTTTGGCGCTACTTTTAGCACCCCGAAAAAATTAGCACCCCTGCGGCCGAAATTGACCAGTAGCACTCCAAGACGGACGCGGGGTGCTACTGGAAGCGCCCCGCCTCCCTCTTGGGGTGCTGCCAGTGCTGCGGCACATCGCACTGCGGTACTGCAGTCCTTCATCTCCTTATTAAAGGGGAGGGTCCCAGTGCAGCGTGACCCGGACCCCAGCTGGCCACCAGGGATCGGAGTGCCGGCAAAAGAGCCAGGCATTCAAGAGAAGTTCCGGGCTCACGGAGCGCAGAAGGCAATCCGCTGGGGGGCTGCAGAGGAAATGGCCGACCTGCACCTCCCCTTTAATTTGTGCTGCCCTGGCTGCAGGTAGGCCCCCCTGACCCCATCGGACATAGCGTCTGGCGATAAGTCAAGGACGCTACCGAAGATCGTGACCGCGGCGCGAGCATGGCGCTGCGCATGGAGATGACGTCATCACCGGTGGCGCAGCACTGCAGGGCACTAACGATTGCCGCCGCTGCTAACCTCCCGCTGAATTTCGTGGGTGGCGTTGGCACCACCGCGCCCAGGCACTAGTTGCTTTGCGCCCCATTAGCACCCCATTAGCGCTAACGGGAGGCGCAAAGCAACCGAATTTTTAGGCCAAAGAATCCAGTCCAAAAGATTAAATGCAAACTTAGTTGAAAGATGTGTCCCTGTAAGAAGTGCTGACAGCGTCTCTGTTAGTCTGCTGCACGCTCGCTTAGGACCCAGTGCTAAACTCAGCGCAAATGTCCAAGTTTGTAGAGCGTGGTGTTAAGTCTGCATGCCATCACGCTCTCCATATTTGCATGCCCAGGGCTATCAGCAGCACTATGGCCCTCACCAAAATGGCAGCCGTCGAGTCATGCACCAGAGGCGAGTGTTAGAGCAGCGGCCGCCATTTTTTTCAGGATTCCAGCGCGAACTGGTGGCAGTAAGTAGTCCAATTTCTGGGCCTACTTATTTAAACAGACAGCTATGATCACTTTTGCAACCAGTGTCCTTTCTCTGCGATTCTGAATCTATAAATGAGATTAGAATTTTTTTAGCTGGATGACTCTTCTCCTCCACAATGAAGTCTGGTAACTTCTGAAAGATCTTGTCATATGTGAGATGCTTTTTCCTGTCAGTTCTTTGGTCCTGCTTTCATAGGTATGTTCATGCCGAGGGTGATTAGCACTGTGCTATGTCAGCATACTGCTAATGCTAACCTTCCTTCAGTGTCCAGTGACAACACTAAGGTGATGCAATGTAATTCAAATGCGTTTACTAGACATATAGCACAAACCAGCAATATTGCTGATAAATTTTTTATTATTTGATGATGCATCGGCAATGTATGAACACTCATTATATATTAGAAACTTTGTCTATTAGATCAAAAATCAACTTGAAATATATTGATGTGAGTCTTTAAGTGATATTAAATCTTGGTGCAAATGCAATTTACAGCATAGGTGGCGTAAGTCATAGAATCATAGAAGGCTCAGTAATATCAGAATATGCAACACTACCCACAGTGATTGGTTCTGCCATTAATAATTGATCTAGTTGGTGGTTTTAGTCCATTTCCAGAAATAGAAACAACAGCAGAGGAGAGAGGTAAAAAGTAATCCAAGTGTGACGTCACCAGGGAGCAGGTAAGTGATTGGTTGGTGAGTATTTCTCTCTTTTCAATACAAGCTTGAATTCTGTGGTGTTACACTTCTGTGGTGTAGTGGGGACAGTTGGTAAATAAAGCGCCCTAGAGTATACCTGTAACTGGGGTATTGAATAAATTTTTTAATTAATTAAAGGACTAAGTCATGGGAGGAGAGCTCAGACCCGTGTTCTGCTCCTCTTGCTCCATGTGGGAAATCAGGGAAGCTGCCAGTGTCCCTGACGACCATGTGTGCGGGAAATGCATCCAGCTGCAGCTACTTGCAGACCGCATTGCGGCGCTCGAGCTGCAGGTGGATGAATTTTGGAGCATGCGCGATGCTGAGAGGCTCGTGGATAGCACGTTTAGCGAGTTGTTCACGCCTCAGGGCAGGGCGGCACAGGGGGTGACCATCAGGCGGAGCAACAAAGGCAGGCAGGTAGTGCAGGGAACCCCTGCGGGCATCCCCCTTTCAAACAAGTATACCGCTTTGGATACTGTTGAGGGGGATGACTCACCAGGGGAAGGCAGCAGCAGCCAACTTCCTGGCACTGGGGGTGCTCCTGCTGCCCAGGAAGGGGGGAAAAAGAGTGGGAGAGCAATAGTGGTAGGGGATTCTATAGTAAGGGGAACAGATAGGCGTTTCTGTGGCCGTAGACGTGAATCCAGGATGGTTTGTTGCCTCCCTGGTGCCAGGGTCAAGGATGTCACTGAGCGGCTGCAGGGCATTCTGGAGGGGGAGGGTGAACAGGCAATGGTCGTGGTCCACATTGGTACCAACGACATAGGTAAAAAGAGGGATGAGGTCCTGCATCAAGAATTTAGGGAGCTAGGTAACAGATTAAAGAGCAGGACCTCAAAGGTTGTAATCTCTGGATTACTCCCAGTGCCATGTGCTAGTAAGTATAGGAATGGGAGGATAGAGCAGATGAATGCGTGGCTAAAGAGTTGGTGTAGGGGGGAGGGTTTTACTTTCCTGGATCACTGGGCCTGCTTCTGGGAAAGGTGGGACTTGTACAAGTCGGACGGGTTGCACCTGAACCAGAGCGGGACAAATATCCTTGCGGGGAGGTTTGCTAGCACTGTTGGGGGGGGTTTAAACTAACTTGGCAGGGGGATGGGATACAGAGGGGAGCTGAAATAGGGGGGGATGTGCTGCCAATTATAGAGAAAAAAACAAGTCAGCTTGGTAGACAGGGCAAATATATAAGGGCAAGGCTGGATGGCATCTATTTTAATGCAAGGAGTCTTGCGAATAAGGTGGATGAACTGAAGGTGTTGATAAACACATGGGAGTATGATATTGTTGCTATCACGGAGACATGGTTGAGGGAAGGGCAAGACTGGCAGCTCAATATTCCAGGGTACAGAATCTTCAGGCGAGACAGAGGGGGAGGTATAAGAGGAGGGGGTGTCGCAATATTAATTAAGGAGTCAATTACTGCAGTAAGGAGGGATGATATATTAGCAGGGTCCTCTAATGAGGCCATATGGGTGGAGCTTAAAAACAAAAAGGGGGCAAGCACTTTGCTGGGAGTGTACTATAGGCCTCCAAACAGTCAGGGGGAGATAGAGGAACAGATATGTAGGCAAATCTCAGAGAAATGTGCAAATAATAGGGTAATAATAATGGGGGATTTCAACTTCCCCAATATTAACTGGGATAGTCAGAGTGTGAAAGGCTCAGAGGGTGTAGAATTCTTAAAGTGCATCCAGGAGAGCTTTTTGAGCCAGCATGTAGAAAGTCCTACAAGAGAGGGGGCGGTACTGGACCTAATTCTCGGGAATGTGGCCGGCCAAGTGGAAAAAGTGCTAGTAGGTGAGCACTTTGGTGATAGTGACCATAATATGGTAAGATTTAAGGTGGCCATGGAAAAGGACAGGGATGGGCCGGAAATAAAGGTTCTAAATTGGGGGAAGGCCGATTTTAATAGGATAAGGCAGGATCTGGCCAAAATGGACTGGGATCAGCTACTTGTAGGAAAATCCGCATCGGAGCAATGGGAGGCTTTCAGAAGGGAGATTGAGAACATACAATGGCAACATGTTCCCGTAAAGGTCAAGGGTGGTTCCAAAAACCACAGGGAACCTTGGATGTCAGGGGATATACGGGAATGGATTAGGAAAAAAAGGAGGGCTTTTGGTAGATACAAAAGGCTAAAGACGGAGGAAGCCCTAGAGGAGTACAAAAAGTGCAGGGGGATACTTAAAAAAGAAATTAGGAGATCAAGGAGGGGCCATGAAATAACACTGGCAAGCAAAATAAAGGAAAATCCGAAGATGTTTTATAAGTATATTAAGGGTAAGAGGATAACTAGGGAAAAAATAGGGCCCATTAGGGACAAAAGTGGCAATCTGTGTGTGGAGCCGGAAGATGTAGGAGGGGTTCTGAATGAATTTTTTGCGTCTGTTTTCACTATGGAGAAGGACGATGTAGACATAGAAATAGGGCGGGGGGACTGTGATATGCTCGAACATATTAACATCGAGCGGGGGGAGGTATTGGCGGTTTTAGCTGGCCTAAAAATGGATAAATCCCCAGGCCCGGATGAAATGTATCCCAGGCTGCTGTGTGAGGCAAAGGAGGAGATTGCGGGGGCTCTAACACATATATTCAGGACCTCTCTGGCCACAGGGGTTGTGCCAGAGGACTGGAGAACCGCTAATGTAGTACCATTATTCAAGAAGGGCAGTAGGGAAAAACCGGGGAACTACAGGCCAGTGAGCCTAACATCAGTGGTAGGAAAATTATTGGAAAAAATCCTGAGGGACAAAATGTGTCTCCACTTGGAGAGGCAAGGATTAATCAGGGATAGTCAACATGGCTTTGTCAAGGGAAGATCATGTCTGACTAATTTGATTGAATTTTTTGAGGGGGTGACTAGGTGTGTGGATGAGGGTAACGCAGTGGATGTGGTATACATGGATTTCAGTAAGGCCTTCGATAAAGTCCCGCACAGGAGACTGGTCAAGAAGGTAAGAGCCCATGGAATCCAGGGTGCCTTGGCACATTGGATACAAAACTGGCTTAGTGGCAGAAGGCAGAGGGTGATGGTTGAAGGTTGTTTTTGTGACTGGAAGCCTGTGGCCAGTGGGGTACCACAGGGATCGGTGCTGGGTCCCTTGCTGTTTGTGGTCTACATTAATGACTTGGATATGAATGTAAAGGGTATGATCAGTAAGTTCGCGGATGATACAAAAATTGGTAGGGTGGTAAATAGCGAGGAGGGTAGCCTCAGTCTGCAGGACGATATAGATGGGTTGGTCAGATGGGCGGAACAGTGGCAAATGGAATTTAACCCGGAAAAGTGCGAGGTGATGCACTTTGGGGGGACTAACAAGGCAAAGGAATACACAATGAATGGAAAGACCCTAGGCAAGACGGAGGGTCAGAGGGATCTGGGTGTGCAAGTACACAGATCCCTGAAGGCGGCGGAACAGGTGGATAAGGTGGTAAAAAAGGCATATGGGATACTTGCCTTCATTAGCCGAGGCATTGAATATAAGAGCAAGGAGGTTATGATGGAGCTGTATAAAACACTGGTTAGGCCACAGCTGGAATATTGTGTGCAGTTCTGGTCGCCACACTACAGGAAGGATGTGATCGCGTTAGAGAGGGTGCAGAGGAGGTTCACCAGGATGTTACCAGGGCTGGAGCGCTTCAGCTATGAAGAGAGACTGGGCAGGTTGGGTTTGTTTTCCTTGGAGCTGAGGAGGCTGAGGGGGGACATGATTGAGGTGTACAAAATTATGAGGGGCATAGATAGGATGGATGCTGAGGAGCTTTTTCCCTTAGTAGAGGGGTCGATAACTAGGGGGCATAGATTCAAGGTAAAGGGCGGGAGGTTTAGAGGGGATTTGAGAAAGAACTTTTTCACCCAGAGGGTGGTTGGAGTCTGGAACTCACTGCCTGAAAGGGTTGTGGAGGCAGAAACCCTCACAACATTTAAGAAGCATTTGGATGTGCACTTGAAATGCCATAGCATACAAGGCTACGGGCCAAATGCTGGAATATGGGATTAGATTAGACAGGGCTTGATGGCCGGCGCGGACACGATGGGCCGAAGGGCCTCTATCCGTGCTGTATTACTCTATGACTCTATGACTATGACCAATTGAATTTATATAGTGTTGGTTACATAAAAGAATGTCTTGGAGTTCTTTACAAGAGGTAAAGATGGACATCGAGCAAGGAGTCAAGGAATTGTGGGAGGGGGTAAGGAAGAGACTGAAGGCACAGTTGAAGTGTTTGATTTTTAGGAGGCTTTAAAGGCAGAGTTAGCAAAGGTGAAGTGGTTTTGGAAGATTGCTTCCCTGACCTCTGGAACAGAGTGAAAGGTTGGCTTCAGATGATGGAGTGGAGGGAGTGGTACATAAGCAGTAGTCTGCAGTCAGAGGGACAGAGGATATATGATTGGAGCAATGGTCCCAACTATAATGGGGTATGACTGTGGAAGGATTTGATAATGAAAATGAGGATCTTAAAGTCAATTCACTGGGGTATAGGAAGGAGTAGATTTGGGTGGGGGCAGGGCTGATGGGTGTGCAAGACTTTGGGCAGAATTTTGCCAGCGCTCAGAGTGCAGGTTTGGAGGTGGGTCTGCTGTCAAAATTGAAATGATTGACAGTGGGTTAGGAACCCACTGTGAACCCACCTCCATGTAAATTTCCAGAGTGTCGGATCTGCAACTTCAGAACAGGCCCGACACCAAGCGGCGTGGGAGGCATTTAAGATACTTAACTACCTTTTAAGTGCTTGTTTACTACTATTTTGACAGCCTTTTTCTATTTCACCACATTTTTAATGGGTTTCACGTCGTTCAGAGATCACGCCAGGTAAGTAGGTCGGGTTCTCTATGTCTCCCCATTGCTATGAATAGGTGTCAGCTGCAAATGTGGTATGAAAGCTTCCATTCCACAACTGGTCACTTTCCAATGTCAGAAGTTTGAGCCTTCATGACTTGGAAGAAACTTTTGAGCTTTATGCAGTTTGGAAGTGTTTGGAATAAACTCTATATCCACTGTCACCTCCTTGGACAGATCTATTCCAGCAACATCGGTGCCCTTGAAAAAAATCTCACCTTGGCCCTCTGAATCCCAACACAATCAGCCCCAACACCAACACCACCGGGCACACCAACATCACCAACATTCACAACTGATGCTGCACTGGACACACAGCATCATCACACAGTGATGGCCTCACTATGTCCAAATTTGCTTCACTTAACACTGTACACCCTGACTGCCACATGATGCACCAGGTTGGCACCAGCCCACACCAGCACCATAAAACACCCCTACAATGTCCAAGCCATTCCTTTCACACTCATCACCATTGGGGGGAGGCGGGGACATTATGTCTCACCATTCATAAGAACATAAAAACATAAGAAATAGGAGCAGGAGTAGGCCATTCGGCCCTTCGAGCCTGCTTTGCCATTCAATGAGATCATGGCTGATCTTCTGCCTCAACTCCATTCACCGGCCTTATCGCCATATCCCTTGATATCGACTTCTGTTTTTAATATACCCAATGACTGTGCCTCCACTGCCCTCTGGGGTAGAGAATTCCAAAGATTCACCACCCTCTGTGTGAAGAAATTTCTTCTCATCTCAGTCCTGAATGGCCTACCCTTTATCCTGAGGCTGTGGCCCCTGGTTCTAGACTCCCCAGCCAAGGGAAACATTCTCCCAGCATCCACCCTATCAAGCCCTGTAATAATTGTGTATGCTTCAATGAGATCCCCTCTCATTCTTCTGAATTCAAGAGAATACAGGCCTAGTTTACTCAATCTCTTCTCCTACGACAGTCCCGCCATCCCAGGAATCAATCTCGTGAACCTTTGTTGCACTCCCTCTATGGCAAGTATATCCTTCCTTAGGTAAGGAGACCAAAATTGTACACAGTACTCCAGGTGTGATCTCACCAAGGCCCTATACAATTGGAGTAAGACTTCTGTACTCCTCTACTCAAATCCTCTTGTAATGAAGGCCAGCATACCATTTGCCTTCCTAATGGCTTTCTGCACCTGCACATTCACTTTCAGTAACTCATTTACAAGGACTTTCAGTGACTCATTCACTGCAACTCACTAAGCCAGTTCCAAAGATGCACACAAATCTGTCCAAGGACGCAAAGGGTTCAATGTTTGACAGCACATTACCAGAAACTTCACATGACTCAAGGGCTGTTGCTCTACTATCTGGATACCTTTGTGACATCAAGTCCTAAATGAGGGTAACTTCTGATAGCTTGATATTGTCAAAATTCAACAACTGTATGTCTCTGGTGCTGACTCCATCAACCTCTTTAGCTGTTCACTCAGGTTTAGCCTAGTCTTCCACAACCTTGGTGACCTGGTTACCCTGAGCTTCTTACCCCATATGTGACCTGTTGCCAAGACACCTTCTTCCACTTCCAGAACATTGAGAGCTATACTCTTTCCTAACCCTGCCGAACACATCCTCCACACCCTCATCACCTCAGGGCTAAATTTCTTAAATGCTTCTTGCTGGCTCCCACCCTACTTAAGCTTCAACTAATCCAGAACCTTGTTGCCAGGGTCATCTCCCACACAAAGGCTGCGTTTTCACCAGCGGAGGCGGGATCGCGGCGGGAGAGGAATCCGGTTCCGGTCCCGTTGCTGGCTGCAGCCACTCTGCAAAAAGGATTTTCCATTAATAGGACTTATTAAGCCCGCCCTGCGGGGTTGCCAGTCAATTAAAAGGAAGCGGGTCTGATGACGTCATTTGATGACGCGTCATCAGCTGGTTTCCTTAAAGGGACCACGGCCGCATTCATTTTGACAGTTGTGCTGTCAGACTTCCTCAGGACTGATTGAAAAATAGAAAATGCTGGGAACACACAGTAGATCAGTTGTCATCTGTAAAACAAAAAGATAAGTTAACGTTTCAGGTGTGACTTTTTGTTAGAACTGTAAACTGAAGGGTAGGTATTTTAGTAGAGTTGGGGGAAAAAAGGGGAAAAAAACAAATGCTCCAGTTATAGTTACAGGGTTGAATGACATGCATACTTAATTGTCAGATAATATTAAACATCATCTGAATGAGGCAATAAAGCACGTCAAAACCTGAAAAGAATGTGTAAATAGATACATATAGATTGGGCTAACCAAATTAGTAACAATACTGTGGAGGAGGAATTCCTGGAGTGTTTACGGGATGGTTTCCTGGACCAATATGTCGAGGAACCAACCAGAGATCAGGCCATCTTAGACTGGGCATTAAGTAACGAGAAAGTATTAATTAGCAATCTTGTTGTACGAGGCCACTTGGGTCAGAGCGATCATAATATGATCGAATTCTTCATTAAGATGGAGAATGAAGTAGTTGATTCAGAGACTAGGGTCCTCAATTTAAATAAAGGAAACTACGATGGTCTGAGGAGCGAGTTGGGTAGGATTGATTGGGGAATGTCACTCAAAGGGTTGACGGTGGATAGGCAATGGCAAACATTCAAAGACCGAATGGATGAACTACAGAATTTGTTCATCCCAGTTTGGCATGAAAATAAAACAAAAAAGATGACTCAACCGTGGCTAACAAGGGAAATTAGGGATAGCATAAGATCCAAGGAGAGGACATATAAATTGGCCAGAAAAAGCAATAATCCTGAGGATTGGGAGCAGTTTAGGATTCAACAAAGGAGGACAAAGGGATTAATTAAGAAAGGGAAAATAGATTATGAGAGTAAGCTTTCAGGGAACATAAAAACTGACTGTAAAAGCTTTTATAGATATGTGAAGAGAAAAAGATTGGTGAAGTCAAGCGTAGGTCCCTTGCAGTCAGAATCAGGGGAATTTATAATGGGGAACAAAGAAATGGCAGACCAACTAAATACATATATTGGTTCTGTCTTCACAAAGGAGGACACAAATAACCTCCCAGAGATGCTGGGGAATGTTGTGTCTGTGTGTTGATAGAGACACTGAAGACAGGAGTTGGTTTCATAGGTGTTTATAAACAAAGTCTGGAGGGGAACTAACTGATACAACACAATATACAGGCTTATATAGCCCGAGTGGCCATTACCGGCATTACAGTACACATGGGACTCTTAAAGGCACATACACTACAATTCCTCCCCTTTTAGCCAACCAGTACATAATATTTTAAGTAATTATTAATTACATGTTACAAGAAAAATAATCTACACATTGCTGCAGTTAATTAATTATAAGTCAGTCTCTCTGGAGGCTTCCTGACTCGGTCCGGATAACGCCTCGGTGGTGTAGTAGTTTCTGGTGGTGTAGTAGGTTCTTTTGGCAAGGCTGATTCGGCTTGAATGCCAGTGTCGGGTTCATCGGGTTCCAGTATCACCGGATCGGAGGTAGATATGGGTATCTCTACTTCATCGTTAGGCGTATAGAGTTGTGGTGTAGGTTGTCCCTTTTCGGATGACTCTATGATTTGGTCAGCATGGTGCCTTATTATGCTTTCTCCGATGTCCACAGTATACATCAGCAGTCCTAGTCGTGTGCAGATAGTTCCAGGCTGCCATTTCTCGCTACGGTAGTCCCGGGCCGAAACTTGTTGACCTATCTGGAAGGTTCTAGTTGGCCTTTCATTCATGCCTTGAAATTGCCGGTTTTCCACGTCCCTTCTGATGTTGGGCTTGATCAAATCCAGCCGGCATCTTAGGCTTCTATTGAAGAACATCATGGCAGGAGTTTGGTTTGTAACCATATGTGTTGCATTCCTGTATGCGAACAAGAAGTTATCCACCTTGTGCTGAAGTTTTATGTCTTCATTACCCATGGCCTTTATGGCCTTCTTGAAGGTCTGGACAAACCTTTCAGCCAATCCATTGGTGGCGGGATGGTATGGGGCGGACGTGTAGTGCTTAACCCCATTGTTTTTTAAGAACTTCCTGAATTCTTCGGACACAAATTGCGGTCCATTATCAGAACAGATCTGTTCCGGCAGCCCATTCCTGGCAAATATGGTCCTTAATACTGTGATGGTTTTTTCCGTGGTGGTGGAGGACATCTTTATTACCTCCGGCCACTTGGAGTGTGCATCAACCGCGATTAAGAATATTGGCCCCGATTTTCGGGCAGCCGTCGGGCGGCTTTTCATGCGGCCATTGTCCGAAAATCGCGGAAAAGGCAGGTCGGGACCCCCCCCGCCTGATTCCCCGCCCCGTCCGACTTTCGGACTGCCGTTTTCACGCGCCCCGCTTCAGTCCCGCCCGCCGCTGGCGGGACTGGTCGTCGGAGCACTAACAAGCAATTATCTGCTTGTTGAAGTGGATTTTCCCGTGTCGTTGCGACTTTGGGGCTTTCCCCACCTGAAACCCGCCTGCGGAGAACCCCGCCGATGAGAGCTGGCATGAAAACAGCTGGCTTGCTTGCTTGCAGCAGCAGGTCGCTGAGGGCTGAAGATATTTAAAGAGGCAGCATTTGCAGGCTGCAGGATCTTGTTGATCAAGGCTTGGGGGAACTTTTTGAAGCCTTAGGAGCAGCTGCAGAAAGTTGGAGCCTCACACACTTCTTCAGTGTGAGCTCCTGGGAAGCCGCTCTCACCACCCTAACTCAGGACCTCCTCAACCGAGGCATCTGCTAGAAGCATGGGAGACCTTTGGCACCTTCCCTTCCTGGCATTAGAGGATCTCCAACAGCAGAGGTGGCAGCAGCAGAACCAGGAACAGCAGGATGATTACCAGGAGCACCAGGCTGCTGCTCACTCACCTGAAGCTGCACAAGCCAGAAGGGGCCAACGCTTGGAAGTGGCTTGAGAGCACCTTGCTGCGCTTTAGGGGGCCGGTGGGACCCGTTTCTGCACTGGCAGTCCTACTCAGAAGGACTTCCATGAAGATCTGGTTTCTCTGTTCAACAGATGGCCAACGCTCCTCAAGAGATGTCATTCTCTTATGAGCACTCACGATGTTTTCCGTATGCAGACAAGTTATCTCCTCCATGGAGGTTGCCAACCTTTCCATGGTGCTGCGTTCATGCACCAATGACTCCACAAAGGCTCTGCTCATGGTCGCTATGGACTCCTCCATTCGCTCCACACTCGCAGCGACCTTGGAGACAAAACCTGCCAGAGACTCCTGCATCTGTGCATGGAGATCTACATAAATGATTTGGATGAGAATGTAAAAGGTATGATCAGTAAGTTTGCAGATGACACGAAAATTGGTGGGGTGGTAAATTGCGAGGAGGAAAGCCTCAGGCTACAGGACGATATAAACGGGTTGGTCAGATGGGCGGAAAAGTGGCAAATGGAATTTAACCCTGAAAAGTGCGAGGTGATGCATTTTGGACGGACAAATAAGGCAAGGGAATACACAATGAGTGGTAGGACCCTAGGAAGTACAGAGGGTCAGAGGGACCTTGGTGTACATGTACATAGATCCCTGAAGGCAGCGGAACAGGTAGATAAGGTGGTTAAAAAGGCATATGGGATACTTGCCTTCATTAGCCGAGGCATAGAATATAAGAGCAGGGAGGTTATGATGGAGCTGTACAAAATGCTGGTGAGGCCACAGCTGGAGTACTGTGTGCAGTTCTGGTCGCCTCACTATAGGAAGGATGTGATTGCTTTGGAGAGGGTGCAGAGAAGATTCACCAGGATGTTACCTGGGATGGAGCGCCTCAGCTATGAAGAGAGGCTGGACAGGCTGGGGTTGTTTTCCTTGGAGCAAAGAAGGCTGAGGGGGGACCTGATTGAGGTGTACAAAATGATGAGGGGCATAGATAGGGTAGATAAAGAGGAACTTTTCCCCTTAGTAGGGGGGTCAATAACAAGGGGGCATAGATTCAGGGTAAGGGGCAGGAGATTTAGAGGGGATTTGAGGAGGAACTTCTTCACCCAGAGGGCGGTTGGAATGTGGAACTCACTGCCTGAAAGGGTGGTAGAGGCAGGAACCCTCACAACATTCAAGAAGCATTTGGATGAGCACTTGAAATGCCATTGCATACAAGGCTATGGACCAAATGCTGGAAAATGGGATTAGACTGGACAGGGATGGATGGGCGGCGCAGACACGATGGGCCGAAGGGCCTCTTTCTGTTCTGTAAAACTCTATGACTCTATGACTCTATGACCTCTTCTCTTGCGGATGGACCCAGAGGCAGAGGGTCGAGATGCAGTGCAGCTGAGCTGAGCTGGCAGAGCCCTGCGCCCTCCGACGAGGACTCTCCACTGCTGTCCCTGTCTCCAGAATCTGCTGAGGCTCACTTGTCAGCTGTGAAACACCAGGTGACAACACTACTCTATGTCCCAAAGGTCCCCCCAAGGTGTGAGTGTCTGCGCTGGTGCTGGGTGCGCTTACTTCTGCTGACGCTGTGCCCTCAGAGGTTGGAGCTTTCTCTGAGGAGTCTGGCTGCACAGCCTCTTCCTCCTCCACAATGAGGACGGGGGCTCTGGATGGTACTGTGGGGGAGTAAAGGAAGGAGATAGAGATGTAATGCCAAGGTTCTTCTGGTGACTCCCAGCGAGTTGGCATCTGCTGACACCTGCATCCATGCAGCCTTGGTCTCAGTGGGAGGCCTCTTCCTGCCTGACCTAGGGAAGAGGACCTCCCTGTGGGCCCTAACCCCATCCAATAATGCCTGCAGTGAAGCTTCGTCGAATTTGAAGGCAGCTCGGGGTCTGGCACTGGCCACAGCTGCTGCAGGCTCCTCTGCCATCCTATATGGTTCGTTTGGAAGCCTTCAGAGGATGCAGTGCTTGCTATGGACCTTGAAACCACCACGAATGATGACATCATACTGTGGGGATTTCTGACTCGATTTAGGCAATTAGCAAGGCTTCCCACATGCTGGGAATTAATTGGCCAATTGAGGGAAAATTGCATGGGGCTGGCTGACGCTCTTTTATGTGTGTCAGAAACCCCACATTCGGGGAAATCCGACCATTTCCCACACAAGCCGAAAAGCGGGGCCATTGAGTCCATAAATGGACCAGCAAAGTCGATGTGTACCCTTTGCCAAGGAGATGAGGGCCACTCCCATGGATGTAGAGGGGCTTGGGGTGGAGCGTTTTGGACCTTCTGGCATCCTAGGCAGCTCTTGGTCATTTCTTCGATGTCTCCATCGATAACTGGCCACCATACAAACGCCCTGGCTAGGTTCTTCATTTTCACTCCACCCAGATGCCCCTCGTGAAGCTCCTTTAGAACTTTATCCTGGAGTTTGGGTGGAATCACCACTCTGGATCCACACATCAAGGTTCCTCGGCACACTGACAGTTGTTCTCTTCTTTGCGAGAATGCTGGCAACAGTGGTTCGCCATGTGCTGGCCATCCCTTCACTGTTAAATCGTAGACTCGTGAGAGAGTCGGGTCATTTCTAGTTTCTCTTTCAATGGCAGAATTTGTTACTGGTAGACATTCGACTATGGTAGAGTGGAAAATCTCCATTGGGTCTACGGTAGGTGCTTCTTCTACCGTTGGCAACGGTAGGCGTGATAACCCGTCAGCATTCCCATGGTGTTTTGATCCTTTGTATTCTATGTTGTATTGGTGTGCCCCTAGAAAAAGGGACCACCTCTGTAGCCTTTGCGCTGTCATAATGGGAACACCCTTTTTAGGGTTGAATATGGAGATGAGGGGTTGATGGTCAGTCAACAAGGTAAATTTTTGTCCGTGTAGGTAATGGTTGAATTTCTTCACTTCCCATACCAGGCTGAGTGCTTCCCTGTCGATTTGGGCATAGTTACGCTCAGCTGAGTTCAATGAGCGTGACGCAAAAGCTATCGGCCGTTCCGAGCCATCAGGGAATTTATGCGATAATACTGCTCCTACGCCGTAAGGGGATGCATCGCACGCCAGTCTGATTGGCAGTGATGGGTTGTAATGTGCCAAAATTTCTTTGGACGTGATTAAGTCTTTGCATTTATGGAAGGCACGTTTACAGTCTTCGCTCCATTTCCAAATTACTCCTGTTTGTAGCAGTTCATTAAGAGGGTGTAGAAGAGTTGATAAGTTCGGTAAAAATTTATGATAGTAATTTATTAATCCCAGGAGCGACCTTAATTGTGAAACATTTTCAGGTGCTGGGGCTTTTATGACCGCTTCAATTTTTTCAGGTGACTTATGCAACCCTTCCTTATTAATTATGTGCCACAATATGATATTTGATTTTGGAAAAATTCGCACTTGGGGCGATTTGCTCGTAGGCCCCGTTCTCTCAGCCTAGTGAGCACCTGCTCCAAATTGGCAAGGTGCTCGTTGTCGTTTTCTCCTGTTACAAGGATGTCGTCTAGGTAGCATTGAGTCTCCGGAATCCCTTGGAGGACTTGCTCCATAGCTCTTTGCCAGATAGCTGGAGCGGATGCTACTCCGAAAACCAGTCGATTGTACTGGTACAGACCTTTGTGTGTATTTATCGTGAGATATTTTTTAGAGGCCTCTTCAACCTCCATCTGTAGATATGCCTGTGCCAAGTCAATTTTGGTGAAACGTTTCCCTCCGGATAGTGAGGCGAAAATATCTTCTATCCTTGGAAGAGGATACTGTACCGTGTGAAGGACCGGGTTTACAGTCACCTTGAAGTCTCCACAGATGCGAATTTTTCTCTGTTCTTCAGATTTATCATTATTCAATGCTTTCTTCATGACTGGAATGATGGGTGTTGCCCACTCGCTCCAATCTATTTTGGATAATACGCCTGCCTTTTCCAAATTCTCCAGCTCTGCCTCGACTGCTGGATGAATTGCGTATGGCACCGGTCTTGCCTTAAAAAACTTGGGGCGGTGATGCCTTTCAAGGTTCCTAGTTTCTCTTGAAACACTTCTTTGGCGTTGGCCAAGATGTCTTTTAATCGTTCAGGTATGACGTCATCATCGTTTTTTTTCTTACTGGTCACCGTCAGTGCCTGAATGGAGTGCCAGTCTAAACGTATTTTCCTGATCCATTCACGTCCCAACAGTGGTGGACCACCATCTTGTAGAATGTATAAATACAACTTTTGTATTTCCTTGCCGTTGTATACAACAGGCACCCTTATTTTTCCTTTGGGGTATACTTTCTGCCCCGTATATGTTTTCAAGATAATGGATGTGTCTTTTAAATGTATATGCGGAAATAGCCGCTCGTAATCCCGTCGATTTATGACGGTCAGAGCTGATCCTGTGTCTAGCTCCATTTTAACTGGGGACCCTGCTATCGTGAGGGCAACCCAAATGGCCTGGTAATCATCTTTGGCAATTACATTATGTAATTTGAGACAGCTTAGTCTCTTGTTTTCGGAGTCGCTATCGCTCTTCTGGTCTTCGGAGCTACTGTCTGTCATCATTTGTACCTTTCTGTACTTTTCTTTATTGATTTTTTTTTTCCTGTCTGTGGATTTTTTTTGTCCAGATCGGCATACCCGTGCAATGTGTCCAATCTTTCCGCATTGCCTGCATGCTTTGTCCTTGAACCAGCAGTCCCTCTGGTCATGGGTGGATCTGCCGCAGCGATAACATCTCTTGAAACCCTGTGTCATTTCATGGGTGCCGAAGTCCTGTGTCTTTTGTTGTATCTCTGCAGCTCCTCTTGCGGCTGCTTTGTATGATACAGCTATACTGAAAGCCTTGTCCAGTGTTAAATCTTTTTCAGAAAGCAGCCTTTTCTGTGTTCCTTCACTTAAGAGACCGCAGACGAATTTGTCTCGAAGATAATCTGCTAGTCCTGCCCCGAATTGGCAGTGTTTTGATAGCTTTCTTAATTCGGTGAGGTAATCAGCGTTACTTTCATTCTTGTGTTGATTTCTCTTGAAGAATTTGAATCGTTCCGCTATCAGCAGTGGTGTTAGGTTTAAGTGCTCCTGTAGGGTATCAACAATTTCTTTAAAATTCTTGTCCTTTGGTTTGGCTGGAGTGATTAAATTTCGTAACAGCCCGTATGTCTTTGCGCCCATTAGATTTAGCAGTACTGAAGCTTTTTTTTCATCTTCTATTCCATTTGCGGTGCAATATACCTCCACTCTTTCCACATATATGGTCCAATCCTCTATCTCGTTATCAAAAGCATCAATATTGCCAGACTTAGGCATCCTAGAAATAAAATGGCGCTTCCCGCGCTTTTCTTTCTTTTCTGCAAAAAAGATATGGCGCTTCCCGTGCTTCCCCGCCACTGCTGCTGATGACAACGCTGTTTCCCACGGTTTCTGTTCTTTTTATTTATTTATTTACAGTTGGAGACTCATTCCCACCGGACTCTCTCTCTAGGTCTGAACGTCGACCTGCTTGCAGCGCCGGCCGTCTCCCGAGTGCTCCCTCCCCGTCTGTTACTGCTTGCCTCCGATTTCGCTGCTTGGCCCAGCTGTAGAGACAGCTGCTGGAGCCCCAGCCCGACGCCCAGGAAGGATTATTGCAGTACCTGCCACCAGCTTGGCTAGCTGGTGAAACCACAGCTTTTTCTTTTTCTTGATTTTTCTTCAACTTTGGACGCCAGAGGAATCAATGTCCTTGAGGTGCTGCCGAATTGCAGGTAAGTCCGTTTCCAATTCGTCGCCACTGTTGTGTCTGTGTGTTGATAGAGACACTGAAGACAGGAGTTGGTTTCATAGGTGTTTACTAAACAATGTCTGGAGGGGAACTAACTGATACAACACAATATACAAGCTTATATAGCCCGAGTGGCCATTACCGGCATTACAGTACACATGGGGCTCTTAAAGGCACATACACTACAGGGAACATAGGGTCTGATGAAAGGGTGGAACTGAAAGAAATCAGTATTTGTAGGGAAATGGTGTTAGGAAAATTGATGGGACTGAAGGCCGATAAATCCCCAGGGCCTGATAATCTACATCCCAGGGTACTTAAGGAAGTGGCCCTAGAAATAGTAGATGCATTGCTGGTCATCTTCCAGAACTCAATAGACTCTGGAACAGTACCCAAGGATTGGAGGGTAGCTAATGTTACCCCACTATTCAAAAAAGGTGGCAGAGAAAAAGCAGGGAATTATAGACCGGTAAGCCTGACATCAGTAGTGGGGAAAATGCTAGAGTCCATTATAAAAGATGTAATAGCAGAGCACTTGGAAAGCAGTGACAGGATCGGACAAAGTCAACATGGATTTACAAAAGGTAAATCATGCTTGACTAAACTACTGGAATTTTTTGATGATGTAACTGGTAAAATAGATAAGGGACAACCAGTGGATGTGGTGTATTTGGACTTTCAGAAGGCTTTCGATAAGGTCCTGCATAAGAGATTAGCGTGCAAAATTAAGGCACATGGGATTGGGGGCAAGGTATTGACTTGGATAGAGAACTGGTTGGCAGACAGAAAGCAAAGAGTTGGAATAAACGGGTCGTTTTCCGAGTGGCAGGCAGTGACTAGTGGGGTACCGCAAGGATCGGTCCTAGGACCCCAGCTATTCACAATATATATTAATGATCTGGACGAGGGAATTGGATGTAATATCTCCAAATTTGCAGACGACACAAAGCTGGGTGGGAGGGTATGCTGTGTGGAGGATGTCGTGAAACTCCAGTACGATTTGGACAGGTTGGGTGATTGGGCAGAAACATGGCAAATGCACTATAATGTGGATAAATGAGGAAGGCAGTTTATTTTTTGAATGGCAATAGATTGGGAGAAGGGGAAGTGCAAAGAGACCTGGGTGTTCTTGTGCACCAGTCGCTGAAGGTAAGCATGCAGGTGCAGCAAGCGGTTAAGAAGGCAAATGGTATGTTGGCCTTCGTAGCAAGAGGGTTCGAGTACAGGAACAAGGATGTCTTGCTGCAGTTGTACAGGGCCTTGGTGAAACCACATCTTGAGTATTGTGTGCAGTTTTGGTCACCTTATCTGAGGAAGGATGTTCTTGCCATGGAAGGAGTGCAGCGAAGATTCACCAGGCTGATACCTGGGATGGCAGGAATGACGTATGAGGAGAGATTGTGACGATTGTGCTTATACTCACTGGAGTTTAGAAGATTGAGAGGGAATCTCATCGAAACCTATAAAATTCTGTCAGGCCTGGACAGACTAGATGCAGGAAGGATGTTTCTGATGGCCGGGGAGTCCAGAACCAGGGGTCATAGTCTAAGAATAAGGGGTAAGCCATTTAGGACAGAAATGAGGAGGAATTTCTTCACCCAGAGAGTGGTGAACCTGTGGAATTCTCTACCACAGAGGGCGGTGGAGGCCAGTTCATTAAATATATTCAAGAAGCAGTTGGATATATTTCTTAAGGCTAAAGGGATCAAGGGATATGGGGAGAAGGCAGGGACAGGGTACTGAATTTGGATGATCAGCCATGATCACATTGAATGGCGGAGCAGGCTCGAAGGGCCGAATGGCCTACTCCTGCTCCTATCTTCTATGTTTCTATACGGCAGTGATAAGGAATGGGAGCGGTTCATACAACTGAACAGACAAGGAAATGGTGGAATTTGGAGGTGGAAAGGAAAAAAAAATGCAAATACCAGAGGTGTGAAATGAAAACAGTAAATGCTGGAAACACACGGAAGGTCCCACAGATCCAAAAAATAAACAGCCTGGATACAGCTGTACTATTCTATGGTTCTGTGATCATCTAACAGTGTCTTATTAAGGAGTTTGTGGGGTCATTCAACCCATTAACTTTCTTTCTGTGATTGGAGTATCTTTTATTTTTCCCTTTTCTAATCCTACAAAAATTCTTGCTTATCCTTCAGTTTTTGGTTCTGGCCAAGGATTAGACCTAGAATGTAACCTTGTCTTTTCTCTTTACAGATGCTGATGGACCTGCTGTGCGTTTCCAGTTTATCAGTATTTCATTTCCCCCCCCCCCCACTTTTTATCAGGAATGATGAAAAATTGTTTTTAGTCGATGATATTGATGATTTATATGCACCCTTACCTAATTGTCCATTATTAATACCCTTAAAGCTAGGCTGACACTCCAGTGTAGTGCTGAGGGAGTGCTGCACTGTCGGAGGTGCCGTCTTTCAGATGAGACGTTAAACCGAGGCCCCGTCTGCTCTCTCAGGTGGACGTAAAAGATCCCATGGCACTATTTTGAAGAAGAGCAGGGGAGTTATCCCCGGGGTGCTGGCCAATATTTATCCCTCAACCAACATAACAAAAACAGATTATCTGGTCATAATCACATTGCTGTTCGTGGGGCCTTGCTGTGCGCAAATTGGCAGCCACGTTTCCCACATTACAACAGTGACTCCACTTCAAAAGTACTTAATTGGCTGTAAAACGCTTTGAGACGTCTGGTGGTCATGAAAGGCGCTATATAAATGCAAGTCTTTCTTTTTTCTTTTTAAATTAATTATTTAATTATATAGGAACACAAGTAATCCTATTGCACAGTACTGAGAACATGGATTTATTCTTCACATGCACAGTGTTATTTAGTAATAATGCAATACATCTTTTAGTAGTTTATGGAAAGTTTATGTAATGCCACAGGCAGGACTGAGTTATTTTAGGAATGCCGTGAATGCTTTACTTTCCATAAAGCACCGGTCTCCAGTGTGTATTCTATTTATATAGTATTGACAGGCTATTATAAGTACTTTTAGTTACCCCTGCAGAGAATTACAAGTGGGGTTGCGGGAGTCTCAGTGACCGGCTGCACAAACTCTTCTAAACCACCTGTAGAGATGGCACCATCCCACAGGCCCTGAAGGATATGACAATTGTTAGCATACAGAAGCAGAAGGGAAAGGAGAGCAACTGTCATGGAATTTTGCATCTTTTGTTAACTGTGAAAATATTTCTCAATCACCTGGTTGCAAATGTCATCATTCTTCTTCTCAGTGACACAATCTGGCTTCATAGCAAATTGCAGCATCATTGGCATAGCTTTCATTGCTCATCAGCTTCAGGAGAGATGCTTGGAACAGCACAAGGACCACGACCCGATCTTTACTGATCAACTCATGGTCATCCAACTAGGTCTGTGAAAGCAGTTGGCCAAGATTTTGTGCTCAGAGAGATTTGCCCAGATTGTGTGTCAGAGCCATGATGGAATGCTTGGTAGAATGTACATTGTTGGAGTGCTACCAAAGCCTTTTGCAATCACCAGTAAAGTCAAACAAGGTATGTGCCTTCAGCTAGCCTCATTGAACTCCTTGAGGCTATTCTTGACTATGCAACAAAAGGTCTAGACATGGGTGTTTGCGTGTGAAGAAAGACTTGCATTTATATAGCGCCTTTCATGATCTCAGGACATCCCAAAATGTTTTACAGCCAATGAAGTACTTTTTGAAGTGTAGTCACTGTTTTAATGTAGGAAATGTGACTTCCACACATCCAGGTAGCTCATCAACCTGGATAGACTACAAGCCTCAAAGATCAAAGAGAAAGCCATTGTTTTCGGTCCCCGCCACAAACTCCGTTCCCTAGCCACTGACTCCTTCCCTCTCCCGAACATCTGTCTGAGGCTGAACCACACTGTTCGCAACCTTAGTGTCATATTTGACCCTGAAATGAGCTTCCGACCACATATCCGCAGCATAAAAAAGACCGCCTACTCCCACCTCCGTAACATCGCCCGTCTCCGCCCTTGTCTCAACTCATCTGGTGCTGAAACCCTCATCCATGCCTTTGTTACCTTTAGACTTGGCTATTCCAACGCACTCCTGGCTGGCCTCCCACATTCTACCCTACGTAAACTTAAGGTCATTCAAAACTCGGCTGCCCATGTCCTAACTCGCACCAAGTCCCGTTCGCCCATCACCCCTGTGCTCGCTGACCTATATTGGCTCCTGGTTAAGCAACGCCTCGATTTCAAAATTCTCATCCTTGTTTTCAAATCCCTCGCTTCTTCCTATTTCTGTAATCTCCTTCAGCTCCACCCCCCCACCCCGCGCCCCCCCCCCCCCCACCCCCGAGATATCTGCGCTCCTCTAATTCTGCCCTCCTGAGCATCCCTGATTATAAACGCTCAACCTTTGGTGACCGTGCCTTTTGTTGCCTAGGCCCTAAGCTCTGGAATTCCCTGCCTAAACCTATCCACCTTGCTACCTCTCTTCCCTCCTTTAAGACGCTCCTTAAAATCTGCCTCTTTGCCAGCTTTTGGTCACCTGCCTTAATTTATCTTTATGTGGCTCGGTGTCAAATTTTTTGTCTTAAAATACTCCTGTGCGACGCCTTGGGGTGCTTTACTACGTTAAAGGCACTATATAAATATAAGTTGTTGTTGTTGTTGTCATGTGCATTTTTGTTTGCAGATGTTTGTGCTCCAGAGGTGTACACTTAGGTGGATCTGCCACTCATTACCAACCAGTTTGCCATAGCAGTAAACAACCACATCTTGTCATAAGCCTGAAAGAAACAGCCAGCCCCAGGAAAGTGCTATGCCAAACCATTGGTAACACTGAACTAAATGTCAACCAGTTCAATTAACTGGGTGGATGTGTTGTCAAATAATGTGCTACAACACCAACAACCTGCATTTATATAGCACCTTCAACGTAAAAAAAGGCTAAAGACGCTTCACAAAAGGCTAGAGGGTGAAATGCTCTCTCATATCTGAAAATCCAGCTCTGCATTCAGAAAACTAAAGAGGGGTATGTGGAACCAGCATGGGATAAAATTCACATCAAAGCCGAAGGTGTATAGGGCCATTGTCATCAGGATCCTTCTATCTGGATGAAAGTACTGCACGTGTTAGTTGTGTCACATTCGGCAGCTTGACAATTTCCACCTTCAACATCTGAGTTCCATCATGCACATGAAGGGGCAAAACAAAATCATTAACTACAAGTGTGGCAAGACTACTGTCATTGAAGCCATACTGTTAAAGGGACAGCTGCATTGGTCAGGACAAGACTCCAGAATGTCAAAAAGGATCCTGTAAAGTGACCTGGAGCTGGGCAAGTGGATGTAGAGTGAGCAGCAAATGAGATACAAGGCACACTCAAGCACAACTTCAAAATATGCAGTATGAGGGTTGACAGGTTGAAAATATTGTAGCCGATTGCCCAAGCTGGTTAGCATCAATAAATGGTGATGCCAGCCTGTACAAGTGCCAGTGCGTAGATCTCCCGAAGGAGAAATGGCAAGAGAGGAAACATGAACTGGAGCATCCTGTCGACCCAGAACAGCTGTTTGGGTCTGTGAGTCATATTGACCTTAATAGGCAAGAGTACACTCTTAAACAACAATAACAAATTGTATTTATATAGTGTCTTTAACGAAGCATTTTCAGACAATTATTGACACCAAGCCACAGAAGGCGATTATTAGTATAGGTGACTAAATGCTTGGTCAAAGAGGTAGGTTTTAAGGAATATCTTAATGGGGGAGAGAGGTAGAGAGGCGGAGAGGTTTAGGGAGGGAGTTACAGAGCTAAAGGCCTATGCAGCTGAAGGCACTGCGCTAATGGGGTGGAGCGATTAAAATTGGGGATGCGCAAGAGGCCAGAATTGGAGGAGCACAGAGATCTCAGAGGGCTGGAAGCGGCTACAGTGATAGGGAGGGGCAGACCATGGAGGGATTTGAAAACAAGGACGATCATTTTAAAATTGAGGCTTTGTCGAACCGGGAGCCAATGTAGGTCAGCGAGCACCGGGGTGAATGGGACTTAGTGCGAGTTAGGATATGGGCGACAGAGATTTGGATGAGCTAAAGTTCAAGTACTAAGAACTACCACCACACTATTTAAACACTTTTGAAATATTTAAAAGAACATCACTTATCATTATTTTGGGGTGCATTTCTAGTTTAGCTGTGGAGTCATAAATGTGCTGACACCTGTGTGACTGATGCTTTCTCACTGTTTTTGATGCATTTGGTGATGCGCATTATTCCATGAAGCTCGTGCATCACAAAAATAAATCAGACATACTGTATACATTGCACAGCTACTTGTTTTATTTAACTGATGGTGCAAATGAATGAACTGAAATAGGAGAAAAGACCAGCACCAAGGCCCAACAAGTATTTTATTTCTAATCAAATGTTTTTAAAATTGTGTAAAAAGAAATTAGTTAAAGTAAGTTAGATTGAAGAGTATACAGACTTGAGTTGCACAAGAATGCAAAGACGGGGGATATCAGTGGAATTCTGAGCTGATCTATTTAATATTAGCCACTGTCTGCTTTTGCCCAATGGGACTTTGTTATCAATATAATTGATGCATGCAATGATTACTGGAACCTTTGATAAAATGCAGGGAATGTAAAATGAAGACCCAGAGAGCAAAAGAAGGAGAAACTGCAGCAAAGGAGACATTGCTCCGATAATGCAGGAGAAAAACACATTGAAGGAGCGAAATGGCAAAGAGTAGGGCCAAAGAGGACAGTAGAACAATGGTCCAAATGGAAAGGCATTATCAGGGCACAGGTAAATAAAAATAGAATGGATGAAAAAGTGGAGAAAGAGAGGCACATTGGGCTGGATTTTGCCGGCGCTCAGAGGGCGGGTTCGGAGGTGGGTCCGCTGTCAAAATTGAAGTGATTGACAGCGGGTTGGGAGCCCGCTCTGAACCCGCCTCCTTGTAAGTTTCCCAGGTGTTGGGTCAGTCAGTGCTGAACAGACCCGACACCAAGCGACGGGGCAGTTAATTAAGATACTTAAAATGTAGTTAAAAGTATGTTAAGAACTATTTTATCACCCAATTACTATTTTGACACATTTTTAACGAGGTTCACGGTGTTCGGAGATCATGTCGGGTAAGGAGGTCGGGTGTTGTGTCAGCATGAGATGATTTACTAACTTGACAGCTGCAAATGTTCTATAAAAGCTCCCATTTCATAGGTCTTCACTTTCCAAGGTTAGAAGCTCTTGCTTACTGCATTTGAATGACAGATTGAGCTTTATGCAGGTTGCAAGTGTTTGGAGCAAACTCTCTATCCAATGTCACCTCATTGGAACAATCTCTCTCACCATTGACAGATCGCTTCTGTCATCTCAACCTCACCTGCCATCTATTCCATCAGCATCGGTGCCCTTGAACAAATCTCATCTTGGTCCTCAGAATCCCACCAGGCTCAGCCCCAACACCAGCATCACCGGGCACACCAACAGCACCAACAACACCAATCTTATGCCTCATTCATTGCAACTCACTAAGCCATTTCCAAAGGTGCACACAAATTTGTCCAAGAAGGCAAAGTGTTGAAAATAAAGATTTCAATGTTTGACAACACATTAACAGTAACTCTATATGAGCATTGCATAAAACATCCAAGTGCCTACCCTTGTGTGTTGTTAGTTGGTATGATTGAACTAGGATGAGGGTGAGTGTGAGGGGTGGCTAGTGAGGTGGGGGAGTGATAATGTAGATAAAGAGGGATGGGTGGAGGTGCAAGGTAAGTTGGTGTGAGTAAGGATGTGCAGGAGTAGGGTAGGGAAGGCAGATTGATGGGGATGTGATGAGTGGCACAGCAGGATGAGGTTGAGTGTGGCGTTGCAGTAATATTTCGTGATCTACTGAGATCATTGAAAGGTTTGTGCCACTGCAGCCTGGTCCTCCTGACGACATCCCTGCTTGTGCCCTCCTGTGCAATGTACATCCAGGCTGTGTTGGTGTCCTGGGGAGATCTCTTCCGCCCATTGGAAGGGAAGAGAACCTCGCTGTGCATATGGAGGGTGTCATGCAAGAGCCTGGGTGCAGCTGTGCACCTTTGTGCAGTGCTTGTCAGTGTTTGCAGCACCTCAATGCTGTAGAACACTGGCAGCACAACTGTCAAAATGAATGTGGACATGGTCCCTTTAAGGAAACTGGCTGATGACGCATCATCAGATGACGTCATCAGACCCGCTTCCTTTTAATTGGCTGGGAACCTCGCAGGGCGGGCTTAACAAGTCCAATCAGGGGAAAGTCATGTGGGAAGCCGGCATGGAGACAGGAGCGGGACTGGGACCCACCAACAACCTCGCCCACTGCGCTCCCGCCTCGGCTGGCGAAATCGCAGATATTGATCATGCTTCAAGTGTGTATTTGTATTTGAACCCTTCATTCATTTCCCTCATTCCTTGATGAGTTGCTCAGCAGCCAAGATGGAACTAAGTAACTGTCATTGATAAATGGTGGCAACTGAGTGCTGGGAAACAGTGCAGGAAACAGATCAAAGCACGACAAATAAACAATCAATCCTGAGCCCACAGGTACTTAAAATGTTGGCAGCGCTCAAAGTAGAAAAGTCACCAAGTCTGATTGGGATGCACCCCAGCTTGCTGAGGGAAGTAAGGGTGGAGATAGCAACAGCTCTGGCCACAATCTTCCAATCCTCATGAGATATGGGAGCCAGAGGACTGGAGGATTGCAAATGTTACACCCCTGTTCAAAAAAGGGGAGAGGGAGAAATTCAGCAACTAATGGCCAATCAGCCTGTAGTAAACAGTGAGGAGGATAGTAACAGACTTCAGGAGGATACAGACAGACTGGTGAAATGGGCAGACACATGGCAGATGAAATGTAATACAGAGAAGTGTAAAATGATACATTTTGGTAGGAAGGATGAGGAGAGGCAATCTAAACTAAATGGTACAATTTTAAAAGGGGTACAGGAACAGAGAGACCTGGAGGTGTACATACAGAAATCTTTGAAGGTGGTATGTCAAGTTGAGAAGGCTGTTAAAAAGCCTACGGGATCCTTAGCTTTATTAATAGAGGCATTGAAGACAGAAGCAAGGAAGTGATGCTAATCAGGTTAGGCCCCAGCTGAGGTATTGTGTCCAAATCTGGGCACCACACTTTAGGAAGGATTATCAAGGCCTTAGAGAGGGTGCAGAAGAGATTTACTAGAATAGTACCAGGGATGTGGGACTTCAGTTATGTGGAGAGATTGGAGAAGCTGGGTAGCTCTCCTGAGAGCAGAGAAGGTTAAAGGGAGATTTAATAGATGTGTACAAAATCATGAAGGGCTTTGATAGGAGTAAATAAAGAGAAACTGTTTCCAGTGGCAGAAGAGTCGGTAACCAAAGGAAACAGATTTAAGGTAATTGGCAAAAGAACCAGAGGCGAGATGAGGAGAAATACTTTTACACAGCGAGTTGATCTGGAATGCACTGCCTGAACCAGATTCAATAATAACTTTCAAAAGGGAATTGGAAAAATACTTGCAGGGAAATGGGACTAATTGGATAGCTCTTTCAAAGAGACCGCGCAGGCACAATGGGCCGAATAGCCTTCTTCTGTGTCTCCATTCGATGATTATATATAGGCCGTGAATCATTGGTTAATATGTATCAAGGCTCCCGAAGAAGCCTTGGACTTGCAGGCAGATTAATTGGGAATAGGAAACTTGGATTACTCCTTTTCTTGGCTTTTAGTGCTCTCCGCAGCTATTGGGGACAATTTTGTGAACACCTGTTCTCATTACTGCCACAATTGAATATGCCCCCTTGTAGCTATGATAAGACTTAGAAAAACAATCAAAACTAGTGGACCTCACATGGCATTGCTGACAGTGAGCCAGAGGGCATGCTGTTACATATATCTGTCTTTCAGATGTAAACCGAGGCCCTGTCTGCCTCTCAGGTGGACATATACGATCCCATGGCACTATTTTGAATAAGAGCAGGGGTTCTCCCCAGGGTCCTGGCCAATATTTATCCCTCAACCAACGTCACTAAAAACAGATTAGCTGGTCATTATCACATTGCTGTTTGTGGAAGCTAGGCACAAATTGGCTGCGGTGTTTCCTACATTACAACAGTGTCAACACTTCTAAAGTACTTAGAATCATAGAATAGTTACAGCATGGAAGAAGGCCATTCGGCCCATCGAGCCTCAGCTGGTCCCACTCCCCAGCTATGTAATTGGCAAAAGAAGCGTTTTGGGACATCCTGAGGTCATGAAAGGCGCTATATAAATGCAAGTTATTTTCTTTCAATGTTGGTCAGGGTTTGGGGAACAGCAATTGATATTTTCTATACTGACTTAATTAATGGAAAAATAAAGTTACTGGCAGCAGTGCAATTGTTTCAAAGTTATTGGCAAATGCTTAGAGGAGGGATGAGGGCAGCACGGTGGCATAGTGGTTAGCACTGTTGCCTCACAGCGCCAGGGACCCGGGTTCAAATCCAGCCTCAGTTTGCACATTCTCCCCGTGTTTGCGTGGGTTTCCTCCGGGTGCACCGGTTTCCTCCCACAGTCCAAAGATGTGCGGGTTAGGTTGATTGGCCATGATAAAAATTGACCCTTAGTGTTAGGGGGGATTAAATACGTGGGGTTACGGGGATAGGGCTTGGGTGGGATGGCTGTCGGTGTAGGGACCGGGTGCTAGGGTTTGGATGATCAGCCATGATCTCGTTGAATGGCGGAGCAGGCTCGAAGGGCCGAATGGCCTACTCCTGCTCCTATCTTCTATGTTTTAGCAGCACTGAGTGACAGCTCCTAATGTAACCAGATAAGAACATAAGAAATAGGAGCAGGAGTAGGCCAATTGGCCCCTCGAGCCTGCTCCGCCATTCAATAAGATCATGGCTGATCTGATCCTAACCGCCAATCCACTATGACAGGACTATCTCCTGAATCTAACAGAATTAGACACATGAAACAGGAGCAGGATCAGGCTACACGGCCCCTGGGCCCGCTCCGCTACCCACAGGGCCATGACCGATCCGCACCTAAACTCATGTCCAAATTCCTGCCCGCTCCCCGTAACCCTTAATTCCCTTTTCTTCTAGGAAACTGTCTATTTCTGTTTTAAATTTATGTAATGATGTAGCTTTGACAGCTTTTTGGGGCAGCATATTCCATGGACCTACAACCCTCTGAGTGAAGTAGTTCCTCCTCATCTCAGTTTTGAAAGAGCAGCCCCTTATTCTAAGACTATGCCCCCTAGTTCTAGTTTCACCCATCATCTGGAACATCCTCCCCGCATCCACCCAATCCAACCCCTTCACAATCTTATATGTTTCAATAAGATCGCCTCTCATTCTTCTGAACTCCAATGAGTAGGGTCGCAATCTACTCAACCTCTCCTCATATGTCCATCCCCTCATCCCCGGGATTAACCGAGTGAACCTTCTTTGTACTGACTCGAGAGCAAGTATGTCTTTTCTTAAGTATGGACACCAAAACTGTATGCAGTATTCCAGGTGCGGTCTCACCAATACCTTGTACAACTGAAGCAATACCTCCCTATTTTTATATTCTATCCCCCTAGCAATGAAAGCCAACATTCCATTGGCCTTCTTAACCACTTGCTGCACCTGCATACTAACCTTTTGAGTTTCGTGCACCAGGACCCCCAGATCCCTTTGTACTTCAGTACTTTCCAGTTTCTTGCCATTAAGATAATAACTTGCTCTATGATTTTTCCTGCCAAAGTGCATAACCTCACACTTTCCAGTATTGTATTCCATCTGCCAAGTCTCTGCCCACTTACTTAGCCTGTCTATGTCCCCTTGCAGGTTTTTTATGTCCTCCTCTCTCACTACTTTCCCTCCCATCTTAGTATCATCTGCAAACTTTGATATGTTACACTCGGTCCCCTCCTCCAAATCGTTAATATAGATTGTAAAGAGTTGGGGACCCAGCACTGACCCCTGCAGAACACCACTGGTTACTGATTGCCAGTCTGAGAATGAACCATTTACCCCAACTCTCTGCCTTCTGTTAGATAGCCAATCCTCTATCCATGCCAGAATATTACCCCCAATCCCGTGATTTTTTATCTTAAGCAATAATCTTTTGTGTGGCACCTTGTCAAATGCCTTTTGGAAGTCTAAATACATTACGTCCACTGGTTCACCTTTATCCACCCTGTATGTTACTTCCGCAAAGAACTCCAGCAAATTTGTCAAACATGACTTCCCCTTCATAAAACCATGCTGACTTTGTCTTATTAAACTATGATTATCCAAATGTCCTGTTACTGTCTCCTTAATAATGGACTCCAAAATTTTACCTACCACAGATGTTAGGCTAACCGGTCTATAGTTTCCAGCCTTCTGTCTACTGCCCTTTTTAAATAAGGGTGTTACATTAGCAGTTTTCCAGTCTGCTGGGACCTTTGCTGAGTCCAGGGAGTTTTGGAAGATTATTACCAATGCATCCACAATCCCTACCGCCACTTCCCTCAAGACCCTTGGATGTAAGCCATCAGGTCCAGGCGATTTATCCACCTTGAGTCCCATTATTTTACCGAGTACCACTTCCTCAGTGATTTTGATCGTGTTTATCTCCTCCCCCCCTATAGCCCCCTGCTTGCCCAGTGTTGGGATATTCTTGGTGTCCTCTACTGTAAAGACTGATACAAAATATTCATTCAGTGTTTTTGCCATCTCCATATTTCCCACCATTAATTTCCTGGTCTCATCCTCTAAGGGACCAACATTTACTTTAGCCACCCTTTTTCTTTTTATATAACTATAAAAACTCTTACTATCTGTTTTTATATTTTTTGCTCATTTACTTTCATAATCTATCTTCCCTTTCCTAATCAATCTTTTTGTTATTTTTTGCTGTCTTTTAAAGTTTTCCCAATCCTCTATCCTCCCACTAGATTTGGCTACCTTATATGCCCTTGTTTTTAGTCGAATACTATCCTTAATTTCTTTACTTAGCCACGGATGGCTGTCTTTTCTTTTACACCCTTTTCTTCTCAGTGGAATATACTTTTTTTGGAAGTTGTAAAATAACTCCTTAAATGTACACCACTGATCATGTATCGTCTTACACTTTAATCTATTTTCCCAATCCACTTTGCTCAATTCTGCTCTCATACCTTCATAGTCTCCTTTATTCAAGCTTAGCACGCTTGTTTGAGATACAACCTCCTCACCCTCTAATTGAACATGGAATTCAACCATGTTATGGTCACTCATTCCAAGGGGATCCTTTACTAGGACATTTTTAATTAATCCTGTCTCGTTACACAGGACCAGATCTAAGGTTGCTTGCCCCCTGGTCGGTTCAGTTACATACTGCTCAAGAAACCCATCCCTAATACACTCAATGAACTCATCCTCAAGGCAGCCCTGCCCAATTTGATTTGTCCAGTTAATATGATAGTTAAAATCCCCCATAATTATAGATGTTCCCTTATTACAAGCCTCAACTATTTCCTGATTGATACTCCGTCCAACCGAGTTGCAACTGTTCGGAGGCCTATAGACTACGCCCACTAGTGTTTTTTTCCCCTTATTATTCCTTATCTCCACCCAAACTGTTTCATTATCCTGATCTTTTGACCCAATATCATTTCTCTGTATTACAGTGATTCCTTCCTTTATTAACATAGCCACCCCACCTCCCCTTCCTTCCTGCCTGTCCTTCCTGATTGTTAAATAACCTGGTATGTTTAATTCCCAGGCATTGTCACCCTGCAGCCATGTTTCTGTAATGGCCACAAGATCATACCCATATGTAGCTATTTGTGCCATTAACTCATCTATTTTGTTACGAATGCTACGTGCATTCATATAGAGAACTTTCAAATGTGTTTTTTGACACTTAGTTCCTGCTTTTGCCCTTTTTATTACTTTACCTTTTACTCCATACCTTCTGCCCCTTCCTGACACGCTCTGGTTTTTCATTTCCCCACTGCTACCTAAGTCTATGACCTTCTCTGTTGTCATTTTTATTATTTGTTCTCTAGGAACCTCCCCCCCACTAGTTAGTTTAAAGCCCTCTCTACAGCCCTAGTTATATGATCCGCCAGGACCCTAGTCCCAGCACTGGCCAAGTGAAGCCCGTCCCAACGGAACAGCTCCCTCCTGCCCCAGTACTGGTGCCAGTGTCCCAGGAAGCAAAACCCATTTCTCCCACACCAGTCTTTGAGCCATGCATTTAACTCTCTGATTTTATTTGTCCTAGCCAAATTCACTCGTGGCTCAGGTAATAATCCAGAGATTATTACCCTTGAGGTTCTGTTTTTTAATTTGACCCCTAGCTGCTCATACTCCTTTAACAGAACCGGCTTCCTAGTCCTATCTATGTCGTTTGTACCAACATGGACCACGACAACTGGATCCACCCCCTCCCACTGCAAGTTTCTTTCCAGCCCAGAGGAGATGTCCTTAACCCTGGCACCGGGTAGGCAACACAGCCTACGGGACTCTCGCTCTTGGCTGCAGAGAACTCTATCTATCCCCCTAATAATACTATCCCCTACCACTACAACATTTCTATTTACTCCCCCCTCTTGAATGGCCCCCCATTCCACGGTGCTGTGGCCAGGTTGCTCATCCTCCCTGCAGCCCCTGCTCCCGTCCCCACAGGGAGTAAGAACCTCGAACCTGTTGGTCAAGAGCAAGGGCTGCGGCTCCTCCAACACTACCTCCTGGTTCCCCGCACCTGCCTCACTCGTAGTCACACCGTCCTGACCCTGGCCATGGGCTACATCTGAATTAATTAACTTCATAGGTGTGACCACCTCCTGATACACAGAGTCCAGGTGCTTCTCCCCCTCCCTGATGTGTCGCAGTATCTGAAGCTCAGACTCCAGCTCATCAACACGGAGCTGGAGATCCTGTAGCAGCAGACACTTGTCACAGATGTACTCACCGTTAGCCTCAATGGGGTCTACCGGCTCCCACATCTCGCAACAGTAACACATCACCTGCTCCATTCTATGTAATTAATTTTTTAAAATTTTATTGTTAGTTATGGACACCCTCTTCCCGATTATAGATGCTAGTATCCCCTTTAATTAATTGGATTTAAATTAAATCAATCCCTCTAATTACACCAGTTAAATGGTTTACCAACTGTCTCCACTACAGCACAGAGACCCTAGAAAAAAACGGCAGAATTTAAGATTGTAATAAAAAGAAGAAATACTCACCAACCAATCCAACCAATCACTTACCTCCTTCCTGGTGACGTCACACTTCGATTACTTTTTACCTCTCTCCCCTGTCAATGCTTTCTCAGTAACACCACAAATATTATTGCTGTAATGGGGCTTCTTGGCTTCTACCATAGTATTCCTTACACAGTGATTGATGAATACAGTGTGTTTATACAAATCATGGCAAAATGCATCCCATTACTTATCGTGATGTAATTATCATATAGGTAATACATGGAGTTTTTTTGCTCTTAGTTCTGAAACAAAAGATCAGTTTTGTCAAACAGATTTTCTTGAAGGCTCTTCCCCTTTAAGAATTTCTGAGGGCTTTAATAATATATAAGAATGCATAATATGGTGTTTACTAACTTACCCTTTCCTATCTTTTTATATTTAAATTTTTTAGCCTCAGATTTAAAATGCCCTTTAAAGGTGCCCCCTGAAATCTCCAACTTGCAAAAATAAAAGCCTGTCCAACATTTATGTAAGCTGTACATTGTACCATACTGCAAAAGCACCACAACTGGGGCGCAAAGCAACTAGCGCCTGGGCGCGGCGATGTTTGCGCCGCTTACGAAATTAACCTTGCATTTAGCGGCGGCGCTAAATACTACCGCCATGATCTCCTGCGGCCGCAGATTGTGACGCCAGTCGAGCGTGCAACGCCCCGGTAGCGCCCTGGACCAGATACTGAGTCGCGCCCCCTGCCTTTCCGCCTGCCGCTAGCAACGACAGGCAGAGGGGAACATTTTGCTGTCGGGAAAGGGCTGGGGGAACGCTACTTAAAGGCGGCTGCTTACTGCCTTTTTTTGTCGGCGACATTTTTGCACCACGCATTCTGAGAGAGAGAGAGAGAGGTAGATTCTGAGAGAGAGAGAGACTTCTGGAGAGGTTCAACGCTGTGTGAAGGAGTTTTGGGTACTGAGCAGCACTTTGCAGGTTCATTTTGATTTGACCTTCCTTGCATCAATTGAGAAGAGACTGTGGGGGCTGCACTCTGAGCTCGTTCCCTGGGCCTCTCCATTGTTCTTTCCAGCAGAATTGATGTACAGGTCTCTCCAGGCCAAGATTCAAGGCTGCAATGAGCAGGATGTGGCTGGAGAGCAAGATCGACCCTCCCCTTTAAGAACAGGCCGGCGCCAGTGTGTCTGTGTCTATGTTCCTTTGCTAACTGACATCACATGAGCTTCACCAGCGCTCTGAGTTAGCGCCTCGCTCCTCAGCGTTAGCGCCTTAAGACAGGTGTGTAGCGCCTGATTTAGCGCTCCAATCACCTCCAGGGGCGATAGAAGCCAAGTTTGCAGTCGGAGGCGATAATTAGCACCAGGCGCTAAACTTTGCACCCGGCTGATAATTGCGCCCCAAACCGGGCGATACCGAATTTCTCCCCCATGAAGTCAGGGATTTACCTAACATTCGCCACTTGTTTTATTGCCCAGCACTTGCACTTGTTTTTGTTTATAATGAATTATAAAAATAATCCTGACCGATAGATAGATTAAGTGAATGGGCAAAACTGTGCCAAATGGATTTCAATATAAGTAAGTGTGAGGTCATCCACTTTGAACCTAAAAAGGATAGATAAGAACATAAGAAATAGGAGCAGGAGTAGGCCATTCGGCCCTTTGAGCCTGCTCCGCCATTCAATAAGATCATGGCTGATCTTCTATCTCAACTCCAACTTCCCGCACTATCCCCATTGATTCACTAAATATCCAAAAATCTATTGATCTCTGTCTTGAATATACTCAACGACTGAGCCTCCACAGCCCACTGGGATAGAGAATTCCAAAGATTCACCACCCTCTGAGTGAAGAAATTTCTCCTCATCTCAGTCCTAAATGGCCGACCCCTTATTCTGAGACTGTGACACCTGGTTCTCAACTCCCCAGCCAAGGGAAACAGCCTCCCAGCATCTACCCTGTCAAGCCTTGTAAGACTTTTGTATGTTTCAATGAGATCACCTCTCATTCTTCTAAATGCTAGGGAATATAGGCCTAGTCTCCTCAACCTGTCCTCATAGGGCAATCCCCCCATCCCAGGAATCAGAGTAATCTCTAAGTAGTGAAAAGTTAGAAGCAGTGGAGGTCCAAAGAGACTTGGAGGTCAATGTACATGGATCATTAAATGTCATGGACAGGTACAAAAAATAGTCACAAAGGTTAATGGGCTTTATATCTAGAGGATTAGAATACAAGGACATAGAAGTCATGCTCCAGCTATACAAAGCCCTGGTTAGTCCACACCTGGAGTACTTTGTTCAGTTCTGAGCACCACACCTTAGGAAGGATATATTGGCCTTGGAGCGAGTGCAGAGTAGTTTTATGCGAATGATAACTGGAATCCAAAATTTAAAGTAGGAGGAGAGATTACACTAGGTAGATTTGTATACCCTGGAAGTTAGAAGTATAAGGGATGATCTTCATCGAAGTTTTCAAGATATTAAGGGGAACTGATAGGGTAGATAGAGAGAAATTATTTCTGCTGGCTGGGGAGTCTAGTACTAAGGGAGTCTAGTACTAGGGGAGTCTAGTACTAGGGGACATTGCCTAAAAATTAGAGCCAGGCCTTTCAGGCGTAAAGTTAGGAAAAACTTCAACAACAACAACAACTTGTATTTATATAGCACCTTTAACATAGTAAAACGTTCCAAGACGCTTTATAGCAGTGTTATTACATAGGATTACGTAGGATATACAGCACAGAAATGGGCCATTTGGCCCAACCAGTCTATGCCAGTGTTTATGCTCCACTCGAGCCTCCTTTCCTCATCTAACCCTATCAGCATAACCCTCTATTCCCTTCTTACTCATACGGTTATCTAACCGCCCCTTAAATGCATCTATACTATTCGCTTCAACCACTCCCTGTGATAGCGAGTTCCACATTCTCAACACTCTTTGGGTAAAGAAGTTTCTTCTGAATTCCCTATTTGATTTCTTGGTGACTATCTTATGTTGATGGCCTCTAGTTTTCCTCTTCCCCACAAGTGAAAACACTCTCTCTGTATCTGCTCTATAAAAACCATTCATGATTTTAAAGACCTCTATTAGGTCACCACTCAGCCTTCTCGTTTCAAGAGAAAAGAGACCCAGCCTGTTCATCCTTTCCCGATAGGTATACCCTCGCATTTCTGGTATCATCCCTGTAAATCTTCTCTGCACCCTCACCAGTGCCTCTGTAGCTTCTTTATAATATGACGACCAGAACTGTACGCAGTACTCCAAGTGTGGTCGAATCAGGGTTCGATACAAGTTTAGCATAACTTCACTGCTTTTCAATTCTATCCCTCTAGAAATAAACCCTAGTGCTTGGTTTGCTTTATTATGGCCTTGTTAACCTGTGTCGAAACTTTTAGTGATTTGTGTATTTGTACTCCCTTTGAATGCAGGCCCCAAGTTCATTTCAGAATTTTTGAATGATTGTTACCAACAGCCTGTTTGGAGAAGAAGGTGTTCATGGACAGGAGATAGGCCTACAAAATAATTATGGGAGAATGTCTGGGCAGACAGAATTCTCTGGGAAGACATTGGGTCCGGGAAGGTGACTCATACAGTGACGAGCACCTAGATGAGCTTGCCCCGAAGGCAGGAACCGGACAAAAGAGGGCCATTGTAAATTAATGGGAAGCCACTTAACCCAGGATCAGGTGAGAAGTGCGGCCCATCATCTGCCATTAAGACGAGAACCTAGATGGGATAGCCCCGAAAGGCGGGAAACCAGGCAAAGAAGACAAAGAAAGGTGATTAAAAAGACATCACTGCAACTACACAGAGCAGAGTGAAGTTTTAGAATATAGAGAAGGCAGCTTTGCCATTTTCTTGCTCTCTCTTTTTCGCTTGCTCAAAACCACCACGAGCGACAAGAGCCTCGCCTTGTTCTTTGACTGTAGCAACGAACCTCAAAACTGGGACTTGGATACTGCATCAGCGATATGGAACCAGGAGACACGTTCTACACAGGGGAGCAGTGAGCAAGAAAACAGAAATCAGGGTGAACATTGTCAAAGCCCAGATACCATTAAGAACACCGGTACTGTGTGAGGGGGTGTTGTGTGTCCCAACCAATCCAGAGGGTTTAGTGGGGAGGTTCTGTGTGTACTATATAGTGTATGTTCCGGGGTTTGTGGGACAAGTCCATGTTATACTCTGTATTGCAACACAGTGTGATTTTAGGCATCTTAATACGAGACAGGGGCCTGTTCGATGGGCCAAGTTGTATTGTTGTACTGTTTGTTTTACGCCACCAGGCATTTTATGTACTGGAGGCGGGTGTGTGTGTTAACCTTATTAAACACCGCATGGTTGAATCTGAAAAGCTTGTCTGTGTCTCAATCCTGTTCACCGTAATTCCTGTCGTATAGAACTAAGTAGGAGGGGTGATTCGAACCACCAAAGCAAACCACCTACAGAATTGGCGACCATGGCAGGACGATAGGTTGTGTGAACAGGATCATGGAAAGTTTAGAGGGCAAGAGATCTGCAATGGGGGACAGAATTTCCTCCTATATGTTTGGTAAAGTTAATGTGTCTCAGCAGTGGGTGCTGGAGATGTTGCGTTCTGGCAGGGGCTGCTGAGTGGACAGGGAGCAAGAAGCATAAAAAGTCTAAGGAAAAGGCGATTTGGCTCCTGTGCCTGCAGAAACAGGGAGCAGGTTGGAAAGCTGCAGGCCGAGCTCAGGGAATCAGAAGAAAAGTCAGACGCAAGGGGGATAGTCGGGAGTAGACTAGTGGAGGAGTTGCGCGAGGAAAGACAGGAGAAACGCACACAGGAGGAAACCTCCCGTAACACCAGGGAGTACCTGCAGTGCCAGGTCACTGAGGCCAAGCTCAATGAGCAGGCTGTAAGGGAGGAGAACGCCCGCTTAACGGGTAAAGTTGACGGGCTAGAGGGGCAGCTTAGAGACATAAAGGCAGCCTACAGGGTAGCCAGGAGCAGGGGGGGGTGAGGATTTAAACCACGGGCCCTGTGAGGAAAGGATAAAAGGTCTGACCCAAGCCCTGCCCAGAGCCAGAGGGATGGTTTGCCGGGGAAGCTCAGGTAGAATGGGAAGAGGAGAGACAGGGGTCTGAGGATTGGGTGTGGGATAGGGAAGTCCCACCGGCACCGGAAGCGCCACCGAGTCCAGTGTACCCTCTGTGGCAGCAAAAGTATGGTCCGCCCGCACCTAACGGTGCTCAGGGCCCGCTGCAGAGCAATTACGTGGTCCTATTTACCACCCCACAACTGCAGGCTATGATAGCAAGCATGCCCAAATTAAGAAAAGAAGGGGTGAAGGGATAATTACAAGTCCTAGCCCTTTTGGGCTATCCCAGATCAGGCGTACTCCCCAGACGTTCACCCTCAACTTAAGTTAGAGATAGCCGAATTCCATAAGATGCTTAAATGGGTCTAAAGGTTCAGGCTATCTCTCCCTAAAGGAAAGGAATGACTGAAGATGTTACCGTTCTCCAGATAGTACTTTTAATAAGTTGAACTAGACTGTAACCTTCCGGATATTATGAGAGCCCGGAATACCCCCCAGAATTCTGCAACTCCTTGCAAAAGAGTGTACAGAATTTGGGTTCGTGAGTTTATACAGAATTACTCTTTGAGACAATTCTAAAAATATATAGTTTTATTTAAGTGCCGACAGTCATTTAAGAGCTGTTGAATCAGTTGCAACATTAACAATTCAAAATACAGATAGCTTACATTTCTTAATTCTCAGAGATCCTTATTCTCAAATCTTTACTTCGTTACATTTCTACATTTCTTACTTATTTCTAAATCCAGGACATCCACCAAAATCAATTACTTTGACTTCCCGAGACTCACAGTTAAAGACTTACAGAGATGCCTCTGAAGAGTTGTGAAATGCTTTGTCCGTTCAGCAAGTTCTGACTTTCTGTTGAAAAGGTCTTATTTTTATACCCTTTTGGCAGTGGTTTCTTCTTTGAAGTTCTCTGCTGATGTCAGCTAATTGTCTTTATTGATACTCTCTTTTGAATGTTTTCTATTTTACTATCAATTCAACTATTGCATGCATATCTATGTCTCTACCTTTAGGTGTTCCAAAAATCATCATGAAAACAATATGACAGCTATCTTTATTTGATGTCATTCTTACAAAATGCTATCATTCAATTCTTAATATTGGCTTTACTGGTTTTTAGCAGAAATTGTGTCTCCTTACTGCTCCAAGTTCAATACAAACACAATGTAATTGCTTGGTGTCTCTATTGAAGTTATATCTTCAAAGTGTCCTCGTTGGTATCATATTTACTATATCTATAAATTAACGACACTTTTTGACCAGAGTGTTTCATGCATTTCTAGCTATCTCAATTGGTTGCATATTTAATCGTGTTTCCTGTCTTCCAAGTTTAACATAAAAACGAATTGACCAGCAGGTGTTTCTTTTACTTGATGTCATCTTTTCAAAGGCACATGGTTCTTTTAATGTTTGTGTTTCTGTTTTACGTGTTAGTTCTTAACACTTTAAATTGGGCATTTTCATTGTGTTGGTTGCAAAATGTAGACCTTTCGGAAGCACCAATGGTTTGCTTCAACCTTTCATTGTTTTAATATTTTTAACTAATTCCCATTTCAAAGCTTGTTTACAACTTTGTTATCAACTGATCTTTATCTCAGAAGCCAGTATTTCTGTTTACAGCTTGTGTCTCAGAGTCTTTAGATTTTTAAACCCAGTATATCATGTATTAATAATATCAGTATTCTGTTCATATTATGGTGTGTCTTTCTGAAATATCATGTATTCATTCACAGGGGACACCTCCGTTCACTTCATGGAAGTGGAGCAAATTAGGGGGATCAATAGGTGTAGTGAGGGCGAAACTCACAGGCTGTCACTATTTTCCCTGGATGGAAAATTGTACCAGGCCCTGTCCGCAGCCAGCAAGCTGGGGCAGGGAACCACGGCAGATTTAAAGGAGGAAATCCTGAGAGCCATGGGACAGCCCCAGGGTAGTCTGTTCTCCCGAGTGGAGAGAACGCTGCAGCTGGCTGGCGAAGCACCACAGGCATTCGCAGACAGGCTATGGCCTGTATATGAAAAGGCCATGGGCGGAATACTGGACAGGTTACAGCTGCAAGGGGGCCCCAGGAATCACTGGCTCAGGACCCTCGTGGCAAACTGTTTGCCACGAATAAGGGCAAAAGCAGAAGCCTGGTTTGACTCAGAGGACCTTGCGAATACGGATGCAGGCGTGGTCAGAAAGCTCAGTCTAGCCTTTGAGGCCGATTCCGGGGAGGAGGTCAAACCAAAGGGAAGGATCCACGAAATGAAATACAGTGAGGGTAATAGGAAGGAATGGCGTCAGGAAGGGGTTAGTGCAGAAAAGGCAAGGACATGTTTCGGGTGTGGGAAGACGGGACACTGGAGGCGAGAGTGCCCGACCCAGAAAAAGGGGCAAGGCTGAGGGGATCCTCCAGTGCAAAAGGCACAGACTGTCGAGGTGAAGGGGGCGACCGGGGAACCATTTGACGTTCTGGTGGCTGCCCTTCGGACGGTTTTTGTGCAGGAGAAAGGGAGGGTAGACGCTGCCGTGAGCAGTTTGATCCCGACCGCTCCCGTATGCACTTCACTCTGACTAGAGCGCGGCCAGCCTGAGTACCTGTGTCCACTCACGTACGATGAATGGGGCAGACCTTGTGTGAAGATGGGGGTGGAGACGGTACACAGGAAGTACTTGGTGGACACCGGGGCCTCGAGCACGGTGATCCATTCAAGGGACCCGACCAATTCACCCTGGTCTAGCAGGATACCATTCAGTCTCGTGGGGTTCACAGGGAACGAGCAGGCGGGGGAAATGTCCAAACATTTGGCCATAGAACTAGGATCCCTCCATACCACGTGGGAGTGCGTCCTGATAAAGTGGGAACAGCCAGGGTCAGGAGTCCTAGAGGCCGACTTTATGTTAGCCCATCATATAATAGTGGATTTGAGGAATCACTGCCTATGGGGGGCAGCGGATTCAGATAAAGCCGAGGAGGTGCTAGTGATCCCAAGAGATAGGGAAGGAAGGGGTAGTGTGTGTACTATGAAGCCTAAGGGGAGTTACGACCTGGAGCAATTGGTCAGTAATACCTCAGCCAAGTATCAGACGAACATGAGCGTCAATCTCGCATCGTTCGCCAAACACAAACACGACTGTGGCCGGGTGACGGGGGTAGAAGTCCGAGTACACGGGGACCGCATGTCACGGCCACAAAAGCAGTATAATTTCCCCAGAGAGGCAGAAGCCGACTTGGAAATGGCACTGGGATCCCTGGTAGAACAGGAGGTGTTGAGGCCGATAGCCACCCACGTGATCTCACCACTCTGGCCGGTTAGGAAACCCGACCAGTCGTAGAAGGCCACCGTGGACTATCGGGTGCTCAATAAAAACATCCCAGCCTGCGCGGCCACAGTCGAGGCTGTTGCCGATCAGATAGGGAACTTCCCAGCGACCGCAACCACTTTCACGGTGCTGGATATCTCCAATGGGTTTTGGTTGATTCCTCTAAAAAGGGAAGACCAATACAAGTTGGGCTTTACTTTTAAAGAGCAACAGTACACCTGGACATGCCTTCCCCAGAGTTTTCATAACAGCCCTTCCATATTCCACCAGCGTATGGAGGATGCCTTAAAGGGTTTTAGCCGGCCTCAGCAGCTAGTACAGTATGTGGACGACTTGCTTTTGTTCTCTGCCGAGGGGTTGGAGCATGGGCCGCTACTGGCCGAGCTGCTCGAGCTGCTGAGGGAGGCCGGGTTTAATGTAAACCCGAAGAAAGCCCAGATCGGCCGTGAGGAAGTCAAATTCATTGGGCTGACGGTAAGGGCAGGGGAAAGGGCCATCGATGAGGCAAAAAGAAAGTCAGTACAGGAGTTACCAATCCCCAACGTCATAACAGGGGTAAGATCCTTCCTGGGACTCACAGGGTACTGCAGGAATTTTACTGATGGTTATGCAGCCACGGGAGTCCCTCTGCTTCGGCTCCTCCGCAAGGGAGTCAGGTGGGAGTGGGACCAGAACTGCCAGGAAGCGTTCACACGCCTCAAGGAGGATTTGCAGACAGCTCCTGCACTGGGGGCCATCAACGGTGGGGAGGAATTCTTTTTAGAGGTAGCAGCCAGCGGGAATAGCTTGAGCACGTTGTTGCTCCAGGAGCGACACGGCAAGCTACGGCCCATGGTCTACTCATCTAGGGTTATCACTGAAGTAGAACAGGGATATTCCAACTGCGAGAGACATCTCCTGGCCACGCATTAGGCCATAAAGCACTCACAGCTCTTTACAGGATCATCCCTGATAGTTCTACTCACCCACCATACCTCCACTCAGATGTTGTTGGACGGGAGAATAAAGGACGGGACAGTGAGCAGTGCTCGCATTGCTCGCTGGACTTTATTGCTCTCGCAGATGAATCTGAGAGTGCAGGGGTTGACCAAGCCCAATTTGGCAGCGAACATGATTTACCCAGGTATGGCCCACATGTGTACGGTAGAAGGGGTATGGCACATGGATGTCGGGTTCCGGGCCGGGACATTTATGTGGACTGGTCCAGTTCGGTAGCAAAGGTGGAGCGCTTCACCGGACATGGGATCTTTGACCCCACGGCTAAGATAGCTAAGGCCCTTAAACTCCCCAGCACCCTGAGCGCTCAGCACGCCGAACTGGCGGCGGTGGCATATGTGGTCACCCACCCCGATGAGTTCTCCATCCCCTACACCATCTGCTCGGACTCCATGTTTACATGTAATTCGTGCACTGAGTACCTGGCCATCTGGGCTCGGCGCGGTTTTAAATCCGTGGGTGGGAAGCCCCGAGCAACAGCACCACTGCTAGGGAGGATTTTGGAGGTCACGGGCACCCGGGGAGATCACTATATAAATAAGGCCAAGGCCCACTCTAAAGACAGAGCCCAGAGGGGAAGATAACCAAAGGGCCGACGAGTTGGCCAAGAAGGGGGCCAGGGAAGGAGAGTTCTGGGATCCCTATGAAGTAGGCCTGGTAGAAGCACTCTGGGATAAGGGAGGAACACTGGGGGTAACTTTGACCCCAGACTTAAAACAAGTCCAAGCCCAGGATCCCGTCCTTAAGTCTATCCTGGGGAAGAAGGAAAAGGGCGAACAGGTAGAGGGTCCGTTCGGAGCAGCGGATATTACCGTTAAAGAGAGGATGCCATCTGCCCCAGACCGGATATTGAGTCCCGCCCCCTGCCTTTCCGCCTGCCGCTAGCAACGACAGTTAGAGGGGAACGTTTTGCTGTCGGGAAAGGGCTGGGGGAACGCTATTTAAAGGAGGCCGCTTACAGCCTTTTTTTGTCTGCGACATCTTTGCACCATGCATTCTGAGAGCGATTCTGAGAGAGAGAGAGAGACATCTGGAGAGGTTCAATGTTGTGTGAAGGAGTTTTGGGTACTGAGCAGCACTTTGCAGGTTCATTTTGATTTGACCTTCCTTGCATGAATTGAGAAGAGTCTATGGGGGCTGCACTCTGAGCTCTTTCCCTGGGCCTCTCCATTGTTCTTTCCAGCAGAATTGCTGTACAGGTCTCTCCAGGCCGAGATTCAAGGCTGCAATGAGCAGGGTGTGGCTGGAGAGCAAGATCGACCCTCCCCTTTAAGAACTCGCCGGCGCCAGTATGTCTGTGTTCCAGTGCTAACTGACATCATATGAGCTTCACCAGCGCTCTGAGGTAGCGCCTCGCTCCTCAGCGTTAGCGCCTTAAGCCTGGTGTGTAGCACCTGATTTAGCGCTCCAATCACCTCCAGGGGTGATAGAAGCCAAGTTTGCAGTCGGAGGCGATAATTAGCACCAGGCGCTAAACTTTGCACCCGGCCGATAATTGCGCCCCAAACGGGGCGATACCGAATTTCTCCCCCGTGAAGTCAGGGATTTACCTAACATTCGTCACTTGTTTTATTGCCCAGCAGTTGCACTTGTTTTTGCTTATAGTGAATGATAAAAATAATCCTGACCAATAGATAGATTAAGTGAATGGGCAAAACTGTGCCAAATGGATTTCAATATAAGTAAGTGTGAGGTCATCCACTTTGAACCTAAAAAGGATAGATAAGAACATAAGAAATAGGAGCAGGAGTAGGCCATTCGGCCCTTTGAGCCTGCTCCGCCATTCAATAAGATCATGGCTGATCTTCTACCTCAGCTCCACCTTCCCGCACTATCCCCATTGATTTACTAAATATCCAAAAATCTATCGATCTCTGTCTTGAATATACTCAACGACTGAGCATCCACAGCCCACTGGGGTAGAGAATTCCAAAGATTCACCACCCTCTGAGTGAAGAAATTTCTCCTCATCTCAGTCCTAAATGGCCGACCCCTTATTCTGAGACTGTGACACCTGGTTCTCAACTCCCCAGCCAAGGGAAACAGCCTCCCAGCATCTACCCTGTCAAGTCCTGTAAGACTTTTGTATGTTTCAATGAGATCACCTCTCATTCTTCTAAATGCTAGGGAATATAGGCCTAGTCTCCTCAATCTGTCCTCATAGGGCAATCCCCCCATCCCAGGAATCAGAGCAATCTCTAAGTAGTGAAAAGTTAGAAGCAGTGGAGGTCCAAAGAGATTTGAAGGTCAATGTACATGGATCATTAAATGCCATGGACAGGTACAAAAAATAATCACAAAGACTAATGGCATACGTGCCTTTATATCTAGAGGATTAGAGTACAAGGGCATAGAAGTCATGCTGCAGCTATACAAAGTCCTGGTTAGTCCACACCTGGAGTACTTTGTTCAGTTCTGGGCACCACACCTTAGGAAGGATCTATTGGCTTTGGAGCGAGTGCAGAGTAGTTTTATGCGAATGATACCTGGAATCCAAAGGTTAAAGTAGGAGGAGTGATTACACAAGGTAGATTTGTATTCTCTGCAATTTAGAAGTTTAAGGGGTGATCTTCATCGAAGTTTTCAAGATATTAAGGGGAACTGATAGGGTAGATGAAGAGAAATTATTTCTGCTGATTGGGGAGTCTAGTACTGGGGGACATTGCTTAAAAATTAGAGCCAGGCCTTTCAGGCGTAAAGTTAGGAAACACTTCAACAACAACAACAACAACTTGTATTTATATAGAACCTTTAACATAGTAAAACGTTCCAAGGCGCTTTATAGCAGTGTTATTACATAGGATTACATAGAAACAGAGAAGATAGGAGCAGGAGTAGGCCTTTCGGCCCTTCGAACCTGCTCCGCCATTCAATGTGATCATGGCTGATCACATTGGTAGGATATACAGCACAGAAATGGGCCATTTGGCCCAACCAGTCTGTGCCGGTGTTTATGCTCCACTCGAGTCTTCTCTCATCTAACCCTATCAGCATAGCCCTCTATTCCCTTCTCCCTCATATGCTTATCTAACCGCCCCTTAAATGCATCTATACTATTCGCTTCAACCACTCCCTGTGGTAGCGAGTTCCACATTCTCACCACTCTCTAGATAAAGAAGTTTCTTCTGAATTCCCTATCTGATTTCTTGGTGACTATCTTATTTTGATGGCCTCTAGTTTTGCTCTTCCCTACAACTGAAAACTCTCTCTCTGTATCTGCTCTATCAAAACCTTTCATGATTTTAATGACCTCTATTAAGTCACCCCTCAGCCTTCTCGTTTCAAGAGAAAAGATACCCAGCCTGTAGATCCTTTCCTGATAGCTACAGCCTCGCATTTCTGGTATCATCCTGGTAAATCTTCTCTGCACCCTCTCCAGTCCTCTGTAGCTTTTTTATTATATGGTGACCAGAATTGCACACAGTACTCCAGGTGTGGTCGAACCAGGGTTCGATACAAGTTTAGCATAACTTCACTACTTTTCAATTCTATCCCTCTAGAAATGAACCCTAGTGCTTGGTTTGCTTTATTATGGCCTTGTTAACCTGTGTCAAAACTTTTAGTGATTTGTGTATTTGTACTCCCTTTGTTCCTTTATCCCATTTAGATTCATATTTTCTAATTATATGTGAGCACCCTATTTTTCTTACCAAAACATAATACCTCACATTTATCTGTGTTGAATTTCATTTGCCAATTATATGCCCATTCTGCAAGTTTATCAATGTCTTCTTGTAATTTGTTGCAGTCCTCCTCAGTATTGGCTTCCCCCCCAATTTGGTGTCATCCGCAAATTTAGAAATTGTGTTTTTGATTCCAAAGTCTAAATCATTAATATAAATTGTGAACAAAAGTGGGCCCAGCACTGATCCTTGTGGAACACCATTACCCACCTTCTGCTACTCTGAATAGCTACCCTTGTAAGCATCGAACGCAGGCCCCAAGTTCATTTCAGACTTTTTGAATGATTGTTACCAACAGCCTGTTTGGAGAAGATGGGAGGGGCCCAGGTGCTCAGGGACAGGAGATTCCAGCCAGGCCTACAAACTAATTATGGGAGAATTTCTGGGCAGACAGAATTCTCTGGGAAGACAATGGGCTCAGGCTAGGTGACTCATACAGTGACGAGCACCTAGATGAGATAGCCCCGAAGCCGGGAAGCGGACAAAGGAGGGCCATTGTAAATTAATGGGAAGCCACTTAGCCCAGGATCAAGTGAGAATTGTGGCCCATCATCTGCCATTAAGATGGGCACCTAGATGGGATAGACAAAAAGGCGGGAAACCAGACAAACAAGACAAAGAAAGGTGATTAAAAAGACATCACTGCAACTACACAGACCAGGGTGAACTTTTAGGATATAGAGAAGGCAGCTTTGCCATTTCCTCTCTCTCACTTGCTCGAAACCACCACGAGCGACAAAAGCCTCGCCTTGCTCTCTGACTGTAGGAACGAACCTCGAAACTGGGACTTGAACACTGCATCGGCGATACGGAACCAGGAGACACGTTCTACATAGGAGAGCAGCGACCAAGAAAACTGACAATCGGGTGAGCATTGTCCAAGGCCACGAATCCTTAAGACCACCGGTACTGTGTGAGGGGGTGTTGTGTATCCCAACCAAGCCAGAGGGGTTTAGTGGGGAGGTTCTGTGTGTATTATATAGTGTATGTTCCGGGGTTTGTGGGACAAGTCCATGTTATACTCTGTATTGCAGCACAGTGTGATTTTAGGCATCTTAATACGAGACAGGGGCCTGTACGACGGGCCAAGTTGTATTGTTGTACTGTTTGTTTTACGCCACCAGGCATTTTACGTACTGGTGGCGGGTGTGTGTGTTAACCTTATTAAATACCGTATGGTTGAGTCTGATACAACTAGGTAGGAGTGTTTCGAACCAGCAAAGCAAACCACCTACAGAATTGGCAACCGCGGCAGGTCGGTTGTGTGAACAGGATCATGGAAAGTTTAGTGGGCAAGAGATCTGCGATGGGGGACAGAATTTCCTACTTTGTGTTTGGTAAAGTTAATGTGTCTCAGCAGTGGGTGCTGGAGATGTTGCATTCTGACAGTCCTCAGGATAGGGCTGCTGAGTGGACAGGGAGCAAGGAGCATAAAAAGTCTAAGGAAAAGGCGATTTGGCTTCTGTGCCTGAAGAAACAGGTCCAACTGCTCAGGGAACAGGTTGGAAAGCTGCAGGCCGAGCTCAGCGAATCAGAAGAAAAGTCAGACGCAAGGGGATAGTCGGGAGTAGACTAGTGAAGGAGTTGCGTGAGGAAAGAGAGGAGAAACGCACACAGGAGGAAACCTCCCGTAACACCGGGGAGTACCTGCAGTGCCAGGTCACTGAGGCCAAGCTCAATGAGCAGGCTGTAAGGGAGGAGAACGCCCGCTTAAAGGGTAAAGTTGACGGGCTACAGGGGCAGCTTAGAGACATAAAGGCAGCCTACAGGGTAGCCAGGAGCAGTGGGTATGAGGATTTAAACCACGGGCCCTGTGAGGAAAGGATAAAGGGTCTGACCCAAGCCCTGTCCAAAGCCAGAGGGATGGTTTGTTTACAACCCCAGGGGAAGCTCGGGTGGACTGGGAAGAGGAAAGACAGAGGTCTGAGGATTGGGTCTGGGATAGGGAAGTTCCACCAGCGCCGGAAGTGCCACCGAGACCAGTGTACCCTCAGTGGCAGCAAAAGTACGGTCCGCCTGCACCTAACAGTGCTCAGGGCCCGCTGCAGACCGATTACGTGGTCCCATTTACCACCCCACAACTGCAGGCTCTGATAGCAAGCATGCCCAAAGTAAGAAAAGAAGGGGACCCCTCTGTTCACTTCATGGAAGTGGAGCAAATTGGGGGGATCAATGGGTGTAGTGAGGGCGAAACTCACAGGCTGTTACTATTTTCCCTGGATGGAAAATTGTACCAGGCCCTGTCCGCAGCCACCAAGCTGGGGCAGGGAACCACGGCAGGTTTAAAGGAGGAAATCCTGAGCGCCATGGGACAGCCCCAGGGTAGTCCGTTCTCCCGAGTGGAGAGAACGCTGCAGCTGGCTGGCGAAGCACCACAGGCATTCGCAGACAGACTATGCCCTGTATAAGAAAAGGCCACGGCTGGAATAGAAACATAGAAAATAGGAGCAGGAGTAGGCTATTCGGCCCTTCGAGACTGCTCCGCCATTCAATGAGATCATGGCTGATCATCCAAATTCAGTAAGCTGTCCCTGCCTTCTCCCCATATCCCTTGATCCCTTTAGCCTTAAGAAATATATCTAACCACTTCTTGAATATATTTAATGAATTGGCCTCCACTGCCATCCCAGGTATCAGTCTGATGAATCTTCGCTGCACTCCCTCCATGGCAAGAACATCCTTCCTCAGATAAGGCGACCAAAACTGCACACAATACTCAAGATGTGGTCTCACCAAGGCCCTGTACAACTGCAGCAAGACCTCCTTGTTTGTGGTGTATGTAACCTGTTCCACCTTAAGAGAACTACCTTAAGAGATGTACTACTTTCTCTTGGCTGCTGTATACTGTAATACCGGTGGTGACCACACCGGTATATAAGTGTTGTGTAGGGATTTGCTGGGCAGCTCAGCCCTGACCTCCGAATAGTAAAGACCTGTTAAAGTTATTCTTGTGGTCTGTGTCCAGTGATTTATAATAAGCTTAACTGGGACACACAGACTTAACAGTGGTGACGAGTCCGATCTTACCCTGCGGCAGTTTTACATCCAAGGCAGCTTCGTCCTCAGAACGGGCGTCGAGAAGAGGCATCTGCCCTCATCATCCTGCTGAGCACCATCGCACGGGAGGCGTCGAGAACCTGGGTTAAAAAGAAAATTCTGACCACGAAGCCCTCCATCAGCGACAGGCAGTGATCATCCCTTCTACCACGGTGGTGGGTAAGCCGATCAGCGACACGAGCAGAAAGTCGGCCGCGTTGACTGTGGAGTGGGGGAGGGAAAACGGAGGAAAAAGGGTGGAGAACTCGACCACAGCCAGTAAAAAGGGCCGGGCTGCAATCGAGGCCGAGAGGCGCAGCGACTGGGGCAGCTTAAGGCACGAGAGCCGCGGAGAACTCAAACGTAGCCGGTGTAAAGGACCGGGCTGCAAGCGGGGCTGCGAGGCAAAGCAGCGTCGGGGATTTGAGAACCGCTGGGGAGGCTAGAACGGCAGCAGCACGGCAATCGCCATTGCAGCCAGCGGGGGAAGAAGGCAAACGCGGGAATCCGCCATTGTAATCGGCGGGGGAAGAAGATGAGCGCGGGAAAGACCGCCAAGCACGGGAAGCCGCCATTTTAGTAGGCGGGGGAAGAAGACAAGCGCGGGAAGCCGCCATTTTGAGAAAAAGAAAAATTTAAAAAACTTGCAAGGATGCCGAAACATGGGAACATTAATACCTTTGATAGCGATATCGAAGATTGGACCACGTATGTAGAACGCATGGAAGTTTATTGTAAAGCAAATAAGGTACCAGATGATGAGAAAGCACTAACCTTATTAAGCTCAATGGGTGCGAAGACATACGGGCTATTGAAGCACCTTCTATCACCAAATAAACCGGCGGATCAGACTTTCGCGAATATTGTTACTGTCCTGAAAAATCAGTTAAACCCCACGCCGCTGATGATAGCGGAACGATTTAAATTTTACAGAAGAACGCAGCTGAAAGACGAAAGCAACGGTGAATTTTTAATTGAACTGCGTAAGCTAGCAAAGCACTGTCAGTTTGGAACAGGACTAGCAGATGCGCTGAGAGATAAATTTGTGTGTGGATTGTTAAAAGAAGGAACACAAAAGCGACTGCTTGAGGAGAATGATCTTACGCTTGATAAAGCTGTCACTATTGCAGCATCGCACGAAGCCGCAGCGAGAGGCACGGCGGAAATGCAGCTACGGTCACCGGAACTCAGCACCAATCAAATGGTCTTGGGTACAGTAAAATGTTATCGTTGTGGAAAGACAACGCACGATCGGAACCAGTGCTGGTTCAAAAATCAGGAATGCAGAAAATGTGGCAGGCTTGGTCACATAGCTAAAGTATGCCGGTCAGGAAAGAAGACCAGCAACAAAAAGTCACCGCAGGAAAAGTACAGAAAGGTACACAAGGTGACAGAGAACAGTTCGAACGAACAGAAGTCAGATTCAGACTCCAGCAGTAATGAACTAGGTAGTCTAAGAGTACACAATGTTGGTAAGGAAGCAGACCTCCAAACAATTTGGGTCACACTTCAGATAGCAGGAGTCCAAGTGAAGATGGAATTGGACACTGGATCGGCATTGACGGTCATGAATAAGCAAGATTACAAAAGGTTATTCCCACATATTCCCCTACGGGATACGGAGATTGTATTGAGAACATACACGGGGCAAAGAGTATACTCCATCGGGAAGATAGAGGTAAAGGTGGTCCACAAGGGCAAAGAAAGCCGAGGAATGGACTTATATGTGCTACCTGAGGGAGGTTCACCACTACTGGGACGGGAGTGGATTAGGAAAATAAATATGGACTGGCATTCCTTAAAAGCACTAACGGTAGATTCCGGTAAAAAAGATGTCAAACCTAAACGATTGTCCAGAATATTGGACGATGCTAAAGAGGTGTTCCAACAGGGACTGGGAACACTGAGAGGAATTACGGCAAACATCAAGGTTGAAGAACATGCAAACCCGAAATTTTTCAAAGCCAGACCGGTACCTTATGCGATACGACCTGCTGTGGAAGCTGAGCTGGATGGGCTAGAACGTTCAGGAGTACTGTCTAAGGTAGACTGGAGTGAGTGGGCCACGCCCATTGTCCCCGTCATGAAGCGTTCATCGATCAACAAGCCGGGGGAACCGGGGAAGGTTTGCATCTGTGGAGATTTCAAGATCACTGTTAATCCGGTGCTTCACACGGTGCAGTATCTGCTTCCGCAGATTGAGGATATCTTCGCTTCGTTGTCTGGCGGGAAACACTTCACCAAGATAGACCTGGCGCAGGTGTACTTACAGATGGAAGTTGAGGAAGAGTCACGCCAGTATCTCACGATCAACACGCATAGAGGCTTGTACCGGTATAATAGACTGGTTTTTGGAGTGGCATCGGCTCCAGCAATTTGGCAGAGGGCCATGGAGCAGGTATTACAGGGAATTTCAGGCACACAATGTTACCTGGACGATATTTTGATTACAGGAGATGATGACGAGGAACAGCTTGCAAATTTGGAACCGGTGCTCACCAGATTGAAAGAATATGGACTTCGAGTTAATCGCCAGAAATGTGAGTTCTTTCAGAAGCGGATCTCGTACTGTGGTCATGTCATTGACCAGGAGGGGCTTCATAAGTCTCCTGACAAGATCGAAGCTGTTGTGAAGGCTCCCGCTCCGGATAATGTATCCCAGTTGAGGTCGTTCCTAGGGTTGATTAACTATTACCATAAGTTTCTGCCAAATTTATCCACGGTGCTGCACCCGCTGAACGCTCTTTTGCAGAAGGGAGTACCATGGAAGTGGAGCGAGGACTGTAAGAGGGCCTTTCGCAAAAGCAAGGCATTGATCACCTCAGAGGAAATGTTGGCTCACTTCAACCCAACGCTGCCTATTCGTTTGGCTTGTGATGCTTCTCCATATGGTATTGGGGCAGTACTCTCACACAAGTTGCCAAATGGCCTGGAGAGGCCAGTCGCGTTCGCATCCAGATCATTGACCTCCGCTGAGCGCAACTATGCTCAGATAGATAGGGAGGCTCTCAGCCTTGTGTGGGGAGTAAAGAAGTTTAATCATTACCTGCAGGGCCAAAAGTTTACGCTTCTGACAGACCACCAGCCGTTGGTATCAATTTTTAACCCTAAGAAGGGTGTTTCGGTGATGACAGCACAGAGACTCCAGAGATGGTCCCTTTTCCTAGGGGCACACCAATATCAGATCGAATTCAAAGGTTCAAAGCAGCATGGTAATGCTGATGGGCTGTCGCGCCTGCCACTACCTACAGAGGAGGAGGCACCGACGGTTGACCCTGTTGAGTTATTTCACTCGACCATCATCGAATGTTTACCAGTCACCAATGCAAGTATTGAAAAATAAAACAGGAACGACCCGACACTGTCCCGGGTCTACGAAGTGACAGTGAAGGGATGGCCAGCACATGGTGATCCACTGTTACCGGCATTCTCAGCAAGACGAGAACAGCTGTCCGTCTGTCAAGGAACATTGATGTATGGAACAAGGGTGATTATTCCTCCTAAGTTAAGAGAGAGAGTTCTAAAGGAACTGCATGAAGGTCATCTGGGGGGAGTCAAGATGAAAAGCCTTGCTAGGGCTTATGTGTGGTGGCCGGGTATCGACCAACAGATAGAGGATCTGACGAAAAGCTGCTCAGGGTGCCAAAAAGTGCAAAATGCACCTCCGATTGCACCGCTGCATCCATGGGAATGGCCTTCAACCCCATGGCAACATGTACATATTGACTTTGCTGGTCCATTCATGGACTCCATGTTTTTAATTGCGGTGGACGCACATTCTAAATGGCCAGAAGTGATTAAGATGACTACCACTACCTCGGAAAAGACGATCGCGGTGCTAAGAACGATATTTGCAAGAAATGGATTGCCAGAACAAATATGTTCAGACAACGGACCGCAGTTCGTGTCAGAAGAATTCCAGAAATTCATGAAGAAGAATGGGGTGAAACATTATACCTCTGCCCCATATCATCCGGCTACAAACGTGTTGGCCGAGAGATTTGTACAAACGTTCAAAAAAGCAATAAAGGCCATGAGCGAAGATCAGATTCCACTACAACACAAGGTGGACAAATTCCTACTGGCATATCGAAACGCCACTCATGCAGTGACAAACCAAAGTCCTGCCATGATGTTCTATAACAGGAGGTTGCGGTCCAGGTTGGACTTGTTAAAACCAAATGTGCGGAGGGAAGTTGAAAACAAACAGTTCCAGCATATAAATAACAAGACCGCTCGGAGTTTCGAAATAGGACAACCAGTGTTAGCCCGGGACTATAAAAACGAGAAATGGCAATCTGGAACAATTCGGGCCAGACAAGGACCCCTGATGTACACGGTAGATATTGGTGAAAATGTAATACGGCGTCATGCTGACCAACTGGTAGAATCGAGAACAAGGGTCAAACCTATGGTTATGGCAGAGACAACCGTGGAAGAAGTTAGTGAACCTGAAGCATCTACCTCAGAAGTGAATGTACCTGATGATGATGTCCAATCCATAAGAGACCAACTAGATGAGTCAACCCAGCAACGAGAATCAGAGACCCCTGAAAGGCGTTATCCAACTCGAATCAGGAGGCCTCCTCAGAGACTGAATCTTTGAACTGTTTTGCATGAAGTTGTATATATATATGTTATTATGTTATGTTAAATGGGGATATAACTGTTAAGCTAAAAAGGGAGGATTGTGGTGTATGTAACCTGTTCCACCTTAAGAGAACTACCTTAAGAGATTAACTACTTTCTCTTGGCTGCTGTATACTGTAATACCGGTGGTGACCACACCGGTATATAAGTGTTGTGTAGGGATTTGCTGGGCAGTTCAGCCCTGACCTCCGAATAGTAAAGACCTGTTAAAGTTATTCTTGTGGTCTGTGTCCAGTGATTTATAATAAGCTTAACTGGGACACACAGACTTAACATTGTTCCTGTACTTGAATCCTCTCGCTGCGAAGGCCAATATACCATTTGCCTTCTTAACCACCTGCTGCACCTGCATGCTTACCTTCAGCGACTGGTGCACAAGGACACCCAGGTCTCGTTGCACTTCCCCTTCTCCCAATCTATTGCTGTTCAGATAATAATCTGCCTTCCTGTTTTTGCCACCAAAGTGGATAACCTCACATTTATCCACATTATACTGCATCTGCTATGCTTCTGCCCAATCACCCAACCTGTCCAAATCATACTGGAGTTTCTCAGCATCCTCCTCACAGCACACACACCCACCCAGCTTTGTGTCGTCTGCAAACTTGGAGATGTTATATCTAGTTCCCTCGTCAGGATCATTTATATATATTGTGATTAGCTGGGGTCCTAGGACCAATCCCTACGGTACCCCACTAGTCACTGCCTGCCACTCGGAAAAAGACCCGTTTATTCCAACTCTTTGCTTCCTGTCTGCCAACGAGTTCTCTATCCAAGTCAGTATCTTGCCCCCAATGCCATGTGCCTTAACTTTACACGCTAATCTCTTATGTGGGACGGTGATACGAGACAGGTTACAGCTGCAAGGGGGCCCCAGGAATCACTGGCTCAGGACCCTCGTGGCAAACAGTTTGCCACGAATAAGGGCAAAAGCAGAAGTCTGGTTTAACTCTGAGGACCTCGCGAATACGGAGGCAGGCGTGCTCAGAAAGCTGAGCCTAGCCTTTAAGGCCGATTCCAGGGAGAAGGTCAAACCAAAGGGAAGGGTCCACGAAATGAAATCCAGTGAGGGTAATAGGAAGGAATGGTGTCAGGAAGGGGTTAGTGCAGAAAAGGCAAGGACATGTTTCGGGTGTGGGAAGACGGGACACTGCAGGAGAGAGTGCCCGACCCAGAAAAAGGGGCAAGGCCGAAAGGATCCTCCGGTGCAGAAAGGCACAGACTGTCGAGGTGAAGGGGGCGACCGGGGAACCGTTTGACGTTCTGGTGGCTGCCCTTCGGACGGTTTTTGTGCAGGAGAATGGGAGAGTAGACGCTGCCGTGAGCAGCGTGATCCCGACCGCTCCCGTATGCCCTTCACTCTGACTAGAACGCGCCTGTAGTGTATGTACCTTTAAGAGAGAACTACTTTTACAGCTCCTGTATACTGTAGTACCAGCAGTGACCACACCTGTATATAAGCCTTGAGCACGCCTCTGTACTGTTAGTCTTTAGACTACCCTCCTCCAGTAAACACCTGTTGATTGTTAATTTACAGCCTCCGTCTAGTTATTGGAAAACATCATACCTTAAGAATCACGGATTCAACAGTGGCGACAAGGTCGATTCGAATCTACCTGCAACTCTGCATTTCCTTTCAAGGATTCGCTCCGGGAGGACGGTGGAAGAAAGTCGAGGCCAGAAGCACGGGCGTCGACCACGAGCAACCGCCCAGTCATCCGGCAGAGAGTGAACATCGCAGGGGAGGCTGTTAAGAGCTGGGCTTGGTTCTCCAGCCACGACAATCCAGCAACAGACTGGCAACAGGTACAGCGCAGACCCTTCCCGGACAGCGGCGGCTGGAGCCGACCGACGGCACAGAAAAGGCCGAGCAGCGTCGACGGGGTAAGAGAGAGGGTGAAGCGCACAGGACGCAGCCGGTGGTTGAAAACCGAGCGGTGTCGACGGAAAACAAAAAGAGAGAGAGGGTAAAGCAGCAGCCAGGTTCAGGACTGAGCGGCAGCAACGAGAGAGGCGCACAGGAGAACGCGCAGAGCACAGCCAGGGCTCAAGGGTTGAACAGTGTCCGCGGGGGAAAGAAAGGAAGCGCGGGAGACGCCATTGAGCCGCGGTGAAGAAGGGAGAGCGCGGGAGACGCCATTTTAGAAGCCGCAGCGGAGAAGAAGGGCGAGCGCGTGAGATGCCATTTTGTGCCAGCGGAGAAGAAGGGAGAGCGTGGGAGACGCCATTTTAGACAGTTTAATCACACCCAGGGATGCTGAAGAGTGGCAGTATCACTGCGTTCGACAATGAAGTCGAAGATTGGGCGACATATGTGGAACGCATTGAGGTGTACTGCAAGGCGAATGAAGTGCCAGATGCTAGGAAAGCACTGGTTTTGTTGAATTCCATGGGTGCAAAAACTTATGGCTTACTGCGAAACCTAATAACCACAGAGAAGCCAGTGGATAAGAATTTCGAAAGCATAGTGGAAATCCTACAGGACCACTTAAACCCCACACCACTGCTGATAGCAGAAAGTTTTAAGTTCCACAAAAGGAACCAGCATAAAGACGAAAGTAATGCTGAGTACTTAACGGAACTGCGCAAGCTATCGAAACACTGCCAGTTTGGATTGGGACTAGCAGATACGTTAAGGGACAAGTTTGTGTGTGGGCTTCAAAGTGAAGGAACCCAGAAACGGCTTCTATCAGAAAAGGATCTTACGCTGGACAAGGCTTTCAGCATGGCAGTATCACACGAAGCAGCCGCACGGGGTGCTGCAGAGATACAACGGAGACCGCAAGAATATGGCACCAATGAAATGTCATATGGAGCAGGGAAGTGTTATCGCTGCGGCAGAACAACACACGACCAGAAGGATTGTTGGTTCAAGGACCAAGTGTGCAGACAGTGTGGAAAAGCAGGACACATAGCAAGAGTCTGCAGGTCAGGGAAGAAAACCAGCAGCAAGAAATCTCCACAGGAGAAGTACAAAAAGGTACATAAGGTGATGGACAGCAGTTCAGACGAACAGAAAAGTGATACAGACTCCGGAAGCAAGGAGCTGGGTTGTCTGAAACTACATAAGGTAATCAAAATGGAGGATCACCAGACTGTCTGGGTCACGCTCAAGATAGACGGAGTCCAAGTGAAAATGGAATTGGACACATGATCAGCCCTAACAGTCATAAACCAAAGGGACTACAAGCGGCTATTTTCACATATACCCTTGAAAGCTACAGAGATTGTCTTGAAGACGTATACGGGGCAAAAAGTCTACCCCAAAGGAAAAATAAGGGTGGACGTGATATACAAAGGCCAGGAAATACCCAAAATGGATCTATATGTATTGCCAGATGGAGGGCCACCACTAATAGGACGTGAATGGATCCGGAAGATACAATTAGATTGGCATTCCATACAGGCACTGAAGGTTGAGGCCAAAAAGGATGACGATGTCACACCTGGATGAGTGTCAAAAATGCTAACTGACGCACAAGAAGTGTTCCAGGAGGGACTCGGAACACTAAAAGGCATAACAGCGATGATTAAAATAGAGGAAAATGCAAGCCCAAAGTTTTTTTTTTTTTTAAGGCCAGACCGGTGCCTTATGCGATCCGACCAGCCGTCGAAGCAGAGCTGGAAGGGTTCAGGAGTACTGTCCAAAGTAGACTGGAGCGAGTGGGCTACACCCATCGTTCCTGTAATGAAGAGGTCGTTGAGTAGTACGCCTGGGGAACCAAAGAAGGTCTGCATCTGTGGGGATTTTAAGGTGACAGTGAACCCAGTCCTTCACACGGTACAATATCCACTTCCACGGATTGAGGATATTTTCGCCTCGCTTTCTGGAGGTAAACGCTTCACCAAAATTGATCTGGCCCAGGCGTACCTGCAAATGGAGGTAGAAGAAGCCTCGAAACAATACCTCACGATCAACACTCATAAAGGTCTCTACCAATACAACCGGCTGGTGTTCGGGGTAGCATCGGCTCCAGCTATTTGGCAAAGGGCAATGCATCAAGTCCTGCAAGGGATTCCAGGGACCCAGTGTTATTTGGATGACATCCTGGTCACGGGCGAAAATGACAGTGATCACCTCGCCAACCTGGAGAAGGTGCTCACTAGATTAAAGGAATATGGGCTACGAGCTAATCGCCACAAGTGCGAGTTTTTCCAGAAGCAGATCTCGTATTGTGGCCACGTTATTGATGAAGAGGGGTTACATAAGTCCCCTGAAAAGATTGAGGCAGTAGTCAAGGCTCCAGCACCGGAAAATGTGTCACAACTGAGGTTGTTCCTTGGGCTGGTGAACTACTACCATAAGTTCTTACCAAATTTGTCTACAGTATTACACCCACTGAACACCCTACTGCAAACGGGGGTACCATGGAAGTGGAATGATGAATGTAAACGAGCTTTCCAGAAGTGCAAAGAATTGATCACATCAAAAGAGGTGTTGGCCCATTTCAACCCAGCACAACCAATTCGGTTGGCATGTGACGCATCACCCTATGGTATTGGAGCGGTGCTGTCGCACAAATTCCCAGACGGGTTGGAGAGGCCAGTAGCCTTTGCGTCTCGGTCACTAACCTCAGCCAAGCGCAACTACGCCCAGATCGACAGGGAGGCCCTCAGCCTAGTATGGGGAGTAAAAAAATTCAACCACTATCTGCATGGGCAGAAGTTCACCTTGCTGACTGACCACCAACCACTTGTCTCCATCTTTAATCCAAAGAAGGGCGTTCCGGTGATGACTGCACAACGGCTACAAAGATGGTCCCTTTTTCTAGGGGCGAACCAATATGAAATAGAGTATAAGGGCACGAAGCAGCATGGAAACGCTGATGGGCTATCACGCCTGCCACTGCCTACTGTGGAGGAAGCACCAGCAGTGGACCCTATCAAAATATTTTATTCGTCGATAATTGAACGATTGCCAGTAACTAACGCGGATATAGAGAAGACGACCCGCAATGATCCGACACTGTCTCGGGTATATGATTTGACGGTGAAGGGATGGCCAACACATGGCGACTCACTGTTGCCAGCATTCTCATCCAGAAGAGAACAGCTGTCGGTATGCCAGGGGACAGTGATGTGTGGATCCCGAGTGGTAATTCCACCCAAGTTAAGGGAGAGAGTGCTCAATGAGCTTCACGAAGGTCATCTGGGAGGGGTGAAAATGAAAAGCCTTGCTAGGGCTTATGTGTGGTGGCCGGGGATTGATCAACAAATCGAGGACCTAACAAAGAGCTGCTCAGGATGCCAGAAGGTCCAAAATGCACCACCACATGCCCCTCTACACCCATGGGAGTGGCCCTCCTCTCCATGGCAACGGGTGCATATTGATTTTGCTGGTCCATTCATGGACTCAATGTTCTTAATAGCAGTGGATGCGCACTCGAAATGGCCTGAGGTGATCAAAATGTCCTCAACCACTACAGAGAAAACGATTGCAGTCCTACGGACCATATTTGCCAGGAACGGCTTGCCAGAGCAGATTTGCTCTGAAAACGGACCACAGTTTGTGTCCGAAGAGTTTCGGAAATTTCTGAGAAGGAATGGGGTAAGGCATTACACATCCGCCCTGTATCATCCAGCCACCAATGGATTGGCTGAGAGGTTCGTACAAACCTTTAAAAAGGCGATAAGGGCCATGTGCAATGATGAAATCCCACTACTGCATAAGGTGGACAATTTCCTGTTAGCCTACAGAAATGCGACACATGCAGTTACCAACCAGACCCCGGCCATGATGTTCTTTAACCGAAGGTTGAGATCTCGTCTGGATTTGCTCAGACCAAATGTGCGAAGAAATGTTGAGGATAAGCAACTCCAGCACATCAATGAGAAGCCGACAAGGAGCTTCAATGTAGGACAACCAGTCTTGGCCCGCGACTACCGAACAGAGAAATGGCAACCCGGAACGATATGCACACGGCAGGGGCTATTAATGTACACAGTGGATGTCGGGGAGAACATTGTTAGACACCACGTTGACCAGATCCTAGCGTCACAGGAACGAGTCAACCCCATGTCTCGCGTACCTGGGGATGAACCCGACATACCGGTAGCATCTACCTCAGAAACAGTAGCAGCGGAAACTGATGAACTAACCGATGAAAGGGGGCCAGAATCGCCTCCGCACCAAGAGCAAGAACCTCAGGAAAGGCGCTATCCAGAAAGGATCAGGAAGCCGCCCCAACGACTGAATCAATAAATGGACTATTTCAGTTTAATGTGCATGTTAAAGTGTTAACTGTTATTTGAATGTTATGGGTACTGTTAATCTAAAAGGGGAGGAATTCTAGTGTATGTACCTTTAAGAGAGAACTGTAAAGTCTGTAGGTTGTGCAGTAAATAACTTCAGAGACTTTAGAAGTACAAACAAAACAGGTCTTTACTATTCAGAGGTCTGGGCGATTTCTGCCCTAGTTAACGTATTCCAACCCTTATATACTGGTGTGGTCACTATCGGTATTACAGTATACATGAGCCAATAAATAGTGCCACCCTAAAGTAGTGCTCTTAAAGGCGAACGGTTACATTCTATAGTTCCCTTAAAGGTAAACGGTTACATACACAACACTCCTCCCTTTCTAGCTTATTACTTACAGAATCCCGTTAAACATACAATCTTCAACTTATATAGACAGTTTGCAGATATACTCTCGATGGAGTCAACGTCATATAACTTCATGTTTAACATAACATAATAACATATATAACTTCATGTCAAAACAGATCACAGATTCAGTCTCCGTAGGAACAGTTGCAACATACTCTTAGTGGAAACAGTTTACAGGTTCAGTCTCTGTGGAGGTTTCCGGATTCTGTCCGGATAACGCCGCAGTGGTGTCGTCATTCCCAGCGGTCCAGTAGGTGTCTCTGGTAAAGTCGATTCAGCTGGAACAACAGTGTCAGGTTTATCTGATTCTAGTATTACTAGATCAGAAGTAGGTGTTCTGGGTACTTCAGTTTCAACATTACTCGGGTAAGGTGGTGAAGTCGGCTGTTCATTTGTGGCGGACCCTATGATCTGGTCAACATGGCGCCTTATTACCTTGTCCCCAATGTCCACCGTGTACATCAACGGTCCTAGCCTTTTTTTAATAGTTCCAGGCTGCCATTTCTCCGTACGGTAGTCCCGGGCCAAAACTTGTTGCCCCATCTGGAAAGATCTGGTGGCCCTTTCATTCATGCCCTGGAATTGCCGGTTCTCTACGTCCCTTCTTACGTTTGGTTTGAGCAAATCCAGCCGGCATCTTAGGCGTCTATTGCAAAACATCATTGCGGGAGTTTGATTCGTGACCGCATGTGTTGCATTTCGATAGGCCAACAAAAAGCTATCCACCTTATGCTGTAAACTTATGTCTTCATTACTCATGGCCTTTATGGCCTTCTTGAAGGTCTGGACAAATCTTTCAGCCAGTCCATTGGAGGCGGGATGGTATGGGGCTGATGTGTAATGTTTAACCCCATTGCTTTTTAGAAATTTCTTAAATTCCTCAGACACAAATTGCGACCCATTATCGGAACAGACCTGTTCTGGCAGACCATTCCGCGCAAACATTGTCCTTAGCACCATAATGGTTTTTTCCGTCGTGGTGGTGGTCATCTTAATTACTTCCGGCCACTTGGAGTGGGCATCTACCGCTATTAAGAACATCGAGTCCATGAAAGGCCCCGCAAAGTCGATGTGTACTCTTTGCCAGGGAGATGAGGGCCACTCCCATGGGTGCAGAGGAGCCTGTGGTGGCGCGTTCTGAACCCTCTGACATCCTAGGCAATTCTTCGTTATCTCCTCTATGTCCCCATCGATGCCTGGCCACCACACAAACGCCCTAGCTAGGTTCTTCATCTTTACGCCCCCCAGGTGTCCTTCGTGCAGCTCCTTGAGCATTTTCTTTTGGAGTTTGGGTGGAATCACCACTCTAGACCCACACATCAGGGTTCCTCGACACACAGACAGTTGTGCTTTCCTCTGTGCGAATGCTTGCAGTGTTGGTTCGCACTGCGCTGGCCATCCCTCCACCGTTAAGTCATAGACTCGTGAAAGAGTCGGGTCATTCCTTGTCTCATTTTCGATCATTGAGTTCGTGATCGGCAAACACTCCACTATTGATGAGTGGAACAACTCTACTGGGTCTACTGTCCTCGCTTCTTCTACCATTGGCAATGGTAAGCGTGATAGCCCATCAGCATTTCCATGTTGCTTGGACCGTTTGTATTCAATATCATACTGGTGTGCCCCAAGTAAGACTGACCATCTTTGTAGCCTTTGTGCTGTCATGTTGGACACGGCCTTGTTCGGGTTAAATATGGACACCAACGGCTGGTGGTCTGTCAGCAATGTGAACCTCTTACATTGCAAGTAATGGTTGAATTTCTTCACGCCCCACACAAGACTGAGGGCCTCCCTGTCTATCTGGGCGTAATTTCGCTCCGCGGGTGTCAAAGATCAGGACGCAAAAGCCACTGGCCTTTCCGAGCCATTTGGTAGCCTGTGCGAAAGTACTGCTCCAATTCCGTACGGTGAAGCATCACACGCCAGCCGAAGGGGTAATGCTGGGTTGAAATGAGCCAACACTTCTTCAGAGGTAATCAACTCCTTGCTTCTGCGAAAAGCCTTTTTGCACTCCTCACTCCACTTCCATGGTGTCTCCTTTCGCAACAGCTCATTCAGTGGATGCAGCACCGTGGACAAATTTGGTAGGAACTTGTGGTAGTAATTGATTAACCCCAAGAATGATCGTAACTGTGACACGTTCCCTGGAGCGGGAGCCTTCACGACTGCTTCTATCTTCTCCGGTGATTTATGTAGTCCCTCGCGGTCAATGATATGACCGCAGTATGAGATTCGTTTTTGGAAAAACTCACACTTATTGCGGTTAACCCTAAGGCCATACTCCTTTAACCTGGTGAGTACCAGTTTCAAATTCGTGAGGTGTTCCTTTTCATCCATTCCCGTGATTAGGATATCATCCAAATAGCACTGCGTGCTTGGAATTCCTTGTAACACCTGTTCCATGGCCCTCTGCCAAATTGCTGGTGCCGAAGCCACTCCAAAGACCAGTCTGTTATAACGGTACAACCCTCTGTGGGTATTGATAGTTAGGTATTGGCGTGACTCTTCCTCAACCTCCATCTGTAAATATGCCTGAGCTAGGTCTATCTTCGTGAAGTGTTTTCCTCCAGCCAACGAAGCGAAAATATCTTCAATCCTTGGCAGCGGGTATTGTACCGACTGAAGCACCGGGTTCACTGTGATCTTGAAATCCCCGCAGATACGGACCTTCCCCGGTCCCCCTGGCTTACTACTTGGTGAGGATTTCATGACGGGTACAATGGCCGTGGCCCACTCACTGTGGTCTACTTTTGACAGAACCCCTGATCGTTCAAGTTCTTCTAGTTCTGCCTCCACTGCTGGTCGTATTGCATACGGTACCGACCTGGCCTTACAAAACTTTGGGCTTGCATGTTCTGCAATCTTGACCTTTGCTTTAATACCTCGTAGCTTTCCCAGTCCTTGCTGGAATACCTCTTTAGCTTCGTCTAATATTCTGGCCAACCGTTCAGGTTTGACGTCCTCTTTTTCGGGCTCCACCGTCATGGTGTTTAGTGCATGCCAATCCATCTTTATTTTCCGGATCCACTCCCGTCCCAGAAGTGGTGGGCCTCCCTCAGACAACACATACAGCTCCAACCGGTGGTGAACTTTATCTTTGTATTTCACCTTGACCTCTATCTTCCCGATGGGGAATACTTTTTGCCCCGTGTATGTCTTCAGTATCAGATCCGCATTCCGTAGTGGAATATGCTTGAAAAACTTTTGATAGTCATGCTTATTCATGACCGTCAACGCCGATCCGGTGTCCACTTCCATTTTTACTGGGACCTTTTCAATCGGTAGCGTTATCCAAATAGTTTGACGGTCGGCTTCATTGCTCACGTTGTGAATTCTTAGACCGTCCAGTCCTCTGCCTTTGGCGTGTGTGTCCGACTTCTGTTCCTTCAGACTCTTCCTATTTGCGTCATGTACCTTTCTGTCCCATTTTTGTGAGGACTCATTATTGTTGCACGTCGTTCCTGACCGGCACACTTTAGCTATGTGCCCGATCTTGCCACATTTCCAGCATTCCTGGTTTTTACCCCAGCATTGCTTTTGGTCGTGTGTTGACTTCCCACAACGATAGCATTTGGTGATATTACCTCGTTTAGGCATCTTCTCTTCTCGAGAACAACACAAGTATTTCTTTACTTATTACTTTTCTGAAATTCTTAATAATTTCCAAGATGGCGGTTTCCCGCTTCTTCCTTCTTCTTCAGCGGTTTTTCCCGAAAAATGGCGGCTTTCCCGCGCTTCTCGCTCTCCCCGCCCACTTCAATGGCGGTTTTCCCGCGCTTGGCGGTCTTCACCCGGTCCCCCGACGCCGTCTGTCAGCCCGAGTGCGGCCCTTATCTATAGATCCGATCGCTCTCGCGGCTCTCGGCCCTTATCTGGAGATGCGATCGCTGGCTTGCAACGCCTCCCGCTCGGCTCTGGCTCCCCCGCTCACGCGGCTCTCGGCTCTGACACTCCCGCGCCTACTCGCAGGCTCAGCGCTTCGTGGCGGCGGTTGCTGCACGGCTTCTCACATTGCCCGCGGTCCGGCTGTCACCCGACGCCGTTGGACCCGAATGCTTTGCCCTTCTCCTCCAAATACTTCTACCCCGTTTTTTTTTGTTTTTTTTTGTTTTAACTACTCACAGTCTCTTCGGCCGCCTTGTTTTAGGCTGATTGGCTCGCTCAAGATGTGGTAGCAGGGTAATCTGTGCCTGTTGCTGCCGCAGCTTTGCTGTTAATCTTCCAGCTTCCAGTAAGTACTATACTTTTAGTAGACGGAGCCTCGTGTTTTCTTTTTGAAGCTCTCTGCTACTGGTTAGTCTTGCCGCAGGGTACGATCGGACTCGTCGCCACTGTAAAGTCTGTAGGTTGTGCAGTAAATAACTTCAGAGACTTTAGAAGTACAAACAAAACAGGTCTTTACTATTCAGAGGTCTGGGCGATTTCTGCCCTAGTTAACGTATTCCAACCCTTATATACTGGTGTGGTCACTATCGGTATTACAGTATACATGAGCCAATAAATAGTGCCACCCTAAAGTAGTGCTCTTAAAGGCGAACGGTTACATTCTATAGTTCCCTTAAAGGTAAACGGTTACATACACAACAAGAACTACTTTTACAGCTCCTGTATACTGTACTACCGGCAGTGACCACACCTGTATATAAGCCTTGAGCACGCCTCTGTACTGTTAGTCTTTAGACTACCCTCCTCCAGTAAACACCTGTTGATTGTTAATTTACAGCCTCCGTCTAGTTATTGGAAAACATCATACCTTAAGAATCACGGATTCAACAGCGCCCAGCCTGAGTACCTGTGTCCGCTCACGTACGATGAGTGGGGCAGACCTTGTGTGAAGATGGGGGTGGAGACGGTACACGGGAATTATTTGGTGTACACCGGGGCCTCGAGCACGGTGATCCATTCAAGGGACCCGACTGTTAAGTCTGTGTGTCCCAGTTATGCTTATTATAAATCACTGGACACAGACCACAAGAATAACTTTAACAGGTCTTTACTATTCGGAGGTCAGGGCTGAACTGCCCAGCAAATCCCTACACAACACTTATATACCGGTGTGGTCACCACCGGTATTACAGTATACAGCAGCCAAGAGAAAGTAGTACATCTCTTAAGGTAGTTCTCTTAAGGTGGAACAGGTTACATACACCACAATCCTCCCTTTTTAGCTTAACAGTTATATCCCCATTTAACATAACATAATAACATATATATATACAACTTCATGCAAAACAGTTCAAAGATTCAGTCTCTGAGGAGGCCTCCTGATTCGAGTTGGATAACGCCTTTCAGGGGTCTCTGATTCTCGTTGCTGGGGTGACTCATCTAGTTGGTCTCTTATGGATTGGACATCATCATCAGGTACATTCACTTCTGAGGTAGATGCTTCAGGTTCACTAACTTCTTCCACGGTTGTCTCTGCCGTAACCATGGGTTCGACCCTTGTTCTCGATTCAACCAGTTGGTCAGCATGACGCCGTATTACATTTTCACCAATATCTACCGTGTACATCAGGGGTCCTTGTCTGGCCCGAATTGTTCCAGATTGCCATTTCTCGTTTTTATAGTCCCGGGCTAACACTGGTTGTCCTAATTCGAAACTCCGAGCGGTCTTGTTATTTATATGCTGGAACTGTTTGTTTTCAACTTCCCTCCGCACATTTGGTTTTAACAAGTCCAACCTGGACCGCAACCTCCTGTTATAGAACATCATGGCAGGACTTTGGTTTGTCACTGCATGAGTGGCGTTTCGATATGCCAGTAGAAATTTGTCCACCTTGTGCTGTAGTGGAATCTGATCTTCGCTCATGGCCTTTATTGCTTTTTTGAACGTTTGTACAAATCTCTCGGCCAACACGTTTGTAGCCGGATGATATGGGGCAGAGGTATAATGTTTCACCCCATTCTTCTTCATGAATTTCTGGAATTCTTCTGACACGAACTGCGGTCTGTTGTCTGAACATATTTGTTCTGGCAATCCATTTCTTGCAAATATCGTTCTTAGCACCGCGATCGTCTTTTCCGAGGTAGTGGTAGTCATCTTAATCACTTCTGGCCATTTAGAATGTGCGTCCACCGCAATTAAAAACATGGAGTCCATGAATGGACCAGCAAAGTCAATATGTACACATTGCCATGGGGTTGAAGGCCATTCCCATGGATGCAGCGGTGCAATCGGAGGTGCATTTTGCACCTTTTGGCACCCTGAGCAGCTTTTCGTCAGATCCTCTATCTGTTGGTCGATACCCGGCCACCACACATAAGCCCTAGCAAGGCTTTTCATCTTGACTCCCCCCAGATGACCTTCATGCAGTTCCTTTAGAACTCGCTCTCTTAACTTAGGAGGAATAATCACCCTTGTTCCATACATCAATGTTCCTTGACAGACGGACAGCTGTTCTCGTCTTGCTGAGAATGCCGGTAACAGTGGATCACCATGTGCTGGCCATCCCTTCACTGTCACTTCGTAGACCTGGGACAGTGTCGGGTCGTTCCTGGTTTCTCTTTCAATACTTGCATTGGTGACTGGTAAACATTCGATGATGGTCGAGTGAAATAACTCAACAGGGTCAACCGTCGGTGCCTCCTCCTCTGTAGGTAGTGGGAGGCGCGACAACCCATCAGCATTGCCATGCTGCTTTGTACCTTTGAATTCGATCTGATATTGATGTGCCCCTAGGAAAAGGGACCATCTCTGGAGTCTCTGTGCTGTCATCACCGAAACACCCTTCTTAGGGTTAAAAATGGATACCAACGGCTGGTGGTCTGTCAGAAGCATAAACTTTTGGCCCTGCAGGTAATGATTAAACTTCTTTACTCCCCACACAAGGCTGAGAGCCTCCCTATCTACCTGAGCATAGTTGCGCTCAGCGGAGGTCAATGATCTGGCTGCGAACGCAACTGGCCTCTCCAGGCCATTTGGCAACTTGTGTGAGAGTACTGCCCCAATACCATATGGAGAAGCATCACAAGCCAAACGAATAGGCAGCGTTGGGTTGAAGTGAGCCAACACTTCCTCTGAGGTGATCAATGCCTTGCTTTTGCGAAAGGCCCTCTTACAGTCCTCGCTCCACTTCCATGGTACTCCCTTCTGCAAAAGAGCATTCAGCGGGTGCAGCACCGTGGATAAATTTGGCAGAAACTTATGGTAATAGTTAATCAATCCTAGGAACGACCTCAACTGGGATACATTATCCGGAGCGGGAGCCTTCACAACAGCTTCGATCTTGTCAGGAGACTTATGAAGCCCCTCCTGGTCAATGACATGACCACAGTACGAGATCCGCTTCTGAAAGAACTCACATTTCTGGCGATTAACTCGAAGTCCATATTCTTTCAATCTGGTGAGCACCAGTTCCAAATTTGCAAGGTGTTCCTCGTCATCATCTCCTGTAATCAGAATATCATCCAGGTAACATTGTGTGCCTGGAATTCCCTGTAATACCTGCTCCATGGCCCTCTGCCAAATTGCTGGAGCCGATGCCACTCCAAAAACCAGTCTATTATATTGGTACAAGCCTCTATGCGTGTTGATCGTGAGATACTGGCGTGACGCTTCCTCAACTTCCATCTGTAAGTATGCCTGCGCCAGGTCTATCTTGGTGAAGTGTTTCCCGCCAGACAACGAAGCGAAGATATCCTCAATCCGCGGAAGCGGATACTGCACCGTGTGAAGCACCGGATTAACAGTGATCTTGAAATCTCCACAGATGCGAACCTTCCCCGGTTCCCCCGGCTTGTTGCTCGATGAACGCTTCATGACGGGAACAATGGGCGATGCCCACTCACTCCAGTCTACCTTAGACAGTACTCCTGAACGTTCTAGCCCTTCCAGCTCAGCTTCCACAGCAGGTCGTATCGCACAAGGTACCGGTCTGGCTTTGAAAAATTTCGGGTTTGCATGTTCTTCAACCTTGATGTTTGCCGTAATTCCTCTCAGTGTTCCCAGTCCCTGTTGGAACACCTCTTTAGCATCGTCCAATATTCTGGACAATCGTTTAGGTTTGACATCTTTTTTACCGGAATCTACCGTTAGTGCTTTTAAGGAATGCCAGTCCATATTTATTTTCCTAATCCACTCCCGTCCCAGTAGTGGTGGACCTCCCTCAGGTAGCACATATAAGTCCATTCCTCGGCTTTCTTTGCCCTTGTGGACCACCTTTACCTCTATCTTCCCGATGGGGTATACTCTTTGCCCCGTGTATGTTTTCAATACAATCTCCGTATCCCGTAGGGGAATATTTGGGAATAACCTTTTGTAATCTTGCTTATTCATGACCGTCAATGCCGATCCAGTGTCCAATTCCATCTTCACTTGGACTCCTGCTATCTGAAGTGTGACCCAGATTGTTTGGAGGTCTGCTTCATTACCAACATTGTGTACTCTTAGACTACCCAGTTCATTACTGCTGGAGTCTGAATTTGACTTCTGTTCGTTCGAACTGTTCTCTGTCACCTTGTGTACTTTTCTGTACTTTTCCTGCGGTGACTTTTTGTTGCTGGTCTTCTTTCCTGACCGGCATACTTTAGCTATGTGACCAAGCCTGCCACATTTTCTGCATTCCTTATTTTTGAACCAGCACTGGTTCTGATCGTGCGTTGTCTTTCCACAACGATAACATTTTACTGTACCCAAGACCATTTGATTGGTGCTGAGTTCCGGTGACCGCAGCTGCATTTCCGCAGTGCCTCTCGCTGCGGCTTCGTGCGATGCTGCAATAGTGACAGCTTTATCAAGCGTAAGATCATTCTCCTCAAGCAGTTGCTTTTGTGTTCCTTCTTTTAACAATCCACACACAAATTTATCTCTCAGCGCATCTGCTAGTCCTGTTCCAAACTGACAGTACTTTGCTAGCTTACGCAGTTCAATTAAAAATTCAGCGTTGCTTTTGTCTTTCATCTGCGTTCTTCTGTAAAATTTAAATCGTTCCGCTATCATCAGCGGCGTGGGGTTTAAATGATTTTTCAGGACAGTAACAATATTCGCCAGTTTATCTGGTGACAGAAGGTGCTTCAATAGCCCGTATGTCTTCGCACCCATTGAGCTTAATAAGGTTAGTGCTTTCTCATCATCTGGTACCTTATTTGCTTTACAATAAACTTCCATGCGTTCTACATACGTGGTCCAATCTTCGATATCGCTATCAAAGGTATTAATGTTCCCATGTTTAGGCATCCTTGCAAGTTTTTAAATTTTTCTTTTTCTCAAAATGGCGGCTTCCCGCGCTTGTCTTCTTCCCCCGCCTACTAAAATGGTGGCTTCCCGCGCTTGGCGGTCTTTCCCGCGCTCGTCTTCTTCCCCCGCCGACTACAACGGCAGATTCCCGCGTTTGCCTTCTTCCCCGCTGGCTGCAATGGCGATTGCCGTGCTGCTGCCGTTCTCGCCTCCCCAGCGGTTCTCAATTCCCCGATGCTGCTTTTACACCCCCGCGGTTCCCGTGGGCATTCACGCTTCCCCTGCTGTTGCGCCTCTCAGCCCCGCATGCAGCCCGGTCCTTTACACCGGCTGCATTTGAGTTCTCCGCGGCTCTCGTGCCTTAAGCTGCCCCAGTCGCTGCGCCTCTCGGCCTCGATTGCAGCCCAGCCCTTTTCACCGGCCGTGGTCGAGTTCTCTGCCCTTTTTCCTCCGTTTTCCCTCCCCCACTCCACAGTCAACGCGGCCGACTTTCTGCTCGTGTCGCTGATCGGCTTACCCACCACTGTGGTAGAAGGGATGATCACTGCCTGTCGCTGATGGAGGGCTTCGTGGTCAGAATTTTTTTTTTTTTTAACCCAGGTTCTCGATGCCTCCCGTGCGATGGTGCTCAGCAGGATGATGAGGGCGGATGCCTCTTCTCGACGCCCGTTCTGAGGATGAAGCTGCCTTGGATGTAAAACTGCCGCAGGGTAAGATCGGACTCGTCGCCACTGTTAAGTCTGTGTGTCCCAGTTATGCTTATTATAAATCACTGGACACAGACCACAAGAATAACTTTAACAGGTCTTTACTATTCGGAGGTCAGGGCTGAACTGCCCAGCAAATCCCTACACAACACTTATATACCGGTGTGGTCACCACCGGTATTACAGTATACAGCAGCCAAGAGAAAGTAGTACATCTCTTAAGGTAGTTCTCTTAAGGTGGAACAGGTTACATACACCACACCGACCAATTCACCCTGGTCTAGCAGGATCCCATTCAGTCTCGTGGGGTTCACAGGGAACGAGCAGGCGGGGGCAATGTCCAAACCTTTGGCCATAGAACTAGGATCCCTCCACACCACGTGGGAGTGCATCCTGATAAAGTGGGAATAGCCAGGGTCAGGAGTCCTGGGGGCCGACTTTATGTTAGCCCATCATATAATAGTGGATTAAGGAATCACTGCCTATGGGGGGCAGCGGATTCAGATAAAGCCGAGGAGGTGCTAGTGATCCCAAGAGATAGGGAAGGAAGGGGTAGCGTGTGTACTATGAAGCCCAAGGGGAGTTACGACCCAAGCAATTGGTCAGTAATACCCTAGCCAAGTATCAGGTGAACATGAGAGACAATCTTGCATTGTTCGCCACGCACAAGCACGACTGTGGCCAGGTGACGGGGGTAGAAGTCCGAGTACACGGGGACCTCATGTCATGGCCACAAAAGCAGTATAATTTCCCCAGAGAGGCAGAAGCCGACTTAGAAACGGCACTGGGATCCCTGGTAGAACAGGAGGTGTTGAGGCCGATAGCCACCTACGTGAACTCACCACTCTGGCCGGTTAGGATACCCGATCAGTGGTGGAGGGCCACCGTGGACCATCGGGTGCTCAATAAAAACATCCCAGCCTGCGCGCCCACAGTCACGGCTGTTGCCGATCTTATAGGGAGCATCCCAGCGACCGCAGCCACTTTCACGGTGCCTGATATCTACAATGGGTTTTAGTCGATTCCTCTAAAAAGGGAAGACCAATAAAAGTTTGCCTTTACTTTTAAAGGGTAACAGTACACCTGGACATGCCTTCCCCAGGGTTTTCATAACAGCCCTTCCATATTCCACCAGTGTACAAAACATTGAAACATAGAAGATAGGAGCAGGGGTAGTCCATTCGGCCCCTCGAGCCTGCTCCGCCATTCAATGAGATCATGGCTGATCATTCAAACTCAGTACTCTGTGAAGTAATAAAGACTCACTGCGCACTTGGTTGTACATAAAGCAAGGCTTTAATCGACTTCTAACAAAACATGGAGGTCTAGTTAGTAGTCACTAGCTTCCTGATTCCAAATTGTCTCTGGTCAAGGTGGGCCCACGCCCAAGTATTTATACTCCTCGGACAGCGCCCTCAGCTGGCCGTACAGTAGTACTTCCTGAGTTACTTCTTGGAAGTTGCGATTTATGACACCCTGTCTCTGCCTTCTCCCCATATCCCTCGATCCCTTTAGCCTTAAGAAATATATCTAACTCCTTCTTGAATATATTTAATGAATTGGCCTCAACTGCCTTCTGTGGTAGAGAATTCCATGGGTTCACCACTCTCTGGGTGAAGAAATTCCTCCGCGATTTCTGTCCTAAATGGCTTACCCCTTATCCTTAGACTGTGACCCCTGGTTCTAGACTCCCCCGCCATCAGGAACATCCTTCCTGCATCTAGTCTGTCTAGTCCTGTTAGAATTTTATAAGTTTCAATGAGATCCCCTCTCATTCTTCTAAACTCCAGTGAGTATAAGCCCAATCGATCCAATCTCTCCTCATACGGCATTCCTGCCATCCCAGGTATCAGTCTGGTGAATATTTGCTTCACTCCCTCCATGGCAAGAACATCCTTCCTCAGATAAAGCAACCAAAACTGCACACAATACTCAAGGTGTGGTCTCACCAAGGCCGTGTACAACTGCAGCAAGACATCCTTTTTGCTGTACTCAAACCCTCTCGCTACAAAGGCCAACATACCATTTGCCTTCTTAACTGCCTGCTGCACCTGCATGCTTACCTTCAGCGACTGGTGCACAAGGGCACCCAGGCCTCGTTGCACTTCCCCTTCTCCCAATCTATTGCAGTTAAGATAATAATCTACCTTCCTGTTTTTGCCACCAAAGTGGATAAGCTCGCATTTATTCACATTATACTGCATCTGCCATGCATCTGCCCAATCACCCAACCTGTCCGAATCATACTGGAGTTTCTCAGCATCCTCCTCACGGCACACACACCCACCCAGCTTTGTGTCATATGGAGGATGCCTTAAAGGATTTTAGATGACCTCAGCAGCTAGTACAGTATGTGGACGACTTGCTTTTGTTCTCCGCCGGGGGTGGGGGGGGGGGAAGCACGGGCCACTACTGGCTGAGCTGCTCGAGCTGCTGAGGGAGGCCGGGTTTAAAGTAAAGTGGAAGAAAGCCCAGATCAGCTGTGAGGAAGTCAAATTCCTCGGGCTGACGGTAAGGGCAGGGGAAAGGGCCATAGATGAGGCAAAAAGAAAGGCAGTACAGGAGTTACCAATCCCCAAGGATGTAACAGGGGTAAGATCCATCCTGGGACTCACAGGGTACTGCAGGGATTTTATTGAGGGTTATGCAGCCACGGCATCCCCTCTGCTTCGGCCACTCTGCAAGGGAGTCGGGTGGGAGTGGGACCAGAACTGCCAGGAAGCGTTCACACGCCTCAAGGAGGATTTGCAGACAGCTCCCGCACTGGGGGCCATCAACGGTAGGGAGGAATTCTTTTTAGAGATAGCAGCCAGCGGGGATAGCTTGACCATGGTGTTGCTCCAGGAGCGACAGGGCAAGCTACGGCCCGTGGTCTACTCATCTAGGGTTCTCACCGAGGCAGAACGGGGATATTCCAACTGCGCGAGGCATCTCCTGGCCACGCATTAGGCTCTTTACGGGACCATCCCTGATAGTTCTACACACCCACCATACCCCCACTCAGATGTTGTTGGATGGGAGAATAAAGGACGGGACAGTGAGCAGTGCGCGCTGGACTTTATTGCTCTCGCAGATGAATTTGAGAGTGCAGAGGTTGACCGAGCCCAAGTTGGCAATGACCATGATCTACACAGGTACGGCCCACATGTGTACGGTAGAAGGGGTATAGGACGTGGATGTCGGGTTCTGGGCCGGGTTACACCCGATGGGCCGGGACATTTACGTGGGCGGGTCCAGTTCGGTAGCAAAGGGGGAGCGCTTCACCGGATGCGGGATCTATGACCCCACGGCTAAGATAGCTAAGGCCCTTAAACTCCCCAGCACCCTGAGCGCTCAGCACGCCGAACTGGCAGCTGTGGCGTATGTGGTCACCCACCCTGACGAGTTCCCCATCCCCTACACCATCTGCTCATTCTCCATATTTACATGTAATTCGTGCCCCGAGTACCTAGCCATCTGGACTCTGTGCGGTTTTAAATCCGCGGATGGGAAGCCCCTAGCAACATCACCGCTGCTAGGGAGAATGTTGGAGGTCATGGGCACCCAGGGAGATCACTATATACATAAGGTCAACATAGAAACATAGAAGATAGGAGCAGGAGTAGGCCATTCGGCCCTTCGAGCCTGCTCCGCCATTCAATGTGATCATGGCTGAACATCCAAATTCAGTACCCTGTCCCTGCCTTCTTCCCATATCCCTTGATCCCTTTAGCCTCAAGGAACATATCTGTAGTGTATGTAACCTGTACCACCTTAAGAGACTACCTTAAGGTGATGGACTACTTTCTGATGGCTCCTGTATATTGTAGTACCGGTGGTGACCACACCGGTATGTAAACCCTGTGGAGCAAATTGTAATTCAGTTCAGCCCTGACCCTCAGTTACTAAAGACCTGTTTAAGTATTCTGTTGTCTGTGTCCAGTTATTCAGCATAACTACATTTGGAAAGCACAGACTCAACAGTGGCGACGAGCCTGATCGTACCTAGCGGCAGTTTTGCATCCAAGGAAGCTTCGTCCTCAGAACGGGCATCGAAAAGGGGCATTCGCCCTCATCATCCTGCTGAGCACTGCATCGCACGGGAGGCCATCGGGAACCCGGTTTGGTTTGCTGGCCACGAAGTCCACCATCAGCAACAGGCAGTGATCATCCCTTCTACGACAGCGGCGGGTAAGCCCGATCGAGCGGCACGGAGGGGAAGTCGGCCGAGTTGTCAGTGGGAGAAGGGGAGGGAAAACGAAGAAAAGGGCGGAGAACACGACCGCAGCCGGTGTCAGGGGCCGGACTGCAATCGGGGCAGAGACGCGCAGCAGCCAGAAAAGCGTTAATGTGCACGAGGACCGCGGGAGCGGCGGGGAACAAGAGCAGCAGCGTCGGGGGAAATAAAGGACCGCTGGGAGGCGAGAACGGCAACAGCGCGGTAATCGCCATTTTAGTCGGCGGGGGAAGAAGACAAGCGCGGGAAAAGCCGCCAAGCGCGGGAAGCCGCCATTTTGAAAAATAAAATAAAATAAAGGAAACTCAACAAGGATGCCAAAAATGGGTAACATCACTGCTTTTGATAGCGATGTAGAAGATTGGGCCACTTATGTGGAACGCGTTGAAGTTTACTGTACAGCGAATGAGGTACCGGTGGATAAGAAAGCACTAACCCTATTAAACTTGATGGGTGCGAAGACGTACGGGTTATTAAGGCACCTTGTAACACCAGATAAACCGGTAGGAAAGGGTTTTGCGGATATTGTTACTATCCTGCAAGAGCATTTAAACCCCACGCCGCTGCTGATAGCGGAACGATTTAAATTTTACAAAAGAATTCAGCGTAAAGAGGAAAGCAACGCTGAATTCTTAATCGAACTGCGCAAGTTATCAAAGTACTGTCAGTTCGGTACAGGACTAGCAGACGCTCTGAGAGATAAGTTCGTGTGTGGGCTACTAAAGGAAGGAACCCAGAAGCGACTGCTAGAGGAAAAGGATCTTACGCTGGACAAAGCTTTCAGCATTGCACGAGGCAGCAGCACGAGGCACTGCAGAAATGCAGCAAAGGCCATCGGAATTCAGCACCAATGAAATGGCATTGGGCGCAGTAAAGTGCTATCGTTGCGGAAGGACAACGCATGATCAGAACCAGTGCTGGTTCAAAGATAAAGAATGCAGGCAATGTGGCAAACTTGGTCACATAGCGAGAGTATGCCGGTCAGGAAAGAAGACCAGCAACAAAAAGTCGCTGCAGGAGAAGTACAAAAACGTACACAAGGTGACAGAGAACAGTTCGGATGAACAGAAGACGGATTCAGACTCCAGCAGTAAGGAACTGGGTTGTCTAAAAATACATAATGTGGGTAACACAGCAGACCACCAAACTATCTGGGTCATGCTTCGGATAGCAGGAGTCCAAGTGAAGATGGAATTGGACACTGGATCGGCATTGACGGTCATGAATAAGCAAGATTACAAAAGGTTATTCTCACACATTCCCCTGAGGGATACGGAGATTGTATTGAAAACATACACGAGGCAAAGAGTATACCCCATCGGAAAGATAAAGGTAAAGGTGGTCTACAATGGTAAAGAAAGTCAGGGAATGGACTTGTATGTGTTACCTGAGGGAGGTCCGCCACTACTGGGACGGGAATGGATCTGGAGAATAAATATGGACTGGCATTCCTTACAAACACTAACTGTAGATTCCTGTAAAGAGGACGACGTCAAACCTAAATGACTGTCCAAAATATTGGACGATGCTAAGGAGGTGTTCCAACAGGGACTGGGAACACTGAAAGGAATTACGGCAAACATCAAGGTTGAAGAACATGCAAACCCAAAATTTTTCAAAGCCAGACCGGTACCTTATGCGATACAACCTGCTGTGGAAGCAGAGCTGGAAGGGCTAGAACGTTCAGGAGTACTGTCAAAGGTGGACTGGAGCGAATGGGCCACACCCATTGTTCCCGTCATGAAGCGTTCGTTGAGCAACAAGTCGGGGGAACCTGGGAAGGTTCGCATCTGTGGCGATTTCAAGATCACTGTTAATCCGATTCTTCACACGGTGCAATATCCGCTTCCGCGGATTGAGGATATCTTCGCTTCGCTGTCTGGCGGGAAACACTTCACCAAGATAGACCTGGCGCAGGCGTACCTACAGATGGAAGTTGATGAAGCGTCACGCCAGTATCTCACGATCAACACACATAAGGGCTTATATCTGTTAAGTCTGTGTGTTCTAGTTATTGTTAATAAGAATCACTGCACACAGACCACAAGAATAAATTCAACAGGTCTTTACTGGTCGAAGGTCAGGCTGAACTGCCCAATAAATCATTACACAGCACTTATATACCGGTGTGGTCACCACCGGTATTACAGTATACAACAGCCAAGATAAAGTAGTGCATCTCTTAAAATAGTTCTCTTAAAGGTGGAACGGTTACATACACCACAACCCTCCCTTTTTAGCTTAACAGTATATATTCCCCATTTAACATAACATAATAACATATATACACAACTTCATGTAAAAACAGTTCACAGATTCAGTCTCTGAGGAGGCCTCCTGATCCGAGACGGATAACGCCTTTCAGGGGTCTCTGGTTCTCGTTGCTGGGGTGACTCATCTAGTTGATCCCCTATGGATAGGACATCATCATCAGGTATATTCACTTCTGAGGTAGATGCTTCAGGTTCACTAACTTCCTCCACGGTTGTCTCTGTCGTAACCATGGGCTCGACCCTTGTTCTCGATCCCACCAGTTGGTCAGCATGACGTCGCATTACATTTTCACCAACATCTACCGTGTACATCAGGGGTCCTTGTCTGGCCCGAATTGTTCCAGATTGCCATTTCTCGTTTTTATAGTCCCTGGCTAACACCGGTTGTCCTATTTCAAAACTCCGAGTGGGCTTGTTATTGATATGCTGGAACTGTTTGTTTTCGACTTCCCTCCGCACATTTGGTTTTAACAAGTCCAACCTGGACCGCAACCTCCTGTTATAGAACATCATGGCAGGACTTTGGTTTGTTGTTGCATGGGTGGCGTTTCGATATGCCAGTAGGAAATTGCCCACCTTGTGTTGCAGTGGAATCTGATCTTCGCTCATGGCCTTTATTGCCTTTTTGAACGTCTGTACAAACCTCTCGGCCAGCCCATTCGTACCTGGATGATATGGGGCAGAGGTATAATGTTTCACCCCATTCTTCTTCAGGAATTTCTGGAATTCCTCTGAAACGAACTGTGGTCCGTTGTCTGAACATATTTGCTCTGGCAATCCATTTCTTGCAAATATCGTTCTTAGCACCGGTAGTCATTTTAATCACTTCTGGCCATTTAGAATGTGCGTCCACCGCAATTAAAAACATGGAGTCCATGAATGGACCAGCAAAGTCAATATGTACACGTTGCCATGGGGTTGAAGGCCATTCCCATGGATGCAGCGGTGCAATCGGAGGTGCATTTTGGACTTTTTTGGCACCCTGAGCAGCTTTTCGTCAGATCCTCTATCTGTTGGTCGATACCCGGCCACCACACATAAGCCCTAGCAAGGCTTTTCATCTTGACTCCCCCCAGATGACCTTCATGTAGTTCTTTTAGAACTCTCTCTCTTATCTTAGGAGGGATAATCACCCTTGTTCCATACATCAATGTTCCCTGACAGATGGACAGCTGTTCTCGTCTTGCTGAGAATGCCGGTAACAGTGGACCACCATGGGCTGGCCATCCCTTTACTGTCAATTCGTAGACCCGGGACAGTGTCGGGTCATTCCTAGTCTCCCTTTCAATATTTGCATTGGTGACAGGTAATCATTCGATGATGGTCGAGTGAAATAACTCCACCGGGTCAACCGTCGGTGCCTCCTCCTCAGTAGGTAGTGGCAGGCGCGACAGCCCATCAGCATTCCCATGCTGCTTTGTACCTTTGAATTCTATCTGATATTGATGTGCCCCTAGGAAAAGGGACCATCTCTGGAGCCTCTGTGCTGTCATCACCGAAACACCCTTCTTAGGGTTAAAAATGGATACCAACGGCTGGTGGTCTGTCAGCAGTGTGAACTTTTGGCCTTGCAGGTAATGATTAAACTTCTTTACTCCCCACACAAGGCTGAGAGCCTCCCTATCTATCTGAGCATAGTTGCGCTCAGCGGAGGTCAATGATCTGGATGCAAATGCGACTGGCCTTTCCAAGCCATTTGGCAACTTGTGTGAGAGTACTGCTCCAATACCATAAGGAGAAGCATCACAAGCTAAACGAATAGGTAGCGTTGGGTTGAAGTGAGCCAACACTTCCTCTGAGGTGATCAATGCCTTGCTTTTGCGAAAGGCCTTCTTACAGTCCTCGCTCCACTTCCATGGTACTTCTTTCTGCAAAAGAGCGTTCAGCGGGTGCAGCACCGTGGATAGATTTGGCAGAAACTTATGGTAATAGTTAATCAACCCTAGGAACGGCCTCAACTGGGGTACATTTTCCGGAGCGGGAGCCTTCACAACAGCTTCGATCTTGTCAGGTGACTTGTGCAGCCCCTCCTGGTCAATGACATGACCACAGTACGAGATCCGTTTCTGAAAGAACTCACATTTCTGGCGATTAACTCGAAGTCCATATTCCTTCAATCTGGTGAGCACCAGTTTCAAATTTGCAAGGTGTTCCTCATCGTCATCTCCTGTAATCAGGATATCGTCCAAGTAACATTGAGTGCTTGGAATTCCCTGTAATACCTGCTCCATGGCCCTCTGCCAAATTGCTGGAGCCGAAGCCACTCCAAAAACCAGTCTATTATATCGATACAAGCCTCTGTGCGTGTTGATTGTGAGATACTGGCGCGACTCTTCCTCAACTTCCATCTGTAAGTACGCTTGCGCCAGGTCTATCTTGGTGAAGTGTTTCCCGCCAGACAATGAAGCAAAGATATCCTCAATCCGCAGAAGCGGATATTGCACCGTGTGAAGCACCAGATTAACCGTGATCTTGAAGTCTCCACAGATGCGGACCTTCCCCGGTTCCCCTGGCTTGTTACTCGATGAACGCTTCATTACGGGAACAATGGGCGTGGCCCACTCACTCCAGTCCACCTTAGACAGTACTCCTGAACATTCTAGCCCTTCCAGCTCAGCTTCCACAGCAGGTCGTATCGCATAAGGTACTGGTCTGGCTTTGAAAATTTGGGGTTTGCATGTTCTGCAATCTTGATTTTTGCCGTAATTCCTCTCAGTGTTCCCAGTCCCTGTTGGAACACCTCTTTAGCCTCATCCAATATTCTGGACAATCGTTCAGGTTTGACATCTTTTTTTCCGGAATCTACCGTTATTGCTTTTAGGCAGTGCCAGTCCATATTTATTTTCCTGATCCACTCCCGTCCCAGAAGTGGTGGACCTCCCTCAGGTAGTACATATAAGTCCATTCCTTGGTGTTCTTTGCCCTTGTGTACCACCTTGACTTTTATCTTTCCGATGGGGTATACTCTTTGCCCCGTGTACGTCTGCAATACTATCTCCGTATCCCGTAGGGGAATATGTGTGAATAACCTTTTGTAATCTTGCTTATTCATGACCGTCAACGCCGATCCGGTGTCCAGTTCCATCTTCACTTGGACTCCTGCTATCTAAAGTGTGACCCAGATAGTTTGTAGGTCAGCTTCCTTACTCACATTGTGAATTCTCAGACTACCCAGTTCCTTGCTGTTGGAGTCTGAATCCGAATTCTGTTCACCCGAACTCTTCTCAGCCACCTTATGTACCTTTCTGCACTTTTCCTGCGGTGACTTTTTGTTGCTGGTCTTCTTTCCTGACCGGCATACTTTAGCTATGTGACCAAGCTTGCCACATTTTCTACATTCCTGATTTTTAAACCAGCATTGGTTCTGATCATGCGTTGTCTTTCCACAACGATAACATTTCGCTGTACCCAAAGCCATTTGATCTACGCTGAGTACCGCTGCCTTCAGCTGCATTTCCGCAGTGCCTCTCGCTGCGGCTTCGTGCGATGCTGCAATAGTGACAGCCTTATCAAGTGTAAGATCATTCTCTTCAAGCAGCCGCTTTTGTGTTCCTTCTTTCGACAATCCACACACGAATTTGTCTCTCAGTGCCTCTGTCAGTCTTTCCCCAAACTGACAGTATTTCGCTAGCTTACGCAGTTCAATTAAATACTCCGCGTTGCTTTCCTCTTTCAGTTGCGTTCTCGCATAAAATTTAAATCGTTCCGCTAACATCAGCGGTGTGGGGTTCAAATGATTTCTCAGGACAGCAACAATATTAGCGAAAGCCTGATCCGCCGGTTTAGCTGGTGATAGAAGATGCTTCAATAGCCCGTATGTCTTCGCACCCATTGAGTTTAGTAAGGTTAGTGCTTTATCTTCATCTGATATTTTATTTGCCTTACAATAAATCTCTATGCGTTCTACATACGTGGCCCAATCTTCAACATCGGCATCGAAATCATTGATGTTACCACGCTTAGGCATCCTCGCAATCTTCTTGAGAAACAAAAAGAAATTTTTCTTTTATTTTTTTTCAAAATGGCGGTTTCCCGCGCTTGTCTTCTTCCCCCGCCTACGAAAATGGCGGCTTCCCGCGTTTGCCTTTCTCCCCCGCTGGCTGTAATGGCGATTGCCGTATTGCTGCATTCGCTCTCCCCAGCGGTTCTCAAATCGTGCCTCCCAGCCCCTCTTGCAGTCCAGTCCTTTCCCCCGGCTGCGGCTGAGTTCTCCGCGTTTTTTTATTTTTTTATTTTCTCCCGCGCCTCGCGGCCTCGGTAGCTGCCCGGCCTTTTTCCCCGGTCACGGTCGAGCTCTCTCTCGACGCTGTTGCGTCTCCCAGCCCGCTTGCAGCCCGGTCTTTTACACCGGCTGCATTTGCATTCACCGCGGCTCCCGTGCCTTACGCTGCCCCAGTCTCAGCGCCTCTGGCCCCGACTTCTGTCCGGCTCTTTTCCCCGGCCGTGGTCGAGTTCTCCGCCCTTATATCCTCCGTTTTTCCCTCCCCTACTTCACAGCCAACGTGGTCGACTTGCTGCTCGTCGCTGATCGGCTTACCCACCACCGTGGTAGAAGGGATGATCACTGCCTGTTGCTGATGGAAGGCTTCGTGTCAGGATTCTTCCTTGCTCTTCAGACACGACTCTTTTCTCAGCAGGATGATGAGGGCGGATGCCTCTTCTCGACGCCTGTTAAACTGCCTTGGATATATCTCTGCCGCAGGGTAAGATCGTCATCATCGCCACTGTTAAGTCTGTGTGTTCTAGTTATTGTTAATAAGAATCACTGCACACAGACCACAAGAATAAATTCAACAGGTCTTTACTAGTCGAAGGTCAGGCTGAACTGCCCAATAAATCATTACACAGCACTTATATACCGGTGTGGTCACCACCGGTATTACAGTATACAGCAGCCAAGATAAAGTAGTGCATCTCTTAAAATAGTTCTCTTAAAGGTGGAACGGTTACATACACCACAATATCGGTATAATAGACTGGTTTTTGGAGTGGCATCGGCTCCAGCGATTTGGCAAAGGGCCATGGAGCAGGTATTACAGGGAATTCCAGGCACACAATGCTACCTGGACGACATTCTGATTACAGGAGATGATGATAAGGAACACCTCGCGAATTTGGAGCAGGTGCTCACCAGATTGAAAGAATATGGACTCAGAGTTAATCGCCAGAAATGTGAGTTCTTTCAGAAGCGAATCTCGTACTGCGGTCACGTCATTGACCAGGAGGGGCTTCATAAGTCACCTGACAAGATCGAAGTTGTTGTGAAAGCTCCCGCTCCGGAAAATGTATCCCAGTTGAGGTCATTCCTTGGGTTGATTAACTATTACCACAAGTTTCTTCCAAATTTATCCACGGTGTTACACCCGCTGAACACTCTTTTGCAAATGGGAGTACCATGGAAGTGGAGCGAGGACTGTAAGCAGGCTTTTCAAAAAAGCAAGGCACTGATCACCTCTAAGGAAGTGTTGGCTCACTTTAACCCAACGCTGCCTATTCGTTTAGCTTGTGATGCTTCTCCATATGGTATCGGGGCAGTGCTCTCACACAAGTTGCCAAATGGCTTGGAAAGGCCAGTCGCGTTCGCATCCAGATCATTGACCTCCGCAGAGCGCAACTATGCTCAGATAGATAGGGAGGCTCTCAGACTCATGTGGGGAGTTAAGAAATTTAACCATTACCTGCAAGGCCAAAGGTTTACGCTGCTGACAGATCACCAGCCGTTGGTTTCCATTTTTAACCCTAAGAAGGGTGTTCCGGTTATGACGGCGCAGAGGCTTCAGAGATGGTCCCTTTTCCTAGGGGCACATCAATATGATATCGAATTCAAAGGTACAAAGCAACATGGTAATGCTGATGGGCTGTCGCGCCTGCCACTACCTACAGCGGAAGAGGCACCGGCAGTTGACCCTGTCGAGATATTTCACTCGACCATCATCGAATGCTTACCAGTCACCAATGCGAGTATTGAGCGAGAGACCCGAAACGACCCGACACTGTCTCGGGTCTACGATTTGACAGTGAAGGGATGGCCAGCACATGGCGAACCACTGTTACCTGCATTCTCAGCCAGACGAGAACAGCTGTCCGTCTGTCAAGGAACATTGATGTATGGAACAAGGGTGATTATTCCTCCTAAATTAAGAGAGAGAGTTCTGAAGGAACTGCATGAAGGTTGATGTAAGAAAAAGGAGACTTACCATCAAGTAACTTTAAAGTAAGCTTTAAGTAACTTATAAACACACTATATACAAGAGAGGTCTTTACCATGCCTCTGGTAGAAGCCTCTTACAATACTGAACAGACCAGTATTTATACCAGTCCAACAGGAAGTGACATATGACAGGAAGTGAGGTATGTACACAGTTCATAGTTCATAGTTCACAGGAAGTGATGACATAACTTCCCGGAAGTTATTATTTTTATCACATTCTTCCCTCCTGCAGGATTAGGAGGCTGTGGTCTACCTTTTGGTCCGCAGCCGCCGAACAAGGAAGAGTCGCACCCGTTTGGATTCCCATCGTAGAGGGTCGCTGGTCCGTTTACATGCGGTTGGCCATTGGTCAGAGTCTGTGTGGCCTGGATTGCCCTGTGAAGGGTCGGGGAGATCATGGCTTCGAGTACGAGCCCCAATAGGTTCAAAGTCGGACTGCCTCTGTTCAGAGGGAGGTGCAGAGCTGGTCTGTGGTGGATCAGTACTTTCATGCGCGGTACTGGGAGGGTCGCAACCTTGAGCACGGGGTTCTACCGGCACCAAGCTAGTTGGTGTCCGATCAGGATCCTGGAGAGGGGTACCCGATAGGTCCCAAGAGTTTCCTGGTGAAATGCCATCACCCGATGTCCCACTAGGTCCTGGTGGGCAGGGAGCCAGATCCCGTAATGATACGGTAGATTCTCGGCCATCGGAATATCGTATGTTTGCATAGGTGGGGTTGGCATCGGTTAGTTCGACCTCGTCTACAAGAGGGTCATTTTTAGACGTCCGAACGTATCTTCGGAGTAATACAGGTCCAGGAGTAGTTAGCCATGATGGGAGTGATGTCCCATGAGATGAGCGACGCTGGAATCCAAAGAACCGCTCATGAGGTGTAGTATTTGTGGCTGTAGAAAGCAGGGACCGTATAGAGTGCAATGCATCCGGAAGCACTGTTTCCCATTGCTGGTCTGGTAGGCCCCGAGATCTTAAAGCGAGACGTACGGAATTCCAGATGATACCGTTATACCTTTCTACCTGCCCATTTCCGATGGGATGGTATGGTGTTGTTTTGCTTGTAGCAATTCCCCGTTCTGAGAGGTAGTCCTTGAGTTCCCTTGACATAAAGGATGGACCCCGATCTGAGTGAATATAAGCCGGCATGCCACAGAGAGAAAATACCTGCTCAAGGCAGCAGATTACTGTGGACGCCAGCATATTGGAGCAGGGGAAGGCAAACGGAAAACGTGAATATTCGTCGATCATGGTGAGCAAATATGTGTTCCGAGTTGAAGAGGGCACTGGGCCCTTAAAATCGATGCTAAGTCGTTGCATCGGTTGGGTTGCATGTATGAGTATACCATCTGAGGGGCGGAAGAACTGAGGTTTTAATTCCGCACAAAGCCGGCATTCTGAGCATATTTTCTTTACATCTCCAGTGGAAAAAGGGAGATTCCGTGATCGTACGAAATGTAGCATGCGCGTAATGCCAGGATGACACAAACCATTGTGGACATCCATGAGAGTGGAGGATGACATAGTGGAGCAGAATGCCCGTGTGAGGGTGTCCGGGGCCACATTCTCCTTGCCAGGCCGATAGAGAATGGTATAACCAAAAGAGGCCAGTTCCATCCTCCAAAGTTGTATTTTATTATTCTTAATTTTGGTTCGTTTTCGATTATCGAGCATGAAGGCGACTGATCGTTGGTCCGTGATCAATGTAAAGTGCTGGCGAGCTAGAAAATGGTTCCACTTCTGTACTGCCTCTATGATGGCTGTGGCTTCTTTCTCAACCGGAGGATAATGTAGCTTGGCACCTTGTAAGGTCCTGGACATAAATGCTACAGGACGACCTTCCTGATTCAGAGTAGCCGAGATCGCCACCTCCGAGGCATCACATTCAACCACGAAAGGGAGATTCTCATCAATGGAGTGAAGAGCCGCTTTCTCCAACTGTTTTTTGAGAATGTTAAAGGCTGCAACAGCCGCTGTTCCCAGTGGAAATGATCTAGCATGCAGCAAGGGTTGGATTTTGTCCGAAAAATGAGGAATCCATTTAGCGTAGTATGCAAACAGGCCGAGAGCCCGACGTAAAGAAGCCGGATTCTTAGGTGACGGGAGCTCTTGGAGCGGGCGAAGTCTTTCTGGGTCTGGCTTAATGATACCATTGCCTACGCAGTAGCCAAGGATGTTGATGGTCGGTTGCGACTCAACAGATTTGGATTCATTCAGGGTCAAATTACGGCGATGGAGGGCATCCCGAAATTTTTGGAGGTTGGAGTCGTGTTCGTGTTGATCGTGACCTGCAATGGTAATGTTATCAAGATAGGGAAAAGTGTCCCTTAGGTTTTCCTGCTTAACCAGGTCATCCATTGCCCGTTGAAAGACAGCCACTCCATTAGTAACCCCGAATGGGAGGCGACGAAATTGGTACAGCCGTCCATTAGCCTCAAAGGCTGTGTACTGCTTATCTGAGACCTTCAAGGGTAACTGATGATAGGCACTTTTTAAATCGTAAGTTGAGAACACTTTGTATTCGGCCAGTTTATTAACCATATCATCAATGCGTGGCAATGGGTAGGCGTCCAAGTCGGTATATTGATTGATGGTTTGCGAATAATCGATGCATAGTCACTGTTTGTGAGGTTTTAGAGGGTTCTTGACAATGACGACTTGAGCCCGCCAGGGCGACGAACATGGTTCAATGATATCCTCTGCTAGAAGTCGAGAGATTTCAGCCGCAATAAAAGATTGGTCTTCCTGATTAAAGCGCCGCGATTTCGTTATTATCGGTTTGCATTGAGGCGGAATACTGGCAAATAATGAGGGTTCATCAAGTGAAGCTGCTGATAATGCACAAAATGGTAATTTAGACGGTATATTAGAAATAGTAAGTCCGGGTTTGGATCCACCAAACTCAATGTTGAGTTTCTTATGCTGTTTTTGGAAGTCCAGCCCTAAGAGGAGATCACTACATAAGTCCTTGAGCACCGAAAGTCGGGTGGAGGGATACATACGACCATGAAGTGTCATATCAACAACACAAAAGCCGGAGATTCTGGTATTAAGTGATGACTGGGCCATCGCAATTGCCTGGTCCGATGGGAAGACATGTAGTTTCAATTTCGCAACAATCTGTTCCTTAATGAAACTATCAGTACTTCCTGAGTCAATTAAGGCATCTAAGGTATGCCCTTTAATTGAAATTTTTGTGGCTGCATGAGACAGGTTCTGTGGGCAAGCAGCTGTAATTGGTGTCGTTGCACAGAGAGTGGCTAAAACTCTCGGTGTGCTTCTTCGGGAGAGAGCTCGAGAGGAAGCTTGATAGGTCCTAGCTGGAGCATCTTGATAGGCCCTAATTGGGGCAGTTCGGTAGGCCTTAGCTGGATTGGCCCTCGTAGAGGCCCTTGATAGGCAAACTTTAGCAAAGTGTCCTTTTTTCCCGCAATAACTGCAGATTGCATTGCGAGCAGGGCAGGTTTTCCTAGGGTGAAAAGCATCTCCACAAAAGAAGCATTCCTTCCTAGATTGCCAAGAGGCTGCTAAAGTGGGGTCGTCCTCCTCTTCTTCATCAGAATTATCAGAATTAGATTCCCCCATGATAGGGTTCACCTGAGACCGCTTGAATTGTCTGGTTGCAGCTACAGCAGCAGATCAAGATCTGGGCAGCTGATAGAGGTCTGCATTTCTCTTTGCCAAATCCAGTGAACAAGCTAGGTCAAAAGCTTTTTGTAGCTCAAGTGTTTTACTTTCTAGTAGACGCTGGCGTATAAATGGAGAGGCAATCCCGCAGAGGAAAGCATCCCGAATCATTTCTTGGCGGTACAGCTCAGCTGAGGCTGCCTGAAAGTTACAATCTACGCTGAGCCTGCGAAGTTCTTGCAGGAATTCGTCAATTGATTCCCCTGGCTCTTGTCGGGCTGTGGCCAGTAGATGTCTAGCATAGACCTCATTTGGGGTCTTCGCATACAGTTTCTTAAGTGCCCGAATCACCTCTTCGTAATTATCCCATTCATCAACATATTCGAACACTTTTGGCGTCACATAATTGACAAGTATCTTCAATTTAGCAGGAGCATCCGCTTTACATTCATCCAGAAAATTCTCAAAAGTACGATACCAATGCTTCCATACCCTGCCAGCTGCTGGTGTATTCGGGTCCAAGTCCAGACGAATAGGTCTAAGGATTTTCTCCATGATGGGTGGTTCCCTGGATCCTTAACTTCCGAGTTTGTCTGAAGGTCTAGTATTTGTCAGTGTAAATACTAAGTTACTTAAATTGATGTAAGAAAAAGGAGACTTACCATCAAGTAACTTTAAAGTAAGCTTTAAGTAACTTATAAACACACTATATACAAGAGAGGTCTTTACCATGCCTCTGGTAGAAGCCTCTTACAATACTGAACAGACCAGTATTTATACCAGTCCAACAGGAAGTGACATATGACAGGAAGTGAGGTATGTACACAGTTCATAGTTCATAGTTCACAGGAAGTGATGACATAACTTCCCGGAAGTTATTATTTTTATCACAAAGGTCATCTGGGGGGAGTCAAGATGAAAGGCCTTGCGAGGGCTTATGTGTGGTGGCCAGGTATCGACAAACAAATAGAGGATCTGACTAAAAGCTGCTCAGGGTGCCAAAAAGTTCAAAACGCACCTCCAATTGCACCGCTGCATCCGTGGGAATGGCCTTCAACCCCATGGCAACGTGTGCATATCGACTTTGCAGGTCCATTCATGGATTCCATGTTTTTGATAGCGGTAGACGCACATTCTAAATGGCCAGAAGTGATTAAGATGTCGACCACTACCTCTGAAAAGACGATCGCAGTTCTAAGAACCATATTTGCAAGGAATGGCTTGCCGGAACAAATATGTTCAGACAACGGACCACAGTTCGTGTCAGAAGAATTCCAGAAATTCATGAAGAAGAATGGGGTGAAACACTATACATCTGCCCCATATCATCCGGCTACCAATGGGTTGGCTGAGAGATTTGTACAAACGTTCAAAAAGGCGATAAAGGCCATGAGCGAAGACCATATTCCACTACAACACAAGGTGGACAATTTCCTGATGGCATATCGAAACGCCACGCATGCAGTGACAAATCAAAGCCCTGCCATAATGTTCTATAACAGGAGGTTGCGGTCCCGGTTGGATTTGTTAAAACCCAATGTGCGAGGGAAGTCGAAAACAAACAATTTCAGCACGTAAATAACAAGGCCACTCGGAGTTTTGAAATAGGACAACCAGTGTTGGCCAGGGACTATAGGAATGATAAATGGCAATCCGGAACAATTCGTGCCCGACAAGGACCCTTGATGTACATGGTAGACGTTGGAGAGAACGTAATACGACGCCATGCTGACCAACTTGTGGAATTGAGAACAAGGGTCGACCCCATGTCTACGGCAGAGACACCAGTTGAAGAAGTTATTGAGCCTGTAGCATCTACCTCAGACTCGAACGTACATGATGATGTTCAATCCATAAGAGATTAAATGGATGAGTCACCCCAGCAACGAGAACCAGAGACCCCTGAAAGGCGTTATCCGGCCCGGATCAGGAGGCCTCCTCAGAGACTGAATCTTTGAACAGTTTTGTATGAAAGTTGTATATATGTTATCCATGTTATGTTTAAATTGGGGTGTACACTGTTAAGCTAAAAGGGGAGGAATTGTAGTGTATGTACCCTGTGCCACCTTAAGAGACTACCTTAAGGTGATGGACTACTTTCTGATGGCTCCTGTATATTGTAGTACCGGTGGTGACCACACCGGTATATAAACCCTGTGGAGCAAATTGTAATTCAGTTCAGCCCTGACCCTCAGTTACTAAAGACCTGTTTAAGTATTCTATTGTCTGTGTCCAGTTATTCAGCATAACTACATTTGGAAAGCACAGACTCAACAATATCCAACTCTTTCTTGAATATATTTAATGAACTGGCCTCCACCGCCCTCTGTGGCAGAGAATTCCACAGGTTCACCACTCTCTGGGTGAAGAAATTCCTCCTCATTTCAGTCCTAAATGGCTTACCCCTTATCCTTAGACTATGACCCCTGGTTCTGGACTCCCCGGCCATCAGAAACATCCTTCCTGCATCTAGTCTGTCCAGACCTGACAGAATTTTATAGGTTTCGATGAGATCCCCTCTCAATCTTCTAAACTCTAGTGAGTATAAGCCCAATCGACACAATCTCTCCTCATACGTCATTCCTGCCATCCCAGGTATCAGCCTGGTGAATCTTCGCTGCACTCCCTCCATGGCAAGAACATCCTTCCTCAGGTAAGGTGACCAAAACTGCACACAATACTCAAGGTGCGGTCTCACCAAGGCCCTGTACAACTGTAGCAAGACATCCTTGTTCCTGTACTCGAACCCTCTTGCTACGAAGGCCAACATACCATTTGCCTTCTTAACCGCCTGCTGCACCTGCATGCTTACCTTCAGCGACTGGCGCACAAGGACACCCAGGTCTCTTTGCACTTCCCCTTCTCCCAATCTATTGCCATTCAAATAATAATCTGCCTTCCTGTTTTTGCCACCAAAGTGGATAACCTCACATTTATCCACATTATAGTGCATTTGCCATGTTTCTGCCCAATCACCCAGCCTGTCCAAATCGTACTGGAGTTTCTCGACATCCTCCTCGCAGCTTACCCTCCCGCCCAGCTTTGTGTCGTCTGCAAATTTGGAGATATTACATCCAATTCCCTCGTCCAGATCATTAATATATATTGTGAACAGCTGGGGTCCTAGGACCGATCCTTGCGGGACCCCACTAGTCACTGCCTGCCACTCGGAAAATGACCCGTTTATTCCAACTCTTTGCTTTCTGTCCGCCAACCAGTTCTCTATCCAAGTCAATACCTTGCCCCCAATCCCATGTGCCTTAATTTTGTACGCTAATCTCTTGTGTGGGACCTTATCGAAAGCCTTCTGAAAGTCCAAATACACCACATCCACTGTTCCTCCCTTATCTATTTTACCAGTTACATCCTCAAAAAATTCCAGTAGATTAGTCAAGCATGATTTACCTTTTGTAAATCCATGTTGACTTTGTCTGATCCTGTCACTGCTTTCCAAGTGCTCTGCTATTGCATCTTTTATAATAGACTCTAGCATTTTCCCCACTACCGATGTCAGGCTTACCGGTCTATAATTCCCCGCTTTTTCTCTACCACCTTTTTTGAATAGTGGGGTAACATTAGCTACCTCCAATCCATGGGTACCGTTCCAGAGTCTATCGAGTTCTGGAAGATGATCAGTAATGCATCTACTATCTCTAGGGCCACTTCCTTAAGTACCCTGGGATGTAGACCATCAGGCCCTGGGGATTTATCGGCCTTCAGTCCCATCAATTTTCCTAACACCATTTCCCTACAAATACTGATTTCTTTCAGTTCCTCGCTTTCATCAGGCCCTACGTTCCCCGGCATCTCTGGGAGGTTATTTGTGTCCTCCTTTGTGAAGACAGAACCAAAGTATGTATTTAGTTGGTCTGCCATTTCCTTGTTTCCCATTATAAATTCCCCTGATTCTGACTGTAAGGGACCTACGCTTGACTTCAATAATCTTTTTCTCTTCACATATCTATAAAAGCTTTTACAGTCAATTTTTATGTTCCCTGCGCGCTTACTCTCATATTCTATTTTCCCTTTCTTAATTAATCCCTTTGTCCTCCTTTGTTGACTCCTAAACTGCTCCCAATCCTCAGGATTATTGCTTATTCTAGCCAATTTATATGTCCTCTCCTTGGATCTTATGCTATCCCTAATTTCCCTTGTTAGCCACGGTTGTGTCACCTTTTTTCTTTTATTTTTACGCCAAACTGGGATGAACAAATTCTGTAGCTCATCCATTCGGTCTTTGAATGTTTGCCATTGCCTATCCACCGTCAACCCTTTGAGCGCCATTCCCCACTCAATCCTACCCAACTCGCTCCTCAGACCATCGTAGTTTCCTTTATTTAAATTGAGGACCCTAGTCTCTGAGTCAACTACTTCATTCTCCATCTTAATGAAGAATTCGATCATATTATGATCGCTCCGACCCAAGGGGCCTCGTACAACAAGATTGCTAATTAATCCTTTCTCGTTGCATAATACCCAGTCTAAGATGGCCTGATCTCTGGTTGTTTCCTCGACATATTGGTCCAGGAAACCATCCCGTAAACACTCCAGGAATTCCTCCTCCACAGTATTGTTACTAATTTGGTTGGCCCAATCTATATGTAGGTTAAAGTCACCCATGATGACTGCTGTGCCCTTATTGCACGCTTCTTTAATTTCCCTTTTAATGCCATCCCCAACCTCCACCTTACTGTTTGGAGGTCTATATACCACTCCCACTAATGTTTTTTTCCCCTTAGTATTTCTCAATTCTACCCATTGTGGTAAACCACTTTTATCGTTCACTATCGTTACACTATAGTTATCACTGTTATATCGTTACTCTATGGTTATCACTGTTCACACTGTTGTATCACTATACAAGGTCGCCTCTTGTCACGCTGCTATACCTGGGCTGACCACTGCTGACTCCGCCCATGACTCCACCTACCTGCCCAGGTATAAAGGTAGTCGACTGGCTGGCATTCCTCCTTGTTGTATCCGATCACCCACGAGGGTGGGCTCTGTTATTTAGCCAATAAAAACCTATAGTTACTTTCTTAACTCGTCGCTTTTCATTGGATGAATTGATAGGTATATCAATTTTATTGGCTAAATTTTAAAATGTCGACAACTGAGCAGTCAAACGACCAGCCAAGCGACCAGCCAGACGCCCAGCTACAACAGCCACAGCAGCCGGCCTGGCTGCGAGCCCTCAGACCACCGTACCTGGATCTAAACACACAAGCAGCAAACTCAGCCCTCGACTTCGAACACTGGCTGAGCTGCTTCGAAGCCTACCTGGGAGAATCCGGCGTGCCTCAGAAATCCATGCTAAGATTTCTGAACGCCCAAGTGAGCCCTAAGGTATTCGCACTCATCTGGGACCTTAAAACATACGAGGACGCCATCAACCAGCTGAAAAGACAGTACCAAACCCCGGTAAATTCCATGTATGCCAGACACCTCCTAAGATCCCGCCCGCAACAGCCAGGAGAGCCCGTGGAGGAATTTTTATGGGTGCTACAAGCACTCGGCAGAGACTGTAACTTTAAAGCGGTAACGGCGGCAGAAAATACTGAAGACAATGTCCGCGATGCCTTCGTGAAAGGCCTGCGGTCCGACTACTCACGGCAAAGACTACTGGAAGCAAGGGACCTCGACCTGGACAAAGCTGCAGCCCTCGCTCTCTCTCTAGAGGTGGCCCATCGGGACCTCGAGGCATACTCAAGGTACTGTAACTCGCGACCCTGGGACTTGGGACCGACCCCGACCGCGATACCCCCCGCAGCAACCCCCCTGGGACCTACCTCAGCGTTGGCGTCCCGGACCTGATCGAGACCGCCACCCCCGGTACCGGCTCCGACATCGGACCCCCGTGATCGGGCCGCCGACTGCTTCTTCTGCGGCCAGGCGAAACACCCGAGGTCGCGCTGCCCAGCCAGGAACTCTACCTGCTCAAACTGCAGGAAGAAAGGCCACTTCGCTAAGGCCTGCAGAGGTGGATCATCAGAGGCCAGCAGTGCCTCATGCGAGCTGTGGGGGCGGCCATCTTCCTTCAAGGCAACAGAGGCCAGCATCCCCACATGTGAGTCATGGGGGCGGCCATCTTTGATACAGGCAACCGACACCAGCAGTGCCTCATGTGAGTTATGGGGGCAGCCATCTTCTCCGCCATTTTGTCCAACCTAGTGGGAGACGCCATTTTACCCACCACGCCCGACCGCCACCGTGCCTCCAGACCCGACTACCGCCTCAACCGCAGACTACAACAACTCGCTCAGCTATACACTAGCCTCCGTCACACTGGACCAGGCCCGCCCGCATCACCTGTCCAAGTCGATGATGGACATCAAAGTAAACGGCCACGCCACGACCTGCCTGTTCGACAGCGGAAACACGGAGAGCTTCATCCACCCAGACATGGTGAGCCACTACTCCCTCCCTGTCCTGCCAATGCGCAACCGGATCTCGATGGCATCGAGATCACACGCCACAGACATCAGCAGCTACTGTGTTGTGACCCTGTCGGTTAAGGGTACGGAGTATAAAAATTTTAAACTCCTCGTCCTGCCCCAGCTATGCGCTGCCGTCCTACTAGGCCTAGACTTCCAATCCCACCTCCAAAGCGTCACGCTAGCATACGGCGGACCCCTCCCCCCACTCACAGTCGACAACCAGCAGATTTTAAACCGCCCACCGCGTAACACCTGCGGCCTATCCACCCTCAAGGTCCTGCCACCTTCCCTGTTCGCTAACCTCACCCCCGACTGCAAACCCGTCGCTACCAAGAGCAGACGGTACAGCGCCGGGGACAGAGCTTTCATTAGCTCTGAGGTGCAGCGTCTCCTGAAGGAGGGCATCATCGAGGGGAGCACCAGCCCCTGGCGTGCCCAGGTCGTGGTCGTTAAGACCGGCAATAAAAACCGCCTGGTCATCGACTACAGCCAGACCATAAACAGGTACACCCAGCTGGACGCATACCCCCTTCCCCGCATATCTGATATGGTCAATCAGATTGCGCAGTACCGGGTATTCTCCACCATCGACCTTAAGTCGGCCTATCACCAACTCCCTATCCGCCCTGAGGACCACCAGTATACAGCCTTCGAGGCGAACGGCCGCCTCTACCACTTCCTTAGGGTTCCCTTCGGCGTCACCAACGGGGTTTCGGTCTTCCAAAGGGAGGTGGACCGGATGGTTGACCAGAACAGGCTGCACGCCACGTTCCCCTATCTAGATAACGTCACCATCTGCGGCCGCGACCGGCAGGACCACGATGTTAATCTGGAGAGATTCCTCCGTACGGCCCAACGGCTGAACCTCACCTACAATAAGGATAAATGTGTGTTTAACACCTCGCGCCTTGCCATCCTCGGCTGTGTAGTAGAGAACGGAGTCATCGGCCCCGACCCCGAAAGAATGCGCCCCCTCATGGAGCTACCCCTCCCCCACTGTCCAAAGGCACTGAAGAGAACCCTGGGGCTCTTCGCCTACTATGCCCAATGGGTGCCCAATTATGCGGACAAAGCCAGACCCCTCATGAAGTCCACATCCTTCCCCCTTACGGAGGAAGCGTGCGCAGCCTTCTCCCTCATTAAGGGAGACATTGCCAAGGCCACTATGCACGCAGTGGATGAGTCCATCCCCTTCCAAGTCGAGAGCGATGCATCTGACTTCGCCCTAGCCGCCACCCTTAACCAGGAGGGGAGACCGGTGGCCTTCTTCTCAAGGACCCTACAGGGCCCTGAGATCCGACACTCGTTGGTCGAGAAGGAGGCCCAGGCGATTGTGGAGGCGGTACGACGCTGGAGGCACTACCTGGCAGGCAAACGATTTACCCTCCTTACCGACCAACGTTCGGTCGCTTTTATGTTTAATAACAAGCTGAGGGGCAAAATCAAGAATGACAAGATCTTGAGGTGGAGAATCGAGCTCTCCACCTACGATTATGATATCTTGTACCGGCCAGGTAAGCTGAACGAACCCCCCGATGCTCTGTCACGAATTACATGCGCCAGCGCGCAAAGTGATAGACTTCAGACCCTCCACAACGACCTCTGCCACCCCGGGGTCACCAGACTTTACCACTTCATTAAGGCCCGTAACCTGCCCTACTCCATCGAGGAGGTCAGGACCATGACCAAGAACTGCCAGACCTGTGCCGAGTGCAAACCGCACTTCTTTAGGCCGGACAGAGCAAGCCTGATCAAGGCCACCCGCCCCTTCGAGCGCCTGAGCATCGACTTTAAGGGGCCCCTCCCGTCCTCTGACCATAATGTGTACTTCCTCAACATTGTTGATGAGTACTCCCATTTCCCCTTTGCCTTCCCCTGCCCAGACATGACCAGTACCACGGTCATTAAATGCCTGAACGACCTCTTCGCCTTGTTCGGGTTCCCAAACTATATACATAGTGACCGGGGCTCCTCCTTCATGAGCGAGGAACTCCGTCAGTTCCTACTAGCGAGAGGTATTGCTGCAAGCAGGACCACCAGCTACAACTCCCGAGGGAACGGCCAGGTAGAAAGAGAAAACGCGACGGTATGGAAGGCCGTCCTCTTAGCCTTAAAGTCTAAGGGCCTCCCAACCTCCCGCTGGCAGGAAGTCCTCCCGGCAGCGCTGCATTCCACCCGGTCACTACTTTGCACTGCCATCAACGCCACCCCCCATGAACGAATGTTTGCTTTCCCCAGGAAGTCGACTACGGGAACCACACTACCAACCTGGCTGACCTCTCCGGGGCCCGTCTTGCTGCGAAAGCACGTGAGGGCCCATAAAACGGACCCCCTGGTCGAGAGGGTGGACCTCCTGCACGCCAACCCCCAGTACGCCTATGTGGCATACCCAGACGGGCGGGAGGACACAGTTTCCTTACGAGACCTCGCACCCTCGGGCACTCCGGAGACACCACCTTCACCCCCCCCACCACCCCCCCAATTCCAGACCACGTAGACGGCATGCCGGAACCCCACGAGCCTTCGCCGACCACGCAGACACCAGCATTAACACCGGATAATGCAACACCGCCGCTGCGACGATCAGGAAGGCTTACGAGGCCTCCGGACAGACTGACATACCAGAACTGGTAGTACACTTCACCCCGCCGGACTCAAATCTAAACAAGGGGTGAATGTGGTAAACCACTTTTATCGTTCACTATCGTTACACTATAGTTATCACTGTTATATCATTACTCTATGGTTATCACTGTTCACACTGTTGTATCACTATACGAGGTCGCCTCTTGTCACGCTGCTATACCTGGGCTGACCACTGCTGACTCCGCCCATGACTCCACCTACCTGCCCAGGTATAAAGGTAGTCGACTGGCTGGCATTCCTCCTTGTTGTATCCGATCACCCACGAGGGTGGGCTCTGTTATTTAGCCAATAAAAACCTATAGTTACTTTATTAACTCGCCGCTTTTCATTGGATGAATTGATAGGTATATCACCCATACAGATTCCACATCATCAGAGCTAATATCCTTCATTACAATTGTATTAATCCCTTCTTTAACCAGTAATGCTACCCCACCTCCCTTTCCTTTTTGCCTATCTTTCCTGAATATCAAATACCCCTGGATGTTGAGTTCCCAGTCTTGGCCATCCTTGAGCCACGTTTCTGTAATCCCAGCCAAATCGTATTCGTTTACCTCTATTTGCGCAGCCAATTCATCCACCTTATTACAAATGCTCCTCGCATTAAGACACAAAGCCTTCAGGCTTGTTTTTTTAATGCTCTTAGACCTATTAGAATTATTATTTACTGTGGCCACATTTGATTTAAACCGTTGATTTCTCTGACTGCCACTTTTGTTTTTCTCCTTCCTATCTTTTGCTTTTATCCCTGTTTTCCTTTCCTCTGTCTCCCTGCTCAGGTTCCCAACCCCCTGCCATTTTAGTTTAAACCCACCCGAACAGTGCTAGCAAACCTCCCCGCAAGGATATTTGTCCCGCTCTGGTTCAGGTGCAACCCGTCCGACTTGTACAAGTCCCACCTTTCCCAGAAGCAGGCCCAGTGATCCAGGAAACTAAAGCCCTCCCTCCTGCACCAACTCTTTAGCCACGCATTCATCTGCTCTATCCTCCTATTCCTATACTCACTAGCACGTGGCACCGGGAGTAATCCAGAGATTACAACCTTTGAGGTCCTGCTCTTTAATCTGCTACCTAGCTCCCTAAATTCTTGTTGCAGGACCTCATCCCTCTTCCTACCTATGTCGTTGGTCCCAATGTGAACCACGACCTCTGCCTGTTCACCCTCCCCCTTCAGAATGCCCTGCAGCCGTCCAGTGACATCCTTGACCCTGGCACCAGGGAGGCAACAAACCATCCAGGTGTCGCGTCTACGGCCACAGAACCGTCTATCTGTTCCCCTTACGACAGAATCCCCTACCACTAAGACAGAGCCCAGAGGGGAAGGTAACCAAAGGGCTGATGAGTTGCCCAAGAAGGGGGCCAGGGAAGGAGAGTTCTGGGATCCCTATGAAGTAGGCCCGGTAGCAGCACTCCGGGACAAGGGAGGAACACCGGGGGTAACTTTGACCCCAGACATAAAACAAGTCCAAGCCCAGGATCCTGTCCTTAAGTCTATCCTGGGGAAGAAGGAAAAGGGCGAACATGTAGAGGGTCCGTTCGGAGTAGCGGACATTACCGTTAAAGAGGGGATGCTATCCACCCCGGACCGGATATTGAGTCGTGCCCCCTGCCTTTCCGCCTGCCGCTAGTGTTATGTATTGTGTGTTCTCCTCCCACCTGTGGTGGCGCTGTCACAGCAGATAAATGGTTGGGTGTTCTCTTGGTTAAGTTTAGCTCTCTTTGTTCGGAACTCTCCAGAACTTGCCTTTCCTTCCTGAATAAAGCACTTCATGTTTGAATCTCTGAGTTCTGAGTTCTAATTGTGCCTAGGTAGAAAGGTACCGACACAACAAAGCGGCGACGAGGATCGGATGAATCTGCGTTGTGGGAACTTTCTTGTTTTCGACTACAAAACACTCGGAACAGAGATTGCAGCATCACATTAACGTTACGGGTGCAGTGAGTAAACAGAAATTTTAATTTGAAACATGAGATGGCTACTATATTAGGAAACATCGGTGATTTTGATGAAAATGTGGAGCAATGGAGAGCTTATACGGAATGTTTTGACTATTTTGTATTGCCGAATGTGGTGGCAAACGAAAAGGTCGTGCCTACCTTTTTGAGTGTAATGGGGCTGAAGACATTCAATTTACTTCACAGCCTTGTGCAGCCAGATAAGCCAGGAACTAAAACATATAAGCAACTAGTGGAAATTCTTGGAGCACACTTTTCACCAAAACCTCTGGTTATTGCTGAGAGGTTTAGATTTCACAAACGGAATCAAGAGGAGGGGAATCAGTGATGATGTTTATTGCTGCTTTAAAAAGGTTGTCAGAACACTGCGAGTTCAAGGAGGTGCTGAATGACACCATTAGAGACAAACTTGTGTGTGGTCTGCAAAGTGCAGCCACACAGAAGCGCCTTCTTACTGAGGACAACCTTACTCTTGAAAAGGCCATTGAAGTTAGTGTCTCCATGGAGATGGCGGAAAAGGAGGCTCACCAGTTGAGTTCAACAAGGAGAGTTCACAAGGTGTCGTCTGAGCCTAAAGGTGCGCGGAACGGCACATGTAACCGTTGTGGGAAAACGGGCCATCACGCTAATGACTGCTGGTGTACGGAGCTTGAATGCCAAAATTGTGGCAAAAAGGGTCACATTGAACACGCCTGTAGAGGTAAAAAAAGAACAGACAGAGCTGGGAAGCATGAAAGCAAAATGTCTGTATTTGGACGAGAGAGGAAAAAGAGTGTTCATTCAGTGCAGTATGATGGAACAAGCAAAACAGAGGGGAGCGACACCTCTGAGGAGGAAGAGGTGCACATACTGATGGTTGCAGGTGGTTCAAATGGCTACTGGGTGTCACCACTGATGGAGGGACAATCAGTGCGGATGGAGGTGGACACAGGCGCGGCTGTGTCCCTTGTTTCAGACACTGTCTACAACAAAATGCTAAAGCACCTTACCTTTCAGCCAACAAACATTGTGCTAAAGACGTATACCGGCGAACCTGTGGCCATGAGAGGCGCCATTGAGGTGACAGTTAAATTGAACGGACATACTGTGAAACTGCCACTATATGTGGTAAAGGGAAATTACCCATCGCTACTGGGACGTGCGTGGCTAGAGAAAATCACGCTGGACTGGCCTGCAGTCCGCATGATGTCAAAAGGGGAGTCAGGTCTGACTGCAGTGTTAAACAAACATGCAGAACTCTTCAATGGGGAACTTGGGAGCATGAAAAAGGTCAGCGTGAGACTGGACATTAAACCTGACAGCAAGCCGAAGTTTCACAAAGCCCGACCTGTACCCTATGCAATTAGGCCAAAAGTTGAGGCTAACTTGGAGGCCTTAGTCGAGAATGGAGTCCTGGAGCCTGTGAGCGTGAGCAAATGGGCCACACCCATTGTTCCTGTCCTGAAAAAGGATGGATCTGTTCGAATCTGCGGGGATTTAAAAGTGACTATTAACCCGGTGCTGTCTGCGGAACAGTACCCTTTTCCCCTCATTGATGATCTTTTTACGGGCCTGGCCGGAGGGCAAAAGTTCAGCAAAATAGACTTATGCCAGGCTTATCTACAAATGCATGTCGATGACAAATCAAAGGAGCTGCTGACAATTGTGACACAGAAGAGGCTATACAGGTACTGCTGCCTTCCGTTTGGAATTATGTCGGTCCCTGCTCTATTCCAAAGGGCAATGGATCAGATTTTGGGTGGACTGCCAGGAGTCCAGTGCTACCTGGACGACATCCTTGTCACTGGGACAAATGAGGAGGATCATCTTCTGAACTTGGATGCGACACTACAACGACTGAAAGAGTACGGACTCAGAGTTCGTAAAGACAAAAGTGAATTCTTTCAGTCTTCAGTTGAGTACCTGGGGCATGTGATTGATGCTACTGTCCTGCATAAGGCGCCGTCAAAGGTCAAGACGATCGTGGAGGCCCCAGCACCCCAGAATGTGAGCCAGTTACGTTCATTTCTGGGGCTACTTAACTACTATGGGAAGTTTATTCCAGACTTAGCAACATGGCTGAGGCCGTTACATCAGTTGCTATGTCAAGGCAAAACATGGAAATGGACTGAACTGTGCAATGAAGCTTTCGCCCAAGCAAAGAAAGCATTGCTGAAATCGGAGGTCCTGATACACTTCGACCCAAAGCTACCCATGCAGCTAGCATGTGATGCGTCACCATATGGTGTGGGAGCAGTCATATCCCACATCATGCCTTCTGGTGAAGAGAAACCTATCGCCTTCGCATCACGCACCTTGAACAAGGCCGAGAGTAACTATGCATAGATTGAGCGTGAGGCCTTGGGAATCGTTTTTGGAATTCGAAAATTTCATCAGTACCTGTTTGGGTGAAGGTTCACACTCCTGACGGACCACCGTCCATTGACTTCAATCTTCAGGCCCCACACCGGAATTCCGTCTCTTGCTGCAAGCAGGATGCAAAGCTGGGCTTTACTGTTGTCAGGACACACATACGACATCAAGTATCGCAAATCAGACTTGCACGGCAACGCAGACGGTCTCCCGAGGCTACCCTTGCCCGTTACTCCCCCAGAGCCTCATCAGATAGACATCATCTTCTACTTTAGACAAGTGGAGGGAGCACCTGTCATGGAAGGTGCGAAGGTACACCCGCAACGATCCAGTCCTGTCTGAGGTAATGGACGATGTCATTCGAGGGAGAGCTATAGGAGATTCTCCTAGTTTGAAACCTTACGTTTCAAAAAGAAATGAGCTCTCCGTCCAGGCAGGTTGTCTTCTTTGGGGACGCCATGTCATCATTCCGCCACCTCTGAGGGAACCTATACTGCAACAACTTCATACAGGTTACAGTGGGATGGTTCGGATGAAGGAAATGGCAAGAAGCTACTTCTGGTGGCCAGGTCTCGATGGAAATATTTAGGAGAAAGCCAAAACATGTTCCCCATGTCAAAGGGTCCGGAATGTTCCACAGCTGGCAACCCTACACCCCTGGGATTGGCCTGCAGAAGTGTGGCAGCGAGTACATGTGGACTTCGCCGGTCCTTTCGAAGAGAAGATGTTTATGGTGGTTCTGGACGCTCGTAGCAAGTGGCCGGAGTTCGCTGTGATGAGGTCTACCACGGCAGAGAAAACAATTGAGAAACTTGGTGAGATGTTCAGCCATTATGGCTCACCGGAACAACTCGTAAGTGACAACGGTCCACAATTTGTATCACAGGAGTTTGCAACCTTCCTGCATGTGAATGGTGTCCAACACATCAGGTCTGCGCCCTATCATCCCTCTACTAACGGCCTGGCAGAAAGGTTCGTGCAAACTTTGAAGCACGCCTTGAAGGCATCGCAAGGTCAGGGCTCAATCCACCAACGTCTGAACAGCTTGCTGTTGTCCTACAGGAACGAGCCGCATGCCACAACCAAAACTTCCCCCGCTTCGCTCGTGATGAAGAGGCAGTTGCGGACAAGTTTTGACTTACTCAAATCTCCAAGGGCAGAACAGGTTGTCCATTGTCAACAACAAGCTCAAGTTGAAAAGAGAGAGAAAAGAGCCAAGGAGAGATGGTTTCACCCTGGAGAGCAGGTCCTAGCTCGAAACTGCAACACTGAACCGAAATGGGTTCCTGCTACGGTGATCGCACATGGTTGAGACTGCCGAGGACGTCGTCTGGAGAAGACACACAGATCAACTGTTGCTAGGAGCAGAGACAGCCACAGAGGCTCCAACGGCTGGTTGGCCTGAATTGTTTCCGGATGATACCGCAAACCAGCATCCTTTGCCACAGTGCTCTTCTCCAACACAGGAAGTCATAGAGACTGTTCCACCTGTGCAAACTCCTGACTTTCGACTGACACAGGCATCTTCTCCATCCAGGCCTGTGTCAATGCCTACTGCTGTGGAAGCCAGCGATGACCGCCGGTATCCTGTCAGGGAGCGGCGGCCTCCAAGACGCTTGGATCTGTAGGCTTAGTGACTTACCCACAAGACTGGGGCAGAATAAACCCCAGGGTAAAGTCAGGGTTTGAGGCAGTCTACCTCTACCCTTGGTTAGTTGAGTGCATTGAAAGTAACTTACCTGTTGAGGAATAATGTGGACCTTTCATTTAAGAAGGGAGGAATATGATATGTATTGTGTGTTCTCCTCCCACCTGTGGTGGCGCTGTCACAGCAGATAATGGTTGGGTGTTCTCTTGGTTAAGTTTAGCTCTCTTTGTTCGGAACTCTCCAGAACTTGCCTTTCCTTCCTGAATAAAGCACTTCATGTTTGAATCTCTGAGTTCTGAGTTCTAATTGTGTCTAGGTAGAAAGGTACCGACACAACAGCTAGCAACGACAGTTAGAGGGGAATGTGTTGCTGTCGGGAAAGGGCTGGGGGAACGCTATTTAAAGGCGGCCGCTTACTGCATTTTTTTGTCTGTGACATCTTTGCACCATGCATTCTGAGAGAGCGATTCTGAGAGAGAGAGAGCCTTCTGGAGTGGTTCAATGCTGTGTGAAGGAGTTTTGGGTACTGACCAGCACTTTGAAGGTTCATTTTGATTTGACCTTCCTTGCATCAATTGAGAAATGACTATGGGGGCTGCACTCTGAGCTCTTTCCCTGGGCCTCTCCATTGTCCTATCCAGCAGATTTGATGTACAGGTCTCTCCAGGCCGAGATTCAAGGCTGCAATGAGCAGGGTGTGGCTGGAGAGTAAGAGCGACCCTCCCCTTTAAGAACTGGCTGGCGCCAGTGTGTCTGTGTTTCATTGCTGACTGACATCACATGAGCTTCGCCAGCGCTCTGAGGTAGCGCCTCGCTCCTCAGCGTTAGCGCCTTAAGCCTGGTGTGTAGCGCCTGATTTAGCGCTCCAATCACCTCCAGGGGTGATAGAAGCCAAGTTTGCAGTCGGAGGCGATAATTAGCACCAGGCGCTAAACTTTGCACCCGGCCGATAATTGCGCCCCAAACGGGGCGATACCGAATTTCTCCCCCATGAAGTCAGGGATTTACCGAACATTCATCACTTGTTTTATTGCCCAGCACTTGCACTTGTTTTTGTTTATAGTGAATTATAAAAATAACCCTGACCAATACATAGATTAAGTGAATGGGCAAAACTGTGCCAAATGGATTTCAATATAAGTAAGTGTGAGGTCATCCACTTTGAACCTAAAAAGGATAGATAAGAACATAAGAAATAGGAGCAGGAGTAGGCCATTCGGCCCTTTGAGCCTGCTCCACCATTCAATAAGATCATGGCTGATCTTTTACCTCAACTCCACCTTCCCGCACTATCCCCATTGATTTACTAAATATCCAAAAATCTATCGATCTCTGTCTTGAATATACTCAACGACTGAGCCTCCACAGCCCTCTGGGGTAGAGAATTCCAAAGATTCACCACCCTCTGAGTGAAGAAATTTCTCCTCATCTCAGTCCTAAATGGCCGACCCCTTATTCTGAGACTGTGACACCTGGTTCTCAACTCCCCAGCCAAGGGAAACAGCCTCCCAGCATCTACCCTGTCAAGCCTTGTAAGACTTTTGTATGTTTCAATGAGATCACCTCTCATTCTTCTAAATGCTAGGGAATATAGGCCTAGTCTCCTCAACCTGTCCTCATAGGGCAATCCCCCCATCCCAGGAATCAGAGTAATCTCTAAGTAGTGAAAAGTTAGAAGCAGTGGAGGTCCAAAGAGATTTGAAGGTCAATGTACATGGATCATTAAATGTCATGGACAGGTACAAAAAATAATCACAAAGGCTAATGGGCTTTATATCTAGAGGATTAGAATACAAGGACATAGAAGTCATGCTCCAGCTATACAAAGCCCTGGTTAGTCCACACCTGGAGTACTTTGTTCAGTTCTGAGCACCACACCTTAGGAAGGATATATTGGCCTTGGAGCGAGTGCAGAGTAGTTTTATGCGAATGATAACTGGAATCCAAAGGTTAAAGTAGGAGGAGAGATTACACAAGGTAGATTTGTATACCCTGGAAGTTAGAAGTTTAAGGGATGATCTTCATCGAAGTTTTCAAGATATTAAGGGGAACTGATAGGGTAGATAGAGAGAAATTATTTCTGCTGGTTGGGGAGTCTAGTACTAAGGGAGTCTAGTACTAGGGGAGTCTAGTACTAGGGGACATTGCCTAAAAATTAGAGCCAGGCCTTTCAGGCGTAAAGTTAGGAAACACTTCAACAACAACAACAACAACTTGTCTTTATATAGCACCTTTAACTTAGTAAAACGTTCCAAGACGCTTTATAGCAGTGTTATTACATAGGATTACGTAGGATATACAGCACAGAAATGGGCCATTTGGCCCAACCAGTCTATGCCAGTGTTTATGCTCCACTCGAGCCTCCTTTCCTCATCTAACCCTATCAGCATAACCTTCTATTCCCTTCTTACTCATACGGTTATCTAACCGCCCCTTAAATGCATCTATACTATTCGCTTCAACCACTCCCTGTGGTAGCGAGTTCCACATTCTCAACACTCTTTGGGTAAAGAAGTTTCTTCTGAATTCCCTATTTGATTTCTTGGTGACTATCTTATGTTGATGGCCTCTAGTTTTCCTCTTCCCCACAAGTGTAAACACTCTCTCTGTATCTGCTCCATAAAAACCATTCATGATTTTAAAGACCTCTATTAGGTCACCACTCAGCCTTCTCGTTTCAAGAGAAAAGAGACCCAGCCTGTTCATCCTTTCCCGATAGGTATACCCTCGCATTTCTGGTATCATCCCTGTAAATCTTCTCTGCACCCTCACCAGTGCCTCTGTAGCTTTTTTATAATATGACGACCAGAACTGTACGCAGTACTCCAAGTGTGGTCGAATCAGGGTTCGATACAAGTTTAGCATAACTTCACTGCTTTTCAATTCTGTCCCTCTAGAAATAAACCCTAGTGCTTGGTTTGCTTTATTATGGCCTTGTTAACCTCTGTCGAAACTTTTAGTGATTTGTGTATTTGTACTCCCTTTGAATGCAGGCCCCAAGTTCATTTCAGAATTTTTGAATGATTGTTACCAACAGCCTGTTTGGAGAAGAAGGTGTTCATGGACAGGAGATAGGCCTACAAAATAATTATGGGAGAATGTCTGGGCAGACAGAATTCTCTGGGAAGACATTGGGTCCGGGTAGGTGACTCATACAGTGACGAGCACCTAGATGAGCTTGCCCCGAAGGCAGGAACCGGACAAAAGAGGGCCATTGTAAATTAATGGGAAGCCACTTAACCCAGGATCAGGTGAGAAGTGCGGCCCATCATCTGCCATTAAGACGAGAACCTAGATGGGATAGCCCCGAAAGGCGGGAAACCAGGCAAAGAAGACAAAAGAAAGGTGATTGAAAAGACATCACTGCAACTACACAGACCAGAGTGAAGTTTTAGGATATAGAGAAGGCAGCTTTGCCATTTTCTCTCTCTCTCTTTTTCGCTTGCTCGAAACCACCACGAGCGACAAGAGCCTCGCCTTGCTCTTTGACTGTAGCAACGAACCTCAAAACTGGGACTTGGATACTGCATCAGCGATACGGAACCAGGAGACACGTTCTACACAGGGGAGCAGCGAGCAAGAAAACAGAAATCAGGGTGAGCATTGTCAAAGCCCACATATCCTTAAGAACACCGGTACTGTGTGAGGGGGTGTTGTGTGTCCCAACCAATCCAGAGGGTTTAGTGGGGAGGTTCTGTGTGTACTATATAGTGTATGTTCCGGGGTTTGTGGGACAAGTCCATGTTATACTCTGTATTGCAACACAGTGTGATTTTAGGCATCTTAATACGAGACAGGGGCCTGTTCGATGGGCCAAGTTGTTGTACTGTTTGTTTTACGCCACCAGGCATTTTACGTACTGGAGGCGGGTGTGTGTGTTAACCTTATTAAACACCGCATGGTTGAATCTGAAAAGCTTGTCTGTGTCTCAATCCTGTTCACCGTAATTCCTGTCGTATAGAACTAAGTAGGAGGGGTGATTCGAACCACCAAAGCAAACCACCTACAGAATTGGCGACCATGGCAGGATGATAGGTTGTGTGAACAGGATCATGGAAAGTTTAGAGGGCAAGAGATCTGCGATGGGGGACAGAATTTCCTCCTATGTGTATGGTAAAGTTAATGTGTCTCAGCAGTGGGTGCTGGAGATGTTGCGTTCTGGCAGGGGCTGCTGAGTGGACAGGGAGCAAGGAGCATAAGAAGTCTAAGGAAAAGGCGATTTGGCTCCTGTGCCTGCAGAAACAGGGAGCAGGTTGGAAAGCTGCAGGCCGAGCTCAGGGAATCAGAAGAAAAGTCAGACGCAAGGGGGATAGTTGGGAGTAGACTAGTGGAGGAGTTGCGCGAGGAAAGACAGGAGAAACGCACACAGGAGGAAACCTCCCGTAACAGCAGGGAGTACCTGCAGTGCCAGGTCACTGAGGCCAAGCTCAATGAGCAGGCTGTAAGGGAGGAGAACGCCCGCGTAACGGGTAAAGTTGACGGGCTAGAGGGGCAGCTTAGAGACATAAAGGCAGCCTACAGGGTAGCCAGGAGCAGGGGGTATGAGGATTTAAACCACGGGCCCTGTGAGGAAAGGATAAAAGGTCTGACCCAAGCCCTGCCCAGAGCCAGAGGGATGGTTTGCTGGGGAAGCTCAGGTAGAATGGGAAGAGGAGAGACAGGGGTCTGAGGATTGGGTGTGGGATAGGGAAGTCCCACCGGCAACGGAAGCGCCACCGAGTCCAGTGTACCCTCTGTGGCAGCAAAAGTACGGTCCGCCCGCACCTAACGGTGCTCAGGGCCCGCTACAGAGCGATTACGTGGTCCTATTTACCACCCCACAACTGCAGGCTATGATAGCAAGCATGCCCAAATTAAGAAAAGAAGGGATGAAGGGATAATTACAAGTCCTAGCCCTTTTGGGCTATCCCAGATCAGGCGTACTCCCCAGACGTTCACCCTCAACTTAAGTTAGAGATAGCCGAATTCCATAAGATGCTTAAATGGGTCTAAAGGTTCAGGCTATCTCTCCCTAAAGGAAAGGAATGACTGAAGATGTTACCGTTCTCCAGATAGTACTTTTAATAAGTTGAACTAGACTGTAACCTTCCGGATATTATGAGAGCCCGGAATACCCCCCAGAATTCTGCAACTCCTTACAAAAGAGTGTACAGAATTTGGGTTCGCGAGTTTATACAGAATTACTCTTTGAGACAATTCTAAAAATATATAGTTTTATTTAAGTGCCGACATTCATTTAAGAGCTGTTGAATCAGTCGCAACATTAACAATTCAAAATACAGATAGCTTACATTTCTTAATTCTCAGAGATCCTTATTCTCAAATCTTTACTTCGTTACATTTCTACATTTCTTACTTATTTCTAAATCCAGGACATCCACCAAAATCAATTACCTTGACTTCCCGAGACTCACAGTTAAAGACTTACAGAGATGCCTCTGAAGAGTTGTGAAATGCTTTGTCCGTTCAGTAAGTTCTGACTTTCTGTTGAAAAGGTCTTATTTTTATACCCTTTTGGCAGTGGTCTCTTCTTTGAAGTTCTCTGCTGATGTCAGCTAATTGTCTTTATTGATACTCTCTTTTGAATGCTTTCTATTTTACTATCAATTCAACTATTGCATGCATATCTATGTCTCTACCTTTAGGTGTTCCAAAAATCATCATGAAAACAATATGACAGCTATCTTTATTTGATGTCATTCTTACAAAATGCTATCATTCAATTCTTAATATTGGCTTTACTGGTTTTTAGCAGAAATTGTGTCTCCTTACTGCTCCAAGTTCAATACAAACACAATGTAATTGCTTGGTGTCTCTATTGAAGTTATATCTTCAAAGTGTCCTCGTTGGTATCATATTTACTATATCTATAAATTAAAGACACTTTTTGACCAGAGTGTTTCATGCATTTCTAGCTATCTCAATTGGTTGCATATTTAATCGTGTTTCCTGTCTTCCAAGTTTAACATAAAAACGAATTGACCAGCAGCTGTTTCTTTTACTTGATGTCATCTTTTCAAAGGCACATGGTTCTTTTAATGTTTGTGTTTCTGTTTTACGTGTTAGTTCTTAACACTTTAAATTGGGCATTTTCATTGTGTTGGTTGCAAAATGTAGACCTTTCGGAAGCACCAATGGTTTGCTTCAATCTTTCATTGTTTTAATATTTTTAACTAATTCCCATTTCAAAGCTTGTTTACAACTTTGTTATCAACTGATCTTTATCTCAGAAGCCAGTATTTCTGTTTACAGCTTGTGTCTCAGAGGCTTTAGATTTTTAAACCCAGTATATCATGTATTAATAATATCAGTATTCTGTTCATATTATGCTGTATCTTTCTGAAATATCATGTATTCATTCACAGGGGACACCTCCGTTCACTTCATGGAAGTGGAGCAAATTAGGGGGATCAATAGGTGTAGTGAGGGCGAAACTCACAGGCTGTTACTATTTTCCCTGGATGGAAAATTGTACCAGGCCCTGTCCGCAGCCAGCAAGCTGGGGCAGGGAACCATGGCAGATTTAAAGGAGGAAATCCTGAGAGCCATGGGACAGCCCCAGGGTAGTCCGTTCTCCCGAGTGGAGAGAACGCTGCAGCTGGCTGGCGAAGCACCACAGGCATTCGCAGACAGGCTATGGCCTGTATATGAAAAGGCCATGGGTGGAATACTGGACAGGTTACAGCTGCAAGGGGGCCCCAGGAATCACTGGCTCAGGACCCTCGTGGCAAACAGTTTGCCACGAATAAGGGCAAAAGCAGAAGCCTGGTTTGACTCAGAGGACCTCGCGAATACGGAGGCAGGCGTGCTCAGAAAGCTCAGTCTAGCCTTTGAGGCCGATTCCGGGGAGGAGGTCAAACCAAAGGGAAGGGTCCACGAAATGAAATACAGTGAGGGTAATAGGAAGGAATGGCGTCAGGAAGGGGTTAGTGCAGAAAAGGCAAGGACATGTTTCGGGTGTGGGAAGACGGGACACTGGAGGCGAGAGTGCCCGACCCAGAAAAAGGGGCAAGGCTGAGGGGGTCCTCCAGTGCAAAAGGCACAGACTGTCGAGGCAAAGGGGGCGACCGGGGAACCGTTTGACGTTCTGGTGGCTGCCCTTCGAACGGTTTTTGTGCAGGAGAAAGGGAGGGTAGACGCTGCCGTGAGCAGTTTGATCCCGACCGCTCCCGTATGCACTTCACTCTGACTAGAGCGCGGCCAGCCTGAGTACCTGTGTCCACTCACGTACGATGAATGGGGCAGACCTTGTGTGAAGATGGGGGTGGAGACGGTACACAGGAAGTACTTGGTGGACACCGGGGCCTCGAGCACGGTGATCCATTCAAGGGACCCGACCAATTCACCCTGGTCTAGCAGGATACCATTCAGTCTCGTGGGGTTCACAGGGAACGAGCAGGCGGGGGAAATGTCCAAACATTTGGCCATAGAACTAGGATCCCTCCATACCACGTGGGAGTGCGTCCTGATAAAGTGGGAACAGCCAGGGTCAGGAGTCCTAGGGGCCGACTTTATGTTAGCCCATCATATAATAGTGGATTTGAGGAATCACTGCCTATGGGGGGCAGCGGATTCAGATAAAGCCGAGAAGGTGCTAGTGATCCCAAGAGATAGGGAAGGAAGGGGTAGTGTGTGTACTATGAAGCCTAAGGGGAGTTACGACCTGGAGCAATTGGTCAGTAATACCTCAGCCAAGTATCAGACGAACATGAGCGTCAATCTCGCATCGTTCGCCAAACACAAACACGACTGTGGCCGGGTGATGGGGGTAGAAGTCCGAGTACACGGGGACCCCATGTCACGGCCACAAAAGCAGTATAATTTCCCCAGAGAGGCAGAAGCCGACTTGGAAACGGCACTGGGATCCCTGGTAGAACAGGAGGTGTTGAGGCCGATAGCCACCCACGTGAACTCACCACTCTGGCCGGTTAGGAAACCCGACCAGTCGTAGAAGGCCACCGTGGACTATCAGGTGCTCAATAAAAACATCCCAGCCTGCGCGGCCACAGTCGAGGCTGTTGCCGATCAGATAGGGAGCTTCCCAGTGACCGCAACCACTTTCACGGTGCTGGATATCTCCAATGGGTTTTGGTCGATTCCTCTAAAAAGGGAAGACCAATACAAGTTGGGCTTTACTTTTAAAGAGCAACAGTACACCTGGACATGCCTTCCCCAGAGTTTTCATAACAGCCCTTCCATATTCCACCAGCGTATGGAGGATGCCTTAAAGGGTTTTAGCCGACCTCAGCAGCTAGTACAGTATGTGGACGACTTGCTTTTGTTCTCTGCCGAGGGGGAGGAGCATGGGCCGCTACTGGCCGAGCTGCTCGAGCTGCTGAGGGAGGCCGGGTTTAATGTAAACCCGAAGAAAGCCCAGATCGGCCGTGAGGAAGTCAAATTCCTTGGGCTGACGGTAAGGGCAGGGGAAAGGGCCATCGATGAGGCAAAAAGAAAGTCAGTACAGGAGTTACCAATCCCCAACGTCATAACAGGGGTAAGATCCTTCCTGGGACTCACAGGGTACTGCAGGGATTTTACTGATGGTTATGCAGCCACGGTAGTCCCTCTGCTTCGGCTCCTCCGCAAGGGAGTCAGGTGGGAGTGGGACCAGAACTGCCAGGAAGCGTTCACACGCCTCAAGGAGGATTTGCAGACAGCTCCTGCACTGGGGGCCATCAACGGTGGGGAGGAATTCTTTTTAGAGGTAGCAGCCAGCGGGAATAGCTTGAGCACGTTGTTGCTCCAGGAGCGACACGGCAAGCTACGGCCCATGGCCTACTCATCTAGGGTTATCACTGAGGTAGAACAGGGATATTCCAACTGCGAGAGACATCTCCTGGCCACGCATTAGGCCATAAAGCACTCACAGCTCTTTACAGGATCATCCCTGATAGTTCTACTCACCCACCATACCTCCACTCAGATGTTGTTGGACGGGAGAATAAAGGACGGGACAGTGAGCAGTGCTCGCATTGCTTGCTGGACTTTATTGCTCTCGCAGATGAATCTCAGAGTGCAGGGGTTGACCAAGCCCAAGTTGGCAGCGAACATGATTTACCCAGGTATGGCCCACATGTGTACAGTAGAAGGGGTATGGCACGTGGATGTCGGGTTCCGGGCCGGGACATTTATGTGGACTGGTCCAGTTCGGTAGCAAAGGTGGAGCGCTTCACCGGACATGGGATCTTTGACCCCACGGCTAAGATAGCTAAGGCCCTTAAACTCCCCAGCACCCTGAACGCTCAGCACGCCGAACTGGCGGCGGTGGCATATGTGGTCACCCACCCCGATGAGTTCCCCATCCCCTACACCATCTGCTCGGACTCCATGTTTACATGTAATTCGTGCACCGAGTACCTGGCCATCTGGGCTCGGCGCGGTTTTAAATCCGTGGATGGGAAGCCCCTAGCAACAGCACCGCTGCTAGGGAGGATTTGAGGAGGTCACAGGCACCCGGGGAGATCACTATATAAATAAGGTCAAGGCCCACTCTAAAGACAGAGCCCAGAGGGGAAGGTGACCAAAGGGCCGACGAGTTGGCCAAGAAGGGGGCCAGGGAAGGAGAGTTCTGGGATCCCTATGAAGTAGGCCTGGTAGAAGCACTCCGGGACAAGGGAGGAACACCGGGGGTAACTTTGACCCCAGACTTAAAACAAGTCCAAGCCCAGGATCCCGTCCTTAAGTCTATCCTGGGGAAGAAGGAAAAGGGCGAACAGGTAGAGGGTCCGTTCGGAGCAGCGGATATTACCGTTAAAGAGAGGATGCCATCTGCCCCAGACCGGATATTGAGTCGCGCCCCCTGCCTTTCCGCCTGCCGCTAGCAACGACAGTTAGAAGGGAACGTTTTGCTGTCAGGAAAGGGCTGGGGGAACGCTATTTAAAGGAGGCCGCTTACTGCATTTTTTTGTCTGCGACATCTTTGCACCATGCATTCTGAGAGAGCGATTCTGAGAGAGAGAGAGACTTCTGGAGAGGTTCAATGCTGTGTGAAGGAGTTTTGGGTACTGAGCAGCACTTTGCAGGTTCATTTTGATTTGACCTTCCTTGCATGAATTGAGAAGAGTCTATGGGGGCTGCACTCTGAGCTCTTTCCCTGGGCCTCTCCATTGTTCTTTCCAGCAGAATTGCTGTACAGGTCTCTCCCGGCCGAGATTCAAGGCTGCAATGAGCAGGGTGTGGCTGGAGAGCAAGATCGACCCTCCCCTTTAAGAACTCGCCGGCACCAGTATGTCTGTGTTCCATTGCTAACTGACATCACATGAGCTTCGCCAGCGCTCTGAGGTAGCGCCTCGCTCCTCAGCGTTAGCGCCTTAAGACAGGTGTGTAGCGCCTGATTTAGCACTCAAATCACCTCCAGGGGCGATAGAAGCCAAGTTTGCAGTCGGAGGCGATAATTAGCACCAGGCGCTAAACTTTGCACCCGGCCGATAATTGCGCCCCAAACCGGGCGATACCGAATTTCTCCCCCATGAAGTCAGGGATTTACCTAACATTCGTCACTTGTTTTATTGCCCAGCACTTGCACTTGTTTTTGCTTATAGTGAATTATAAAAATAATCCTGACCGATAGATAGATTAAGTGAATGGGCAAAACTGTGCCAAATGGATTTCAATATAAGTAAGTGTGAGGTCATCCACTTTGAACCTAAAAAGGATAGATAAGAACATAAGAAATAGGAGCAGGAGTAGGCCATTCGGCCCTTTGAGCCTGCTCCGCCATTCAATAAGATCATGGCTGATCTTCTACCTCAACTCCACCTTCCGCACTATCCCCATTGATTTACTAAATATCCAAAAATCTATCGATCTCTGTCTTGAATATACTCAACGACTGAGCCTCCACAGCCCTCTGGGGTAGAGAATTCCAAAGATTCACCACCCTCTGAGTGAAGAAATTTCTCCTCATCTCAGTCCTAAATGGCCAACCCCTTATTCTGAGACTGTGACACCTGGTTCTCAACTCCCCAGCCAAGGGAAACAGCCTCCCAGCATCTACCCTGTCAAGCCTTGTAAGACTTTTGTATGTTTCAATGAGATCACCTCTCATTCTTCTAAATGCTAGGGAATATAGGCCTAGTCTCCTCAATCTGTCCTCATAGGGCAATCCCCCCATCCCAGGAATCAGAGCAATCTCTAAGTAGTGAAAAGTTAGAAGCAGTGGAGGCCCAAAGAGATTTGGAGGTCAATGTACATGGATCATTAAATGCCATGGACAGATACAAAAAATAATCACAAAGACTAATGGCATACGTGCCTTTATATCTAGAGGATTAGAGTACAAGGGCATAGAAGTCATGCTGCAGCTATACAAAGTCCTGGTTAGTCCACACCTGGAGTACTTTGTTCAGTTCTGGGCACCACACCTTAGGAAGGATCTATTGGCTTTGGAGCGAGTGCAGAGTACTTTTATGCGAATGATACCTGGAATCCAAAGGTTAAAGTAGGAGGAGAGATTACACAAGGTAGATTTGTATTCTCTGCAATTTAGAAGTTTAAGGGGTGATCTTGATCGAAGTTTTCAAGATATTAAGGGGAACTGATAGGGTGGATGGAGAGAAATTATTTCTGCTGATTGGGGAGTCTAGTACTAGGAGACATAGCCTAAAAATTAGAGCCAGGCCTTTCAGGCGTAAAGTTAGGAAACACTTCAACAACAACAACAACAACTTGTATTTATATAGAACCTTTAACATAGTAAAACATTCCAAGGCGCTTTATAGCAGTGTTATTACATAGGATTATATAGAAACATAGAAACAGAGAAGATAGGAGCAGGAGTAGGCCATTCGGCCCTTCGAACCTGCCCCGCCATTCAATGTGATCATGGCTGATCACATTGGTAGGATATACAGCACAGAAATGGGCCATTTGGCCCAACCAGTCTATGCCGGTGTTTATGCTCCACTCGAGTCTTCCCTCATCTAACCCTATCAGCATAGCCCTCTATTCCCTTCTCCCTCATATGCTTATCTAACCGCCCCTTAAATGCATCAATACTATTCGCTTCAACCACTCCCTGTGGTAGCGAGTTCCACATTCTCACCACTCTCTAGATAAAGAAGTTTCTTCTGAATTCCCTATTTGATTTCTTGGTGACTATCTTATTTTGATGGCCTCTAGTTTTGCTCTTCCCCACAACTGAAAACTCTCTCTCTGTATCTGCTCTATCAAAACCTTTCATGATTTTAATGACCTCTATTCAGTCACCCCTCAGCCTTCTCGTTTCAAGAGAAAAGATACCCAGCCTGTAGATCCTTTCCTGATAGCTACAGCCTCGCATTTCTGGTATCATCCTGGTAAATCTTCTCTGCACCCTCTCCAGTCCTCTGTAGCTTTTTTATTATATGGCGACCAGAATTGCACACAGTACTCCAAGTGTGGTCGAACCAGGGTTCGATACAAGTTTAGCATAACTTCACTACTTTTCAATTCTATCCCTGTAGAAATGAACCCTAGTGCTTGGTTTGCTTTATTATGGCCTTGTTAACCTGTGTCGAAACATTTAGTGATTTGTGTATTTGTACTCCCTTTGTTCCTTTATCCCATTTAGATTCATATTTTCTAATTATATGTGAGCTCCCTATTTTTCTTACCAAAACATAATACCTCACATTTATCTGTGTTGAATTTCATTTGCCAATTATATGCCCATTCTGCAAGTTTATCAATGTCTTCTTGTAATTTGTTGCAGTCCTCCTCAGTATTGGCTTCCCCCCCAATTTGGTGTCATCCGCAAATTTAGAAATTGTGTTTTTGATACCAAAGTCTAAATCATTAATATAAATTGTGAACAACAGTGGGCCCAGCACTGATCCTTGTGGAACACCATTACCCACCTTCTGCTACTCTGAATAGCTACCCTTGTAAGCATCGAACGCAGGCCCCAAGTTCATTTCAGACTTTTTGAATGATTGTTACCAACAGCCTGTTTGGAGAAGATGGGAGGGGCCCAGGTGTTCAGGGACAGGAGATTCCAGCCAGGCCTACAAACTAATTATGGGAGAATTTCTGGGCAGACAGAATTCTCTGGAAGACAATGGGCTCAGGCTAGGTGACTCATACAGTGACGAGCACCTAGATGAGATAGCCCCGAAGGCGGGAAGCGGACAAAGGAGGGCCATTGTAAATTAATGGGAAGCCACTTAGCCCAGGATCAAGTGAGAATTGTGGCCCATCATCTGCCATTAAGATGGGCACCTAGATGGGATAGGCAAAAAGGCGGGAAACCAGACAAACAAGACAAAGAAAGGTGATTAAAAAGACATCACTGCAACTACACAGACCAGAGTGAACTTCTAGGATATAGAGAAGGCAGCTTTGCCATTTCCTCTCTCTCACTTGCTCGAAACCACCATGAGCGACAAAAGCCTCGCCTTGCTCTCTGACTGCAGGAACAAACCTCGAAACTGGGACTTGAATACTGCATCGGCGATACGAAACCAGGAGACACGTTCTACATAGGAGAGCAGCGACCAAGAAAACTGACAATCGGGTGAGCATTGTCCAAGGCCACGAATCCTTAAGACCACCGGTACTGTGTGAGGGGGTGTTGTGTGTCCCAACCAAGCCAGAGGGGTTTAGTGGGGAGGTTCTGTGTGTATTATATAGTGTATGTTCCGGGGTTTGTGGGACAAGTCCATGTTATACTCTGTATTGCAGCACAGTGTGATTTTAGGCATCTTAATACGAGACAGGGGCCTGTTCGACGGGTGAAGTTGTATTGTTGTACTGTTTGTTTTACGCCACCAGGCATTTTACATACTGGTGGCGGGTGTGTGTGTTAACCTTATTAAATACCGTATGGTTGAGTCTGAAAAGCTTGTCTGTGTCCCAATCCTGTTCACCGTAATTCCTGTCTTATATAACTAGGTAGGAGGAGTGTTTCGAACCAGCAAAGCAAACCATCTACAGAATTGGCAACCGCGGCAGGTCGGTTGTGTGAACAGGATCATGGAAAGTTTAGAGGGCAAGAGATCTGCGATGGGGGACAGAATTTCCTACTATGTGTTTGGTAAAGTTAATGTGTCTCAGCAGTGGGTGCTGGAGATGTTGCATTCTGACAGTCCTCAGGATAGGGCTGCTGAGTGGACAGGGAGCAAGGAGCATAAAAAGTCTAAGGAAAAGGCGATTTGGCTTCTGTGCCTGAAGAAACAGGTCCAACTGCTCAGGGAGCAGGTTGGAAAGCTGCAGGCCGAGCTCAGTGAATCAGAAGAAAAGTCAGGCGCAAGGGGATAGTCGGGAGTAGACTAGTAGAGGAGTTGCATGAGGAAAGAGAGGAGAAACGCACACAGGAGGAAACCTCCCATAACACCGGGGAGTACCTGCAGTGCCAGGTCACTGAGGCCAAGCTCAATGAGCAGGCTGTAAGGGAGGAGAACGCCCGCTTAAAGGGTAAAGTTGACGGGCTAGAGGGGCAGCTTAGAGACATAAAGGCAGCCTACAGGGTAGCCAGGAGCAGTGGGTATGAGGATTTAAACCACGGGCCCTGTGAGGAAAGGATAAAGGGTCTGACCCAAGTGTTAAGTCTGTGTGTCCCAGTTATGCTTATTATAAATCACTGGACACAGACCACAAGAATAACTTTAACAGGTCTTTACTATTCGGAGGTCAGGGCTGAACTGCCCAGTAAATCACTACACAACACTTATGTACCGGTGTGGTCACCACCGGTACTACAGTATACAGCAGCCACGAGAAAGTAGTACATCTCTTAAGGTAGTTCTCTTAAGGTGGAACAGGTTACATACACCACAATCCTCCCTTTTTAGCTTAACAGTTATATCCCCATTTAACATAACATAATAACATATAGATATATATATATATACAACTTCATGCAAAACAGTTCAAAGATTCAGTCTCTGAGGAGGCCTCCTGATTCGAGTTGGATAACGCCTTTCAGGGGTCTCTGATTCTCGTTGCTGGGGTGACTCATCTAGTTGATCTCTTATGGATTGGACATCACCATCAGGTACATTCACTTCTGAGGTAGATGCTTCAGGTTCACTAACTTCTTCCACGGTTGTCTCTGCCGTAACCCTGGGTTCGACCCTTGTTCTCGATTCTACCAGTTGGTCAGCATGCCGCCGTATTACATTTTCACCAATATCTACCGTGTACATCAGGGGTCCTTGTCTGGCCCGAATTGTTCCAGATTGCCATTTCTTGTTTTTAAAATCCCGGGCTAACACTGGTTGTCCTATTTCGAAACTCCAAGTGGTCTTGTTATTTATATGCTGGAACTGTTTGTTTTCAACTTCCCTCCGCACATTTGGTTTTAACAAGTCCAACCTGGACCGCAACCTCCTGTTATAGAACATCATGGCAGGACTTTGGTTTGTCACTGCATGAGTGGCGTTTCGATATGCCAGTAGGAATTTGTCCACCTTGTGTTGTAGTGGAATCTGATCTTCGCTCATGGCCTTTATTGCTTTTTTGAACGTTTGTACAAATCTCTCGGCCAACCCGTTTGTAGCCGGATGATATGGGGCAGAGGTATAATGTTTCACCCCATTCTTCTTCATGAATTTCTGGAATTCTTCTGACACGAACTGCGGTCCGTTGTCTGAACATATTTGTTCTGGCAATCCATTTCTTGCAAATACCGTTCTTAGCACCGCGATCGTCTTTTCCGAGGTAGTGGTAGTCATCTTAATCACTTCTGGCCATTTAGAATGTGCGTCCACCGCAATTAAAAACATGGAGTCCATGAATGGACCAGCAAAGTCAATATGTACACGTTGCCATGGGGTTGAAGGCCATTCCCATGGATGCAGCGGTGCAATCGGAGGTGCATTTTGCACTTTTTGGCACCCTGAGCAGCTTTTCGTCAGATCCTCTATCTGTTGGTCGATACCCGGCCACCACACATAAGCCCTAGCAAGGCTTTTCATCTTGACTCCCCCCAGATGACCTTCATGCAGTTCCTTTAGAACTCTCTCTCTTAACTTAGGAGGAATAATCACCCTTGTTCCACACATCAATGTTCCTTGACAGACGGACAGCTGTTCTCGTCTTGCTGAGAATGCCGGTAACAGTGGATCACCATGTGCTGGCCATCCCTTCACTGTCACTTCGTAGACCCGGGACAGTGTCGGGTCGTTCCTGGTTTATTTTTCAATACTTGCATTGGTGACTGGTAAACATTCGATGATGGTCGAGTGAAATAACTCAACAGTGTCAACCGTCGGTGCCTCCTCCTCTGTAGGTAGTGGCAGGCGCGACAGCCCATCAGCATTACCATGCTGCTTTGTACCTTTGAATTCGATCTGATATTGATGTGCCCCTAGGAAAAGGGACCATCTCTGGAGTCTCTGTGCTGTCATCACCGAAACACCCTTCTTAGGGTTAAAAATGGATACCAACGGCTGGTGGTCTGTCAGAAGCGTAAACTTTTGGCCCTGCAGGTAATGATTAAACTTCTTTACTCCCCACACAAGGCTGAGAGCCTCCCTATCTATCTGAGCATAGTTGCGCTCAGCAGAGGTCAATGATCTGGATGCGAATGCAACTGGCCTCTCCAGGCCGTTTGGCAACTTGTGTGAGAGTACTGCCCCAATACCATATGGAGAAGCATCACAAGCCAAACGCATAGGCAGCGTTGGGTTGAAGTGAGCCAACACTTCCTCTGAGGTGATCAATGCCTTGCTTTTGCGAAAGGCCCTCTTACAGTCTTCGCTCCACTTCCATGGTACTCCCTTCTGCAAAAGAGCATTCAGCGGGTGCAGCACCGTGGATAAATTTGGCAGAAACTTATGGTAATAGTTAATCAATCCTAGGAACGACCTCAACTGGGATACATTATCCGGAGCGGGAGCCTTCACAACAGCTTCGATCTTGTCAGGAGACTTATGAAGCCCCTCCTGGTCAATGACATGACCACAGTACGAGATCCGCTTCTGAAAGAACTCACATTTCTGGCGATTAACTCGAAGTCCATATTCCTTCAATCTGGTGAGCACCAGTTCCAAATTTGCAAGCTGTTCCTCGTCATCATCTCCTGTAATCAGAATATCGTCCAGGTAACATTGTGTGCCTGGAATTCCCTGTAATACCTGCTCCATGGCCCTCTGCCAAATTGCTGGAGCCGATGCCACTCCAAAAACCAGTCTATTATACCGGTACAAGCCTCTATGCGTGTTGATCGTGAGATACTGGCGTGACTCTTCCTCAACTTCCATCTGTAAGTACGCCTGCGCCAGGTCTATCTTGGTGAAGTGTTTCCCGCCAGACAACGAAGCGAAGATATCCTCAATCCGCGGAAGCGGATACTGCACCGTGTGAAGCACCGGATTAACAGTGATCTTGAAATCTCCACAGATGTGAACCTTCCCCAGTTCCCCCGGCTTGTTGCTCGATGAACGCTTCATGACGGGGACAATGGGCGTGGCCCACTCACTCCAGTCTACCTTAGACAGTACTCCTGAACGTTCTAGCCCTTCCAGCTCAGCTTCCACAGCAGGTCGTATCGCATAAGGTACCGGTCTGGCTTTGAAAAATTTCGGGTTTGCCTGTTCTTCAACCTTGATGTTTGCCGTAATTCCTCTCAGTGTTCCCAGTCCCTGTTGGAACACCTCTTTAGCATCGTCCAATATTCTGGACAATCGTTTAGGTTTGACATCTTTTTTACCGGAATCTACCGTTAGTGCTTTTAAGGAATGCCAGTCCATATTTATTTTCCTAATCCACTCCCGTCCCAGTAGTGGTGGACCTCCCTCAGGTAGCACATATAAGTCCATTCCTCGGCTTTCTTTGCCCTTGGGGTATACTCTTTGCCCCGTGTATGTTTTCAATACAATCTCCGTATCCCGTAGGGGAATATGTGGGAATAACCTTTTGTAATCTTGCTTATTCATGACCGTCAATGCCGATCCAGTGTCCAATTCCATCTTCACTTGGACTCCTGCTATCTGAAGTGTGACCCAGATTGTTTGGAGGTCTGCTTCCTTACCAACATTGTGTACTCTTAGACTACCCAGTTCATTACTGCTGGAGTCTGAATTTGACTTCTGTTCGTTCGAACTGTTCTCTGTCACCTTGTGTACCTTTCTGTACTTTTCCTGCGTGACTTTTTGTTGCTGGTCTTCTTTCCTGACCGGCATACTTTAGCTATGTGACCAAGCCTGCCACATTTTCTGCATTCCTGATTTTGGAACCAGCACTGGTTCTGATCGTGCGTTGTCTTTCCACAACGATAACATTTTACTGTACCCAAGACCATTTGATTGGTGCTGAGTTCCGGTGACCGTAGCTGCATTTCCGCAGTGCCTCTCGCTGCGGCTTCATGCGATGCTGCAATAGTGACAGGTTTATCAAGCGTAAGATCATTCTCCTCAAGCAGTCGCTTTTGTGTTCCTTCTTTTAACAATGCACACACAAATTTATCTCTCAGCGCATCTGCTAGTCCTGTTCCAAACTGACAGTACTTTGATAGCTTACGCAGTTCAATTAAAAATTCAGCGTTGCTTTCGTCTTTCAGCTGCGTTCTTCTGTAAAATTTAAATCGTTCTGCTATCATCAGCGGCGTGGGGTTTAAATGATTTTTCAGGACAGTAACAATATTCGCGAAAGTCTGATCCGCTGGTTTATCTGGTGATAGAAGGTGCATCAATAGCCCGTATGTCTTCGCACCCATTGAGCTTAATAAGGTTAGTGCTTTCTCATCATCTGGTACCTTATTTGCTTTACAATAAACTTCCATGCGTTCTACATACGTGGTCCAATCTTCGATATCGCTATCAAAGGTATTAATGTTCCCATGTTTAGGCACCCTTGCAAGTTTTTAAATTTTTCTTTTTTTCAAAGTGGCGGCTTCCCGCGCTTGTCTTCTTCCCCCGCCTACTAAAATGGCGGCTTCCCGTGCTTGGCGGTCTTTCCCGTGCTCGTCTTCTTCCCCCGCCGACTACAATGGCGGATTCCCGCGTTTGCCTTCTTCCCCCGCTGGCTGCAATGGCGATTGCCGTGCTGCTGCCGTTCTCGCCTCCCCAGCGGTTCTCAATTCCCCGACGTTGCTTTTACTCCCCCGCGGTTCCCGTGGGCATTCACGCTTCCCCTGCTGTTGCGCCTCTCAGCCCCGCATGCAGCCCGGTCCTTTACACCGGCTGCGTTTGAGTTCTCCGCGGCTCTCGTGCCTTAAGCTGCCCCAGTCGCTGCGCCTCTCGGCCTCGATTGCAGCCCGGCCCTTTTCACCGGCCGTGGTCGAGTTCTCCGCACTTTTTCCTCCGTTTTCCCTCCCCCACTCCACAGTCAACGCGGCCAACTTTCTGCTCGTGTCGCTGATCGGCTTACCCACCACTGCCTGTCGCTGATGGAGGGCTTCGTGGTCAGAATTTTTTTTTTTTTTAACCCGGGTTCTCGATGCCTCCCGTGCGATGGTGCTCAGCAGGATGATGAGGGCGGATGCCTCTTCTCGACGCCCGTTCTGAGGATGAAGCTGCCTTGGATGTAAAACTGCCGCAGGGTAAGATCGGACTCGTCGCCACTGTTAAGTCTGTGTGTCCCAGTTATGCTTATTATAAATCACTGGACACAGACCAAAAGAATAACTTTAACAGGTCCTTACTATTCGGAGGTCAGGGCTGAACTGCCCAGTAAATCACTACACAACGCTTATATACCGGTGTGGTCACCACCGGTACTACAGTATACAGCAGCCAAGAGAAAGTAGTACATCTCTTAAGGTAGTTCTCTTAAGGTGGAACAGGTTACATACACCACACCAAGCCCTGTCCAAAGCCAGAGGGATGGTTTGTTTAACAACCCCAGGGGAAGCTCGGGTGGACTGGGAAGAGGAAAGACAGAGGTCTGAGGATTGGGTCTGGGATAGGGAAGTTCCACCAGCGCCGGAAGTGCCACCGAAACCAGTGTACCCTCAGTGGCAGCAAAAGTACGGTCCGCCTGCACCTAACAGTGCTCAGGGCCCGCTGCAGACCGATTACGTGGTCTCATTTACCACCCCACAACTGCAGGCTCTGATAGCAAGCATGCCCAAAGTAAGAAAAGGGGACCCCTCTGTTCACTTCATGGAAGTGGAGCAAATTGGGGGGGTCAATGGGTGTAGTGAGGACGAAACTCACAGGCTGTTACTATTTTCCCTGGATGGAAAATTGTACCAGGCCCTGTCTGCAGCCACCAAGCTGGGGCAGGGAACCACAGCAGGTTTAAAGGAGGAAATCCTGAGAGCCATGGGACTCTCCACTCGGTAGTCCGTTCTCCCGAGTGGAGAGAACGCTGCAGCTGGCTGGCGAAGCACCACAGGCATTTGCAGACAGGCTATGGCCTGTATAAGAAAAGGCCACGGGTGGAATAGAAACATGGAAGATAGGAGCAGGAGTAGGCTATTCGGCCCTTCGAGACTGCTCCGCCATTCAATGAGATCATGGCTGATCATCCAAATTCAGTAAGCTGTCCCTGCCTTCTCCCCATATCCCTTGATCCCTTTAGCCTTAAGAAATATATCTAACTCCTTCTTGAATATATTTAATGAATTGGCCTCCACTGCCATCCCAGGTATCAGTCTGATGAATCTTCGCTGCACTCCCTCCATGGCAAGAACATCCTTCCTCAGATAAGGCGACCAAAACTGCACACAATACTCAAGGTGTGGTCTCACCAAGGCGCTGTACAACTGCAGCAAGACCTCCTTGTTCCTGTACTCGAATCCTCTCGCTACGAAGGCCAAAATACCATTTGCCTTCTTAACCACCTGCTGCACCTGCATGCTTACCTTCAGCGACTGGTGCACAAGGACACCCAGGTCTCATTGCACTTCCCCTTCTCCCAATCTATTGCTGTTCAGATAATAATCTGCCTTCCTGTTTTTGCCACCAAAGTGGATAACCTCACATTTATCCACATTATACTGCATCTGCCATGCTTCTGCCCAATCACCCAACCTGTCCAAATCATACTGGAGTTTCTCAGCATCCTCCTCACAGCACACACGCCCACCCAGCTTTGTGTCGTCTGCAAACTTGGAGATATTATATCTAGTTCCCTCGTCTAGATCATTTATATATATTGTGATTAGCTGGGGTCCTAGGACCAATCCCTACGGTACCCCACTAGTCACTGCCTGCCACGCGGAAAAAGACCCGTTTATTCCAACTCTTTGCTTCCTGTCTGCCAACGAGTTCTCTATCCAAGTCAGCACCTTGCCCCCAATGCCATGTGCCTTAACTTTACATGCTAATCTCTTTTGTGGGACGGTGATACGAGACAGGTTACAGCTGCAAGGGGGCCCCAGGGATCACTGGCTCAGGACCCTCATGGCAAACAGTTTGCCACGAATAAGGGCAAAAGCAGAAGTCTGATTTGACTCTGAGGACCTCGCGAATACGGAGGCAGGCGTGCTCAGAAAGCTGAGCCTAGCCTTTAAGGCCGATTCCGGGGAGACGGTCAAACCAAAGGGAAGGGTCCACGAAATGAAATCCAGTGAGGGTAATAGGAAGGAATGGCGTCAGGAAGGGGTTAGTGCAGAAAAGGCAAGGACATGTTTCGGGTGTGGGAAGACGGGACACTGGAGGAGAGAGTGCCCGACCCAGAAAAAGGGGCAAGGCCGAAAGGATCCTCCGGTGCAGAAAGGCACAGACTGTCGAGGTGAAGGGGGCGACCGGGGAACCGTTTGACGTTCTGGTGGCTGCCCTTCGAACGTTTTTTGTGCAGGAGAAAGGGAGAGTAGACGCTGCCGTGAGCAGTGTGATCCCGACCGCTCCCGTATGCCCTTCACTCTGACTAGAACGCGCCTGTAGTGTATGTACCTTTAAGAGAGAACTACTTTTACAGCTCCTGTATACTGTAGTACCGGCAGTGACCACACCTGTATATAAGCCTTGAGCACGCCTCTGTACTGTTAGTCTTTAGACTACCCTCCTCCAGTAAACACCTGTTGATTGTTAATTTACAGCCTCCGTCTAGTTATTGGAAAACATCATACCTTAAGAATCATGGATTCAACAGTGGCGACAAGGTCGATTCGAATCTACCTGCAACTCTGCATTTCCTTTCAAGGATTCGCTCCGAGAGGACGGTGGAAGAAAGTCGAGGCCAGAAGCACGGGCGTCGACCATGAGCAACCGCCCAGTCATCCGGCAGAGAGTGAACATTGCAGGGGAGGCTGTTAAGAGCTGGGCTTGGTTCTCCAGCCACGACGATCCAGCAACAGACTGGCAACAGGTACAGCACAGACCCTTCCCGGACAGCGGCGGCTGGAGCCGACCGACGGCACAGAAAAGGCCGAGCAGCGTCGACGGGGTAAGAGAGAGGGTGAAGCGCACAGGACGCACCCGGGGTTTGAAAACCGAGCGGTGTCGATGGAAAACAAAAAGAGAGAGAGGGTAAAGCAGCAGCTGGGTTCCAGACCGAGCAGCAGCAACGAGAGAGGCGCACAGGAGAACGCGCAGAGCATCGCCAGGGCTCAAGGGTTGAACAGTGTCCACGGGGGAAGGAAAGGAAGCGCGGGAGACGCCACTGAGCCGCGGAGAAGGAGGGAGAGCGCGGGAGACGCCATTTTAGAAGCCGCAGCGGAGAAGAAGGGCGAGCGCGGGAGACGCCATTTTGTGCCAGCGGAGAAGAAGGGAGAGCATGGGAGATGCCATTTTAGACAGTTTAATCACACCCAGGGATGCCAAAGAGTGGCAGTATCACTGCGTTCGACAATGAAGTCGAAGATTGGGCGACATATGTGGAACGCATTGAGGTGTACTGCAAGGCGAATGAAGTGCCAGATGCTAGGAAAGCACTGGTTTTGTTGAATTCCATGGGTGCAAGAACTTATGGCTTACTGCGAAACCTAATACCCACAGAAAAGCCAGTGGATAAGAATTTCGAAAGCATAGTGGAAATCCTACAGGACCACTTAAACCCCACACCGCTGCTGATAGCAGAAAGATTTAAGTTCCACAAAAGGAACCAGCATAAAGACGAAAGTAATGCTGAGTACTTAACGGAACTGCGCAAGCTATCGAAACACTGCCAGTTTGGATTGGGACTAGCAGATACGTTAAGGGACAAGTTTGTGTGTGGGCTTCAAAGTGAAGGAACCCAGAAACGGTTTCTATCAGAAAAGGATCTTATGCTGGACAAGGCTTTCAGCATGGCAGTATCACATGAAGCAGCCGCACGGGGTGCTGCAGAGATACAACGGAGACCGCAAGAATATGGCACCAATGAAATGTCATATGGAGCAGGGAAGTGTTATCGCTGCAGCAGAACAACACACGACCAGAAGGATTGTTGGTTCAAGGACCAAGTGTGCAGACAGTGTGGAAAAGCAGGACACATAGCAAGAGTCTGCAGGTCAGGGAAGAAAACCAGCAGCAAGAAATCTCCACAGGAGAAGTACAAAAAGGTACATAAGGTGATGGACAGTAGTTCAGACGAACAGAAAAGTGATACAGACTCCGGAAGCAAGGAGCTGGGTTGTCTAAAACGACATAAGGTAATCAAAATGGAGGATCACCAGACTGTCTGGGTCACGCTCAAGATAGATGGAGTCCAAGTGAAAATGGAATTGGACACAGGATCAGCCCTAACAGTCATAAACCAAAGGGACTACAAGCGGCTATTTTCACATATACCCTTGAAAGCTACAGAGATTGTCTTGAAGACGTATACGGGGCAAAAAGTCTACCCCAAAGGAAAAATAAGGGTGAACGTGATATACAAAGGCCAGGAAATACCCAAAATGGACCTATATGTATTGCCAGATGGAGGACCACCACTAATAGGATGTGAATGGATCCGGAAGATACAATTAGATTGGCATTCCATACAGGCACTGAAGGTTGAGGCCAAAAAGGATGACGATGTCACACCTGGATGAGTGTCAAAAATGCTAACTGACGCACAAGTGTTCCAGGAGGGACTCGGAACACTAAAAGGCATAACAGCGATGATTAAAATAGAGGAAAATGCAAGCCCAAAGTTTTTTTTTTTTTCCTAAGGCCAGACCGGTGCCTTATGCGATCCGACCAGCCGTCGAAGCAGAGCTGGAAGGATTGGAATGTTCAGGAGTACTGTCCAAAGTAGACTGGAGCGAGTGGGCTACACCCATTGTTCCTGTAATGAAGAGGTCGTTGAGTAGTACGCCTGGGGAACCAAAGAATGTCCGCATCTGTGGGGATTTTAAGGTGACAGTGAACCCAGTCCTTCACACGGTACAATAGCCACTTCCACGGATTGAGGATATTTTCACCTCGCTATCTGGAGGTAAACGCTTCACCAAAATTGATCTGGCCCAGGCGTACCTGCAAATGGAGGTAGAAGAAGCCTCGAAACAATACCTCACGATCAACACTCACAAAGGTCTCTACCAATACAACCGGCTGGTGTTCGGGGTAACATCGGCGCCGGCTATTTGGCAAAGGGCAATGCATCAAGTCCTGCAAGGGATTCCAGGGACCCAGTGTTATTTGGATGACATTCTGGTCACGGGCGAAAATAACAGTGATCACCTCGCCAACCTGGAGAAGGTGCTCACTAGATTAAAGGAATATGGGCTATGAGCTAATCGCCACAAGTGCGAGTTTTTCCAGAAGCAGATCTTGTATTGTGGCCATGTTATTGATGAAGAGAGGTTACATAAGTCCCCTGAAAAGATTGAGGCAGTAGTCAAGGCTCCAGCACCGGAAAATGTGTCACAACTGAGGTCGTTCCTCGGGCTGGTGAACTACTACCATAAGTTCTTAGCAAATTTGTCTACAGTATTACACCCACTGAACACCCTACTGCAAACGGGGGTACCATGGAAGTGGAATGGCGAATGTAAATGAGCTTTCCAGAAGTGCAAAGAATTGATCACATCAAAAGAGGTGTTGGCCCATTTCAACCCAGCACTACCAATTCGGTTGGCATGTGACGCATCACCCTATGGTATTGGAGCGGTGCTGTCGCACAAATTCCCAGACGGGTTGGAGAGGCCAGTAGCCTTTGCGTCTCGGTCACTAACCTCAGCCGAGCGCAGCTACGCCCAGATCGACAGGGAGCCCCTCAGCCTAGTATGGGGAGTAAAAAAATTCAACCACTATCTGCATGGGCAGAAGATCACCTTGCTGACTGACCACCAACCACTTGTCTCCATCTTTAATCCAAAGGGTGTTCCGGTGATGACTGCACAATGGCTACAAAGATGGTCCCTTTTTCTAGGGGTGAACCAATATGAAATAGAGTATCAGGGCACGAAGCAGCATGGAAACGCTGATGGGCTATCACGCCTGCCACTGCCTACTGTGGAGGAAGCACCAGCAGTGGACCCTATCGAAATAATTTATTCGTCGATAATTGAACGATTGCCAGTAACTAACGCGGATATAGAGAAGACGACCCGCAATGATCCGACACTGTCTCGGGTATATGAGTTGACGGTGAAGGGATGGCCAACACATGGCGACTCACTGTTGCCAGCATTCTCATCCAGAAGAGAACAGCTGTCAGTATGCCAGGGGACAGTGATGTGTGGAGCCCGAGTGGTAATTCCACCCAAGTTACGGGAGAGAGTGCTCAATGAGCTTCACAAAGGTCATCTGGGAGGGGTGAAAATGAAAAGCCTTGCTAGGGCTTATGTGTGGTGGCCGGGGATTGATCAACAAATCGAGGACCTAACAAAGAGCTGCTCAGGATGCCAGAAGGTCCAAAATGCACCACCACATGCCCCTCTACACCCATGGGAGTGGCCCTCCTCTCCATGGCAATGGGTGCATATTGATTTTGCTGGTCCATTCATGGACTCAATGTTTTTAATACCAGTGGATGCGCACTCGAAATGGCCTGAGGTGATCAAAATGTCCTCAACCACTACAGAGAAAACGATTGCAGTCCTACGGACCATATTTGCCAGGAACGGCTTGCCAGAGCAGATTTGCTCTGATAACGGACGACAGTTTGTGTCCGAAGAGTTTCGGAAATTTCTGAGGAGGAATGGGGTAAGGCATTACACATCCGCCCTGTATCATCCAGCCACAAATGGATTGGCTGAGAGGTTCGTACAAACCTTTAAAAAGGTGATAAGGGCCATGTGCAATGATGAAATCCCACTACTGCATAAGGTGGACAATTTCCTGTTAGCCTACAGAAATGCGACACATGCAGTTACCAACCAGACCCCGGCCATGATGTTCTTTAACCGAAGGTTGAGATCTCGTCTGGATTTGCTCAGACCAAATGTGCGAAGAAATGTTGAGGATAAGCAATTCCAGCACATCAATGAGAAGCCGACAAGGAGCTTCAATGTAGGACAACCAGTCTTGGCCCGCGACTACCGAACAGAGAAATGGCAACCCGGAACGATATGCACACGGCAGGGGCTATTAATGTACACAGTGGATGTCAGGGAGAACATTGTTAGACACCACGTCGACCAGATCCTAGCATCACAGGAACGAGTCAACCCCATGTCTTGTGTACCTGGGGATGAACCCGACATACCGGTAGCATCTACCTCAGAAACAGTAGCAGCGGAAACTGATGAACTAACCGACGAAAGGGGGCCAGAATCGCCTCCGCACCAAAAACAAGAACCTCAGGAAAGGCGCTATCCAGAAAGGATCAGGAAGCCGCTCCAACGACTGAATCTATAAATGGACTATTTCAGTTTAATGTGCATGTTAAAGTGTTAACTGTTATTTGAATGTTATGGGTACTGTTAATCTAATAGGGGAGGAATTGTAGTGTATGTACCTTTAAGAGAGAACGACTTTTACAGCTCCTGTATACTGTAGTACCGGCAGTGACCACACCTGTACATAAGCCTTGAGCACGCCTCTGTACTGTCAGTCTTCAGACTACCCTCCTCCAGTAAACACCTGTTGATTGTTAATTTACAGCCTCCATCTAGTTATTGGAAAACATCATACCTTAAGAATCACGGATTCAACAGCGCCCAGCCTGAGTACCTGTGTCCGCTCACGTACGATGAGTGGGGCAGACCTTGTGTGAAGATGGGGGTGGAGACGGTACACGGGAATTACTTGGTGTACACCGGGGCCTCCAGCACGGTGATCCATTCAACGGACCCGACCAATTCACCCTGGTCTAGCAGGATCCCATTCAGTCTCGTGGGGTTCACAGGGAACGAGCAGGCGGGGGCAATGTCCAAACCTTTGGCCATAGAACTAGGATCCCTCCACACCACGTGGGAGTGCATCCTGATAAAGTGGGAATAGCCAGGGTCAGGAGTCCTAGGGGCCAACTTTATGTTAGCCCATCATATAATAGTGGATTAAGGAATCACTGCCTATGGGGGGCAGCGGATTCAGATAAAGCCGAGGAGGTGCTAGTGATCCCAAGAGATAGGGAAGGAAGGGGTAGCGTGTGTACTATGAAGCCCAAGGGGAGCACCTGCATGCTTACCTTCAGCGACTGGTGCACAAGGGCACCCAGGCCTCATTGCACTTCCCCTTCTCCCAATCTATTGCCGCTAAGATAATAATCTGCCTTCTTGTTTTTGCCACCAAAGTGGATAAGCTCGCATTTATCCACATTATACTGCATCTGCCATGCATCTGCCCAATCACCCAACCTGTCCAAATCATACTGGAGTTTCTCAGCATCCTCCTCACAGCACACACACCCACCCAGCTTTGTGTCATATGGAGGATGCCTTAAAGGATTTTAGATGACCTCAGCAGCTAGTACAGTATGTGGACGACTTGCTTTTGTTCTCCGCCGACGGCGGGGTGGGGGAGCACGGGCCACTACTGGCTGAGCTGCTCGAGCTGCTGAGGGAGGCCGGGTTTAAAGTAAAGTGGAAGAAAGCCCAGATCAGCCGTGAGGAACTCAAATTCCTCGGGCTGACGGTAAGGGCAGGGGAAAGGGCCATAGATGAGGCAAAAAGAAAGGCAGTACAGGAGTTACCAATCCCCAAGGATGTAACAGGGGTAAGATCCATCCTGGGACTCACAGGGTACTGCAGGGATTTTATTGAGGGTTATGCAGCCACGGCATCCCCTCTGCTTCGGCTCCTCCACAAGGGAGTCGGGTGGGAGTGGGACCAGAACTGCCAGGAAGCATTCACACGCCTCAAGGAGGATTTGCAGACAGCTCCCGCACTGGGGGCCATCAACGGTGGGGAGGAATTCTTTTTAGAGATAGCAGCCAGCGGGGATAGCTTGAGCACGTTGTTGCTCCAGGAGCGACACGGGAAGTTACGGCCCATGGTCTACTCATCTAGGGTTCTCACTGAGGTAGAACGGGGATATTCCAACTGCGAGAGGCATCTCCTGGCCACGCATTAGGCCGTAAAGCACTCACACCTCTTTACGGCACCATCCCTGATAGTTCTACACACCCACCATACCCCCACTCAGATGTTGTTGGATGGGAGAATAAAGGACGGGACAGTGAGCAGTGCTCGCATTGCGCGCTGGACTTTATTGCTCTCGCAGATGAATTTGAGAGTGCAGAGGTTGACCGAGCCCAAGTTGGCAATGACCATGATCTACCCAGGTATGGCCCACATGTGTACGGTAGAAGGGGTATGGGACGTGGATGTCGGGTTCCGGGCCGGGTTACACCCGATGGGCCGGGACATTTACGTGGACGGGTCCAGTTCGGTAGCAAAGGGGGAGCGCTTCACCGGATGCGGGATCTATGACCCCATGGCTAAGATAGCTAAGGCCCTTAAACTCCCCAGCACCCTGAGCGCTCAGCACGCCGAACTGGCAGCGATGGCGTATGTGGTCACCCACCCCGACGAGTTCCCCATCCCCTACACCATCTGCTCGGACTCCATATTTACATGTAATTTGTGCACCGAGTACCTGGCCATCTGGACTCGGCGCGGTTTTAAATCCGCGGATGGGAAGCCCCTAGCAACATCACCGCTGCTAGGGAGAGTGTTGGAGGTCATGGGCACCCAGGGAGATCACTATATACATAAGGTCAAGGCCCACTCTAAGACAGAGCCCAGAGGGGAAGACAACCAAAGGGCTGATGAGTTAGCCAAGAAGGGGGCCAAGGAAGGAGAGTTCTGGGATCCCTATGAAGTAGGCCCGGTAGCAGCACTCCGGGACAAGGGAGGAACACCGGGGGTAACTTTGACCCCAGACTTAAAACAAGTCCAAGCCCAGGGTCCCGTCCTTAAGTCTATCCTGGGGAAGAAGGAAAAGGGCGAACAGGTAGAGGGTCCGTTCGGAGTAGCGGACATTACCATTAAAGAGGGGATGCTATCCGCCCCGGACCGGATATTGAGTCGTGCACCCTGCCTTTCTGCCTGCCACTAGTGTTATGAATTGTGTGTTCTCCTCCCACCTGTGGTGGCGCTGTAACAGCAGATAAATGGTTGGGTGTTCTCTTGGTTAAGCTTAGCTCTCTTTGTTCGGAACTCTCCAGAACTTGCCTTTCCTTCCTGAATAAAGCACTTCATGTTTGAATCTCTGAGTTCTGAGTTCTAATTGTGGCTAGGTAGAAAGGTACCGACACAACAAAGTGGCGACGAGGATCGGATGAATCTGCGTTGTGGGAACTTTCTTGTTTTCAACTACAGAACACTCGGAACAGAGATTGCAGCATCACATTAACGTTACGGGTGCAGTGAGTAAACAGAAATTTTAATTTGAAACGTGAGCTGGCTACTATATTAGGAAACATCGGTGATTTTGATGAAAATGTGGAGCAATGGAGAGCTTATACGGAACGTTTTGACTATTTTGTATTGCCGAATGTGGTGGCAAACGAAAAGGTCGTGCCTACCTTTTTGAGTGTAATGGGGCCGAAGACATTCAATTTACTTTGCAGCCTTGTGCAGCCAGATAAGCCAGGAACTAAAACATATAAGCAACTAGAGGAAATTCTTGGAGCACACTTTTCACCAAAACCTCTGGTTATTGCTGAGAGGTTTAGATTTCACAAACGGAATCAAGAGGAGGGGGAATCAGTGATGATGTTTATTGCTGCTTTAAAAAGGTTGTCAGAACACTGCGAGTTCAAGGAGGTGCTGAATGACACCATTAGAGACAAACTAGTGTGTGGTCTGCAAAGTGCAGCCACACAGAAGCGCCTTCTTACTGAGGACAACCTTACTCTTGAAAAGGCCACTGAAGTTAGTGTCTCCATGGAGATGGCGGAAAAGGAGGCTCACCAGTTGAGTTCAACAAGGAGAGTTCACAAGGTGTCGTCTGAGCCTGAAGGTGCTCGGAACAGCACATGTAACCGTTGTGGGAAAACGGGCCATCACGCTAATGACTGCTGGTGTACGGAGCTGGAATGCCGAAATTGTGGCAAAAAGGATCACATTGAACACGCCTGTAGAGGTAAAAAAAAGACAGAGCTGGGAAGCATGAAAGCAAAATGTCTGTATTTGGACGAGAGAAGAAAAAGAGTGTTCATTCAGTGCAGTATGATGGAACAAGCAAAACAGAGGGGAGCGACACCTCTGAGGAGGAAGAGGTGCACATACTGACGGTTGCAGGTGGTTCAAATGGCTACTGGGTGTCACCACTGATGGAGGGACAATCAGTGCGGATGGAGGTGGACACAGGCGCGGCTGTGTCCCTTGTTTCAGACACTGTCTACAACAAAATGCTAAAGCATCTTACCCTTCAGCCAACAAACATTGTGCTAAAGACGTATACCGGCGAACCTGTGGCCATGAGAGGCGCCATTGAGGTGACAGTTAAATTGAACGGACAGACTGCGAAACTGCCACTATATGTGGTAAAGGGAAATTACCCATCGCGTGGCTAGAGAAAATCACGCTGGACTGGCCTGCAGTCCGCATGATGTCAAAAGGGGAGTCAGGTCTGACTGCAGTGTTAAACAAACATGCAGAACTCTTCAATGGGGAACTTGGGAGCATGAAAAAGATCAGCGTGAGACTGGACATTAAACCTGACAGCAAGCCGAAGTTTCACAAAGCCCGACCTGTACCCTATGCAATTAGGCCAAAAGTTGAGGCTAACTTGGAGGCCTTAGTCGAGAATGGAGTCCTGGAGCCTGTGAGCGTGAGCAAATGGGCCACACCCATTGTTCCTGTCCTGAAAAAGGATGGATCTGTTCGAATCTGCGGGGATTTTAAAGTGACTATTAACCCGGTGCTGTCTGCGGAACAGTACCCTCTTCCCCTTATTGATGATCTTTTTACGGGCCTGGCCGGAGGGCAAAAGTTCAGCAAAATAGACTTATGCCAGGCTTATCTACAAATGCATGTCGATGACAAATCAAAGGAGCTGCTGACAATTGTGACACAGAAGAGGCTATACAGGTACTGCTGCCTTCCGTTTGGAATTACGTCGGCCCCTGCTCTATTCCAAAGGGCAATGGATCAGATTTTGAGTGGACTGCCAGGAGTCCAGTGCTACCTGGACGACATCCTTGTCACTGGGACAAATGAGGAGGATCATCTTCTGAACTTGGATGCGACACTACAACGACTGAAAGAGTACGGACTCAGAGTTCGTAAAGACAAATGTGAATTCTTTCAGTCTTCAGTTGAGTACCTGGGGCATGTGATTGATGCTACTGGCCTGCATAAGGCGCCGTCAAAGGTCAAGACGATCGTGGAGGCCCCAGCACCCCAGAATGTGAGCCAGTTACGTTCATTTCTGGGGCTACTTAACTACTATGGGAAGTTTATTCCAGACTTAGCAACATGGCTGAAGCCGTTACATCAGTTGCTATGTCAAGGCAAAACATGGAAATGGACTGAAATGTGCAATGACGCTTTCGCCCAAGCAAAGAAAGCATTGCTGAAACCGGAGGTCCTGATACACTTCGACCCAAAGCTACCCGTGCAGCTAGCATGTGATGCGTCACCATATGGTGTGGGAGCAGTCATATCCCACATCATGCCTTCTGGTGAAGAGAAACCTATCGCCTTCGCATCACGCACCTTGAACAAGGCCGAGAGTAACTATGCACAGATTGAGCGCGAGGCCTTGGGAATCGTTTTTGGAATTCGAAAATTTCATCAGTACCTGTTTGGGAGAAGGTTCACACTCCTGACGGACCACCGTCCATTGACTTCAATCTTCGGGCCCCACACCGGAATTCCGTCTCTTGCTGCAAGCAGGATGCAAAGGTGGGCTTTACTGTTGTCAGGACACACATACGACATCAAATATCGCAAATCAGACTTGCACGGCAACGCAGACGGTCTCTCGAGGCTACCCTTGCCCGTTACTCCCCCAGAGCCTTGTCAGATAGACATCTTCTACTTTAGACAAGTGGAGGGAGCACCTGTCACGGCAGGTGCGAAGGTACACCCGCAACGATCCAGTCCTGTCTGAGGTAATGGACGATGTCATTCGAGAGAGAGCTATAGGAGATTCTCCTAGTTTGAAACCTTACGTTTCAAAAAGAAATGAGCTCTCCGTCCAGGCAGGTTGTCTTCTTTGGGGACGCCGTGTCATCATTCCGCCACCTCTGAGGGAACCTATACTGCAACAACTTCATACAGGCCACAGTGGGATGGTTCGGATGAAGGAAATGGCAAGAAGCTACTTCTGGTGGCCAGGTCTCGATGGAAATATTTAGGAGAAAGCCAAAACATGTTCCCCATGTCAAAGGGTCCGGAATGTTCCACAGCTGGCAACCCTACACCCCTGGGATTGGACTGCAGAAGTGTGGCAGCGAGTACATGTGGACTTCGCCGGTCCTTTCGAAGAGAAGATGTTTATGGTGGTTCTGGACGCTCGTAGCAAGCGGCCGGAGTTCGCTGTGATGAGGTCTACCACGGCAGAGAAAACAATTGAGAAACTTGGTGAGATGTTCAGCCGTTATGGCTCACCGGAACAACTCGTAAGTGACAACGGTCCACAATTTGTATCACAGGAGTTTGCAACCTTCCTGCATGTGAATGGTGTCCAACACATCAGACCTGCGCCCTATCATCCCTCTACTAATGGCCTGGCAGAAAGGTTCGTGCAAACTTTGAAGCACGCCTTGAAGGCATCGCAAGGTCAGGGCTCAATCCATCAACATCTGAACAGCTTCCTGTTGTCCTACAGGAAAGAGCCGCATGCCACAACCAAAACTTCCCCCACTTCGCTCGTGATGAAGAGGCAGTTGCGGACAAGTTTTGACTTACTCAAACCTCCAAGGGCAGAACAGGTTGTCCATTGTCAACAACAAGCTCAAGTTGAAAAGAGAGAGAAAAGAGCCAAGGAGAGATGGTTTCACCCTGGAGAGCAGGTCCTAGCTCGAAACTACAACACTGAACCGAAATGGGTTCCTGCTATGGTGATCGCACACGGTTGAGACTGCTGAGGACGTCGTCTGGAGAAGGCACACAGATCAACTGTTGCTAGGAGCAGAGACAGCCACAGAGGCTCCAACGGCTGGTTGGCCTGAACTGTTTCCGGATGATACCGCAAACCAGCATCCTTTGCCACAGTGCTCTTCTCCAACACAGGAAGTCATAGAGACTGTTCCACCTGTGCAAACTCCTGACTTTCGACTGACACAGGCACCTTCTCCATCCAGGCCTGTGTCAATGCCTACTGCTGTGGAAGCCAGCGATGACCGCCGGTATCCTGTCAGGGAGCGACGGCCTCCAAGACGCTTGGATCTGTAGGCTTAGTGACTTACCCACAAGACTGGGGCAGAATGAACCCCAGGGTAAAGTCAGGGTTTGAGGCAGTCTACCTCTACCCTTGGTTAGTTGAGTGCATTGAAAGTAACTTACCTGTTGAGGAATAATGTGGACCTTTCATTTAAGAAGGGAGGAATATGTTATGTATTGTGTGTTCTCCTCCCACCTGTGGTGGCACTGTCACAGCAGATAATGGTTGGGTGTTCTCTTGGTTAAGTTTAGCTCTCTTTGTTCGGAACTCTCCTGAACTTGCCTTTCCTTCCTGAATAAAGCACTTCATGTTTGAATCTCTGAGTTCTGAGTTCTAATTGTGTCTAGGTAGAAAGGTACCGACACAACAGCTAGCAACGACAGTTAGAGGGGAACGTGTTGCTGTCAGGAAAGGGCTGGGGGAACACTATTTAAAGGCGGCCGCTTACTGCATTTTTTTGTCTGTGACATCTTTGCACCATGCATTCTGAGAGAGCGATTCTGAGAGAGAGAGAGCCTTCTGGAGTGGTTCAATGCTGTGTGAAGGAGTTTTGGGTACTGACCAGCACTTTGAAGGTTCATTTTGATTTGACCTTCCTTGCATCAATTGAGAAGAGACTATGGGGGCTGCACTCTGAGCTCTTTCCCTGGGCCTCTCCATTGTCCTATCCAGCAGAATTGATGTACAGGTCTCTCCAGGCCGAGATTCAAGGCTGCAATGAGCAGGGTGTGGCTGGAGAGCAAGATCGACCTTCCCCTTTAAGAACTGGCTGGCGCCAGTGTGTCTGTGTTCCATTGCTAACTGACATCACATGAGCTTCGCCAGCGCTCTGAGTTAGTGCCTTGCTCCTCGGCGTTAGCGCCTTAAGACGGGTGTGTAGCACCTGATTTAGCGCTCCAATCACCTCCAGGGGCGATAGAAGCCAAGTTTGCAGTCGGAGGCGATAATTAGCACCAGGCGCTAAACTTTGCACCCGGCCGATAATTGCACCCCAAACCGGGCGATACCGAATTTCTCCCCCATGAAGTCAGGGATTTACCGAACATTCGTCACTTGTTTTATTGCCCAGCACTTGCACTTGTTTTTGTTTATAGTGAATTATAAAAATAATGCGGACCAATACATAGATTAAGTGAATGGGCAAAACTGTGCCAAATGGATTTCAATATAAGTAAGTGTGAGGTCATCCACTTTGAACCTAAAAAGGATAGATAAGAACATAAGAAATAGGAGCAGGAGTAGGCCATTTGGCCCTTTGAGCCTGCTCCACCATTCAATAAGATCATGGCTGATCTTCTACCTCAACTCCATCTTCCCACACTATCCCCATTGATTCACTAAATATCCAAAAATCTATCGAGCTCTGTCTTGAATATACTCAACGACTGAGCCTCCACAGCCCTCTGGGGTAGAGAATTCCAAAGATTCACCACCCTCTGAGTGAAGAAATTTCTCCTCATCTCAGTCCTAAATGGCCAACCCCTTATTCTGAGACTGTGACACCTGGTTCTCAACTCCCCAGCCAAGGGAAACAGCCTCCCAGCATCTACCCTGTCAAGCCTTGTAAGACTTTTGTATGTTTCAATGAGATCACCTCTCATTCTTCTAAATGCTAGGGAATATAGGCCTAGTCTCCTCAATCTGTCCTCATAGGGCAATCCCCCCATCCCAGGAATCAGAGTAATCTCTAAGTAGTGAAAAGTTAGAAACAGTGGAGGCCCAAAGAGATTTGAAGGTCAATGTACATGGATCATTAAATGTCATGGACAGGTACAAAAAATAATCACAAAGGCTAATGGGCTTTATATCTAGAGGATTAGAATACAAGGGCATAGAAGTCATGCTCCAGCTATACAAAGCCCTGGTTAGTCCACACCTGGAGTACTTTGTTCAGTTCTGGGCACCACACCTTAGGAAGGATCTATTGGCTTTGGAGCGAGTGCAGAGTAGTTTTATGCGAATGATACCTGGAATCCAAAGGTTAAAGTAGGAGGAGTGATTACACAAGGTAGATTTGTATTCTGTGCAATTTAGAAGCTTAAGGGGTGATCTTGATCGAAGTTTTCAAGATATTAAGGGGAACTGATAGGGTAGATAGAGAGAAATTATTTCTGCTGGTTGGGGAGTCTAGTACTAGGGGAGTCTAGTACTAGGGGACATAGCCTAAAAATTAGAGCCAGGCTTTTCAGGCGTAAAGTTAGGAAACACTTCAACAACAACAACAACTTGTATTTATATAGCACCTTTAACATAGTAAAACGTTCCAAGGCGCTTTATAGCAGTGTTATTACATAGGATTACGTTGGATATACAGCACAGAAATGGGCCATTTGGCCCAACCAGTCTATGCCGGTGTTTATGCTCCACTCGAGCCTCCTTTCCTCATCTAACCCTATCAGCATAACCCTCTATTCCCTTCTTACTCATACGGTTATCTAACCGCCCCTTAAATGCATCTATACTATTTGCTTCAACCACTCCCTGTGATAGCGAGTTCCACATTCTCAACACTCTTTGGGTAAAGAAGTTTCTTCTGAATTCCCTATTTGATTTCTTGGTGACTATCTTATGTTGATGGCCTCTAGTTTTCCTCTTCCCCACAAGTGAAAACACTCTCTCTGTATCTGCTCTATAAAAACCATTCATGATTTTAAAGACCTCTATTAGGTCACCCCTCAGCCTTCTCGTTTCAAGAGAAAAGAGACCCAGCCTGTTCATCCTTTCCTGATAGGTATACCTTCGCATTTCTGGTATCATCCCTGTAAATCTTCTCTGCACCCTCACCAGTGCCTCTGTAGCTTTTTTATAATATGACGACCAGTGCTTGGTTTGCTTTATTATGGCCTTGTTAACCTGTGTCGAAAATTTTAGTGATTTGTGTATTTGTACTCCCTTTGAATGCAGGCCCCAAGTTCATTTCAGAATTTTTGAATGATTGTTACCAACAGCCTATTTGGAGAAGGGTGGGGCCCAGGTGTTCATGGACAGGAGCTAGGCCTACAAAATAATTATGGGAGAATGTCTGGGCAGACAGAATTCTCTGGGAAGACAATGGGTGACTCATACAGTGACGAGCACCTAGATGAGCTTGCCCCGAAGGCAGGAACCGGACAAAAGAGGGCCATTGTAAATTAATGGGAAGCCACTTAACCCAGGATCAGGTGAGAAGTGCGGCCCATCATCTGCCATTAAGACGAGAACCTAGATGGGATAGCCCCGAAAGGCGGGAAACCAGGCAAAGAAGACAAAAGAAAGGTGATTGAAAAGACATCACTGCAACTACACAGACCAGAGTGAAGTTTTAGAATATAAAGAAGGCAGCTTTGCCATTTTCTCTCTCTCTCTTTTTCGCTTGCTCGAAACCACCACGAGCGACAAGAGCCTCGCCTTGCTCTTTGACTGGAGCAACGAACCTCAAAACTGGGACTTGGATACTGCATCAGCGATACGGAACCAGGAGACACGTTCTACACAGGGGAGCAGCGAGCAAGAAAACAGAAATCAGGGTGAGCATTGTCAAAGCCCAGATATCCTTAAGAACACCGGTACTGTGTGAGGGGGTGTTGTGTGTCCCAACCAATCCAGAGGGTTTAGTGGGGAGGTTCTGTGTGTACTATATAGTGTATGTTCCAGGGTTTGTGGGACAAGTCCATGTTATACTCTGTATTGCAACACAGTGTGATTTTAGGCATCTTAATACGAGACAGGGGCCTGTTCGATGGGCCAAGTTGTATTGTTGTACTGTTTGTTTTACGCCACCAGGCATTTTACGTACTGGAGGCGGGTGTGTGTGTTAACCTTATTAAACACCGCATGGTTGAATCTGAAAGCTTGTCTGTGTCTCAATCCTGTTCACCGTAATTCCTGTCGTATAGAACTAAGTAGGAGGGGTGATTCGAACCACCAAAGCAAACCACCTACAGAATTGGCGACCATGGCAGGATGATAGGTTGTGTGAACAGGATCATGGAAAGTTTAGAGGGCAAGAGATCTGCGATGGGGGACAGAATTTCCTCCTATGTGTTTGGTAAAGTTAATGTGTCTCAGCAGTGGGTGCTGGAGATGTTGCGTTCTGGCAGGGGCTGCTGAGTGGACAGGGAGCAAGAAGCATAAAAAGTCTAAGGAAAAGGCGATTTGGCTCCTGTGCCTGCAGAAACAGGGAGCAGGTTGGAAAGCTGCAGGCCGAGCTCAGGGACTCAGAAGAAAAGTCAGACGCAAGGGGAATAGTCGGGAGTAGACTAGTGGAGGAGTTGCGCGAGGAAAGACAGGAGAAACGCACACAGGAGGAAACCTCCCGTAACACCAGGGAGTACCTGCAGTGCCAGGTCACTGAGGCCAAGCTCAATGAGCAGGCTGTAAGGGAGGAGAACACCCGCTTAACGGGTAAAGTTGACGGGCTAGAGGGGCAGCTTAGAGACATAAAGGCAGCCTACAGGGTAGCCAGGAGCAGGGGGTGTGTGGATTTAAACCACGGGCCCTGTGAGGAAAGGATAAAAGGTCTGACCCAAGCCCTGCCCAGAGCCAGAGGGATGGTTTGCCGGGGAAGCTCAGGTAGAATGGGAAGAGGGGAGACAGGGGTCTGAGGATTGGGTGTGGGATAGGGAAGTCCCACCGGCAACAGAAGCGCCACCGAGTCCAGTGTACCCTCTGTGGCAGCAAAAGTACGGTCTGCCTGCACCTAATGGTGCTCAGGGCCCGCTGCAGAGCGATTATGTGGTCCTATTTACCACCCCACAACTGCAGGCTATGATAGCAAGCATGCCCAAATTAAGAAAAGAAGGGGTGAAGGGATAATTACAAGTCATAGCCCTTTTGGGCTATCCCAGATCAGGCATACTCCCCAGACGTTCACCCTCAACTTAAGTTAGAGATAGCCGAATTCCATAAGATGCTTAAATGGGTCTAAAGGTTCAGGCTATCCCTCCCTAAAGGAAAGGAATGACTGAAGATGTTACCGTTCTCCAGATAGTACTTTTAATAAGTTGAACTAGACTGTAACCTTCCGGATATTATGAGAGCCCGGAATACCCCCCAGAATTCTGCAACTCCTTACAAAAGAGTGTACAGAATTTGAGTTCGCGTGTTTATACAGAATTACTCTTTGAGACAATTCTAAAAATATATAGTTTTATTTAAGTGCCGACATTCATTTAAGAGCTGTTTAATCAGTCGCAACATTAACAATTCAAAATACAGATAGCTTACATTTCTTAATTCTCAGAGATCCTTATTCTCAAATCTTTACTTCGTTACATTTCTACATTTCTTACTTATTTCTAAATCCAGGACATCCACCAAAATCAATTACTTTGACTTCCCGAGACTCACAGTTAAAGACTTACAGAGATGCCTCTGAAGAGTTGTGAAATGCTTTGTCCGTTCAGTAAGTTCTGACTTTCTGTTGAAAAGGTCTTATTTTTATACCCTTTTGGCAGTGGTTTCTTCTTTGAAGTTCTCTGCTGATGTCAGCTAATTGTCTTTATTGATACTCTCTTTTGAATGCTTTCTATTTTACTATCAATTCAACTATTGCATGCATATCTATGTCTCTACCTTTAGGTGTTCCAAAAATCATCATGAAAACAATATGACAGCTATCTTTATTTGATGTCATTCTTACAAAATGCTATCATTCAATTCTTAATATTGGCTTTACTGGTTTTTAGCAGAAATTGTGTCTCCTTACTACTCCAAGTTCAATACAAACACAATGTAATTGCTTGGTGTCTCTATTGAAGTTATATCTTCAAAGTGTCCTCGTTGGTATCATATTTACTATATCTATAAATTAAAGACACTTTTTGACCAGAGTGTTTCATGCATTTCTAGCTATCTCAATTGGTTGCATATTTAATCGTGTTTCCTGTCTTCCAAGTTTAACATAAAAACGAATTGACCAGCAGGTGTTTCTTTTACTTGATGTCATCTTTTCAAAGGCACATGGTTCTTTTAATGTTTGTGTTTCTGTTTTACGTGTTAGTTCTTAACACTTTAAATTGGGCATTTTCATTGTGTTGGTTGCAAAATGTAGACCTTTCGGAAGCACCAATGGTTTGCTTCAATCTTTCATTGTTTTAATATTTTTAACTAATTCCCATTTCAAAGCTTGTTTACAATTTTGTTATCAACTGATCTTTATCTCAGAAGCCAGTATTTCTGTTTACAGCTTGTGTCTCAGAGGCTTTAGATTTTTAAACCCAGTATATCATGTATTAATAATATCAGTATTCTGTTCATATTATGGTGTATCTTTCTGAAATATCATGTATTCATTCACAGGGGACACCTCCGTTCACTTCATGGAAGTGGAGCAAATTAGGGGGATCAATAGGTGTAGTGAGGGCGAAACTCACAGGCTGTTACTATTTTCCCTGGATGGAAAATTGTACCAGGCCCTGTCCGCAGCCAGCAAGCTGGGGCAGGGAACCACGGCAGATTTAAAGGAGGAAATCCTGAGAGCCATGGGACAGCCCCAGGGTAGTCCGTTCTCCCGAGTGGAGAGAACGCTGCAGCTGGCTGGCGAAGCACCACAGGCATTCGCAGACAGGCTATGGCCTGTATATGAAAAGGCCATGGGTGGAATACTGGACAGGTTACAGCTGCAAGGGGGCCCCAGGAATCACTGGCTCAGGACCCTCGTGGCAAACAGTTTGCCACGAATAAGGGCAAAAGCAGAAGCCTGGTTTGACTCAGAGGACCTCGCGAATACGGAGGCAGGCGTGCTCAGAAAGCTCAGTCTAGCCTTTGAGGCCGATTCCGGGGAGGAGGTCAAACCAAAGGGAATGGGTCCACGAAATGAAATACAGTGAGGGTAATAGGAAGGAATGGCGTCAGGAAGGGGTTAGTGCAGAAAAGGCAAGGACATGTTTCGGGTGTGGGAAGACGGGACACTGGACGCGAGAGTGCCCGACCCAGAAAAAGGGGCAAGGCTGAGGGGATCCTCCAGTGCAAAAGGCACAGACTGTCGAGGCGAAGGGGGCGACCGGGGAACCATTTGACGTTCTGGTGGCTGCCCTTCGGACGGTTTTTGTGCAGGAGAAAGGGAGGGTAGACGCTGCCGTGAGCAGTTTGATCCCGACCGCTCCCGTATGCACTTCACTCTGACTAGAGCGCGGCCAGCCTGAGTACCTGTGTCCACTCACGTACGATGAATGGGGCAGACCTTGTGTGAAGATGGGGGTGGAGACGGTACACAGGAAGTACTTGGTGGACACCGGGGCCTCGAGCACGGTGATCCATTCAAGGGACCCGACCAATTCACCCTGGTCTAGCAGGATACCATTCAGTCTCGTGGGGTTCACAGGGAACGAGCAGGCGGGGGAAATGTCCAAACATTTGGCCATAGAACTAGGATCCCTCCATACCACGTGGGAGTGCGTCCTGATAAAGTGGGAACAGCCAGGGTCAGGAGTCCTAGGGGCCGACTTTATGTTAGCCCATCATATAATAGTGGATTTGAGGAATCACTGCCTATGGGGGGCAACGGATTCAGATAAAGCCGAGGAGGTGCTAGTGATCCCAAGAGATAGGGAAGGAAGGGGTAGTGTGTGTAGTGTGTGTACTATGAAGCCTAAGGGGAGTTACGACCTGGAGCAACTGGTCAGTAATACCTCAGCCAAGTATCAGACGAACGTGAGCATCAATCTCGCATCGTTCGCCAAACACAAACACGACTGTGGCCCTGTGACGGGGGTAGAAGTCCGAGTACACGGGGACCCCATGTCACGGCCACAAAAGCAGTATAATTTCCCCAGAGAGGCAGAAGCCGACTTGGAAACGGCACTGGGATCCCTGGTAGAACAGGAGGTGTTGAGGCCGATAGCCACCCACGTGAACTCACCACCCTGGCCGGTTAGGAAACCCGACCAGTCGTAGAAGGCCACCGTGGACTATCGGGTGCTCAATTAAAACATCCCAGCCTGCGCGGCCACAGTCGAGGCTGTTGCCGATCAGATAGGGAGCTTCCCAGCGACCGCAACCACTTTCACGGTGCTGGATATCTCCAATGGGTTTTGGTCGATTCCTCTAAAAAGGGAAGACCAATACAAGTTGGGCTTTACTTTTAAAGAGCAACAGTACACCTGAACATGCCTTCCCCAGAGTTTTCATAACAGCCCTTCCATATTCCACCAGCGTATGGAGGATGCCTTAAAGGGTTTTAGCCGACCTCAGCAGCTAGTACAGTATGTGGACGACTTGCTTTTGTTCTCTGCCGAGGGGGAGGAGCATGGGCCGCTACTGGCCGAGCTGCTCGAGCTGCTGAGGGAGGCCGGGTTTAATGTAAACCCGAAGAAAGCCCAGATCGGCCGTGAGGAAGTCAAATTCCTTGGGCTGACGGTAAGGGCAGGGGAAAGGGCCATCGATGAAGCAAAAAGAAAGTCAGTACAGGAGTTACCAATCCCCAACGTCATAACAGGGGTAAGATCCTTCCTGGGACTCACAGGGTACTGCAGGGATTTTACTGATGGTTACGCAGCCACGGGAGTCCCTCTGCTTCGGCTCCTCCGCAAGGGAGTCAGGTGGGAGTGGGACCAGAACTGCCAGGAAGCGTTCACACGCCTCAAGGAGGATTTGCAGACAGCTCCTGCACTGGGGGCCATCAACGGTGGGGAGGAATTCTTTTTAGAGGTAGCAGCCAGCGGGAATAGCTTGAGCACGTTGTTGCTCCAGGAGCGACACGGCAAGCTACGGCCCATGGTCTACTCATCTAGGGTTATCACTGAGGTAGAACAGGGATATTCCAACTGCGAGAGACATCTCCTGGCCACGCATTAGGCCATAAAGCACTCACAGCTCTTTACAGGATCATCCCTGATAGTTCTACTCACCCACCATACCTCCACTCAGATGTTGTTGGACGGGAGAATAAAGGAGGGGACAGTGAGCAGTGCTCGCATTGCTCGCTGGACTTTATTGCTCTCGCAGATGAATCTGAGAGTGCAGGGGTTGACCAAGCCCAATTTGGCAGCGAACATGATTTACCCAGGTATGGCCCACATGTGTACGGTAGAAGGGGTATGGCACGTGGATGTCGGGTTCCGGGCCGGGACATTTACGTGGACTGGTCCAGTTCGGTAGCAAAGGTGGAGCGCTTCACCAGACATGGGATCTATGACCCCACGGTTAAGATAGCTAAGGCCCTTAAACTCCCCAGCACCCTGAGCGCTCAGCACGCCGAACTGGCGGCGGTGGCATATGTGGTCACCCACCCCGACGAGTTCCCCATCCCCTACACCATCTGCTCGGACTCCATGTTTACATGTAATTCATACACCGAGTACCTGGCCATCTGGGCTCGGCGCGGTTTTAAATCCGTGGATGGGAAGCCCCTAGCAACAGCACCGCTGTTAGGGAGGATTTTGGAGGTCACGGGCACCTGGGGAGATCACTATATAAATAAGGTCAAGGCCCACTCTAAAGACAGAGCCCAGAGCGGAAGGTAACCAAAGCGCCGATGAGTTGGCCAAGAAGGGGGCCAGGGAAGGAGAGTTCTGGGATCCCTATGAAGTAGGCCTGGTAGAAGCACTCCGGGACAAGGGAGGAACACTGGGGGTAACTTTGACCCCAGACTTAAAACAAGTCCAAGCCCAGAATCCGGTCCTTAAGTCTATCCTGGGGAAGAAGGAAAAGGGCGAACAGGTAGAGGATCCGTTCGGAGCAGCGGATATTACCGTTAAAGAGAGGATGCCATCTGCCCCAGACCGGATATTGAGTCGCGCCCCCTGCCTTTCCGCCTGCCGCTAGCAACGACAGTTAGAGGGGAACGTTTTGCTGTCGGGATAGGGCTGGGGGGAACGCTATTTAAAGGAGGCCGCTTACTGCCTTTTTTTGTCTGCGACATCTTTGCACCATGCATTCTGAGAGAGCGATTCTGAGAGAGAGAGAGACTTCTGGAGTGGTTCAATGCTGCGTGAAGGAGTTTTGGGTACTGAGCAGCACTTTGCAGGTTCATTTTGATTTGACCTTCCTTGCATGAATTGAGAAGAGTCTATGGGGGCTGCACTCTGAGCTCTTTCCCTGGGCCTCTCCATTGTTCTTTCCAGCAGAATTGCTGTACAGGTCTCTCCAGGCCGAGATTCAAGGCTGCAATGAGCAGGGTGTGGCTGGAGAGCAAGATCGACCCTCACCTTTAAGAACTCGCCGGCGCCAGTATGTCTGTGTTCCAGTGCTAACTGACATCACATGAGCTTCGCCAGCGCTCTGAGGTAGCGCCTCGCTCCTCGGCGTTAGCGCCTTAAGACGGGTGTGTAGCGCCTGATTTAGCGCTCCAATCACCTCCAGGGGCGATAGAAGCCAAGTTTGCAGTCGGAGGCGATAATTAGCACCAGGCGCTAAACTTTGCACCCGGCCGATAATTGCGCCCCAAACGGGGCGATAACAAATTTCTCCCCCATGAAGTCAGGGATTTACCTAACATTCGTCACTTGTTTTATTGCCCAGCACTTGCACTTGTTTTTGCTTATAATGAATTATAAAAATAATCCTGACCGATAGATAGATTAAGTGAATGGGCAAAACTGTGCCAAATGGATTTCAATATAAGTAAGTGTGAGGTCATCCACTTTGAACCTAAAAAGGATAGATAAGAACATAAGAAATAGGAGCAGGAGTAGGCCATTCGGCCCTTTGAGCCTGCTCCGCCATTCAATAAGATCATGGCTGATCTTCTACCTCAACTCCACCTTCCCGCACTATCCCCATTGATTTACTAAATATCCAAAAATCTATTGATCTCTGTCTTGAATATACTCAACGACTGAGCCTCCACAGCCCTCTGGGGTAGAGAATTCCAAAGATTCACCACCCTCTGAGTGAAGAAATTTCTCCTCATCTCAGTCCTAAATGGCCAACCCCTCATTCTGAGACTGTGACACCTGGTTCTCAACTCCCCAGCCAAGGGAAACAGCCTCCCAGCATCTACCCTGTCAAGCCTTGTAAGACTTTTGTATGTTTCAATGAGATCACCTCTCATTCTTCTAAATGCTAGGGAATATAGGCCTAGTCTCCTCAATCTGTCCTCATAGGGCAATCCCCCCATCCCAGGAATCAGAGCAATCTCTAAGTAGTGAAAAGTTAGAAACAGTGGAGGCCCAAAGAGATTTGGAGGTCAATGTACATAGATCATTAAATGCCATGGACAGATACAAAAAATAATCACAAAGACTAATGGCATACGTGCCTTTATATCTAGAGGATTAGAGTACAAGGGCATAGAAGTCATGCTGCAGCTATACAAAGTCCTGGTTAGTCCACACCTGGAGTACTTTGTTCAGTTCTGGGCACCACACCTTAGGAAGGATCTATTGGCTTTGGAGCGAGTGCAGAGTAGTTTTATGCGAATGATACCTGGAATCCAAAGGTTAAAGTAGGAGGAGAGATTACACAAGGTAGATTTGTATTCTCTGCAATTTAGAAGTTTAAGGGGTGATCTTGATCGAAGTTTTCAAGATATTAAGGGGAACTGATAGGGTAGATGGAGAGAAATTATTTCTGCTGATTGGGGAGTCTAGTACTAGGGGACATAGCCTAAAAATTAGAGCCAGGCCTTTCAGGCGTAAAGTTAGGAAACACTTCAACAACAACAACTTGTATTTATATAGAACCTTTAACATAGTAAAACATTCCAAGGCGCTTTATAGCAGTGTTATTACATAGGATTACATAGAAACATAGAAACAGAGAAGATAGGAGCAGGAGTAGGCCATTCGGCCCTTCGAACCTGCTCCGCCATTCAATGTGATCATGGCTGATCACATTGGTAGGATATACAGCACAGAAATGGGCCATTTGGCCGAACCAGTCTATGCCGGTGTTTATGCTCCACTCGAGTCTTCCCTCATCTAACCCTATCAGCATAGCCCTCTATTCCCTTCTCCCTCATACGCTTATCTAACCGCCCCTTAAATGCATCTATACTATTCGCTTCAACCACTCCCTGTGGTAGCGAGTTCCACATTCTCACCACTCTCTAGATAAAGAAGTTTCTTCTGAATTCCCTATTTGATTTTTTGGTGACTATCTTATTTTGATGGCCTCTAGTTTTGCTCTTCCCCACAACTGAAAACTCTCTCTCTCTATCTGCTCTATCAAAACCTTTCATGATTTTAATGACCTCTATTAAGTCACCCCTCAGCCTTCTCGTTTCAAGAGAAAAGATACCCAGCCTGTAGATCCTTTCCTGATAGCTACAGCCTCGCATTTCTGGTATCATCCTGGTAAATCTTCTCTGCACCCTCTCCAGTCCTCTGTAGCTTTTTTATTATATGGCGACCAGAATTGCACACAGTACTCCAAGTGTGGTCGAACCAGGGTTCGATACAAGTTTAGCATAACTTCACTACTTTTCAATTCTATCCCTCTAGAAATGAACCCTAGTGCTTGGTTTGCTTTATTATGGCCTTGTTAACCTGTGTCGAAACTTTTAGTGATTTGTGTATTTGTACTCCCTTTGTTCCTTTATCCCATTTAGATTCATATTTTCTAATTATATGTGAGCTCCCTATTTTTCTTACCAAAACATATTACCTCACATTTATCTGTGTTGAATTTCATTTGCCAATTATATGCCCATTCTGCAAGTTTATCAATGTCTTCTTGTAATTTGTTGCAGTCCTCCTCAGTATTGGCTTCCCCCCCAATTTGGTGTCATCCGCAAATTTAGAAATTGTGTTTTTGATTCCAAAGTCTAAATCATTAATATAAATTGTGAACAACAGTGGGCCCAGCACTGATCCTTGTGGAACACCATTACCCACCTTCTGCTACTCTGAATAGCTACCCTTGTAAGCATCGAACGCAGGCCCCAAGTTCATTTCAGACTTTTTGAATGATTGTTACCAACAGCCTGTTTGGAGAAGATGGGAGGGGCCCAGGTGCTCAGGGACAGGAGATTCCAGCCAGGCCTACAAACTAATTATGGGAGAATTTCTGGGCAGACAGAATTCTCTGGGAAGACAATGGGCTCAGGCTAGGTGACTCATACAGTGACGAGCACCTAGATGAGATAGCCCCGAAGGCGGGAAGCGGACAAAGGAGGGCCATTGTAAATTAATGGGAAGCCACTTAGCCCAGGATCAAGTGAGAATTGTGGCCCATCATCTGCCATTAAGATGGGCACCTAGATGGGATAGACAAAAAGACGGGAAACCAGACAAACAAGACAAAGAAAGGTGATTAAAAAAGACATCACTGCAACTACACAGACCAGAGTGAACTTTTAGGATATAGAGAAGGCAGCTTTGTCATTTCCTCTCTCTCACTTGCTCGAAACCACCACGAGCGACAAAAGCCTCGCCTTGCTCTCTGACTGTAGGAACAAACCTCGAGACTGGGACTTGAATACTGCATCGGCGATACGGAACCAGGAGACACGTTCTACATAGGAGAGCAGCGGCCAAGAAAACTGACAATCGGGTGAGCATTGTCCAAGGCCACGAATCCTTAAGACCACCGGTACTGTTTGAGGGGGTGTTGTGTGTCCCAACCAAGCCAGAGGGGTTTAGTGCGGAGGTTCTGTGTGTATTATATAGTGTATGTTCCGGGGTTTGTGGGACAAGTCCATGTTATACTCTGTATTGCAGCACAGTGTGATTTTAGGCATCTTAATACGAGACAGGGGCTTGTTCGACGGGCCAAGTTGTATTGTTGTACTGTTTGTTTTACGCTACCAGGCATTTTACGTACTGGTGGCGGGTGTGTGTGTTAGCCTTATTAAATACCGTATGGTTGAGTCTGAAAAGCTTGTCTGTGTCCCAATCCTGCTCACCGTAATTCCTGTCTTATACAACTAGGTAGGAGGAGTGTTTCGAACCAGCAAAGCAAACCATCTACAGAATTGGCAACCGCGGCAGGTCGGTTGTGTGAACAGGATCATGGAAAGTTTAGAGGGCAAGAGATCTGCGATGGGGGACAGAATTTCCTACAATGTGTTTGGTAAAGTTTGTGGGCTAGATTTTCAGTATAGACAGTTTTGGGGCGCTAACCTTAGCGCCCGCCCGAAGTTAGCGCCCGCCCCAAAGTAGCGCCCCGTTGCCGGAAATTCAGTGGCTTCGCCCTAAGAGAGTGGTGGAGCGCTAAAAGAGGCGTTCCACTCCTACCTTTAGGCGCTAAGCCGGCGGTCCAGAGGGATAGCGCCCAGGCGGGGCGCAGCGCGGGTGCGGTCATTTTTGCACTGACAGCAGACCCCGTGGTGCCGACCAGCTGTTAAAGGGGGAAGGGACGAATTGGTCTGCTGCCACGCCCTGCACACTGCAGCCTTGCAAAGAGGCCTCAACACTGCTGCTCAGCCCCAGGGAGTCATGGCAACGCCAGAGAAGGCCCGTCAGCGTGCCCTGCGCTTCTCAGAGGGTGATCTGGACATAATGGTCACAGCTCTGGAGGTGAGGCGCAAGATCTTGTTTCCAGAGAGTGGGAGGAATCCAACCCACCATGACTACACCAAAGCCTGGAAGCAGATCGCCCAGAGGGTGACGTTCACTGGCGAGGCCCCCAGGACCCACAAACAATGCCGTAAAAAATACAACGATCTGACCAGGATTGTGAAGGTGAGTAGCCTTTCCAGTCTCCTCCTCATTCTTGCATGTACACCTGACATGATGGGCAAAGGGACCTGAAAGTCCTATTGGCCAGCCCTCAGCCAGCAGCATTCGGACAGTCATGAGCATCTAATGGCCATTCGGCACTCTACACTTTGGCCAAGCTATTCCACCATGGGAGGCAGTGCACAGTACATCAGGGCTTCACTCTGTCCAAGCTATTCCACCATGGGAGGCAGTGCACAGTACATCAGGGCTTCACTGCGCACTTACAGCCCGTCCTTTCTCTTGCAGGCTAAAGTAGCGTTTAATCGCCAGGCCTGTGCCAGGGGTGGCCGCGCCAAGCTGCAGAAGCTCACTCGGCTGGAGGAGCGCGTGTGTGCGCTCATGGGAGCCCGTGTGATTGTCCCCACAGCGTGCGGTGTATCCGACCCTCCACTGCCCGGCAATGGTAAGGACCTCGCCTTTTGGCCCTCTCGCGTCGCACTGGCCCATCCGAGCTACCTCCTTTGCCACTGTCCCACCAATGCGCTGAATCCCACCAGTCCTAACTCCCTCGCTGACGCCGTCTCCTCACTCTGAAGCTACTCTTGTGCATTCCTGCTTTCAGCTGGTGACGACCAGGACCCTGAAGCTGCCAGTGACAGCACCTCCGACCAGGAGGAGGAGGAGGAGCAAGCCGGACCTTCGGGGGAACAGTCACGTCCCGCAGGAGAGGAGGAAATGCTTGACACCTCCTCACTGGACGAGTGCCTGGAGGAACTGTCGCAGGGCAATGCAGCTTCTGGGACCAGTGGCGTCCAGCCACCCAGCAGCCGTGCGCGTGGCCCGCGGCCTTCCCCCCAAAGGGGGGAAGGATCAGAGGGGAGTGCTGCTGCTCGGCACACTCGCCGTCACCAACGCGGCAAGGGTCCCCTAGTTCGGCCCCCTCCTCCCCAGCGGGAGAGTCGCGACTCCAGTCCGGACACCTTCACTTCGGAGGAGGTGCGGAAGCTGGATAAGATGGCCGACGACTCGGACCGGCGCCACACGGAGCTCATGAGCGTGGTGGGGCGCATGCCTGAGGCCATCGAGTCGCTGGCGACCAGTGTGCGCGAGTTCGGGGCAGCAACTGCCGCGAGTGGCCGCATGCTGACTGATGCCGTCAAGACCCTGGCGGATGTGATGCGCGCGCACACCAGGACCACAGGGCCACTCACTGCTGCCACACGCGCTGTCTCAGGCAGGCATCGCCAGGGCAGGCGCCGCGCTGGACCATCCCAGCAAGCCGCCCGTCGGCTGATTGCTGCGGATCCTGCAGTGCGGGCCCGGCCGAGTGCCACCGCGCCACAGCACCAGCCAGCGCATCCCAGACGCCAGCTGGCCCACATTGCGCCATCCGTCGCCGCCATTCCCCCTCTGGGGCATCAAGGGCAAGCGGCTGCAGCTGATGGTGGCCAGGCTCAGGTGCGCCACTCAGCAGACGGCCCCTCGAGGCCCAAACGCCGTGTAGGTCGTCCCCCAGCGGCATCTGGCGGAAGGGCATCTGAGCCTCAGGCGCCTTCCCCCAGCCTCGCAGCAGCCACTGGGCAGAGCTTGCGAAGGAGCAGCAGGCCGGGCAGGGGAGGCAAAATGCTGGCCAAGGTCTCGCCCTCGCGGGCCACTCAGTAGAGGGTGTGGGCAGCTTTCCTTTAATATGGCGGTGGCCATCTTTATTTTGCCCATGGTTGTGCTTTTGGAGGGCTTATTTTTTGCGTTAGGCCGACGTTGAGGCCCGGTTTGAATAAAGGTGGAGTGGCTCCTCCCCAGTTTGTGGGAGTGAGTCGTTTGTTGGGCCCGTTTATTGTTTTTGGGGATTCATGTGGGAAGGGCTTTTCATTTTTGTGCAACAAAAAATAATCTTTATTCATGCAGTCTCCATGGTTGTTCTTCTTAGTGTTTGTTGGCTTCGCCAGCTGAGGGCTTGCGGAGCGGCTGCATTCATCTTCCCTCATGGCCCCTGGCCATTCCCTGACAGGGGGCTTAGAAGTACCGTGGAATAAGGTGGCGTCGTGCGGCCCTTGGCCCTGGTCGCTCCCTCCTGGGAACGTACTCCTGCTCCTCCTCCTCCTCCTCATGCTCCTCCTCCTGAGGTGCTGGTCCAACGTCAGGTGGCAGTGCCTGAGTCCTGCGGATAGCCAGGTTGTGTAGCATGCAGCAAACCACCACAAATTGGGAGACCCGGTCTGGCGAATACTGGAGAGCTCCTCCGGAGCGATCAAGGCAGCGGAACCGCTGCTTGAGGACCCCAATAGTTAGCTCGATGATGTTGCGGATGGTTTGATGGCTCTCGTTGTAGGCCTCTTCAGCAGCGGTCCTGGGCGCGCGGAGCGGGGTCATGAGCCAGGTGCACAAAGGATAGCCTTTGTCCCCGATGAGCCATCCTCTTGGGGGAGGCTGTGCCTGGAACATGTCATGCACAGTACTCTGCCGCAGGATAAAGGCATCGTGGCTGCTGCCTGGGAAGCTGGCATTGACTGCCATGATGCGCTGCTTGTGGTCACATACCAGCTGCACATTCAGAGAATGGTAGCCCTTCCTGTTGCGATACTGCTCGCTATGCTCCAGAGGGGCCCGCAAAGCCACATGCGTACAGTCAATGGCGCCCTGCACCAAGGGGAATTCCCCGAGTCTGGCAAATCCCAATGCGCGCTGATGCTGGCTCTCGAGGGCCATGGGGAAGGAGATGAATTGGCTTCTCCTTCTGAACAGTGCTTCGGTCACGTGGCGGATGCAGCGATGCGCGCCATACTGGGAGATGTTTGCTATGTCCCCAGCAGCGTATTGGAAGGAGCCGGTGGCATAGAAGTTCAATGCCACCGTCACCTTCACTTCCACCGACAGAGACGTCCTGCACCTGAGCTTTGGCCGCAGATCTCGGCGAAGCAGGTGGCAGATCTCTGCAATCACCTCCTTTCGGAATCGGAGCCTTCTAACACATCGCGCGGCACTCATGTTTAGGTAGGAGCGCTGCTGGCGGTATAGCCTGACTGGGTAAGGCCTACGTGGCCGACGCCTGTAGCCCCCTCTGCCTCTAGCCAGGGCTGCCCCTCTCACAATGCGTCTGCGAGCCCTACGGACATGGCGCTGCAGCTGCGCGTTGGCACCCCATGCAGCCCCCATCAAATCCTGGCAAACAGTCTAATTTCCAAATGGCCACTTGCAGCGCTATGGCCCGAGTCCAAAAATACCTGGCTCTTGCTGCTTGAAACCAGTTAGCTATCCTCCTTGTTGTGTCTCCAGAAATGCGTTGCACAAGACTGTTTTCTGAAAAAAGGATGGCCTTTATACTGGAGAGGACGTTCCCTTTAATTAGCGCCCCCCGGGGCCCGCGCTGGTTGTGTTGCGTTCCTTTTTCCAAACGCTCCGGCCGCCCGCCGCACAATGGGGCGGTCCGACTGAAGTTTGCAATCGGGGCGACCAAAGGGCGTTGCACGAGGATGTGACGTCATTTTCTGCGCACGCATCCGGGCGGGCGCTAAACTTTGCGCCGGCGCTAACGGGCAACTTAATTTGGGGCGGGGCGCAAACTGCGCTGCGCCCGGGCGCTACACGCATAGCGCCCGGAAATCACTTCTCTTAAGGCGCTAACTGCTGGCACAAGCGACTGAAAATCTAGCCCAATGTGTCTCAGCAGTGGGTGCTGGAGATGTTGCATTCTGACAGTCCTCAGGATAGGGCTGCTGAGTGGACAGGGAGCAAGGAGCATAAAAAGTCTAAGGAAAAGGCGATTTGGCTTCTGTGCCTGAAGAAACAGGTCCAACTGCTCAGGGAGCAGGTTGGAAAGCTGCAGGCCGAGCTCAGTGAATCAGAAGAAAAGTCAGGCGCAAGGGGATAGTCGGGAGTAGACTAGTGGAGGAGTTGCGTGAGGAAAGAGAGGAGAAACGCACACAGGAGGAAACCTCCCGTAACACCGGGGAGTACCTGCAGTGCCAGGTCACTGAGGCCAAGCTCAATGAGCAGGCTGTAAGGGAGGAGAACGCCCGCTTAAAGGGTAAAGTTGACGGGCTAGAGGGGCAGCTTAGAGACATAAAGGCAGCCTACAGGGTAGCCAGGAGCAGTGGGTATGAGGATTTAAACCACGGGCCCTGTGAGGAAAGGATAAAGGGTCTGACCCAAGTGTTCAGTCTGTGTGTCCCAGTTATGCTTATTATAAATCACTGGACACAGACCACAAGAATAACTTTAACAGATCTTTACTATTCGGAGGTCAGGGCTGAACTGCCCAGTAAATCACTACACAACGCTTATGTACCGGTGTGGTCACCACCGGTACTACAGTATACAGCAGCCACGAGAAAGTAGTACATCTCTTAAGGTAGTTCTCTTAAGGTGGAACAGGTTACATACACCACAATCCTCCCTTTTTAGCTTAACAGTTATATTCCCATTTAACATAACATAATAACATATAGATATATATATATATATACAACTTCATGCAAAACAGTTCAAAGATTCAGTCTCTGAGGAGGCCTCCTGATTCGAGTTGGATAACGCCTTTCAGGGGTCTCTGATTCTCGTTGCTGGGGTGACTCATCTAGTTGATCTCTTATGGATTGGACATCATCATCAGGTACATTCACTTCTGAGGTAGATGCTTCAGGTTCACTAACTTCTTCCACGGTTGTCTCTGCCGTAACCCTGGGTTCGACCCTTGTTCTCGATTCTACCAGTTGGTCAGCATGCCGCCGTATTACATTTTCACCAATATCTACCGTGTACATCAGGGGTCCTTGTCTGGCCCGAATTGTTCCAGATTGCCATTTCTTGTTTTTAAAGTCCCGGGCTAACACTGGTTGTCCTATTTCGAAACTCCGAGTGGTCTTGTTATTTATATGCTGGAACTGTTTGTTTTCAACTTCCCTCCGCACATTTGGTTTTAACAAGTCCAACCTGGACCGCAACCTCCTGTTATAGAACATCATGGCAGGACTTTGGTTTGTCACTGCATGAGTGGCGTTTCGATATGCCAGTAGGAATTTGTCCACCTTGTGTTGTAGTGGAATCTGATCTTCGCTCATGGCCTTTATTGCTTTTTTGAACGTTTGTACAAATCTCTCGGCCAACCCGTTTGTAGCCGGATGATATGGGGCAGAGGTATAATGTTTCACCCCATTCTTCTTCATGAATTTCTGGAATTCTTCTGACACGAACTGCGGTCCGTTGTCTGAACATATTTGTTCTGGCAATCCATTTCTTGCAAATATCGTTCTTAGCACCGCGATCGTCTTTTCCGAGGTAGTGGTAGTCATCTTAATCACTTCTGGCCATTTAGAATGTGCGTCCACCGCAATTAAAAACATGGAGTCCATGAATGGACCAGCAAAGTCAATATGTACACGTTGCCATGGGGTTGAAGGCCATTCCCATGGATGCAGCGGTGCAATCGGAGGTGCATTTTGCACTTTTTGGCACCCTGAGCAGCTTTTCGTCAGATCCTCTATCTGTTGGTCGATACCCGGCCACCACACATAAGCCCTAGCAAGGCTTTTCATCTTGACTCCCCCCAGATGACCTTCATGCAGTTCCTTTAGAACTCTCTCTCTTAACTTAGGAGGAATAATCACCCTTGTTCCATACATCAATGTTCCTTGACAGACGGACAGCTGTTCTCGTCTTGCGGAGAATGCCGGTAACAGTGGATCACCATGTGCTGGCCATCCCTTCACTGTCACTTCGTAGACCCGGGACAGTGTCGGGTCGTTCCTGGTTTCTTTTTCAATACTTGCATTGGTGACTGGTATACATTCGATGATGGTCGAGTGAAATAACTCAACAGGGTCAACCGTCGGTGCCTCCTCCTCTGTAGGTAGTGGCAGGCGCGACAGCCCATCAGCATTACCATGCTGCTTTGTACCTTTGAATTCGATCTGATATTGATGTGCCCCTAGGAAAAGGGACCATCTCTGGAGTCTCTGTGCTGTCATCACCGAAACACCCTTCTTAGGGTTAAAAATGGATACCAACGGCTGGTGGTCTGTCAGAAGCGTAAACATTTGGCCCTGCAGGTAATGATTAAGCTTCTTTACTCCCCACACAAGGCCGAGAGCCTCCCTATCTATCTGAGCATAGTTGCGCTCAGCGGAGGTCAATGATCTGGATGCGAACGCAACTGGCCTCTCCAGGCCATTTGGCAACTTGTGTGAGAGTACTGCCCCAATACCATATGGAGAAGCATCACAAGCCAAACGAATAGGCAGCGTTGGGTTGAAGTGAGCCAACACTTCCTCTGAGGTGATCAATGCCTTGCTTTTGCGAAAGGCCCTCTTACAGTCCTCGCTCCACTTCCATGGTATTCCCTTCTGCAGAAGAGCGTTCAGCAGGTGCAGCACCGTGGATAAATTTGGCAGAAACTTATGGTAATAGTTAATCAACCCTAGGAACGACCTCAACTGGGATACATTATCCGGAGCGGGAACCTTCTCAACAGCTTCGATCTTGTCAGGAGACTTATGAAGCCCCTCCTGGTCAATGACATGACCACAGTACGAGATCCGCTTCTGAAAGAACTCACATTTCTGGCGATTAACTCGAAGTCCATATTCTTTCAATCTGGTGAGCACCGGTTCCAAATTTGCAAGCTGTTCCTCGTCATCATCTCCTGTAATCAAAATATCGTCCAGGTAACATTGTGTGCCTGGAATTCCCTGTAATACCTGCTCCATGGCCCTCTGCCAAATTGCTGGAGCCGATGCCACTCCAAAAACCAGTCTATTATACCGGTACAAGCCTCTGTGCGTGTTGATCGTGAGATACTGGCGTGACTCTTCCTCAACTTCCATCTGTAAGTACGCCTGCGCCAGGTCTATCCTGGTGAAGTGCTTCCCGCCAGACAACGAAGCGAAGATATCCTCAATCTGCGGAAGCGGATACTGCACCGTGTGAAGCACCGGATTAACAGTGATCTTGAAATCTCCACAGATGCGAACCTTCCCCGGTTCCCCCGGCTTGTTGCTCGATGAACGCTTCATGACGGGGACAATGGGCGTGGCCCACTCACTCCAGTCTACCTTAGACAGTACTCCTGAACGTTCTAGCCCTTCCAGCTCAGCTTCCACAGCAGGTCGTATCGCATAAGGTACCGGTCTGGCTTTGAAAAATTTCGGGTTTGCATGTTCTTCAACCTTGATGTTTGCCGTAATTCCTCTCAGTGTTCCCAGTCCCTGTTGGAACACCTCTTTAGCATCGTCCAATATTCTGGACAATCGTTTAGGTTTGACATCTTTTTTACCGGAATCTACCGTTAGTGCTTTTAAGGAATGCCAGTCCATATTTATTTTCCTAATCCACTCCCGTCCCAGTAGTGGTGGACCTCCCTCAGGTAGCACATATAAGTCCATTCCTCGGCTTTCTTTGCCCTTGTGGACCACCTTTACCTCTATCTTCCCGATGGGGTATACTCTTTGCCCCGTGTATGTTTTCAATACAATCTCCGTATCCCGTAGGGGAATATGTGGGAATAACCTTTTGTAATCTTGCTTATTCATGACCGTCAATGCCGATCCAGTGTCCAGTTCCATCTTCACTTGGACTCCTGCTATCTGAAGTGTGACCCAGATTGTTTGGAGGTCTGCTTCCTTACCAACATTGTGTACTCTTAGACTACCCAGTTCATTACTGCTGGAGTCTGAATTTGACTTCTGTTCGTTCGAACTGTTCTCGGTCACCTTGTGTACCTTTCTGTACTTTTCCTGCGGTGACTTTTTGTTGCTGGTCTTCTTTCCTGACCGGCATACTTTAGCTATGTGACCAAGCCTGCCACATTTTCTGCATTCCTGATTTTGGAACCAGCACTGGTTCTGATCGTGCGTTGTCTTTCCACAACAATAACATTTTACTGTACCCAAGACCATTTGATTGGTGCTGAGTTCCGGTGACCGTAGCTGCATTTCCGCAGTGCCTCTCGCTGCGGCTTCGTGCGATGCTGCAATAGTGACAGCTTTATCAAGCGCAAGATTATTCTCCTCAAGCAGTCGCTTTTGTGCTCCTTCTTTTAATAATCCACACACAAATTTATCTCTCAGCGCATTTGCTAGTCCTGTTCCAAACTGACAGTACTTTGATAGCTTACGCAGTTCAATTAAAAATTCAGCGTTGCTTTCGTCTTTCAGCTGCGTTCTTCTGTAAAATTTAAATAGTTCCGCTATCAGCGGCGGCGTGGGGTTTAAATGATTTTTCAGGACAGTAACAATATTCGCGAAAGTCTGATCCGCTGGTTTATCTGGTGATAGAAGGTGTTTCAATAGCCCTCATGTCTTCGCACCCATTGAGCTTAATAAGGTTAGTGCTTTCTCATCATCTGGTACCTTATTTGCTTTACAATAAACTTCCATGCGTTCTACATACGTGGTCCAATCTTCGATATCGCTATCAAAGGTATTAATGTTCCCATGTTTTGGCACCCTTGCAAGTTTTTAAATTTTTTTTTTCAAAATGGCGGCTTCCCGCGCTTGTCTTCTTCCCCCGCCTACTAAAATGGCGGCTTCCCGTGCTTGGCGGTCTTTCCCGCGCTCGTCTTCTTCCCCCGCCGACTACACTGGCGGATTCCCACATTTGCCTTCTTCCCCCGCTGGCTGCAATGGCGATTGCCGTGCTGCTGCCGTTCTCGCCTCCCCAGCGGTTCTCAATTCCCCGACGCTGCATTTACTCCCCCGCGGTTCCCGTGGGCATTCACGCTTCCCCTGCTGTTGCGCCTCTCAGCCCCGCATGCAGCCCGGTCCTTTACACCGGCTGCGTTTGAGTTCTCCGCGGCTCTCGTGCCTTAAGCTGCCCCAGTCGCTGCGCCTCTCGGCCTCGTTTGCAGCCCGACCCTTTTCACCGGCTGTGGTCGAGTTCTCCGCACTTTTTCCTCTGTTTTCCCTCCCACAGTCAACGCGGCCGACTTTCTGCTCGTGTCGCTGATCGGCTTACCCACCACCGTGGTAGAAGGGATGATCACTGCCTGTCGCTGATGGAGGGCTTCGCGGTCAGAATTTTTTTTTTTTTTTTTCATCCCGGGTTCTCGATGCCTCCCGTGCGATGGTGCTCAGCAGGATGATGAGGGCGGATGCCTCTTCTCGACGCCCGTTCTGAGGACGAAGCTGCCTTGGATGTAAAACTGCCGCAGGGTAAGATTGGACTCGTCACCACTGTTAAGTCTGTGTGTCCCAGTTATGCTTATTGTAAATCACTGGACACAGACCACAAGAATAACTTTAACAGGTCCTTACTATTCGGAGGTCAGGGCTGAACTGCCCAGTAAATCACTACACAACGCTTATATACCGGTGTGGTCACCACCGGTACTACAGTATACAGCAGCCAAGAGAAAGTAGTACATCTCTTAAGGTAGTTCTCTTAAGGTGGAACAGGTTACATACACCACACCAAGCCCTGTCCAAAGCCAGAGGGATGGTTTGTTTAACAACCCCAGGGGAAGCTCGGGTGGACTGGGAAGAGGAAAGACAGAGGTCTGAGGATTGGGTCTGGGATAGGGAAGTTCCACCAGCGCCGGAAGTGCCACCGAAACCAGCGTACCCTCAGTGGCAGCAAAAGTACGGTCCGCCTGCACCTAACAGTGCTCAGGGCCCGCTGCAGACCGATTACGTGGTCTCATTTACCACCCCACAACTGCAGGCTCTGACAGCAAGCATGCCCAAAGTAAGAAAAGGGGACCCCTCTGTTCACTTCATGGAAGTGGAGCAAATTGGGGGGATCAATGGGTGTAGTGAGGGCGAAACTCACAGGCTGTTACTATTTTCCCTGGATGGAAAATTGTACCAGGCCCTGTCTGCAGCCACCAAGCTGGGGCAGGGAACCACAGCAGGTTTAAAGGAGGAAATCCTGAGAGCCATGGGACTCTCCACTCGGTAGTCCGTTCTCCCGAGTGGAGAGAACGCTGCAGCTGGCTGGCGAAGCACCACAGGCATTCGCAGACAGGCTATGGCCTGTATAAGAAAAGGCCACGGGTGGAATAGAAACATAGAAGATAGGAGCAGGAGTAGGCTATTCGGCCCTTCGAGACTGCTCCGCCATTCAATGAGATCATGGCTGATCATCCAAATTCAGTAAGCTGTCCCTGCCTTCTCCCCATATCCCTTTAGCCTTAAGAAATATATCTAACTCCTTCTTGAATATATTTAATGAATTGGCCTCCACTGCCATCCCAGGTATCAGTCTGATGAATCTTCGCTGCACTCCCTCCATGGCAAGAACATCCTTCCTCAGATAAGGCGACCAAAACTGCACACAATACTCAAGATGTGGTCTCACCAAGGCCCTGTACAACTGCAGCAAGACCTCCTTGTTCCTGTACTCGAATCCTCTCGCTACAAAGGCCAAAATACCATTTGCCTTCTTAACCACCTGCTGCACCTGCATGCTTACCTTCAGCGACTGGTGCACAAGGACACCCAGGTCTCGTTGCACTTCCCCTTCTCCCAATCTATTGCTGTTCAGATAATAATCTGCCTTCCTGTTTTTGCCACCAAAGTGGATAACCTCACATTTATCCACATTATACTGCATCTGCCATGCTTCTGCCCAATCACCCAACCTGTCCAAATCATACTGGAGTTTCTCAGCATCCTCCTCACAGCACACACGCCCACCCAGCTTTGTGTCGTCTGCAAACTTGGAGATATTATATCTAGTTCCCTCGTCTAGATCATTTATATATATTGTGATTAGCTGGGGTCCTAGGACCAATCCCTACGGTACCCCACTCGTCACTGCCTGCCACGTGGAAAAAGACCCGTTTATTCCAACTCTTTGCTTCCTGTCTGCCAACGAGTTCTCTATCCAAGTCAGTACCTTGCCCCCAATGCCATGTGCCTTAACTTTACATGCTAATCTCTTTTGTGGGATGGTGATACGAGACAGGTTACAGCTACAAGGGGGCCCCAGGAATCACTGGCTCAGGACCCTCATGGCAAACAGTTTGCCACGAATAAGGGCAAAAGCAGAAGTCTGATTTGACTCTGAGGACCTCGCGAATACGGAGGCAGGCGTGCTCAGAAAGCTGAGCCTAGCCTTTAAGGCCGATTCCGGGGAGACGGTCAAACCAAAGGGAAGGGTCCACGAAATGAAATCCAGTGAGGGTAATAGGAAGGAATGGCGTCAGGAAGGGGTTAGTGCAGAAAAGGCAAGGACATGTTTCGGGTGTGGGAAGACGGGACACTGGAGGAGAGAGTGCCCGACCCAGAAAAAGGGGCAAGGCCGAAAGGATCCTCCGGTGCAGAAAGGCACAGACTGTCGAGGTGAAGGGGGCGACCGGGGAACCGTTTGACGTTCTGGTGGCTGCCCTTCGAATGTTTTTTGTGCAGGAGAAAGGGAGAGTAGACGCTGCCGTGAGCAGTGAGATCCCGACCGCTCCCGTATGCCCTTCACTCTGACTAGAACGCGCCTGTAGTGTATGTACCTTTAAGAGAGAACTACTTTTACAGCTCCTGTATACTGTAGTACCGGCAGTGACCACACCTGTATATAAGCCTTGAGCACGCCTCTGTACTGTTAGTCTTTAGACTACCCTCCTCCAGTAAACACCTGTTGATTGTTAATTTACAGCCTCCATCTAGTTATTGGAAAACATCATACCTTAAGAATCACGGATTCAACAGTGGCGACAAGGTCGATTCGAATCTACCTGCAACTCTGCATTTCCTTTCAAGGATTCGCTCCGGGAGGACGGTGGAAGAAAGTCGAGGCCAGAAGCACGGGCGTCGACCACGAGCAACCGCCCAGTCATCCGGCAGAGAGTGAACATCGCAGGGGAGGCTGTTAAGAGCTGGGCTTGGTTCTCCAGCCACGACGATCCAGCAACAGACTGGCAACAGGTACAGCGCAGACCCTTCCCGGACAGCGGCGGCTGGAGCCGACCGACGGCACAGAAAAGGCCGAGCAGCGTCGACGGGGTAAGAGAGAGGGTGAAGCTCACAGGACACAGCCGGGGGTTGAAAACCGAGCGGCGTCGACGGAAAACAAAAAGAGAGAGAGGGTAAAGCAGCAGTCGGGTTCAGGACCGAGCGGCAGCAACGAGAGAGGCGCACAGGAGAACGTGCAGAGCACAGCCAGGGCTCAAGGGTTGAACAGTGTCCACGGGGGAAGGAAAGGAAGCGCGGGAGACGCCACTGAGAAGGAGGGAGAGCGCGGGAGACGCCATTTTAGAAGCCGCAGCGGAGAAGAAGGGCGAGCGCGGGAGACGCCATTTTGTGCCAGCGGAGAAGAAGGGAGAGCATGGGAGATGCCATTTTAGACAGTTTAATCACACCCAGGGATGCCAAAGAGTGGCAGTATCACTGCGTTCGACAATGAAGTCGAAGGTTGGGCGACATATGTGGAACGCATTGAGGTGTACTGCAAGGCGAATGAAGTGCCAGATGCTAGGAAAGCACTGGTTTTGTTGAATTCCATGGGTGCAAAAACTTATGGCTTACTGCGAAACCTAATAACCACAGAGAAGCCAGTGGATAAGAATTTCGAAAGCATAGTGGAAATCCTACAGGACCACTTAAACCCCACACCGCTGCTGATAGCAGAAAGATTTAAGTTCCACAAAAGGAACCAGCATAAAGACGAAAGTAATGCTGAGTACTTAACGGAACTGCGCAAGCTATCGAAACACTGCCAGTTTGGATTGGGACTAGCAGATACGTTAAGGGACAAGTTTGTGTGTGGGCTTCAAAGTGAAGGAACCCAGAAACGGCTTCTATCAGAAAAGGATCTTACGCTGGACAAGGCTTTCAGCATGGCAGTATCACACGAAGCAGCCGCGCGGGGTGCTGCAGAGATACAACGGAGACCGCAAGAATATGGCACCAATGAAATGTCATATGGAGCAGGGAAGTGTTATCGCTGCGGCAGAACAACACACGACCAGAAGGATTGTTGGTTCAAGGACCAAGTGTGCAGACAGTGTGGAAAAGCAGGACACATAGCAAGAGTCTGCAGGTCAGGGAAGAAAACCAGCAGCAAGAAATCTCCACAGGAGAAGTACAAAAAGGTACATAAGGTGATGGACAGTAGTTCAGACGAACAGAAAAGTGATACAGACTCCGGAAGCAAGGAGCTGGGTTGTCTAAAACGACATAAGGTAATCAAAATGGAGGATCACCATACTGTCTGGGTCACGCTCAAGATAGACGGAGTCCAAGTGAAAATGGAATTGGACACAGGATCAGCCCTAACAGTCATAAACCAAAGGGACTACAAGCGGCTATTTTCACATATACCCTTGAAAGCTACAGAGATTGTCTTGAAGACGTATACGGGGCAAAAAGTCTACCCCAAAGGAAAAATAAGGGTGAACGTGATATAGAAAGGCCAGGAAATACCCAAAATGGACCTATATGTATTGCCAGATGGAGGACGACCACTAATAGGATGTGAATGGATCCGGAAGATACAATTAGATTGGCATTCCATACAGGCACTGAAGGTTGAGGCCAAAAAGGATGACGATGTCACACCTGGCTGAGTGTCAAAAATGCTAACTGACGCACAAGAAGTGTTCCAGGAGGGACTCGGAACACTAAAAGGCATAACAGCGGTGATTAAAATATAGAGGAAAATGCAAGGCCAAAGTTTTTTTTTTTTTTTTTAGGCCAGACCGGTGCCTTATGCGATCCGACCAGCCGTCGAAGCAGAGCTGGAAGGGTTGGAACGTTCAGGAGTACTGTCCAAAGTAGACTGGAGCGAGTGGGCTACACCCATCGTTCCTGTAATGAAGAGGTCGTTGAGTAGTACGCCTGGGGAATTTAAGGTGACAGTGAACCCAGTCCTTCACACGGTACAATATCCACTTCCACGGATTGAGGATATTTTCGCCTCGCTTTCTGGAGGTAAACGCTTCACCAAAATTGATCTGGCCCAGGCGTACCTGCAAATGGAGGTAGAAGAAGCCTCAAAACAATACCTCACGATCAACACTCATGAAGGTCTCTACCAATACAACCGGCTGGTGTTCGGGGTAACATCGGTGCCGGCTATTTGGCAAAGGGCAATGCATCAAGTCCTGCAAGGGATTCCAGGGACCCAGTGTTATTTGGACGACATCCTGGTCACGGGCGAAAATGACAGTGATCACCTCGCCAACCTGGAGAAGGTGCTCACTAGATTAAAGGAATATGGGCTACGAGCAAATCGCCACAAGTGCGAGTTTTTCCAGAAGCAGATCTCGTATTGTGGCCACGTTATTGATGAAGAGGGGTTACATAAGTCCCCTGAAAAGATTGAGGCAGTAGTCAAGGCTCCAGCACCAGAAAATGTGTCACAACTGAGGTCGTTCCTCGGGCTGGTGAACTACTACCATAAGTTCTTAGCAAATTTGTCTACAGTATTACACCCACTGAACACCCTACTGCAAACGGGGGTACCATGGAAGTGGAATGACGAATGTAAACGAGCTTTCCAGAAGTGCAAAGAATTGATCACATCAAAAGAGGTGTTGGCCCATTTCAACCCAGCACTACCAATTTGGTTGGCATGTGACGCATCACCCTATGGTATTGGAGCGGTGCTGTCGCACAAATTCCCAGACGGGTTGGAGAGGCCAGTAGCCTTTGCGTCTTGGTCACTAACCTCAGCCAAGCGCAACTACGCCCAGATCGACAGGGAGGCCCTCAGCCTAGTATGGGGAGTAAAAAAATTCAACCACTATCTGCATGGGCAGAAGATCACCTTGCTGACTGACCACCAACCACTTGTCTCCATCTTTAATCCAAAGGGTGTTCCGGTGATGACTGCACAATGGCTACAAAGATGGTCCCTTTTTCTAGGGGCGAACCAATATGAAATAGAGTATAAGGGCACGAAGCAGCATGGAAACGCTGATGGGCTATCATGCCTGCCACTGCCTACTGTGGAGGAAGCACCAGCAGTGGACCCTATCGAAATATTTTATTCGTCGATAATTGAACGATTGCCAGTAACTAACGCGGATATAGAGAAGACGACCTGCAATGATCCGACACTGTCTCGGGCATCTGAGTTGACGGTGAAGGGATGGCCAACACATGGCGACTCACTGTTGCCAGCATTCTCATCCAGAAGAGAACAGCTGTCAGTATGCCAAGGGACAGTGATGTGTGGATCCCGAGTGGTAATTCCACCCAAGTTAAGGGAGAGAGTGCTCAACGAGCTTCACGAAGGTCATCTGGGAGGGGTGAAAATGAAAAGCCTTGCTAGGGCTTGTGTGTGGTGGCTGGGGATTGATCAACAAATCGAGGACCTAACAAAGAGCTGCTCAGGATGCCAGAAGGTCCAAAATGCACCACCACATGCCCCTCTACACCCATGGGAGTGGCGCTCCTCTCCATGGCAACGGGTGCATATTGATTTTGCTGGTCCATTCATGGACTCAATGTTCTTAATAGCAGTGGATGCGCACTCGAAATGGCCTGAGGTGATCAAAATGTCCTCAACCACTACAGAGAAAACGATTGCAGTCCTATGGACCATATTTGCCAGGAACGGCTTGCCAGAGCAGATTTGCTCTGATAACGGACCACAGTTTGTGTCCGAAGAGTTTCGGAAATTTCTGAGAAGGAATGGGGTAAGGCACTACACATCCGCCCCGTATCATCCAGCCACAAATGGATTGGCTGAGAGGTTCGTACAAACCTTTAAAAAGGTGATAAGGGCCATGTGCAATGATGAAATCCCACTACTGCATAAGGTGGACAATTTCCTGTTAGCCTACAGAAATGCGACACATGCAGTTACCAACCAGACCCCGGCCATGATGTTCTTTAACCGAAGGTTGAGATCTCGTCTGGATTTGCTCAGACCAAATGTGCGAAGAAATGTTGAGGATAAGCAATTCCAGCACATCAATGAGAAGCCGACAAGGAGCTTCAATGTAGGACAACCAGTTTTGGCCCGCGACTACCGAACAGAGAAATGGCAACCCGGAACGGTATGCACATGGCAGGGGCTATTAATGTACACAGTGGATGTCGGGGAGAACATTGTTAGACACCACGTCGACCAGATCCTAGTGTCACAGGAACGAGTCAACCCCATGTCTTGTGTACCTGGGGATGAACCCGACATACCGGTAGCATCTACCTCAGAAACAGTAGCAGCGGAAACTGATGAACTAACCGATGAAAGGGGGCCAGAATCGCCTCCGCACCAAGAACAAGAACCTCAGGAAAGGCGCTATCCAGAAAGGATCAGGAAGCCGCCCCAACGACTGAATCAATAAATGGACTATTTCAGTTTAATGCGCATGTTAAAGTGTTAACTGTTATTTGAATGTTATGGGTACTGTTAATCTAAAAGGGGAGGAATTCTAGTGTATGTACCTTTAAGAGAGAACTACTTTTACAGCTCCTGTATACTGTAGTACCGGCAGTGACCACACCTGTACATAAGCCTTGAGTACGCCTCTGTACTGTTAGTCTTTAGACTACCCTCCTCCAGTAAACACCTGTTGATTGTTAATTTACAGCCTCCGTCTAGTTATTGGAAAACATCATACCTTAAGAATCACGGATTCAACAGCGCCCAGCCTGAGTACCTGTGTCCGCTCACGTACGATGAGTGGGGCAGACCTTGTGTGAAGATGGGGGTGGAGACGGTACACGGGAATTACTTGGTGTACACCGGGGCCTCCAGCACGGTGATCCATTCAACGGACCCGACCAATTCACCCTGGTCTAGCAGGATCCCATTCAGTCTCGTGGGGTTCACAGGGAACGAGCAGGCGGGGGCAATGTCCAAACCTTTGGCCATAGAACTAGGATCCCTCCACACCACGTGGGAGTGCATCCTGATAAAGTGGGAATAGCCAGGGTCAGGAGTCCTGGGGGCCGACTTTATGTTAGCCCATCATATAATAGTGGATTAAGGAATCACTGCCTATGGGGGGCAGCGGATTCAGATAAAGCCGAGGAGGTGCTAGTGATCCCAAGAGATAGGGAAGGAAGGGGTAGCGTGTGTACTATGAAGCCCAAGGGGAGTTACGACCCGAGCAATTGGTCAGTAATACCCTAGCCAAGTATCAGGCGAACATGAGAGACAATCTTGCATTGTTCGCCACGCACAAGCACGACTGTGACCGGGTGACGGGGGTAGAAGTCCGAGTACACGGGGACCTCATGTCATGGCCACAAAAGCAGTATAATTTCCCCAGAGAGGCAGAAGCCGACTTAGAAACGGCACTGGGATCCCTGGTAGAACAGGAGGTGTTGAGGCCGATAGCCACCCACGTGAACTCACCACTCTGGCCGGTTAGGATACCCGATCAGTGGTGGAGGGCCACCGTGGACCATCGGGTGCTCAATAAAAACATCCCAGCCTGCGCGCCCACAGTCACGGCTGTTGCCGATCTTATAGGGAGCATCCCAGCGACCGCAGCCACTTTCACGGTGCCTGATATCTCCAATGGGTTTTGGTCGATTCCTCTAAAAAGGGAAGACCAATAAAAGTTTGCCTTTACTTTTAAAGGGTAACAGTACACCTGGACATGCCTTCCCCAGGGTTTTCATAACAGCCCTTCCATATTCCACCAGTGTACGAAACATTGAAACATAGAAGATAGGAGCAGGGGTAGTCCATTCGGCCCCTCGAGCCTGCTCCGCCATTCAATGAGATCATGGCTGATCATTCAAACTCAGTACCCTGTGAAGTAATAAAGACTCACTGCGCACTTGGTTGTACATAAAGCAAGGCTTTAATCGACTTCTAACAAAACATGGAGGTCTAGTTAGTAGTCACTAGCTTCCCGATTCCAAATTGTCTCTGGTCAAGGTGGGCCCACGCCCGAGTATTTATACTCCTCGGACAGCGCCCTCAGCTGGCCGTACAGTAGTACTTCCTGAGTTACTTCTTGGAAGTTGCGATTTATGACACCCTGTCCCTGCCTTCTCCCCATATCCCTCGATCCCTTTAGCCTTAAGAAATATATCCAACTCCTTCTTGAATATATTTAATGAATTGGCCTCAACTGCCTTCTGTGGTAGAGAATTCCATGGGTTCACCACTCTCTGGGTGAAGAAATTCCTCCGCATTTCTGTCCTAAATGGCTTACCCCTTATCCTTAGACTGTGACCCCTGGTTCTAGACTCCCCCGCCATCAGGAACATCCTTCTTGCATCTAGTCTGTCTAGTCCTGTTAGAATTTTATAAGTTTCAATGAGATCCCCTCTCATTCTTCTAAACTCCAGTGAGTATAAGCCCAATCGATCCAATCTCTCCTCATACGGCATTCCTGTCATCCCAGGTATCAGTCTGGTGAATCTTTGCTTCACTCCCTCCATGGCAAGAACATCCTTCCTCAGATAAAGCAACTAAAACTGCACACAATACTCAAGGAGTGGTCTCACCAAGGCCGTGTACAACTGCAGCAAGACATCCTTTTTCCTGTACTCAAACCCTCTCGCTACGAAGGCCAACATACCATTTGCCTTCTTAACCGCCTGCTGCACCTGCATGCTTACCTTCAGCGACTGGTGCACAAGGGCACCCAGGCCTCGTTGCACTTCCCCTTCTCCCAATCTATTGCCGTTAAGATAATAATCTGCCTTCTTGTTTTTGCCACCAAAGTGGATAAGCTCGCATTTATCCACATTATACTGCATCTGCCATGCATCTGCCCAATCACCCAACCTGTCCAAATCATACTGGAGTTTCTCAGCATCCTCCTCACAGCACACACACCCACCCAGCTTTGTTTCGTATGGAGGATGCCTTAAAGGATTTTAGATGACCTCAGCAGCTAGTACAGTATGTGGACGACTTGCTTTTGTTCTCCGCCGAGGGGGGGGGGGGGGCGGAGCACGGGCCACTACTGGCTGAGCTGCTCGAGCTGCTGAGGGAGGCCGGGTTTAAAGTAAAGTGGAAGAAAGCCCAGATCAGCCGTGAGGAACTCAAATTCCTCGGGCTGACGGTAAGGGCAGGGGAAAGGGCCATAGATGAGGCAAAAAGAAAGGCAGTACAGGAGTTACCAATCCCCAAGGATGTAACAGGGGTAAGATCCATCCTGGGACTCACAGGGTACTGCAGGGATTTTATTGAGGGTTATGCAGCCACGGCATCCCCTCTGCTTCGGCTCCTCCGCAAGGGAGTCGGGTGGGAGTGGGACCAGAACTGCCAGGAAGCGTTCACACGCCTCAAGGAGGATTTGCAGACAGCTCCCGCACTGGGGGCCATCAACGATAGGGAGGAATTCTTTTTAGAGATAGCAGCCAGCGGGGATAGCTTGAGCACGGTGTTGCTCCAGGAGCGACATGGCAAGTTACGGCCCGTGGTCTACTCATCTAGGGTTCTCACCGAGGTAGAACGGGGATATTCCAACTGCGAGAGGCATCTCCTGGCCACGCATTAGGCCGTAAAGCACTCACAGCTCTTTACGGGACCATCCCTGATAGTTCTACACACCCACCATACCCCCACTCAGATGTTGTTGGACGGGAGAATAAAGGACGGGACAGTGAGCAGTGCTCGCATTGCTCGCTGGACTTTATTGCTCTCGCAGATGAATTTGAGAGTGCAGAGGTTGACCGATCCCAAGTTGGCAATGACCATGATCTACCCAGGTATGGCCCACATGTGTACGGTAGAAGGGGTATGGGACGTGGATGTCGGGTTCCGGGCCGGGTTACACCCGATGGGCCGGGACATTTACGTGGACGGGTCCAGTTCGGTAGCAAAGGGGGAGCGCTTCACCGGATGCGGGATCTATGACCCCATGGCTAAGATAGCCAAGGCCCTTAAACTCCCCAGCACCCTGAGCGCTCAGCACGCCGAACTGGCGGCGATGGCGTATGTGGTCACCCACCCCGACGAGTTCCCCATCCCCTACACCATCTGCTCGGACTCCATATTTACATGTAATTCGTGCACCGAGTACCTGGCCATCTGGACTCGGCGCGGTTTTAAATCCGCGGATGGGAAGCCCCTAGCAACATCACCGCTGCTAGGGAGAATGTTGGAGGTCACGGGCACCCAGGGAGATCACTATATACATAAGGTCAAGGCGCACTCTAAGACAGAGCCCAGAGGGGAAGGTAACCAAAGGGCTGATGAGTTGCCCAAGAAGGGGGCCAAGGAAGGAGTGTTCTGGGATCCCTATGAAGTAGGCCCGGTAGCAGCACTCCGGGACAAGGGAGGAACACTGGGGGTAACTTTGACCCCAGACTTAAAACAAGTCCAAGCCCAGGATCCCGTCCTTAAGTCTGTCCTGGGGAAGAAGGAAAAGGGCAAAGAGGTAGAGGGTCCATTCGGAGTAGCGGACATTACCATTAAAGAGGGGATGCTATCCGCCCCGGACCGGATATTGAGTCGTGCACCCTGCCTTTCCGCCTGCCGCTAGTGTTATGTATTGTGTGTTCTCCTCCCACCTGTGGTGGCGCTGTCACAGCAGATAAATGGTTGGGTGTTCTCTTGGTTAAGTTTAGCTCTCTTTGTTCGGAACTCTCCAGAACTTGCCTTTCCTTCCTGAATAAAGCACTTCATGTTTGAATCTCTGAGTTCTGAGTACTAATTGTATCTAGGTAGAAAGGTACCGACACAACAAAGTGGCGACGAGGATCGGATGAATCTGCGTTGTGGGAACTTTCTTGTTTTCGACTACAAAACACTCGGAACAGAGATTGCAGCATCACATTAACGTTACGGGTGCAGTGAGTAAACAGAAATTTTAATTTGAAACGTGAGATGGCTACTATATTAGGAAACATCGGTGATTTTGATGAAAATGTGGAGCAATGGAGAGCTTATACGGAACGTTTTGACTATTTTGTATTGCCGAATGTGGTGGCAAACGAAAAGGTTGTGCCTACCTTTATGAGTGTAATGGGGCCGAAGACATTCAATTTACTTCGCAGCCTTGTGCAGCCAGATAAGCCAGGAACTAAAACATATAAGCAACTAGTGGAAATTCTTGGAGCACACTTTTCACCAAAACCTCTGGTTATTGCTGAGAGGTTTAGATTTCACAAACGGAATCAAGAGGAGGGGGAATCAGTGATGATGTTTATTGCTGCTTTGAAAAGGTTGTCAGAACACTGCGAGTTCAAGGAGGTGCTGAATGATACCATTAGAGACAAACTAGTGTGTGGTCTGCAAAGTGCAGCCACACAGAAGCGCCTTCTTACTGAGGACAACCTTACTCTTGAAAAGGCCATTGAAGTTAGTGTCTCCATGGAGATGGCGGAAAAGGAGGCTCACCAGTTGAGTTCAACAAGGAGAGTTCACAAGGTGTCGTCTGAGCCTAAAGGTGCTTGGAACAGCACATGTAACCGTTGTGGGAAAACGGGCCATCACGCTAATGACTGCTGGTGTACGGAGCTGGAATGCTGAAATTGTGGCAAAAAGGATCACATTGAACACGCCTGTAGAGGTAAAAAAAAAGACAGAGCTGGGAAGCATGAAAGCAAAATGTCTGTATTTGGACGAGAGAAGAAAAAGAGTGTTCATTCAGTGCAGTATGATGGAACAAGCATAACAGAGGGGAGCGACACCTCTGAGGAGGAAGAGGTGCACATACTGACGGCTGCAGGTGGTTCAAATGGCTACTGGGTGTCACCACTGATGGAGGGACAATCAGTGCGGATGGAGGTGGACACAGGCGCGGCTGTGTCCCTTGTTTCAGACACTGTCTGCAACAAAATGCAAAAGCATCTTACCCTTCAGCCAACAAACATTGTGCTAAAGACGTATACCGGCGAACCTGTGGCCATGAGAGGCGCCATTGAGGTGACAGTTAAATTGAACGGACAGACTGCGAAACTGCCACTATATGTGGTAAAGGGAAATTACCCATCGCTACTGGGACGTGCGTGAGTAGAGAAAATCACGCTGGACTGGCCTGCAGTCCGCATGATGTCAAAAGGGGAGTCAGGTCTGACTGCAGTGTTAAACAAACATGCAGAACTCTTCAATGGGGAACTTGGGAGCATGAAAAAGATCAGCGTGAGGCTGGACATTAAACCTGACAGCAAGCCGAAGTTTCACAAAGCCCGACCTGTACCCTATGCAATTAGGCCAAAAGTTGAGGCTAACTTGGAGGCCTTAGTCGAGAATGGAGTCCTGGAGCCTGTGAGCGTGAGCAAATGGGCCACACCCATTGTTCCTGTCCTGAAAAAGGATGGATCTGTTCGAATCTGCGGGGATTTTAAAGTGACTATTAACCCGGTGCTGTCTGCGGAACAGTACACTCTTCCCCTCATTGATGATCTTTTTACGGGCCTGGCCGGAGGGCAAAAGATCAGCAAAATAGACTTATGCCAGGCTTATCTACAAATGCATGTCGATGACAAATCAAAGGAGCTGCTAACAATTGTGACACAGAAGAGGCTATACAGGTACTGCTGCCTTCCGTTTGGAATTACGTCGGCCCCTGCTCTATTCCAAAGGGCAATGGATCAGATTTTGAGTGGACTGCCAGGAGTCCAGTGCTACCTGGACGACATCCTTGTCACTGGGACAAATGAGGAGGATCATCTTCTGAACTTGGATGCGACACTACAACGACTGAAAGAGTACGGACTCAGAGTTCGTAAAGACAAATGTGAATTCTTTCAGTCTTCAGTTGAGTACCTGGGGCATGTGATTGACGCTACTGGCCTGCATAAGGCGCCGTCAAAGGTCAAGACGATCGTGGAGGCCCCAGCACCCCAGAATGTGAGCCAGTTACGTTCATTTCTGGGGCTACTTAACTACTATGGGAAGTTTATTCCAGACTTAGCAACATGGCTGAAGCCGTTACATCAGTTGCTATGTCAAGGCAAAACATGGAAATGGACTGAACTGTGCAATGAAGCTTTCGCCCAAGCAAAGAAAGCATTGCTGAAATCGGAGGTCCTGATACACTTCGACCCAAAGCTACCCGTGCAGCTAGCATGTGATGCGTCACCATATGGTGTGGGAGCAGTCATATCCCACATCATGCCTTCTGGTGAAGAGAAACCTATCGCCTTTGCATCACGCACCTTGAACAAGGCTGAGAGGAGCTATGCACAGATTGAGCGCGAGGCCTTGGGAATCGTTTTTGGAATTCGAAAATTTCATCAGTACCTGTTTGGGAGAAGGTTCACACTCCTGACGGACCACCGTCCATTGACTTCAATCTTCGGGCCCCACACCGGAATTCCGTCTCTTGCTGCAAGCAGGATGCAAAGGTCGGCTTTACTGTTGTCAGGACACACATACGACATCAAATATCGCAAATCAGACTTGCACGGCAACGCAGACGGTCTCTCGAGGCTACCCTTGCCTGTTACTCCCACAGAGCCTTGTCAGATAGACATCTTCTACTTTAGACAAGTGGAGGGAGCACCTGTCACGGCAGGTGCGAAGGTACACCCGCAACGATCCAGTCCTGTCTGAGGTAATGGACGATGTCATTCGAGAGAGAGCTATAGGAGATTCTCCTAGTTTGAAACCTTACGTTTTAAAAAGAAATGAGCTCTCCGTCCAGGCAGATTGTCTTCTTTGGGGATGCCGTGTCATCATTCCGCAACCTCTGAGGGAACCTATACTGCAACAACTTCATACAGGCCACAGTGGGATGGTTCGGATGAAGGAAATGGCAAGAAGCTACTTCTGGTGGCCAGGTCTCGATGGAAATATTTAGGAGAAAGCCAAAACATGTTCCCCATGTCAAAGGGTCCGGAATGTTCCACAGCTGGCAACCCTACACCCCTGGGATTGGACTGCAGAAGTGTGGCAGCGAGTACATGTGGACTTCGCCGGTCCTTTCGAAGAGAAGATGTTTATGGTGGTTCTGGACGCTCGTAGCAAGTGGCCGGAGTTCGCTGTGATGAGGTCTACCACGGCAGAGAAAACAATTGAGAAACTTGGTGAGATGTTCAGCCGTTATGGCTCACCGGAACAACTCGTAAGTGACAACGGTCCACAATTTGTATCACAGGAGTTTGCAACCTTCCTGCATGTGAATGGTGTCCAACACATCAGGCCTGCGCCCTATCATCCCTCTACTAACGGCCTGGCAGAAAGGTTCGTGCAAACTTTGAAGCACGCCTTCAAGGCATCGCAAGGTCAGGGCTCAATCCACCAACATCTGAACAGCTTCCTGTTGTCCTACAGGAACGAGCCACATGCCACAACCAAAACTTCCCCCGCTTCGCTCGTGATGAAGAGGCAGTTGCGGACAAGTTTTGACTTACTCAAACCTCCAAGGGCAGAACAGGTTGTCCATTGTCAACAACAAGCTCAAGTTGAAAAGAGAGAGAAAAGAGCCAAGGAGAGATGGTTTCACCCTGGAGAGCAGGTCCTAGCTCGAAACTACAACACTGAACCGAAATGGGTTCCTGCTATGGTGATCGCACACGGTTGAGACTGCCGAGGACGTCGTCTGGAGAAGGCACACAGATCAACTGTTGCTAGGAGCAGAGACAGCCACAGAGGCTCCAACGGCTGGTTGGCCTGAACTGTTTCTGGATGATACCGCAAACCAGCATCCTTTGCCACAGTGCTCTTCTCCAACACAGGAAGTCATAGAGACTGTTCCACCTGTGCAAACTCCTGACTTTCGACTGACACAGGCACCTTCTCCATCCAGGCCTGTGTCAATGCCTACTGCTGTGGAAGCCAGCGATGACCGCCGGTATCCTGTCAGGGAGCGGTGGCCTCCAAGACGCTTGGATCTGTAGGCTTAGTGACTTACCCACAAGACTGGGGCAGAATGAACCCCAGGGTAAAGTCAGGGTTTGAGGCAGTCTACCTCTACCCTTGGTTAGTTGAGTGCATTGAAAGTAACTTACCTGTTGAGGAATAATGTGGACCTTTCATTTAAGAAGGGAGGAATATGTTATGTATTGTGTGTTCTCCTCCCACCTGTGGTGGCGCTGTCACAGCAGATAATGGTTGGGTGTTCTCTTGGTTAAGCTTAGCTCTCTTTGTTCGGAACTCTCCAGAACTTGCCTTTCCTTCCTGAATAAAGCACTTCATGTTTGAATCTCTGAGTTGTGAGTTCTAATTGTGTCTAGGTAGAAAGGTACCGACACAACAGCTAGCAACGACAGTTAGAGGGGAACGTGTTGCTGTCAGGAAAGGGCTGGGGGAACGCTATTTAAAGGCGGCTGCTTACTGCATTTTTTTGTCTGTGACATCTTTGCACCATGCATTCTGAGAGAGCGATTCTGAGAGAGAGAGAGCCTTCTGGAGTGGTTCAATGCTGTGTGAAGGAGTTTTGGGTACTGACCAGCACTTTGAAGGTTCATTTTGATTTGACCTTCCTTGCATCAATTGAGAAGAGACTATGGGGGCTGCACTCTGAGCTCTTTCCCTGGGCCTCTCCATTGTCCTATCCAGCAGAATTGATGTACAGGTCTCTCCAGGCCGAGATTCAAGGCTGCAATGAGCAGGGTGTGGCTGGAGAGCAAGATCGACCCTCCCCTTTAAGAACTGTCCGACACCAGTGTGTCTGTGTTCCATTGCTAACTGACATTATATGAGCTTCACCAGCGCTCTGAGGTAGCGCCTCGCTCCTCGGCGTTAGCGCCTTAAGACAGGTGTGTAGCACCTGATTTAGCGCTCCAATCACCTCCAGGGGCGATAGAAGCCAAGTTTGCAGTCGGAGGCGATAATTAGCACCAGGCGCTAAACTTTGCACCCGGCCGATAATTGCGCCCCAAACCGGGCGATACCGAATTTCTCCCCCATGAAGTCAGGGATTTACCGAACATTCGTCACTTGTTTTATTGCCCAGCACTTGCACTTGTTTTTGTTTATAGTGAATTATAAAAATAATCCTGACCAATACATAGATTAAGTGAATGGGCAAAACTGTGCCAAATGGATTTCAATATAAGTAAGTGTGAGGTCATCCACTTTGAACCTAAAAAGGATAGATAAGAACATAAGAAATAGGAGCAGGAGTAGGCCATTCGGCCCTTTGAGCCTGCTCCACCATTCAATAAGAGCATGGCTGATCTTCTACCTCAACTCCACCTTCCCGCACTATCCCCATTGATTCACTAAATATCCAAAAATCTATCGAGCTCTGTCTTGAATATACTCGATGACTGAGCCTCCACAGCCCTCTGGGGTAGAGAATTCCAAAGATTCACCACCCTCTGAGTGAAGAAATTTCTCCTCATCTCAGTCCTAAATGGCCGACCCCTTATCCTGAGACTGTGACACCTGGTTCTCAACTCCCCAGCCAAGGGAAACAGCCTCCCAGCATCTACCCTGTCAAGTCCTGTAAGAATTTTGTATGTTTCAATGAGATCACCTCTCATTCTTCTAAATGCTCGGGAATATAGGCCTAGTCTCCTCAATCTGTCCCATAGGGCAATCCCCCCATCCCAGGAATCAGAGTAATCTCTAAGTAGTGAAAAGTTAGAAACAGTGGAGGCCCAAAGAGATTTGAAGGTCAATCTACATAGATCATTAAATGCCATGGACAGGTACAAAAAATAATCACAAAGGCTAATGGCGTACGTGCCTTTATATCTAGAGGATTAGAGTACAAGGGCATAGAAGTCATGCTACAGCTATACAAAGTCCTGGTTAGTCCACACCTGGAGTACTTTGTTCAGTTCTGGGCACCACACCTTAGGAAGGATCTATTGGCTTTGGAGCGAGTGCAGAGTACTTTTATGCGAATGATACCTGGAATCCAAAGGTTAAAGTAGGAGGAGAGATTACACAAGGTAGATTTGTATTCTCTGCAATTTAGAAGTTTAAGGGGTGATCTTCATCGAAGTTTTCAAGATATTAAGGGGAACTGATAGGGTAGATGGAGAGAAATTATTTCTGCTGGTTGGGGAGTCTAGTACTAGGGGACATAGCCTAAAAATTAGAGCCAGGCCTTTCAGGTGTAAAGTTAGGAAACACTTCAACAACAACAACTTGTATTTATATAGCACCTTTAACATAGTAAAACGTTCCAAGGCGCTTTATAGCAGTGTTATTACATAGGATTACGTAGGATATACAGCACAGAAATGGGCCATTTGGCCCAACCACTCTATGCCGGTGTTTATGCTCCACTCGAGCCTCCTTTCCTCATCTAACCCTATCAGCATAGCCCTCTATTCCCTTCTCCCTCATATGCTTATCTAACCACCCCTTAAATGCATCTATACTATTCGCTTCAACCACTCCCTGTGATAGCGAGTTCCACATTCTCACCACTCTGTAGATAAAGAAGTTTCCTCTGAATTCCCTATTGGATTTCTTGGTGACTCTCTTATTTTGATGGCCTCTCGTTTTCCTCTTCCCCACAAGTGAAAACACTCTCTCTGTATCTACTCTATCAAAACCTTTCATGATTTTGAAGACCTCTATTAGGTCACCCCTCAGCCTTCTCGTTTCAAGAGAAAAGAGACCCAGCCTGTTCATCCTTTCTTGATAGCTACACCCTCGCATTTCTCGTATCATCCTTGTAAATCTTCTCTGCACCCTCTCCAGTCCTCTGTAGCTTTTTTATTATATGGCGACTAGAATTGCACACAGTACTCCAGGTGTGGTCTAACCAAGATTCGATACAAGTTTAGCATAACTTCACTACTTTTCAATTCTATCCCTCCAGAAATAAACGATAGTGCTTGGTTTGCTTTATTATGGCCTTGTTAACCTGTGTTGAAAATTTTAGTGATTTGTGTATTTGTACTCCCTTTGCTCCTTTATCCCATTTAGATTCTTATTTTCTAATTATATGAGAGCTCCCTATTTTTCTCACCAAAATGTAATACCTCACATTCATCTGTGTTGAATTTCATTTGCCAATTATATGTCCATTCTGCAAGTTTATTAATGTCTTCTTGTAATGTCACCGTCCTCCTCAGTATTGGCTTTCCCCCCAATTTGGAGTCGTCCGCAAATTTAGAAATTGTGTTTTTGATTCCAAAGTCTAAATCATTAATATAAATTATGAACAAAAGTGGGCCCAGCACTGATCCTTGTGGAACACCATTACTCACCTTCTGCCACTCTGAATAGCTACCCTTTACCCATACTCTTTGATTTCTGTCTTGAAGCCAGCTAGCTATCCATTCTGCTACTTGTCCCCTCACTCTGCATTCCCTGACCTTGTTCATCAGTCTATTATGTGGTATCTTATCGAAGGCCTTTTGAAAGTCTAGATAAATAACATCTACTGCATTACTCTTGTCTACTCTCTCGGTTACCTTTTCAAAAAATTCAATTAGGTTGGTGAAGCAAGACTTTCCCCTTTGAAAGCCATGCTGACTATTTATTATTATATTTTTGGTTTTGAGATGTTCATCTATTTTCTCCTTTAATAAGGATTTCATTATTTTTCCTACCACCGATGTTAATCTGACTGGCCTATAGTTCCCTGGACATGTTCTATCTCCCTTCTTAAATATAGGTATTACGTTAAATATCCGCCAGTCCTCTAGCACTACACCTTCTTCTAACTAATTACTAAATATGTGTAATAATGCCGCTGCTATTTCTTCCCTAGATTATTTTAACATGTGCGGATGTAATCCGTCCAGACCAGCGGTTTTATCCTCTGAGTTTCATTAGCTTATTTAGTATAACTCCTTGTTTTATTTTAAATGCAGTTAACTCATTACTAATCGCATCATCCGATGTCATCTCCACCTGTTCTATCTCCCTGGTAAATACTGAAGCAAAGTAATTATTTAATATCTCAGCTATCTCTCTGTTGCTGCCTGTGGTGTTATCCTGTCTAACCCTTAATAGCCCTATTCCCATCCTGACCTTCATTTTTATATTGATGTGCCTGTAAAATATTTTACCATTTTGCTTAATGTTCCTTGATAATTTAATTTCATAGTTCCTCTTTGCCTTCCTAATTTTTTTTGACTTCTTTCCTAATCTCTTTGCATTTTCCCTTAACATGCTCTCCCCTGCTGTCTATGTACTTAATTTAGGCCTCTTTTCTTACCCTCAATTTTTCCCTAATGGCTTTATTCATCCATGGTGTATCATAAGAACATAAGAAATAGGAACAGGAATAGGCCACTTGGCCCCTCGAGCCTGCTCCACCATTCAATAAGATCTTGGCTGATCTTTGGCTCAAAACCACTTCCCTGCCCACTCCTCATAACCCTTCACTCCCTTATCTCCACCTTAAATGTATTTAATGACCCAGCCTCCACGGCTCTCTGGGGCAGAGAATTCCACAGATTTATGACCCTCTGAGAGAAGAAATTCCTTCTCATCTCAGTTCTAAAAGGATGATCACTTATTCTGAAACTATGCCCGAGTTCTAGATTTCCCCACAAGGGGAAACATCCTCTCTGCATCTACCTTGTCGAGCCCGCTCAGTATCTTATATGTTTCAATAAGATCACCTCTCATTCTTCTAAATTCCAATGAGTATAGGCCCAACCTGCTCAACCTTTCTTCATAAGTCAACCCCCTCATCTCTGGAATTAACCTAGTGAATCATCCCTGAACTGCTTCCAATGCAAGTATATGCTTCCTTAAATAAGGAGACCAAAACTGTACGCAGTACTCAAGGTGTGGTCTCACCAATACCCTGTACAGTTGTAGCAGGACTTCCCTGCTTTTATAGGTATCATTAGTGTTTAGCTTGTTCTTGTTTTTTAGTGGAATATATTTTTCCTGGACTCTGTTGAACACCATTTTAAATGTTTCCCATTGCTGTTCTACATCATTGTTTGCCAATATTGTCCATTTTATTTAAGTCAGCTTTTCTCCAATCTTTGTCATACTTGTGTCCTTCTCAATTATTATCTTAAAGCGTATTGTATTATGGTCACTATTGCCTAGATGTTCCCCTACTTTTACTTCTCTTATCTGCTCTGGTTCATTCCCCATTACTAGATCCAAGAGTGAATCCTCCCTTGTTGGGCTTTTTATATATTGGGTTAGAAAGAAGTCCTGTACACACTGTAGGAACAAAAATACATGAATGGAGATCACCCCAAAAACACTGTAAAACATTAAATATTTTTTTTTAAATCACATTTTTAAAATGAGTTGAAATTACAATAAATTAGATATTTTAAACAAAAATGTTATTTTTTGAATAAAATAATTCAAGTTTTTTACGGGGCTAAAAATAAACTTACCTTTTTTTAAAAAGTATTTTAAAATGATAAATGAGTGAAATTAAAAAAAAAAACTTGTTCAACTCTTATGCTGGTAAAAGCAGGCCTTACGCTTGCTTTTACCAGGAGTAAGATTTCTAAGGGTTTTCTGTAGGCGGAGGTTCTCCAGAAAGCAGAACTATCTGCCCACAGAGGCCCTTCTCTAGGGCAGGCGTCCGATCTCTCAAGAGTATTCTTGACAGATTGGAAATGTCAGTTTTTCAGCGCATGTACTTGGCATGCCTGAAACAACATTTCCAACGTCCCTACGGGTGTAGGGATCGGAATATACGGCCCACTATGTTCCTATATTATACCATTAAAAATTATTATTTGAATACTTAAACAAACTCTGGCTCTTAATAATGGGGAGCAATCAACTCCGCAACAGCCAACTAACAGTACTATATAAACCAAACCCACTTGCTTAATGCATGTTGTTGGCAATACATCAGCGATTGCTCCATAGTAATCATTAGATTCTCACAGTCAGTGGAAAAATATGCAGAACTGATAAAATTAATTACTGCCAGAACTAAACACTGGAGGAGTGTTCTGTGTGTAAAGTTAAAAATACTTTGCTTTTAAAAAAATCCCTAAACAGCACAAATATTTTTTTTAATTGGTGTGTCAATGTTTCGGCATGCTGTGCCAGGGAGTGGGAAGGTGCAGGTTTCTGCCTGGAGTTTTCCCTATGCCAATTTTCTGATCCCAGCTGTGTCACTGATGAAGGTATTTCTCCAGAGGCAGGAGAGGTAAACTCACTGAAGCTGCTGCGTGTGTCTCCGACTGCCTTACTACATAGCATCTTAGAGGCTTAGGAGGAGGTTGTTAACCCACCTTAACAGTTGGATAAAGGTGTGTGGTGCAAGGAGACCTTAAACAAAGGGAGAGGGATAAAATAAAACTAACTTTCTTGAAAATAAATATCGTAATTAATGATTGCAACCAAATATTAATGACTGCAGTCCATTACTGGGTGCAACAAATCTCTTGCTGTATAACGTCACAAAATGACCAGACTGAAGCCAGTGTTGTTCTTATAAACAAACTGATTCTGTGGTGATTAATGGTTCAAGTTGAGGGGCAGAAGTTCCGATCCCTACGGGTGGGTACGCGCTGTGTACTCACCTGTAGGGACATCGGAAATGCTGGTTTCAGGCATGCACTGCGCATGTGCTGGAAACCGGCATTTCCGATCTGTCAAGAAAGTTCTTGACAGATCCTCCGGCTGCCCAGGAGAAGGGCCTCTGCGGGTGGAGAGTTCCTTTTTTTTGGAGACCCTCCGCCCGCAGAAAACACTTACAATTACTGTGCCTGGTAAAAGCAGGGGTAAGGCCTGCTTTTACCAGGATAAGAGTTGAAAAAAGTAAAAAAAAAAAAATTCCCACTGATTTATCATTTAAAAATACTTTAAAGAAAGGTAAGTTTATTTTTAGCCCTCTTAAAAACTTTAATTATTTTTTTCAAAAATTTAAATTTTTGTTTAAAATAGTTAATTTATGTAATTTCAAGTCATTTGAAAAATGTGATTTTTAAAAAATGTATTTAAATTTTTACTATGTTTTGGGGGTGATCTCTATTCATGTATTTGACAGGTCTTCCTGTCAAATGTATGAATGGAGATTCCCTTGTCTGATTGGCTCCCCATGGCCCACATGATCCCAGGGACGCTGCGAACCGCCTGCGCCTCTGGGATACGTGGGCCCTGCACACCGGCAGTTTGGAGAGGCCCAGCAACGGAACTCTGTGCCTCCCGGGAGCCCTCTGGTCTTGGCGCAGATTTTTCCAGATCGCAGCCCTCCGCCCGTGGGAGGCCTGCGAACAGAATTTCTGGGCCGTATACTGCACAGGGATAATTACTGAGCCTGAACAAATAACTTAGTATGGTATGAAGAAATTTTTCTGAGGTCATGTGATGTTTCTATGGTGATTGCAGCACTTTGAGGTGAATTCTAAAACAAAATCAATATAGAATGCTAGCTCACAGTCGTGGTCTGTAAATACAAATCTTCCACCCAGACTTAGCATTATAGTTGGGGGAAAACAAACACATTAAAAAAAAATCCCAGTTAGAAGCGCTAGGATCAGCTCCTCTGTCACCAATACCCATTACTTGCCAGCAGCCACCTAGCCTATGACCTGGCGGTTGTCCTTCTGGGGCAGCTGACCATGTAAACATAATGGCACGGAATTTGCGGTCAGCGGCGAAGCAAAGGCGCTCGTCGCTGACCCCGAAGAAAGCTGCTCCCAAAGATCTCGCGATCTCTGTGGCGAGAAGTTTGCCTTTTTTGACATGCAGTTTGAGATCAGTGTAGCTTAGTGGGAGTTCCACAGTGCGAGCTGCTGTGACATCAACGAGCTGTCTGAGCAGCCAATCACATTGCGGAACTCTCACAGACCGAAAACCAGGAAGTGAAGAAGCTGCTTTTATTCTAACTTTTGAAAAATGTTACAGAGAGCAAAAACAAAGATTGGGGCTGTGGCATGGGGAAAAGGCAAACCTGAAATAAAGATGAACAAACACTTAAAAATATAATTTTTTTAAAAGTTTCTTAAAAATTGTCATTTTTATCATAATGGAGAAATTTGACACGCCACAAAATTAAAATTAATTTTTCAGGGCCTTAATGTTTGTTTAGCAGTCAATATGCTGTTAAAACCCCAATTACACCTAATCCAACAAGGTCTAACTTGTAATGTGGTATTTAACAGTGATATAACTGCAGAAAAGCCCAAGTTTTCATCAGTTTCACTGATTCCCCGATTACACTGATTGTCGGCTGTGTGTAGGGGGTGGGGGGCCACAGCGCAGCCAGTGTCGGAGCATTGAATGACTGACCACAACTTCAGGATTTCTGCGTTTCGATGTGCTATATCCTGAAGTTGCGGTAAGTTTCAAAGAAAGAAGGACTTGCATTTTTTGTAGCGCCTTTCATGACCACTGGACATCCCAAAGCGCTTTACAGCCAATGAAGTACTTTTTGAAGAGTAGCCACTTGTAATGTAGAAAACGCGGCAGCCAATTTGTGCACAGCAAGCTCCCACAAACAGCAACGTGATGATGACCAAATAGAAAAAAAACAGGAGCAGGAGTAGGCCATTCGGCCCTTTGAGCCTGATCTGCCATTCAATATGATCATGGCTAATCCTCTATCTCAATACCATATTCCCGCTCTCTCCCCATACCCCTTGATGTCTTTTGTGTCTAGAAATCTATCTATCTCCTTCTTAAATATATTCAGTGACTTGGTCGCCACAGTCTTCTGTGGTAGAGAATTCCACAGGTTCACCACCCTCAGTGAAGAAATTTCTCCTCATCTCAGTCCTAAATGTCCTACCCCGTATCCTGAGACTGTGATCCCTTGTTCTAGATCCCCCAGCCAGGGGAAACATCCTCCCTGCATCCAGTCTGTCTAGCCCTGTCAGAATTTTATACGTTTCAATGAGATCCCCTCTCATTCTTCTAAACTCTAGTGAATACAGGCCTAGTCGACCCAATCTCTCCTCATATGACAGTCCTGCCATCCCAGGAATCAGCAAGTGTGACCCTAAATTAATTTACAAATTAAATCAAAAGTAAATTAAGCAGGCAGAAAAAATCTCCAGAAATCCTGCAGGGACAAAGGAGAATGAGTTCACTGGGATGAATACAGATACATATAGAAACAAGTTAAATGGATGATCAGAGAAGCAGAAATCTGGGGGGAAAAACATACTAGCACACAAAACATCTCAGTTCTCTGTAAGAGGGCAGCACGAGAAGAGAAAATGTTTGCAAACAAGGCTGAAACAGAAGATGGTCAACATACAATTATTTCATTCAAGTATACACAAAGTATGATGATCAACATGTCCTCCCCAAATAGAAATAATCCAAGTAGAATTAATGAGAAGGAAGTGACATGCTAAGAGAACAAAAACTGCTAGGAAAGGTAGTATTTATCCCAGAGTCCCAAGAGAAGCTAAGGAGATTTGTAAGACATTGACAGACATGATAAGGGTATCACTGGATACTGGAGGTACCAGTATATTTAGAACAGGCAACTGTGATGTCCATTTTGAAAAAGGATAACAAAGGGACCCATCATTTTACTTTAATACCATGTAAACTAATACAATTGATCAGGAGCATTGGTACATTAACATAGTGAACAGCAGTCCACATGGATTCAGATGGGGAAGATCCTGCCTGACCAAGCTCCTTGACATTTTTTTGGAAAAAATGACAATCCAAGTGCATGATGGTAAGCCCCACAACATCCTGGACGTCCAAAAGTTCCACACAAAAGGCTCTGTCAAGTTCAAAGCAGTGGGGATTCAAGGTGAATCTTGAGAATAGATATGAAACTGACTGAAGGGTAGCAAACAACGGGTACTTGTTAGAGGAGTCATGACAAGGAAAGGGTGTGGAGAGAGTTCCGAGTGGGGTGTCCCAGGAATCAATACTGGAAACCCTACAGTTTGTAATTTAGATAAACTCAAGATCCAGAAACTCAGTGCAAACCAGTTAACTTCACAGATGTTAAGCTAGAAAGATCAGTGAAATCCGAGGACGCAGCTCAGAAAATACAAAACAAGTTGGATAAAATACACAAGAGGCAGGTGCAGTTTAATGCAGACGACTGTAAAGTACTGCACGTAGGAAGAACAAATGGCCAACATACATACTCCAAGAATGGTGTTGAAATAAGCTATGGATGAAACTGAAATAGACCCAAGAATAGACTTAACGTATCCAGCCACTGCAGAACAGCATCAACAAAGCAAATAAAATGCAGAACTATATTAGCCAAAACAGCGGAAAACATGTCCGATCAAACTGTATATAATGTTCTGGCCAGACCACACTGAGTACAGTTCTGGTCACCAAGACACAGGAAGATGTTCAAATGCTGAAATCAGTTCAGTGAAGAGGCACAAAGCTAATTCCCAGTGCTAGAGGTCTACACTATGTAGAAAGACTGGTAGAATGCACGAGACAACCAAGAGGGATCTTTGGGGTATACAAGATAGTAATCGGTGTGGTAAAGGTAAATCTAGAAAATTACTTCAAACTAAGTTATGAGTAGGATATGGGACACCGGTTCAAACTAGTAAAAGAAACATTTATAAGGAAGCTGCTCTTCTCACTAAGTGATCAACACATGGGATGGCGAGGATATTGGAATTATTTAAGAAACAATTGGATGCTACAATGGGAGGACTGTGGGATCTCTCTGGATGTATGAACTAAAATGGGCTGAATGGCCTTCCACATCTATCTTTATCTTGTGATTGGGTGTATTTCCAATTAGAAATATCAGGAGCTGCCATACGTCAGTCATGATCGATCCTTCCCCAGGAATGTGTGTTAACTATCAAATAGCGTTTAAGGGGTTTCATCTTGTATTTGCCAAACTAGTTGAAGATGCTGCAAGTGGCACAGGGGATATTGCACTCAGCCCACCTTATAGCTTTCCTTCTCAGTTCTCCCCCCATTTGAAAATGGAAGAACTGTTTTTGTCTGCGGCTTTTCTGGTTTCCAGAGGTGCCATTAGCCTGTGGAGAATCTTGGGCCTTTCAGCCTTGAAAAGTGGCAATTCTAAGAGGTTTATAAAATAGTAAACAGTATGGGGAAAAAAGAAAAAAACTTTTGAAAACCCCTCAAACTTTGCATAGTTTTTTTTTTTTTTTTTTTTAAAAAGGAGCACTCTGCAAAATGTTAAGTGAAAAGGTTCCTGAAAGGAGAATTTAACCAAAGAATGCTATAAAACCAAACTGTGCAATCTCCATAAACTTCAGCTCATCCAAAACTGTGCTGCCTGTATCCTATCTCACGCCGCCCCACTCACCCATGTTCTCACTGATCTACATTGCTAGATTGGCTCCCAGCTCCCCCAAAACGTCAAATTTAAAATGACATAGAATGTGCAGCACAGAAACAGGCCATTCAGCCAGCTAGCGTATCTCAGTGTTTATGCGCCACACGAGCCTCCTCCCACCCCTCTTCATCTAACCCCATCAGCATAACCTTGCAATCCTTTCTCCCTCGTGTATTTTATCTAGCTTTCCCTTAAATGCATCTATGCTATTCGCTTCAACTATGCCATGTGGTAGAAAGTTCCACATTCTAACCACTCTCTGAGTAAAGAAGTTTCTCCTGAATTCCATATTGGATTTATGGGCCCTAGTTTTGGACTCCCCCACAAATGGAAACATTTTCTCCAAGTCTACCCTATCAAATGCTTTCATAATCTTAAAGAGCTTTATCAGGTCACCCAGCTTTCCAGAGAAAAGAGCCCCAACCTGTTCAGTCTTTCCCAATAGGTATAACTTCTTAGTTCTGGTATCATCCTTGTAAATCTTTTTGCACTTTCTCCAGTGCCTCTATATCCTTTTTAATATATGGAGACCAGAACTGTGCACAGTACTCCAAGTGTGGTCTAACCAAGGTCCTACACAAGTTTAACATAACTACGCAGTTCTTCAATTTGATCCTTCTAGAAATAAACCCCAGTGATTTGCTTGCTATTGTTATGGCCTTATTAACCTGTGTTGCTATTTTTAGTGAATGGTGTATCTGTACCCCAGAACCCTTTGCTCCTCTACCCCATTTAGACTCTTATTTTCTAAGGAGTAGATGGCTTCCTCATTCCGCTTACCAAAATGCACCACCTCACACTTATCTATATTGAAATTCATTTGCCAATTACACACCCATGCTGCAAGTTTATTAATATCTTCTTGTAATTTGTCACCTTCCTCCTTGGTATTGACTATACCTCCCAATTTGGCATTTGCAAATTTTGAAATTGTACTTCTGGTTTCCAAGTCCAAATTGTTTATGTAAATGTGAACATTGGTCCTAGCACCGATCCCTGTGAAACACCACGTTCCACCTTTGCCAGTCTAAGAAGCTACCCGTAACCCTTACCCAGCTTGCTATGCATTTTGCTACTTGTCCCGATTCCACATGCTCTGATCTTAGTCATGAGTCTACTATGCAGTACCATATTGAAGGGCCTTTGAAAATCCAAATATATTACATCTACTGCATTACCCTTGTCTACTGTTACTATTACTTCTTCCAAAGAATTCAATAAGGTTGGTCAAGCATGCCCATCCCTTTTGAAATCAGTGGCGACAATTCTTTACTATGTTTTCAGTTTCTAGAGGTTATTCTATTACATCTTTGAGTAAAGATTTCATTATTTTCCTACCATGGATATTAAGCTAACTGGTCTCTTCTTTCCTGGACTGCTTCTATCTCCCCTTTTAAATATAGAAATTACATTAGCTGTCCACCAGTTGTCTAGCACTATTCTCTTTTCTAATGAATTTTTATAACATGTAATAGTGCCTCTGCTATCTCTTCCCTAGCTTCTTTCAATATGCACAGATGCAATCCACTCAAACCCAGTGTTTTATCCTCTCCAAGTTTGGTTAATTTAACAATTATTTCCACCATTCCATTTATGGTGAGTATCTGAGGTAAGTGAAAAGTGTTAGAAAAAGTGTGCTTACCTTTGTTTGTTCCTGCAGGCTTCAGTTGATGGGTATGCGAAGAGTCTCTCACCTCCGCAGTAGAGATGACAGATGGCCGTTGCATTCTCCAATGCAACAACCATCTCATTTCACAGAATCACAGAAATCACAGAAACCCCACAGTGCAGATAGAGGCCATTTCGGCCCATCGAGCCTGCACCGACACATATCCCACCCGATCCCTGTAACCCCTACACCAACACATATCCCACCCTATCCCCGCAACCCCACGTATTTAATCCCCTTCTGCAAAAGAAGGAGGTTTGATGAGGTCTTGAATTCAAGACCACATCAAACTACAGAGAATGTCAGTGTTTGACAGCTTCACAGAGCTGTCAAATGATGACAATTCATCTGTCAAAATTTTTTGACAGATGCAATGTCATACGTTGATGTTCTCTACAATCGGCTTTCTCTTAATTTGCCTGCTAAGCCCGCTGGGCGGGCTTAACAATGTCAATCAAGGAAAAATAGCGTGGGTTGGCTAGAAGTTGATGGAGGCAGGACTGAAACCCGACAAGTGGGAGTCCTGCCTCCAAAAGCTCCCCATTGGCAAAATCACCCCCATGGCTACAGAAAAATCAGGACTGGGAATTAAGCATTGCAGGGTATAGCATATTTAGAAAAGATAGAAAGGGAAAAAGGGGAGGTGGAGTAGCTGTACTTATTAGGGATAACATAATGGCAGTAGAAAAGAGTAATGCAGATATCAACAAGACAAAAATAGAATCCATATGGATAGCGATAAAAGATAATAAAGGATCAATCACACTAATAGGCATAGTCTGCAGACCAGCTAATAGTGGAAGGGAGGTGGAGGAAGAAATATGCAGACAAATTAGGGAAATGAGTAAAAAACATAGAATAATAATTATGGGGGTTTCAACTACCTCAATATTAATTGGACAGAAGTAGTAGGTAAAGGGGCTAAGGGAATGGAGTTCCTACAATGTGTGCAGGACTCCTTTCTAACCCAATATGTAAAAAGCCCAAGGGAGGATTTGCTATTGGATCTAATAATGGGGAATGAACCAGAGCAGATAAGAGAAGTTAAAGTAGGAGAACATATCGACAATAGTGACCATAATATAATACACTTTAAAATGATAATTGAGAAGGACATAAGTATGATGAAAATCAGGTTAATAGATTGCAGAAAAGCTGATTTTGAGGGGCTGAGAATAGAACTTGAGGGGAAAAAATGGGCAACAATATTGGCAAACAACGATGTAGAACAGCAATGGGAAACATTTAAAACGGTGTTCAACAGAGGAAAGGACAAATTAAACAATAATGAGACTCCATGGATGAATAAAACCACAAGGTAACAATTGAGGGTAAGGAAAGAGGCATACATTAAGTACATAGATAGCAGGGAAGTACATGATAAGGGACAATACAAAAAGATTAGAAGAGAAGTAAAGCAAAAACAATTAGGGAGGCAAAGAAGAACTATGAAAGTAAATTAGCAAGGAACATAAAACAAAATAGTAAGATATTTTAAAGGCGCATGAATAAAAATGGAAGGTTGGGATGGAAATAGGGCCATTAAGAGATAGACAGGATAATACCACAGGTAACAATAGTGAGAAATATTAAATCATTATTTTGCTTCAGTATTTACCAGGGACATTGGACATGACATTGGATGATGAGATTAGTAATGAGATAAGTGCATTTAAAATAAAAAAGGGGATATATTAAATAAACTAATCAAACTCAAAGAAGATAAAACCCCTGGTCCAGATGGATTGCATCCACGCATTTTAAAAGAATCTAGGGAAGAGATAGCAGAGGTATTACTACACATATTTAATAATTCATCAGAAAAAGGTGTAGTGCCAGAGGACTGGCGGATAGCTAACATAATACCGATATTTAAGAAAGGGGATAGAACATGTCCAGGGAATTATAGACCAATCAGCTTAACATCGGTAGTAGGAAAAATAATGGAATCCCTACTAAAGTAGAAAATAGAAGAACATCTAGAAACCAAAAATATAGTAATAAATAGTCAGCATGGATTTCGAAAGGGAAAGTCTTGCTTGACCAACCTTATTGAATTTTTTGAAGAGGTAACAGAGAGGGTAGACAATGGTAATGTAATAGATGTAATTTATCTGGATTTTCAAAAGGCCTTTGATAAGGTACCCCATAATAAACTGATCAACAAGGTCAGAGAATGCGGAGTCAGGGGACAAGTAGCAGAATGGATTGCTGGCTGGCTTCAGGACAGAAAGCAGAGAGTAGGAGTAAAGGGTAGCTATTCACAGTGGCAGAGGTTGGGTAGTGGTGTTCCACAAGGATCAGTGCTGGGACCACTGTTCACAATTTACATTAACGATTTAGACTTTGGAATCAAAAACACAATTTCTAAATTTGCGGACGACACCAAATTGAGGGGGGATAGTCAATACTGAGGAGGACTGCAACAAATTACAGGAGGACATTTAGAAACTTGCAGAATGGGCATATAATTGGTGAGTGAAATTCAACACAGATAAATGTGAGGTATTACATTTTGGTAGGAAGAATAGGGAGGTTACTTTGGTAGGAAGAATAGGGAGGTTACTTAACACTTGGAGGGTGCGAGTCTAGGTGGGGTAGAGGAACAAAGGGATCTCGGAGTACAAATACACAAATCACTTAAAAGTTGCGACACAGGTTAGCAAGGCCATAAAAAAGCAAACCAAGCACTAGGGTTTACTTCTAGAGGGATAGAATTGAAAAGTAGGGAAGTTATACTAAACCTGTATCGAACCTTGGTTACACCACACTTAGAGTACTGCGTACAGTTCTGGTCGCTATATTATAAAAAGGATATAGAGGCACTGGAGAGGGTGCAGAGATGATTTACAAGGATGATACCAGAAATGCGAGGGTGTACATATCAGGAAAGGATGAACAGGCTGGGTCTCTTTTCTCTTGAAAAAAGGCTGAGGGGTGACATAAGAGGTCTTTAAAATCATGAAAGATTTTGATAGAGTGGATACAGAGAGAATTTTTCTACTTGTGGGGAAGAGCAAAACTAGAGGCCATCAATATAAGATAGTCACCAAGAAATCCAATAGGGAATTCAGAAGTGTGGTGTATGTAACCTGTTCCACCTTACGAGAACTTAAGCCCGTTCCACCTTAAGAGATGTACTACTTTCTCTGGCTGCTGTATACGTAATACCGGTGGTGACCACCGGTATACAAGTACTGTGTAGTGATATTGTATTTAGTATAGTCCTGACCTCCAACTAGTAAAGACCTGTTGAACTTTATTCTTGTAGTCTGTGTCAGTAATTAACCTTAATATAACTGGAACACACAGACTTAACAGTGGCGACGAGTCCAATTCTTACCCTGCGGCAGTTTATATCCACGGCGGCTTCGTCCACAGAACGGGCGTCGAAGAGAGGCATCCACCCTCATCACCCTGCTGGAAGACACGTCGCGCGGCAGGCATCGAGAACCCGGAGTGCAGAAGACATCCTGAACTCGAAGCCTCCATCAGCGGCAGTCAGCTATCTTCTTTCTACCTCGGTGGTGGGTAAGCCGGTCAGTGACGCGAGCAGAAAGTCAGCCGTGTTGGCTGTACAGACGGGGGGAGGAAGACGGAGGAATAAGGGCGGTGAGACCGATCGCGACCGGAGATAAGGGCCGGGCCGCATTCGGGCCGAAAGGCGCAGCGCGGGGACATCGATCGCGGCTGGTGATAAGGGCCGGGCCGCTTTCGGGCCAAAAAGGCGCAGCGTCTGGGGCGACTGAAGGCGCGAGAGCCATGGTGAAGGCAAACGCAGCCGGTGCTAATAACCGGGCTGCAAGAAGGGCTGCGAGGCGCGACATCGGGGAAGCGCGAATGCCCGAGGGAGCCGTGGTGAAGCGGAGACAGCGTCGGGGGAGTTACTAACCACTGGGAAAGGGGAGCAGCAGCGGCACGCCAAACGCCATTGCAGCCAGTGGGTGAAGACCGCCAAGCGCGGGAAAACCGCCATTTTGTAGGCGGAGGACGAAGACAAGAGCGGGAAGCCGCCATCTTGGGATAAAATAAATTGCAATGATGCCTAAACATGGGAACATTGATACCTTTGATGGCGACATCGAAGATTGGGCCATGTATGTAGAATGCATACAAAATTATTGTAAAGCAAATAAAATCCCAGATGCAGAGAAAGCACTAATGTTATTGAACTTAATGAGTGCGAAGACATACGGGCAATTGAAACACCTTTTATCACCAGATGAACTGGCGGATAAGACGTTCGAGGAGATTGTTACTGTCCTGAAAAATCATCTAAACCCCGCGCCGCTGATGCTAGCGGAACGATTTAAATTTTACAGCAGAAGGCAGCTGAAGGATGAAAGCAATGCTGAATATTTAATGGAATTGCGTAAGCTAGCAAAGTTCTGTCAGTTTGGAACGGGACTAACAGACGCGCTAAGAGATAAATTTGTGTGTGGATTATTAAAAGAAGATACACAAAAGCGACTGCTCGAGGAGAATGAGCTGACGCTTGAGAAAGCGGTCACTATGGCAGCAGCACACAAAGCCGCAGCGAGAGGCACGGCAGTAATGCAGCTACGGTCACCGGAACACAGTACAAATAAATTGGGTTTGAGTACTGTAAAATGTTATCGTTGTGGAAAGACAACGCACGATCAGAACCAGTGTTGGTTTAAAAACCAAGAATGCAGAACGTGTGGCAGGCTTGGCCACATAGCTAAAGTATGCCGGTCAGGAAAGAAGACCAGCAACAAAAAGTCACCGCAAGGAAAATACATAAAGGTGCACAAGGTGACAAAGACCAGTTCGAACGAACAGAAGTCAGATTCAGACGCTAGCAGTAATGAACTGGGTAGCTTAAGAGTACACAACGTTGGTAAGGATGCAGATCTCCAGACAATTTGGGTCACTCTTCAGATAGCAGGAGTCCAAGTAAAGATGGAATTGGACACTGGATCGGCATTGACGGTCATGAATAAGAAAGATTACAAAAGGTTATTCCAACATATTCCCCTATGGGATACGGAGATTATATTGAAAACATACACGGGGCAAAGAGTGTACCCCATCGGAAAGATAGAGGTAAAAGTGGTCCACAAGGGCGAAGAAAGCCAAGTAATGGACTTATATGTGCTACCTGAAGGAGGTCCACCACTACTGGGACGGGAGTGGATTAGGAAAATGAATATGGACTGGCACTCCTTGAAGGCACTAACGGTAGATTCCGGGGAAACAGATGTCAAACCTAAACGATTGTCCAAAATATTGGATGATGCTAAAGAGGTGTTCCAGCAAGGACTGGGAACACTGAAAGGAATTACGGCAAACATCAAGATTGATGAACATGCACAACCAAAATTTTTCAAAGCCAGACCGGTACCCTATGCAATACGACCTACTGTAGAAGCGGAACTGGAAGCGCTAGAATGTTCAGGTGTACTGTCTAAGGTAGATTGGAGTGAGTGGGCTACGCCCATTGTTCCCGTTATGAAACGTCCTTCGAGCAACAAGCCAGGAGAACCAGGGAAGGTTCGCATCTGTGGAGATTTCAAGATCACCGTTAATCCGGTGCTTCACACGGTGCAGTATCCGCTTCCACGGATTGAGGATATTTTTGCTTCGTTGTCTGGCGGGAAACACTTCGCCAAGATAGACCTGGCGCAGGCGTGCTTGCAGATGGAGGTTGATGAAGAGTCACGCCAGTACCTCACGATCAACACGCATAGAGGTTTGTACCGGTATAATAGGCTGGTTTTTGGAGTGGCATCGGCAATTTGGCAGAGGGCCATGGAGCAGGTATTACAGGGAATTCCAGGCACACAATGTTACCTGGACGATATTCTGATTACAGGTGATGGTGATGAAGAACACCTCGCAAACTTGGAACTGGTGCTCAACAGACTGAAAGAGTATGGACTTAGAGTTAATCGGCAGAAATGTGAGTTCTTTCAGAAGCGGATCTCGTACTGTGGTCATGTCATTGACCGGGAGGGGCTTCATAAGTCTCCTGACAAGATAGAGGCAGCTGTAAAGGCTCCCGCTCTGGATAATGTCTCTCAGTTGAGGTCGTTTCTGGGATTGATTAACTATTATCATAAGTTTCTACCGAATCTATCCACGGCACTGCACCCGCTGAATGCTCTTTTACAGAAGGGGGTACCATGGGAATGGAGCGAAAACTGTAAGAAGGCATTTCGCAAAAGCAAAGAATTGATCACCTCAGAGGAAGTGTTGGCTCACTTCAACCCGACACTGCCTATTCGGTTGGCTTGTGATGCTTCTCCATATGGTACTGGGGCAGTACTCTCACACAAGTTGCCAAATGGCACGGAAAGGCCAGTCGCGTTTGCATCCAGATCATTGACCTCCGCTGAGCGCAACTATGCGCAGATCGATAGGGAGGCTCTCAGCCTTGTATGGGGAGTGAAGAAGTTTAATCATTACCTGCAGGGCCAAAAATTCACACTTCTGACAGACCATCAGCCGCTGGTATCCATTTTTAACCCTAAGAAGGGTGTTTCGGTGATGACAGCACAGCGACTCCAGAGATGGTCCCTTTTCCGAGGGGCACATCAATATCAAATAGAATTCAAAGGTACAAAGCAGCATGGCAATGCTGATGGGCTGTCGCGCCTGCCACTACCTGAAGCAGAAGAGACGACGAAAGTTGACCCTGTTGAGTTATTTCATTCGACCATCATCGAGTGTTTACCAGTCACCAATGCAAGTATTGAAAGAGAAACCAGGAACGACCCGACACTGTCCAGAGTTTACGAGGTGACAGTGAAGGGATGGCCAACACATGGTGATCCTCTGTTACCGGCATTCTCGGCAAGGCGAGACCAGCTGTCCGTCTGCCATGGTACTTTGATGTACGGGACAAGAGTGATTATTCCTCCCAAGTTACGGGAAAGAGTTCTAAAGGAGCTGCATGAAGGTCATCTGGGGGGAGTTAAGATGAAAAGTCTTGCTAGGGCTTATGTATGGTGGCCGGGCATTGACCAACAGATAGAGGAGTTGACAAAAAGCTGCGCTGGGTGCCAAAAAGTGCAAAATGCACCTCCGATCGCACCGCTACACCCATGGGAATGGCCTTCAGCCCCATGGCAACACATACATATTGACTTTGCTGTTCCATTCATGGACTCCATGTTCCTAATTGCGGTGGACGCACATTCCAAATGGCCAGAAGTGATCAAGATGAATACCACTACTTCAGAAAAGACAATTGCGGTGTTAAGAACAATATTCGCAAGGAACGGATTGCCAGAACAGATATGTTCAGACAACGGACCACAGTTCGTGTCGGAAGAATTTCAAAAATTCTTAAAGAAGAATGGGGTGAAACATTATACCTCTGCCCCATATCATCCGGCGACAAACGGGTTGGCCGAGAGATTTGTCCAAACATTCAAAAAGGCAATAAAGGCCATGAACGATGATCAGATTCTGTTACAACACAAGGTGGACAATTTCCTAATGGCATATCGAAACGCCGCTCATGCAGTGACTAACCAAAGTCCTGCCATGATGTTTTATAACAGGAGGTTGCGGTCCAGGTTGGACTTGTTAAAACCAAATGTGCGGAGGGAAGTGGAAAACAAACAGCTCCGGCATATTAATAACAAGTCCACTCGAAGTTTCGACGTAGGACAACCAGTGTTGGCAAGGGGCTATGGAAATGAAAAATGGCAGTCCGGAACAATTCGGGCCAGACAAGGACCTCTGATGTACACAGTAGATATTGGTAACAATGTGATAAGGCGTCATGCGGATCAACTGGTAGAATCAAGAGCAAGGGTCGGACCCATGGTTGCGACAGAGACAACTGTGGAAGACGTTAATGAACCTGAAGCATCTACCTCGGCAGGGACTGTACCTGATGATGACGTCCAATACATAGGAAACCAACAAGAAGAGTCACCTCAGCAACAAGAATCAGAGACCACTGAAAGGCGTTATCCAAACCGAATCAGAAGGCCTCCTGAGAGACTGAACCTTTGAACTGTTTATACCTGAAGTTATATATGTATATATGTTATGATGTTATGTTAAATGGGGATATGACTATTAAGCTAAAAAGGGAGGATTGTGGTGTATGTAACCTGTTCCACCTTAAGAGAACTTAAGCCTGTTCCACCTTAAGAGATGTACTACTTTCTCTGGCTGCTGTATACGTAATACCGGTGGTGAGCACCGGTATATAAGTACTGTGTAGTGATATTGTATTTAGTATAGTCCTGACCTCCAACTAGTAAAGACCTGTTGAACTTTATTCTTGTAGTCTGTGTCAGTAATTAATCTTAATACAACTGGAACACACAGACTTAACAAGAAGAAACTTCTTTACTCGGAGAGTGCTGAGAATATGGAACTCCCTACCACAGGGAGTGGTTGAAGCGAATGGTATAGATGCATTTAAGGGGAGGCTGGACAAGCATATGAGGGAGAAGGGAATAGAGGGTTATGCCGATAGATTTAGATGAGGAAAGACAGAGGAGGCTCGTGTGGAGCATAAACTGGTTGGGCCAAATGGCCTGTTTCTGTGCCGTATATCCTATGTAAAACTGTAGGGGGAAAAATTCAGTGGCGCCCCCTTTGGGGCGCTAACGTCACCAGAGTGCTAATTTTAGCGCCCCAAAAAAGTTAGTGCCCCTGCGCCGTAGATTCAGTGGTAGCGCCCCAACCAGGAGGTGGGGCGCTACTGGAAGCACTCTCCCTCCTTCTTGTGGCGCTACCAGTGAATTTTGCGGCACTACATGCAACAGCGCCATGCGCGTCGGCACATAGTGCTCGTCATTGAAGGCCTCCCTCCGCTGATTAAAAGGGGCAGGGCCTAGCGCTGCGCGCACCGGGGCCCTGCTGAAACACCCGGGAGAGGGGTGCCGGGAAAACAGCCCAGCCCTCAAGAGGAGGGCCGGGCTGAGCTATCGCGGCTGGCACCCCGATGAAAAAAGGGGGAAGGGGGCAGTTGCTGGTAGTCGGCCCAAAAAAATGGCCCAACACCTGCCCTTTAAGTAGTGCCGCCACGCCCGCAAAATCGGCACCCTGACCCTGTCGGACATATCGTCCGGCGATAGGTCAGGGGAGCGCAACCCAAGTATGCGGCCGGGGTGCTGCGCACGGCGTTGACGTCATTTCACGGGAGGAGTCAGCGGTGCCGTGCCGTGCCGGGCCGAGGACGGTGAGGTCCGAGTGGGAATGGGGTGGTGAATTAAAATGACAGGGGACCGGAAGCTCGGGGGTCACCCTTACGGACTGAACGGAGGTGTTCCGCAAAGCGGTCACCCAATCTGCGTTTGGTCTCCCCAATGTAGAGGAGACCACATCGTGAGCAGCGAATACAATATACTAGATTGCAAGAAGTACAAGTAAATCGCTGTTTCACCTGGAAGGGGTGTTTGGGGCCCTGGACAGTGGGAAGGTATAAGGGCAGGTGTTACATCTCCTGTGCTTGCATGGGAAGGTGCCAGGCGAAGGGGAAGGGGTGCTGGGGGTGATAGGGGAGTGGACTAGGGTGTCTCAGAGGGAGCGGTCCCTACGGAATGCTGAACGGGGAGGGGAGGGGAAGATGCGTTTGGTGGTGGGATCACTTTGGAGGTGGCGGAAATGGCGGAGGATGATCCATTGAATGTGAGGACAAGGGGAACCCTATCGTGGTTCCAGGAGGGAGGGGCAGGGGTGAGGGCAGAAGTGCGGGAGATAGAACGGACACGGTCGAGGGCCGTGTCAACCACAGTAGAGGGGAATCCTCGGTTGAGGAAAAAGGAAGACATGTCGGAAGCACTGGCGTGGAAGGTGGAATCGTCGGAGCAGATACGGCGGAGACGTAGAAACTGGGAGAATGGAATAGAGTCCTTTCAGGAGGCGGGGTGGGAGGAAGTGTAGTCCAGGTAGCTGTGGGAGTTAGTGGGCTTGTAGTGAATGTTGGTCAATAACCTATCCCCAGAGATGGAGACGGAGAAGTCGAGGAAGGAAAGGGAAGAGTCAGAGATGGACCATGTGAAGGTGAGGGAAGGGTGGAAATTGGAGTCAAAGTGAATGAAATTGTCTAGTTGTGGTAAACCACTGTTTGTATTCCTGTTTGTCCTGTTTGTATTCCACTGTGTACATGCCTGGACATGCCTCGGCTGACTCCTCCCACAGGTCCTAGTATAAAGGTGACTGCTCCCCAGCCCTTGGTATCCTGGACCGGTCGACCACTCGAGGCAGACCTCCATTCTGTTGTTAATAAAAGCCTTTAGTTACTCTTCTAACTCTCAGTCTTTTATGAGTAATTGATAGCGCATCAATTTTATTAACAACATTTTTATAATGGAGAAGATCCTCACACCAGCATGCCTGGACTTAGATCATCGGGAGGCGGACTCATCCACCAAGTTTACTCACTGGCTTAAGTGTTTCGAAAAATTCCTGACCGCCTCCGAAGCAATCAAATCGGACGAGGACAAACTGGATGTCCTGACCTCCAAAGTGAACCACCGAGTGTACTCGGTCATCCAAGACGCGACCTCGTACGCGGATGCTATCAAGCTCCTCAAGGACCAGTACACGCGCCCAGTGAACGAAGTGTACGCCAGGCACCTCCTGGGGAGTCGTAAACAACAACCTGGGGAATCGACCGTGGAATACCTTCAGGCACTGTCTGTGCTTGGCCGGGCCTGTGGTTGTAAGGATGTAAAGGCCGCCGTGTACACAGAGGAACTTATCCGGGACGCTTTTGTAGCGGGCCACAGATCCAATTACACACGACAGCGACTGTTGGAGCAGAGTAACCTCGACCTCAACAAGGCCTCTGAACTCGCACTATCGTTGGATGCAGCCTACCAGGGCATGGATGCCTACTCCTCTGCACCGTGGACGCCGCGGGGAATGACAGCCTGGGACACGGTAGGACCGCCTCATAGCGCCGTGCCACCCCAGCCACACCCCAACAACGGCCCAACTACCGCAGCAGTGTCCCAAGGCCAGAAATGCTACTTCTGTGGCCAGGCAAAACACCCCAGAGCGCGCTGCCCGGCGAAAAACGCGATCTGCTCGGGCTGCGGTAAGAAGGGACACTACGCTAGCGTCTGCAGGGCCAAAGCCACCCCGAACCCCAGCAGCGCCGCGTGTGGGCCATGCGGGCCGCCATTTTGGACCTCCCCGGCCGTGTGCGAATCACCGGTACAGCAGCCATTTTGGACGCCTCCAGCCACATGGGGATCATGGACGCCGCCATCTTGGACGACAGCCGGGACGCAGCAGGCCCCCGACACCGCCTCATCTGATACCCGCAGCGACACACCGACCCCTACGCTGGCATCCGTTACACTGGACCAAGCGAGACCGCACCAACTAGCCAGTTCCACAATGGACATTAAGGTAAATGGTCACGATACAATCTGCCTTTTTGACTCTGGGAGCACGGAGAGCTTCATCCACCCCGACACGGTGCGGCGTTGCTCTCTCCCAGTCCTGCCTGCGCAACAGCGGATTTCTATGGCCTCCGAGTCCCAGTCGGCGGACATCGGCGGCTACTGCGTGGTGACACTCGTAGTAGACGGGACCGTGTACGATCATTTTAAACTTCTGGTCCTGCCTGACCTCTGCGCTGCCGTCCTGCTGGGGTTAGATTTTCAGTGCCACCTTAAAAGTGTTACGATGGCGTACGGTGGACCCCTACCCCCACTCACAGTCCGCAGCCAGCAGCTTCCAAATTGCCCGCCGCGCACCAGGTGCAACCTCTCCACACTCAGAGTCACCCCCCCACCACTGTTTGCTAACCTCACCCCCGACTGTAAGCCCATCGCCACAAAGAGCAGGCGATACAGTGCCGGGGACAGGGTTTTCATTAAAACCGAAGTGGAGCGGCTCCTGAAGGAAGGGATTATTGAGGGCAGCACCAGCCCCTGGCGAGCCCAGGTTGTGGTCGTTAAGACCGGCGAGAAGCAGCGCCTGGTCATCGACTACAGCCAGACAATAAATCGCTACACCCTGCTGGACGCCTACCCACTCCCCCGTATAGCTGATATGGTCAACCAGATCGCGCAGTACCGCGTCTTCTCGACCATTGACCTGAAATCAGCGTACCACCAGCTCCCCATCCGCCCTGAGGACCGCCAGTACACTGCCTTTGAGGCAAACGGCCACCTCTATCACTTCCTTAGGGTTCCCTTTGGCGTCACCAACGGGGTCTCCATCTTCCAAAGGGAGATGGACCGGATGGTAGATCAAAATGCGTTGCAGGCCACTTTCCCATATCTGGACAATGTGACCATCTGCGGCCGTGACTTGCAGGACCATGACGCAAACCTCGAAAAATTCCTCCGCACCGCCCAACTCCTAAACCTGACATATAACAAGGAGAAGTGCATATTCCGCACAAACCGCCTCGCCATCCTTGGCTGTGTTGTGGAACACGGAGTCATCGGCCCCGACCCCGACCGGATGCGTCCCCTTATGGAACTTCCACTGCCCCACTGCCTCAAGGCCCTGAAGAGGTGCCTAGGGTTTTTCTCCTATTACGCCCAGTGGGTCCCCTACTATGCGGACAAGGCCCGTCCGCTGATCAAGTCCACCTCTTTTCCCTTGACGGCAGAGGCCCGCTTAGCCTTCCACCGTATCAAGGAGGACATTGCCAAAGCCACCATGCACGCAGTGGACGAATCCATCCCCTTCCAGGTGGAAAGCGACGCGTCCGACTTTGCCCTGGCCGCTACCCTCAATCAGGCGGGGAGACCCGTGGCCTTCTTTTCACGAACCCTCCAAGGCCCGGAGACCAGACACTCCGCTGTTGAGAAGGAGGCCCAGGCGATTGTGGAGGCTGTGCGTCATTGGAGGCACTACCTGGCCGGAAAACGATTTACCCTGCTCACTGACCAGCGTTCAGTTGCTTTTATGTTTAACAACAAGCAGAGGGGCAAAATCAAAAATGACAAGATCTTGAGGTGGAGAATCGAACTTTCCACCTACAACTACGAGACCTTGTACCGGCCCGGGAAACTAAATGAACCCCCGGATGCGCTATCGCGTGGCACCTGCGCCAGCGTGCAGATCGATAGACTACGGGTCCTCCACAATGACCTCTGCCACCCGGGGGTCACCAGGTTCTTCCACCTCATCAAGGCCCGCAACCTGCCTTACTCTATTGAGGAGGTCAGGACCATGACCAGGAACTGCCAAGTCTGCGCTGAGTGCAAACCACACTTTTATAGACCAGACAGGGCCCACCTGATAAAAGCCACTCGCCCCTTCGAGCGCCTGAACGTTGATTTTAAAGGGCCTCTCCCCTCCTCCGACCGCAATGTGTACTTCCTCAATATTATTGATGAGTACTCCCGTTTCCCGTTCGCCTTCCCCTGCCCGGACATGACCAGTGCCACGGTCATTAAATGTCTGAACAACCTCTTCACCCTGTTCGGCTTCCCCAGCTATATCCATAGCGACCGGGGCTCATAGTTTATGAGCGACGAACTCCGTCAGTACCTGCTAACTAGGGGTATTGCCACAAGCAGGACCACCAGTTACAACCCCCGGGGGAACGGACAGGTGGAAAGAGAAAATGCGACAGTTTGGAAGGCCGTCCTGCTAGCCTTAAAGTCTAGGGGCCTTCCAACCTCCCGCTGGCAGGATGTGCTCCCCGATGCGCTCCACTCTATTCGGTCACTGCTCTGCACTGCCACTAACGCCACCCCTCATGAGAAAATGTTCGTCTTCCCAAGGAAGTCCACATCAGGGACATCGCTACCGCCATGGCTGACGTCCCCAGGGCCGGTCCTACTGAGAAGACACGTGAGGACCCATAAAACGGACCCCCTGGTCGAGAGGGTCGACCTCCTCCACGCCAACCCCCAGTATGCTTACATCGCATACCCGGACGGGCGGGAGGACACAGTCTCCATAAGAGACCTTGCACCCTCGGGGTCCACAGTAACCCACTACCCACTACCACCCCCCCCCACGATCCGATATCCAGCCCCAGCAGACGGCAGGCCTGGGCCCCGCGACCCGCTCGACATCTACGAGGACGACACGCCTGTGCCACAGCCTACGCTGGACTCGACGCCGGAAGCTTCACTACCCCTGCCGTTGCCACGCCGATCACAGCGGCAGACAAGACCTCCGGAGAGACTCCAATACACTAACTTTTAATACACTTCACCCCGCCGGACTCAATTTTAAACAAGGGGTGAATGTGGTAAACCACTGTTTGTATTCCTGTTTGTCCTGTTTGTATTCCACTGTGTACATGCCTGGACATGCCTCGGCTGACTCCTCCCACAGGTCCTAGTATAAAGGTGACTGCTCCCCAGCCCTTGGTATCCTGGACCGGTCGACCACTCGAGGCAGACCTCCATTCTGTTGTTAATAAAAGCCTTTAGTTACTCTTCTAACTCTCAGTCTTTTATGAGTAATTGATAGCGCATCACTAGTTCAGGGCGAAAGCAGGAAATGGCACTAATACAGTCATCAATGTATCGGAAAAAGAGGTGAAGGAGGGGACCCGAGTAGGACTGGAACAAAGAGTGTTCCACATGTCCCACGAAAAGGCAGGCATAGCTAGAACCCATGCGGGTACCCACAGCAACACTTTTAATTTGGAGGATGTAATGTCCATGTGTAATTGAGACACGGACTGCAGAAGTTGGTTATAACAGGTGTTTACTGAATGGAGACAAAACTGGAACTACTATACAGGCTTATATACGGGGGTGGTCACTCCTGGTACTGCAGTATACAGGGGCTGCAGAATATAGTTCCTTCTTCAAGGTACATACACTACAGAGGAAATGAGTGGAGTCAAAGGAGAAGTTGTTCAATGTGAGAACAAGTTCAGCCAGGCGGAGGAGGGTGGTGGTGGATGGGGACTGGTCGGGCCTCTGTTCAAGGAAGAAGCGGAGCGCCCTCAGGCCATCCGGGTGGGGGATGGAGGTGCAGAGGGATTGTACGTCCATGGTGAAAAGGAGGCGGTTGGGGCCAGGAAACTGGAAGCTGTTAAAGTGGCGGAGGGCGTCCGAAGAGTCGCGGATGTAGGTGGGAAGAGACTGGACAAGGGAAGAAAAGATAGAGTTGAGATAGGAAGAGATAAGTTCGGTGGGGCTAGAACAGGCTGAAGCGATGGGTCTACCAGGGCAGTCCTGTTTGTGGATCTTGGGAAGGAGGTAGAAGCGGGCTGTGCAGGGTTGGGGAACTATTAGGTTGGTGGCCACGGGGGGAAGATCTCCAGAGGAGATGAGGTCAGTGACAGTCATGGAAACAGTGGTTTGATGTTCGGTAGTGGGGTCATGGTCCACGTGGAGGTAGGAGGAAGTGTCGGAGAGTTGGTGTTCAGCTTCCGCTAGGTAGCGATCAGTTCGCCAAACAACAACAGCACCACCCTTGTCAGCAGGTTTAATGACAATCTCAGGGTTGGATCTAAGAGAATGGAGTGCTGCAAGTTCAGAGGGAGGTAGGTTGGAGTGAGTGAGGGGAGCAGAGAAATGGAGACGGCCGATGTCACGGCGGCAGTTAGCGATGAAAAGATCTAGAGAGGGTACGAGGCCAGGGGGAGGGGTCCAGGTAGAACGGGAATTCTGAAAGCGGGAGAAAGGGTCAGTCATGCGGGGGGAAGACTCCTGGCCAGAGAAGTGGGCATGGAGATGAAGGCGGCGGAAAAAGAGCTCAACATCGTGCCGAGCTCGAAATTCATTGAGGTGGGGGCGTAAGGGGATGAAGCTCAGGCCTTTGCTGAGGACTGATCGTTCGGGGTCAGAGAGGGGAAGGTCAGAGGGGATAGTGAAAACGCGGCAGGAGGTGAGATTGGGAGAAGGGGGGTCAGAGGAAAGTGAAGGGGAAGAAGGTTCCGGAGGGGCGTTGGTGTTATTAGCTTGAGCAGTTTCTCATTTCCATTTCTATGCTAGCTTGCATCTTCTGATAACATTTTTGTCTAATGAAATAAAATCCTGGGTCCAGCCCTCCCAGATTAATTTGAAACAGGTACTATTAGAGGCTGCAATTTCAACTGGAATATGTCAAAACCCTCACAATTCTCGACATCCTTCAATGCATTTTTGGGCGTTTATCTAGGTGCAGTTGTTGCTATCGTGACAAGATCCTTTTCACAGTCTATGGAATGAATGGCTTCTTTGTACAGGAAACAAAGCAGTTTACCATCACTATTACTAATTCATTGAAATGAATTTACAATAGTACTTTGTGTGTGTGTATAGAGACCTTTTCATATGAATGTTATTTTACCCTTTTCTCAAGTCTCCTTGAACCATCCATCATGTTATAGCTAACCAGTTGTGGCCAATTCAGCGCAGCAGAACTCTAACAGATGTTGGGAAATGGGCTAGGGATGGGATGGGATTTCTATATTTCACTCCCCCCACCCCCCCCCCCCCCAATTCCCCAGTTCATCCTGCCTAGGGAATAGCTGACCTCTATTCAGTACCTCCCCACGCTAAAGAAGCTGAGGTTAAGAGCACAGCCGTGCATAGGGATTGCAGGTATATCCCACCACTTTATGCGTGGAGTTCATTGGTGCTATAGCCACATTTCCCTGCCGCACCAACATTCTTTATATTTGGAGTGTATTAGAAAATGTCATGCACGAACGTTATGTCACAAAAATTAGGGTCAAGTGAAAGTATGCTGTCTCCGCTAAAGAGATTTTCTGAGATCTGGGCATTGTATTTTTCTCCCACATTCCCCCTCCAGAACATTTTATACACTTGAATGTTTCCTCAATCAAGACAATTTTGATAAATGAATTTGGGAAATAATAAGCTCAAAAAGTGGGTTAAAAAAATTGTCTTTTCCCCTTGAAGAATACATCCAGGCTGTAAATGGCATCCGCCCCATTACAATAAAACCTCAGGCCATTATCGTCTTTAAACGGCGTGCTCATTAAGCAAAAAAAAATGTTTGTATTTGCCTGCTTGGGGGAATAGAAGTTGCATAAAATGGTATCTTGTGGCAACTATGAGATGGGGTGCAACAAGGTGAGCTGACAAAATATCAGAGTTAACTACAGAACCACACCAAGGTCAATCACATTCAGTCTGCATATAGTAATGCTATACCATACTGTAATGATTAGGCTAAACGAGGTAGAAATTTGTCTTGGACAGGAGCGCAAAAACAGGGAGTATCGCCTTGGCCGTCGGTTACACAACCTGCCTGATATTCAGTTTCATTGACTTCAATAGAACTGAATATAGGGCGGGGAGTATCACAGGTGATGCCGCCCAAGATGGATTTCTACCCTGTAAAGTCCACGCCTCAATAATACACGGACTTCGGGAGAACAGTTTAACAGGTACTTTACTGAACAGGATGCAGCTTGAAACTGAAACTACAGAAGCCTGCTAGGGCCTTTTATACAGGGGTGGTCACTGCCGGTACTGCAGTCTAAGACCAGTTATTCCCTTAAAGGGACATACACAACAATTCCTCCCCTTTTAGATAAACAGTACATAACATTCATTTAACAACTAAATAATAACTAATTACAATTACAATTTTCTCAGTAATATATACATCAACTGAAATAGTCGTTTATAAGTTCAGTCTTTGAGGAGGCTTCCTGATCCGGACTGGATAGCGCCTTTCTCGAGTATCCTGTTCTGGCGGTGGAGTCAATTCTGGCTCATTGTCATTGGTTGGTTCGTCAGCTTCCAATACCCCTGCTTCTGAGGTAGACGCAATCTGTACTTCGGGCTCATTACCAGGTGCACATGCTTGTGGTACAGGTTTGGCTTGTTCCTGTGACTCTAGAATCTGGTCAGCATGGCGTCTCACGATGCTCTCTCCAACGTCCACTGTGTACATTAGTGGTCCCTGCGGTGTACATATCGTGCCTGGCTGCCATTTTTCTGTTCGGTAGTCGCGGGCCAAGACTGGTTGCCCTATCTTGAAGCTCCTGGTTGGCTTCTCATTTATGCGCTGGAACTGCTTATTCTCAACATCTCGTCTTATGTTTGGTTTGAGCAAATCCAAGCGACATCTTAGTCTCCGGTTGAAAAACAGTACGGCTGGAGTTTGGTTGGTTACTGCATGTGTCGCATTCTGGTAAGCAAACAGGAAGTTATCCACCTTGTGTTGCAGGGTATGTCGTCATTGTACATTGCCTTTATGGCCTTTTTAAAGGTCTGAATAAACCTCTCAGCCAATCCATTTGTGGCGGGATGATATGGGGCAGATGTGTAATGTTTCACCCCATTATTCTTCAGGAACCTCCGGAAATCCTCAGACACAAACTGTGGGCCATTGTCGGAACAGATCTGTTCTGGCAACCCATTCCTGGCGAAGATGGTCCTTAGGACTGCAATAGTTTTCTCCGTGGTGGTGGAGGACATTTTAATGACCTCTGGCCATTTCGAATGGGCGTCCACAGCGATTAGAAACATTGAGTCCATAAATGGACCAGCGAAATCAATGTGTACCCGTTGCCATGGAGATGAGGGCCACTCCCATGGATGTAGCGGGGCCTGTGGTGGAGCGTTTTGGACCTTCTGGCATCCTGTGCATCTCTTGGTCATATCCTCGATTTCTTTATCGATTCCCAGCCACCACACAAACGCCCTGGCTAGGCTCTTCATTTTTACCCTTCCCAGATGACCCTCGGGAAGCTCATTGAGCACTCTCTCTCTCTCAACTTGGGTGGAATTACCACTCGGGATACACACATCAAGGTTCCCCGGCACACTGACAGCTGTTCCCTCCTTGGCGAGAATGTTGGCAACAGTGAGTCGCCATATGCTGGCCATCCCTTCACCGTCAAATCATAGGCCCTAGAGTGTGTCAGGTCATTTCGGGTTTCCTTCTCAATACTTGCGTTTGTAACAGGCAAACATTCGACTATGGTCGCATGGAATATCTCCACCAGGTCCACTGCAGGTGCTTCTTCCGCCGTAGGCAACGGTAGGCGCGACAGCCCATCAGCGTTTCCATGTTGTTTCGTACCTTTGTACTCTATGTCATACTGATGTGCCCCTAGAAAAAGTGACCATCTTTGCAGCCGTTGCGCCGTCATCACCGGAACGCCCTTCTTTGGGTTAAAAATTGAGACCAGGGGTTGATGATCAGTCAGTAGGGTGAATTTCTGCCCGTGCAGATAGTGATTGAACTTCTTCACCCCCCACACCAGGCTGAGGGCCTCCCTGTCAATCTGGGCGTAGTTACGCTCGGCTGAGGTTAGCGAGCGCGATGCAAAGGCTATTGGCCTCTCTGAACCATCACGGAATTTGTGTGACAGCACCGCTCCAATGCCGTAAGGTGACGCATCACATGCCAACCGAATCGGTAGTGTTGGGTTGTAGTGGGCCAATACTTCTTTTGAAGTGATTTGGCATTTACATTCCTGAAAGGCACGCTTACACTCATCACTCCATTTCCATGTTACACCAGTTTGAAGGAGGGCGTTCAGTGGGTGCAGAATTGTAGATAAATTCGGCAAGGACTTATGGTAGTAGTTCACCAACCTGAGGAACGACCTCAGTTGCTACACATTTTCTGGTGCTGGAGCCTTGACTACAGCCTCAATCTTGTCCGGCGACTTATGCAACCCTTCCTCATCAATCATGTGGCCACAATACGAGATTTGTCTCCTGAAGAACTCGCATTTGGGACGGTTGGCTCATAGCCCATATTCCTGTAATCTCGTGAGCACCTGCTCCAGGTTGGCAAGGTGTTCATTGTCATTTTCGCCCATAACCAGGATGTCGTCCAAATAACACTGGGTCCCCGGGATCCCTTGCAGGACTTGTTCCATTGCCCTCTGCCACATAGCCGGGGCCGATGCTACCCCAAATACCAGTCGATTGTACTGGTAAAGGCCTTTGAGAGTGTTTATCATGAGGTATTTCCTAGATGCTTCTTCCACCTCCATTTGTAGATACACTTGAGCCAGGTCAATCTTTGTAAAACGTTTCCCTCCAGATAGTGAGGCGAAAATATCTTCTATCCGCGGAAGCGGATACTGTACTGTGTGCAGGACTGGGTTCACAGTCACCTTGAAGTCCCCACAGATGTGAACCTTCCTTGGCTCCCCAGGCGTGCTGCTCAATGCTTTCTTCATTACAGGAACGATGGGTGTGGCCCACTCGCTCCAGTCCACCTTAGACAGCACCCCCGAATGCTCCAGACTCTCCAGTTCAGCTTCCACAGCTGGGCATATCGCGTATGGTACCGGTCTGGCCTTGAAACATTTTGGGGTTGCGTTATCCTCAATCTTTATGGTTGCCTTTATTAAGGAGACAGTCACAGGACATTTGGATAATCATAATTTAATAGGAGGTGGGGTGGCTATGTTAATAAAGGAAGGAATCACTGTAATACAGAGAAATGATATTGGGTCAAAAGATCAGGACAATGAAACAGTTTGGGTGGAGGTAAGGAATAATAAGGGGAAAAAAACACTAGTGGGCGTAGTCTATAGGCCTCCGAACTGTGGCAACTCTGTTGGACGGAGTATCAATCAGGAAATAGTTGAGGCTTGTAATAAGGGAACATCTATAATTATGGGGGATTTTAACTATCATATTAATTGGACAAATCAAATTGGGCAGGGCTGCCTTGAGGATGAGTTCATTGAGTGTATTAGGGATGGGTTTCTTGAGCAGTATGTAACTGAACCGACCAGGGGGCAGGCAACCTTAAATCTGGTCCTGTGTAACGAGACAGGATTAATTAAAAATGTCCTAGTAAAGGATCCCCTTGGAATGAGTGACCATAACATGGTTGAATTCCATATTCAATTAGAGGGTGAGAAGGTTGGATCTCAAACAAGCGTGCTAAGCTTGAATAAAGCAGACTATGAAGGTATGAGAGTGGAATTGAGTAGAGTGGATTGGGAAAATAGATTAAAGGGTAAGACGATACATGATCAGTGGTGTACATTTAAGGAGTTATTTTACAACTTCCAAAAAAAAAATATTCCACTGAGAAGAAAAGGGTGTAAAAGAAAAGACAGCCATCCGTGGCTAAGTAAAGAAATTAAGGATAGTATTCGACTAAAAACAAGGGCATATAAGGTAGCCAAATCTAGTGGGAGGATAGAGGATTGGGAAAACTTTAAAAGACAGCAGAAAATAACAAAAAGATTGATTAAGAAAGGGAAGATAGATTATGAAAGTAAATTAGCAAAAAATATAAAAACAGATAGTAAGAGTTTTTATAGTTATATAAAAAGAAAAAGGGTGGCTAAAGTAAATGTTGGTCTCTTAGAGGATGAGACCGGGAAATTAATGGTGGGAAATATGGAGATGGCAAAAACACTGAATGAATATTTTACATCAGTCTTTACAGTAGAAGACACTAAGAATATCCCAACACTGGACAAACAGGGGGCTAAAGGGGGGGGGGGGGGGGGAGGAGCTAAACACAATCAAAATCACTAAGGAAGTGGTACTCGGTAAAATAATGGGACTCAAGGCGGATAAATCACCTGGACCTGATGGCTTACATCCTAGGGTCTTGAGGGAAGTGGCGGTAGGGATTGTGGATGCATTGGTAATAATTTTCCAAAACTCCCTGGGCTCGGCAATGGTCCCGGCAGACTGGAAAACTGCTAATGTAACACCCTTATTTAAAAAGGGCAGTAGACAGAAGGCTGGAAACTATAGACCGGTTAGCCTAACATCTGTAGTAGGTAAAATTTTGGAGTCCATTATTAAGGAGACAGTAACAGGACATTTGGATAATCATAATTTAATAGGACAAAGTCAGCATGGTTTTATGAAGGGGAAGTCATGTTTGACAAATTTGCTGGAGTTCTTTGAGGAAGTAACGTATAGGGTAGATAAAGGGGAACCAGTGGACGTAGTGTATTTAGACTTCCAAAAGGCATTTGACAAGGTGCCACACAAAAGATTATTGCTTAAGATAAAAAATCACAGGATTGGGGGTAATATTCTGGCATGGATAGAGGATTGGCTATCTAACAGAAGGCAGAGAGTTGGGATAAATGGTTCATTCTCAGACTGGCAATCAGTAACTAGTGGTGTTCCGCAGGGGTCAGTGCTGGGTCCCCAACTCTTTACAATCTATATTAATGATTTGGAGGAGGGGACCGAGTGTAACATATCAAAGTTTGCAGATGATACTAAGATGGGGGGAAAGTAGTGAGTGAGGAGGACATAAAAAACCTGCAAGGGGACATAGACAGGCTAAGTAAGTGGGCAGAGATTTGGCAGATGGAATACAATACTGGAAAGTGTGAGGTTATGCACTTTGGCAGGAAAAATCATAGAGCAAGTTATTATCTTAATGGCAAGAAACTGGAAAGTACTGAAGTACAAAGGGATCTGGGGGTCCTGGTGCATGAAACTCAAAAGGTTAGTATGCAGGTGCAGCAAGTGATTAAGAAAGCCAATGGAATGTTGGCTTTCATTGCTAGGGGGATAGAATATAAAAATAGGGAGGTATTGCTTCAGTTGTACAAGGTATTGGTGAGACTGCACCTGGAATACTGCGTACAGTTTTGGTGTCCATACTTAAGAAAGGACATACTTGCTCTCGAGTCAGTACAAAGAAGGTTCACTCGGTTAATCCCGGGGATGAGGGGATGGACATATGAGGAGAGGTCGAGTAGATTGGGACTCTACTCATTGGAGTTCAGAAGAATGAGAGGCGATCTTATTGAAACATTTAAGATTGTGAAGGGGTTGGATCGGGTGGATGCGGGGAGGATGTTCCCGATGGGTGAAACTAGAACTAGGGGGCATAGTCTTAGAATAAGGGGCTGCTCTTTCAAAACTGAGATGAGGAGGAACTACTTCACTCAGAGGGTGGTAGGTCCATGGAATATGCTGCCCCAAAAAGCTGTAGAAGCTACATCATTACATAAATTTAAAACAGAAATAGACAGTTTCCTAGAAGTAAAGGGAATTAAGGGTTACGGGGAGCGGGCAGGAATTTGGACATGAGTCTAGGTTCGGATCGGTCATGGCCCTGTGGGTAGCGGAGCGGGCCCAGGGGCCGTGTAGCCTGATCCTGCTCCTATTTCGTGTGTCTAATTCTGTTAGATTCAGGAGATGGTTCTGTGATAGTTGATTGGCGGTTAGGATCAGATCAGCCATGATCTTATTGAATGGCGGAGCAGGCTCGCGGGGCCGATTGGCCTGCTCCTGCTCCTATTTCTTATGTTCTTATGTTCTAGAGTCCCAAGTCCTTGTTGGAACACCTCTTCCGCGTCAGATAGAATTTGTGACAGACGTCCAGGTGCGACGATCATCATCTTTTTTGTCAGTCACAGTTAGTGCCAGAATGGAATGCCAATCCAATTGTAGTCTTCGGATCCATTCACGTCCCAACAATGGTGGTCCTCCATCTCGTAGTATATACATGTATAGTTTCTGTGTTTCCTTTCCGTTATATTCAACTGGCACCCTTATTTTTCCTCTGGGGTAGACCTTTTGCCCCGTGTATGTCTTCAATACAATGGACGTGTCCTTTAAGGGTATGTGTGAGAATAGCCGCTCATAGTCTCGTCGATTCATGACAGTTAGGGCTGATCCTGTGTCCAATTCCATCTTCACTGGGGACCCTGTTATCATGAGGGTGACCCAAATGGTTCGGTGATCTTCTTTTGCGATCACGTTGTGTAACTTTAAACAACTTAGTCGCCTGCTCCCGGAGTCCTCATCACTCTCCTGATCTTCTGAACTACTATCTGTCAGTTTCTTTACTTTCCTGTACTGTTCCTTAGTAGTTCTTGTCATGTTGGTCTTCTTTCCCGACCTGCAGACTCTTGCTATATGTCCCATCTTCCCGCATTGCCTGCATATTTTGTCTTTAAACTAGCAGTCCTTCTGCTCATGGGTTGTTCTGTCGCAGCGATAGCACTTTTCGGCTCCATACGCCATTTCGTTAGCGCTGTATTCTTGTGGTTTCTGTTGTATTTCCGCAGCTCCCCGTGCTGCTGCTTCGTAGGATACTGCCACGCTGAAAGCCTGTTCTAGCGTCAGGTCCTTTTTTGATAGTAGTCGTTTCTGGGTTCCTTCACTCTGGAGCCCGCAGACAAACTTATCCCGTAAGGTGTCTGCCAGTCCTGCTCCGAACTGGCAGTGCTTTGATAACTTGCGTAGTTCCGTAAGATAGTCAGCATTGCTCTCATCTTTGTGCTGGTTTCTTTTATGGAACTTGAATCTTTCTGCTATCAGCAGTGGTGTAGGGCTTAGGTGTTCCTGTAAGATATGAACAATCTCCTCAAAACTTTTCTCCATTGGTTTAGCTGGGGTAATTAAATTCCGCAATAGGCCGTACGTATTCACAGCCATCAGATTTAATAATACCAATGCCCTCTTTCCATCGGCCACCTCATTTGCCTTGCAGTACACTTCGATTCTTTCTACATACGTGGTCCAGTCTTCTACCTCGTTGTCGAAAGCAGTGATACTTCCACTTTTCGGCATCTTGGGCGATTTAAAATGGCGCCTCCCGCGCTTTTACTTCTTCCCCAATGGAATAAAATGGCGCCTCCCGCGCTTTTGCTTCTTCCCCAACGGGATAAAATGGCGCCTCCCGCGCTTTTGTTCTTCCCCTTACTGCCACGCTGCTCCTAGTGTTCTACGGGGTAATGGCGGCGACCCGCAGCTTCGGCGCGTCTCGCTTTCCTTCCCCCCCGTTTAGTTTCTCTCTGCTGTCCTGTTCTCGAGCACCGACCGCGCCCTGTGCGCTCCACCCTCTCTCTCGTTTTCTTTTCCCGGTGACGCTGCGCGGCCCGATTTGTAAAGCCGCTCGATCGAACTTGAGCCCGCCGCAGTCCGGGAGGGTCAGCGCGCTACCTGCTACCAGCACGATTAGCTGGAACCACAGTCTCTCCCGCAATTGTCCAAACACCGATGGATTCTTTGGGCGGTTGCCCTTGGTCGACGCCCGTTGCTCAGACTACGACCTTCCAGGACCTTCCTTTCAGGCGAGATCCCCGTGAGATGATGCCACACTGCAGGTGAGTTCAAACTTACTCGTCGCCACTGTAAAGTCCGCGCCTCAATAATACACGGACTTTGGGAGAACAGTTTAACAGGTACTTTACTGAACAGGAGGCAGCTTGAAACTGAAACTACAGAAGCCTGCTAGGGCCTTTTATACAGGGGTGGTCACTGCCGGTACTGCAGTCTAAGACCAGTTATTCCCTTAAAGGTACATACACAACATACCCCATTGTGTTATTTATGCTGTTCAATGTGATTTCCATTCTGCTTCAGAAACATCCTTCACTAGTCATTTGATTTGAAAGGCAGGAACAAGGGGCTCTGCCACAATGCATTAATCGAATGGGTCTCGTAAACATCACAGGCTCAGCAAGCTCTGGAAAGTACACAATACCAGCCAATTTAAAAAGAAGACACGTTCAAGTCTTTCAGAAAACACCGTACACGAATTATTCATTAAAGGTTCTCTGTGGTAAAGAAAAAATACATAGGAGTATTCAATAGAAACATAATAGATAGGAGCAGGAGTAGGCCATTCGGCCCCTCGAGCCTGCTCTGCCATTCAATAAGATCATGGCTGATCATCCAAATTCAGTACCCTGTCCCTGCCTTCTCTCCATATCCCTTGATCCCTTTAGCTTTAAGAAATATATCCAACTCTTTCTTGAATATATTTAATGAATTGGCCTCTACTGCCTTCTTTGGCAGAGAATTCCACAGGATCACCACTCTCTGGGTGAAGAAATTCCTCCTCATCTCTGTCCTAAATGGCTTACCCCTTCTCCTTAGACTGTGACCCCTGGTTCCGGACTCCCCCGGCATCGGGAACATCCTTCCTGCATCTAGTCTGTCCAGTCCTGTTAGAATTTTATAAGTTTCGATGAGATCCCCTCATTCTTCTAAACTCCAGCGAGTACAAGCCCAATCGACCCAATCTCTCCTCATACGTCACTCCTGCCATCCCAGGTATCAAGCTGGTGAATCTTCGCTGCACTCCTTCCATGGCAAGAACGTCCTTCCTCAGATAAGGAAATGGAATGGAGTGGGCTAGTCTTTAAATTGAACTTATGCAAGTAGTTTTTGACAATAATCCAAAAACAGGTGCACCCATTCTCGTGTTGCTCAGTACACTGCCTACGGGCCAGTGAAGCGAACTTGTTGACAGTAAATGGCCTCAAATCCAGTTTTCACTATTATTTAACTCAGGATGGCTGTTTGGAAGGTGCGTACTTTACTGCTGGAGTTGCAGAGACATCCTTTCCCTTACCTTGTGTTCTAGTTCAGAGATATTAGAAGAGAGAAAACTTGAGGTCAAAAGGTTATCTTGCTTCTAGAAAAAAGTCCCGAATACATACATTGTTCTTCTCATCTTATATTTACATGTTATGGACATTTATTCAATTTGGTTATTTGAGCAATTAAGAAAAGATCTCTGACTTTAATGGCCCCACAATTCTTGGGGCCAGGGATGAGGATGATTTTTGGGAGCATGGGCACCCGAGTAGAAGGAAGTCCTGTACTTTTGAGAGGGGTGTAATATAATGCAGCATAAATGAAAGAAATACATTAAGTTATGTAATATTCTCATTTATAAAAGAACATAAGACTAGGAGCAGGCATAGGCCATACGGCCCTTCGAGCCTGCTCCGCCATTCAATAAGATAATAGCTGATCTTCGACCTCAACTCCACTTTCCCGCCCGATCCCCATATCCCTCGATTCCCCGAGAGTCCAAAAATCTATCTATCTGAGCCTTGAATATACTCAACGATTCAGCATCCATTGACCTTTGGGGTAGAGAATTCCAAAGAAACCCTCTGAGTAAAGGAATTCCTCCACATCTCAGTCTTAAATGGACGACCCCTTAATCTGAGACTATGCCCCCTAGTTCTAGACTCTCCAGTCAGGGGAAACAACCTCTCAGAATCTTGTATGTTTCAATGAGATCACCTCTCATTCTTCGAAACTCCAGAGATACAGGCCCAATCTACTCAATCTCTCCTCGTAGGACAACCCTCTCATCCCAAGGATCACCACCTCTAAGGCATGTATGTCCTTCCTTAGATAAGGAGACCAAAACTGTGCACAGTACTCCAGGTGTGGTCTCACCAAGGTCCTGTACTATTGAAGTAGGACTTCCTTACTCTTGTACTCCAGCCCCCTTGCAATAAAGGCCAACATGCCATTTGCCTTCCTAATTGCTTGCTGTACCTGCATGCTAGCGCTCTGTGTTTCCTGTACGAGGACACCTAAATCTCTCTGAACACCAACATTTAATAGTTTCTCACCATTTAAAAAATATTGTTTTTCTACTGTTCCTACCAAAGTGAATAACCTCACATTTCTCCACATTATACTCCATCTGCCACTTTATTGCCCACTCACTTAACCTGTCTATATCCCTTTGCAGACTCTTTGGGCTGGATTTTGATACTGGAAGCAAGTAGGAGGCGGGACTACAACTTTTGGGGTTGTAGTCCTGCCTCCATCGAGTTGTGGCCAACCCATGCGATTTTCACTTGGTCCCAGCGGGCTCAGCAGGCCAATTAAGGGCCACCCGGCAACAGGTGACGTCACAGATTGACATTTCATCTGTCAAGAGCTTTTGACAGAAGAAATATCAGCGTTTGACAGCTCTGTGAAGCTGTCAAACACTGACAATCTGTACACTAAGTTAATTCCTTCCTCTCAGGCTGATTTAGAGATCTCTCCAGAACAGAAAGCTGAATGCTGCAGGTTTTGACAGCTCGTGGCCATTCTGCTTTCTGTGCCGGTGAGAGGAGGGACTCCCGAGACCTAAAGGAAGGAAGGCTGTAAACGTAAATAAAGGTAAGTAAAACTTATTTAAACACTTTACACACACCAGACACACTTACCTCTGCACTCATGCACACATCACTCACCTGAACACCGAACATCTCGAACCCTCCAAGCTCTTCAGCCCGACGGTCCGCCTCGCTAACTTGGCGTGGTTTGGAGCCGTCGGGAATCCCACACTTCAGGAATAAAAATAGGGATTAGACTAAAAACTGCTTGTTAACTACCTGTTAACAGGCAGTTAATTGGCACTAATCCCCTTCCCGCCTTGGGGAGGCGGGTCCCAGGTCCCAGTGCGGGGCGGGTACCTGCCTCCTTTGAAACTGACATGGAGGCGGGTTGGGGGCGGGATGGGTTCGTGCCCCCCGATTTCGCGATTTTAACCCCCCACACGCCTCCAATCTCGCCTCAACGGGCCAATGAAAATCGAGCCCTTTGTGTCCTCCTCACAGCTTACTTTCCCACCTAGCTCTGATACATTGCACTCGGTCCCTTCATCTAATATAAATTGTAAATAGCTGAGGCCCAAGCACTGATCCCTGCGGCACCCCACTAGATACAGCCTGCCAACCTGAATATGACCCGTTTATCCCTACTCTGTTTTCTGTCCGTTAACCAATCCTCTATCCATGCTAATATATTACCCCCAACCCCATGAGCCCTTATCTTGTGTAGCAACCTTTTAGGTGGCACCTTATTGAATGCCTTTTGGAAATACAAATATACTACATCCATCGGGCTGGATTTTGCCAGGCCCGAGGAGGCGGGTTTGGAGGCGTGTGAGGTGTTAAAATCACAAAAAATGGAGGGCGGATCCGATCCCGCCTCCAACCCGCCACTGAGCAATTTTCCCAAAAGCGGCCTTTCAGATAACGTTTCGATCCCGCCTCCAAGAGGCGGGATAGGCCCTTAAGGCCCTTAACAAGCACTTAATTACCTCTATAATTCTATTTTGAGAGGCCTTTCTAACTTTAGCACATTTCCCCTGTGCTGCACGTCTCCTCTGGACATGCCAGTTAATCCTGGCAGCCTTACAAGTGGATTGCTTACTAACAGCTGCAGCTCCACCATTAAAAAGGGCTTTTCAACACCGATCATTTGCAGGTGGCAGAACTTTGTCTCAGGTCTGGAAGAACTTTTAGCAGGCCTACTCATTGTGGATGTTTTGAGGCTGTGATCCATCTGCAATGTGACCTCCTGGGAGACCCCTCTCCCCACCTTGACTGAGCGCTTCCTCAACTGAGGTATATACCAGAAGCATGGGAACCATTTATTTCCTTTCCTCCTGGACATCAAATTCGGATGAAGACCAGCCGCGGCAGCAGCAGCAGCACCCTGAACAACAGCAGCACCAACAGCAGGAGCAACAGCAGGAGCTCCAAGCTGCTGCTCACCTACCTGAAGCTGCACAGGCCAGAAGGTGCCAGCGCATGGAAGCCCATCGGCGCAGGAGATACCCCCAAAACAGGGTTTACAGACAGAGGATGAGCGACCTCAACATGACAGAGCAGCAGTGCCAAAGGAGAGTCAGACTTCCGCGAGAGGTAGTGGGTGACATCTGCGCAATGCTGCAGCAAGACCTGGAGCCCAGAAGAGGTGGACACCTCTTACCAGTGGCCGTCAATGTCACCACCGCACTCAACTTTTTTATTTCAGGCTCATTCCAGGGATCATCAGCAGACATCAGCGGCATCTCCCAGGCGGCCGCACACACTTGCATCACGCAGGTAACTGAAGCCCTCTTTGCCATCGCTCACAATTACATCAACTTCTCCAAGGATCAAGCAAGTGTAACTGCGCGTGTGGTTGGATTTGCTAATCTGGCAGGCTTTCCAAGGGTGCAGGGCGTCATTGACTGCACACCTGTGGCCCTTAAGGCACCCCATCACAATCCAGGTATTTTTGTCAACCACAAGGGCTTCCACTCCCTCAACGTGCAGCTGGTGTGTGGCCACAAGAAGGAAATTTAGCATGTTTGTGCCAAGTACCCTGGCAGTTGCCATGACTCCTTCATCTTGCACCAGTCTAGTGTGCCTCCGCTCTTCAGTCCGCCAGACCAACTTTTCAGATGGCTACATGGAGACAAAGGCTATCCCCTGAAGATGTGGCTAATGACGCCATTGAGGAGACCATCCAATGAAGTCGAGGAGCGTTACAACTCCAGCCACATTTCCAACAGATCCATAATCGAGTAAACCATCGGCTTGCTGCAGATGCGATTCAGATGCCTTGACAGATCAGGAGGAGCCCTGCAGTACTCAGCAGCCAGGGTCTCCAGAATCGTCGTGGTCTGCTGTGCACTTCACAACATGGCACAGCATCGCAGCTTGCAGATGCCCGAGGTAGAAGTGGCTCATTGCATAGCCTCCTCAGATGAGGATGAGGACCGCCGACGATGTGGAGGCACATCAACCAGCGGCAGCAGTACACAAGCACATTGCTGCCCGGGATGCACTCATCTTGGCCAGATTTGCTTAGCCTGCCCAATCAAACACTTTTGCCTTGCACCTTCTTACCAGAGCATCGACAATGGCCAAGAACTTGTGGATTCCTATCTCTCTGACCACCATACTGACAATTGCAAGTCACCCTGAGCCCTCAATGTGGAAGTCCCATTAGCGAAACGACACAGGCCACAACTTCAACAGTTTACCATCAAGTTTTTTTTATCACAATGTCACGAATGGCTTTTCAAAAATAAACACAACAGAACACCCAAGTGACTACTTATGCTTTAGCTTCCTCTTACGCGTGCTCCTATGTGGTGCTTCCCCTGTGGCTTCAGCAGTTGTGAAGGCCCCTTGCTCACTTTCTTGCTGCTCCTGCCTCAACGCCTTTGGCGGGCGTCCTCTGGGGTTGCGAGCCCGTGAGGGCTCGGCAACAGTCTGCTGCTCCTGCGGCTGTGCAGGGGCTGAGACACCGATCTCAGTTGGGTGAGGACTCTGGTGGGGCTCTACAGTGGCATGGTTGTGAGTGTGCTTGGCGAGGAGCCCTCACTTCCTTGTTCTCTGCCACCAACATCCCTCTCATGGGTCAGCCCCACTTCAGAGTTAGCAAGTGGCTTGACAGCACCTTGCTGCACTTCAGGGGGGCCATGAGGACCCGTTTCTGCACTGGAAGTCCTACTCCAGAGGACTTCCATGAAGGTCTGGTTTCTCTGCTCAATAGCTGACCTTCGCTCCTTAAGAGAGGTCAGTCTATTCTGAACAATGACCATATTTTCAAGACCCTGACGACTAAGCTCCTCCACGGCCATGGCCATCCTCTCTACCGTAGCCAGCCTTACCACGGAGGTAGCCATCCTTTCCACGGAGGTTGCCATCCTTTCCGTGGTGATGCGTTCACGCGCCAACGCCGCCACAAAGGCTCTCTTCGTGTTAGTGATGGACTACTCCATTCACTCCACACTCGCAGTGACCTTGCAGACAAAGCCTGCCAGAGACTTCTGCACCTGTTCCTGGAGTTCCAGCACCGCTCTCCTTCTGGATGGACCCGAAGGCACAGGGTCGACATGCAGGGGAGCCAAGCTGGGTGTGTCCTGCGCCCTCCGACGAGGACTCTCCACTGCTGTCCCTGTCTCCACCATCTGCTGATGCTCACTTGTGAGCTGTGATACACCAGGTGACAACTCTACTCTATCTCCCGAAGGTCCCACTGAGGTGTGAGTGTCTGTGTTGGTGCTGGCGGTGTTTAATTCTGCTGACGCTGCACCCTCAGAGGTTGCACTTCCTCTGAGGAGTTTGGAGGCTCAGGCTGTTCCTCCTGGACAGTGGGGAGGGGGGCTTTCGATGGTCCTGTGTGGGAGTAAAGGAAAGAGTTAGACATGCGAGATAAATGTTGCATGCACATTGAATTGTGCAGATGATCATAAGTCAATCTGTTAAGCATCAGAATCAATATCAGTCACTCATGCAATGTCAATGAGAGAAATCAGAGAAATCAACGGTTTAAATCAAACATGGCCACAGTAAATAATAATTCGAAATGATCTAAGAGCGTTAAAAAAACAAGCCTGAAGGCTTTGTGTCTTAATGCGAGGAGCATTCGTAATAAGGTGGATGAATTAGCTGCGCAAATAGAGGTAAACGAATATGATTTGATTGGGATTATGGAAACATGGCTCCAGGAATGTGGAGGAGGAGTTTGATAAAGCAGAGTGCTGGTGATGAGAGACGATGGGGATCAGATTGTGGGTCATGGGGATGGAGTACACACTTTTCCTGTGCGGAGAAGGTCATGAAACCTCTTTCTGCACTGCAGCCAGGTTCTGCTGCACATTGAGATGGCATTCACCTCCTGTGCCACTTGCAGCCACACAGCTTTGGTCTGTTGTGGAGGCTTTTTCCTCCCTGAAGAAGGAAACAGCACTTCCTTATTCGCTCTGGAGGGAGTTCTCATCGAATCGGGGTGCACACTTTGGTCTGGTGCTGGACCTGGTTGCAGCAGGAATCCCTCAGAAGTATGATGCTAAAGTTGAAAGGCTGAAACAGAACCAAGGCTGCTTGCAGGCCTTAAATGCACCTTAAATGACGTCATCGGAGGTGAGTTTCAGCATCAAAATAGTCATTGTGCCAGGGGTTCCCACACGCTGGAAATCAAGTGACCAATTAGGGCAAAATCGCTCATTTGTCCCACCTCACATCGGAGGTTGGGTCCGGACACGGCAACCAGCAGACACGCCCCCAGCACGCCCCGAATGACAAAATCCAGCTCATCATGTCCTTTATGAGGGCTGGGAATTAAAAAATTAAAAAGCCTGTTATTGCTGTGAACTCCATTGCATTGCCAAAACCAACAGAAGAAACAAACTGACCACTTAGAAAAACATCTTTGGGCTGCCTCTTAGCATTCTGTGGGCCCTCTAATGATGCACCAAGGTGTCAAGAGCAAAGTCCCTGCTCCGGTGGGTTCCCCGGGTATGCTGGAAATGGTGTGGGTGCTCCCCGAAAACAAATGACTCTGACCCCAGGATTTTGGAAGGGATTAGAGTTATAGGTAAGGGGCAAGCGGAAGTTCTACTTAATTCGAATCCGTCCCCCAAAACTGCCTCAAGACTCTGAGGTCTAATAGCTTTAATATTACTGTTGTGTGTGGAAAACAAGGTTCTCCCTCTCCCTCACCCTCTACAATTCGCTCCGTAATAAGTGAATAAACATTGCATTCCAATGGGTGCTGATTGAAAAGGGACACATATTTAAATACTTGATTACACTAAATAATTGATAATACACCATGAAGGGATAACATCTTCGTAGAGAAAAGGTTTTTACTCTACTACAGGTAGACTATCCTTTATCCAAACTTCCGAAAACCTCTAAAAACCAAAAGTTTTTTCGTTCAGCGTAAGTCATGCGCACGACATGACCAGAGTGGCGCACGACTTACGCTGAGCAGGGCAGAGGGTCACAGAGTTCCCTCCTGGGTAGGAGATTGCAGGCCGAGCCGGGCAGTGTGAAGGAGGTACCGGGAGAGTGAACCCAACAATACAGTGGCCCGTCCGATAGCTGCAGTGGCCTGTCTGATATTCTTTTCTCCCCCCCCGACCCCCGACACCCCGCCGACCCCCACCCCGACCCCCCGCCGACCCCAACCCCCCGCCGACCCCCACCCCCGACAAATTTCCCAGTCTTATAAAATACCTTCTGAAATCCGAAATTTTCCGAAAACCGAAACACGGCTGGTCCCGAGGTTTTCGGATAAAGGATAGTCTACCTGTAATAAGAGTTGGGTTCCTACTCTGCCCCACCTTACCCATAACTCCATAAGCCCAATTATATCTGTGTAGTAGTTTTGCATATTTATCCAATACTGTTCCTACTATTATTTAAATGTCTTGATGCACAGTTTTCTTTGTCGTTTATTTACATTTCATATCTTCATATAAAGGCAGTGGCAAAATTAGCAATACATGCAGCAACTGGCGTAAACTGACTTTAGGTACCCAAGCCAGGCTAATAATTGGAGTTCTAATACACCATATTTTTTTTATTCGTTCCTGGGATGTGGGCATCTCTGGCAAGGTCAGCATTTATTTGCCCTTGATGGTGGTGGTGGTGAGCCGCCTTCTGGAATCCGTGTGGTGGTGATTCTTTGTAGCGGTTTGGTACAACTGAGTGACTTGCTAGACCATTTCAGAGGGCAGTTAAGAGTCAACCACATTGCTGTGGGTCTGGAGTCACACATAGGCCAGACCAGGTAAGCAGAGCAGATTTCCTTCCCTAAAGGAAATTAGTGAACCAGATGGGTTTTTAATGACAATCCGGTAGTTTCATGGTTAATGATATCATTACTGATACTAGCTTTTTTATTCCAGATTTATTTAATTGACTGAATTTAAATTCCCTGTGGTGGGATTTGAACTCACGTCTCCAGATCATTAGTCCAGGCCTCTGGATTACTAGTCCAGTAACATAACCGCTATGGTACTGTACCCATTGATTGTAATTATATACAGGTGGTGGAGGAAGGAACAGCAAGGGGCATTTCTATGATGATACAGAAACATAGAAGATAGGAGCAGGAGTCGGCCATTCGGCCCCTCGAGCCTGCGTCGCCATTCAGTGTGATCATGGCTGATCATCCAAACTCAGTACCCTGTCCCTGCTTTCTCCCCATATCCCTTGATCCCTTTAGCATTAAGAAATATATCTAACTCCTTCTTGAATATATTTAAAGAATTGGCCTCAACTGCCTTCTGTGGTAGAGAATTCCACAGGTTCACCACTCTCTGGGTGAAGAAATTCCTCCTCATCTCTGCCCTAAATGGCTTACCCCTTATCTTTAGATCTCAAACCACCCTTATATTACTTTAGTTCCTTAATTCCAGAACCAAAAAAACCCCTTGAAAACATGGTGAGAACAAACTCACTGAGTCATTCATAACACACCTGTTTAGCAGGTTGCGCCTTCTCCATGGATACACACAGGATTGTAATTAGGATACAAGAAACTCTTTCGTATCCGGCACCAACGGGACCGGGACAGTACCGGTTGATTAAAAATTCCGGATAACGGAGAGGTATATCTAGCGAGGCTATTTTTAACAAACAAAAATTTAAAAAATCAAGAAATGTGCAGTATAATTGGGTACTCACCTACAGAGACTTCCGACAGCGCCAAGAAGCCAAGTAATGGCAGTTTGGAGAACTACCCCCGCTGACTAACTCGGCCACCGCGGGAGACTCGGACTCGGCAACATTGCCGGTTATTGAGGTGCGGTTTTCCAAGTATGAATTTTGCCGGTTATTAGAGAATTCCGGATATTTAGGTGGCGTTTAAGCGAGAGTTTCCTGTATTTTTAAAAAGGCCACATACAGTGTCAGTTCAAAGCACTAATATTTCTGATGGGTACTGCCAAAATAACTGGTTTCAAACTCAATTTTCAGTGTCTAAGAAAACCGAACTAACCTTGCTATATGACAAACAAGATTCAAGATCTGCCAAGTTGTGTCTTGACATTACATGCTTGAGGGGACTACCCACACAAAAACAATGGGAGAGGAATTCAACTTCCACCAGTTATAGTCAGTGAGGCGCATTGAATTCTGATATTCCCTTATATACTGTAAAGTTGGTATTTTTTAGTTAAAGCATCTGTATCTAAAGAACAGGAAAAAGACTTGCATTTATATAGTGCCTTTCACGACCAGCGGACATCTCAAAGCACTTTACAGTCAATGAAGTACTTTTGACAAGGAGCAGGGGTAGGCCATATGGCTGTTCGAGCTTGCTCCACCATTCAATAAGATCATGGCTGATCTTCGACCTCAACTCCACTTTCCCACCCGATCCCCATATCCCTTGATTCCCCTAGAGTCGAAATATCTATCTATCTCAGCCTTGAATATATTTGTTCTGGACCGATGGACATTGTGACATCCTGGATGTTTTTACATGCAATAGCACCCTCTGGTGGCGGTTATTGTGTTAACAGTTTGTAAGCTGGAACGGTCATCTGTTCCTTTCTTCCTGTGTGAGGTCATTTGACCTTCTTACCTTTCTTCCCGGTGACCCCAGGAAGCAGTTTTGCCAGGAAGAACCTAACTTGAGTAATGGAGAATTTGCTATGAGACGTTCCACTTACAATCTAATGTAATCTGACTTCATATGTTAGGCCAAACGCAATATCTTTTCACAAATTTGTTCAAGTAAAAGCTTCAAAACAGCAACCGCTTCAGGAAGAATTATTATGAATGAGTGTTTAACTTGCTGGATAGCTAGATAGGAGCACGTCTAGCGTGGCCAGTACAATATTCAATGATTCAGCATCCATTGGCCTTTAGGGTAGGGAATTCCAAAGAAATCCTCTGAGTGAAGAAATTCCTCCTCATCTCAGTCTTAAATGGCCGCCCCCTTAACCTGAGACTATGCCCCTAGTTCTAGACTCTCCAGTCAGGGGAAACAACCTCTCAGCATCTACCCTGTCAATCCCCCTCAGAATCTTCTTTGTTTCAATGAGGTCACCTCTCATTCTTCTAAACTCCAGTGATACAAGCCAAATCTACTCAATCTCTCCTCATAGGGCAACCATCTCATCCCAGGGATCACCATCTCTAAGGCATGTATGTCCTTCCTTAAATAAGGAGACCTAAACTGCGCACAGTACTCCAGGTGTGGTCTCACCAAAGCCCTGTACAACTGAAGTAAGACTTCCTTTTTTTTTCTCTCTCCCACACGGCAGCTGTCTCCCATCCTGCCAGTACACTTCACACCTAATCTTGCCGTCTTTTGTCTCCACTGTCCTATTACCATCTCGTCTGGTTTTGAATACCTCTTAATGTCTCTTTTACTTCTTTTGTTCTATCGCAGCCCTGCCTCCGATCTATTTTATTTCCTTTCCAGTTTGAAAAAGGGTTAGACCCAAAACATCACTTTAATTTCTCTCCACGGATGTTGCCTGGCCTGCACACTTTGTAAAAAATAATAAATTGCAGGACAATGGAGTATTATAGTTTAACTCTTTATTTAAGCAATAGGTCTGTGAGCTTTCTCATACAGCACAGTGGGGACAAGATGGAGTTAGGACCCCCTGGGTCTTCCAAACAATAGCAGTCCCTACAGATGCCTGCAGGCCAATGACAACTCAGCATGTGATCATGTGAATAATAGGTATTCCTTACAGATGCCTGCGGGCCAATGATAATTCAATAGGCAAATGTTACAGCAAGTGTGCTACCAACTGAGCCACAGGATACTTTAGTAAAACTTTTTTCTATCATCAGTTAACTCAAACAACAACTTATATATTTATATAGCACCTTTAACATAGTAAAAAGTCCCAAGGCACTTCACAGGAACATTATAAAACAAAATTTGACAGAGCCACATATTAGGGCAGGTGGCCAAAAGCTTTCTCAAAGAGGTAGGTTTTAAGGAGCGTCTTAGACATAGACATAGAAACATAGAAGATAGGAGCAGGAGTAGGCCATTTGGCCCCTCAAGCCTGCTCCGCCATTCAATGAGATCATGGCTGATCATCCAAACTCAGTACCCTGTCCCTGCCTTCTCCCCATATCCCTTAATCCCTTTAGCCTCAAGAAATATATCCAACTCTTTCTTGAATATATTTAATGAACTGGCCTCCACCACCCTCTGTGGCAGAGAATTCCACAGGTTCACCACTCTCTGGGTGAAGAAGTTCCTCCTCATTTCAGTCCTAAATGGCTTACCCCTTATCCTTAGACTATGACCCCTGGTTCTGGACTCCCCGGCCATCCGAAACATCCTTCCTGCATCTAGTCTGTCCAGACCTGACAGAATTTTATAGGTTTCGATGAGATCCCCTCTCAATCTTCTAAACTCCAGTGAGTATAAGCCCAATCGACACAATCTCTCCTCATACGTCATTCCTGCCATCCCAGGTATCAACCTGGTAAATCTTCGCTGCACTCCCTCCATGGCAAGAACGTCCTTCCTCAGGTAAGGTGACCAAAACTGCACACAATACTCAAGGTGCGGTCTCACCAAGGCCTTGTACAACTGTAGCAAGACATCCTTGTTCCTGTACTCGAACCCTCTTGCTACGAAGGCCAACATACCATTTGCCTTCTTAACCGCCTGCTGCACCTGCATGCTTACCTTCAGCGACTGGTGCACAAGAACACCCAGGTCTCTTTGCACTTCCCCTTCTCCCAATCTATTGCCATTCAAATAATAATCTGCCTTCCTGTTTTTGCCACCAAAGTGGATAACCTCACATTTATCCACATTATAGTGCATTTGCCATGTTTCTGCCCAATCACCCAACCTGTCCAAATCGTACTGGAGTTTCACGACATCCTCCTCACAGCTTACCCTCCCCACCCAGCTTTGTGTCGTCTGCAAATTTGGAGATATTACATCCAATTCCCTCGTCCAGATCATTAATATATATTGTGAACAGCTGGGGTCCTGGGACCGATCCTTGCGGTACCCCACTAGTTACTGCCTGCCACTTGGAAAACGACCTGTTTATTCCAACTCTTTGCTTCCTGTCTGCCAACCAGTTCTCTATCCAAGTCAGTACCTTGCGCCCAATCCCACGTGCCTTAACTTTACACGCTAATCTCTTATGCGGGACCTTATCGAAAGCCTTCTGAAAGTCCAAATACACCACATCCACTGGTTCTCCCTTGTCTATTCTACCAGTTACATCCTCAAAAAATTCCAGTAGATTAGTCAAGCACGATTTACCTTTTGTAAATCCATGTTGACTTTGTCCGATCCTGTCACTGCTTTCCAAGTGCTCTGCTATTACATCTTTTATAATAGACTCCAGCATTTTCCCCCACAACCGATGTCAGGCTTACCGGTCTATAATTCCCCATTTTTTCTCTACCACCTTTTTTGAATAGTGGGGTAACATTAGCTACCCTCCAATTCATGGGTACCATTCCAGAGTCTATCGAGTTCTGGAAGATGACCAGCAATGCATCTACTATCTCTAGGGCCACTTCCTTAAGTACCCTGGGATGTAGACCATCAGGCCCTGGGGATTTATCGGCCTTCAGTCCCATCAATTTTCCTAACACCATTTCCCTACAAATACTGATTTCTTTCAGTTCCTCCCTTTCATCAGACCCTATGTTCCCCGACATCTCTGGGAGGTTATTTGTGTCCTCCTTTGTGAAGTCTTAAAGGAGGAGAGAGAGGTAGAGAGGCGGAGAGGTTTAGTGAAGGGAATGCCACAGCTTAGGGCCTTGGCAGCTGAAGGCACGGCCACCAATGGTGGAATGATTGAAATCAGGGATGCTCAAGTGGCCAGAATTAGAGGAGCGCAGATATCTCGAAGGGTTGTGGGGCTGGAGGAGATTAGAGTTAGGGAGGGGCGCGAGGCCATGAAGAGGTTTGAAAACAGGGATGGGAATTTTAAAATCGAGACGTTGCTTAACCAGGAGGTCAGCGAGCACAGGGTTGATGGGTGAACTGGACTTGGCGAGAGTTAGGACACAGGCAGCAGAGTTTTGGATGACCAAGTTTATGGAGTGTAGAACGTGGGAGGCCAGTCAGGAGTGCGTTGGAATAGTCAAGTCTAAAGGTAACAAAGGCATGGATGATGGTTTCAGCAACAGATGAGTTGAGGCAGGGACGGAGTCGGGCGATGTTCCGGAGGTGGAAATAGGCAGACTAAATGATGACTCGGATATGTGTTTGGAAGCTCTTCTCTGGGTCAAGGTTGCGAACAGTCTGGTTCAGCCTATGACAGTTGCCAGGGAGAGGGATGGAGTCGATGGCTAGGGAACTTGAGTGTGTGGCAGGAAACAAAGACACTGGCTTTGGTCTTCCTAATATTTAGTTGGAGGAAATTTCTGCTCAACCAGTACTGGATGTTGGACAAGCAGTCTGACAAATTAGAGACAGTGGAGTCGTTGGGAGATGGGGAGGTAGAGCTGGGTGTTGTCAGCGTACATGTGGAAATGACGCTGTGTTTTTGGCTGATTTCGCCAAAGGGCAGCATGTAGATTTGAAATAGGAAGGGCCCAAGGGTAGATGCTTGTGGGACACCAGAGGTAACAGTGCGAGAACGAGAAGAGAAGCCACTGCAGGTGATTCTCTGGCTACGATTGGATAGATAAGAATGGAACCAGGTAAGTGCAGTCCCACCCAGCTGGACGATTGTAGAGAGGCGTTGGAGGAGGATGGTGTGGTTAACCATGTTAAAGGCTGCAGACAGGTTGAGAAGGATAGTTTACCTTTGACACAGTCACATAGGATGTCATTTGTGACTTTGATAAGAGTTGTTTCGGTACTGTGGCAGGAGCACAAACGTGATTGGAGGGATTCAAACATGGAGTTACAGGAAAGATGGGCACGGATTTGGGAGGCGACAACACGTTCAAGGACAGTGGGAGAGTAGGATGGGGCAGTTGGGGTTGCTGCTCATAAGGAGGCAGTGACGAATGCCACGATGGGCCTTTTGGAAGATGCCAAGAGAAGGACAGAGGGAAACTATAGGTTTATCTCAGAGGGAGTCAAGCCTGGGGCAACTAGAGGAGTGTAGGAAGGTCGAGGAGTGTAGGAAGGTCGAGGAGTACTGAAGGGTTGGGGTAGGGATTTGGAAGTACCTGAGAGGGGAAAAATTAAAGGAAGCATGATGACAGGAGAGGGGTCTAGGAGGGGTAGAGAGAAAAGAAGTAAAAAAAAAAAGGGGAGAATAAAGTAGAAATAGGAGTGATGGGCTCAGTTCTGGGCAGCAGCCAAAATGTGCACGTGAATTGACACAGAAAACTCAAGTTACATAGGCCTGGTTACGTAGTAATTATTAGGATACAGAAATCCTGGTAGTAATAAGGAATAGATAGGAGACAGAAGGAGGGAGTCAAGAGTTGAAGTCAGAGGTCCCGCTATGGGATAAAGTTGATATAGGTAGGGTGGAGTTGGCATGGAGCATCAACACACTGTTGTCCATGTTTGGAGACAGGTATGGCAGGCAAGTGAAGCCCAGAAGCTATTTGAAGGGTAGAGTATCAAAGGATACATTGATGGGAGGGATTTCTGTGGGAATGAAGATCCAGGACATGTGCAGAATCAGTTGCAGGGCAGAAAGATGATGACGAAGTTGGAGGTCACCATAAGATCCAGAAGCGGAGGAGAAATGTACTTCGGCCCAGGAGAGTGAAACACTAGCCAAGAACCAGACTGTAGCTGAAACTGAAAAACCAGTAGAACCAGTCGGCCAATCACAGGTTCAGCAGGAAGGGCTGTAAGCTGATAAAAGTTACTTCAACATTTAAGCAACAGAACAGCTGATCAGAGACACAGCAGATGCATAGTGCTGATACAAAAGCAAAATACTGCAGATGCTGGAAATACTCAGGTCAGGCAGCATCTGTGGAGAGAGAAACAGAGTTGACGTTTCAGGTCGATGACCCTTCGTCAGAACTGGAAAAAGCTGGAGATGGAACAGGTTTTTAAGCAAGTTTAGGGGCAGGGAAAGGGGGGAGGGGAGGAAAGAACAAAAGGGAAGGTCTGTGATAGGCTGGAAGGCAGGAGAGATTAAGAGACAAAAGGGATGATGGTGCAAAGCCAAAGGAGATGGTAATGGGACAAGTTAAGAAACAAAAGATGACTCTAGATGAAGTGTAAATGGCACTGGCTGAATGATCGACAGCTGCCATGTGAGAGAGAGAAAAACAAACTGGAATAAAAGGGTGGGGGCAGAGGTTATGGTCTGAAATTGTTGAACTCGATGTTGAGTCCAGAAGGCTGTAAAGTGCCTAATTGAAAGATGAGGTGCTGTTCCTCGAGCTTACGTTGAGCTTCATTGGAACAGTGTAAGAGGCCGAGGACGGAGGTCAAAGTGGGAGTGGAGCGGAGAATTAAAGTGACAGGCTGTTGTGTATGTACCTTTAAGAGAATAACTGGTCTCAGACTGCAGTACCGGCAGTGACCACCCCTGTATAAAAGGCGCTAGAGAGCCTCTGTTGTTTTAGTTTCGTTTATGCCTTTCACCAGTAAAGATCTCTTTGTTTCTCTCCTGCTAGTCCGTGTCTCAATCATTCACGGACTTAACACTGGCGACGAGTTAGAAACGAACTTACCTGCAACTCAGCAGCAGCTCCGACGACGTGTTGAAGGTCGGAGCCAGAAGAAAAAAAAAAATAGGCCATTGAAACTCGAGAAACGGGCGTCGACCGTCAATCATCGATTTCAAAACTTGCAGGAGAGACTGTCCAGAGCCAGGCTGGGTTCCTCGGTCTGTGGTTTCCCAGCTAATCGGGCTGGTGGCAGGTAGTGCTCTGATCCTTCCTGGGCTGCAACGGGGCCGGGCAGCGAGTCGGGAAGCAAGGAGAGGGTGGAGCATACAGGGCGCGGCCGGTGTTTTGAAGCTGGGCAGCGTTCGGACCTTAGAAGAGGGAGGGAAGTGTCCCAGAGGGTCCGCTCCACGACGGGAAAATAATAAAAGAAAAAGAATACGCGCAAGAAACCATGGAAAGCAGCGCTAACAACAGCGGGGAAGAAGGCAAAGCGCGGGAGGCGCCATTTTAGATTTGCAAGATGCCGAAGACTGGCTGCATCACTGCTTTTGATAATACATTAGAGGACTGGACCACGTATGTGGAAAGAGTCGAGGTATATTTCGAGGCAAACGATATAGCGGAGGGGAAAAAGGCATCGATATTGTTAAACTTAATGGGCGCTAGAACATATAGCCTATTGCGGGACCTGATTACTCCAGCCAAACCGAAGGCGAAGAGTTTTAACGAAATTGTTGCTATTCTACAGGAGCACTTAAACCCTGCACCGCTGTTGATAGCAGAAAGATTTAAATTCCACAGGAGAACTCAGCACAAAGATGAGAGCAATGCTGAGTATCTTACGGAACTACGCAAGCTATCAAAGCACTGCCAGTTCGGAGCAGGACTGGCAGATACCCTACGGGACAAATTTGTCTGTGGACTCCTGAGTGAAGGAACACAGAAGAAGTTACTCACAGAAAAAGAGCTGACGCTAGATAAGGCTTTCAGCGTGGCAGTATCGTATGAAGCAGCAGCCAGGGGAGCTGCAGAAATTCAACAAAAACCACAGGAATATGGCACCCACGAAATGACACAGGGATTTGCAAAATGTTATCGCTGCGGCAGAACTAACCATGACCAGAAGGACTGCTGGTCCAAGGACAAAATATGCAGACAATGCGGGAAGATTGGACACATTGCATGAGTTTGTAGGTCTGGGAAGAAGACCAGCGACAACAAAAAGGCTACTAAGGAACCATACAAGAAAGTACAAAAGATGACGGACAGTAGTTCCGAAGACCAGATGAGCGATAGTGAATCCGGAAACAGAAGACTAAGCTGTCTCAAACTTCACAATGTAATTGCAAAAGAGGATCACCGAACCATTTGGGTCACTCTCACGATAGCAGGGTCCCAAGTTAAAATGGAATTGGATACAGGATCAGCGCTAACCGTCATGAATCGACGAGACTACGAGCGGCTATTTTCACACATACCCTTGAGAGAGACATCCATCGTCTTGACGACGTATACGGGGCAAAAAGTATACCCCAGAGGAAAAATAAGGGTGCCTGTCGAATACAATGGCAAGAAAATACAGAAATTGTATCTCTACATACTGCCAAATGGTGGACCATCGTTATTGGGACGGGAATGGATCAGGAAGATAAACTTAGATTGGCATTCCATTCATGCAATGACGGTGGACGGTAAAAAAGATGAAGACGTCACTCCTGGACGATTGTCAACAATCTTAGCTAACGCCAAAGAGGTATTTCAACAAGAACTGGGCACGCTTAAAGGCGTAACCGCCTCGATAAAAATAGAAGAGAATGCAGTTCCCAAGTTTTTCAAAGCGAGACCGGTACCATATGCAATTCGCCCAGCCATCGAGGCAGAGCTGGAGAATCTGGAGAAGGCGGGCGTGTTGTCCAAGGTCAACTGGAGCGAATGGGTGACACCCATCGTTCCTGTCATGAAGAAAACGTTAACCAATAAGTCCGGAGAGCCAAGGAAGATTCGCATCTGTGGGGATTTCAAGGTGACGGTGAACCCTGTCCTTCACACAGTACAATATCCTCTTCCAAGGATAGAAGACATCTTCGCCTCGCTGTCTGGAGGGAAGCGTTTTACAAAAATTGACCTAGCACAAGCATATTTGCAGATGGAGGTTGAAGAGTCCTCTAGGAAGTATCTCACGATAAACACTCACAAAGGTCTTTACCAGTATCATCGATTGGTATTCGGAGTAGCATCGGCTCCGGCGATATGGCAAAGAGCGATGGAACAAGTCCTGCAAGGGATTCCGGGGACTCAGTGTTACTTGGACGACATCCTTGTAACAGGTGAAGATGACAGTGAACACCTTAACAGCCTAGAACAGGTGCTCACTAGACTACGGGAACATGGGCTGTGAGCCAACCGCGAATTTTTTAAGAAACAGATATCGTATTGTGGCCACGTGATTGATGAAGAGGGGTTACATAAGTCCCCTGACAAAATTGAAGCAGTCGTTAAGGCCCCAGCGCCTGAAAATGTGTCGCAGCTGAGGTCATTCCTCGGGTTGGTGAATTACTATCATAAGTTTTTGCCGAATTTGTCGACAATTCTGCACCCACTGAACGCCCTGCTACGAACGGGGGTAGCATGGAAATGGAGCGATGATTGTAAGCGTGCTTTTCAGAAGAGTAAGGACTTAATCACTTCAAAGGAAGTATTGGCTCACTACAACCCAGCACTGCCAATCAGGCTGGCGTGTGATGCGTCTCCCTACGGCATTGGGGCGGTACTGTCACATAAATTCCTTGATGGTTCGGAGAGGCCGATAGCTTTTGCGTCACGCTCATTAACTTCTGCCGAGCGTAACTACGCCCAGATTGACAGAGAGGCCCTCAGCCTAGTGTTGGGGGTGAAGAAGTTCAATCACTATCTGCACGGTCAAAAATTTACTCTACTAACCGATCATCAACCTCTTGTCTCCATTTTCAACCCTCAGAAGGGCGTACTGATAATGACAGCACAACGGCTGCAGAGATGGTCCCTTTTCCTAGGGGCACACCAATATGACATCGAGTACAAGGGAACTAAACAGCATGGAAATGCTGATGGATTGTCACGTCTACCGTTGCCGACGGTGGAAGAAGACCTTGCAGTGGATCCAATGGAGTTATTCCACTCGACCATAGTCGAATGTCTCCCTGTGACGAATGCAAACATAGAAAAGGAAACCCGGAATGACACGACACTATCACGGGTCTATGATTTAACGGTGAAGGGATGGCCAGCACATGGCGAACCACTGCTGCCAGCATTCTCGCCGAGAAGAGAACAGCTGTCAGTGTGCAGAGGAACCTTGATGTGTGGATCCAGAGTAGTAATTCCACCTAAGTTGACAGATAGAGTGCTCAATGAGCTTCATGAGGGTCATCTGGGTGGGGTAAAAATGAAGAGCTTACCCAGAGCGTTTGTGTGGTGGCCGGGAATCGATAGAGAAATCGAAGAGATGACCAAGAGCTGTGCAGGATGCCAGAAGGTCCAAAACGCCCCACCACAAGCTCCTCTGCATCCATGGGAGTGGCCCTCATCTCCATGGCAAAGGGTGCACATTGATTTTGCTGGTCCCTTCATGGACTCGATGTTTTTAATTGCGGTGGATGCACATTCCAAGTGGCCAGAGGTAATAAAAATGTCCTCAACCACCACGGAAAAAACTATCGCAGTTTTACAAACCATATTCGCCAGGAATGGGCTGCCTGAACAGATTTGCTCTGACAATGGACCACAGTTTGTGTCTGAAGAGTTCCGGAGGTTCTTAAAGAACAATGGCGTTAAGCATTACACATCTGCCCCATATCATCCAGCCACTAATGGATTGGCCGAGAGGTTTGTCCAAACATTCAAGAAGGCTATCAAGGCAATGTGTAAGAAGATATACCCCTACAACACAAGGTGGACAACTTCTTGTTTGCCTACCGGAATGCGACACATGCGGTTACCAACCAAACTCCAGCCATGATGTTCTTCAATCGAAGACTACGATGCCGCTTGGATTTGGTTAAGCCAAACGTCCGAAGAGATGTGGAGAACAGGCAGTTGCAGAATATGAATGACAGGCCGACCAGGAGTTTTAAGATAGGTCAACCAGTTTTGGCCCGGGACTACTGCACTGAGAAATGGCAGCCAGGAACGATTTGTACACGACAAGGACCTCTCATGTATACCGTGGACGTTGGGGAGAGCATTGTAAGACGACATGCTGACCAGATTCTAGAGTCACTGGAAAACGTCAACTCCACACCACGATCTGATACACCTGGTAATGAAATCGACGTTCCAATTGCAGCTACCGCAGACCCGGGAATATTGGAAGCAGATGAACCAAACAACAACATTGATTCCGACTCAACATTGCCAGAAGAACCTGATACCCCAAAGAGGCGTTATCCAGACAGAATCAGGAAGCCTCCTCAAAGACTGAACTTATAATTGCTTAAACTTAACCAATGTATCTAGCAACAGTAATTGTGATTGTAATTCGTTATCATTAGTTGTTAAATGAATGTTATGTACTGTTTATCTAAAAGGGGAGGAATTGTTGTGTATGTACCTTTAAGAGAATAACTGGTCTCAGACTGCAGTACCGGCAGTGACCACCCCTGTATAAAAGGCGCTAGAGAGCCTCTGTTGTTTTAGTTTCGTTTATGCCTTTCACCAGTAAAGATCTCTTTGTTTCTCTCCTGCTAGTCCCTGTCTCAATCATTCACGGACTTAACACAGGCGACCGGAAGCTCGGGGTCACCCTTACGGACTGAACGGAGGTGTTCCGCAAAGCGGTCACCCAATCTGCATTTGGTCTCCCCAATGTAGAGGAGACCGTATCGTGAGCACTGAATACAGTATATTCAATTACAAGTACAACAAGTAAATCGCTGTTTCACTTGGAAGGAGTGTTTGGGGCCATGGACAGTGGGAAGGGAGGAGGTAAAGGGGCATGTTTTGCATCTCCTGTGCTTGCACGTGAAGGTGCCGGGCGAAGGGAAAGGGGGGTTAGGGGTGATAGATGAGTGGACCAGGGTGTCGCGGAGGGAGCGGTCCCTTCGGAATGCTGAAAGGGGAGGCGAGGGGAAGATGTGTTTGGTGGTGGGATCACGCTGGAGTTGGCGGAGGATGATCCGTTGAATGTGGAGGCTGGAGGGGTGAAAGGTGAGGACAAGGGGAACCCTATCGTGGTTCCGGGAGGGAGGGGGAAGGGGTGAGAGCAGAAGTGCGGGAAATAGAACAGACACGGTCAAGGGCCATGTCAACCACAGTAGAGGGGAATCCTCAGTTGAGGAAAAAGAAAGACATGTCTGAAGCACTAGTTTGGAAGGTGGCATTGTCAGAACAGATGCGGCGGAGATGGAGAAACTGGGAGAATGGAATAGAGTCCTTACAGGAAGCGGGGTGGGGAAAAAGGGTAGTCCAGGTAGCTGTGGGAGTCAGTGGGCTGACAGTGAATGTTTGTCAATAGCCTATCCCCAGAGATGGAGACTGAGAAGTTGAGGAAGGGAAGAGTCGGAGATGGACCATGTGAAGGTGAGGGAAGGGTGGAAATTGAAAGCAAAGTGAATGAAATTTTCTAGTTCAGGGCAAGAGCAGGAAACAGCACCAATGCAGTCATCAATGTACTGGAAAAAGAGGCGAGGGAGGGGACCCGAGTAGGACTGGAACAAAAAAATTTCCACATACCCCATGAAAATGCAGTCATAGCTAGGACCCATATGGGTTCCCATAGCAACACCTTTAATTTGGAGGAAGTGAGTGGAGTCAAAGGAGAAGTTGTTCAATGAGAACAAGTTCAGCCAGGCAAAGGGGGGTGGTGGTGGATGGGGAACATAAGAAATAGGAGCAGGAGTAGGCCATTCGGCCCTTCAAGCTTGCTCCCCATTCAATGAGATCAGGGCTGATCTTCTGCCTCACTTCCATTCACCAGCCCTATTGCCATATCCCTTGATGCCTTTACTAGTCAGAAATCTATTGACTTCTGTTTTGAATATACCCAATGACTGAGCCTCCACAGCCCTCTGGGGTAGAGAATTCCAAAGATTCACCACTCTCTGTGTGAAGAAATTGCATCTCATCTCAGTCCTGAATGGCCTACCCTTTATCCTGAGGCTGTGGCCCCTGGTTCTAAACTCCCCAGCCAAGGAAACATTCTCCCAGCATCCACCCTATCAAGCCCTGTAATAATTTTGTATGCTTCAATGAGATCCCCTCTCATTCTTCTGAATTCAAGAGAATACAGGCCTAGTTTACTCCATCTCTTCTCATACGACATCCCAGGAATCAATCTCGTGAACCTTCGTTGCATTCCCTCACAGCTTCACAGCTTCACAGAATCTACAGTGCAGATAGAGGCCATTTCGGCCCATCGAGCCTGCACCGACACATATCCCACCCTATCCCCACGTATTTAATCCCCTAACACTAAGGGTCAATTTATCATAGCCAAATCAACCTAACCTGCACATCTTTGGACTGTGGGAGGAAACCGGAGCACCCGGAGGAAACCCACGCAAACACAGGGAGAATGTGCAAACTCCACACAGACAGTCGCCCGAGGCTGGATTTGAACCCGGGTCCCTGGCGCTGTGAAGCAACAGTGCTAACCACTATGCCACTGTGCCCCCCTCCATGGCAAGTATATCCTTCCTTAGGTAAGGAGACCAAAATTGTACACAGTACTCCAGGTGTGGTCTCACCAAGGCCCTATATAATTGGAGTAAGACTTCTTTACTCCTGCACTCAAATCCTCTTGTAATGAAGGCCAGCATACCATTTGCCTTCCTAATGACTTGCTGCACCTGCACATTCACTTTCAGTGACTCATGTACAAGGACACCCAGGTCCTTTTGAGCACCTGCATTCCCCAATCTTTCACCATTTAGGAAATACTCTGCCCTTCTGTTTTTCTACCAAAGTGGATAACTTCACATTTATCCACATTATATTCCATCTGCCATGTTCTCGCTCACTCACTGAGCCTGTCGAGATCCCCTTGAAGCCTCTTCACATCCTCTTCATAACTGACACTGCCACCTAGCTTTGTATCATTAGCAAATTTGGAAATGTTACATTTAGTCCCCTCATCCAAATCATTGATATAGATTGTGAATAGCTGGGGCCTAAGCACCAATCCTTGCGGTACCCCACTAGTCACAGCCTGCCATTCTGAAAAGACCCGTTAATCCCTACTCTGTTTTCTGTCTGTTAACCAATTTTCAATCCATGCTAGTATATTACCAATTCCATGTACCCTAATTTTGTTCACCAACCTCTTGTGTGGGACCTTATCGAAGGCCTTCTGAAAACCCAGATACACATCTACCAGTCCCCCTTTGAGGATGTAAGTAGTGAAGTAGACAAAGAACTCCAACAGGTTTGTCAAACAGGATTTCCCTTTCATAAATCCATGTTGACTCTGCCCAATCTTACTATTAGTTTTTAAGTGCCCAGTTATTGCATCCTTTATAATAGATTCCAGCATTTTCCCAACTACTGATGTGAGGCTAACAGATCTGTAGTTCCCCGTTTTCTCTCTCCCTCCTTTCTTAAATAGCAGGGTTACATTTGCTATCCTCCAATCTGCAGGAACCATTCCAGAATTTATAGAATTTTGGAAGATGACAACCAATGCGTCCACTATCCCAATGGCCACCTCTTTCAAAACGTTAGGATGTAGGTCATCTGGTCCTTGGGATTTATCCCATTAATTTTGCTAGTATTTTTTTCACTAATAATTTCTTTAAGTTCCTCATTCTTGCCACACCCTTGGTTTTCTCTTATTTCTGGGAGGTTTTTTGCGTCTTCCTCCATGAAGACAGAACCAAAGTATTTATTTAATTGCTCTGCCATTTCCTCATTCCCCATTATAAATTCTCCCATCTCCGACTGTAAAGGACCTACATTTACCTTCGCCAGTCTTTTCCTTTTCACATACCTACAGAAGCTTTTACAATCCATTTTTATATTTTTCACTAGTTTGTGCTCATATTCCATTTTCCCTTTTTTAAAATCAATTCCTTGGTCCCCCTTTGCTGATATCTAAAAAGATCTCAATCCTCAGGCTGACGGCTTTTTCTGGCAACTTTATAAGCTTCCTCCTTAGACTTAATACTAGCTTTAATTTCTTTTGTTAGCAATGGGTGGATCACTTTTCCTTTTGGGTTTTTATGCCCTAGAGGAATATATGTTTGTTGCAAATTATGTATTATTTCTTTGAATGTTAGCCATTGCATGTCCACCTTCATACCTTTTAGTGTAGTCTCCCAATCTACCATGGCCAACTTGTCCCTCATACCCTTGTAGTTTCCTCTGTTTTGATTGAAGACCTTAGTTTCAGATTGGACTACATCACTCTCAAACTTAATGTAAAATTCAGTCATGGTTGGGCCTCTGTTCAAGGAAGAAGCAGAGCGCCCTCAGGCCATCCTGGTGGGGGATGGAGATGTAGAGGGATGGGACGTCCATAATGAAAAGGAGATGGTTGGGGCCAGGAAACTGGAAACTGTTAAAGTGGCGGATGGCGTCAGAAGTGTCACGGATGTAGGTGGGAAGAGACTGGACAAGGGGAGAAAGAGTCGAGATAGGAAGAGATAAGTTCTGTGGGGTAAGAACAGGCTGAAACAATGGGTCTACCAGGGCAGTCCTGTTTGTGGATCTTGGGAAGGAGGTAGAAGCGGGCTGTGCGGGGTTGGGAAACTATGAGGTTGGCGGTGGTGGAGGGAAGATCTCCAGAGGTGATGAGGTCAGTGACAGTCTTGGAAATGATGGCTTGATGTTCAGTAGCGGGGTCATGGTCCAGGGGGAGGTAGGAGGAGGTGTTGGCGTTCAGCCGTCGCTAAGTAGAGGTCGGTACGCCAAACAACAGCACCACCCTTGTCAGCAGGTTTAATGACAATGTTGGGATTGGATCTGAGAGAAGAGTGCTGCAAGCTCAGTGGGAGGTAGGTTGGAGTGGGTAAGGGGAGCAACATAGTCCTGATGTCCAGAGAAGTCTAGGAATTTGGAAGCCAAATTTGAGAAAAGATCCAGGAACTCAATGGGCAGTGGTGGTTTAAGCTAGCAGTTGATTTGTAATTAGGGCTAAAATGCACACACTAATAGAACCAAGGGTACAGTGGAAGAGAGGAGATTGGGAAAGGCCAAATAATGGCAGCGGATGGCCATGGAGGAGATAGTGAAAGGGGTTGTCATTATTTTCCAATCTTCCCTAGATTTGGGTGGGGGGGGGGGGTGGTTGTGGGTTGCCTGAAGATTAGAAAGTGGCAAATGTAACACCATTGTTCAAGAAAAGATGTAAAGACAATCCTAGTAACTACAGGCTGGTCAGTTTAACATCAGTGGTGGGTAAAGTTTTAGAAACAATAATCAAGGAAAAAATTAACAGGCACTTGGAGAGGTTTAAGGTAATTAAGGAGAGCCAACATGGATTTGTAAAAGGCAGATCATGCTTGAATAATCTAATTGAATTTTTTGATGAACAGGGAGGATTGATGAAGGGAATGCAATGGACGTTGTCTACATGGATTTTAGGAAGGCTTTTGACAAAGTACCACATAGAAGGCTGGTTAACAAAATTGAGGCTCATGGAATAGGTGGGTCAGTGGCAGCTTGGATAAGGAATTGGCTTAAGGACAGAAAACAGCGAGTTGTGGTAAATGGCTGGTTTTTAGACTGGAGGATGGTAGACAGTGGTGTTGCCCAAGGGTCAGTGCTGGGGCCACTGCTTTTTTGATATATATATGACCTGGATATTGCAATACAGAGAATTTCTAAATTTGCCGATGACACCAAACTTGGGGGGTGTGACAAACAGTGATGATACCAATCGACTGCAACAGAACATAGAAACGCTCGCAGAATGGGCAGATGGAATTTAATAGAGAAGTGTGTGGTGATGCATTTTGGCAGAAGGAACAGGGAGAGGCAATATACACTTAATGGCACAGTTTTAAAGAGTATGCAGGGCCAGAGGGACCTGGGAGTTAATGTACATAGGACCCTGAAGGTGGCATAAGAACATAAGAAATAGGAGCAGGAGTAGGCCAATCGGCCCCTCGAGCCTGCTCCACCATTCAATAAGATCATGGCTGATCTGATCCTAACCGCCAATCCACTATCACAGAACCATCTCCTGAATCTAACAGAATTAGACACACGAAATAGGAGCAGGATCAGGCTACATGGCCCTTGGGCCCGCTCCGCTCCGCTACCCACAGGGCCATGACCGATCCGAACCTAGACTCATGTCCAAATTCCTGCCCGCTCCCCGTAACCCTTAATTCCCTTTACTTCTAGGAAACTGTCTATTTCTGTTTTAAATTTATGTAATGATGTAGCTTCTACAGCTTTTGGGGCAGCATATTCCATGGACCTACCACCCTCTGAGTGAAGTAGTTCCTCCTCATCTCAGTTTTGAAAGAGCAGCCCCTTATTCTAAGACTATGCCCCCTAGTTCTAGTTTCACCCATCATCGGGAACATCCTCCCCGCATCCACCCGATCCAACCCCTTCACAATCTTATATGTTTCAATAAGATCGCCTCTCATTCTTCTGAACTCCAATGAGTAGAGTCCCAATCTACTCAACCTCTCCTCATATGTCCATCCCCTCATCCCCAGGATTAACCGAGTGAACCTTCTTTGTACTGACTCGAGAGCAAGTATGTCCTTTCTTAAGTATGGACACCAAAACTGTACGCAGTATCCCAGGGGCGGTCTCACCAATACCTTGTACAACTGAAGCAATACCTCCCTATTTTTATATACTATCCCCCTAGCAATGAAAGCCAACATTCCATTGGCCTTCTTAATCACTTGCTGCACCTGCATACTAACCTTTTGAGTTTCGTGCACCAGGACCCCCAGATCCCTTTGTACTTCAGTACTTTCCAGTTTCTTGCCATTAAGATAATAACTTGCTCTACGATTTTTCCTGCCAAAGTGCATAACCTCACACTTTCCAGTATTGTATTCCATCTGCCAAATCTCTGCCCACTTACTTAGCCTGTCGATGTCCCCTTGCAGGTTTTTTATGTCCTCCTCACTCACTACTTTCCCTCCCATCTTAGTATCATCTGCAAACTTTGATATGTTACACTCGGTCCCCTCCTCCAAATCATTAATATAGATTGTAAAGAGTTGGGGACCCAGCACTGACCCCTGCGGAACACCACTAGTTACTGATTGCCAGTCTGAGAATGAACCATTTATCCCAACTCTCTGCCTTCTGTTAGATAGCCAATCCTCTATCCATGCCAGAATATTACCCCCAATCCCGTGATTTTTTATCTTAAGCAATAATCTTTTGTGTGGCACCTTGTCAAATGCCTTTTGGAAGTCTAAATACACTACATCCACTGGTTCCCCTTTAGCCACCCTATATGTTACTTCCTCAAAGAACTCCAGCAAATTTGTCAAACATGACTTCCCCTTCATAAAACCATGCTGACTTTGTCCTATTAAATTATGATTATCCAAATGTCCTGTTACTGTCTCCTTAATAATGGACTCCAAAATTTTACCTACCACAGATGTTAGGCTAACCGGTCTATAGTTTCCAGCCTTCTGTCTACTGCCCTTTTTAAATAAGGGTGTTACATTAGCAGGACATATTGAGAGAGTTGTTAGCAAAGCATATGGGATCTTGGGTTTCATAAATAGAGGTATTGAGTACAAAAGTAGAGAAGTTATGTTGAACCTTCATAAAGCGCTTGTTAGGCCATAACCGGAGTATTGCGTCCAGTTCTGGTCACCACACTTAAGAAAGGATGTGAAGGCCTTTGAGAGGGTGCAGGCCCTTGAGAGGGTGCAGGGATTTACCAAAATGGTTCCGGGGATGGGGGATCATAGCTACAAGGACAGGTTGGAGAAACTGGATTTGTTTTCATTAGGCCGAGGGGTGATTTGATAGGTGTACAAGATTATGATGGGTTTGGATAGGCTAGACGGGGAAAGGCTGTTCCCACTAGTTGATGGTACAAGGACTAGGGGACACAGATTTAAGGTTTTGGGCTAAGAGATACGGGGGGGGGGGGGGGGATGTGAGGAAAAGCTTTATTACGCAGCGAGTGGCGAGGACCTGGAACTCGCTGCCGGTGGAAGTGGTGGAAGCGGACACGCTCAATGTTTTCAAGGGGAGACTGGATAGGCACTTGAGGGAAATAAATTTGCATGGCTACAGGCATAGAGCAGGGGAATGGGACTGACTGGATTGCTCTACAGAGAGCCGGCACAGACTCGATGGACCAAATGGCCGCCTCCTGTGCCGCTATGACTCTGACTACGATAGAGGTGCAGTGAAGGGCTTCCTAGAGAGCAGAGTGCCCAGCAGTCATCTTGAGTTATCAATTTATTTATACTAGTCCAATATTGGTCTATAGACCAACACTTCTTCCCATCTTTCAACTGAATAACAAATGCCATGAGATTAATTGTTTAGAGTTCCATGACTACCGCTCAATGAAACTTAATGAGAAAGTTACCTACATAAATCTAAAAATATTGCAGTTGAAGGCTGTAATAATACATGACTGTAAAACGCTTGAAGCTTCTCACTTGCTGCTTATGTTGTCATCTGACTCTCCAATGCCCCAGTACCAGCCACACAGCATTACAGTCTTTTAGCTGTTCTTCGAGAGGGCTATTTACTTTAATGCCATAAAACTCCAAGGGGGCTAAACTCGGTTGATTTGCCTTAAGTGGGCGCTAACGGGGCGCAAATCAACTCGCGCCGGTAACGCCTCCCGTGAAATTCAGCAGGAGGTTAGCGGCGGCTTTACCCCCAACTCTTTCATCCAGGAATTAAAGTAGGGTTCTCCAAGGCTTCTTGCAGTAGGTTGTTCAGCATACAAAGACACACGGGGCTGGATTTTGTCAATGGGGAGCTTTTGGAGGCGGGACTCCCACTTTGAGTTGTAGTCCTGCCTCCATCGACTTGTGGCCAACCCACGCTATTTTCCTTTGATTGACGTTGTTGAGCCCGCCCAGTGGGCTCAGCAGGCCAAGGGACATCTGGTTACTGGTGATGTCAGCAATTGACATTTCATCAGTCAAGAGCTTTTGACAGATGAAATATCAGCGTTTGACTGCTGTTTGAATCTGTCAAACACTGACAATCTGTACTCCAAGTTAATTCTTTCCTCTCAGGATGATTTAGAGATCTCTCTGGAACACAAAGCTGAATGCTGCAATTTTTGACAGCTCGCGGCCATTCTGCTTTCTGTGCCGGTGAGATGAGGGACTCCTGTGACCTGAAGGAAGGCTGTAAAGGTAAGTAAATGTAAGTACAATTTCTTTAAACACACTTACCTCTGCACTCATCACTCACCTGAACACTGGACATCTCGACCCCTCCAAGCCCTTCAGCCCGCCTCACTAACTTGCCGTGGTTTGGAGCCGTCGGGAATCCCACACTTCAGCAATGAAAATAGGGATTTGGCTAAAAACTGCCAGTATTGGCACTAATCCCCTTCCCACCTCGGGGAGGCGGCTCCCAGCGTGGGTCGGGTAGCCGCCTCCTTTGAAACTGGCATGGAGGCGGGTTGGGTTCGTGCCCCCCGATTTCGAGATTTTAACCCCCCCACACGCCTTCAATCCCGCCTCCACGGCCCAATGAAAATTCTGCCCAATCTGTCTTCTAACTTGAGTCCTTCTACTCCGACTCAGTGAGAGAGCTCTCCAGACCAAAAAGCAGAGGCTGCAGCTTTTGACAGTTCAGCGGCCATTCTGCTTTCTGTGCCAGTGAGCTAAGGGACTCCCGAGTCCTGAAGGGAGGAAGCCTGCAGGAGAAAGTAAAAGTAAGTAAAACTTATTAAAACGCTTTACACACACCTCACACACTTACCTCTGCACACATGCACCAATTACTCACCTGCACACCGGACATCTCGACCCCTCCACCCCGTACAGACCGACGGCCCGCCTTGCTAACTTGGTTCGGAGCTGTTGGACAGCCCACACTTCAGAGCTAAAAATAGGGATTAGGCAAAAAACTGCCCGTTAACAGGCAGTTAATTGGCACCAGCCCCCTTCCCGTCTCGGGGAGGTGGCTCCCAGCACAGGTCGGGCACCTGCCTCCTGGGACATTGGCACGGAGGCGGGTTGGGGGCAGGATGGGTTCCTACCCCCCGATTCTGCAATTCTCCCACCACTCCCACCTCCTCGGGGCTTGGAAAATCGAGCCCACGGTGTCTATTGTGATCAAGTCCCTCTCGCCTCAGGATGGCCAGCACTTGTACCACTCCTTTGTGTTCTCAATACCAATTCAGTTCAGTCAACTGAAGGCACTTCAGCACTCCTGTTCACTTTTATTGTTAGATTCAAACAAAAATACAACTAACTTCAAACTTGTCACAAACCTGTCTTTCTATCCTGTCAGTCTGCCCGTAATTTAAAACATTTGGTTCATATATACCCTGGCTTATTTAATCAGGGACACCGGTGACCACTTATTTTGGAACCCAGATGGCTGTCGCCATCCACTCCCCATGGTCTTAGTGCCCTATTACTTCGGGAGTTATGTACACTTCAGTACACTATTCATTGCTCAAATGCAAAACACAACTACTAACACAGTGCTGTAGAGGCCTAACATCGGAGAGGAACTATCCTATAGGCCATAACTTTTGGTAATCTGTCCCAATTATAAATGAGGGTTATAATTACCTTTCGCCAGAAGGTTCTGGTTTCCCACATGTCAAAGCGTAACTAAATAGATTACAGGTGATGCGCTATCAATTACTCAAAAGACTGAGGTTAAGCGAGTAACTAACAGGCTTTTATTAACAAGAGAATGAAGGTGTGCCTCGAGTGGTCGACCAGTCCAGAATACAGAGGGACTGTGGAGCAGTCACCGTTATACCTGGACTCGTGGGAGGAGTCAGCCGAGGCATGTACAGACATGTACACAGTGGAATACAAACACACCCACAGGCAGGTATAACAGTGGTTTACCACATTCACCTTGTTTAAAAATGAGTCCGGCGGGGTGAAGTGTATTAAAAGTGTGTGTATTGGAGTCTCTCCGGAGGTCTTGTCTGCCGCTGTGATCGACGTGGCGACGGCAGGGGCGGTGAAGCTTCCGGCGTCGAGTCCCGTGTAGGCTGGGGCACTGGTGTGTAGTCCTCGTGGGTGTCGAGCAGGTCGCGGGGCCCAGGCGTGCCATCTGCTGGGGTTGGATATTGGATCGTTTGTGGGGGGGGGGGGTGGTAGTGGGTAGTGGGTTACTGGGGCCCCCGAGGGTGCAAGGTCTCGTATGGAGACTGTGTCCTCCCGCCCGTCCGGGTACGCAATGTAAGCATACTGGGGGTTGGCGTGGAGGAGGTCGACCCTCTCGACCAGGGGGTCCGTTTTATGGGTCCTCACGTGTCTTCTCAGTAGGACCGGCCCTGGGGACGTCAGCCATGGCGGTAGCGATGTCCCCGATGTGGACTTCCTTGGGAAGACAAACATTTTCTCATGAGGGGTGGCGTTAGTGGCAGTGCAGAGCAGTGACCGAATAGAGTGGAGCGCATCGGGGAGCACATCCTGCCAGCGGGAGGTCGGAAGGCCCCTAGACTTTAAGGCTAGCAGGGCGGCCTTCCAAACTGTCGCATTCTCTCTTTCCACCTGTCCGTTCCCCCAGGGGTTGTAACTGGTGGTCCTGCTTGTGGCAATACCCCTAGCGAGCAGGTACTGGCGGAGTTCGTCGCTCATAAACGATGAGCCCCGGTCGCTATGGATATAACTGGGGAAACCGAACAGGGTGAAGAGGTCGTTCAGACATTTAATGACCGTGGCACTGGTCATGTCCGGGCAGGGGATGGCGAACGGGAAACGGGCGTACTCATCAATAATGTTGAGGAAGTACACATTGCGGTCGGAGGAGGGGAGAGGCCCTTTAAAATCAACGCTCAGGCGCTCGAAGGGGCGAGTGGCTTTTATCAGGTGAGCCCTGCTTGGTCTATAAAGGTGCGGTTTGCACTCAGCGCAGACTTGGCAGTTCCTGGTCATGGTCCTGACCTCCTCAATGGAGTAAGGCAGGTTGCGGGCCTTGATGAAGTGGAAGAACCTGGTGACCCCCGGGTGGCAGAGGTCATTGTGGAGGGTCCGCAGTCTATCGATCTGCGCGCTGGCGCAGGTGCCACGCAATAGAGCATCCGGGGGTTCATTGAGCTTCCCGGGCCGGTACAAGATCTCGTAATTGTAGGTGGAAAGTTCGATTCTCCACCTCAAGATCTTGTCGTTTTTGATTTTGCCCCTCTGCTTGTTGTTAAACATAAAAGCAACTGAACGCTGGTCAGTGAGCAGGGTAAATCGCTTTCCGGCCAGGTAGTGCCTCCAATGACGCACAGCCTCCACAATAGCCTGGGCCTCCTTCTCAACAGCGGAGTGTCTGGTCTCCGGGCCCTGGAGGGTTCGTGAAAAGAAGGCCACGGGTCTCCCCGCCTGATTAAGGGTAGCGGCCGGGGCAAAGTCGGACGCGTCGCTTTCCACCTGGAAGGGGATGGATTCGTCCACTGCGTGCATGGTGGCTTTGGCAATGTCTTCCTTGATACGGTGGAAGGCTAAGCGGGCCTCTGCCGTCAAGGGAAAAGAGGTGGACTTGATCAGCGGACGGGCCTTGTCCGCATAGTAGGGGACCCACTGGGCGTAATAGGAGAAAAACCCTAGGCACCTCTTCAGGGCCTTGAGGCAGTGGGAGTTCCATAAGGGGACGCATCCGGTCGGGGTCGGGACCGATGACTCCGTGTTCCACAACACAACCAAGGATGGCGAGGCGGGTTGTGCGGAATATGCACTTCTCCTTGTTATACGTCAGGTTCAGGAGTTGGGCGGTGCAGAGGAATTTTTCGAGGTTTGCGTCATGGTCCTGCAAGTCATGGCCGCAGATGGTCACATTGTCCAGATATGGGAAAGTGGCCTGCAACGCATTTTGATCGACCATCCGGTCCATCTCCCTTTGGAAGGCGGAGACCCCGTTGGTGACGCCAAAGGGAACCCTAAGGAAGTGGTAGAGGCGGCCGTTTGCCTCAAAGGCAGTATACTGGCGGTCCTCAGGGCGGATAGGGAGCTGGTGGTACGCTGATTTCAGGTCAATGGTCGAGAAGACGCGGAACTGCGCGATCTGGTTGACCATATCAGCTATGCGGGGGAGTGGGTAAGCGTCCAGCAGGGTGTAGCGATTTATAGTCTGGCTGTAGTCGATGACCAGGCGCTGCTTCTCGCCGGTCTTAACGACCACAACCTGGGCTCGCCAGGGGCTGGTGCTGCCCTCAATAATCCCCTCCTTCAGGAGCCGCTCCACTTCAGTTTTAATGAAAACCCTGTCCCCGGCACTGTATCGCCTGCTCTTTGTGGCGATGGGCTTACAGTCGGGGGTGAGGTTAGCAAACAGTTGGGGGGGGGGGGGTGACTCTGAGTGTGGAGAGGTTGCAGCTGGTTCACGGCGGGCAATTTGGAAGCTGCTGGCTGCGAACTGTGAGTGGGGGGAGGGGTCCGCCGTACGCCATCGTAACACTTTTAAGGTGGCACTGAAAATCTAACCCCAGTAGAACGGCAGCGCAGAGGTGGGGCAGGACCAGAAGTTTAAAATTATCGTACACAGTCCCGTCTACTAAGAGTGTCACCACGCAGTAGCCGCCAATGTCCGCCGACTGGGACTCGGAGGCCATAGAAATCCGCTGGTGCGCAGGCAGGACTGGGAGAGAGCAACGCTGCACCGTGTCGGGGTGGATGAAGCTCTCCGTGCTCCCAGAGTCAAAAAGACAGGTTGTTTCGTGACCATTTACCTTAATGTCCATTGTGGACCGGGCCAGTTGGTGCGGTCTCGCTTGGTCCAGCGTAACGGAGGCCAGCGTAGGGGTCGGTGTGTCGCTGCGGGTATCAGATGAGGCGGTGTTGGGGGCCGGCGGCGTCCATGATCCCCATGTGGCTGGAGGCATCCAAAATGGCTGCTGTTTCGGTGGTTCGCACATGGCTGGGGAGGCCCAAGATGGCGGCCCGCACGCGGCGCTGCTGAGGTTCGGGGTGGCTTTGGCCCTGCAGACGCTGGCGTAGTGTCCCTTCTTCCCGCAGCCCGAGCAGATCGCATTTTTCGCTGGGCAGCGCGCTCTGGGGCGTTTGGCCTGGCCACAGAAGTAGCATTTCTGGCCTTGGGACACTGCTGCGGTAGTTGGGCCGTTGCTGGGATGTGGCTGGGGTGGCACGGCGCTACGAGACGGTCCTACCGTGTCCCAGGCTGTCGTTCTCCGCGGCGTCCACGGTGCAGAGGAGTAGGCATCCATGCCCCGGTAGGCTGCGTCCAATGATAGTGCGAGTTCAGAGGCCTTGTTGAGGTCGAGGTCACTCTGCTCCAACAGTCGCTGTCGGGTGTCATTGGACCTGTGGCCCGCCACAAAAGCGTCCCGGATAAGTTCCTCTATGTACACGGCGGCCTTTACATCCTTACAACCACAGGCCCGGCCAAGCACAGACAGTGCCTGAAGGTATTCCTCGGTCGATTCCCCAGGTTGTTGTTTACGACTTCCCAGGAGGTGCCTGGCGTACACCTCGTTCACTGGGCGCGTGTACTGGTCCTTGAGGAGCTTGAGAGCAGCCGTGTACGAGGTCGCGTCCTGGATGACCGAGTACGCTCGGTGGTTCACTTTGGAGATCAGGACATCCAGTTTGTCCTCATCCGATTTGACCGTTGCAGCAGAGGCGATCAGGAATTTTTCAAAGCACTTAAGCCAGTGAGCAAACTTGGTGGATGCGTCCGCCTCCCGATGGTCTAAGTCCAGGCATGCTGGTGTGAGGATCTTCTCCATTATAAAAAAATCTTGTTAATAAAATTGATGCGCTATCAATTACTCAAAAGACTGAGGTTAAGCGAGTAACTAACAGGCTTTTATTAACAAGAGAATGAATGTGTGCCTCGCGTGGTCGACCAGTCCAGAATACAGAGGGACTGTGGAGCAGTCACCTTTATACCTGGACTCGTGGGAGGAGTCAGCCGAGGCATGTACAGACATGTACACAGTGGAATACAAACACACCCACAGGCAGGTATAACAGTGGTTTACCACAACAGGTAAATGTAATAATTATCAGAGACATTGTTACAGATACGCTTTGTCCACAGGTAGTATTTGTATGGGTACCTATACTTTCTCCAGTGATCGTGCCAGCTAGCTATTGTTTGTAGTCAACAAGAAGTGGAATATTAATATGGAATTTTCAGGTCTTTGTCTCAGGTAAATTTAGGACTCCACGAAGAGCCCACACAAGTAAAAGTTTATTTTGAAAACCAGCTTAGATTTACCCCTGTAGGGAGCCTTTAAATTTAATAATTTCCTCTGATCTTCACAAACCAATTCACTTTGGACCAGGTGCTTAGGACCTAGTGATTAACTTGTATTGGACCTTGGTTAGACCACACTGGGAGTACTGTGTACAGTTCTGGTCGCCATATTATAAAAAGTATATAGAGACACTGCTGAAGGTGCAAAAAAAGATTTACAAGGATCAGGAAAGGATCAACAGGTTGGGTCTCTTTTTTTCTTGAAAAGAGGAGGTTGAAGGGTGACCTAAGAGAGGTCTTTAAAACTATGAAAGGTTTTGAGAAAGTAGACACAGACTGTTTTCACTGTGGGGAAGAGCAAAACTAGAGGCCATCAATATAAGATAGTCACCAAGAAATCAAATAGGGAATTCAGAAGAAATTTCTTTACCCAGAGAGTGGTGAGAATGTGGAACTCGCTACCATAGGGAGTTGTTGAGGCGAACAGCATAGATGCATTTAAGGGGAGGCTAGATAAGTATATGAGGGAGAAGGGAATAGAGGGTTATGCTGATAGAGTTAGATAAGGAAGGATGGGAGAAGACTCGGGTGGAGCATAAACACCAACATGGACTGGTTGAGTCGAATGGCCTGTTTCTGTGCTGTATATTCTATGTAGTTTTATATGTCTCCCTTCTAAATTAAATCTTAGGTTTTAATCTCTCCATCTGTCCATAAAACTCAAACCTCTCCCCCCTTTCCCTCATGGGAATACATAAATTTTACACTCTCGCATTTGAAAATTCTCTACAGTTGATCAGTTGTCCTGTTTGTTAATGCTTCTTCCCAGTTAATTTGGGTCAAATCCCTTTTTATCGAACTCAACGTTGAGTTTTTCTAGCATCACTATCTTGGACTATTTTTATACTTTTCTGTTTTCACGTTGAACCTATGTTGCAGTTGCTATTTCCCAATTGCTCTACTCTCACATCCGTTACATCAGAGAAGAGATTTACAAGCTGGGGGGCCTGAAGTCTGAATCAAAATATTGTAGTTTAAAATTGGATGATAAAAGTTTCGAGGAATATTCATATCGATGTTTCAAATTTTGTACAAAATGTAGGATGCCCATGGTAAATGGGCAAGCAGAGTAATCAGAATTTTTGGTATATGCTGCATGTAATACTAATCCTAATCCACATCCCACTTGAAATATAAATTGAAGACAAGATAGAAACAAGGTGAATAGTCACAGTATACCTCTGTGCAGATTATGATGATATGTTGGATTGTTCCAGAGCATGCCAGAAGTAATAGATGAAGCATTTAGTACCTTGGGCAACGTAGTACTGTCCACGAAACAGCTTACCAGCAATATGATCAGTGTTCCCATTAACTTTTATTTTACAGTTACAATGGCAGTTCTAGACAAGACACATTTCGTAACTAAAAAATAACCAGCAAATAAGCCAATACCGAATGCCGGATCAAAGTTTTTGTTATGTTGGATATCTGTAGACAAGAATACATTGTAGCAAGCTTTTATCTCATCAAACTTGAGTTATTAAAATGAATTCAAAATGCAATAACCCCCTCTTTAGTAAATCTGTACTGTTTCCAGACATTGGACAATAAGTATTGCATTGCAAAATTATAAACTTTTAATCTAAATAATGAAGCATAAATTGAGAAAACATATTACTCAGACTTACAAACACCATTGAAGGACTCCACATGAATGACAAACCACACAGGCACAAAGAGCATAGTCTGAGTGATTTAATGCAGTAATATTTGTTTAATCATATCTGTAGATAATGTCATATTCTGTTTGGCTCGTAGCCACCCTTCCTTATAATACACAAAATAGCCACAGAAACTGCTGCTGTATTTCATATTTAACCTTCCCCATAATTCTAGGTGAAAAGTGGCACCTTTTTTAAACAAAAATATGGCTAGTTTCTTCAATATTTGGAAGGTTTGACTGAATAATGTACTATACTTAGGAGTGAAGAGGGAAAAGTTGATTGAAGGACAAGATCACAGTTCAAATACCTCAATCAGCTTGCCTGTCCTCCATTGCCTGGTCCAGTACAAGTACTTAATTCCAAAAGGCAAACTTAGAGTCTGCATGTTGTAACACATTGAAACCGTCAATCCTGGTTTTTGACAACAGCACTTAGAGATGAACAGCATGGAACACTGTTACAGCAGCTTTCAAAAACTGATGGCAACTCTACAATCTCATTTGCTGAAATTCTTAGAATTACTGAAATTAGCTGCAGATAATCCACAGGCAGTAATGTGTTTTTGATTTTTTTCCCCTAAATCCGATACAAAAATACATGCATATTGTATGGTTCTGTGCCTATACTCTATGACAATCTCAATACAATCAGTAATGTTATGACTAACAGTACCATCAGATCTTTGAATATATCATGTCTGCACTCTCCCTCCATTAAACACACACAAACATTAGATTGCTAATAGTACAATTCTAAATGTGCAAATTTCATGCAAGTACTTAAAATCATTTTCATTCCATTGGGCTTAAAATAAGCTTGTACACAGTAGTATGCAAGATAATGCTCCTTGTGCATTACCTCACTATTGCTACTCCTCCAAAATATTTTTGAAAGTGCTTCAATATTGCTGTAAAATTCTAATTTTCCAATCCATAATGTGTGTTAATTCAGGTTATATGTATCTTGGCCGGCACGCACAATAATGGTGACAGCTACAATGCGGCTCAAATTGTGATTTGCACAGTGCATCCTTTTTAAGTAAACAGTCATGAGCCAATCAAACTTCATGCTCTAGATTCAGATCTACACACTGTTGGTTAAGTATGTAAAGCAAGTTTCAGATCAGTGCAACGTTGCTAACAGCCAGACAAGAAGCAGATAAGATCACATCAGTTAATATCACAATCACTTTATAACACAAATTTAAAAGCTCCTTTTATGCTGATCACCTTAGCACAATAAGGGACAAGAGATTACATAACACTTTAGGCCACAACTTTATCCTGTCCCAGTGATGTGATCTGATGTTTTTAAATCGTATCACAAAAACTGTACGGTTAAATGGCAAATGGTATTTAATACTATGGAGGGACGCTAAAGGACCGTCTTCAGTTGAACTGATGTACTGCAATTGGCAACAGGAAAACACTGCACTTCAAAGTTCATACAGAACTTCTAGCGTGGTAGATAATGACCAGGCCTGGGTTTCACAGCTAAATCGACAGTACCCCCCATTTTCATTTGTAAGCTCTGGAAGACCTTTCCAGGAAGATCTGCAAAATACAAAAAAAAAACACCAAATAGTAAATAAAAAGACTGCAATTCATTTTACTTAGTAGCTGTCACAGTTTGATATTCTTTGACTGTTTTTCCATGAGAGGGACTTGGACGTCAGCTACGTTAAGACTTTTTTTTAAGCATAAGCTTGCCTAAAAATGGTTAGTTTCTGAAGACAGCCCCATGCTGCGTTATCAATCTGTTATTACTAGGTTAGAGGTGCTATATAAATGCAAGTAGTAGTTGTTGTAGGTAAACTGTAATTACTATGCGAGTTCGGGAGTGTCTGAAAAACAGAGCACCTTAGTGTTGAACTCTTAATCTCTGTGGGCTGGGGAGAGAGACTTTTAAAACTCAGAATATGACAAGGTTGCAAAGGGATTAAACTGTGATGCTGGGTGGTAGGACAGAATATAGAGATTGTGCTTTTAAATTGAGCTAGACAACCCACCGAGGGGGTTTAGCTCTCATGTATTTTTCCATTTTTGTAACAATATGCGAAGTCGTACTGTGTCCTTTACCTACTATAGACTAAAGCTGCTTACAATTTGAACCAAACTTCATCTCACCCAGTATTAACTCGGTCTGCCGTCAAAGCGACTGAAGGAGAACACACAAAACATGGAAATCTGGTCATGGTGGTTTTCACTGTTAATGCCCTGGGTCCTGCTACTATGCAAACTGTGACAGCTACTAAGTACAATTTCCATATAAAGTAGAGGCCCAGATCACCTAAGCGAGTGACTGTTGCCACTGTACACAAGGTACAATCTGGATGTTTTACTTGAGGTAATTTCCATGCACTACATCGATAAAAAGACAAGAAACATTCTACAATAGTGTTTTAAAAAAACATTAAACAGGGCTCGACGACACCCGTAACCGGACTTGGAAAAGCACATACAGGAAACTCTTTGGTATCCGGCACCGACGGGACCGGCGTGTTGCCGGTTGATCAAAAATTCCAGATGACGGAGAGGGTTATCTATTGAGGCTATTTTTAACAGAAAAATTAAAAAAATCAAGAAATGTGCAGTATACAGTAATTGGGTACTCACCTACAGAATGTTGTGTTAAATGGATGGTGGAAGATGCTTGATTAAGTACAGTACTGCCAGTTGAGGGTAATGCAATGCAATGACTACCAGCAGCGTGGGGGACACACAGTACCCCTGTAATATGGCGGATCAGAAGAGACTACTGGCAGTGTGGGAGAGTCAGACTCCTGTTACAGGGGTATTGAGGTGTTCCGACAGCGCCAAGAAGCCGAGTAGTGGCAGTTTGGAGAACTACCCCCACTGACTAGCTCAGCCACCGCGGGACACTCGGACTCGGCAACAATGCCGGTTATTGAGGTGTTGTTTTCGGAGTGAGAATTTTGTCAGTTAATAGAGAATTCCGGATATTTTAGGTGCCGTTTTTCGAGTTTCCTGTATTTGAAAGCTACTCCTGGTTCTATTTATGAACTCAAATAAGATTTGCTTTTTTTTTTAAAAAAAGGTGAATTTTCTGCTGGGTGTCTTTGCACCTACCACGAGTTTTTAAATTCTGATCATCTATCTTAGATAGATGAGTTAATAAAAAAATTCAACTGATGTGTGTTTTACTATAACAATCACCATCTGGATTGGAATTATAAAGAAACCGAAACATAGAAGATAGGAACAGGAGTAGGCCATTCGCCCCCTTGAGCCTGCTCTGCCATTCAATGAGATCATGGCTGATCATCCAAACTCAGTACCCTGTCTTCTCCCCATATCCTTTGATCACTTTAGCCTTAAGAAATATATCTAACTCCTTCTTGAATATATTTAATGAATTGGCCTCAACTGCCTTGTGTGGTAGAGAGTTCCACAGGTTCACCACTCTCTGGGTGAAGAAATTCCTCCTCATCTCTGCCCTAAATGGCTTACCCCTTATCTTTAGACTGTGACCCCTGGTTCTGGACTCCCCCGCCATTGGGAACATCGTTCCTGCATCTAGTCTGTCTCGTCCTGTTAAAAGTTTCAATGAGATCCCCTCTCATTCTTCTAAACTCCAGCGAGTATAAGCCCAATCGACCCAATATCTCCTCATACGTCATTCCTGCCATCCCAGGTATCAGTCTGGTAAATCTTCGCTGCACTCCCTCCATGGAAAGAACATCCTTCCTCAGATAAGGCGACCAAAACTGCACACAATACTCAAGGTGTGGTCTCACCAAGGCCTTGTACAACTGCAGCAAGACATCCTTGTTCCTGTACCCAAACCCCCTCGCTACGAAGGCCAACATACCATTTGCCTTCTTAACCGCCTGCTGCACCTTCAGCGACTGGTGCACAAGGACACCCAGGTCTCATTGCACTTCCCCTTTTCCCAATCTATTGCCGTTCAGATAATAATCTGCCTTCCTGTTTTTGCCACTAAAGTGGATAACCTCGCATTTATCCACATTATACTGCATCTGCCATGCATCTGCCCAATCACCCAACCTGTCCAAATCATACTGGAGTTTCTCGGCATCCTCCTCACAGCACACACACCCACCCAGCTTTGTGTCATCTACAAACTTGGAGATATTACATCTAGTTCCCTCATCTAGATCATTTATATTGTGACTAGCTGGGGTCCTAGGACCGATCCCTGCGGTACCCCACTAGTCACTGCCTTCCACTCAGAAAACGACCCGTTTATTCCAACTCTTTGCTTCCTGTCTGCCAACCAGTTCTCTATCCAAGTCAATACCTTGCCCCCAATCCCATGTGCCTTAACTTTACACGCTAATCTCTTATACGGGACCTTATCGAAAGCCTTCTGAAAGTCCAAATACACCACATCCACTGGTTCTCCCTTATCTATTCTACCAGTTACATCCTCAAAAAATTCCAGTAGATTAGTCAAGCACGATTTACCTTTTGTAAATCCATGTTGACTTTGTCCGATCCTGTCACTGTTTTCCAAGTGCTCTGCTATTACATCTTTTATAATGGACTCTAGCATTTTCCCCACTACCGATGTCAGGCTTACCAGTCTATAATTCCCCGTTTCCTCTCCACCACCTTTTTTGAACAGTGGGGTAACATTAGCTACCCTTCCAATCCATGGGAACTGTTCCAGAGTCTATCGAATTTTGGAAGATGACCAGCAATGCATCTACTATTTCTAGGGCCACTTCCTTAAGTACCCTAGGATGGAGATTATCAGGCCCTGGGGATTTATCGGCCTTCAATCCCGTCAATTTCCCTAACACCATTTCCCTACAAATACTGATTTCATTCAGTTCCTCCCTCTCATTAGACCCTATGTTCCCTGACATCTCTGGGAGGTTATTTGTGTCCTCCTTTGTGAGGACAGAACCAAAGTATGTATTTAATTGGTCTGCCATTTCTTTGTTCCCCATTATAAATTCCCCTGATTCTGACTGCAAGGGACTTCACCAATCTTTTTCTCAAATGTAGTGACATTCACCAAGAACATTACTTCAGTTAATACCAAAAAAATGTTGAGACACAAGCTAGACACAAATCAAGTTACTGTGGTGATTTGATGTGAAGTTAGATTTTAGAACAATGTTTAAGAATAAAAATTCTGCAAAGGAAACTGCATTAATTAGCTATTTTTTAGTTCTTTAAATTATTGACTTACTTTTCCAAGTAGTCATAATGATGAGAAAGAACATTCTTCACTAAATATATAGTGTCTTCATACAATTTCTCTCCCATCACCTTTGAAAAGTGCAACTTTGCACGTAGGAAATATCCAACAGGCCACAGCCATTCCTAGAACCAAAAATACAACATACAATAATCGTGACATTATATACAAAAAGCATTGTAGCTAAACTTGGTGAAATATAGTACAAATAATTACCGGTCCTTGGTGGTAATTAAAGCCTCTAGATATGTGGAAGTTGCCATTGTCAAAAGAGTTATCATATACACCACAGTAAACCTGGTCACTAGGCAAAAGGAGAAAACAAACATTACGAACTCTGTTAGCATACATTAGCAAAGGAGTCTACTGTGGATAAACACAGAATATGGGGACCCACGAACAGGCTACCAAAAGAGACACCTTAGAATCAAGAGTTCTGTACATTTGTTCATTTTTAAATGCAGAAGTGTTAAAGATCACTATTGTACATTCCACCAGTAGTTTGTCTTCATTAACAACGATTATTCTATCGGAAACCGGGAATATTAGGATCAGCAATAATTTAACTCACTCTGGGTCCAAAGTTTTCAATCCCAGGGGTCCAAGCAGCTTCTCCTCTACAGTTTTTAAAGCTTTCCATGCTTTTTCTGGCATGAAAAGCTCAGGAGCCTGAAAGCATAAGGTATTGATTTTATTGCTGTAATTAAAGCTTTAAGCATTCATGTTATTTTGCATGCCTCATACCAGGGGGCGAGCTCAGAGATTGCACAGCCGATTGGAATGGCAGCGTAAATGGCACCAAGCTCAGGATGTAATCACTTATGTAATTCAAATATTAGCCAGTCTCAGAGCCAATAATATTTAAATTGTGGTATCTTTACTGATAACTTTATTTCTTTAAATTGTAGAATAAAAACAATAAACATTTATTCTGACAAATCTGATCACTTACCACAACCATAGCTATAGGGAAGTTTGGCCTCAGTTGATAGTCACACCATGGGCTGGAAGCACCATAACTGTCTTTATAAATGTTCCTTTTGTGGACAAGGTTGGGAGACTTTTCATGGGGATCAAGTGGATCATCCGAAACAAAGAAGTTCTTTTCAAAGTTCTGTTGTATTTTTGTGTTCCACTCCTCATATGTAATCAGTAGTTCTTTTCCTATATAGTACAATATAGATTTCATCATCCAATTTCGCGGGTTTAGAAAAATAATTTAAAATCAAAATTATAAACTTAATTTATAAACCCCTTAATGTAATGAAGCTTGAATCACATGACTTTAAATTTCCAGCAATGAGACTGACCTCATAAATGTTAGTCACTTCACTTATGAAATAAAACTGTATTACACAGACACCCACGAGTTGTTGCAAACTGTTGATTATAATGTTTAACTGGGTTTGACTAACATAAGGTAAAACCGGCTACTAAAATAATTGTGGATAATAGGGAGTCATTTTCAATTTTGCTGCCTGAGCCGAAAACTGGCAGAACAGGTTTCAAAGAAACGTAAATTGTGCGGGTTCCATAACAGGCAGATGATTCATTCCACCACAGAAACTGTGAATGGGCCCACTCAAGAAAAGTACTAGGAGGAGCACTGGACACACCCCGGTTTAAAAAAGGGGGGAGGGTTAAATCCAGCAACTACAGGCCAGTCAGCCCAACGTTGGTGGTGGGGAAACATTTAGGGCTGGATTTTCTCAGCCCCGAGGAGGCGGGACTGCTGGGAAAGTTGCAGAATTTGGGGGTGGGTGACAAACCCACCCCCAACCCGCCTCCGTGCCCTCCTGCCAGGAGGCGGGAAGCAGTCTGGCCCCAGGTCCCGTCCCCTTGGATGCGGGAAGGGATTAAAGCCTATTAACTGCCTGTTAACATAGAAACATAGAAGATAGGAGCAGGAGTAGGCCATTCGGCCCCTCGAGCCTGTTCCGTCATTCAATGAGATCATGGCTGATCATCCAAATTCAGTACCCTGTCCCTGCCTTCTCCCCATATCCCTTGATCCCTTTAGCCTTAAGAAATATATCTAACTCCTTCTTGAATATATTTAATGAATTGGCCTCAACTGCCTTCTGTGGTAGAGAATACCACAGGTTCACCACTCTCTGGGTGAAAAAATTCCTCCTCATCTCTGTCCTAAATGGCTTACCCCTTATCCTTCGACTGTGACCCCTGGTTCTGGACTCCCCCGCCATCGGGAACATCCTTCCTGCATCTAGTCTGTCTAGTCCTGTTAGAATTTTATAAGTTTCAATGAGATCCCCTCTCATTCTTCTAAACTCCAGCGAGTATAAGCCCAATCGACCCAATCTCTCCTCATACGTCATTCCTGCCATCCCAGGTATCAGTCTGGTAAATCTTCGCTGCACTCCCTCCATGGCAAGAACATCCTTCCTCAGATAAGGCGACCAAAACTGCACACAATATTCAAGATGTGGTCTCACCAAGGCCCTGTACAACTGCAGCAAGACAACCTTGTTCCTGTACTCGAACCCTCTCGCTACAAAGGCCAACATACCATTTGCCTTCTTAACCGCCTGCTGCACCTGCATGCTTACCTTCAGCGACTGATGCATAAGGACACCCAGGTCTCGCTGCATTTCCCCTTCTCCCAATCTACTGCCGTTCAGATAATAATCTGCCTTCCTGTTTTTGCCACCAAAGTGGATAACCTCGGTGGATAACCTCGCATTTATCCAAATTATACTGCATCTGCCATGCTTCTGCCCAATCACCCAACCTGTCCAAATCATACTGGAGTTTCTCGGCATCCTCCTCACAGCACACACGCCCACCCAGCTTTGTGTCATCTGAAAACTTGGAGATAGTACATCTAGTTCCCTCGTCTAGATCATTTATATATAGTGAATAGCTGGGGTCCTAGGACCGATCCCTGCGGTATCCCACTAGTCACTGCCTGCCACTCGGAAAAAGAGCCGATTATTCCAACTCTTTGCTTCCTGTCTGCCAACCAGTTCTTTATCCAAGTCAGTACCTTGCCCCAATCCCATATGCCTTAACTTTACACACTATTCTCTTATGCGGGACCTTATCGAAAGCCTTCTGAAAGTCCAAATACACCACATCCACTGGTTCTCCCTTATCTATTCTACCCGTTACATCCTCAAAAAATTCCAGTAGATTAGTCAAGCACGATTTACCTTTTGTAAATCCATGTTGACTTTATCCGATCCTGTCACTGTTTTCCAAGTGCTCTGCTATGTCATCTTTTATAATGGACTCTAGCATTTTCCCCACTACCGATGTCAGGTTTACTGGTCTATAATTCCCCGTTTTCTCTCTACCACCTTTTTTGAATAGTGGGGTAACATTAGCTACGAACCAATCCATGGGAACTGTTCCAGAGTCTATCGAATTTTGGAAGATGACCAGCAATGCATCTACTATTTCTAGGGCCACTTCTTTAAGTACCCTAGGATGTAGATTATCAGGCCCTGGGGATTTATCGGCCTTCAATCCCGTCAATTTCCCTAACACCATTTCCCTACAAATATTGATTTATTTCAGTTCCTCCCTCTCATTAGACCCTATGTTCCCCGACATCTCTGGGAGGTTATTTGTGTCCTCCTTTGTGAAGACAGAACCAAAGTATGTATTAAATTGGTCTGCCATTTCTTTGTTCCCCATTATAAATTCCCCTGATTCTGACCACTGTGGACCCAGAGTCCCCGACATCTCCATTGTAGAGATCAGACTGGCTGTTGCATCCTCCGATCCAACAGCCAGCTGATTTCTGCAAAGTAGAAAGGTTTAATGCGTCCTGAACACACAGATTCATCAAACTACACAGAATGTCAGTGTTCGACAGCTCCACAGAGCTGTCAAATGATGACATTTCTTCTTTTAAAAGTTCTTGACAGATGACACGTCATACGTTGACGTGCTCTGTCACTGACTTCCCCCTCATTGGCCTGCTGAGCCCGCCGGGTCAATCTGGGGAAATTCCCACTGGTTGGCCAGAAGCTGCTGGAGGCAGGATTGAAAACCGGCAAGCAGCAGTCCCGCCTCCAAAAGCTTCCCATTCAGAAAATCCAGCCCTTAGAGACAATAATCCAGGACAAAATTAATTGGCATTTGGTAAAGTATGGGCTAATAAATGAAAGCCAGCATGGTTTTGTTAAAGGCAAATTGTGTTTGACTACCTTGATTGAGTTCTTTGATGAAGTAATGGGAGAGGTTTGATGAGGATAGTGTGATTGATGTTGTGTATATGGATTTTCAAAAGGCGATTGATAAAGTACTACATAATAGAAGTTAGCAAAAATAAAGCCCATGGGATTAAAGGGACAGTGGCAGCGTGGATACAAAATTAGCTAAGGGACAGAAAGCAGAGTAGTGGTGAATGGTTGGTTTTCAGGCTAGAGGGTGGTATATAGTGGTGTACTCCAGGGGTCGGTGTTAGGACCACTGCTTTTTTGATATCTATTAATGACCTGGACTTGGGCATACAGGGCATAATTTCTAAGAAACCCATTAAATGTCGTAAACAATGAGAAGGATAACAACAGACTTCAGGAGGACATAGACAGACAGGTGAAATGGGCAGACACATGGCAGATGAAATTTAACGCAGAGAAGTGATACATTTTGGTAGGAAGAATGAAGAGAGGCAATATGAACTAAATGGTACAATTTTAAAGGGGGTGCAGGAACAGAGCGACCTGGGGGTGTATGTACACAAATCTTTGAAGATGACAGGACAAGGTGAGAAGGCTGTTTAAAAAAAGCATATGGGATCTTTGGCTTTATTAATTGAGGAATAGAGTACAATAGCCAGGAAGTTATGCTCAACCTTTATAAAACACTAGTTAGGCCTCAGCTGGAGTATTGTGATCAATTCTGGGCACCACACTTTAGGAACGATGTCAAGGCTTTAGAGAGGGGGCAGAAGAGATTTACCAGGGATGAGGGACTTCAGTTATGTGGAGAGACTGGAGCTGTTCTCCTTAGAGCAGAGAAGATTAAAATGAGATTTGATAAAGGCGTTCATGAATGGTTTCGATGAAGTAAATAAGGAGGAGGAGGGTCGGTAACGAGACGACACAGATTTAAGGTGATTGGCAAAAGAACCAGAAGCGGTATGAGGAATTTTTTTAAATTTTTTTTTATATAAAACACAGCGAGTTGTGATCTAGAATGCACTGCCTGAAAGGATGGTGGAACCAGATTCAATATTAACATGCAAAAGAAAATTGGATAAATCACTGAAGGGAAAAAAATTACAGAGCTATGGGCAAAGGACAGAGGAGTGGGATTAATTGGATAGCTCTACCAAAGAGCAAGCACAGGCATGAAGGGCCGAATAGCCGCCTCATGTGCTGAATCATTCTATGATACTATGGGGGAGAAATTGGGTGAGTAGCGCCACCTGTTAGCGCTTAAAGAGGCAGTCAGTGGCTGTAGCGCCACTGGCTGCTTCTCCGGCGATATTCAATAGGGGCGCTAATGGTGGCGTTAGGCATTTGCGCCGCGCCGCCACCGATGACGTCATCGGTGTGCGCAGCGCCCCATTCGCGATATTTGGTAGCGAATGCCGCAGTTGCGCCGCTCGCTACCCGCGCCCGGTTCACGGGGCCTTACTGTGCCGGTAGCGGCGCAAGTTACGGTGGAGGTGCGGGGAGGCCGCTTTTTCGGCGGCCGCCTGCCAGCACCTCCATCCCCGGCCTCCTAACACACACCCCCCCCCCCCTCCCACGGCATTGCCGGCTGTTTCCCCGAGAGCCCGGCACTTCTCCTTGGTGCCGGGCTCATTTGCCGGCACTCGCGATCGGGGATCGCGCTGTTGCAGGCACCTCCCCCTTAACAGTGGGAGGAAGGCCTGCAGTACCGCAGCGTGCCGCGCCGCAGCATGTGGCGCTGCGGCACGTTGCGCTGCGATAATCAGTTTCAGCGCCCTAAGAGGGGCGTGGAGCGCCTCGAGCCTCGCCCCGTCTCCCTCGAGGGGCACCGAAACTGAATTTCTGGCGATCGGTATCACTCCGATCGCTGCACTAAATCCTGCGCTCAGGCGACTTTTTGCGCCACTTTGGCGCCCCAACCCAATTTCTAGGCCCTTGATTTTAAAGCATTAATTTGCAGCCAAGTATACTACTAATTTAAACTTTCAAGGACTGGAACCGATAGTGATATTCAGCAAATATTTGAGAATGTAATAAATGTCTACTTCAGGTATTGAACAGGACTCATACAGTGTAACAGCAGTGTGCCATTCAATCCCTCAAGTCTGTTCCGTCATTCTATTAGATCATGACTGATCTGTATCCGAACTCCATTTATCTGCCTTTGATCCAGATCCCTTGATACTCTTTACCTCGCAAAAATCTACTGATCTCAGTCTTGAAAATTTCAATTGACCCAACAGCCACAGTTGATGTAGTCCAATTGAAACATGGAAAATTATGCAGAGATTAACGTTCTCACCATCTTTATGTGCCTTGACTCCATTGTAAGGGAAGAGAGAATTTTTGTGTAGCTCCATCAACCAGCGAATAGCTGATTTACTGAGGCCAACAATTTCAACTGCAGATCCATCTCTGAAAAGTAAATACATTTCAAATGGTCACTTTAAGAGATTGGCTATTTCCCTGTAGGAAAAAGATTGTTGGAGAGAATGTAACAACTTGCATTTATATAGTGCCTTTAACATAGAAAAATGTTCCAGACTTCAGAGATATAAAGGAAAAACAAACTCCAAGCCAAAAGGAGTTGGGAGGGATTATGAGGAATAATTAAAAGTTTGGTCAAAGAAGTGAGTTTTAAAGGAACAGTGAAAAGTGGAGAGGCAGAAGGGTTTGAGGAAGAAATTACAGAGTGTGGGGCCAATGTGGCTGAAAGCACAGCTGCGCAAGGATGCACAAGAGACCGGAGTCAATGGAACAGAGAGTTTGGTGAGGCTGTTGAGATTGAAGCAAGTTATAAAGATAGCTAAGGGTGAGATACCTCAGTAAGGTACCCTCTCAATTATTTCCTTTAATTTTTTTTTGTTGGGATGCTGGCAAGGCAGTATTTATTGCTCACCCTTGGTTGCCCTTGGCATTTGAATCAACTGCATATAGTGTGTGATTGGAGTCACGGATAGGCCAGATCGGGTAGAGGGGTCAGGTTCCCTTCCCGGAAAAACATTACTAAATCAGTTGGATTTTAACAACCAACCATTCAGCAGCTTTTATGGGCATTTTTTCTGTTGCTAGCTCACGTTATATTTTGCTAGGATAGTCATCCATTATGCAGATTTAGGGGGTAATTCCATGAGTCTCTGCTGTTAGCAGGGGTCTCTCGCTTGTCTGCAGTACAAATATCAGAACTTCAGCAGGCATCATTCACATTTTTCCAATCAGAATGGCGAGAGCTCGAATTTCTGATTTGTACTGTGATGGGCTCGGCTACCCGGTCGGGCAGCACAGAATCAAAATCCCACCCCTCCCATAAAATGCACCTGCCATAAAATTTTCTGTTAATCAACTACAGTTTATTCTGTTGAGCTATAAAGGGAAAAAATATCAGCCAGGGCTCCCATTCTGATGACTGCCCAGCAACCCGAACATATGTGGTGGTTAGCTCAACACTCACTGTCTAGGCTCAGGCTACCTCGGTGAGATATAGGAGGGATGCATGGTGCCCTATCCCAGCAATAGTCAGGGCCTTTAGAAGGAGACCTTGCCCCAGCCTTCAACAGCACCTCTAACATAGAAAATGTTCCAAAGCCTTTCAAAGGCACAATATAAAATAAAAATGGATGTGGAACCAAAGATGTTGTGCTCAAAAGCTTGGTCAGAGGTGAGTTTTAAGGAAGGTCTTAAAGGAGGAGAGGGAGATGGAGAAGCAGAGAGGTTTATGGCGGGGATTCCATAGCTTAGGGCCTAGACGGCTGAAGGCACAGTCGGCAATTGTGGGGTGAAGGAAATAGAGGATGCACAAGTGGCTAGAGTTGGAGGAATGCAGTTCTGAGGGTTGCAGGGCTGGAGGAGGTTATACAGATAGGGAGGGTGAAACCATGGAGGGATTTGAACATGAGGAGGAAAATGTTTTAATCGAGGTGTTGGTGGATCAGGAACCCGTGTAGGTCAGTGAGCATAGGCGTGATGGGTGAATGGGATTTGGTGCTAGTCAGAATACGTTCAGCAGTTTTGATGAGCTTAAGTTTATGGAGGGTGGATGATCGGAGGCTGGCCAGGAGAGTATTGGAATAATAGGGCTCGATTTTCAGTGTGCCGTGGAGTCGGGTTTGGAGGTGTGCGGGGGGTTAAATTCCCAAAATCGGGGGTCCCGACCCCATCCCGCCCCCATGCCAGTTTCAAAGGAGGTGGGCACCCGCCCCGCACTGGGACCCGCCTCCCTGAGGCGGGAAGGGATTAGTGCCAATTAACTGCCAGGTAGTTAACAGGCAGTTTTTAGCCTAATCCCTATTTTTAAGCTTGAACTGTGGGAATCCCGACAGCTCCAAACCACGCCAAGTTGGAGTCGTCGGGCCGTTGGGTTGAAGGACTTGGAGGGGTCGAGATGTCGGTGTTCAGGTGAGTGATGTGTGCATGAGTGCAAAGGTAAGTAAGTGTGTTTGGTGTGTCTAAAGTGATTAAATAAGTTTTATATACATTTTCTTACCTTTTCAGCCTTCCTTCCTTTAGGTTCGGGGAGTCCCTCATCTCACCGGCACAGAAAGCAGAACGGCTGCGATCTGTCAAAAGTGACAGCCTGCAGCTTTCTGTGCAGGAGAGATTTCTAACTGAGTCTGTGGAGAAGGACTCATGTTAGAAGTAAGACTGTCAGTGTTTGACAGCTTCAAACAGCTGTGAAACACTGATATTTCATCTGTCAAAACGTCTTGACAGATGAAATTTCAGTCTGTGATGTCACCTGTTGCCGGGTGGCCCTTAATTGGCCTGTTGAGCCCGCCGGGCAGGCTCAACAAGGTCAATCAAGTTAAAATCGCGTGGATTCTCCGCATCTCGATGGAGGCGGGACTACAACCCCGAAAGTTGTAGTCCCGCCTCCAACCCGACTCCTGAATGAAAATCCAGCCCATAGAATCTGGAGGTACAAAAGCATGAATGAGGGTTACAGCAGCAGATTGGCTAAGGTAGGGTGGAGACTGGCGATATTACTAAGGTGGAAGTAGGTAGTCTTGGTGATGGAGAGGATATGGGGTCAGAAGCTCAGCTCAGGGTCAAGTAGGATGCTGAGGTTGCGAACAGTCTGAGACAGTGGCTGTGGAGTGGGATGGAATCGGTGGCTAGGAAATGGAGTTTGTGGTGGAGAACAAAGACAATGGGCTAAAAATTGAGTAGTGCCCCATTTGGGGCTCTAACTTGGCTGGGGCGCTACTTTTAGCACCCCGGAAAAACTAGCGGGGCACTTCCCTCTTGGGGCGTTGCGAGTCAATATCGCGGTTTACGTGCCGCAATGCCACATCACGCCGCGGTATTGCAGGCCTTCCTCCCCTTCTTAAAGGGGAGGGGCCTTGTGCGGCGCGACCCAGGGCCCAGCTGGGCCCCCGGGGATCGGGAGTGCCGGCAAAAGAGCCCGGCACGCAAGAGAAGTGCCGGGCTCTTGGAGCGTAGCTGGCACTCCGCGGGGTGGGGGTGGGGGGGGACGACATTCAGGAGGCCGGGGACAGAACGTAGGCAGGTGGCCAGCAACAAAAATGGCCACCCCGCACCTCGCCTTTAAATAGCGCCTCCCCGGCTGCAGGTTGGGCCCCCTGGCCGCGTCAGGCATAGCATCCAGCAGTAAGTCAGGGGGCACTCCCGAAGATCGCGAGCGGGGTGCTGCGCGCGGCAACATCATCCCCGGTGGCGCAGCGCCGCGGGGCACTACCGGTTAGCGCCGCCGCTAACCTCCCGCTGAATTTCGCGTGAGGTGTGGGCGGCACCGTGCCTAGGCGCTAGTTGCTTTGCGCCCCGTTAGCGCCCTCTTAGGGTGTTAACGGGAGGCGCAAAGCAACCCAATTTTTCCCCCAATGGCTTTAGTCTTCCCAATGTTAAACTGGAGGAAACGTCAGCTCATTCAGAACTGGATGCCAGACAAGTAGTCTGACAGCACAAAGGCAGTGGAGTGTTTGAAAAAGGTGGTGGCAAGGTAGAGCTGGGCACATGTGGAATCTGACGTGTTTTAAATGATGTATTTGAGGAGTAGCATGTAGATGAAAAAGAGGAGGGGGCCAAAGATAGATCCTTGGGGGGCTCCTGAGGTAACGGTGCAGAAGCAGGAAGAGAAGCCATTGCATGAGATTCTCCGGCTATGACTGAAAAGGTAAGAGTGGAACCAAATGAGGGCAGTCCCTCTCATCTGGACAGAGGAGGCATTCGAGGAGGACGGTGTGGTCAACCATCATACAGGCTGTAGACAGGTTGAGAAGGATGAGGAGGTATAGTGCACCACAGTCACAGAGGATGTAATTTATGACTTTGTTAAGGGCCGTTTCAGTGCTGTGGAAGGGGTGCAAACTCGATTGGAGAGATTCATGGAGATGCGGGAAAGATGGATACACATTTGGAAGGTGACAACAAGTCAAGGACTTTGATGAGGAAAGGAAGGTTAGAGAAGGAGCAGTAGTTTGCAAGGACAGAGGGGTCAAGGGTGGGTTTTTTGGGGGGAGGGGGGGGGGGATGAGAATGGCTGATTTGAAAGCTAAGGAGACAGTGCCCAAGGAGGAAACAGTTTACAGTATCAGCTAGCATGGGGGCCATGAAGGGAAGTTGGGTAGTCAGCAATTTAGTGGTAATAGGATCGAGTGAGCAGGAGGTGGGTCTCAAGGACAAGGTGAGCTTAGAGAGGGCATGAGGGGAGATAGGAGAGAAACTAGAGAAAGATGCAGTACTCATATTTGTTCTTCTGTCCTTCATAGTAATTCGCGTTTGGAATCAAGTGCCTACCCAACATGTTTATCTATTATAACAGCCTCTGTTGGAAAGCAAATGCAATTAATTGAGTCGACCTAGGCAACTTGAGAGTCATGCAGGTCATGGGACCTTCTCCCACAGTGGATTGGCTCTTGCCTAGTAACATCCTCGAACACATTTCTGTGGAGAGCAACATCGTCACTCTTGCCTTAACTATTGCGAAAATGTTTTTAGTACCAAATTCGGAGTTTCAAGAAATGGAAAGCTAAAATAAATTTTTATTAACATTTACAATATTGTTTTAGTAGGGTCACAAAAATGGTTTTTGGAAACAATTAAAAAAAAAAAAATCTAGGTCTATTATTTGAAGCTCAATATTTTTAATCTCATTTTACTGAGACTTTTACCTTGGTGTAGCTGGAACTCCTTTGTTTTGAGCTATATCACTTTCTCCCATTTTGTCCATCCAGGTGCCACAGTTGTATCGCTGTCCTCCAAACACAAAGCCTGTCTCTAGGTCCACGCCTATAGCAACATTGAAACCTACATGGAAAATAAACCCAATCATGTTACATATAGGACACGGCTGTTGCCAATGAACCGGAAGCTGCATAGAAGTGTTCTGCGCACACGCTCTTCCGGTTCGTTATGGGAGAGGGCTTGTTAATTTTTATTTTAAAAAGCCAGGAAGGGAGCGGGCTCGTTAAAAAAAAAAAGCAGAAACATCACGCATCCGGCCGTTGGAGCTTCCGCTTCCGGTCGTTGGCAGCAGTCACTCCGTTACATATAATGCCTCATCACTGACCATTCATTTAAAAATGACTCATTGTATTATTTAAAGTACAGTGTGCAAGCATCAGAGATATAGCTTAAATACCTTCATCTTTCATGTGCGAGTCCATATGAGGTCCGGCATTTCTTTCTCTGTACTGTACACCTTCCAGATGGCGCTGCATGGTCTCCTGAATGACATCATGTAGGGGCTGATCCTGGTCAGAAAGATATCCCAAAATGTATTAATTGGAAAATTTACAAAAAAATGTTTTAAAAGAAAAACAAAGAAATACATAGATACATAGAACATAGGAGCAGGGGTAGGCCATTCGGCCCCTCGAGCCTGTTCCGCCATTTAATGAGATCATGGCTGATCATCAAAATTCAGTACCCTGTCCCTGCCTTCTCCCCATATCCCTTGATCCCTTTAGCCTTAAGAAATATATCTAACTCCTTCTTGAATATATTTAATGAATTGGCCTCAACAAGTATTACGTTATGTTAAATGAAATCCTTTCACAAATAATTTTTCCTTTTTTATTTTTAGTTAAACTTCCTACTCTTGAACCCAGTTTAAACACATCCCCATCAAAAGGCATCTGCCCAGATTTTGTGGGTAGCGCCGAACGAACTTACATGTGCCCAGGGAGACTCTGTGGGCTTTTGCACTGGAACTTGTGGCTATTAGAAATCAAAAACAGTGTGGTGGCCTCTACAGGGGATCTAGGACCTGTGTGAACAGGACAAGCAATGGTGTGTCTCCTTAACCAATCAGATTGAAGAATCCTTACTGGACACTTCTTTACTAAACCAGGAAGTGCAAGTTAGAATAATGTCAAATCGTGTACAGAAAGCAAGAGAGGGAAAAAAGATGGGATTAAGAGACAGAGATATGAGACAAAGAAAAAGTAATTTTTAAATTAAAAAAAAATCTCCAACAATAATTAAAATCTGTAGGAATGAGACTCCACACTTGTAAAAGCTAATTTTCAGTGCCAGAGAGATTGTTTGGCAGTAATTAAGAATTATCACACTGTTAAACAATCACTTACACTTGAATGGACAAGCCCTAACTTTCAGATGAGTTTAGTGGGTAAGTATTCAAATTCAACTTCACGCTGTTCCATGTATTTGAATGCAGAATCCCTGGGCGAGATACCAGTTTAGCAAAGCTTCTGAAGGAGCAGGGCAACTCGGACAGCAACTTCCTGATTTCTGGGTTTAACTATGCCTGTGCGGCTGCTGGAGGTCGTTGTCCAATTTATTCTTTAATAATAGCGCTGAAAACCTCACCGTTATTTTTACCGTAATTCTATGTAAAAAATCTGGGCCACCATTGCAGAACAGGAGACTATTACATTTCTGAGACAAACATGTAGACCCACTTTACTCATGCAGACAGCCCTTTGTTTACCTGATCTCTACCTAGTCCAGAACCATTAGTAGAATCAGTAACAATTACAAGGGTATTAGTCGCTCCTAGAGCTAGCACTTTCACCGAAGGGGTAATTTGTTACTACAGGTACTTGCACATTGTCACATTGCCTCAAGACAAGGAAAAACTGACACTAAATCCAAAAGGCCATAGTAGAATTTGCTCAAAGGCATGTTTAACAAGGCGCCCCATCATCAACCCAACAAGTGCATCAGAATAAAATCTTTCTTAGCCAATATATTCCTACCATTGTCTATGCTTATTTCTTGCTCCTAAAAATTCTTACATTCTTGTGTTCAAACTTTCACAAGCAAAAACTTTAGAACTGCTGTGGGGTAGCTGAAGCTGATGGGCATCACAAACAAATCAAAAGGATCTTTTACATTACAATACTGATTTCCTGGAGTCTCTCTGGCCCATTTATATTTCTATTCAGTCTGACTGGAAGGATTATCATTGTCGTTATAAGAACATAAGAAATAGGAGCAGGAATAGGCCACTTGGCCCCTCGAACCTGCTCCGCCATTCAATAAGATCATGGCTGATCTTGGGCTCAAAGTCACGTCCCCACCCGCTCCTCATAACCCTTCACTCCCTTATCTTGCAAAAATCTGTCTATCTCCACCTTAAATGTATTTAATGACCCAGCCTCCACAGCTCTCTGGGGCAGAGAATTACACAGATTTATGACCCTCAGAGAAGAAATTCCTCCTCATCAGTTCTGAAAGGCCGACCCTTTATTCTAAAACTGTGCCCCCACATTCTAGATTTCCCCACGAGGGGAAACATCCTCTCTGCATCTACCTTGTCGAGCCCCCTCAGTATCTTATATGTTTCAATAAGATCACCTCTCATTCTTCTAAATTCCAGTTATTGGCTGATTGTCTGATTTGGCCTGCTGGTAGCATCTTTAGTTCCATCAATAAACTGATTTCTCATAGAAGGCGCGATGAGAACACTGATGCAGAGTCTGCAAAAGCTAAATAAATACATTTCTGCTCAGTGCCATTGTCCATCACACACCAGGAAAAAACAAGGTGGTGAATCCAGCAGCAGCTCACAAGACACATGAAAGTAGATCTCTCCTGCTTTCTATTTTAACTGTAGATGTTCACAACAGAAATACATGTTTGCCATCATCTGAAGTTTTTAAAACATATAAATGTGCCTTAGGTGCAGCACTGATGCTAGTCACTATGCAGCTTCACTAGTTCTTGCCACGCTCTTACTGGTTGATGGGCACAGAAAACCATCAATTTCTATTCATAATAAAAGGTTGCCTCAGAGCAAATTTAAGCTTTCTTTCTCAATGTTTTTGGCTTTCGGTAGGGGGAGGAGAGACAGACAGACAGAAAACAGACAATCATTTCAAGCTTTCGTCATAGTAACAGCTACAATACAAGATCACCACCTAGGATAGGAGCAGGAGGAGGCCATTTAGCCCCTCGAGCCTGTTCCGCCATTCAATGAGATCATGGCTGATCTGCGACCCAACTCCATATACCCACCTTTGGCCTATATTCCTTAATGCCTTTGGTTAACAAAAAGCTATCAATCTCCAATTTAAAATTAACTGATCTAGCATCAATTGCCATTTGCGGAAGAGAGCTACAAACTTCTTCCGCCCTTTCTGTGTAAAAATGTTTCCTAATTTCACTCCTGAAAGGTCTGGCTCTAATTTTTAGACTATGCCCCCTAGTCCTAGAATCCCCAATCAACAGAAATAGTTTCTCTCTATCTACCCTATCTGTTCCCTTTAATAGCTTGAAAACTTCCCTAATTTTGGAATACAACCCTAATTTGTGTAATCTCTCCTCATAAGTTAACCCTTGGAGATCGGGCATCATTCTGGTAAACCTACGCTGCACTCCCTCCAAGGCCAATATATCCTTCCTAAGGTGAGGTGCCCAGAACTGCTCACAGTGCTCCAGGTGTGGTCTAACCAGGGTTTTGTATAGCTGCAGCATAACTTCTACCCCATGTATTCTAGTCCTCTAGATATAAAGGCCAACATCCCATTAGCCTTTTTGATTATTTTCTGTACCTGTTCATGACATTTTAATGATCTATGTACCTGGACCCCCAAGTCTCTTTGGATCTCCCACTGTTTTTAGCGTTTCACCATTTAGAAAGTACCCTATCCGTTTTTGGTCCAAAGTGGATGATCTCATATTTGCTTACATTGAAATCCATTTGCCACAGTTTTGCCCATTTACTTAATCAATATCCCTTTGTAATTTTATGCTTTCATCTACACTGCCTACAATGCCGCCTATCTTTGTGTCATCGGCAAATTTGGCTATGTGGCTTTCAATGCGATCATCTAAGTCGTTAATAAATACAGTGAATAGTTGAGGCCCCAACACGGATCCCTGCGGGACACCACTAGTCACATCCCGCCAATTAGAGGACCTGCCCATTATCCCCACTCTCTGTCTCCTGCCACTCAGCCAATCTCCTAACCAGGTCAATAATTTGCCTTCAATTCCATGAGCTTCAACCTTAGTTAACACAGTCTCTTATGAGGGACTTTATCAAATGTCTTCTGGAAGTCCATATAAATAATATCCATGGACATTTCCCTGTCCGCTACTTTAGTCACCTCTTCAAAAAATTCACTCAGGTTTGACAGGCATGACCTACCTTTCACAAATCCATGCTGACTCTCTCTGATCAGCTGAAAATTCTCCACGGTGTTCAGTCACCCTATCCTTAATTATAGACTCCAGTCATTTCCCAACAACAGATGTTAGGCTAACTGGTCTATAATTCCCCGGTTTCCCTCTCTCGCCATTCTTAAATAGCGGAGTGACGTGCGCAATTTTCCAATCTAAAGGAACAGTTCCTGAATCGAGAGAACTTTGGAAGATTATAGTTAGGGCATCTGTAATATGCTCACCTACTTCCTTTAAAACCCTGGCATGGAAACCATCTGGTCCTGGGGATCTGTCACTCTTTAGTGCCATTACTTTCTTCATTAGTTATTTTGCTTACATTAATTTTATTGAGTCCCTGTCCCCAATTCAGTATTAGTTTCCTTGGGATTTCTGGCATGCTATCTGCTTCCTCTACTGTAAATACTGACGCAAAATAATTATTTAACATGTCCACCATTTCCTCATCATTGACAATATCACCGATATAAGTTCTCAAGGAGCCAACATTGCGCCTGGCCATCCTCTTTTCCCTAATATAATTGTAAAACTATCCTGGACACACTCAAGAAATTCACTACCTTTCTGACAGGTGCTAGACTGCTTATCCCAATCTATGATAGTTAAAATCCCCCATTAAAATCACTCTGCCTTTGCTACATGCTTGCCTAATTATGCATTTATACAATACAATCTAGCACTTCACAGCTGCTACCAGGGGGCCGACACACAACTCCCACGACAGTCTTAAATCCTTTCCGATTTCTTAATTCTACCCATAAAGTCTCCACTGCCTGTTTACCTCTCGTTAGATCCTCTCTTATCATTGAAGTGATTTCATCCTTAATCGCTAAGGCCCCTCCTCCCCCGCTACCATTTTCCCTATCTTTCCTGTAGACCTTATAATCTGGTATATTTAGATCCCAATCCTAACCGTCTTGTAGCCATGTCTCAGTAATGGCTACCATGTCATACCCTCAAAGTTGAATTTGCGCCTGCAGTTCATTCAACTTATTCCTTATACTCTGTGCGTTTGTTGTGTTTTGAATGGGGAGTTATTATTCTCAGGCTATTGAACAGAAAATGAAAAGGTGAGATTTTGTACTGTTCTATTCAACCATCACTTTGTGCGAAAGAAAACAAGTTATGGCCTTTAATTAAAGCTCATTTACTCCTACTGAAGTTGAATTCTAATATAAAAGATGAAGGTCTAAAATAGTAAAGCAAATATCCTGAAGTAATGATACCCCACCAGCAGAGGTGAAAAAAGCCCTTTGTAATTACAAGTATTTGTCACTGTAGAAAGAAAGTTACTTGCGCCATAGTTATACATTGCTGCAAATTACTAAAACAAAGTAAACAATTACCTCAATGCCTGGAGCAACAGCTGGAGACTGGTCAGTAGGGTACAGTCGAGATACAGGACATTTGAGAATTTGCACTCCATTCTCAACTATGTTACAGTAATCCTGAATACATTGAAGCCACCACCAGACAGCATCTCTACAATTGTATCGTGCATATATTCCATGACCAAGTAGATTTGGAATTAAGCCATGTCGTAGAGTGCTAGCAAATGCAAGGATTATATTCCTGTAATCAAATTAAATAATTTGAGAAGTGACTCCAGATTTTTGTTTTAAAAAGGCAACTAATTTACATTAATACAAAAACACAACAACAATTGCAAAACATCTGAAGCCTCAAATGTATGTCACCCATCTCTGACTTGACTTTAGCACTTGGATCACATGAAACTTCGATACCTGTTTAATGAAGAATTTGAGATCAAACAATGGACTCGCATCAAATGGCTTTGACAAATAAAGCCCGATGATAGATTTTTAAAAAAAACCACAAACTCAAAATATTGCAGATGCTGTAAATCTGAAATAAAAACAGAAAATGCTGGAAACACTCAGCAGGTCAGGCAGCATCTGTGGAGAGAGAAACAGAGTTAACGTTTCAGGTCGATGACCTTTCATCAGAACCTGATAATAGATAAATTTGCTTGCCTGAAATAAGGTAAATAGTAGAAGTATAAGGCTGTAGAGAAAGTAAAACTTGAGAGGTTTCATCAGACAGGGCATACTGAGACAGAGATCTTACAGTACGATTGCATGTTTTGTTGCGAGGGTGTAGGATGTAATTCCCGGTGTAAGGGTGTAGGATGAAATTCCCGGTGTAAGGGTGTAGGATGAAATTCCCGGTGTATGAAAAGATGCAATCCCTAGGAATTCCACTACTGTGAATAACTGTGAAAATAGAACAGAAATCTCAAACCCGAGAAGGAGATTTGCCACTGGGTCACTTTTAATGATCAAAGACACCCAAACTAATAAACAGAGTGGCTCACTAATCCTGCATGGATATACCTCTGGTGGGAGATTGGGCAAATGGCAATTAGAATCCAGTGCTGCTGCCACCACTTGCGCCTCCGGGACAATGGGTCTTCTTTTATTGCATCTTGCTTCATGGTTGCTTCCTCCGTATCTACAACAGATCACTTTGTGGGTGGCTAAATTGACTTTTAGTCAAATCTATTTCCAAATTGTAGTCATCCTGGAATAACCGGAGATTTTTTTTGAACACGTAACTAGTGTGTCATGTTTATATTCTTTAATTCACTGCCATTTCTCATTTAGGATTGCCTACTGAAGATCTGTTTCTCACTTTGGTGCAATTTTTTTTTTTTTTTTTTAAATGCTGCTCATCTATAATCTCTTGCAGTTCTGACAAGGGGTTTACACTTCAAATGTTACCTTATCTGTTCTCTTGACAGATGCTGCCTGACCTGCTGAATGTTTTTGATTTAATGGGTCATGTTTCTTAGGTTTCAGAATTAGGGTGTACAAGTTCAATCAGGCCAAAGCGGCAAAATACAAACTAATTTCACAATGCAGAAGTTTAGGATCCTTTTTCTAAACTCACTAGCCGCAGAAAATTGATTCTAGTTAAGTGCACGCACTATGTGACTTAAAATATTACAAGAGTGTGTCTTATCACTCCTCTGCCTTTTGCAGACTCAATCAACATTGTCCTGGCAAAAAGGACAGTATAGAGTAGCCTGGGTGCAAAGTGAATTTTCAGCTCATTTTCAGAAAACAAAACAAAATTTAGGAGAAAAAAAGGCAAATGTGACCAGGAAAAATATTAATGGGTACAAAGAGCAGAGAAATGGGTTTGGTGTAGATAGTTCCGTTGTGGAGATAGCACTGGTACAGCACGACGGGAAGAATAACCTCCTTCAGTGGTGACATTTCTAGGATTCTATGACATGATCGCTTCTTACCTGGCCTCTAGGTGGCGTCCTGTAACCAGTAGTAGACCTCGGAGAGAAATGAACGTATCTCTACCCCAACAGCGGAATAAACCAGCAGAAAAATGTGGCAACCCTTAAGAAATTTGAAAATTTTAAGTAGAAGAAATGAAATTGCAAAATAAAAAGCCACAATGGCTTTTTAGCAAAACAATGTAAAAGAAAATTATACAGTGGCATTTAGAGAGGCTTCCTGTTCACGGGTAAATTACAAATATTGCATGTTATATAAGAGGGCGCAATGTAAATTTCTACAAAAAGCATTTGAGAGTGGAACTCTGTATTCATTACAAGTCTGCTATAGAGTCATAACGCTGAACGATACCTGCCCTTCACACTGAGTGACAATACCACTTTGAAAAGCTCAACCATTTTGGTATAGAGGATACAAAATTGTTTCTCATGATAGTCTTGTTCATTTTGGAGTACGTGTTTTTTTTTTTAAATGTTGAGGTTAGTTATAAAAGAACAGGAAAGTTTGGAGTTTCAGGTTTGCTGAAATTCCTGAATTGCAGCTTCGTGCAAAAACATTGCAGTAAAATCTCCAAAACGTTTAAAATTAAAACATTTGATGAGAAACTGCGTTCACTTACCAGCTGCTAAGGTAACGCAGCACTGTTCCTTCTCACCAGTAATGTAATTCAGTCTATATGGAACACCTTGCAGGCTAGGAGACAGTTGGGGAAGAGCAGGAAATCTTCCCCCTCCACACATCTGCAGCGAACCCATAGCAAGCTGCTTCACAAACGTTGATCCATTCTGCACAAAGCTACAAGAATTAAATTAAATCAGTAGAAATCATAGCAATAGTAATCAACAACATTTTTCCTCTTGTAAATATGTTCACTCCGATATCCTATCCTTCTGCAACTCCCACTCCCAGCCCCCTATTAAAAAATTTAAGTACATTTGAGGATCGAACAGCAAAGTCATGGCTGGTAATCAAACCAATAACTAGCTAAACAAGTGGATCACCCCAGTAAAACCGTATTCTTTGCCACCGCGCTCTGGAACAATGGAGAAGTTAAAGTCAAATTTCATTCAACTATATCATAAATCTGCTAAAGAACAAATGCTCTTTTCACAACCTGAGGACATCCCAAAGCACTTCACAGCCACTTTGGAAGTGTTGTCACTGTTGTAATGTAGGAAACACAGCAGCCAAGTTGCATGTAGCAAGGTCCCAGAAACACCAATGAGATAAAGTGACCAGCTAGACAAGTTTTTAGTGCTACTGAACTAGACAATTTCATCCACTTAGCCTCCAATTTCCACCCTTCCCTCACCTTCACATGATCCATCTCCGACTCTTCCCTTCCTCGACTTCTCCGTCTCCATCTCTGGGGATAGGTTATTGACCAATATTCACTACAAGCCCACTGACTCCCACAGCTACCTGGACTACACTTCCTCCCACCCCGCCTCCTGTAAGGACTCTATTCCATTCTCCCAGTTTCTCTGTCTCCGCCGCATCTGCTCCGACGATGCCACCTTCCACACCAGTGCTTCCGACATGTCTTCCTTTTTCCGCAACCGAGGATTCCCCTCTACCGTGGTTGACACGGCCCTCGACCTTGTCCGTTCTATCTCCCGCACTTCTGCCCTCACCCCTGCCCCTCCCTCTCGGAACCATGATAGGGTTCCCCTTGTCCTCACCTTTCACCCTACCAGCCTCCACATTCAACGGATCATTCTCCGCCATTTCCGCCACCTCCAAAGCGATCCCACCACCAAACGCATCTTCCCCATCCCTCCCCTTTCAGCATTCCGTAGGGACCGCTCCCGCCGAGGCACCCTAGTCCACTCCTCTATCACCCCCAGCACCCCTTCCCCTGGCACCTTCCCGTGCAAGCGCAGGAGATGGAACACCTGCCCTTATACCTCCCCCTTCCCACTGTCCAGGGCCCCAAACACCCCTTCCAGGTGAAACAGCGATTTACTTGTACTTCTTGCAATCTAGTATACGGTATTCGCTGCTCACGATGCGGTCTCCTCTACATTGGGGAGACCAAACGCAGATTAGGTGACCGCTTTGCAGAACACCTCCGTTCAGTCCGTAAGGGTGACCGTGAGCTTCCGGTCTCCTGTCATTTTAATTCACCGCCCCATTCCCACTCGGACTTCACCGTCCTTGGCCTCTTGCATTGTTCCACGGAAGCTCAACGTAAACTCTAGGAACAGCACCTCATCTTCCGATTAGGCACTATACAGCCTTCCGGACTCAATATCGAGTTCAACAATTTCAGATCATAACCTCGGCCCCTATTACATTTTTACTTATATTTTTTATCCACACCTTTGTTTTGGTTTCCCCCCCCCCTTTCTTTTTTTTTCTCTCTCCCACATGGCAGCTGTCTCCCATTCTGCCAGCGCATTTCACACCTAATCTAGAGCTGTCTTTTGTCTCCACTAGTCCTATCACCATCTCATCTCGTTTTGAATACCTCTTAATGTCTCTTCTCTTTTGTTCTCTCCCAGCACGGCCTCTTAATCTATTTCATTCCCTGTGCCTCTTTAGTCTTGATAAAGGGTTTTGACCCGAAACGTTGACTCTAATTTCTCTCCACAGATGTTGCCTGGCCTGCTGAGTTTTTCCAGCATTTTCTGTTGTTATTTCGGATTTCCAGCATCTGCAGTATTTTGCTATCGTTTTAGTGCTGTTGGTTAGGGCTAAATGTTTTTTTCATTTTCCTTTTTGCACCTCCTATTAATTTCTTTGTATTCCTTTGTTGCTTTTTATGGCTCTTCCAGTCTGCTGAATTTCCACTTTTCCTTGAGCTTGATACTTTCTCTTAACCTCATTTGTTGACCATGGTTGCTTAACTACACAAATGGAGCCTTTGCCTTTTCAGGGAAATTTATAAATTAGGGACATCCAAAGGACTTGCATCAGGTGTCCTTTATTTGCAGGAGTCCTTATTTTCAAAATGGTCAATGTACAGGAAACTCTCGATTTACCGGCACCTAAATAACCGGAAATCTCGGTTAACCGGCAAAATTCAGGAGTAGGTTCAGGTAAGTTTTACTTCATATTAGTGGTCGTTCCTGGATCTGTGGCTGTGTAACTGGGGTTCCTGCACCTGTTGCTAAGCAACAGGGACGCCTGGATCTTGTGGCCGGGGTTCGTGCACCTGTTGCTAAGCAACAGGGAAGCCTGGATTTGTTGCTGTGTACGGAGCTCTCGTACCTTTTACCTCTCTGTAATCTGGACTTTTTGATGGACCGGCACCACGCCGGTCCCGTTGGTGCCTGATAAAAAAAGTTTCCTGTATGTACAGTAAACCAGATGAGCCAAATATACCAGGATTGGCTGTACCTCCTGCAGCGTTCCTTCTTTGTTTTGGCCTCACCTGGGATCGTGCCCAATTCTGTAGCCCTGCCAACAGGATGTAATTTCAGTTTGTTGGGTTTCCCAATACATTGCCATCCCAGGATCCTTTTCCATTGAGGAAGGGATATCCTGATCCTGGGATCTGCTATGTTGGCAGCCTGCACAGGGCAAGGTGGCTGCTGTAGGGCTGGAGTGCCTGGCAGATCCCAGCCAAACTGGGGGTGGGGGGGGAAATTAATGCCATGCATACCCCTGTGCGAGGGCCCCCTCCCTCTGTTTGCTGCAGCTGCTAATGTTTGAAGTGTTGGTGGGGGGGGGGGGGGGGCGGTGGCAGTCAGGGCTGTTAGCAGCTCATCAGTACCGGACATTCTGGTGGAATAGGGTTGCCAACTCTGGTTGGAGGCATTCCTGGTGGTTTGATCGTGATGATCTAACCAAATGACATCTGACCATGTGACATCAGATCACACAACTTCTACAAATGTTACTGGAGTTACCTTACAAAGGTTGGGTCCCCCGTAGTTGGAAATCTTTATTTGTGATTTTGCGCCAGCAGCTATTGCACGAGGAGTTCCAAGAACCAGGAGGCCACCCGAGAGCAGGCGAAGAGGGGAAACCCAAGGGTGGGCGAAGAGGGGAAACCCAAGGGTGGACGAAGAGGGGAAACCATGCTCTCCATCATTCCCCCATCACCCCCAACCCGAGCCCCCAGTCTCCATCTCTTCGCCCCCCACGCCCCCATTCCCCCTCTCCCCTCAACTCGAGTCGCCCCACCCCCCAACTGGCAGTTCCCGGCTTTTCTGTAACAGAGATCTCTTTATCCAGCATCCATAGCAGCAGAAAAACCCCTCTATCCCTGGGATAGCGCTGTGAAAGTATTCAATCGCAGAGATAGAGTGGTTTATCTGCTGCTATGCATGCTGGGTAAAGAGATCTCCATTATACAAAAGCCATTTTTTTTTACCCACTGCCACCTCGCACTTACCTGCCTGTTTTAAGTCGTGAACACACTTGGTTTATTGAAGACTGTCCATAGTTCATAACTTGAGTGTCCATGGTATCTATTATAATGCAAGTTATTTGGGACCGTCAGTAAGTACCCGTTTTTTGGGATGTCCGGTTTTACAGGTTTCACTATGTACTGGTTTCATATTGTACCAAAAACTTTTGAATATTTCCCACTGTTTGTCTGTAGGTTTACCCATTAACAATTCAGTCCAGTTTACGGTGGTCAATTCATTTCTCATCCTTTCTAAGTTTGCTTCACTTAAACTTAAAACCTTGGTTTGTGACTCTCCCTCTCAAACCTAGCATCAAATTCAATCATATTATGGTCACAATTTGCAAGATGTTTCCTTACCATCAGATTGTTAACTAATTTTGGTTTGTCACTCATCATTACATCCAGTATAGCCAGTAGAGACCATTAGCTAGATTCATATGCAGGTTTCAGAGGTGAAATATTAGTGTTCTAACCTGCTGCACCACCATAACACTTCACCATTAATATATTTTTGTTCCAGCTTAAACATCAGACAAACCTTGACATTTGGCTCCATGTTATCTCCATAAGAGTTGTGTATGCCCCTACAAGGATTGCATCGAAGTAGCATGGGATAAGGTAGCGGGGCAGGGATTTGAGGTAAGCAAACATTGCTTCCAACCAGTTACCAACCTGGTAGAAAAGAGAACTTCATTATATGATGCACTGGATTTCTAGTACAATATGCAGTGTTACTCAAAAGTTGATTTACTTTTTCTAATCAAAAGCCACGTTTCACTTACAATACACAAGGGTTTATATAACAATAAACCATCAAAACATATTTTTAGACCTCCCTCAAAATGTAATCACTCGGTTTAAACTCATTACTTTTCACTGAATCTGCATTTTTTTTGATTACCTTAGAGACCCAGTTTCTAATTTTGATGGTAAAATTGCCTTGATTTACAAGTTCAAGACATTTTTTTCTGATCATAAGAAAAAATACTTTTATGACCTCAGGATGTCCCATAGCCAATTAAGTACTTTTGAAGTGTAGTCACTGTTATAATGTAGGAAACACGGCAGCCACTTTGCGCACAGCAAGCTCCCACAAACAGCAATGTGATAATGACCTGATAATCTGGGGGGGGTTTAGTGATTTTGGTTGAGGGATAAATATCGGCCAGGACACCGAGGAGAACTCCCCTGCTCGTCTTCGAAATAGTGCCTTGTGATCTTTTACATCCACCTGAGGGCAGACGGGGCCTCGCTTTAACATCTTATCGGAAAGATGCCTCATCCGACAGTGCAGCACTCCCTCTGTACTGCACTGGAGTGTCAGCCTAAATTGTGCGCTCAAATCTCTGGAGTGGAACTCACAACCTTCTGACTCAGACGGGAGAGTGCTGCCAACTGAGCCATGGCTGACACTGCCAGATTAAACCTTTGAACACTAGTAGAATTTCTGCAAAAAATAACAAGCAGAGCCACAATTTAAGTGGTTCTGCATTTTAATTAAATATTCAGGCTTTAGGAGTAAATATTACATCCTTAGAAGGATTCCAACGTATGCCCAATAATTTAGCTACAAATGACAGCACTTTATTAAAATGATGCAAAAGCTTCTATTTTCTACTGTTCAAGAATTTCCATTTATATAGTGCCTTTAATGTAGAAAGACATCCCAAGGCACTTCACAGGCATAAGCAGACAAAAATGGACACCGAGCAGAAGTAGGAGATATGAGGAGGGGTGTCCAAAAACTTGGTCAAAGAGATGGGTTTTAAGGAGGGTCTTAAAAGGAGGAAAGAGAGGTGGAGGTGGAGGGTTTTGGGGGGGGGGGGGGGGGGGGGGAAGCCTAGGCAGCTGAAGACATGGCCACTATATAAACACACACGCGACAACACTTGGCTCATACCTTTGCAAGATTGCCCCCATGTGCAATTAAACGATTACAGATGTAGTCCATCATCCAGTCTCCAGCCCTCAAATTTTCACACAAAGGATGCCCCAGGTCATTCCTCGGTCTAATTTCTGCGAGTACTGATATGAACCCTAAGTAAAGCACAACCGACTCCGTCACATATGCTAAGAAAGGTTTTCAGAAAGGTAATTCCTTACCTGCATCAAAAAACCTATTATGTACCGATTGAGAACATGTGAATTATAACACCTAAAAAACATTACTTAAATTCTGAAGGTCAGTTTACTTTTATATAGATTTAGGGTAAACCTCCTGTGGACATAATAAGGCGCGATATAAAGTACAAGTTTAATTTGATTGGGACTTAATCCATGAAGAACACAATGCAAATCACTGGTGCCATCCAGTGTTTCCAACAGATATTACACCATGTCAGCATTTTTACTTCCTTTTGCCACCAATTATCTACTCTTGCGTCTTAAGACATTGGCTCGTTGCTGAGAAAAGTTACTGTGCACCCATAAATACCTCACCCAATGATTATTCTTCAGTGTAAGCTTGAACAGTGTGTGTTCAGTGGACTAATCAATGGCGAGGTGCCTCACTTTACAGCCTCATCCACACATGTGCACTTTCAAAATAGCCAGCTAGACAGCAATAAGCAGCAGAAACTCTGGCTGATTTTCCCCTTCTGTAACCCAAGGACAGTGAATTGAATTGTAAACTCCTATTGCTGCCCTGGCCGAGATCAGCCAACTCAGCATGACCAGGGATTGAAACCTGGAACCTGTCTGGTCTGTATGGCTCATTAATCACTAGCTTAACCAGCTGAGCCTCCAATGAAGCTCCAGTAACCCAGGTTTTAAATTGTCTTTTTTTTAATTTTTTTTTAAAAACAGCTGTTTCCACCTCCCCCTGCTCTCCCCCACCCGTTTTAAAATTTGGTTCTTTTCAGGCTGGTGTTTAGAATTTGTCAAAGTACATTCAAAAAATTCCTTTAGAAATACAAGTGTATCTAGATGCCGAGAGGTTGTTCCCCTGGCTAGAACTAGGGGGCATAGTCTCAGGAGAAGGGGTCAGCCTTATGAGGAGGAATTTCTTCACTCAAAGGGTTGTGAATCTTTGGAATTCTCTGCCCCAAAGGGCTGTGGATGCTCAAGCATTGGCAAAGGCCGAGATAGATTGATTTCTGGACACTAAAGGAATCAAGGGATATGGGGATCGGGCGGAAAAGTGGAGTTGAGGTCGAAGATCAGCCATGATCTTATTGAATGGTATAGCAGGTTCGAGGGGCCAAATGGGTTACTCCCGCTCCTAATTCTTATGTTCTTATGTAATTAAGTTCCCTCGTGAAAATGCAAATACTAGTTTTTAATTGCTAATCCAGTTCATCTGTGAATGGTTCTGCCATTGTTTATAAAACTACACCCAAAAAACACCACAGAATAAATATTTCACAGAATTTTATCAAATCAAAGTTGATGCAACAATATTTAAATGTTCCATATATTAATTCACAATAGGGCTGAATATCTGGATAAATGCAACCAGGCATCAAGGTCCACGTACCTTGCAAACCTGCATATTTCAAGGATCCGAAATTTGGAATACTGTAGCAGCCTCCTCCATCCTGCTGTTCCTCAGAGTCACATCGGTAAAGCAACAGATTAAGGTCAGCCAATGTAAGTTTGGAGGCAATGCTGTAGTTTAAAAAAACACAAGAGATACATGAATACACTGCAATTATAGTAAGAAAGCACAGTGTTACTGTTTCAGGTCGCTGACCCTTTGTTTGCAACTTTACAGCCTTCGGGACTCAACAATTTCAGATCATAACCTCTGCCCCCATTTTTTTGAACGGCAACTCTTGATGATTCGGATATTCCCATTTACACCTCCTCTAGACCCATCTTTTGTTTCTTGTCCCATTACTATCTCCTTTCGCCTTGTCCCATCATCTCCTTTGTCATTTAATCTCTACTGCCTTCTACCCCATCTGAGACCTTCCTTTTTGTTCTTTCCTCTCCTCCCCTCCCACCATCCCCTCCCCTGCCTCTGTGCTTGCTTCTAACCTGTTACAGGAAACTTCGCGATATCCGGCACCGACGGGACCGAGCTGCTGCCGATCTATCAAAACTTCCGGATAGACCAGCGATAATGTTGAAGGATACGGAGGTTTTCATCTCTGTATCTGACAACAAACACTGTTGCTTAGCAACAGCTTGTAAACACTCGGCCCGTACCTTGGAAGCGTCTCTGAAGCTGTTGCTAAGCTACAGAGACGCTTTCCAGAGCCTGACTGTTAAAAAAAAAAAATGCTAGAAGAAAAAAAACCTAACCAAAACGGCTGCTGATTTCTGCCGTTAGATCGAGGTTTCCGGACATACAACCTCCGGAGAAACCAAAGTTTCCTGTACATCTCTAACCTTTTCCAATTCAGAGAAAGGTCATCGACCTGAAACATTAACTCAGTTTCTCTCTCCATAGATGCTGCCTGACCTGCTGAGTTTTCCAGCATTTTCTGTTTTTATTTCACAAATCACATTTGTTGATAAGTAGTTGTATTTTCTTATACAGATAAAGAATAAGTAATTATTTGATTAAATAAAAGTAATCACCATATGCGTCTCTTTGAAAAGAATCCAGATTCTTAAAACATTGCTCTATGAGTCTAGCAGTTCACATAAGCTCACAGAAGGAGCCTACTATACTCTAAAGCAAAACTGTGATTTCTGATTATATTTGATAATATTCTGCAGAACTGAAGTCCTACGATAATTAAGGGTCAATTTCATTTTACTTTGATGCTTAGTTTGACAGCTAGTTGTCAGACCCTTAACAGGCTTTTTCTAAACTTACTTTTTAAATTTCCCAGCATGGCCACGGTAACCACGTTGCTCAGGAAGCATGTCTGTCAACCGGAGGGGGGAGTTCAGTGGCCATTGCTCCAGCTGATTACTTGACAGCATCAAATGCACAGTAAAAGCTCCCACCTGACAGATGATCACTTTCCTCAGGCAGAAGCTGTAGCTCAGTCCATTTCCAGCACTGATTTTGCAGGCTGCAAGTCTTTCCAGCAAAGTCTCCATCCAGTCTCACCTCATTGGAAGAACTCTCTCACCATTGACAATGCTTCTGTCATCTGTACTTCACCTACCATCTATTCCGTCAACATGGGTGCCATTTATACTGTCTCACCGTGGTCCTCAGAATCTGACCACGATGAGCCCCAACACCAGCAGCACCAACACCACCACCAACCTTCTCCGCAATCACCTGATGCTACACAGGACACAAGGCATCAGCATCCGAGCACATTGCTACCTGGGAGGTCAGGGATGGCCTCATCATGGCCAGATTTAGTTAACTTTACGCTGTACACCCATATGGCTACTACATGTGCCGCCAGGTTGGCACCACCCCACACCAACACCATAAAGCATCCCTACAATGACCAAGCCGTTCCTTTCACACTCACCACCATTGTGGGGTTACCGTTATGTCTCACCAGTCACTGCAACTCACTAATCCATTTCCAAAGGTGCACACAAATCTGTCCAAGACTGGAAAGTGTTGAAAATAAAGATTTTTATGTTTGACACCACATTAACAGAAACTTTACATAAACATTGGATAAAACACCCAAGTGCCTACCCTTGTATGCTAGTTGGTATGATTGCACAAGGGTGAGGGCGAGTGTGAGGGGTGGTTAGTGAAATGGGGATGTGATAATGTAGAGAGATGGGGGGGGGGGATGGGTGGAGGTGCAAGGTATGTTGGTGTGAGTAAGGATGTGCAGGAATAGGTTAGGGAAGGCAGAGTGATGGGGATGTGATGAGAGGCACAGCAGGATGAAGTTGAGTGTGGCTTTGTACTAATGCTTCCTGATCTAGTGAGATAATTGAAATGTTTGCAGCACTGCACGCAGGTCCACCTGAGCACATCCCTGCTTGTGACCTCTGCAATCTGCAACCAGGCTGATTTGGTCTCCTGGGGAGATCTCTTTCGCCCATCAGAAGGGAAGAGGACCTCCTTGCATGCTCTGACTCCCTGCATAAGCATATGGAGGGAGTAATCGGAGAACCTGGGTGCAACCCTTTGCCTCTGTGCAATGATTGATGGTGTTTGCAGCACTCCCATGCTGTAGTACACTGACAGCATTATGCTAGATTAAACGTCAAATCTAATGTGGCCATGGTCCCTTTAAAGATCCCGGCTAAAAACGCGTCAATCACCAGACCTGCTACATTTAACTGGGCCAGGTAACGTTTAATAGGCCCTGTTTAATAGTGCGTCGGCGGGAATTTCAGCAGCAGCAGCGGGGCTATAAAAGTCCCAGAGACCAGGTAAGGCGTACCAGTCTCCAGTCTGGGAACTCGGAGGGAAGGAGAGAGGTAAAAAGTAATCCAAGTGTGACGTCACCAGAAAGCGGGTAAGTGATTGGTTGGTGAGTATTTCTCCCTTTTGAAGTTTAAATCTCTTTGGTTTGTAGTTTCTAAGGTGTGATATTCACCATCTAGAATCGGGGCAGAGGGTATTTAAGAATAATATTAATAAATTTAATTAATTACATAGAATGGGAGATCAGGTGATGTGTTGCTGCTGCAATATGTGGGAGCTGGTGGACACCATTGATGCTCACGGTGATCACATTTGCAGTAAGTGTTGGCTGCTCGAGGAATTCCGGCTCCGTGTTGAAGAGCTGGAGTCCGAGCTTCAAACACTGAGACACATCAGGGAGGGGGAGAGTTACCTGGACTCTGTATCACAAGGTATTCACACCAATTAGATTAATTAATTCAGATGTAGTCCGTGGCCAGGGTCAGGATGGTGTGACTAGAAGTGAGGCAGGTACGGGGATCCAGGAGGTAGTGTTGGAGGAGCCGCAGCCCTTGCACTTGTCCAACAGGTTCGAGGCTCTTACTCCCTGTGAGGATGGGAACAGGGACTGCGGGGACTATGAGCAACCTGGCCACAGCACCGTGGAGCAGGGGGCCATTCAAGTGGGGGGAGTTAAAAGAAATGTTGCAGTGGTAGGGGATAGTATCGTTAGGGGGATAGATAGAGTTCTTTGCAGCCGAGAGCGAGAGTCCCGAAGGCTGTGTTGCCTGCCCAGTGCCAGGGTTAAGGACATCTCCTCTGGACTGGAGAGAAACTTGGAGTGGGAGGGGGAGGATCCAGTTATTGTGGTCCATGTTGGTACCAACGACATAGATAGGACAAGGAAGGAGGTTCTGCTGAGGGAGTTTGAGCAGCTAGGGGCCAAATTAAAAAGCAGAACCACAAGGGTAATAATCTCTGGATTACTACCTGAGCCACGTGCAAATTTGGCTAGGGTAAATAAAATTAGAGAGTTAAATGCGTGGCTCAAAGACTGGTGTGGGAGAAATGGGTTTTGCTTCCTGGGACACTGGCATCAGTACTGGGACAGGAGAGAGCTGTTCCGTTGGGACGGACTTCACTTGGCCAGTGCTGGGACTAGAGTCCTGGCGGATCATATAACTAGGGCTGTAGAGAGGGCTTTAAACTAACTAGTGGGGCGGAGGTTCCTAGAGAGCAAATAATAAAAATGACAACAGAGAAGGTCATAGACTTAGGTAGCAGTGGGGAAATTAAAAACCAGAGCGTGTCAGGAAGGGGCAGAAGGTATGGAGTAAAAGGTAAAGTAATAAAAAAGGGCAAAAGCAGGAACTAAGTGTCACAAAACATCTTTGAAAGTTCTCTATCTGAATGCACGTAGCATTCGTAACAAAATAGACGAGTTAATGGCACAAATAACTACATATGGGTATGATCTTGTGGCCATTACAGAAACATGGCTGCAGGGTGACAATGCCTGGGAATTAAACATACCAGGTTATTTAACGATCAGGAAGGACAGGCAGGAAGGAAGGGGAGGTGGGGTGGCTATGTTAATAAAGGAAGGAATCACTGCAATACAGAGAAATGATATTGGGTCAAAAGATCAGGATAATGAAACAGTTTGGGTGGAGGTAAGGAATAATAAGGGGAAAAAAACACTAGTGGGCGTAGTCTACAGGCCTCCGAACAGTGGCAACTCTGTTGGACGGAGTATCAATCAGGAAATAGCTGAGGCTTGTAATAAGGGAACATCTATAATTATGGGGGATTTTAACTATCATATTAATTGGACAAATCAAATTGGGCAGGGCTGCCTTGGGGATGAGTTCATTGAGTGTATTAGGGATGGGTTTCTTGAGCAGTATGTAACTGAACCGACCAGGGGGCAAGCAACCTTAGATCTGGTCCTGTGTAACGAGACAGGATTAATTAAAAATGTCCTAGTAAAGGATCCCCTTGGAATGAGTGACCATAACATGGTTGAATTCCATATTCAATTAGAGGGTGAGAAGGTTGGATCTCAAACAAGCGTGCTAAGCTTGAATAAAGGAGACTATGAAGGTATGAGAGCGGAATTGAGTAGAGTGGATTGGGAAAATAGATTAAAGGGTAAGACGATACATGATCAGTGGTGTACATTTAAGGAGTTATTTTACAACTTCCAAAAAAAAAATATTCCACTGAGAAGAAAAGGGTGTAAAAGAAAAGACAGCCATCCGTGGCTAAGTAAAGAAATTAAGGATAGTATTCGACTAAAAACAAGGGCATATAAGGTAGCCAAATCTAGTGGGAGGATAGAGGATTGGGAAAACTTTAAAAGGCAGCAAAAAATAACAAAAAGATTGATTAAGAAAGGGAAGATAGATTATGAAAGTAAATTAGCAAAAAATATAAAAACAGATAGTAAGAGTTTTTATAGTTATATTAAAAGAAAAAGGGTGGCTAAAGTAAATGTTGGTCCCTTAGAGGATGAGACCGGGAAATTAATGGTGGGAAATATGGAGATGGCAAAAACACAATGAATATTTTATATCAGTCTTTACAGTAGAAGACACTAAGAATATCCCAACACTGGACAAACAGGGGGCTAAAGGGGGGGGGGGGGCGGGAAGGAGCTAAACACGATCAAAATCACTAAGGAAGTGGTACTCGGTAAAATAATGGGACTCAAGGCGGATAAATCACCTGGACCTGATGGCTTACATCCTAGGGTCTTGAGGGAAGTGGCGGTAGGGATTGTGGATGCATTAGTAATAATTTTCCAAAACTCCCTGAACTCGGCAACGGTCCCGGCAGACTGGAAAACTGCTAATGTAACACCCTTATTTAAAAAGGGCAGTAGACAGAAGGCTGGAAACTATAGACCGGTTAGCCTAACATCTGTGGTAGGTAAAATATTGGAGTCCATTATTAAGGAGACAGTAACAGGACATTTCGATAATCATAATTTAATAGGACAAAGTCAGCATGGTTTAATGAAGGGGAAGTCATGTTTGACAAGTTTGCTGGAGTTCTTTGAGGAAGTAACGTATAGGGTGGATAAAGGGGAACCAGTGGACGTAGTGTATTTAGACTTCCAAAAGGCATTTGACAAGGTGCCACACAAAAGATTATTGCTTAAGATAAAAAATCACGGGATTGGGGGTAATATTCTGGCATGGATAGAGGATTGGCTATCTAACAGAAGGCAGAGAGTTGGGATAAATGGTTCATTCTCAGACTGGCAATCAGTAACTAGTGGTGTTCTGCAGGGGTCAGTGCTGGGTCCCCAACTCTTTACAATCTATATTAACGATTTGGAGGAGGGGACCGAGTGTAACATATCAAAGTTTGCAGAGGATACTAAGATGGGAGGGAAAGTAGTGAGTGAGGAGGACATAAAAAACCTGCAAGGGGACATAGACAGGCTAAGTAAGTGGGCAGAGATTTGGCAGATGGAATACAATACTGGAAAGTGTGAGGTTATGCACTTTGGCAGGAAAAATCGTAGAGCAAGTTATTATCTTAATGGCAAGAAACTGGAAAGTACTGAAGTACAAAGGGATCTGGGGGTCCTGGTGCATGAAACTCAAAAGGTTAGTATGCAGGTGCAGCAAGTGATTAAGAAGGCCAATGGAATGTTGGCTTTCATTGCTAGGGGGATAGAATATAAAAATAGGGAGGTATTGCTTCAGTTGTACAAGGTATTGGTAAGACCGCACCTGGAATGCTACGTACAGTTTTGGTGTCCATACTTAAGAAAGGACATACTTGCTCTCGAGTCATTACAAAGAAGGTTCACTTGGTTAATCCCGGGGATGAGGGGATGGACATATGAGGAGAGGTCGAGTAGATTGGGACTCTACTCATTGGAGTTCAGAAGAATGAGAGGCGATCTTATTGAAACATAAGATTGTGAAGGGGTTGGATCGGGTGGATGCGGGGAGGATGTTCCTGATGATGGGTGAAACTAGAACTAGGGGGCATAGTCTTAGAATAAGGGGCTGCTCTTTCAAAACTGAGATGAGGAGGAACTACTTCACTCAGAGGGTGGTAGGTCCATGGAATATGCTGCCCCAAAAAGCTGTAGAAGCTACATCATTACATAAATTTAAAACAGAAATAGACAGTTTCCTAGAAGTAAAGGGAATTAAGGGTTATGGGGAGCGGGCAGGAATTTGGACATGAGTCTAGGTTCGGATCGGTCATGGCCCTGTGGATAGCGGAGCGGGCCCAGGGGCCGTGTAGCCTGATCCTGCTCCTACTTCGTGTGTCTAATTCTGTTAGATTCAGGAGATGGTTCTGTGATAGTGGATTGGCGGTTAGGATCAGATCAGCCATGATCTTATTGAATGGCGGAGCAGGCTCGAGGGGCGATTGGCCTACTCCTGCTCCTATTTCTTATGTTCTTATGTTAACGCAAGTTCATTTTCAGCAGCGGGATGGAGCTAGCAGTGGGGTCGCGACCTGCCATGGCAACCGCCCACACCAGACCTGCCAAGGTAGGCAAAATTCTGGCCGAAGAGAGTGTGACCTCACGCCGACTTGACGGCACGTCTGCAAACTTCAACTTTAGCGCTGGGTCCTAAGCTCATTCTGAAAAGCGAGCGTTCAGCAGACTGAGAGTGATGCGGTCAGTACTTTTTAAAGGGACACACACATCTTTCAGGCAAGTTTGCATTTAAGCTTTCGGACTAGAATTTTTAATATTTTATTGAAGTAGTGGCTTGGTGCAATACATGTTAAAAGTTTTTTTTTAAAGTATGTAGGGAGCGCTGCTGGACACTTGCAAGGCCTCAGATGGTAAAGGAAGGCCTTCGAGAAGACAGAAAATGCTGGAAATACTTAGCAGGTCAAGTAGCATCCGTGGCGAGAGAAACAGAGTTCACATCTCAGGTCGAGATGCTGCCTGACCTACTGAGTGCTTTTATTTCAGATTTACACCAGCCACTCGCAGAGGGAAGAGGAAGACGCAGAAGAGGAGGAAGCAGAAGAGGATGCAACCCAGACAGCCCCTTTCTGGCCAGCATATCCAGAACGGAATCATCCACCTGCAGTATCAGTGACTACAACCCCAATTCCCCTTTCAACATTTGTCCCACACCTTACCTTCGCCCTCAGTCAGTGTCCTCTTAGCCACAATGCTGAAATAAAAGCCATCACAAAGCAAACTTTCCAATCCAATTTTATATATCTATCCATCCAACATGACATCAAGAAATCAACTCATCACCCTTATGCATTCCCTTAGTGACACTGTCTTGCGTGTGCCTTTGCCTAACCTACTGGTGTCATGCATTGATACTCCAGTGGCTGCAGGATGGTGAGTGGAAGGCTGCTGACTTTCAGTGGGGGACACTGCAAATAGCCTTGTAGGTCGACCTTGAGGAACTGGTGGCTGGGACTGTGAAATCGGGTGACTGTGTTTCTTATTATTATTTACTCTCCTCTTGGTCACCCACTGGCTGGGCAGACTGCATTTCTTGGGTGTGTGAAATGAGGAAGGCACAAGGGTGGAGTTGTGGTGAGGGGAAGGCAGGAAAGTAAGAGGTGCATGTGAGATGGAGGACAACTTATGAGGTTACCAACATCTTGTATCCTTTCAGCCCCGCTGCTGGCCAAGGGCTCAACCAAGCCCCTGCCAAGAATGGCCAGCACCCTCTCCTCCAAGGGGTGAGGTGAATCTAGGAGTGGAAGGTGTGCCTCGTGTTTGGTTTAGAATGTTGGTAGGTGAGTGCTTTGGGAGGGGGGCAGGGAGTCGTGCATTGAGCAGTGTGTGAGGCTAGTGGTGCAGTTGGTAGGAGATGGCTTTTGAAGATGCATTCATTGACCTCGACCACCGGTCTGAGGTCATAAAGCTTCTTTGTCACTGGAGCCAGGTCGTGGGGGTGACGCTGCTGGCAGTGACAGCCTCGGTGATCTGGTCCCACATCCTTCTTTCTGGAGGGCCTCCTGGCCCCCTGTGGGTAGAGGACCTCTCTTGCAGTGTCGATCCCCTGCACAAAGCTGGAGTGCTGTGTGCAAGACCCTGGGTGCCCCTTGCCTGGCTTGCTGAACAATTTGTGTTCGTGCTTTCCCCATTTTTTTTGTTTAAGGTGCGGAAGGCAATTCAACTTTAAGAGCTGCAGACTCTCATTTGGGAATTCTTTAAATGTTAATTTTTTTTTTCCAGAAGGCCTATTTTAACATGATTTTTATTTTTTTCATTTCAGATGCAGTTCCCCTTTAAGTAACTGAACTGCTTTCTGAAAGGACAGCCTCACTTTCAGAGCAGGCTGTTTGTGCTGCAGTGACGCTACAGCCACGCTACTTTGCGGCCTCCTGCTGGGACGGATGCCACCAGGACAGCGTTGCATAGCTGGGCTAATGTTGAATTAGTTGCCAGCACCAATTTACCGGCCCTGCCAGTGCCACCATTTTCGGCGGCCGTTAACACCGGCAGGTTTTTAGCGTTATCGAATTTCTAGGCCATAATCTCAGAAACATAGAAGATAGGAGCAGGAGTAGGCCATTCGGCCCCTCGAGCCTGCTCCGCCATTCAATGCGATCATGGCTGATCATCCAAGTTCAGTACCCTGTCCCTGCTTTCTCCCCATACCCCTTGATCCCTTTAGCCTTAAGAAATATATCCAACTCCTTCTTGAATATATTTAATGAATTGGCCTCTACTGCCTTCTGTGGTAGAGAATTCCACAGGTTCACCACTCACTGGGTGAAGAAATTCCTCCCCATTTCTGTCCTAAAAGGCCTACCCCTTATCCTTAGACTGTGACCCCTGGTTCTGGAAACTGATCTCAAAACGGATCTCCAATGGCTTTTGCTCATGAATACTCTGGGGTCTGGTGCATTTTTGTGATGTTTAGCTGCCAAGATAGAGCTGTTTTCAACCTAGCTTATCCCTTTAATCTTCCCGTTGGACAATGGTTCAAATAGGCACACCCAGAGGTCAAGGGTAACTTGGCAGCTGCCTCTGAATTTGTGGGTTCACGCTTGCCCAGCTCAGAAAAAGCAGTAGATAAACTTTGTCTCTTTTTTAATTGTCTGAAGTGTGACAACTGAGTGAGAGAGACACACATGCATACACGCAAATAGCAGGAAATTGTATTTTTAAGGGTTCAAGCAAAAGTGAACTGCAAATCCAAAACGAAAACAGAAAATACAGATCAGTCAGCATCAGAAAATAGTTTCAGGTGGAGACCCGTCATCTTAACTCCAGTTCCATATATTTCCACCATTTTTTCCTATTTATAATATAGTATTTTTAAAGTGCCAACTGAAACTATCCTGAAAATAGCTTCCAGGTTTAACTATTTTATTTCTTTCTGGTAAATAAAGTTCCGATTGCGATTTCGAAGAGCTTTTTAAAAAATTTTTAAATCATGTACAACTACACTCCTACAGCACCAAAGGAAATCAGCTACTTACGATGCAAATGAAGAAGTCAGCACTGACGGAGCAGCGTCATCAAGAATACTGCCAGCTTTATAATAGGGATTAAACTGAGTGAGATGATAGCGGAGTATTCCAACTGTTTTCTGGGCCTTTGGATCGAGGCTCAACCTACAAAAAGCACGATTATGAAATATAGAATGCTTTACAGAAACTCATCATAAAGTAAATTTAATTGAAATATGCATAAACATAACGTCACATAGCTGAACACCAGCTTCACTTACCGGAAGATAATGATGCTCCCAGGAGGAAAGTTTTCAAACTTAATTTCATAGACATAGTCACTGCGATCTTTAGAAGTTACCTCTGCTGTAACAATTCTGCTGTCATTTAACTGGAAATTGAACATGGAATTAGCTTTTGATAAAACATTTTGAAAAGCACGTGTGTTCTGATGTGATGTTGCTATAACAATTTATAGATCAACATAATGCAATAAAAAGAGGATGTGCTCTTCACCTGAAGATGTTCTTTGATAGCCACTGTAAATTGAGGCAATCCATTAATGCAGTGCTCATCTCTTTTGTATGGATCAGTTTCCCTCTGCACTGTCTTGGCCTCCATCACAATTTCTTCTATTTTACCTGCAAGAAAAGGTGGGTGGTATAGAATTTTCTCAGTACATTTAGTCAAAATGTAAGAGGAGGAAAAGAAAAAGTACAAAACAAGTTGATGTATTCCTTTAGGAGCAAGCCGTATACAGGAAACTCTCATTTAAATGGCACCTAAATATCCGGAATGCTCTATTAACCGGCAAAATTCATACTCTGAAAACACCACCTCAATAATCGGAAATGTTGCCGAGTCCGAGTCTCCCTGTGAAGGAATAGCCATATTCAGAAAAATACACCAGCCTATGAACAGAATTTTGACTTTATTAAAACATGACATACTGGGTTTGGAAGTCTGGAAGCCTTAACAATCAAAAGCTGTAAACGGCATACAGGCTTTTGAGATAAGAGAAGTTGTTGACACTGAAACAATAGCCCTATTGAAGCAGCAGGTTAGAGGTTCCCAAAAGTCTGCGCTTTGGAGGGAAAACAATAGCCACACCCAGCTTAAGTGTTATAAACCAACACTTCGGGAAAAAGAAACACAAAGATTAAAGAAAAATGTGCCTTTGTAAAAATGACATCAAGTAAAAGAAACACCTGACATCAAATGAAACACGGGAGGCACCAGCCATCACATTGTTTTTGTGTTGAACTTGGAACACCTAGGAGACACGAAGTCTGTGTTGCAACCAGTTGAGGTGTTCTAAATGCAAAAGATACAAACAGGAGACTTTGATAAAAATGACATCAAACAGAACCACTACTGTCACATTGTTTTTATAAGCTTTAAACACCTAAAGGAGAGACACGAGTCTGAATGCTACAAGCTGAACTAAGAATAGCAGGGGTCAACAGAAAAATGACGAGATAATTAGCTTACATCAGCAGAAAACTTCAAATGACATACCACTGAAAAAAAGGGTATAAAAATTGGACTTTCAAATAGGAAGACAGAATTTGCTGGAAGGGGCAAAGCGATTCTTGGCTTCAGAGGCTCGGTAAGCCTACAACTCTGAGTCTCGGGTATCAAAGGTATTTGATTTTGGTGGATATCCTGGAATAAGACGAAGTAAGAAATGTAAAAATGTAACGACGTTAAGATTTGAGAATAAGGATCTCTGAGAATAAGAATTGTAAGCTATTTGTTTTTGGAACTGTTAAAGTTGCGACTGAATCACCAGCTGTAAACTACATGTCGGTTCTTAAATAAATCTATATTTTTTGGGAATTGTCTCACATAGTACTTCTGTATCAAACTCGCGAACTCAATCACTGTACACTCTTTGGTGAGGAGTGCAGAATTCTGGGGGAGTTTTCCGGACCCTCATAATATCCGGAAGGTTACAGTCTAGTTAAACTTATTAAAAGTGCTATCTGGAGGACGGTAACATTTTCAGGTCGTTCCTTTCCTTTAGGGAAGAGATAATCTGGACCTTTAGACCCAATTAAGCATCTTTAGGATTCGGCTACCTCTAACTTTAGTTGAAGGTGAATGTCTGGGGAATACGCCTGATCCGGGGTGGCCCGAAAAGGGGCTAGGACTAGTAATAATCCTTTCATCCCGTGGTGGCCGAGTTAGTCAGCGGGGGCAGTTCTCCAAACTGCCACTACTCAGCTTCTTGGCACTGTCAGAAGTCATTAAAGAGTTATGGATTACCCTCAACTGGCAGTACTGTACTTAATCAAGCATCTTCCACCATCCATTTAACACAACATTCTGTAGGTGAGTACCCAATTACTGTATACTGCACATTTCTTGATTTTTAAAAAATTTTTGTTTGTTAAAAATAGCCTGGGTAGATAACCCTCTCCGTCATCCAGAATTTTTAATCAACCGGCACCATCCCTGTCCCGTTGGTGCCGGACACCAAAGTGTTTCCTGTACAATGTTACAGCCAGGATTATTTTGTTGCTGGGCACAAACACTTTATAGTAATATCTGAAAATATAACTTATGGGGTCAGCCTAAGCTCACTGATAGCAGTCTCACCTCTGAGTCACAAGATCATAGATTCAAGCCCCATGAACACATAATTAAAGTTGCTACTTTAGTGCAATTCTGAGGGAGTGCTATACTGTCGAAGGTGATGTCTTTTAGATTAGTCATTAAACCGAGGCACCGCCTGTTACCTCAGCTGGATGTAACAGATCCCATGACACTATTTAAAGAGTAGACGAATTCTCCCAATGTTGTCGGCAACATTTATCTTTCAATCAACACCACTAAAAACAGATTATCTGGTCACTTATCAAGACCTTGCAGCATGCAAATTGGATGATGTGTTTGTCTTCATTACAAGAGTGAATTAACTTCAAAGGTGCTTCATTGGCTGTGAAGTACTTTGGGATGTCCCGAGGGTGGGAAAGGTGCTATATAAATGGAAGTTCTTTTTTGCTTCTCTCTTTATAAATGTGCTATGTATTGTTTTTATTACAGCAGCGATTTGGACCAGCTCAAGTTTACAGAGGGTAGATGGCGCGAGGCCAGCCAGGAGTGTATTGGAATAGTTAAGTCTGGAGGTAACAAATGCAGGATGAGGGTTTCAGCAACAGATAAGCTGAGGCAGGGGTTTGGTATGGACGATATAACAGAGGTGGAAGTAGGTGGTCTTAGTGACGGAGTGGATATGGGGTCGCAAGCTCAACTCAGGGTCAAATAGAACGCCGAGGTTGTGAACAGTTTGGTTCAGCCTTAGACAGTGCCCAGGGAAAGGGATGAGTCTGTGGCTAGGGAACGGAGTTTGTGGTGGGGTCCGAAGACAATGGCTTTGGTCTTCCCATTATTTAATTGAAGGAAATTGCTGCTCATCCAATGCTGGGTGTCGGACAAGCAGCGTTACAAATTAGAGGCAGTGAAGGGGTCAAGAGAGAGGTGGTGGTGAGGCAGAGCTCGGGCAGCGTACTTATGGAACCTGATGTTTTTTCGGATAATGTCACCGAGGGGCAGCATGTGGATGAGAAGTAGGAGGGGAGCAAGTATAGATTCTTAGGGGACTCCAGATGTAACGGTGTTGGAGTGGGAAAAGAAGCCATTGCAGTTAGATTTTGGGCAGTACAAATATACCCCTAAACGTAAGACACTCGGGGAGAAATTGGGTGAGTAGCGCCACCTGTTAGTGCCTAAAGAGGCAGTCAGTGGTTGTAGCGTCACTGGCTGCGTCTCCCGCGATATTCAGTAGGGGTGCTAATGGTGGCGTTGGGCATTTGCACTGTGCCGCCACCGATGACGTCATCGGTGTGCGCAGCGCCCCATTCGCGATATTTGGTAGCGAACGCCGCAGTTGCGCCGCTCGCTACCCGCGCCCGGTTCACGGGGCCTTACTGTGCCGGCAGTGGCGAAAGTTAAGGTGGAGGTGCGGGGCGGCCGCCTGCCAGCACCTCCGTCCCCGACCTCCTAACCACCCCCCCCGGCAATGCCGGCTGTTTCCCCGAGAGCCCGGCACTTCTCCTTGGTGCCGGGCTCATTTGCCAGCACTCGCGAGCGGGGATCGCGCTGTTGCAGGCACCTCCCCCTTAACAGTGGGAGGAAGGCCTGCAGTACCGCAGCGTGCCGTGCCGCGCCGCAGCGTGTGGCGCTGCAGCACGTTGCGCTGCAATATTCAGTTTCAGCGCCCTAAGAGGGACGCGGAGCGCCTCGAGCCTCGCCCCGTGTCCCTCGAGGAGCAATGAAACTGAATATCTGACGATCGCTAAAGCCTCGAACGCTGCGCTAAATCCTGCGCTCAGGCGACTTTTGCGCCACTTTGGCGCCCCAACCCAATTTCTAGGCCTCAGACTGCTAACAGAAGTGACTTGCACCACTGTAACTGACAGAATATCTAAGGTAATATGTGGCCCATTCACCCGTTGTGAAACATCAATCTAGCCCTTACTCCAACAGTTTGGATATCCCTCGTGTGATGTATGAAGTAGGTCTGTCATCGGCTGGTTGCAGATTACATCAGCCTGGATGCCAATTCTAGCAGGACAATACAAAAAGTTTTAAGGCTACGAAATTTGGTAGGTTAGCGTCTCCCGTTAGCGCCTGGCGGGGGCGCTAAGGGGTTAGCGCCTGGCCGCGGCGAGTCCAATGCCACACGCGACCTTCAGTGGCAAATTAGCGCTGGCGCTGTTAGCATCTATCACATGGTGACATCAATGCGTGTGCAAGGCCCCGTTAACGGCCCTGATGCAAAATTGCCTTTCGCCCCCTGCTTTAGCGCCTCGCGCTGACAACGCCAGTAAAAGGAGGCGTTGTGCACTCGGAAGTGCTCTGCATGAGCGGTAATTAAAGGAAATGCTTCCGTGTCGCTTGAACGCCGTGAAATTTGACACCTTTTCCTCAAACATCTCCAAACGCTGCACTTTCTGAAAGTGATGGGGGCTGCAATGGCAGTCGCCCAGGTCACGTTGAAAAACACCACTGATGACTATGAGTTTATACAGCGTGATTGGCTCTTCCCTTTAAGAGACGGAAGCAGCCTGCGTGATTAAAACGTGCCGTTTGGACTGCGCATGGCCTTCTTTGTTGCTCCGCCAGTAGCGCCCCGCTCTCAGAGGTTATCGCCCTAAGTTAGGAGTGCAGCGCTTGATTTAGCGCGCCACTTCCCTCTTGGAGCGCTAACAAGGAATTTTGCGGGAGTTGACAATGATTAGTGCCTAGCGCTAATTCTTCAACTTTTAGGCCTAGAAATTGGGTATAGCCCCGCTTGAGGCGTTAGAACTGGCGCTGCGCAAAGTTTATAGCCAGACGAAACTTATCGCCGCCTGGCGCGATATTGGGTTACATCGCCCCCCCAAAGGTGATTGAGGCGCGAATTCAGACGTTGCACGGGCCTCCCAAGGCGCAAAACTTCCGGCGCTACCAAATATCGGCGCGGACGGGCGCAGCGGTGATCTCAATTACCGATAACCACGAGACTTCCAGGCGCCAGCCGGCTCTTAAAGGGGTGGGTCAGTCAGCCTCAGCATCCACACTCATCGCCCTGTAGGCCTCACAATCGGCGCACGGCCTTCTCTGGCACAAAAAACTTGGTCAAGATGGAGAAGGTGAGACAGAGAGCAGAGCGCTTCAGCACTGAGGCTCTGGAGCACTTGGTGGCCGCAGTGGAGTGCCGTCAAGATGTTCCCTATCCTGACAATGGCAGGAGGCCGAATCAAAAGGACTACCACTGAGCTTGGAGGGATGTTTGTCAGAGGGTCAACTCCAGCAGCATGGTGACCAGGAGCCCTGTTCAGTGCAGGAAGAAATTCAACGACCTCACTCGGGTCGTGAGGGTGAGTGGTGTTTATGCAAACTCTGATTCTCTCCATCTGCACCTGACTTCATGGCTACAGGGTGCGCGATGCCCCAATGGCCATGTGTCAGCAAGCACCCATGGCCCTTTCTGGGCACACACATGCACATTTGACTCAAGGAGTCATGTAAGGGCTCTTGCACCATGGGGGGCATGAGATGATCACTCAGGGCATCATGTAAGGGCTCTTGCACCATGGGGGGCATGAGATGATCACTCAGGGTGTCATGTAACATAACTTCCCCTTCTTTCCCCTGCAGTCCAAGCTGGCGACGATCCGCAAGGACCAGCTTCGAACCGGTGGAGGACCTCCACAAGTGGTCACTCTGACGGATCTCGAGGAGAGAGTGCACCAGATTCTTGAAGGACATCTGAGTGGTCCTGTTACCACTGCAGCTGCCGACCCCATTGTCGACAGCGATGGTAAGGAGCTCACCTTTTTCAGCTGTCTCCTTCCACTTGGTCCCCCCGCCAGCATGCTTTCTCACTGTGGAGCCATGTCATAGCCTTGCCGCAATCTGGCATGCCTTGCTGCCAACCTGTCCTTTTGCTAAAGCCACTCTTCCACCTCCCTGCTTTCAGATGCTGCATCACCAGCTCGGGATCCAGCCCCTGAAGCTGCCAGTGCCAGTGCCTCCGGAGGCGAGGTTCAAGAGGAAGCCGCACCATCCGTTCCAGCCGCAGGGGAGCCAACACATCTGCAGGCTGGGGATAGTAGCTCCCTGGAGGGGAGGGGGGGGGGGGCGGGCTCTGATGAGGAGCCAGTTGCCGGAACAAGCGGCCTGCATCAACGCGAGGGGGGTAGGCAAGTTCGGCCACTGGCTCCCCGGAGGGAGAGGCAGGGAGCAATGACTGCTGCACAGAGTGCAGAGGAGGTGCGTAGCCTGGCTGAAATGAGCACCCAGGCCCGGCTCAGGCACACTGAGCTTATGGCTGCAGTGGGGAGGATGCCTCAGTCGATAGAAACACTGGCAAAGAGTGTGCTGGACTTTGGCGCTGCAATGGAGAGGACTGTCCAGGGCTTCGGGGCAGCAATGGAGAGGACTGTCCAGGGCTTGTCCGAGGCAGTGGAACGGACTGCTCCGGCCTTGTCCGAAGCAATGGAGAGAACTGTCCAGGGCTTCTCCGAAGCACTGGCACCTGCCACACAGGTCCTCACTGATGCCACGCAGTCACTTGCTGGCCTCGTCCACACCCAGATTGAGGCAACGCGAACTCTCACTGCTGCCACCCTATCTGCATCAGTTAGGATCACCCCAGGCCCTTCCAGTACCACACGAGGCCAGGAATCAGAGGAGCAGTCGATTGCGGCGGCGGAGCCGAACCGGTCCCCTCAGAGAGCCAGTGTGTCGTCCGACCATGGTGCAGGTGCCCTCTCTCGGCAGGTGACCATTGCTTATGCCACCGCTGGAACGTCTGCAGTGCAGCTGCCACCACCTGCAGTGCACACTGCTTCCAGCCATAGCCAGATCAAGCAGCCAGCCTCCGCACCCTCCAAGCCCAGAGGTCGTCCAAGCCATCCCTCAGGGGCTTCTGCGCTTGCAGACAGTCACCAGGCGTCCCCCATCCTTGACGCCGCCACTGGGGTTCAACTACGGAGGAGCAGCAGGGAGGGAAGGGGCTGACCACGAAAGAGAAGTCGGTCTCCATCAAGGGGCCAGCAGTAGAGGGAGGTGCTGAGACGTTTCTTTCCCCAAATTCAAGGACGCCCTCACCAATTCTGATTGTTGGTGATGGTTTGTTTAGTTTTGCGGCTTTGCCAGAGAGTTAACTGCTATTTTGTTAGTTATGGTTTCTGTTGACATGACGTCGCTATGCTGGAAGGAAGCACTTTTTTGAAAATAAAGAAATTTTTTATTTACAATGGTACTCGTAACTATTTACACTCATGGTGGCCTTCATAGGCTTTGAACGATCAGAAGTGCGCAGGACGAATGAGACCCATCATTCCGTCAAAAGGTCCTTGAACCGAGTCCTTATGAGCCTCTGACGGACGGCCCTTCCAGTTTCAGGAGCCCTCCCACCTTCCTCCTCCTCCTCCTCGTCCGCCTGCTCTTCCTCCTCCTCCTCCTCCTCCTCCTCCGCTGGACCTCGAGGGGCAGCTGGCATTGGCTGGGTTCGTCGAATGGCCAAGTTGTGGAGCATGCAGCAGACGACGACGATGCGACCCACTTGCTCCGGCGAGTACTGCAGGGCTCCCCCCGAATGGTCTAGACAGCTGAAACGCTGTTTGAGCACACCAATAGTGTGCTCCACAATGTTCCTGGTCGCCTGATGGCTGCTATTGTAAAGCTCTTCTGCCGGGGTGGCGGGCAAACGGAGTGGGGTCATGAGCCATGGGCAAAGAGGATAGCCCTTGTCGCCAAGAAGCCAGCCTCGTGGGTGAGCCGGCCCCTCAAAAAGGTCAGAAACTGAGGTCTGCCGCAGGATGAACGCATCGTGGCTGCTCCCAGGGAATTGCGCGTTGACTGCCATGATCATCTGGCGGTGGTCACAGACCAGCTGGACATTGAGGGAGTGGAACCCCTTGCGGTTGCAGAACTCCTCAGGATTCAGTAATGGCGCCCGCAAAGCCACGTGTGTGCAATCAATGGCCCCCTGCACCATGGGGAAGTCCACAATAGCAGCGAAGCCCTGCGCGCGCTCCGCCTGCTTCTCCAGGGTCAGAGGGAAGGTGATTAATTGACACCTTCTTCTATAGAGGGCAGCTGTCACTTGCCGGATGCAACAATGCACTGCAAATTGAGATATATTCGCTATGTCCCCAGTGGCTGACTGAAAGGATCTGGTGGCGTAAAAGTTGAGGGCAACAGTCACTTTGACGGCCACCGACAGAGAGGTCCTGCACCATAGACGCGGCTGCAGATCCTCAGCAAGCAGGTGGCACAGCTCAGTCACAACCTCCTTACCAAATCGGAGCCTTCGCAGACACTGCTCCTCCGACATGTTAAGGTACGACACCTGCTGCCTGAAAACCCTCGCAGCGTATCTTCGGAGTGGACGACCTCCATTGCCCCTCCTCCTTCTGGCCAATCCCAGCCCTCTTTCCCGCTGTCTCTGTGCCCCTTCAAAGTGTCCGGCCATGAGGATGTTCCCCTCCAAAGCAGCTCCCATTGCTATGCCAGACGGGCAACAGGCTGTAATGTCTAGCGCTCCAACTGCTCCGGACAGGGCTGAAGGTCCCAAGTATTCGAAGGCTAAATCCGATAAATCCTGTGCAACAGTAGCTCACCAACTCTCTCCAGCAACAATCAGAATGAACAGGCCAAGTGGCTGCAGCTTTTATACTAGAGCTGTCCCCTTTAAATAGCGCCCCCCGGCTCCGAGAAGGGCCTGGGAGCGTTCCATCGAACTGTCACTAATAGCGCCAGGCGGAAAGGTTCCGGGCGCCACTGAATATCCGGTCAGGGGTGCCAAAAGGGCGTTGCACACTGAAATGACGTCATGATCTGCCTGCGCACGCTAACGGTTAACACAGACGCTAAATGGATACTCAATATGGGAGTTGTCGCTATCCTCAGTGCGCCCGTCCAAACATTGGGTAGCGCCCCAAATCTCGGGCTCATTAGGCGCTAATCGCTGGCGCAACCAACCGAATTTCTAGGCCTTAAAGTTTTAGCAACCCAAACGGGGCTATACCGAATTTCTCCCCCAAAGATTCAAACCCCACTTAAGGTGTTGCTGGAAGCATACTCAAACTTAGTATAATAGCAGCAAGCTGGCTGGAGAGGTCACACGAGGTGAGGTGTTCTTGTCCAGCCCAAAGACCTAAATAAGAAGCTCTCCTCTTAGGAAGAGGTATTTGTAAGGAAAAAGGGTTTAGAAGGTATGTGGGGAAACCGGTCTGAAATAATTTAAATTGCAGCTTGCATACAGCAGCAGATTCACCTTAAACTGCTACAGTTGATAATGGGCTTTTCCAGTCGAATGCGCATGCTGTTTATTCCTTTGTCCAATCTACAACCACTTTAATTAGTTTATAATATTGGGCCTTGGTAGACTAGATTTAATCTTTGATAGGCCATGGTTACATTAATTCCTTTAATTTAATTAGTAATGAGGACAATGTTTTGAGACTTGATTACAGTCAGTAAGGTCACTAGTTTCAAGGTCTGTAGGATGGGCCATTAACCCAGAGACATTGGCCCAGAAATTCGGGTCGGGGGCTTCCCGCGGGTGTAAGGCCTGCTCCAGCTGCTGGCGTGCAGTGCTTGCATATCCCAGGAGCGCAGTTAGTTTGATGCGTCCCCTGGGATCACGTGGGCCATGGGGAGCCAATCGGAGCAGGGAATGCTTCATTCAGAAGATTGACAGGAAGAGCTGTCAAAACTTATAAATACTACGGCCCCAAAACAGCACTAAATCTTCAAATAAATTTCAAAAAACATCACATTTTTTAAATAAACTATAAATTACACGAAATAACTATTTTAAACAATAATTTAAATTTCTGAAAAAAATAATTTTATTTTCTAACAGGGCTAAAAATAAACTTACCTTGCTTTAAAGTATTTAAAAATAATAAACCTGTGGAAAAAATGTTTTAATTTTAATTAATTCACCACTTACCTTATAAAAAGCAGGCTTTACGCCTGCTTTTTATGTCTAACTTCTGCAGACTTACCTTCCCGGGAAAACATGCAAAAAAAAACGAAGTTCAATGCACACACGCAGCCTCTCCTGCGCACGCGTTCGAACCCTGAACCCCTTCGTTCAGGGGAACGGAAGTGCCAGTTTCCCACGCATGCGCAGTGCATGCAGGAAACCGGCACTTCCATTGGGCCTACGGGCAAGTACCCCATGCATACTCACCCATGGAGACCCGAATTTCTGGGCCAATAGAAACTTGTGATGAGACTGGCCTGTATGGTTCATCAATACAGGAAACCCGTTTTTATCCGGCACCGAAGTGGTGCCGGTTCATCAAAAATTCCAGATAACCGAGAGCTATAGTAAAAGATACGGAGAGCTGAGAGCTCCGTATAAAGCAACAAACCCTGTTGCTTAGCAACAGGTGTAGAACAATGGCCACAAGTTCCAAGCGTCTCTGTAGCTCAGCAACAGCTGCAGCTACACCCTTGCACAGCAACAGATCGAGGAAGGCAAGTACAATATGAAGTAAAACTTACCTGAACCTACTCCTGAATTTTGCCGGTTAACCGAGATTTCTGGTTATTTAGGTGCTGGTAAATCGAGAGTTTCCTGTATGATTGGGCAGGTTAGGGGGGGCGAGGGGTTGGGGTGGGGGGAGTATGGGAGAAAACATAATTAGACAAATGCTGCTGCAAGTTCCTAGTTGTGGGGTATAACCAGGGGGCCTGGAACCACTCTCAATGTAGAAGGTTCAACAGCGAGCACCTGCAGGGTGAACGAGGACGAACTGAAGAGGGAACGTGGAACTGGACGTCACAACTTCTACCCAAGGATCAACGGAGTAACGTAATTCTCAATTGTTCCTTGTAAACTGCTGCTCAAATACTGTTATTGTATTAAGTCTTACTTATAGCAAATAAAAACCACCAGTTACCAATATGCCGTCAGCTTTGGACAATTGGAAAGAGTCCAAAAAGGGCTATATATTTTACACCGAAGTTTCACAAGGGAAAGGGATGTATTCTCCTTTAAACATCATTATTCATTGTGTATTTATTAAATAACTACACAATTTTTAAATTTTTTTTATATAAAAAGGCACCAAACTCATTTAATAAAAGTAGGATATATCTTTTTTCTTCAAAAGACAAGCAGCCTTTTTGCCCTTTAAAATGAAGGAAGAATCTTGAATGAAGGTTGCTCCAGTTATCAAAGAAATAATATTGAATTATTAAAATCATGTAAGATACCATTAGCCATTACCTTAAAAACGTATTTAAAAAGAAGCAGAAACACTACCTGGGATACACATTGAAGGTAGATCAGACTTATAGTGAGAGGTTGCTGGGTCTCTAAATGCAGTGCGTGATACAGCCACTACTGAGTGATGGGTACTTGGGCAATGTCGTGTTACTGCCACTATGTCTTCATCAACTTGATCCACATACACCTAAAATGTACATAACTACATTTGAATACGAGTCTCATAAGCTTGGTTTTTAATTCAATCAAAGTGCATAATGAAGAGATCTGATTCAGAATTCTGTTTCTAAATTTAAAGAACAGAAAATTGCACTTTTCCACACCTGATTGAAGAGATTAGCTCCTAGCTCACGGTGAAGTCTGTTAATTGCTTGTTTTCCTGCAATGATTCCACTCTGTTGATTGACCTCGCCTAGAAATTCTGGACGCGCATTAGGATTATATTTAGGGTATAGCCTCTCTTCTGAAACCACAGATATCTATTAACGTACAAAAGCAGAGAACAGACGCAGTTGAACACAAAGTATCGAAAGTAATTCAAAATACACATTATATTTTAAATGCCATAATATAATTTTAGGACTTCAATGATGATAGTGCAAGGGTTGGGCAAGAAAGAGGAAGGCAGGTAGCAATTGCCAAGTCACACAGCCAAGTGGGATTTTAAGATCTGAATACTTCAAAATTGTTGATAAAGTCACAGTATAGGGACATCCCTATGCTTCCTCAGATTTAAAAAAGATGAAGGTGGTGTTTTTTTATGATATGTAACACACTACCATTAATGGAAACGTGTATGAGCTTTTCCACAAATTTTAGAAGGAAACATCACGCATAGATTCTGCCTACTTGGTTGTTAAAGCTCATCCTAAAAAACCAGGGCAAGTACAGCAAACGTCAGATTTTAGAACCTTGCAAAGGTGCAACTGTATTTTCCACATAATGCAGACAATACAAATTAGAATTACAAAACTAGTTACCATTGCTTTGCATCTGACACTTGAGGACAAACTTTTAAAATAAACTACACATTTTCAAATTTGAATTCAAGTTCAAATTTGAGTTTGCAATGGAAAATGATCATTGTATTACAGCTAAATGTGAAGTAGGTCATTCTACATTTTGATTTCCCTATATTACATTGAAGGGAACACAGAATCAGTAGTACACTGTAGCAGCACACTGTGGCAAAATATTAAGTCACAAAATTCAAAATTATTTTACAGAAACCATTGTAAAATGGTAACTCAGTGGTTATGTTTCCTGTAAGGTGCGTGGGTGCGCATCGAGCTGCAAGATCCCGCTCACTTAAATTCACAGTGAGATGGGCAGCTGGAGTGGGGGGTTGAGGCCCAATACTCAATGAGCGGGAAGAAGTCATAGTGCTGAATTGGAATGGCGTTTGATAAGACATGGAGTTCTGGAACCCGGCAAACACTGTCTCGGACAGCTGTTGACTAATGGCGGCCGCAGGACCCCCAATTCTCTGCGCCCCAAGAACTGCTCTATTCACCGCGCAAGATTTCCCCACAGTGAGTGCGCATGCTCCCCAGGGCTGCGGTGCATTCTCAAAAGGGTCGGACTCGGTGAAAACAGGTGGCGATGGAACAGCAATTTAATGGTGCCGGGGCCCGTGCCGCACGTCCGCCGGCTCTGATTCGGAGCTTGAGATGTGCGCTCAGCGTTGCTGAGGCCTGCACTCGCCCACGCTCAGTTTCCTGGACCTGCACCACACATGCTCCATGCAGAAGGCATTTTACAGCTGCACTTTGGAACACACCGCGGGAGCTGATTGGAGAAAGTTGAGGACTTCAATGTGCACGGCGGGCAGGATAGTGAATACAGTTATATTTTTATTATCTTATATTTGGAATGTATTTATTTTTTAGGAAAACTTTTTTTTTTTTAATAAATTATCCCGCTCTCTAGACAGCGAGTGTCTTGGTGAACCTCTTTAGGAAAACTTTTTTAAAATGTTTTAATTCATGCGGTGTACTGCAGACAAAGGTGAGTTGTGGATGTATAACCCAAGAAGACGGTCCTGAACTGGAAACGTTGACGTGAATGAGTGTCTGATTAAAGCTGAACAATACCAAGATGGGAGGGGGAGGGAAAAGGAAGTATTTTTTAAATCATAAATTAGGCCGCACTTCTACAAGCGCTTTTGCTCCCATGGAAAGTGATTTTGGGTGCACTTCAATGAAAAAGTGATGGTACAGCCCAAGAGATAATTGAGGGTACTAAAGGTGTGAGCTATGAGTCTCTAAAAGTTTATATTTGCACTGAGTGCATGTTAACTCCAGCTTTAGTAACTCACCACCTCTAACAAATGTTGGAAACAAAGTTATTCCTAATGTCTGCTGTAATAATAAGAAAACTGACAGAACAAGCCATTTGTTTTTGGGATGAGACGTTAAATAAGTGACAGCCAGCAGGGATTTGTCAAAGGCAAATTGTGTCAGACTAACCTGATGGAGGTAGCATGAGATGCGAGAGACTTTGCCCAGAATGTGTACTGAAGTAAGATTCCTTCTCTCCAAACCTTGATATAATGGCCATCTTTGGTTTAACTGCTAATCAATTTAACCTGATATTTACTGTCTGAATTTACAAAAGGAACAGGAGATGACCTGAACAATCTTAAGATAGTTAATGTGACCTTGCTAATAGTTGCTAATGTGTTAGCTTCGGTGCCTCTATTGTTCTGGCCAATCTGCTATTAACACCTCACATGTGACGAGTCCCGACTCGTCTGTTTCGTCCTACTCCACCATTGTCCCGACTAATCTCCAATATTAGCATATCCTAAATAACAACAGAAAATGCTGGAAAAACTCAGCAGGCCAGGCAACATCCGTGGAGAGAAATTAGAGTCGACGTTTCGGGTCGAAACCCTTTTTCAAAATCCCGACCCGTCCATCGGAGCTGATTGAGCGTGGTCAAAGCTTCGATGCTGGGGATGTTGGCCTGAGCAAGAACACCGACGTTGGTGCGCCTATCCTGCCAATGGATTTGCAGGATCTTGCGGAGGCATATCCTAATCGGACAATGACCACGAGATATTATGATTAACTTTGATGGGACACCTGACAATGCAAATTCTAACACAAGACGTGTGTACTATAGTTTCTGTAAGAGCTGTGACTGGTTAGAGATTAAATAAAAACACTTAGAACGTTTATAAAACAAAAAAAACAATTGATTACATGATTTTTAAGAGTTTGTCTGATTGTCTTATGATTAGAAATGGTGGGGTGGCAATATAGCATTACTGTATATATGCTTTTAAGTGGTTGCTGTTGCTGCCCTTGTTGTTGTAAAATTTGCCCACGGACAAAAAAGGTTGCGCTCAAAGGAGTTCATGGCACCCTCAGTACAAAAAAAATTAGAGGTAACATTGCTCAGTGGGTATGTGCACTGCCCCATGCAGCAGCATGCCATATAGAGCAAGAAAAACTACACCAGCTTGAGATCACAGGTCCACCAATCAATTCTGGAAGAGCACACGTATGGTTGTCAGTTGAAGACAGAGACAGGCTTGGACATGATGGCCCTCCCTGTCAGCAATATCTTCAGGGCATTTGGGCAAGGTACCAGAAGTTCATTACTGCACACCTAATTGCACTTGACACCGTCTTCAACAACAATAATAACTTGCATTTATATAGTACCATTAAATGTAGTAAAATTTGACCGAGCCACATAAGGATAGGTGACCAAACGATTGGTCAAAGAGTTAGGTTTTAAGGAGGGGAGAGAAAGGTGTAGAGGTTTAGGCAGGGAATTCCAGTGCTTGGGGACTAGACAGCTGAAGGCACAGCTGTCAATGGTGGAAATTGGGGATGCACAAGATGCCAGAATTAGAGGAGCGTGGAGTTTACTGAGGACTGTCAGGCTGCAGGAGATTACAGATAGGGAGCGTCGAGGTCATTGAGGAATCTGAACACAAGGATGAGAATTTTAAACTTGAGGCTTGCTGGCCTGGGAGTCAATGTAGGTCAGTGAGCACTGGGGTGATGGGTGAACGGGACTTGGTGCGAATTAGGATTCAGGCAGCAGAGTTTCAGATGAACTCAAGTTTATGTAGGGTGGAAGATGGGAGGAGGACTAGGAGAGCATTGGAATAGTCAAATCTAGTAGTAACAAAAGCATAGATGAGGGTTTTAGCAGCAGATGGGCTGAGATGGGGCAGAGACAAACAATATTACAGAGATGGAAGTAGGCAGTCTTGGTGATGGAGAGGATGTGAGGTTAGAAGCTCAGCTCAGGGTGAATTAGCACTCCGAGGTTGGGAACTGTCTGGCTGGCTGGCGCAGCCTCAGACAGTGGCCGGGGAGGGGGATGGAATCAACGCCTAGGGAGTTTGTGGCGGGGCCGAAGACAATGGCTTTGGTCTTCCCAAAATTTAACTGAAGGAATTTTCTGCTCATCCAACACTGGATGTTGAACAAGCAGTGCGGCAAATCAGAGGTAGTGAGGTAGAGCTAAGTGCCATTAGCGTACATGTGGAATCTGAGGTTGTGTTTTCGAATGATGTCGCCGAGGGACAGCATGTAGATGAGAAATAAAAGAAGCCCAAGGATAGATCCTTTAGGTACTCCAGAGGTAACGGTGTGGGAACAGGAAGAGAAGCTATTGTAGGAGATTCTCTGGCTACAACAGGATAGATAGGAATGGAACCGGGCGAGGGCAGTCCACTCAGCTGGACAACGGAGGAGAAGCATTGGAGGAGGATGGTGTGATAACCGTGTCAAAGGCTGCAGACAGGTTGAGATGGATAGGGAGGGTCAGTGCACCATGGCCACAGTCATATTGGATGACATTTGTGACTTTAATAAGGGCCATTTCAGTGCTGTGGCATGGGTGGAAATGGAGTTGTGGGAAAGATGGGCATTGATTTGGGAGGCGACAACACGGTCAAGAATGTTGGAGATGGGGCGGTAGTTTGCAAGGACAGAAGGGTCAAGGGCAAAGTTCCCTCAAAGCTGTGCTTTGTTGTGAGCAGCCTGTTTATTTCAATGTGCGGTCCCTTTAAATTTCTGCACATGCGCGGTATTTGCAATGGAAAAGCTTGTGAGCAGCTGCACAGCACCTTGCAGGTTATGGCGCAGCTGCACACGCACGCAGCTTGGAGGGAACATTGACCAAGGGTGGGTTTTTTTGAGGAAGAGTATGATGATGTTAGATTTCAACGGGAGGGTGACAGAGCTATGGAGAGGGGACAGTTTACAGTATCCACTAGCATTGGGGCAGGAAGGGAAATTACATGGCCAGCAATTTAGTAGGAATAGGGTCGAGAGAGCAGGAGGTTGGCCTCATGGACAAGATGAACTCATAGGGGGAATGAGGCAAGATAGGAGGGAAACTAGAGAAAGATGCGAGTTGAGGGCTAGGGGAAGGGAGGGAAGTGGCAGAGGCAGCTGAACAGATGGTTTCAAATTTAGTGATAAAGAAGTCCATGAGCTCCTCGGACTTGTTATTGGAGGTGAGGGTGGAGGAGACAGGAGAAGGGCTTAAAAATACGGTTGGCTGTGGAGAAGGGAAGCCGGGGTTATCTTTGCATTCCAGGATAATCATGGAGGAGTGAGCAGTCTTGGCAGAGGAGAACAGGACCGGATGGTGCTTTGTGTGGTCTAACCCAATCTGGCAATGAATGACTAAACCAGTTGTCCACCATAAAAGTTCAAGTCTGCATCCTTTGCACGTCAGGAGAGACGAGGTTAAATGCAGGATAATAAGACCCATTACTGGAAAGATATAAAATATGTATTTATTTATTTTCCCACAATGCTATTATCCTTTAATAGAAAAAGCGGGATGAAGAACATTTTGCTTGCTGAGATGTTCCGATTAACAGAAGACCCCAGAAAATTAATGTCCTGCAGCATCATTAAAAAATGCAAATATTCAAAACATTTTACACAAAATAATATCCTTCAAGCAAACCTGATGGGGTACGAGGTGATCATAACCCATTGTACTTCCTGAGGCACAACATGCCATAGAAACAATAGTTGAACTGGGAAGAGCATCTTGAGCAGAACGATGCTGTAAAAACAGAATGGAAGAAATTATGCATAATCAAGATTAATAGACATTTTGATGCGAGTGAAAATTCATACATGTAGTTTGCATGTCAATTCTCAATTTATCTTTTCATTCTCTTTTTTTAAACCAATCCTCTCCAACATTAAAAATAATGTCCTAGTAGTTTTAACAACAGAGTAGTGAACTCCATATTAGAACAGTGAGTTTGATTCCCAATCTCAACTCATCAATACTTCGTGATCTCCACCAGTTCTTACCCATATACAAGATTCAATGGTTAATAATGCCATTTTTGAGGGAATAAAAATTAAAGGACTCGCATCATTTCAAAAGACACACGATTACACAAACCCGATGCCTGCAGTCCGGGTGCCCTGCTCCTTTACAGGAAGATGGATGTAGTAGTGAAATAGTTATTGGGTAAAAATGAACAATATTAAAGATTTCTAAATTAACCAGCTAAAACAGAGGAACTTAAACATTCAGATACTACTTTATACCAATCTACATGTGTTGTAAAACATGCGTTTGACTGATGGGTTCACCACGCTAGTAGTATGCAGGATTTTTTAATAGACACACTATACAAAAATATTCAGCTCTTTACAATCTTGGGACAGGAAAGCTACAACAAGAACTTTTGTGTTCTCCACGCAGAATGTTTGGTTATAAACATTAAGGATAAATGTTAATGATATGCTGTACCTGAATCAAGGACTCGTTATCATGGGTAACATCCATAAACAAAGCATGAGCAATTTTGGGTAACAGAGGCCTTACAGATGGCTGTGCAAAAGATCCAACAGGAACCCCTCCAAAACGGTAAACCAGCCTCCCTTCCTCGTGGCTGTCACCTGCACTCATTGCCTCTGTAGCACACAACACACAGAAAAAGTGTGAAATTTCATTATACAGTAAATATTAAAAATGTTTCGCTAAAATGTTCTAAACAAAATTCAGCACATTATCCTTCTTTCTTGAAATTTATTGCCTATTCCTAAATATCAGTGGAGATTTCATGCAAAAATCAGAGTACAGCAGTCATTGAGAGCAAACTATAAATATTAGTATTAGACTAATTTAACAGGAATACTTTATTTTATGCAGTTACAAATAGAATAAACAAAGTTCCCTAAGCAATAATTTAACGAAATTTAATTTAGTAAATCTGGGTGGGTGGGATCGGGGGGGAAAGAGGGATGAAAAACTAGTGCAACTATATAAAGCAACTCACTGAAATCAATGGTCCATAGCTCTCCACTCTACTAATGGTAAGTGACACCAAAATAAAGAAAACCAGGGGTGTTGTGCATTGAATTCAATGTATTTTAAGGATGAGTGAATTAGCTTGGGTTTGATAACTCATTTTGGCTCAATTTAAATCACCCACACAGCTAGCGCAATATACAAACCCAGGACATCTCACTACTAACTCCAAGGCGATGTGTTAAGGCATCTCAAAATGACCTACTGAACCAAGTTGCCAGATATATGCGGTCCCTGACATGCTACCCAGCCACCTTGGACACATGTTCCCAAAGGCTTTTCACTCATCAGCACTTTAATTTGACCAGGAATGTGTGCAATGCGCTGGTGCTCTGTGTTTCTGCCCACCTGACTCTGGAGGGAGATAACAGATGGAACAATAACCAGCCAGTCTTAGTGAAAACATGCTTTACTTCATGGCACTGTTTAAAGTTAGATTCTGAATTAAAGTGAAGTGATTAAAGTGCACTTTGATTGCCAGATCAGCTGTTTACTCTACCAGCTGGCAACTTCCTCCATGGTCAGGCAGTCAAAGAGCATCTTTTCCATGTTCTTGATTAAAAAAGTGAAGTGCTAGTCAGTGGAGAAACAGCTGAAAAAAAGTCTACAGGGCATTGGGACTCAGGAAGTTGGGCAGTCTTTGCATACATTTGCTACAGCATAACAAGAGTTTTTGTTCCATCGGATGTGCACTTCAGTAGAGCAGGGATGTACTATACACACAACTAGCACCTGCATCCAACACTAACCTGGGATCCAAAATCCAGCCAACCTGCCTCATTATATATAACGGTCTCCCTCGAGAAACATCCATTTTCTTTCATTCCCATTGCCAAGATATCTTGCCTCTTCTCTAGCAAACAACTTGCATTTATATATTTAACACCAAATGTAAATCAATTTTGTAAAATTTGGCCCTTTTACAAGTCACTTAAAGCTTCCTGTTTGGGTAGTTTCCTTCCATGCTCACAGTAGCTCCTCAGGATTCATCGCCTCTCTGAGTCTTGTGGCTCTACCCAGCCTCTGAATACTTCTACAGCATTGGCCTGGCAGCCCTCTGTGCTGTTCATTCCTTGGCAACCCCACAAGCTACCCCTTTCTCCCCAGCTTTGCAGACCCCCCCCCCCCACCCCATGTAGATATTTCACCCTGCAGAACACTCCTCAGCCAACCTCACCCCCAGGCAGCTGCTTTTTGGGACCCTGGGTCCAATGCCCAGCATCCCTCCACCCAGTTGACCTCCCACAGTTGCAAACCAGCCCCCACCCCCCCAATCTCTGTTTTTTTGGGTTTGGGTCCTGATTCTCAACTAGTCACTAGCCACACCCATCCCTCTCCTCCTCATCTAGTCATGTTCCTCTTCTCTCCTCCTACCCTTTCACCCTCACCTCCCCTCTTGCCTCTCACTTCGCAGATCTGCTTCCGGCCCTACCTCCTTCCCCACCTTAGTTCAATTATACTCCTGCCCTCTAGCTCTGCTTGACCGGAATAGCTCTCTTGGTTTCAACTCCCTGTGAGAAACACCATAGGAGATAACCCAGTAAACTGATATGCGTATATAGCAAAATCTCCTTTTAGGAAACAAATGGATTATTGAACTGAACATTCAATAGTGTTTAACAGATGGCCGCATATAGTGGCACCGCTATTTCCACCCCAAATGGGAGATGATTGGGTTTTAACAGATAGCAGTTTTCATAATAAATACAATACACAACTCAAGCACACACCGCTTACAAAAATAATAATCCATCACCATATTAGTAGACTGTATTCAGAAAATTATCATGCCTACCTCGTACTAAGGAACTTATGCCCAGTTTAGTCACAAAGACATTATCCGTCTCCTCACTTCCAGTGAACAGTTCTGCCACTACATACAAATTAGGTCGCATTCTTCTGGCAGTGTCCAGCATATACTGCAGGTGAGAAAGCAAGAACCAAGGGAAGGGGATAAAGAAATAGGAAGCAAGGCAAAAATCAAAGACCCAAACTGGGCAAAAGGGGAGATCAAGACGAAAGCCATGCAGAAAAATGAAATAATTAGCAAAATGAAAATAAAATTTTGCCAGGTTAGTGGGATGTTGGAGAAATGGAAAGCAAAAAGTGTTAGAGGAGAACAAATGGCAAAATTAAATAAATCCCAAGTGTAAAAAGGAAAGCAGAAGATTTCATAAGTCAGAAATAGAATGATGGGAAGAAAAAAAGAACAATTTCAGTTACATGCTCTTTAAGGTTATTTCACATTTTCTGAAGTCAGGTCTTTTCAAGCACCTCAAATGAGCCTGGTAATTCCCCAGACAGTTGACAAAGATATTGAAGAGCTCTGCTGTCATGCACATATTTGGCCTAACTGATCTAGTCACCGCCAGCATCTTCTACAGATAATACAGCTCAATAACCTCTTCTGCAAAAACATTGCTATTTATAACCGTGAATGCCAAAGTTAAAGCCTAGCACTCCATAGCCAAATAAATGAATGTATTAGAAATGCAAGGAAAATGCAAAATAACTTATCTTTAAATTGCAGTTCAGCACTAGTAACTTTAAAAAAAAGGGCAAAAATAGTGATAAAAAGTTTGAAATGGAGCATACATATTGTAAGTCAATAATATCGAAGGTGCAATAAAGAAATGAAAAGATCTATATATACTTCTTTTGTGGTAGTTTTAAAGAAAAAAATTTAAGTGTCATCATTATGAACTCGTTTTAAAAAGGTTTGTGATCAATTTGATTAGGACGAATGATGGAACTGGTTTGCAGTTGTCACTAAACCTGACAATTCAAGAGAACTGGCTTATAAGCTGCAGTTCCAATTCCACTGGTATTCAGTGGTACACTCTATTAATGGACAAAAACTCTTTCCCTAATTTTGCCTTCCTTTCATCGTCCGGCTTGGCAACTCCAATCAGTTTTGTTGGCAAGTCCATCGTTTTAACTATAAATCATACAGCACAGAAGGCAGCCATTCGGCCCATCATCTCTTTGAAAGAGCCATCCAATTAGTCCCACTCTCCTGCTCTTTCCCATAGCTATGCACATTTCTCCAAATCAATTACCTTTTGAACAAAAAAGGTACAGATGACAGCACAAACTCTAGCCTGAATAGGGTTTTACTTCAGTACAGAAATTGAACCAGAATGCTCAAGTCATCAACCAAATGGTATTCACATTTTCATCGAGGTGGAAACTAAAATGAATTCTCAGAAGTTTTGATTTGCAGTATGAATGAGAATACTTGCCTAGTGCTTAATCTGCTATAACATAATTTACTTGAGGTGATCACTTAAGTTCTTATCAAAATTTGCAGCAGTTTCCTTTTATACTTCTAAATTAAAATTTTACACAGCAACAGTAATTTGCTAATCCAAATTAAGGCTTTCAACATCGTGATTGTACCTACTGTATGACAACTTTAAAGAAAAGACATGCCCCCCCCACACGATAATTAATAAATGGATAGGATATTGATAAATGACTGGATCTAACTGAGCAACATGAGTAAGTCAGTCAAGGGTACATTATAATCCCCAGTTGTACAATGGAAACCACTAAAGTACTGCATAATCTGGTCAGGTCATTGCAGTTATTTATTGAAAAAAAAACATCTTTAAGGTAGGGGTATGCAACCTGTGGCTGCAAGGCCATATACAACCTCCTAGCCTTGGTAATCTGACCCACGACATCCAGGGAGACTCTGCCCTATGTGCATTTATATACCTTATTTTGTGAGTCTGGAGGCTTAGACATGGCTGTTTTTAGCACTGTTATCACATTGGTGGATAAATCCTCAATCAGAACACCAGGATTTGTTGGTTTCAGCAACTTCAGATATATGCAAACTAATGTGAACATGGATTTAAACTTTATATGAGGCTCCTAAAGGGTACATGTTACGCATCTATGGGACACACCATGGTAGGCACCTATGCAGCCGAAAGTGACGTGGACACTCTTGCTTTAAAGAGCCCTTAGAAGCCTAAATGAATTGGCCGATATAGCACAATGCAGGCAAAATTGTGCTGACCATGCAGAATTGGCCAGTTTTGTAGTTGGAAAGCCACTTTGTGGAATTCCTGAAGGATGTCCTGACTAATAATAGTGAGTGACGATACAGGGCCAGTATGTGCGCATTGGCAATTGAAAATGAATTCTATTCTAAATTAGAGCTGGAAACATCTTTGAATGAGATCTATTAATCCTAACATGCATGTTAGAACACTTCCTAAAAACAAAACTAATGGACAGGAGAAAGCTTTATCTGTACCTCCGCGACACGAATAGGTGTCGAATGACAGTTGTCTAACCGCACCCCATGGAAGATTTTGGCTGTTATTTCTGTATATTTCTGCATGTGAGCCCAAAGATAAGGGCAGTCTTCTGGCTTCTTTCCATACCGCAGTTTAACACTGTCACCCCAGCAAATCAATTCTCTTCTTAGGTAAACATTAGAACCTATGATGATAAAATCCAATTTGTTAAAATGTATAGTAATTAGACCCATTTGTAAATACCTCAAAAACAATTACAGAATTTATGATAAGAAATACTGCAGTGGCAAACACGGGAGAGTGTAATACAAGAACGTTTAGGATCGTGAAACATGAAAAGGTCATTAGGCTAAATACACCTACCCCTTCTGGGATAATACATCATACCATCTCATTATATCCTTCAGGAGGATCATGTATTAAAGTAAATCTGCAGGATTTAATGAGATTGCTAATGCAATAAAGTGACAAGTTAAAAAAATGAAATTTCCAAGAGGATTTTCTAAAGCAACCATTTAGCTGATCTTCATTCACAATAAACACTTTCTTAATGCAATTGGGTAACAAAGTCTAATTTGGATAACTAGGGTTTACACCACATCTTACTTAAGCAATCACCTTTCTGCAAGAGACAGCAGGTCATAGGATAGGACTGAGCTGATGGCTAAATAGATGGCCTTTTAATTTAGACTATCCATCTTCAATTAAACTACTGAATGAATTCAAATTAAATACCATCAATTATTTATTAAAACAAAGTTAAAAAAGTTTAGAAAATCTGTTGATTATACAGGAATAATAATCTGCAAAGACAGAAATGTCATCTACTGAAGCAGTTCTGGTGAATTTAAGGCAAATTTCTTCAGTGGCTTTAGGAGGGTTCAATTTTTTAGTATTTTGGCCAACACCAGCAATAACAACACTACTGCGTTCCAAATTAATGTGGAAAGCATTACGACAGCAAGTGCACCAAGATTTCATTTTGACTTTCGTAATCAATGCAGAACTTTGATAGAATAAGAAGTTATCATGTAGGGATCATTTAAAAAGGTGTAGTCAGGGACAGTAATGTGACGTTGAAAGAGTAGAACAAAGGAACACAGGTTTAAACTGGTAAAAGGCAAATCTAAGACCTATGTTCAGAAGTCCTTCTTCATACGGAGTCAAGAATGGCAGTTCTTCATTGCATACAGAGTGATCAACACAGTAGAGTCCTGAAGGCAAAAACCTTGGAACTATTTAAGAAACAATTGGATGCCTTTGCAGGGACAACACTTGAAGAGTCCTTCTGGATGCATGAACTGAAACAGGCCAAACGACATTTTCGTGCATATTTACCTTGTGACCAAATTCCCCATTTGTTTTTAACCTCCTCACTCCCCCAAAAGCATTTCACAAAATACTTTAGTTTCAGTATTGTCCATCCTGATGCAAATACTAATAATTCACCTGGCTCAGCAAAGTTTCTTAAAGGGTCATCACCCATCACCCAGCCATTATGGGCCATAAAATACACAGCCTTTTCTGGATGATACATCATTGACTCCTCCTTCTCCAAAGGCATCTCTTCAAAATCGTATGTGAAGTAGCTGCACGCAAAGCATATAATTTTTAAAAAGTTAACAGGCCCCACTGGAGTCATTTGAACAGACTGAATATCTATAAAATATACACTGCCTGTAGGACTTACACACTGCACCTTTAATAACATTTGATGGCAATTTCTTTCCAAGATAAAAATTCACTTAACTTTTCTGTTACTGGAACCGGCAAAGCATGCAATGTGCTCATCTAACAGCAAGCCAGAGTACACATGCATTTTACTTTTCTGACTAAATTCTGGCATCAGTTACATATACTGAAATTAGGGACAGTTCTGTGCAGATCCCCCCCCCCCCCAAATTGGGAACTGAGTGGAGACGATGTAAACTCATTTTGTGTACAATCTTTATGACTAGCAGACAAAAAAGACTTGAATCCTGTTAATCCCAGGATCCAAAATTGAAAGTCCAACGTTTACCCACTGTGCCAAGTCTCCTTTGAGAAGGGCATTATCTAACCAACAGGTAAGTACAATGCCAGTACTAGTGACTTTTCAAGCTCATCTATAGCTTAGACCTAGTAATGAACCAGTGACGGAAATTTGCCAGTAGGAAAAAATTGTCTCATTCTTCAAAGAACTTTACATACTAAATGAGCTTGTGTTTAGTTGTTTCCAGTGACCTGTTCTGATGAAGGGTCATCGACCTGAAACGTTAACTCTGTTTCTCTCTCCACAGATGCTGCCTGACCTGCTGAGTATTTCCAGCATTTTCTGTTTTTATTTCAGATTTGAGCCTCCGCAGTATTTTGCTTTTGTAGACCTGTTCACTGTACCTGGTTACTAAAGGATTTGTAGCCTCCGCAGTATTTTGATTTTGTAGACCTGTTCACTGTACCTGGTTACTAAAGGATGTTTTGTTGTTACAGATCCAAGTTTGGGGCCATGGTCTGACAAGCGCTCATAAGTTACAGTCTCCAATGTGCAGTTCACAGCCTGAAAGTACATAACTCTGTATTAAACTGCTTGATGACGATAAAAAGGACACGTTAGCTGTTTTGAAAAATATATTAAGTTCACTCAAGGAATGCAGGACAGGGGCAAACTCAAATAAAACCTGCCTGCTCCTGATGACGATGCATTTCCTGCTGGCGTTCCATATTTAACTCTTCCAATCTTGCACGGAGCTGGCTGCAGCATTCTTCTACCGCTTCAGGACTATTACTTTAAAAAGAAAATTCAAAGAAACTATCAACAATTTCCAGAGTAATCCTCACATTTGGTAACCAGGGAACATGTATTTCTATAGCACCTTTCATGATCTCGGGACGTCCCAAAGCACTTTACAGCCAATGAAGAACTTTGAAATTTGTAATGTAGGGAAATGCAGCCGCCAAATTGTACACAGCAGGTTCCCACAAACAGCAATGTGACAATGTCTAGATAATCTCTTTTTAGTGATATTGGCCAGGATACCGAAAGAACTCACTGAATCGTGCTATTGGATCTTATATGTCCACTGGAGAGGGCAGATGGATCCACTTCGGACCCAGCACCTTGCTCTCCTTTAGCTTAACTAACTACTGTTAAACATTCCATTTATTTATGATAACATCTCTCATCTCAGGCAAGTTTAATTTTTCTTTCTTTTAGAGCCAACAGAAAACTATTAACACATTATAGAAAGGCTACTTCAGGTGAGTTCTCCATGAACATGGTGATAATGAGCTGCATCAGCTTTTTTTTAATATATGACTGATTATTAATTCGATAATTTTTAGCATTAAGTACTGAATTGCAGCAATCACAAAATCAAGTTATTAAAAGGAGCAGATCTTCATTTCATCTGGAATTTACAACTTGCTTGTTCAGTTAACTTGTTAGCTATTGTCCAACCTGTTGGAATGGATGTAAAAATAAAAATTCCTGTAATCCAGTATACAATCTTTGCAATTACAATTTGACACTTCAGTTTTCTGCTTTTAAACCATTTACCACAGAAGAGACTAACATGTGACCAATTATATGTTGTGGGAGTTTAGAGAAATGTTTATATAAAATAAAAGGTACAGGAAACTTTCGATTTACCGGCACCTAAATAACCGGAAATCTCGGTTAACCGGCAAAATTCAGGAGTAGGTTTTACTTCATATTGGTATTTGCTTTCTTCCATCTGTGCTGTGCAAGGGTGTGGCTGCAGCTGTTGCTAAGCTACAGAGACGCTTGAAACTTGTGTTCATTGTTCTACAGTTGTTGCTAAGCAACAGGGTTTGCTGCTTTATATGGAGCTGTCAGCTCTCCCCATCTTTTACTATAGCGTTCGGTTATCCGGAATTTTTGATGAACCGGCACCACGTCGGTCCCATCCGTGCCAGATAAAAAAAAGTTTCCTGTATTATTCAATTTATTTAAAATCAAAATCATTGTTAATGAGTGTACATTTTACACCATTCTATTCAGTTCAATCTAATGGACTAAAATTTACTTGCATAAATGCTAGTAATATGAAATGATACTCAGGGACTTGACTTAAAAAAAAATTAAACAAGTACATTTTACATACCTCACATACATGAAATTATAAAGGCACACATGCTGAGTGGAATATATTTTAATAAGCATTTGATATAAATTTTGGAAAACTGACAGATTCACTATTTTACCAGGTCAGAAGATTATGGCCTGTATTTTCCGATGCCTACGGGTGTGTACGAGCTGTGTACACACCCGTAGGGACATTGGAAATGCCAGTTTCAGGCATGTGAAGCGCATTCGCTGAAAACCAGCACTTCCGATCTGTCAAAGGTTGGACGCCTGCCCTGGAGAAGGGCCTTGGCAGGTGGAGTTCCGCTTTCTGCAGAACCTCTGCCCCCTGAAAACCTTTAAAAATCTTACGCTTGGTAAAAGAGTTTAAAAAAGTAAAAAATAATGTTTTATCCCCACTCATTTATAATTTTAAAAATACTTTTAAAAAAGGTAAGCTTATTTTTAGCCCCATAAAAACTTTAATTTTTTTTTTCAAATAATTAAATTTGTTTAAATATTTAATTTAATGTAATTTTAACTCATTTTTAAAACGTGATTGTTTTTTAAAAATGTATTTAATGTTTTAGTGTCTTTTTGGGGTGATCTCCATTCATACTTTTGACAGGTCTATCTGTCAAAAGTATGAAGGGGGATTCCCTTCTTTCATTTGACTCACCTGGCCCACGTGATCCCAGGGACGCTTGCGAACCACACGCGCCCCTGGCATACGTAGGCCCTGCGCATTGACTGTGGAGAGGCCCAGGAGCGGAAGTGTCCGGACCTCGGGAGCCCTCAGTTAAGTTCATAGATTTTTTTCTGATAGCAGGCATCCGCACACAGGAAGCCTGCTATCGTAAATTACGGGCCAACAAGATAGGAGCAGCTCCATATCCTACTGGCAACACAAACATATGGATCAGAGGATTTACAAATGCTCTGGGCAGCAATGGAGTAATTAACACCCCATCTGAAAAAAGAACTATACAATCTACGCTTAATTTGAAGTTACTGATTTTGAATTATCTATTAAAAAAAAAAAATCCCCCCCCAGAGCAAACAAGAACCTCCTGCGCAGTTTATTTAAATTGCACAATTGAAACTACTGGATAATTTAAAACATCTTGAACAAAAAACAACTCTTAACAGGAGTAGACTGTAATCTATTTCCTCCTATAGCCGTGCTAATTTCTACTGAAGTATATTTTGTATAACTCACCCGCGAGGTACAAACGTTTTCAGTAATGCGCTCACATTGACAACGCAGCCATATCTCTTAAATTCAGGGTCCTGGATAATCCTAAGAGGCAGTTTGCTCTCACACTTTTTCTTCTCGCCTTAAACAGAAACAAAAGAGCCTTTACAACTGTTAGCTTTAGAAACTTTAAGATTAAAAAAAAGTCGACAAATTCTCATACGTGCAAATATTCTTGGTGTCTCAAAGCAAACAACGCACTGTACAAAATAAATGTTGTTGTAGTGTACCATGTTGGAGTATGTCCCGGAAGTCTTCAACAATTTTGTCAACATTCACTTGATAGAATTCCCATAACCGCAGTTTAGGGTAGATTTCATCCCACATGATTGCGCGAATAGGCTGTCAAAAAAATAAAACATAAGTTACATCCTCTGTCAGAGATTTACATAGAATGTACAGCACAGTTACATCCTCTGTCAGAGATTTACATAGAATTACGTAGAATGTACAGCACAGAAACAGGCCCTTCAGTCCATCTGGTCTGTGCTGGTGTTTATGCTGCACACGAGCCTCCTCCCTACTTCATCTCACCCGATCAACATATCCTTCTATTCCTTTCTCCCTCACATATTTATCCAGCTTCCCCTTAAATGCATCTATGCTGTTCGCCATAACGACTCCTTGTGGTAGTGAGTTCCACATTCTAACCACTCTCTGGATAAAGAAGTTTCTCCTGAATTCCCGATCTGATTTCTTAGTGACTATCTTGTATTTATGGCCCCTAGTTTTGGACACCCCCACAAGTGGAAACATCTTCTCTACATATAGATATGTAAATATTATTTCAGATTTTCAGCATCCACAGTATTGCACTTTTGTAAATATTAGCTGTACATGGTGAACACTTATACACACTATTACTGCTTATTTTTAAAAATTCAATCCTCTGCTTTACACAAAATGTTTTTATAATTTAATTATCACCTTCCACACCTTCTCAACCTGTAACCAACAGGATGTTAAATATTCAACTACTAAATTCGGAAGTAAATTCTCTGCTGCACTCAATTTACATAATTAAAAAAACAGGTTGGGGTTCTTCTGATTGCTCTGATGTAAAATCTTAGTCTGAGCCACACAGATCAGGAAGGTCCCAAATTCAATCCTAGTCTGTGTTGAGTTAGCTAACCTCAACCATGGCAGGGATGCTAAAACAGGCTGTAGCACTCCTAGGTTAGGCAACATAAAATCAGCCCCCGCACCCCCACCACCACTCACTCTCCCTTCCCCCCCCCCCAATTGTTATGCAGTCGCTCCTACTAGAAATGCGCGGGTGATCCAAGGTGACAACAGGATCAAATCCAACATCCTTCTCATTTAATAGCCTGTCTGCACTCAGTGTTGAGGCTCACACATATATTAATAGCCACTTGAGTGAAGTTCTGATGAAGTCATCGACCTGAAACATTAACTCTGTTTCTCTCTCCACAGATGCTGCCTGACCTGCTGAGTATTTCCAGCATTTTCTGTTTTTATTTCAGATTTCCAGCATCCGCAGTATTTTGCTTTTGTATGGGTGAGATACCGGCCTGAAAAGAGTCAAAATCTTTGGAAGAGGAAGAGAGTAAACTCGAAACAAAAAGATGCATACATTTATGTTGAAAGATATTTTGTAAATTAAAATTACTTAACTGGCTTCAGGGGTTTTTTTTGGACTTTATGGGAGGAGTGGGTGAAGGAGCAAAGGAAAGGTGCAGAGAAGAAACATTATCTTGTACTTACATTAAGGTGGCTTTCATTTTCAATAAGAGCAGGTAGTCCTCTATCCTGATATTTTCCTTTAGCCACATCAGAAGACAAATGCCACAAGGCTCGGTCTAAAAGCCAGGCAGGTTTCAAATGAGGGGAATTTAAAATGTTGTAGGAACATTCTGGGTGTTTCTGCAGCCAGCCGCTGTTGGCAGCTAGTGAGGAAAGGGGAAGAAAAATGTATAACCAAACGTTCACCATTTCTTATAAAAATTAGATGGAGACAAAAAAGGTGTATATCACCAACTATACTTGCAAATAATACACTTTTTCTAACTCTTGTAAGCACTATTTCATAACTTAAGATATTCTAAAGTTTTGCAAATTAAACTAGATATTAAATTCAACCACAACCTATTCCCCATGTTTGAGATATTCCAACAATTTGTGTCACTATTTCTAGGACCATTTCGAGCCCAGCAAGTCTACTTTCCTCGATATTTAGCTAAGTTAAATTGTGGAAAGGAATAACTAGTTGTCTCAAAATGTCAAAGTCAGGATGACCAGCTTTGTTTTACAGAACCGTCACAACAACATTTAAACAAAAAAAAACAACTCGGGTACCTAAGATACACATTAGCATGGTATCATGCTATGACAAAGAGATCTCTACCTTTGAAAATACTACAACAACAACTTGCATTTATATAGCACCTTTAATGTAGTAAGATGTCCCAAGGCACTTCATAGGAGCGTTATCAAATTAAATCCGACACCAAACCACAAGGAGATATTAAGACAGGTGACGAGGTAGGTTTTAAGGAGGAAAGCGAGGTGGAGACATATAGGGAGGGAATTCCAGAGCTTAGGGCCTAGGCAACTGAAGCCAATGGTGGAGCCATGAAAATTGGGGATGTGCAACAGGCCAGAATTAGAGAAATGCAGAGATGTCGGAGGTTTGTAAGACAGGACATCTTAAAACCAGAGAGTGGTGAACCTGTGGAATTCTCTGCCACAGAGGGTGGTGGAGGCCAGTTCATTAAATATATTCAAGAAAGAGTTGGATATATTTCTTAAGGCTAAAGGGATCAAGGGATATGGGGAGAAGGCAGGGACAGGGTACTGAATTTGAATGATCAGCCATGATCTAATTGAATGGCAGAGCAGGCTCGAAGGGCCGAATGGCCTACTCCTATCTTCCATGTTTCTATGTATTTTAAAAGATAGTGAATTGCATGTTATGCCGTTGAACATTGTGTGTGTGTGTGTGTGTGTGTGTGTGTGTGTGTGTGTATCAGCTTCCATAAGCATGAAGTAATTACTCTGAAATGCGATTTGTAAATTTGCTGAACTCTAGAGAAATTCCCAAGGGCTGGAAAGAAATTAACATCCATCCATAATCTAAAAAAAGGGTGAAGACATATTTGGAGACTCTATGCTAATAAATTTATCAGTTGTAGGGAAAGGGAGGCACCTGATTTATGGAATAAGTTACCAGGGTAGACCAGTATATATCTCACTTTTCTACAGAAAAAAGACAGCACAATTTGCTGCTGTAGTTTTACCTAAACGTTATTTTTCCCTCCCCCTTCTGGTGTGTCTAATACTTTTGTCATAATGTGATAATTAATAGCAATTTTAAAACAAAATGCACCGTACAAAATCTTTAAACGGACCAAACTAGAAAGATATTAGGTTAACTGTAAATGGTTACTGTCTTTGCTACCAGGCAGAATTATATTCTTAATGCAACAACTGCTAAGCTTTATTACCAAGTTTATAATATTACAAATGAATTGATCTTTCAGATCTTGGCAGTGGCCAACTACATTAACAAGAAAATGAAGTACAAGGCTCAAAAAATTAAACTGCAAATATTTCCTGTACAGTTCATCAGAAGAAACTAGAATTACTGAGAATACTAATTCAGTAGAGAAAAACCTGCGTCATTGCACAACTAAATTATTCTTGGCCATCTGAAGATCAGTTCTAACTTGGCATTTAAAAAGCAGAGTGTCAAATTAATGTGGCACCCTGACCTTTACAAAAATAAAACAAGCAAGTACTGGCAGTCTCGAACATCTCCGTGTACAGTACAGCTACTCAATCATTGCTTTTTAAATAGATGACATTCCACCTTTGACATTTTTAAGCCATCTCCTGCGTAAGACCACTTCAAACCCAATTATTAAATGAAAGCTTCAAGTCCCTTTTTATAATTTAATTGTAAAGTTGCATTTGTTTTGAAAGGTCATTTCAGAAAATAGTGATGTTATTTAATCCAATGTTCAAGCGCCCTCATCCTAGTGATAAGTTAACTTAGCAATAACTAGCCGTAAGTATCTAATCTTGTTTATTGTATTCAAATTAGTGCACCCTGACCAAAAGCCACAATCTCTCGGGCAAGTATTAACTGATTTATTTTGTTTATGTAACTGGATTGCAGTCGTTAAGTAGACTTGACAGGATTCAAGGAGATACATTGCAAGTCGGTATATCTTTGAAAATGATTATGTTAAGGCATCAAAAGGATTGGATGGGATCACAAGTCACTCAACAAAAGCTTAAACATTTCCAAGACTTTCCTCTCTCCCTTCACACTAATGCTGAGGTAGAATCTGGTTCAAAGAGTAGTGAGTTAGTTATTTAGCAGCCTGGGCTATTATCTAGTGCTTGTGGAAGTGTCAGCCTTGACTCTTTTACCCCAGAGTCAGAAAGTTGTGGGTTCAAGCCCCACTCCAAAGACGTGACCACATAATCTAGGATGCAGTTCAGTGCAGTACTGAGGGAGTGCTGCACTGTCGGAGGTGCTGCCTTTCAGATGCGGCGTTAAACCGAAGTGCTGTTTGCACTCTCAGGTGGGCGTAAAAGATCCTATGGCACTATTCGAAGAGGAGCAGGGGCGTTCTCCCCAGTGTCCTGACCCCAACATTCACCCATCATCCAACATCACTGAAATAAATGACCAGATAATGTTTTATTCATGTTTGTGTGAAAATTGCTTACCACGTTTCCTACATTACAACAGGATTACACTTCAAAAAGTACTTAATTGGCTTTAAAGCACTTTGGGACATCCTGAGGTCATGAAAGGCACTATATGAATGCAAGTCTTTATTTATTTAAAGAGATTGGTTGTGCAATCAAATTAAGGTGTTAGTGTTTTGCAGACAAGGCACTTTAAATACTACTACAACCCTTGGATTTTTGCAGCCCAGATTTATTACATACATAGGATATACGGCACAAACAGGCAATTCAGCCCAACCAGTCCATGCCAGTGTCTATGCTCCACTCGAGCCTCCTCCTGTCTTTTTTCATCTAAATCTAACAGCATAGCCCTCTATTCCCTTCTCCCTCATATGTTTGTCTAGCCTCCCCTTAAATGCATCTATACTATTCGCTTCAACCACTCCCTGTGGTAGCGAGTTCCACATTCTCACCACTCTCTGGGTAAAGAAGTTTCTTCTGAAATCCCTATTGGCTTCCTTGGTGACTATCTTATGTTGATGGCCTCTAGTTATGCTCTTCTCCACAAGTGGAAACATTCTCTCTGTATCCACTCTATCAAAATCTCTCAATTTTATAAACATCTATTAGGTCACCCCTGCGCCTTCTTTTTTCAAGAGAAAACGAGACCCAGCCTGTTCATCCTTTCCTGATAGGTATACCCTCACATTTCTGGTATCATCCCTGTAAATCATCTCTGCATCCTCTCCAGTGCCTCTATATCCTTTTAATAATATGGCAACCAGAACTGCATGTAGTGCTCCAAGTGTGGTCTAACCAAGGTTCAATACAGGTTTAGCATAACTTTCCTACTTTTCAATTCTATCCCTCTAGAAATAAACCCTAGTGCTTGATTTGCATTGTAATGGCCTTGCTGACCTGTGGCGCAACTTTTAGTGATCTGTGTAATTGTACTCCGAGATCCCTTTGTTCCTCTATCCCACCTAGACTCGCACGCTCCAAGTGATAAGTGACCTCCCTATTCTTCCTATCAAAATGCAATACCTCACATTTGTCTGAGTTGAACTTCATTTGACAATTATATGCCCATTCTGCAAGTTTATTAATGTCCTCCTGTAATTTGTTGCAGTCCTCCTCAGTATTGACTATCCCCCCCAATTTGGTATCATCCACAAATTTAGAAATTGTGTTTTTGATTCCAAAGTCTAAATCGTTAATATAAATTGTGAACAGCAGTGGTCCCAGCACTGATCCTTGTGGAACACCATTACCCACCTTCTGCCACTCTGAATAGCTACCCTTTACCCCTACTCTCTGCTTTCTGTCTTGAAGCTAGCCAGCAATCCATTCTGCTACTTGTCCCCTGATTCCGCATTCCCTGACTTTATTCATTAGTCTATTATGGGGTACCTTATCAAAGACCTTTTGAAAATCTAGATAAATTACATTTTCAAAAAATTCAATTACGTTAGTCAAGCAAGATTTTCCCTTTTGAAATCCACGCTGACTATTCATTATTATACTTTTCGTTGCTAGATGTTCTTCTATTCTCTCCTTTAGTAGGGATTCCATTATTTTTTCTACCACCGATGTTAAGCTGATTGGTCTATAATACCCTCGAAATGTTCTATCCCCCTTCTTAAAGATAGGTATTATGTTAGCTATCCGCCAGTCCCCTGGCACTATACCTTATTCTAACGAATTATTAAATATGTGTAGTAATGCCTCTATCTCTTCCCTAGATTCTTTTAAAATGTGTGGATGCAATCCATCTGGACCAGGGGTTTTATCCTCTTTGAGTTTGACTAGTTTATTTAATAATATCCCCTTTTTAAAAAATTTTAAATGTACTTATCCCATTACTCACCTCATCATCCAATGTCATGTCCATCTGTTCTATTTCCCTGGTAAATACCAAAGCAAAATAATGATTTAATATTTCTCCCATTTCCCTATCGTTACCTGTGGTATTGTCCTGTCTATCTCTTAAATGACCCTATTCTCATCCCAACATTCCTTTTTTTATTGATGTGCCTATTTTGTTTTATGTTCCTTGATAATTTAATTTCATAGCTCCTCTTTGCCTTCCTAATTGTTTTTTGACTTCTCTCCTAATCCCTTCGTATTCTCTCTCATGATGCACTCCTCTGCTGTCTATGTACTTAATGTATACCTCTTTCCTTACCCTCAATTGTTTCCTTATGTCTTTATTCATCCATGGAGTCTCATTAGTGTTGAGTTTGTTCTTTCCTTTTGGCGGAATATATTTTCCTGCACTCCGTTGAACACCATTTTAAATGTTTCCCATTGTCGTTCTACATCGTTGTTTGCCAATATTGTTGCTCATTTTATCTTCCCAAGTTCTATTCTCAGCCCCTCAATCAACTTTTCTCCAATCTATTAATTTGTTTTTTGCATTCTTACATAGAAACATAGAAGATAGGAGCAGGAGTAGGCCATTCGGCCCCTCGAGCCTGCTCCGCCATTCAATGAGATCATGGCTGATCATCCAAATTCAGTACCCTGTCCCTGCCTTCTCCCCATATCCCTTTAGCCTTAAGAAATATATCCAACTCCTTCTTGAATATATTTAATGAACTGGCCTCCACCACCCTCTGTGGCAGAGAATTCCACAGCTTCACCACTCTCTGGGTGAAGAAATTCCTCCTCATCTCAGTCGTAAATGGCTTACCCCTTACCCTTAGACTATGACCCCTGGTTCTGGACTCCCCGGCCATCGGAAACATCCATCCTGCATCTAGTCTGTCCAGGCCTGACAGAATTTTATAGGTTTCGATGAGATCCCCTCTCAATCTTCTAAACTCCAGTGAGTATAAGCCCAATCGACACAATCTCTCCTCATACGTCATTCCTGCCATCCCAGGTATCAGCCTGGTGAATCTTCGCTGCACTCCTTCCATGGCAAGAACGTCCTTCCTCAGATAAGGTGACCAAAACTGCACACAATACTCAAGGTGCGGTCTCACCAAGGCCCTGTACAATTGCAGCAAGACATCCTTGTTCCTGTACTTGAACCCTCTTGCTATGAAGGCCAACATACCATTTGCCTTCTTAACCGCCTGCTGCACCTGCATGCTTACCTTCAGTGACTGGTGCACAAGAACACCCAGGTCTCTTTGCACTTCCCCTTCTCCCAATCTATTGCCACTCAAATAATAATCTGCCTTCCTGTTTTTGCCACCAAAGTGGATAACCTCACATTTATCCACATTATAGTGCATTTGCCATGTTTCTGCCCAATCACCCAACCTGTCCAAATCGTACTGGAGTTTCACGACATCCTCCTCACAGCATACCCTCCCACCCAGCTTTGTGTCGTCTGCAAACTTGGAGATATTACATCTAGTTCCCTCGTCCAGATCATTAATATATATTGTGAATAGCTGGGGTCCAAGGACCGATCCTTGCGGTACCCCACAAGTCACTGCCTGCCACTCGGAAAATGACCCGTTTATTCCAACTCTTTGCTTTCTATCCGCCAACCAGTTCTCTATCCAAGTCAGTACCTTGCCCCCAATCCCATGTGCCTTAATTTTACACGCTAATCTCTTATGCGGGACCTTATCGAAAGCCTTCTGAAAGTCCAAATACACCACATCCACTGGTTCTCCCATATCTATTTTACCAGTTACATCCTCAAAAAATTGCCGTAGATTAGTCAAACATGATTTACCTTTTGTAAATCCATGTTGACTTTGTCATTCTTATGTCCTTCTCTATTGTCATCTTAAAGCGTATATTATGGTCACTGTACTAGGCCTAATAGCTGGGAACTGGTACATCAAAGCAAAATAACTATTTTATAATGTTGCTGGAATTTTTCCATTAATTCAGTACCTGTATGATTGTAGACCACATCTGTAATGCAGAGTACATTCCATTCCTTCTTTAATTTCTCCACTAGCCGTGCAACATCATTCCAGTTATGAGTTTTATCAGGCCGAGAAAAATCAGGGTTCAGTTCCAATTGGTCAGCTAACGAATAGCATGATCTGGACAATCCAAGAGTTTGTAATGGGGTAAAATGTATCATATTATAGCCTGTCAAAAAGAAAAATAAGTTAGTACTCATTTGTGTGTTCAAATGCATTAAAACGTAGCACTTAGGTCAGTAATATTAATTTCCTAACTATAACTGAGGTTTGATTTTGAACAAAGTTTTCTAAACTGCATAAGTTTGGTTTTCTTTATATATCAAAGAAAGAACATGCATTTATATAGCACCTTTCCTGTCTCAGGACAACCCAGCCAGTAGTCAATGGTCTTATATAGGCAAACATGACAGCCAAATCCCACAAACAGCATACAAGATGTGGCTAGTTAATCTGTTTTGGTGGTGCTGTTAATTAATGAAGGATTATGTTGACTAGAAGCTCCCTAGTTTTCTTCAAATAAGTGCCATAGGACCCCCTATTTCTACCTGAATAGGCAGATGGAAACTTGATTTAATGTCTCACCCAAAAGGCCTAGAAATTGGCCTCCTTAGCACCTCCCATTATCGCCTCCTTCGCCTGGAGATCATGATGTCATCGCCGTGCGCATTGCCCCGATCCTGAACTTCGGTTCCACCCCCTGCCACACTGCAAGGCGAAAACACCGGCAGCTGCAGGACGCGTTCATTGGGAGGCCGGGCGCTTCGGGGCGAAACTTAAGGAGGTGGCCGAGGTAAGTAAAAAAAAGTGAAATGCTGTTTTTTAAAAAAATTTCTTCGCCAGCGATTGATCAGCCCGGCACTCTGCTGCAATGCATCGGGTTGATCAGGCCAGATCGCGGCTGCCGTTGGGGACCAGGTAAGTTTTCCCCTTGCAGAGCCTGCAGCGATATGGCCCTTCCCTTTTAAGCACTCCACTTCCTTCCTGGAGCGCAAACCCCGAATTTTTTTAAAGTTAAAAAACATTAGCTCCTGGCGCTAATTTTTTCAGCTTTTAAAAGTTAGTGCCGCAAACAGGACAATAATAAATTTCTCCCCCTCTGACTTTGTACTGTTTTGAAGTGTCACCCTAGATTACATGCTGCAGTGGAACTTGAATGTACAACCTCTGATTCAGAGCAAAAGTACCCTCAACCGAGTGAAGCCAACGCTTTAACTGACTTAAAAACTCAAATCAATTTCATGTTATGATCAAAAGGTTCTTCACATATTGTTAGAATATTTTATTAATATGATTTAAACCTAAAAAGTAATCGCTTAGCTCCAGACACTTTAGCAAGAGGGCGAGTGGCAGTGGTAGGAGTGGGGGGGGGGGCTGCGTCTTGCCTCTATGTGTGAATAAAAAAAGCAGAGAAAGTACAGTGCAGATTCACCAGAACAACACCAGGACTTAGAGGGTTCAATTATGAGGGCAGCTTGCATAAATCTGGCCTGTATTTTTCCTAGTTTAGAAGGTTGAGGGATTGCAAGAATATTGACCATTACCCCATCAGACCCTGCCCGTGTACGACAAGTTAAAATGTCCTTGGGACGTACTAGGAACAGGAGGAGGCCATTTAGCCCCTCGAGCCTGTTCCGCCATTCAATGAGATCAAGGCTGATCTGCAACCTAACTCCTAACTAGCTGGGCTTACAGATAACAGGTTTAGTTTACAAACAAGCTGTAAGAACCAGACGCTTACAGATAGAGCCTACATATTCCAGAGGACAATAACAAGCCTGTAAGACAGAGATAAAGGCCGATGAGATCAGGACGCTGGGTAAACAGCTCACCTTGCTTGGCAGTGTGGCTTCAGCTTGGTGGAAAAATTAATAACTAGAAGGTAAGAACAGGGATGTGTACATGCAGCCTAAGGTAGCAATATAGTATAAAGAAAGAGCCTGTTCCCTCCCAAAAGTTAGAGCACTCTCAGGACAGTCGGAAGTCCATTGCCTTGAGGCAGCCCACTAAGGACAATCATAAAAAGTTACAGCGCGGAAGGAGGCCATTTCGGCCCATCGTGTCCGCGCCAGCTAACAAAGATCCAGCCTAATCCCACTTTCCAGCTCTTGGTCCGTACCCCTGCAGGTAACAGCATCCCAAGTACTTTTTAAATGTGGTTAGGGTTCCTGCCTCTACCACCCTTTCAGGCAGTGAGTTTCAGACCCCCAAAACCCTCTGGGTGAAGACATTTCCCCTCAAATCCCCTCTAAACCTTCCACCAATTACTTTAAATCTGTGCCCCCTGGTTTTTGACCCCTCTGCTAAGGGAAATAGGTCCTTTCTATTCACTTTATCTAGGCCCCTCATAATTTTATAAACCTCAATAAGGTCTCCCCTCAGCCTCCTCTGTTCCAAGGAAAACAGACCCAGCCTATCCAGTCGTTCCTCATAGCGAAGATTCTCTACTCCCGGCAACATCCTTGTAAATTTCCTCTGTACCTTCTCTAGTGCAATCACATCTTTCCTGTAATGTGGTGACCAGAACTGCAAGCAGTACTCCAGCTGAGGCCTAACTAGTGTTTTATACAGTTGGAGCATAACCCCCCTTGTATTCTATTAGCCGTGGCATAAAGGCAAGCATTCCGTATGCCTTCTTAACCACCTTATCTACCTGGCCTGCTACCTTCAGGGATCTGTGGACATGCACTCCAAGGTCCCTTTATTCCTCTACACTACTCAGTGTCCTACCATTTGATGTGTATTCCCTTTCCTTGTTAGCCCTCCCCAAATGCATTACCTCACACTTCTCCGGATTGAATTCCATTTGCCACTGTTCTGCCCACCTGACCAATTTATTGATATCTTTCTTCTTCAGTATCAACCACACAGCCGATTTTAGTATCATCTGCAAACTTCTTAATCATACCCCCTATATTCAAGTCTAGATCATTGATATATACCACAAAAAGCAAGGGACCTAGTACTGAGCCCTGCGGAACCCCACTGGAAACAGCCTTCCAGTCACAAAAACACCCATCAACCATTACCCTCTGCTTCCTGTCTCCGATCCAGTTTTGAATCCAATTTGACAAGTCTGATCATCTTGGAATTCGCGGGAAGAACAGGTTGTATTAATTGCTTGTCATTTCATGTAATACTGTAGAACAGTTGCATAACAATATACTGTTCTTAGTCAATATATATTGTTGTTTAAAACCACAGAATCACAGAGGTTATTGTTGCAACCCTTTTGTTGCAACATAATGTCTGGTGTCCTTCAACTGGACAATCAATATATCAACTGAACTACTTTAAAAGACAAGTTTGAGGCAAATTAATCATTATTTTACCAACCTTTACCTACAAACCAAACGAGACGAGATTTCTAACCTAGCACATTTAATTACCCTTACAAATAAAACGCTGTTTCAATTTATTTTTCATACCAACTGAAAGTTTCAAAAAATATTTTTCTATTGAACTCGCAATTCCTTGCAAGTTCTTGCTATAAAGTTAGAACAAAGCAAGACTAACAACCCTTTATTGCAACAGTAATCTTCATATGAAACCATTTCCATTCACTGTAGCTTAAAATACCATAGGATCAATATCCTGTCTCTCAATCCCATTCCAATCACTCAATCAAATGACTGAAAACAGGAACTTCCTGGCTGGACTTTAATTAGTTGACATTAGCTGATGCTCAAGCAACGGTGCAAGACTTGAGGACTTAAGGCCTAGAAATTCAGTATAGCCACGTTTGGGGCGCTACAGCATGGCGTTTGCTAACTTTTGCGCTCGGCGCAACTTAGTGCCACCGTCGCCGATATTCAGTTGCATCGCCACAAGAGGTTGCATGCTGCGCTAAAGCAGGCGATGCACGACTATCATTAGGCGCTAAGCCGGCGATCCGGGGCGCAAACACCGAAGGCGGGCGCAGCGCAGGTGCTCATTGAGGGCAGTCAGGCGCCGGTCAGCACTTAAAGGGGGAGGGTGGAATTGCTTGGCTGCCACGCCCTGCACACTGCAGCCCTAAGGCAAGGCCTGAACACTGCTTCTGGAACAGCTCCACACCCAGGAGAATGGAGAAGGCGAGGGAGAGAGCGCAGCGCTTCGGCGAGGGTGACCTGAGGCTGCTGGTTGGCGCAGTGGGCCGCAGGCGCCATATCCTCTTCCCTGAGGGTGGCAGGAGGCCGCTGCCCGCCGAATATCGGAAAGCATGGAGGGATGTGGCAAACAGGGTCACGTCCAACAGCGTGGTTGGCAGGACACCAACCCAGTGCCGGAAAAAATTCAACGACCTCACTCGGGTTGTCAGGGTGAGTACCCTTTCCAGTATCCTCCTCATCCCTGCATGTGCACCTCACTTTATGGCCAAACAGGTCTGAAAGCCCTAATGGCCAGCCCTCATCCAGCAGCTATGGGACTGTCATGAAAAGCACTTGCGCAATCAGGACTTTAGACACGGTCAGGGCTATTCGACCATGGGAGGCAGTGCGGGCAAGATCAGGGCTTGACACTGTCAGGGCTATTCGACCATGGGAGGCAGTACGGGCAAGATCAGGGCTTGACACTGTACTTAGAGGCGGTCCTTTCTCTTGCAGGCCAAGCTGGCGCATAACAGAAGACAGCAGCGACAGACCGGGAGAGGCCGTCCTGACCTGAAACAGCTGAGCGACCTCGAGCAGTGAGTGGAGCGGATCATGGCAGGCCGGCTGAGTGGCCCCGTCGCCACTGGAGATGCTGACCCGGTTCTGGGCACCAATGGTAAGGTCATCACCTTTTTGACCTCTCCCTTTCCACTTGCGCCTCACACCAGCATCCTTTGCCACTATCGAACCAATGCAGTGCACAGCAGCACTCATGCCTCCCTCGCTGCCGCCCTGTCCTCACTCTAAAGCAACTCTTGTGCCTCCCTGCTTTCAGATGGTGACTCGCCAGGTGAGGAGGCGGCCTCTAAAGCTGGCACTGTGTCCGAGTCAGACATAGAGGAGGAGGAAGAGGAAGCCAGCCCATCAGGGACACCCTCAGCCGAGGCAGCCCATGGCCATGATGGTGACACGTCTTCCCTGGAGGGGAGCAGGGGGGAAGGGTCGGAGGATAGTGAAGCTCCGGGGACCAGCGGGCTGCAGCAACGCGGGAGGGGTGGGGAAGCTCGGCGGCCCTTCTCCCCGGAGGGTGAGTGCAGCCTCCAGTCCTGCTACGGTGAGCGCAGAGGAGGTGTGGCTCCTAGCGGAAATGGGCGCCCAGGCTGAGCGCAGGCACACTGAGCTCATGGCTGCAGTGGCAAGGATGCCTGACTCCATAGAGTCACTGGCAAGGAGTGTGCAGGAATTCGGGGCAGCACAGGCCAGGAGTCTGCAACAATTCAGTGCAGCACAGGCCAGGAGTCTGCAACAATTCAGTGCAGCACAGGCTAGGAGTCAGCAGGACTTCGCTGCTTCACAGGCGGCTTCTAGCCAAGTGCTCAGTCGTGCCGTGCATTCGCTGGCTGCTGTCATGCAGACACAGACCAGGGCCACACGGGCACTAACTGCTGCCACACTCGCTGGATCGGCCAGGCATCGCCGGGGCACTCGCTGTGCCGCAGCAGCCCAGCAGTCTGTGCCTCAGCAGATTGCTGTGCATGCTGCAGTGCTGGCCCGTGCGCGTGCCAATGTATCAGCTGACCAGGGAGTGCCTATGATCTGTCAGGTTGGCAGCATTCCTGCAGCCAACACTGTCACTCCTCCATTGCAGCTGCCACCAGCTGTTGGACAGACTGCTGCCGCCCAGAGTTGGAGCAGTCAGCAGCCGGCCCCTCCAGTCCCAGAGCTGGTCCAGGCCGACCCCCAAGGGCATCTGCCGTCTCATCATCTGACCCTCAGCAGCCTTCTCCCAGCCTTGCTGCAGCCACTGGGGTCCCATTGAGGAGGAGCTGCAGGGTGGGTAGGGGCCAGTCACGGAAGCAAAACGGATCACCCTCGCAGGGGAAAAAGTAGATGGTGTGGCCAAATGTTATGTTTTACTTGTAAAGGCCGAGACTGGTGTATTTGTTTCATATTTAAAGGCCGAGACTGGTGCATTTGTGTTTTTTTGGGGGGGGTTTCTCTCCATTAGTTTGTCATGTGGGAAGGGCACAGAGGTATCACAGTGAAAAATTTTCTTAAATCGCACTGTCCATGCTTTCTTTTGGAAGTCCTGGTTGCCCTGCTCGGCTGAGGACTTGTGGAGCGGCTACATTCATCTTCTGCCATTGGCACAAGCCATTCCCTGAGAGGGGGCCTAGAACCGACTTGCAATAAGCCGCCGACGGGCGGCCCTTGCACTTTCTGCCTCCCTCCTGTGCTGGTCCTCCTCCTCCTCCGGTGGTCCTCCAATGTCTGCTGGCAGTGGCTGAGTCCTGCGGATAGCCAGGTTGTGCAGCATGCAGCACACGACAACGAAATGGGAGACTCGCTCAGGCGAGTACTGTAGGGCTCCCCGGAACGATCCAGACAGCGGAACCATTGCTTCAGCATGCCGATTGTTTGCTCAATGGTGTTCCTGGTTGCTTGATGGCTGTCATTGTATCCCTCTTCAGCAGGGGTGCTGGGCGCACGGAGCGGGGTCATCAGCCAGGTGCACAAAGGATAGCCTTTGTCCCCGAGAAGCCATCCTCGTGGGTGAGGCTGGGCCTCGAACATGTCTGCCACAGAAGTCTGGCGCAGGATGAAGGCATCGTGGCTGCTGCCTGGAAAGCGGGCATTGACAACTAGGATGAGCTGCCTGTGGTCACACACCAACTGCACGTTGAGCGAATGGTAGCCCTTCCGGTTGCGGTAATCCTCGGCATTCTCTAGAGGTGCCCGCAAAGCCACATGCGTGCAGTCAATGGCGCCCTGCACCATGGGGAAGCCCGCTAATGCTGCAAAGCCCATTGCACACTCTTGCTGCTTGTCAACTGTCATGGGGAAGGAGATGAACTGACGTCTCCTTCTGAAAAGGGCATTGGTCACCTGGCGGATGCAGCAATATACCGCAAACTGGGAGATGTTGGAAATGTCCCCAGTAGCGGATTGGAAGGAGCCGGTGGCATAGAAGTTGAGAGCCACCGTCACCTTCACTGCCACCGACAGAGACGTCCTGCTCCTCAGCTGTGGCTGCAGATCTCCGCGAAGCAGGTGGCAGATCTCAGTGACCACCGCCCTTCTGAATCGCAGCCTCCGAACACACTGCTCCTCAGACATGTTCAGATATGAGAACTGCTGGCGGTATACCGTGGGTGGGTAAGGCCTCCTTTGCCGACGCCTGTTGCCCCTTCTCCGTCTGGCCATGACTGGCACTCTCTCACGGCGTCTCTGAGCCCTTTGAATGCAATGGAGAAGCCCAACGTTTCCACCCATTGCAGCCCCCATTATATGTTTCCAATCAATGCTATGGCTCTGAAGTTAAAGACAAGTGCAAAGCTGTGGCCTGAAGCCACAAGTACCTGTGCGAGTGTTGAGCCAAACCAGAAAGCTCTCTACCTTTGTCTCTCTCCAAAGGTCCGTCTCTCACAAAGAAGGAGTGGTGCAAAATGGCTGCCATTTATACTGCAGGAGGAGTCCCCTTTAATTAGCCCCCCCCGCAGCGACTGGGAACCATTCCCCTCTACCAGTCGCTAGGGGCGCCAGGCGCACAATAGGCCGGCGCCACTGAATTTCCGGTTCGGGGCGCACAAAGGGCGTCAAACCATGAAATGACGTCAGGATCTGCGCGCGCAGCTGAGCGCGCGCAAAGGTTTTGCGCCGCCACTAAATCTTAACTGAAGTTCGCGAGAGGCGCAGATAGCGCTGCGCCCAGGCGCTAGCCGCTTAGGAGGAGAAGTGGGGTGCTAAGGCGCTAGCGGCTGGCGCAAACAACTGAATTTCTAGGCCTAATTCTTTTAGATTTGTTTTTAGTTTTGTACCAGCTTGACTTAGGGCACTTTATACACAGTTTATATTATGTTATTTCTATGCCACTCCTACAATGTTTGTAGGCAATGTTGGCAAAGTATAGCTGTCTATTGTACTTTTCCAAGATATTCTACTCCTTTCTTAGGGAGAAGGCACTCCAGAAATAACTAAAGCATTCTTCGCAGGAAAGAAATGTTCCTTACTTAGAAACATTTAGATTGTTTAAACTAACTCAGTGAAGCAATTCTGCCTGCATAGACACGTGGTTTGAATCATACTTCAAAGCAAATGCAGTACCTACCTGTTAATGTCAGTTATGTTTGGGATCCAGTTTCCTTCTCGCCTACCTAATTTAAATTAAGGATGTTTGATGGCTGCCTCAATGTTCCTCATAAGTTTCAACTATCCTTGCTTTGTTCTAACTTTATATCAAGAACTTGCAAGGAATTGCGAGCTCAATATAATAATATTTTTTAAAACTTTCAGTTGGTGTGAAAAATAAATTGAAACAGCGTTTTATTTGCAAGGGTAATTAAATGTGCTAGGTTAGAAATCTCGTCTCGTTTGGTTTGTAGGTAAAGGTTGGTAAAATAATGATTAATTTGCCTCAAACTTGTCTTTTAAAGTAGTTCAGTTGATATATTGATTGTCCAGTTGAAGGACACCAGACATTATGTAGCAATACTCTTGGGAAATAGAAATGCTGCTAAACAGAAGGACTATCGATCCCAATTGCAAAAGAAAGCCCAACTGCCTCATACACTGCTCGAATATGACTGGATGTTCATACCAACATTCTGAATGTCATGTACAGGGCTGCAGTAGTGAAGAATTGCTGCCAGTGTAAATGCTAATTGTATTTTTTTGAAAATTCGTCATCCTGTTATGTTAACTAAACCCGTTTGTGTTTGTTCTGCTTATGCAAGAATAAAATGAGTAGAGTAGTTTTAAGTCAAGCAGGAGTCACGATAGCAGGAAAGGTTTGTGCTGCTATAGTGCTGCATTTAGCGTTTGTGCTTTGCGTGATTCTTTTGAGTCGATATACTGCGTTAGTCATAAAAAATGCAATTTTATGCAGTCAGCCTAGTTGCAAAATAAGAAAAACCAAGTCATGTTGTTCAGTAATTTCTTTAAAAATCTGTAAGCTGCTATGTGGTTGACTTTCCAACCTTTTACTTATCAATTTTACAAAAAGTATGCTTTTTGATTGGTACATAAAGTTAACCAAACACAACAGCAAAGTTGTATATCCTTATCAGGAATGGAGGGCAATTTATATACATCTTCCTTCTTAAATAAAGAGTCACCTGTATCAATTTATGTATCTACATTTGTGCTTGACCGTTATATATTGTCTTGGATAAGATTTGCATTTTGATTAATTGATCAAGACGTGTAGAAGGTGGCCAACAGGTGGATATGAACCCAGAAGCTCAGATATATAGAGATATACCATACTGAGCGGTAAACTGGAGGCAAATCTACAGATGAATGCTAGATGTATCAGAAATAAGGTTAGAAGCAAGATGCTTCAATTAGGATTTGGAATGCACAGCCTGTTAGGGTGGTGGATACAGATTCAATAGTAGCCTTCAAAAGGGAATTGGATAAGACTTGAAGGAGGAAGAATTGCAGGGATATAGGGAAAGAGCGGGGGAGTGGACTAACTGGCTTGTTCTTTGAAAGAGCCGGCACAGACTAGATGGGCCGAATGGCCTCCTTCTGTGCTGTACTATTCTATGATTCTGGAAGCTGTTGTGGCCGTGGGGAACTTGCAATATAGTATGAATACTAAAAAGATGGCTGACCAGAGGATGGTAACATACAAGGCACAGAGTGTTATGGAAAAATAGACAGGAAAGGATGCAGTGTAGTCCTGCGTGTCAGGGATACCTGGCGAGGTTAAAAAAGTTGAGTCAGTAAGAAGTGGACGCTACACAATGAACCACTCTGGTTAGACATTGTTAATACTAGGAGCATGTTACAAAGTGCCAGGTCAGACAAAGAAGAAAACCAGTTTATTCCATCAACACACTGGTATATTTGTTTTACTTGTAAAGGCCGAGACTGGTGCATTTGTTTTTTTTTGGGGGGGGTTTCTCTCCATTAGTTTGTCATGTGGGAAGGGCACAGAGGTATCACAGTGAAAAATTTTCTTAAATCGCACTGTCCATGCTTTCTTTTGGAAGTCCTGGTTGCCCTGCTCGGCTGAGGACTTGCGGAGCGGCTACATTCATCTTCTGCCATTGGCACAAGCCATTCCCTGAGAGGGGGCCTAGAACCGACTTGCAATAAGCCGCCGACGGGCGGCCCTTGCACTTTCTGCCTCCCTCCTGTGCTGGTCCTCCTCCTCCTCCGGTGGTCCTCCAATGTCTGCTGGCAGTGGCTGAGTCCTGCGGATAGCCAGGTTGTGCAGCATGCAGCACACGACAACGAAATGGGAGACTCGCTCAGGCGAGTACTGTAGGGCTCCCCGGAACGATCCAGACAGCGGAACCATTGCTTCAGCATGCCGATTGTTTGCTCAATGGTGTTCCTGGTTGCTTGATGGCTGTCATTGTATCCCTCTTCAGCAGGGGTGCTGGGCGCACGGAGCGGGGTCATCAGCCAGGTGCACAAAGGATAGCCTTTGTCCCCGAGAAGCCATCCTCGTGGGTGAGGCTGGGCCTCGAACATGTCTGCCACAGAAGTCTGGCGCAGGATGAAGGCATCGTGGCTGCTGCCTGGAAAGCGGGCATTGACAACTAGGATGAGCTGCCTGTGGTCACACACCAACTGCACGTTGAGCGAATGGTAGCCCTTCCGGTTGCGGTAATCCTCGGCATTCTCTAGAGGTGCCCGCAAAGCCACATGCGTGCAGTCAATGGCGCCCTGCACCATGGGGAAGCCCGCTAATGCTGCAAAGCCCATTGCACACTCTTGCTGCTTGTCAACTGTCATGGGGAAGGAGATGAACTGACGTCTCCTTCTGAAAAGGGCATTGGTCACCTGGCGGATGCAGCAATATACCGCAAACTGGGAGATGTTGGAAATGTCCCCAGTAGCGGATTGGAAGGAGCCGGTGGCATAGAAGTTGAGAGCCACCGTCACCTTCACTGCCACCGACAGAGACGTCCTGCTCCTCAGCTGTGGCTGCAGATCTCCGCGAAGCAGGTGGCAGATCTCAGTGACCACCGCCCTTCTGAATCGCAGCCTCCGAACACACTGCTCCTCAGACATGTTCAGATATGAGAACTGCTGGCGGTATACCGTGGGTGGGTAAGGCCTCCTTTGCCGACGCCTGTTGCCCCTTCTCCGTCTGGCCATGACTGGCACTCTCTCACGGCGTCTCTGAGCCCTTTGAATGCAATGGAGAAGCCCAACGTTTCCACCCATTGCAGCCCCCATTATATGTTTCCAATCAATGCTATGACTCTGAAGTTAAAGACAAGTGCAAAGCTGTGGCCTGAAGCCACAAGTACCTGTGCGAGTGTTGAGCCAAACCAGAAAGCTCTCTACCTTTGTCTCTCTCCAAAGGTCCGTCTCTCACAAAGAAGGAGTGGTGCAAAATGGCTGCCATTTATACTGCAGGAGGAGTCCCCTTTAATTAGCCCCCCCCGCAGCGACTGGGAACCATTCCCCTCTACCAGTCGCTAGGGGCGCCAGGCGCACAATAGGCCGGCGCCACTGAATTTCCGGTTCGGGGCGCACAAAGGGCGTCAAACCATGAAATGACGTCAGGATCTGCGCGCGCAGCTGAGCGCGCGCAAAGGTTTTGCGCCGCCACTAAATCTTAACTGAAGTTCGCGAGAGGCGCAGATAGCGCTGCGCCCAGGCGCTAGCCGCTTAGGAGGAGAAGTGGGGTGCTAAGGCGCTAGCGGCTGGCGCAAACAACTGAATTTCTAGGCCTAATTCTTTTAGATTTGTTTTTAGTTTTGTACCAGCTTGACTTAGGGCACTTTATACACAGTTTATATTATGTTATTTCTATGCCACTCCTACAATGTTTGTAGGCAATGTTGGCAAAGTATAGCTGTCTATTGTACTTTTCCAAGATATTCTACTCCTTTCTTAGGGAGAAGGCACTCCAGAAATAACTAAAGCATTCTTCGCAGGAAAGAAATGTTCCTTACTTAGAAACATTTAGATTGTTTAAACTAACTCAGTGAAGCAATTCTGCCTGCATAGACACGTGGTTTGAATCATACTTCAAAGCAAATGCAGTACCTACCTGTTAATGTCAGTTATGTTTGGGATCCAGTTTCCTTCTCGCCTACCTAATTTAAATTAAGGATGTTTGATGGCTGCCTCAATGTTCCTCATAAGTTTCAACTATCCTTGCTTTGTTCTAACTTTATATCAAGAACTTGCAAGGAATTGCGAGCTCAATATAATAATATTTTTTAAAACTTTCAGTTGGTGTGAAAAATAAATTGAAACAGCGTTTTATTTGCAAGGGTAATTAAATGTGCTAGGTTAGAAATCTCGTCTCGTTTGGTTTGTAGGTAAAGGTTGGTAAAATAATGATTAATTTGCCTCAAACTTGTCTTTTAAAGTAGTTCAGTTGATATATTGATTGTCCAGTTGAAGGACACCAGACATTATGTAGCAATACTCTTGGGAAATAGAAATGCTGCTAAACAGAAGGACTATCGATCCCAATTGCAAAAGAAAGCCCAACTGCCTCATACACTGCTCGAATATGACTGGATGTTCATACCAACATTCTGAATGTCATGTACAGGGCTGCAGTAGTGAAGAATTGCTGCCAGTGTAAATGCTAATTGTATTTTTTTGAAAATTCGTCATCCTGTTATGTTAACTAAACCCGTTTGTGTTTGTTCTGCTTATGCAAGAATAAAATGAGTAGAGTAGTTTTAAGTCAAGCAGGAGTCACGATAGCAGGAAAGGTTTGTGCTGCTATAGTGCTGCATTTAGCGTTTGTGCTTTGCGTGATTCTTTTGAGTCGATATACTGCGTTAGTCATAAAAAATGCAATTTTATGCAGTCAGCCTAGTTGCAAAATAAGAAAAACCAAGTCATGTTGTTCAGTAATTTCTTTAAAAATCTGTAAGCTGCTATGTGGTTGACTTTCCAACCTTTTACTTATCAATTTTACAAAAAGTATGCTTTTTGATTGGTACATAAAGTTAACCAAACACAACAGCAAAGTTGTATATCCTTATCAGGAATGGAGGGCAATTTATATACATCTTCCTTCTTAAATAAAGAGTCACCTGTATCAATTTATGTATCTACATTTGTGCTTGACCGTTATATATTGTCTTGGATAAGATTTGCATTTTGATTAATTGATCAAGACGTGTAGAAGGTGGCCAACAGGTGGATATGAACCCAGAAGCTCAGATATATAGAGATATACCATACTGAGCGGTAAACTGGAGGCAAATCTACAGATGAATGCTAGATGTATCAGAAATAAGGTTAGAAGCAAGATGCTTCAATTAGGATTTGGAATGCACAGCCTGTTAGGGTGGTGGATACAGATTCAATAGTAGCCTTCAAAAGGGAATTGGATAAGACTTGAAGGAGGAAGAATTGCAGGGATATAGGGAAAGAGCGGGGGAGTGGACTAACTGGCTTGTTCTTTGAAAGAGCCGGCACAGACTAGATGGGCCGAATGGCCTCCTTCTGTGCTGTACTATTCTATGATTCTGGAAGCTGTTGTGGCCGTGGGGAACTTGCAATATAGTATGAATACTAAAAAGATGGCTGACCAGAGGATGGTAACATACAAGGCACAGAGTGTTATGGAAAAATAGACAGGAAAGGATGCAGTGTAGTCCTGCGTGTCAGGGATACCTGGCGAGGTTAAAAAAGTTGAGTCAGTAAGAAGTGGACGCTACACAATGAACCACTCTGGTTAGACATTGTTAATACTAGGAGCATGTTACAAAGTGCCAGGTCAGACAAAGAAGAAAACCAGTTTATTCCATCAACACACAAGAGTACTTGAAAACAGAAAGTTATATTAATGGGGACTCCAATCTACTAAATAGAAATTGAGAATTTCCAAATGGTTCAGAGTCCAAGTCAATAAACGTAATATTACTGCTTCATGTCCTAGTGCACTGGGAAACCATGGGAGCCAGTACACATCTTGGCTTCATAATAGCAAGTGACCAGAGATGCAAGAAATGGAAGCTGTGGCACCCCTAGGAAATCGTGACTACAAAATGATCAACTGTGACTTGATGTGTAGAGAACAAAAAGCCAGGTACAGGAAACTTTGGTTTATCCGGAGGTTAACTGTCTGGAATGCTCGAGCCACCGGCAAAAATCAGGAGCCGTTTCGTTAGGTGCTTTTTTTCCCCACCAGTCAGGCTCTGCAAGGTCTCGCTGAAGCTGTTGCTAAGCTACAGAGATGCTTGCAAGGTACGGCCGACTGTTTAGAAGCTGTTGCTAAGCAACGGGGTTTGTTGCCAGATACGGAGCTCAAAATCTCAGTATGTTTCAACATTAGCGCTGGTTTGTCCAGCAGTTTTGATGGGACGGCAACAGCTCGGTCCCGTCGGTGCCGGATAGCACAAAGTTTCCTATAAGAGAAAATCAAAGCCCGTCTGAAGCAAACTGATTGGGATTGGAGTGTTTGCTCAACAATACTTCAGCAGAGGGAAATAGAATACCTTTAAAAGGCATAATTCTCAGCAGTCAGGCTAAATAGCTACATAGAATTAACAAGTGAAGACGAAACAGGGGAGAGTTGAAACAAATGACTCAGAAGCAAAATAAGGAGGAAACAATCTATAAATCCCACAAGGAGAAAGGCGACAGCCTACTAGGATTACACAAACACGTTAGAGGAGCAAAGAGGAATCAAATCGTTTTTCAGGAATCTAAAATAACACTTGCAGAAACAAAATATAACCATAAAAAGAGTACTATAACAATACAACAGTGATTAGAGAAAAAAATGTTACATGGACTAAAATAGAGGATGAAAATAATATAGTTAATACATTAAATGATTAGCTACTTCAAGTATTAATCGGGGAAGACTTGCGCAACATACCTTTCCTGAAGAGCAATAATTCAAGTAATTCAATAATTAAAGGAGCTCAGAGCAAATAAATCCCCATGGATGAATAGCATTTATTCCCAAGTACTAAAAACAAAGGATGACATTTGTTAACTTCTAAATCCAATGTGTTAAATTAGAAATTGTAGGAGTCCCAACATTAATCCCTGGAGTCCAGACAAAGCATTTATCATCTCCCCTTTCCCCACTCCATACCAGTCAGCCAATTTCTTATCCACTTCCAGGTTTTACTTTGAATCCCCAACTCTCAAGTATAAACCGTAGTTTTTTGTTGTAACATTGTCAAATGCTCTTTGGATGTTCAGGTATAAGACGGGGCTTTCCACGGGCTACTTGGCATGACCCTTCCTCAAAAGGAAGTCAAGGAGGTTGGTTAACTTAGGACTGAGATGAGGAGAAATCTATTCACTCAAATGGTTGTGAATCTTTGGAATTCTCTACCCCAGGGAGCTGCGGATGCTCAGTTATTGAGAATATTCAAGACAGAGGTCAATAAATTTTTGGAAACTAAGGGAATTAAAGGATATGAGGATAGAAACATAGAAGATAGGAGCAGGGGTTGGCCATTCGGCCCCTCAAGCCTGCTCCGCCATTCAATGAGATCATGGCTGATCATCCAAACTCCGTACCCTGTCCCTGCCTTCTCCTCATATCCCTTGATCCCTTTAGCCTTAAGAAATATATCCAACTCCTTCCTGAATATATTTAATGAATTGGCCTCAACTGCCTTCTGTGGTAGAGAATTCCACAGGTTCACCACTCTCTGGGTGAAGAAATTCCTCCTCATCTCTGTCCTAAATGTCTTACCCCTTATCCTTAGACTGTGGCCCCGGGTTCTGGACTCCCCAACCATCGGGAACATCCTCCCTGCATCTAGTCTGTCCAGGCCTGTTAGAATTTTATAAGTTTCAATGAGATCCCCTCTCATTCTTCTAAACTCCAGCGAGCATAAGCCCAATCGACCCAATCTTTCCTCATATGTCATTCCTGCCATCCCAGGTATCAGCCTAGTGAATCTTCGCTGCACTCCCTCCATGGCAAGAACATCCTTCCTCAGATAAGGCGACCAAAACTGCACACAATACTCAAGGTGTGGTCTCACCAAGGCCCTGTACAACTGCAGCAAGACATCCTTGTTCCTGTACTCGAATCTCTCGCTATGAAGGCCAACATACCATTTGCCTTCTTAACCGCCTGCTGAACCTGCATGCTTACCTTCAGCGACTGGTGCACAAGGACACCCAGGTCTCGTTGCACTTCCCCTTCTCCCAATCTATTGCCGTTCAGATAATAATCTGCCTTCCTGTTTTTGCCACCAAAGTGGACAACTTCGCATTTATCCACATTATACTGCATCTGCCACACATCTGCCCAAATCATACTGGAGTTTCTCGGCATCCATCTCACAGCACACACGCCCACCCAGCTTTGTGTCGTCTGCAAACTTGGAGATATTACATCTAGTTCCCTCGTCTAGATCATTAATATATAGTGAATAACTGGGGTCCTAGCACCGATCCCTGCGGTACCCCACTAGTCACTGCCCGCCACTCGGAAAGAGAGCCGTTTATTCCAACTCTTTGCTTCCTGTCTGCCAGCCAGTTCTCTATCCAGGATAGTGCGGGAAGGTGGAGCTGAGGTAGATCACCCATGATCTTGTTGAATGGCGGAGCAGGCTCGAAGGGCCAAATGGCCAGCTCCTGCTCCTATTTCTTATGTTAAGCAAGATGTCCCCCTTCAGAGCCCATTTTGGCTACAATTATTCAGATAATCAAATTGTATTACTGATGGTCAATTCCAATCTACCAGGGCATCCCTAGCATTTGATTTCTTCATAATGACTGTCAGCACCTCACAAATTTCAACCTATGGTGAATCCTAACCTGCCATACAGTTCAGCAATCTATTAGATTGTTGGTACTATGTTAACAGGATTTCACAGTTAAATGTTTCATTATATGAGAGCCATACCATTTTTACAGGTGGTGTAATTCTATAGCTTGTCTATCTAAATGGCTACATCGGAATACAGAAACAAGAGTAGACCATTCAATGAGATCATGGCTGATTTCTATTTTAACTCCATCCACCTGCCTCGGCTCCATATTCTTTTATACACTTGTCTAGCAAAAAACTATTGATCTCAGATTTAAAATTACTAACTGAGCCAGCATCTACTGCTTTTTGACAAGAGAGTACCACACTTCTACCACCAGGAAGCGTGCATATTTCCACTTAAGGATGTAAGAATAAATTTGCAAGAGATTTGCATAGACACTGAAATGTTTTTTGTTTGGTTCCTTAAAAAGGCAAATAAATATGTTCAAAAACAGAATACTGCAAATGCTAGAAATCTGAAACAAAAACAGAAAATGCTAGAAACGCTCAGCGACTCGGCAGCATTTGTAAAGAATGGAAACTATTAACGTTTCAGGCATACCCCTTCATCAGAACTAGAAGCTATTACAAACAGCTTAGAAGGAATAAAGTGAAGGAAAGGGTGGGAGGAAAAAAATCAGCTGTAAAGTTTTAAAAAGGGGAAAAGGGATAAACTTGGCAAATTTCAGGACAGTCAGCTTACCGTCAAAGGTGGGGAAACTTTGAGAGACAATAATCCGGGACAAAATTAATTGGCATTTGGAAAATTATGGGCAAATTAATGAAAGTCAGCATGGATTTGTTAAAGGTAAATAGTGTTTGACTAACCTGATGAAGTAACAGAGAAGGTTAATGAGGGTAGTGCTGTTGATGTTGTGTATCTGGACTATAAAAGGCGTTTGACAAAGTACCACATAATAGACTTGTAAGCAAAATTAAAGTCCGTGGGATTAATGGGACAGAGGCAGTGTGGATATGAAATTGGCTAAGGGACAGAAAGCAGAGAATAGCGGTGAACAATTGTTTTTCAGACTGAAGAGAAGTATACAATGGTGTTCCCCAGGGGTTAGTATTAGGTCCACTGCTCTTTTTGAAATATATTAATGACCTGAACTTGGATATACAGGGCACAATTTCAAAGTTTGCAGATGATACGAAACTTGGAAATGTAGTAAACAACGAGGAGGATAGTAGCAGACTTCAGGAGGACATAAACAGACTGGTGAAATGGGCAGGCATATGGCTGATGAAATTTAGCATGGAGAAGTATGAACTGATGCATTTTGGTAGGAAGAATGTGGAGAGGCAATATGAATTAAATGGCAACATTTTAAAAGGGGTGCAGGAATGGAGAGACCTGGGGGTGTATGTACACAAATCTTTGAAGGTGGCAGGTTAAGTTGAGAAGGCTGTTAAAAAGCATATGGGATCCTTGGCTTTATTAATAGAGGCAAAGAGTTCAAAAGCAAGAAGTTTTACTAAACCATTATAAAACACCGGTTAGGCCTGGAGTATTGTGTTCAATTCTGGGCACCACATTTTAGGAAGGATGTCAAGGGGCCTTAGAGAGGGTGCAAAAGAGATGTACTAGAATGGTACCAGAGACGAGGGACTTTAGTTATGTGGAGAGACTAGAGAAGCTGGGGTTGTTCTCATTGCTTTCTACTTCCCTTCTTGTGTTTGATCAGGTAGCTCCAAAACTCGCTTTCACAGCCACATCTATTTCCTACTTGTCCCATTACCACCCCTGTTGTCTTGCACCATCATCCCTTTTGTCATTTAATCTTTTGTGCTTTCCACCCTATCACAGACTTTCCCTTTTGTTCTTTCCTCCCCTCGCCCCTTTTCTCTGCCTCTGTACTTGCTTAAAACCTGTTACATCCCTAAACTTTTCCAGTTGTGACAGGTTATCAACCTGAAACGTTAACTCGGTTTCTCTCTCCACAGATGCTGCCTGACCTGCTGACTATTTCCAGCATTTTCTGCTTTTATTTAAGGTTAAGAGGAGATTTGATAGAGGTGTTCAAAATCACAACAGTTTTGATAGAGTAAATAAGGAGAAACTGTTTCCAGTGGCAGAACGGTCAGTAACCAGAAGACAGATTTAAAGGTGATTGGCAAAAGAACCAGAGGCGACATGAGGAAACATTTTTTTTTTTTTTTTTTTTTTAAACACTGCGACTTGTTGCGATCTGGAATGCCCTGCCTGAAAGGGCGGTGGAAGCAGACTCCATAGTAACTTTCAAAAGGGAATTGGATAAATACTTGAAGGGGGAAAAAAAGAGCACTATGGGGAAAGAGCAGGGCAGTAGCACTAGTTGACTAGCTCTACCAAAGAGCTGGCACAGGCACGATGGACCGAATGGCCTCCTTCTATACTGTATCATTCTAGAATTCTATGAAAGTGATTAGTTGGAGAGCAAAAGATGGTTAACTGACAGAAGTGATAATAGTGTTAAGATAAACTGAGGCATGATGAGAGAAATAAAAGACATCTACAAGACCAAGCGAATGTGTGAATAGTTAAAAGAGGTAAGCTAAGTCGGGGAAGGGCAGCATGAAAACCAGCATGGTAAAGCAGAGCAGGCTCCAGTGGCCCAGGTGTCCGGTAGAACAAGGTAAGTCAACACCAGAGGTCTACCGATGGGGGATCCCCACCCCAAGCATCAATCCACTCTCTTCCCCCATCCTCAGAAGTGCTGGTATATTCATTCGAATTTACCAGCATCCACTGTCAGAGAAAATGGAAGCTGTGGTTAAGGTCTGAAGTTGTTGAAATCAATACTAAGTGACTAGTAGAAAGATGAGGTGCTGTTCTTCAAGCTTTCGTTGAATTTCACTGGAACGCCATAGAAGGCTAAGGACAGAGAGGTCAGAATGGAATGGAGAATTAAACTGGTAAGCGACAGGGAGCTTAGGATCACGCTTATGGACAGAATGGAGGTGTTGTACAGGTAATGGGACAGACTTGGTCGAGGGCCCTAGCTACCACGGTGGAGGGGAATCTTCAGCTGAGGAACAGGCCTCCAATTATATGCGTCATTCTCAGGAAACAAGTGATAAATTTTTAGTGATAAATGCACCACAGTAGCTCAACAAGGTCTTCTACTTTTTGAACTATTAACTTTTAGATTTCCTTTGGTAATGTATTCCTGTTACGATTTTTCATTGTATATATTTTGAGCTGTCAGGTTTCGAGCAATTGGGATTTCAACAGAATACAGCACCTTCTGGCTCTATTCCACCCTCACCACCCCTCCCCCAACCTCGGTCAAGCATCAAGTAGTTCTTAACTGATGAGCAGAGATTATGATCCCATTGCGGTAAGAAGCTTACAGAGTACAATGACATCTTTGTGTGGACAATTTGGGAGCACCAGAATTCTATATCACTCCGAGTTCTATCATTAAAAAAGCTGTCAAAATCTATTAATGAGGTCCGAGTCTTTAATTTGAATTTGAAAGACTGGAATACAGCATTACTAATATTTCAAAACATTGTTCCTCCACAAATCAGCAATTTCTCCTAATTGTTGCCACTGCCTCTGGTGATTTAATGTCATAATCTTTTCACAACTACCTGAGAAAAATTGATAGTACGTCAAAAAAGTCAGCTATTATTTTAAACACACATACAAAAAGTAGTGACTTTGTACAGCTTCTTATACATTACAGTTAATAATGCAGTGTCAGCTGTGGCTCAGTGGGTAGCACACTTGCCTCCGAGTCAGAAGGTTGTGGGTTCAAGACCCACTCCAGGGACTAGAGCACATAAAGCTAGGCTGACACTCCAGTGCAGTGCTGAAGGAGTGCTGCACTGTCGGAGGTGACATCTTTCGGATGAGATGTTAAACCGAGGCCCCGTCTGCTCTCAGGTGGACGTAAAAGATCCCATGGCGTCCCATCCCACTATTTCAAAGAAGAGCAGGGGAGTTATGCCCGGTGTCCTGGCCAATATTTATCCCTCAGGTGAACATAACAAAAACAGATTATCTGGTCATTATCACATTGCTGTTTGTGGGAGCGTGCTGGGCACAAATTGGCTGCTGCAATTTCCCACATTACAACAGTGACTACACTCCAAAAAAGTACTTAATTGGCTGTAAAGCGCTTTGAGACGTCTGGTGGTCGTGAAAGGCGTTATATAAATGTAAGTCTTCCTTTTTTCTTTCTTTCAGTATTGGAAAATATTTCATTTTCCTCTAACTTCAAACTTCTCGGAGTTAGCATTTGTCATTATTGAAAAACCTGGAAGGTCCAGGTCCAATATTACAGGATGCCATCAAGGTTAAAAACAGCAGAGGAGAAGATGAGTAAAATCAGGAAAGTGTGTTTAAAAAGCCTACGGATTGTAGAAGGCAGGGGAAACTGGAAGGCAAGGAATTCCACATGAATTAAGATAAGGAATGTCTCAATTTCAAAAAGTGAGGATTCAAGGAGCAGCCTGAACATATAGAATGGTGTGTTTGCAGCTTAGGAGAAACCGAGAGGAAAATTCAAAGGAACACTGACCATGCCTAGTATCGTCAATAGCATCTTATAAAGTACACTGTGTGTAGGAAGGCATCTCAGAGTGGTTTACAAAGGAGGAGGGGTATTTGGTGAACACAGAGAATGGGAAAAGAGGTATGTATATATGAATGAGAGAGAGAGAAAGAGATTATGAGCTACAGGTGCAGGAAGGAGGTGAAGGTTTTTTTTCCTGTATCTCATCAAATATTTACAAGAGGGGTATTAGAAAAACTTCTCCACATATGGAAATAGTACTGAAATCTTGTATGATTTTGAATTTTGAGTTGTTTGTTGATATTACAAATGCACATTAGGGCCTGTCATTTGATTGTCTATACAGGTTAAGAAAAGTTGTGATAAACTACTTGACATTAAAGTTATATTTCACAATACTAGAGATTTATAATTAGTAAATGCATTGATCTTCATTACCTGATTGCTTAGAAACTTTTAGTCGGTCCTCCCATTCATCCAACTGTCCCAAACATTTGGACAAAAACGTCTGTGCACATATGCAATCCAGTAGCAGAACTTGGTTGTCATGTCCGACATGTAGAATAGGATCTACGACTAGAAAGCCCGTACTAATCTTACGATCACTTTTTTGAGAAAAAACAGGAAAGTTATGCAGTGAGTCATTCTACATTTTCCTCAATTGTTTATTGGAATTCATGTTAATATGTTCTACTTACAAAGTCATACAAATATGCATTTTCTTTTCATTCACTCTTCTGCCTCACCCTGCACTGTCCCCCCAGCCAAGATTACACATTCACCCTATATAGCACACACTTTGGCCCAGAAATTCGGGTCTCCACGGGTAAGTACGCATGGGGTACTCACCCGTAAGCCCAATGGAAGTGCTGATTTGGTGCATGCATTGCGTATGCGCGGGAAACCGGCACTTCCGTTCCCCTGAAAGAAGGGGTTAAGAGGTCGAACGCGAGCACGGGAGAGGCAGCGCGTGCGCATCGAACTTACCTTCCCGGGAAAACCTGCAAAAAAAGTAAGTCTCCAGAAGTTAGACATGTAAAAAGCAGTCGCAAGGCCTGCTTTTTACAAGGTAAGTGGTGAATTAATTAAAATTAAAACATTTTTTCCACAGGTTTATTATTTTTAAATACTTTAAAGAAAGGTAAGTTTATTTTTAGCCCCGTTAAACAATAAAATTATTTTTTTCAAAAATTTAAATTATTGTTTAAAATAGTTATTTCATGTAATTTATAGTTTATTTTAAAAATGTCATTAAAAAAAAATATTTATTTGAAGATTTAGTGATTTTTGGGGCTTATAGTATTTATAGGTTTGACAGGTCTTGTCAAACTTATGAATGAAGCATTCCCTGCTACCATTGGCTCTCCATGGCCCACATCGAACTAACTGCGCCCCTGGGATACGCAAGCACTGCGCGCCGGCAGTTGGAGGAGGCCCAGGATTGCAATTCCACGGGGGCCCACAGCTCAACGGCCGGCGCGGTAGGCAAGTGCAGGTCGGGGGCTTGCGCCCGCGGGAAGCCTCCGACCCAAATTTCTGGGCCATTATTTGAAATATAATGCTATTTATGAAAAATGCATTTGACGTTGAAGCATATGGATACATCAACAAGTCACTACAATGCAGTGTTTCGATAAATCATACGGAAGACCATGTACTTAAAGCTACTTTGTGATGGTTTCCATTATATTAAAAAAAGTTTTTGTTCTCTTTCCCTCTCAATGCGATTCCCATACTACAAAGGCTGCAGACAGTATGGTTCAGGGAGTTAGGGAATCTTCCTCTGCTGCATAATAAGGCTCTTCGTGTAGCACTAGTAATAGTCATGAATGGCAGAAAGTGAGTTCCAAGGACAGTCAAAGTGAAATGACCTTCTAGCTGGGAGGCCACTTAGGTTAGGTTATCTTAGCTTAGGTTATCTCAATTGAAAGATCATGAAAGACCCTAATGTAACATTATTTTTCTCCAAAAGAGAACATTTACAGAAAGGTGACTGGGCATTAATTTCATAGAATTTGACTTTCAAACAAGAAAGCAAAAGATAACACCAATTATCAAATGATATTCACACTTAGATTCTCCAGGAATGAGTCTACTAAGAAGACAAGGGCAAGCCAAAGATTAAGACTTAGTAGCTGTGAAGATAGCCTGCCCAAAAGTGCAATAGGTCAATGTTGGGAAGAGAAAGGGGAACTTAAAAAATAACATAGGGAAGTGACAAACTGATCTAACACTGCTATCTTTACCATTACCAACCGTTTCATACCCAGGCATTTCAGGAAGTTACATTACCTTCGGTGTAAATTTACAGCCACTTTGAAAACGAAGGTCTCAGGATGCTTTAATAAAGCAGTAAGAATTGTGCATCTACATGTGTTTAGCAAAACACGGGGTGAGGGGAAGAGTTGTTGGTAAGAGATGTCCAATTGAAAATTGGACTCTACCTATTCACTTAACAGAAATGGATTTTGCTGGTTTTGTTGGCAAACTTGTTACCTAGTGTAGAATGGAGCCACACAGGCCAGAAAGATCCCAGGTTCGATATGCAGAGATAACTGAATGCCACCAATGTGGTGGTAAGGTTGCTATGACTAACCCCCCCCAACAGCCTGTGGATAGGGAAGGGAAAACCAGCACGGGTTCTTGCTCCTTTGCTGTCCAACAACTCAAGAGAGGAGAGTGCATGCTTGTGGGTGTCAAGTGATGACAGATCAGGCTCATCGGTTATGCTTTCCAGTCAATTAGTCTGCAGTCACTCACTCTGCCTAGATCCAATACATGAAAAATGGATAGGATTCCAGAAAGTGGCTGATGGCCTTTGAACATACCCCAGAACGGTTCAGCATCTTCATGAAAGAACATCGGAAGGGGCAAAAGTAAAATGGACCGCAAAAGCATTTTAAGAGAGTACTTGATTCCTTACTATTAGGAAAATAAATCTTCATTTAAACTCACCCATGGCTGAAATAAAATTGAAATGATCCCGACATCTGCAGATTAATGGCACAGTAATTATCAGAGTCATCTCTTCCTAATGTATCCTGCCACGCCAGTAACTGAAAGCGATGACGATCAAACCTTTCTGTAGCAACTGGATAGTTGGTGTGCACATGGACGTTCTTCCCTTGTAAAGTTGGACCAAGGCGAAACTGCAATTCATATCCTGAAGACCAGAACAGAAAAATAAAGTGTAACAATCTTATTTTGTGCAGTAATTATGAAACAAAAGTATTGTTTTGAAAGCTTCAAAGAAAAAGTACCAGTAATTAAATTTTAGCTGCTAAACATCAACTGAGTAGACAGGGTTTTTTTTAAACTCAAGGTAACAAAGTAAATCCTCACTAGAACAGGGAATTGAGGACTTGCATTTATATAGTGCCTTATCATGTATTTCAGCAACTCTTTACAGCAGCTCACATACATTGAATTGCATTCAAGTTCAACCATTTTGTGCACAGTCAGACCCCACAAACAATAATGACATGAAAAAAAGTTATTCTGTTTTTTTGCTGGTGTTGGTCAGGACATCACGAAAACTCTGTTTTTCCAAATAGTCCCATAGCACCTTTAACATCCACCTGAACCAAACAGTTGGAGGCATCTCAGTTTAAAATCTATCCAATGGAAAGCACTTATAATAATGTAGAACAGCAGTGGAGTGTCAGGCAGATAACATGCTCAAGTCTTGGAAGAGGACTTCAGCTTTCTGGCCCAGAGACAAGAGTGCCATCAAGCAGACACTTTTGCTATTCACAATGACATGCTAAAAATTTAGCAGAATGAATATAATGAAGATCTGACTATATTACTTTTCTGTGTTTGCATGCCTGTATTCACTCACCGCAGTCTATATGGACATTCGTTTACTTGCCGTTTTGATCCAATATCCTTCATTATAAAGGGGGAAATGAATGGCAATGAAGTGTAAAGGGAAGGGGACAGAAGCTGGGAGCAATGCATGGGGGAGGAAATCAGGAGAAGCTTAGGAGTAGCACTGTGGGATGGGGAAATGAAGTGTGAAAAAGTGAAAGAAAGAGCTTGCATTTATATAGTGCCTTTCATGACCTCAGGATGTACCAAAGCGCTTTACAGCTAATAAAGTACTTTGGAAATGTAGTCACTCTTGAAATGTAGGAAAACGCGGCAGTCAATCTGCACACAGTAAGGTCCCACAAACAACAATGAAATAAATAACCAGATAAACTGTTTTAGTGATGTTAGTTGAGGGATAAGTATTGGCCAGGACACCGGGAAAACTGCTTTGTTCTTCGAATAGTGCCACAAGACCGTTGACATTTACCCAAGAGGGCCTCAGTTTAACATCTCATTTGAAAGACAGCACCTCCAAGAACATAGCACTCCCTCAGTACTGCACTGACGTGGCAGTCTACATTAGCTGCTTAAATCTCTGGAGTGGAACTTAAACCTACCAACTTCTGACTCAGACACAAACACATTTAAAACTTCTTTTATTATGTGCCACCACTGAGCCAAGGCTGACACTTTAACTGATCTTGCTGGTACGGGGAAGGGATGAAGGAGTATGCCAGTGTGAACTGAAAGGGAAAAGAAAAAAAGAGAATAGTGCTAGGTTGAATGGAAGGGTGGAAAAAAAAGGTAAAAGATCAAACTGGATTGGAGGAAGCGAAGAGCATCAGCTTGAACATAGAAGTGGGGGGACATGAAGATTGCGCAAATAAATTGGGAGAGTGGAGAGCATGTCTGTGAAATGTTAGGGAGTTATAAATAGACTACAATGTCTCTGAACTGTCTGGAAGTGAACTGCGGCTGGGGTTGAATGTCGGAGAATAACTCGAGGTACATTTTGGTCTGATTGAGTCCACTGAATATCCAAATGTCACTTTTCCCTTATTTAACATTAAAACATTATCAATTTGAAGTGTAAAAATGCTTAAAATAAATCTTATGTATCATTTTTAATGTACAACTTCAATATTTTCTAGGGAAGCATGCTCCTCTGCATGCCCTCCACCCAAGAAATGCACCACTAATCTTGAGCCTTCAACATTTGGATTTCCACTTCAGAAATACAGAATACAGACGCCAAGCTTCCCAGCCTATGGCGGGGAGTACTGTACTGCCAAAATTGGAGCTAAGTTTAGCTGCAGCAGGCCTGTGATGTCTGGAGCTTATACTCTGCCTGCCAAAGCTAATAAATAAAAAACACAAATTATGAGGCTTCCTCATTGGCCTCTGAAAAGTCATACCATCTGAACACTTGCACAGGCCAAGAACTGGAAAAATTTATGCTGAATGCCTGGGCTGAACAGGTAGCTCCTGTGTCCAGCATTCAAAGGATGCACTTGCAGGACACACATCAGAAGATGCATTTCCTCAATTTGCATATCATTGGCATACACCCAATTACATCTGGGCCAGTGTACCCTCTGCCACCAGCTCAAACACTGGGAAATGAGGGTGGGGGAGACATTGAGAGTTGGGGACATGGCAAAGCCTGCGTACCTTTCCATGGCCCACCCCAGATCCACTGAAAAATCACTCGGGAGTGCCAGAAAGCTTAGGCCATAATCAGTTTTATACCCTATTTTCTATCCACACAACACCAAATACTACCACTAGAACCCCACACTACAGCCCGAACCCAAATCAACTTAACCCTCTCTCCACACCAACACTCGGCTTCCTTTCAAAACCACTCTGCATCTGTCCCCAGCATTCCTACAGCCCACCCTGATTTCACACTCACTAGAACCCAACCTCACCCATCATACATCCTACACTGGAGCCTATGCCTAATCCCATCAGACTCACAGCTTGACCTCAGTGTCGATCTCCTCCTACTTTAAAATTTCCGCCCAAGGCTGGCAGACAGCCAGATCCAGAGCCCCTCAACCCTGACCCAGAACCCAGCCTCGCCAAGTCTGGCCCCAGCTGAACCAAAATCCCCCGCACCCAACCCTGCCACCCAAACACACGCAGCCTTAACTCCACACCATGCGAGCTTCCATGCATTTCAAGCCACAGGCTACCCTCACCACCAGCCCCAACCTGCAGCTTCAACCCAGACTTGCTTCCCCACACATATCTAGCCTCTCTGTCAGCCCATGTGCAATACTGCAAGAATCCACTAATCTTTTATGAGTTGATACATTACTATGGAAATTAAAAGCATATTCTAACAATAAAGCATTTCACTCCTTATCTCCCCAACTGAAACACAAATGCTAATACAAAACAATTATTAATTGGTCTTATATCATAGCCTTACTAGTCACATTTCAAATGTATCCTCCATACTGAATACATAATAAAATAGGATTTGCTAGTAATTGTGATCGATATACAAACATACATAAGCACTTTTACAGCAAATATCACAATTACACTATTACCCAAAATGTGCCAAAGTTTCCAGCTCAAGAAATCACATGTAGCGCAATAACTTACTGTATCGCAAAACCTAAATGAAGGGCAAGCTATATAGTGCAAGACACTACCAAGGTCGGAGAATGGGAAGAGAAGACAGTAAGTGGTGATTGGGTGAAGCCAAGTTTAGCATTTAAAAATCATGTCGATTGTAGCAGGGAGAGATGTTCTGCAATTTCAAGAGCTTTGGATAGAATTAGGTTCAATAAATCTTGATTTCAACACAATGGGTATACAGGAAGAGTTACTGCAACATCGAATTGCAGATCTTACCATGGCCTCGCCCCTCCATATCTCTGTAATCTCTTCCAGCTCCACAACCCTCCAAGATCTCTGCGCTCCTCTAATTCTGGCCTCTTGAGCATCCCCGAATGTAATTGCTCCACCATTGGCGGCCGTGCCTTCCGCTGCCTAGGCCCTAAGCTCTGGAATTCCCTCCCTAACCCTCTCTGCCTCACTACCTCCCTTTTCTCCTTTAAGACACTCCTTAAAACCTACCTCACCTGCCCCAATATCTCATGTGGCTTTGTGTCAAATTTTGTTTTATAATGCTCCTGTGAAGCGCCTTGGGATGTTTTACTACGTTAAGGCATAAGACGTAGGAGCAGGAGTAGGTCATTCGGCCCCTCGATCCTGCTCCGCCATTCAATAAGACCATGGCTGATCTGATCTTGGCCTCAACTCCACTTCCCTACCCGCTCCCCATAACCCTCGACTCTCTTCCCTAATTTGTCTATCACCACCTTAAATATATTCAATGACCCAGCCTCCACAGCTCTCTGGGGAAGAGAATTCCAAAGATTCACGACCCTCAGAGCAGAAATTCCTCCTCATTTCCGATTTAAATGGGTGCCCCCCTTATTCTGAAATTATGCCCCATAGTTCTAGATTCCCCCACGAGGGGAAACATCCTCTGAGCATCTACCCTGTCAAGCCCCTTCAGAATCTTATATGTTTCAATAAGATCCCCTCTCATTCTTCTAAACTCCAATGAGTATAGGCCCAACCTTTCTTCATAAGACAACCCCTTCATCTCCAGAATCAACCTCGTGAACCTTCTCTGAACTGCCTCCAATGCAAGTATATCCTTCCTTAAATAAGGAGACCAAAACTGTACACAGCACTCCAGGTGTGGTCTCACCAACGCCCTGTTAAAGGCGCTATATGAATACAAGTTGTTGTTGTTGCAGGAACAATTGACTAATCTACTGGAATTTTTTGAGGATGTAACTGGGAAAATAGATAAGGGAGAACCAGTAGATGTGGTGTATTTGGACTTTCAAAAGGCTTTCGATAAGGTCCCGCATAAGAGATTAACGTGTAAAGTTAAGGCACATGGGATTGGGGGCATGGTATTGACTTGGATAGAGAACTGGTTGGCGGACAGAAAGCAGAGTAGGAATTAACGGGTCTTTTTCCGAGTGGCAGGCAGTGACTAGTGGGGTACCGCAGGGATCGGTCCTTGGACCCCAGCTATTCACAATATACATTAATGATCTAGATAAGGGAACTAGATGTAATATCTCCAAGTTTGCAGACGACACAAAGCTGGGTGGGCGTGTGTGCTGCGAGGAGGATACCGAGAAACTCCAGGATGATTTGGACAGGTTGGGTGATTGGGCAGAAGCATGGCAGATGCAATATAATGTGGATAAATGCGAGGTTATCCACTTTGGTGTCAAAAACAGAAAGGCAGACTATTATCTGAATGGCAATAGGTTGGGAGAAGGGGAAGTGCAACGAGACCTGGGTGTCCTTGTGCACCAGTCGCTGAAGGTAAGCATGCAGGTGCAGCAGGCGGTGAAGAAGGCAAATGGTATGTTGGCCTTCATAGCGAGAGGGTTTGAGTACAGGAGCAAGGATGTCCTGCTGCAGTTGTACAGGGCCTTGGTGAGACCACACCTTGAGTAGTGTGTGCAGTTTTGGTCACCTTATCTGAGGAAGGATATTCTTGCCATGGAAGGAGTTCAGCGAAGATTCACAAGGCTGATCCCTGGGATGGCAGGAATGATGTATGAGGAGAGATTGGGTCGATTGGGCTTATACTCGCTGGAGTTTCGAAGAATGAGGGGGGATCTCATCGAAACTTATAAAATTATGACAGGTCTGGACAGACTAGATGCAAGTAGAATGTTCCCGATGGTCGGAGTGTCCAGAACCAGGGGTCACAGTCTAAGGATAAGGGGTTAGCCATTTAGGACAGAGATGAGGAAGAATTTCTTCACCCAGAGAGTGGTGAACCTGTGGAATTCTCTACCACAGAAGGCAGTTGAGGCCAAGTCTTTAAATATATTCAAGAAGGAGTTAGATATATTTCTTCGAGCTAAAGGTATCAAGGGATATGGGGAGAAGGCAGGTACGGGGTACCGAGTTTGGATGATCAGCCATGATCTCATCGAATGGCGGAGCAGGCTCGAGGGGCCGAATGGCCTACTCCTGCTCCTATCTTCTATGTTTCTATATGTAATACAACAGCTTTTGCTGAAAGTAATTCAAAATAAAACATTCAACAGCACTCAAGATATTTTAAGTGTACTGTTTGTTATCATATGCTAGTGAAGTTCTGCAACAGCAGCTGTACTACTGGTCATCGATACTGCTCCCAAATTAGACTGAGGCAGACTAACAGCTATGTCACATCGAAAATTTGCCAAAAGAAGACATACATTTGCTCACTCACACACACTGGTTCAAAAGTTGTGTGTGCAAATGCGTCAAAATTACAGTATAACCAGAAAGTAACCAACTCTGGAACCAAACTTTGAAACATCCTTTCTTACAGCATAAAGACGCATTAAAAGCTGGCCAAAATGCACTCTCCCACAAATACTGCTGATTCCGGCACTTCTTCATTGGAACTAATTGAACTTGCAACGGATGTGTATACAAAGACAGCGGAGGTTAAATAAACACCAACCTTGTTTGAGCCGAAAAAGCGTTTTTTCAAGCTTGTCCCAATCATTTAAGTGCAGAATTCGAACTTGTTTATGGTGCTCCATGTTTCAATTTTAAACGTGCGTGCGTGACTCTTGCCCCGCAGAAAGTAAATGAGAATCGGCAACCCCTGAAAGCGTACACAATTGGACAATGCATCAAGTCAGCTAGGGTATGTTTCCCTCCCACCGACAACTGCCAATTACATTTTAATTTTATAAAAACACCAGCAAGAGAGAGGGAGGGCGGGCGAGAAGTAAACACAAACATTGAATAACCGCAACACTGCACCAGCTCCAACAGCAGCCAAAAGAAACGTTGGATGAGCCGTATTCACTAATCGCTCACGGCTGATGCAAGCACTGTAGGTAACAATGGTGCGACCATCATCACTCAGGCCGGGGGCTTCAGCTCTCCACAGGGGAGGCGGCCCCGCTCACTGCGGCACAACTAAAGGCCGTTCGGCCTAGGCTTGGCTTTCCCGATTCTCGCCGCTGGAATATGGAGCTGATTTTACACCTGCCCCTTGAATCGCTGCTCAGCACCCGGGCTCCATCACTACCCCCATGGGCCTACAGCTGGTCAAGGCTCCGCTCCGCTCCTCACCTCCCTGTTGCTCGGTCTCTCTCTCACTCGGTGAGCAATCCCCTCGCACCGCGGCAGATCAGCAAGCGATTAGCCGCCGCCGCCCCCTTCTCAAGGTCGCAGAGCTGGGCTCGAGCCAGACGCAGGCCCCGCCCACCCGGCTCCGACCACACTCCGGGCCCCGCCCCCTCCCCGACCACACTCCGGGCCCCGCCCCTTCCCCCGACCACACTCCGGGCCCCGCCCCTTCCCCCGACCACACTCCGGGCCCCGCCCCTTCCCCCGACCACACTCCGGGCCCCGCCCCTTCCCCCGACCACACTCCGGGCCCCGCCCCTTCCCCGACCACACTCAGGCCCCGCCCACCCGGCTCCGCTCCGACCACACTCCGGGCCCCGCCCCCTCCCCGACCACACTCCGGGCCCCGCCCCTTCCCCGACCACACTCAGGCCCCGCCCCTTCCCCGACCACACTCAGGCCCCGCCCACCCGGCTCCGCTCCGACCACACTCCGGGCCCCGCCCCCTCCCCCGACCACACTCAGGCCCCGCCCACCCGGCTCCGCTCCGAACACACTCCGCCCCCTACCACACACCGGGCCCCGCCCCTTCTCCGCTCCGCCCCCGCGCAGCTCCAACCACACTCCTGGCCCCGCCCCCTCCCCGCCCCCTCGCTCATACCCCCTGGACCCCGCCCCCTGCCCGCTCCGACAGCACCGACGTCATCTACGCCTCTGCGAGCGAACGGCTTCATCTCCGAGAGGAAGATGTCTCCCTAGCAACAGGGAGGAGAAGGCACATTAAAGTCGGGTTCATCGACTGATACCGTTATTTTGTGCCCAGCCGGCTGACGCCGAGCTTTGCTGCTCGGATGTTGTAATTTAAGGAGCTGGTCCCCCCCGCCCCGGCCTAAATTAGGCCGACCGACGCCATCTTTGTGAGGGGCAGCAGGACCCTCTCTGCTCACCTATTGCGCACCCACGGTTGTTGCTCTGACCCCATCTACTTAGCTATTTCCATTGGCTACATTTTGACATCTTTTAAGTAAGAGGCTCTGGCCTAGAAATTGGGTTGGGGCGCCAAAGTCGCCTGAGCGCAGGATTTAGCGCAGCGTTCGAGGCTTTAGCGATCGTCAGATATTCAGTTTCATTGCCCCTAGAGGGAGATGGGGCGAGGCTCGAGGCAAACTGAATATCGCAGCGCAACGTGCCGCAGCGCCACACTGCGGTACTGCGGGCCTTCCTCCCATTGTTAAGGGGGAGGGGCCTGCAACAGCGCGATCCCCGCTCGCGAGTGCCGGCAAACGAGCCCGGCACCAAGGAGAAGTGCCGGGTTCTCGGGAAACAGCCGGCAATGCCGCTGGGGGGGGGGGGGGCGGTCAGGAGGCCGGGGACGGAGGTGCTGGGAGGCGGCCGCCGAAAAAGGCGGCCACCCCGCACCTCCACCTTAACTTGCGCCGCTGCCGGCACAGCAAGGCCCCGTGAACCGGGCGCGGGTAGCGAACGGCGCAACTGCGGCATTCGCTACCAAATATCGCCAACGGGGTGCTGCGCACACCGATGACGTCATTGGTGGCGGCACAGCGCAAATCGCTAACGCCACCATTAGCGCCCCTGCTGAATATCGCGGGAGGCGCAGCGCCACTGACTGCCTCTTTAGGCGCTAACAGGTGGCGCTACTCACCCAATTTTTCCCCCCATATGTTTAATGCAGCTCCCCCCTCTGTGGCTCAATCTACTGTGATGTCACTGTTGTAACATCATGCCAGTAAGCCTCAGTTGGTGAAGGTCAAATTGGCCTGAGGTTTTATTCTGCAGCAAATAGCACTGACAGTCTGTGTAAAATGACATGGAAACAGGCTATTCCACCTCACCAGTCTGTAACATTACAACGTGTACCGTGGCTGCAGTGTGTCTTCTTAGGCAGTCCCTCGGAACCGAGGATGATTTGCTTCCACATTAAAAATGAGTTTGCAGGTGACTGATGAGTCCAATGCGGAACCTACAGTTTCTGTCACAGGTGGGGCAGACGGTGGTTGAGGGGGCTTGGGTTGATGTGCGCTCCTTGCGCTGCCTGCGCTTGGCTTCTGCTTGCTCCCGGCGAAGAGACTCAAGGTGTTCGGTGCCTTCTCGGATGCTTCTCCTCCACGTTGTGCGGCCTTGGGCCAGGGATTCCCAGGTGTCGATGGGGATGTTACACTTTTTCAAGGAGGCTTTGAGGGTGCCCTTGAAGCGTTTCCTCTGCCCACCTGGGGCTCTCTGGCCGTGTCGGAGCTCCGAGTAGAGCGCTTGTTTTGGGAGTCTCGTATCGGGCATGTGGACAGTGTGACCCGTCCATCGGAGCTGATTGAGCGTCGTCAAGGCTTCGATGCTGGGGATGCTGGCCTGAGCAAGAACACTGACATTGGTGCGCCTATCCTGCCAATGGATTTGCAGGATCTTGCGGAGGCAGCATTGGTGGTACCTCTCCAGTACTTTGAGGTGCCTGCTGTACATGGTCCATGTCTCTGAGGCATACAGCAGGGCAGGTATCAACGATGACGAGACGGAGTACAGAGATGAGATAGTCCAGCTGATGAGATGGTGCAATGACAACAACCTTGCCCTGAACGTTGGCAAGACTAAGGAGCTCATCGTGGACTTCAGAAGGCACCAAGGGAACCATCGCCCCATCAGCATAGCTGGGACACCAGTGGAAGTCGTCAGTTGCTTCCGATTCCTGGGACTGCAGATCTCTGATGACCTGGCCTGGAACCATAATACTGAGGCTATGCTGAAGAAGGCACACCAGCGCCTTTACCCTCTACGGTGCCTGAGGAAATGCGGCATAAGCACACAGTGGCTTGTGAACTTTTACCGCGGCACCATAGAGAGTGTCTTGACGAGTGGTGTCAATGTGTGGTATGGTAACACCACTGCACAGAACAAGAAAGCCATCCAGAGAGTTGTGAATACGGCAGAAAAGATCATCGGGTGTGCACTTCCGTCCATCGAGGTGATCTTCCAGACCAGGTGCCGGAACAAGGCCCGCTCCATCATCCAGGACCCCAATCACCCTGGGCACAAACTGTTCTCCCTCCTGCGGTCCGGACGTCGGTACCGCAGCATCCGAACCAGGACCAGCAGGTTTAAGAACAGTTTCTATCCACAGGCAGTGCGCCTACTGAACTGCTAACCGCACTGCCCCATATATTATAGTTATATGTTTATGTAAATATATATATTATACTTATATTACCATATATTATATTACATTACTATTATTTCCAGTGGTAATTGAGGCTTTTTTGCCCTATTATACCCTGCAACTTGGACTGTTATTGCTATACTTTCTGCTTATTTGCTTATTGTTTTTATTTATACTTGTTTTTATTTTTTGCTTTTATATTTATATGCTTGTATTGTGGGAGTGAGTGGGGAGTAAGCATTCCATCGTACTGGTTACATATGGCAATAAAATGATCCTGAATCTTGAATCTGTAGACCATGAGCTTAGTGCCGGGTTTGAGGTCCTGGTCTTCAAACACTTTCTTCCTCAGGCAACCGAAGACTGCACTGGCACACTGAAGGCAGCAGTGTGTACCATCTACAAGCACTGCACTGCAGCAACTTGCCAAGGCTTCTTCGGCAGCACCTCCCAAATCCACGACCTCTTCCACCTAGAAGGACAAGGGCAGCAGGCGCATGGGAACACCACCACCTCCAAGTCACACACCATCCTGACTTAGAAGTATAGTGCCGATCCTTCATCGTCACTGGGTCAAAATCCTGGAACTCCCTCCCTAACAGCACTGGGAGTACCTTCACCACACGGACTGCAGCGGTTCAAGAAGGCAGCTCACCACCACCTTCTCAAGGGCAAATAAGAATGGGCAATAAATGCTGGCCTTGCCAGCAACGCCCACATCCCATAAGCAAACTTAATAAAAACACGGAAACAGGCTTCTCAGCCTCACCAGTCTGTAAAATTACAACACGGAAACAGGTTATTCAGCCTCATCAGTTTCTGTTGGTTATATCCTCCACACAAATGGCAGTCCTAATCCCATGTGCTCAGTCTGTTCCTGTATCACTTTCCTTCAATCACCTATCTAATCTATTCTTACATGTTGACACGGTCTCTGCTTCAATCATGAACTCCAGTAGTGCATTCTACAGCCTTGCAACTGTGCAAAAAAAAGTTTCTTCTGCACTCTGTCCCAAAATTCACGTCGAATTACATAGAATCTACACAGAAACAGACCATTCGGCCCAATGCCGGTGTTTATACTTAACACGAGCCTGTGTTAATGAAGTAATTATAGTTTTGCACCAATGTCTCCTACTGCCTTTGAGGAGTTGCTTCAGGTAGTTATCCAATTCCCTTTTGAAAGCCACAATTGAATCTGCCACCACCCTTTCAGGCAGTGCATTCCAGATTATAACCACTCGCTGTGTAAAAATGTTTTTCCTCCTGTCGCCTTTGGTTCTTCTGCCAATCACCTTAAATCTGTGTCCTCTGGTTCTCGACTGTTCCTTCAATGGGAACAGTTTCTCTCTATCTGCTCTGTCTAGACCCCTCATGATTTTGAACACCTCGATCAAATGTCCTCTCAACCTTCTCTGCTCTAAAGAGAACAACCCCAGATTCTCCAGTCTATCCATGTAACTGAAGTGCCTCACCCCTGGAATCATTCTTGTAAATCTTTTCTGTACCCTCTCTAAGGCCTTCACATCCTTCCTAAAGTGCGGTGCCCAGAATTGGCCACAATACTCCAGTGGCCTGGCTACTCCCACCGTGTCAATCGCAGATAAGGCCATCTCTGACCACTTCCTTGTATCGCTCTCCACCCACATCCCCCTTCCCATACCCAATCCTACTTCCTTCTGTGTCCGCCCCTGGAAAATCTCTCTCCCAACTGCACTTACAAAATCCCAACTGTCCAGCCTTTGGCCCTCCATTCACCATGGCATTTCTGCAGCTACCAATCTGCTCCACCACACCCTCACCTTTGATGCCCTAGTCATAGAATCATAACGGCACAGAAGGAGGCCATTCGACCCATCGAGTCCGTGCCAGCTCTCTGTAGATAGATCCAGTCAGTCCCATTCACCCGCTCTGTCCCTGTAGCCCTGCAAGTTTATTTCCCTCAAGTGCCTATCCAGTCTCCCCTTGAAAACATTGAGTGTCTCCGCTTCCACCACTTCCATCGTCAGCGAGTTCCAGGTCATCACCACTCGCTGCATAAAAAAGTTTTTCCTCACATCCCCCCTGTATCTCTTACCCAAAACCTTAAATCTGAGTTCCCTTGTCCTTGTACCATCAACTAGTGGGAACAGCCTTTCCCCGTCTAGCCTATCCAAACCCATCATAATCTTGTACACCTCTATCAAATCACCCCTCAACCTCCTTTGCTCTAATGAAAACAAATCCAGCTTCTAAAACCTGTCCTTGTAGCTAAGATACCCCCATCCCCGAATCTATTCTGGTAAATCTCCTCTGCACCTTCTCCAGGGCCTTCACATCCTTCCTAAAGTGTGGTGACCAGAACTGGACGCAATACTCCAGTTGTGGCCTAACCAGCGCTTTATAAAGGCTCAGCATAACTTCTCTACTTTTGTACTCAATACCTCTATTTATGAAGCACAAGATCCCATATGCTTTGTTAACCACTGTCTCAATATGTCCTGCCACCTTCAGGGACCTATGCACATTAACTCCTAGGTCCTTCTGTCCCTACACATTCTTTAAAACTGAGCCATTAAGTGTACATTGCCTCTCCCGGTTCCTTCTGCCAAAATGCATCACCTCACACTTCTCTGTATTAACTTCCATCTGCCACTTGTCTGCCCATTCTGCTAGCCTTTCTATGTCCTGTTGCAGTCGATTGATATCATCATCACTGTTTGTCACACCCCCAAGTTTGGTGTCATCGGCAAATTTAGAAATTCTACTCTCTATTCCAATATCCAGGTCATTTATATATATCAAAAAAAGCAGTGGCCCCAGCACTGATCCTTGGGGAACACCACTGCCTACCATCCTGCAGTCTGAAAAACAGCCATTTACCACAACTCGCTGTTTACTGTCCTTAAGCCAATTCCTTATCCAAGCTGCCACTGGCCCACCTATTCCATGAGCCTCAATTTTGTTAACCAGCCTTCTATGTGGTACTTTGTCAAATGCCTTCCGAAAATCCATATAGACAACATCCATTGCATTCCCTTCATCAATCCTCTCTGTTACTTCATCAAAAAATTCAATTAGTTTAGTCAAACACGATTTGCCTTTTACAAATCCGTGTAAGCTCTCCTTAATTACCTTAAACCTCTCCATGTGCCTGTTAATTTTTTCCTTGATTATTATTTCTAAAACTTTACCCACCACTGATGTTAAACTGACCAGCCTGTAGTTACTAGGATTGTCCTTACACCCTTTCTTGAACAATGGTGTCACATTTACCACTTTCCAATCCTCAGGCACCTCCCCCGCATCTAGGGAAGATTGGAAAATTATGGCAAGCCCTTCCGCTATCTCCTCCCCCAATTCCCTTAGCCACCTGGGATGCAAGCCATCTGAACCAGGCGACTCGTCCACTCTAAGCATACCCAGCCTTTCTAGTACATCCTGTCTATCAATTTTCACCCCTTTCATTGCTTCTACCATTTCCACTTCTACCGATATTTTGTCAGCATCCACCTCCTTAGTAAACACCGATACAAAGTACTCGAGTATTCTAGCCTTGCCCTGCGCCACTAAGCATATCACCTTCTCTGTCTCTAATAGGCCCCACCCCGCCTCTTACTACCCGCTTACGGCTTACATGCCGGTAGAAGATTTTTGGGTTCCCTTTTATGTTAACCACCACTCTACTCTCATATTCTCTCTTTGCCAATCTTATTTTCATCTTCGCATCCTCTCTCAACTGATTGTATTTGGTCTGGTTCTCCCTTGAAGAATTCTCCTGACATGCATCATACACCCTCTTTTTTTGTTTCAATCCCTATTAAAACCATTACTCTCTCTCACCCTCGCTGTTCCCCCTGGTAGGGCCCTCATCTCTGCTCCCTCAAGTCCAAGGGATGCAGACTTGAACGGATATGGTGGACAACTGGTTTAGCCATTCACCACCAGATCTGGCTGGACCACATAAAGCATTATCGGGTCCTACTCTTGTCTGCCAAAACTGCTCACTATTCCAGGATCATTCTGGAATGCAAAGATAACTCCTGGCTTCTAATCTCTACTGCTAACCATCTTCTTAAACCTCTTTCCCCTGTCTCCCCCACACTCACCTCCAACAACAAGTGCGAGGAGCTCATGGATTTCTTTGTCTCTAAGATTGAGACCATCTGATCAGCTGCCTCTGCCACTTCACTTCCTTCCCCTAGCCCACCGGGCCAAACTTCCTCTAAGGTTCCCCCCTACCCTACCTGCAACTTTCTCCAGTTTCTCTCCAAACTCCCCTCTTGACCTCTCCACATTCACCTTGTCCATGAGACCCACTTCCTGCTCTCTCGACTTTATTCCCACTAAACTGTTGACCACCCAACTTCCTTTTCTGGCTCCCATCTTAGCTGATATTGTTAACAGTTTAATCGCCTCAGGTACTGTCCCCCTCTCCTTCAAATCTGCCGTCATCACCCCTCTCCTCAAAAAACCAACCCTTGACCCCTCCATCCTTGCAAACTATCGCCCATCTCCAACCTCTCTTTCCTCTCCAAAGTCCTTGAACGTGTTGTCGCCTCCCAAATCTGTGCCCATCTTTCCCGCAACTCCATGTTTGAATCCCTCCAATCTGGTTTCCACCCTTGCCACAGCACCGAAACGGCTCTCATCAAAGTCACAAATCACATCCTTTGTGACTGTGACAAAGGTAAACTATCCCTCCTTGCCCTTCTTGACCTGTCTGCAGCCTTTGAAACAGTTGACCACTCCATCCTCCTCCAACGTCTCTCCACCATCGTCCAGCTGTGTGGACTGCACTCACCTAGTTCCATTCTTACCTATTTAATCGTAGCCAGAAAATCACCTGCAATAGCTTCTCTTCCCGTTCCCGCATCGTTACCTCTGGTGTCCCCCAAGGATCTATCCTTGGCCCCTTCCTATTTCTCATCTACATGCTACCCCTTGGTGGCATCATCTGAAAACACGGCATCAATTTCCACATATACGCTGATGACACCCAGCTCTACCTCATCACCTAAATTGTCAGACTGCTTGTCCGACATCCAGCACTGGATGAGCAGAAATTTTCTCCAATTAAATATTGGAAAGACTGAAGCCATTGTTTTTGGTCCCCGCCACAAACTCTGTTCCCTAGCCACCGACTCCATCCATCTCCCTAGCATCTGTCTGAGGCTGAACCAGACTGTTCGCAAGCTTGGTGTCATATTTGATTCTGAAATGAGCTTCTGATCACATATCTGCAGCATAACTAAAACCGCCTATTTCCACCTCCGTAACATCACCCGTCTCTGCCCCAGCCTCAGTTCATCAACCCTCATCCATGCCTTTGTTACCTCTAGACTTGACTATTCCAACGCACTCTTGGCTGGCCTCCCACATTCTACCCTACGTAAACTTGAGGTCATCCAAAACTCAGCTGCCTGTGTCCTAACTTGTACCAAGTCCCGTTCATCCATCACCCCTGTTCTCACTGACCTACATTGGCTCCTGGTTAAGCAACGCCTCGATTTCAAAATTCTCATCCTTGTTTTCAAATCCCTCCATCCCTTCCTATCTCTGTAAACTCCTTCAGCTGCACAACCCCCCGAGATATCTACACTCCTCAAATTCTGTCCTCTGAAGCATCCCTGACTATAATAGCTCAACCATCAATGGCCTTGCCTTCAGCTGCCTAGGCTTTAAACTCTGGAACTCCCTCCCTAAACCTCTCTGCCTCTCTACCTCTCTTTCCTCCTTTAAGACGCACCTTGAAACATACCCATCTGCCCTAATTTCTTCTTACGTGGCTTGGTGCCAAATTTTTATCTTATAACACTCCTGTGAAGCGCCTTGGGACGTTTTACTACGATAAAGGCACTATATAAATACAAGTTGTTGTTGTTGAGGCCGAACCAGTGTTTTATAAAGGTTCATCATAACTTCCCTGCTTTTGTACTCTATGCCTCTATTTATGAAGCCCAGGATCCTGTATGCTTTTTTAACTAATTTCCACCTTCAATGATTTGTGCACATATACCCCCAGGTCTCTCTGTTCATGCACCCACTTTAGAAGTGTACCCTTTAGTTTATATTTCCCAGACAACCCTGCAAAGTCCTCCTCACCAACATCTGGGGACTTGTGCCAAAATTGGGAGAGCTGTCCCACAGACTAGTCAAGCAACAGCCTGACATAGTCATACTCATAGAATCATACCTTTCAGCCAATGTCCCAAACTCCTCCATCACCATCCCTGGGAATGTCCTGTCCCAATGGTAGGACAGACCCACCAGGGGTGGTGGCACAGTGGAATACAGTCGAGAAAGAGTGCTCCTGGGAGTCCTCAACATGAAGTCTCATGGCTTCAGGTCAAGCATGGTCAAGGAAACCTCCTGCTGATTACCACTGTGGGGGGGGCATCTTTTAACTGATTTATGGTAATTTACCTGGCCAGCAGCCTTTGCCTATGCTCTGACCAATTCCAACCTTTTATCTGGTTTACGGTAATTCACCTGGTCAGGCAGCCCTTTTGCTGCTACACTATAAACCAATTTTCAAACAGCGGTTTCGAATCGCTCACCCCACATTCCAGTTCGGACTGGAGGAACTTATAATTAATGATATTAAAACAGACAAATGGTCTGGATGAGAGAAAAATCAAGCTTTATTAACTAAACTATACCACACGAACACAGTAATTACAGTAAAACTACTTAACAGGGGAAGGCGGATGGCAAAAATGAGGGATAGGTGATTACAATGTTGATTAAACAATCTTAGTAATTTCCCTTAAATCACCACCCCCTAATTCCTTACTAGATTACTTTGCTGAGGAGTCAGAAACCTGCTCACCTGGCATCCAAGGGAGAGAGAGAGAGATAGCTCTCCAGAAGCTATCTTTATATCCTACCAACTCCTGCTGTTTTGGCGCTGAAAGGGTCTGTGTGCAAAATTCGTGCCCAAAAGTTCCAATATACAAGAGAAGGCCCATGATTGGCTGACTCAAATGGGTTTGGAGTGATTTAATGTGTCTACACTATGGGGCCGGAATGTTCCCGCCCACCTCCGGAGCTCCCTGGGCTGAACAAAGGGAATCCAACTGCTGTATTGTCTGAGTCAATGGGTGATTCAAAACCTCATTTGTTTCTTAACTGTTCCATATCAAAAGTCTTTTCCATGGTTTAGATGTATCCATTGTGTGTGAGTGGTGTCTGAATGGGTTTGGATTTCTGTGTAAACAGAAACTGATTGTTCTGGTTTAGCTCTCAAGTGGATAATTCCTTATGACAATATCCTGCAGTTTCGTGTAAACAAACCTTGCCTCTGTAGAAGGGAAACTCCCTGGTTTGATTGACAGGTCTATCTGCCACTGTGTGATCCTCCCACTTACACAGAGATCACGGGCTGCTTATCCAAGCCCTATTGTTCTTGGCCAATGCTTTCTCTGACAGCCATTTTAAAATCTTTGTGATTGACCAAACTCCAGGGAACAATTTTATTAATAAAAATGTACTGTCATTAAGGTGTGCGAATTTTTCCACAGAACTCCTTGATTCCGGTGTTGTCCATGTGCTGTCCATCTCAACGCAGCCTTTTGTGGTTCTGAGCATGTTTTAAAACATTGTAGACATTTCACATCACCCAATTCTTCGTCCACGGTGTGGACCAATATTTCTGATCTTCAGGGAAAATAGGGGAATTTTGCGAACCCCTACATTCCGCCTTTTGATACTCCCAACTTGATTGAAGTATCCACTCGAAGGAGTGAGCAAAATTTTCTGACCCCCCAACAAACAACCTTCCCCTGTATTTACCTAACAGCTACCTACCACTGATCCCCGTCCCGTCTATTCCCCTCAAATTCGAGGGGGAAAAAATGTGGTACGGTAGGCATCTTACAGATACATCAATTTACAATAAGGGGTACTCATACCCCTGCATTACTTGTTACATTATACAATGCAATCAAAATTTACAATCACTTGTTACATTACAACTTATTACAGGCTGTTGCAATCTTAGTCACACAGGGTAATCAAAATGATTCCAAGCACGGAGAGGATCCTACGCCTCTGCTCCACTTGGGGCTGTAACACAAAATACAAAAAAATCTTGAACAACATGCTTAAACAGACCTCGTCCATCACGTGCCACTGATGGGTCACGAAATTCGAGTGGGTATTGCTCCTCCCACCCGGGCAGTAAATGTACCTTCCACCCCCCTTTGATTGTCTTAAACTTTAAAACAGACAGAATGGATTTACAGACCAGCCTGCTCCACCAGCCCTGAGCCATTCCCTTGTCCCTTTGTGGAGGCGGGGTACCCCTCATGTTTAAAATTACCTTGGCACAGACCGAGACCGGGGAGTATGGGATCGCGACTCCCAGTCCCTCCCCCTCCCATCTTCCCTCAACTGGCTGCAGAAAATGATGGGTGCCTGTGTGGCGGCTCTCCCTGGCCCCACACTCAAACTTGGATCCCAGATCCGGCCACCCACTCATCCTCCCCAGCCACAGTTACATTCTAACTTGTCCCGTGGGCCCCCGGGTGAGTTCCTCCCTTCCCCGAATGCACCCACGTGACTCTTGGGTCTCCTCCTCCCCTTTACAATCTTTTCCGGGCCATCACCACCCACTCCTGGGGAACGCATCCCTATTTGACAAGGCGCCCGTGCTTCCCCACCATGACTCTTCAACAGCGAGGTCTCCCGCAAGTGAACTTCGGTCAGGATAGTGCTGGGTTGGGGGCCGTGCCCCACCCAGCTGGGGCCATCTCTTCCACGTAGGAGGAGTAGGCAAGTTCCCCCGGACCCTGTCCGGTTTCTCCTGAAGGTCGCTGCGGGGTTTCCCTCTGGATTTGTCCAGTGGCGAGGTGATCCCCAACATTCTGTATCCATATCTTCATTCGATGCCCAGCTCGGGCTGGGCAAACAGGGCTGCTTCATCTTCCACTCTCCTGCAAAACTTAAAAGGACATGCAGCCAGGTCTCACTGACCTGCTGCCTTAGGTGGAGACATGGTCGGGTCCCTTGACCTCGGACCAAAATACAAACATTTGGCACCCATGTAAACTTAAACTTACACTTAAACTCAAAACATTTGAAACATTCTAAACTTAAAATACAAACCTTAAAAGCACACTATAATCAAAATGATAATCAAAACAAAGCTATAATACAAATGCCGCCCGTCTCCGGGCGGCCAGGCTAATCTCTGGCACTGTCACGGATTACTGCTGGCTGCAGCGAAGCTGGACTGCCTCCTGCCTCTGGTCCCTTGCAGCTTATGGCTGCTGGTTGGGGACCTCTGTTCTTTGGCTTCTCCCTGGTTTGGGAGATTGCTCTCTGTGGCAGGTACTCTGGTGACCATCTGTTCTTGGGCTTGCGGATCCGCTGAGACTTTCTGAGGGGCGTCTCTGTGGGGGAAACGTTGGCTGGCGGACCCTCAGCTTGGGTCACAGCCCTAGCTGGCTGGGAACTTTCTCCCCCTGATGCAAACATCCTGGACTGTATAAGACACCTGGCAGCCTGCCGGTACTCTGAGTTTGTCTCCTTTTCCCTACCCACTCCTGTACTGGGGGCAGGTATTCCCTCACCACCCGCTGCTGGTGGCTGGAAATTTTCCTCCCCATGTCCAAAACCTGTTACCAGCTCCCCTGCAAGAGGAATTGCTATCCCTGCCTCCCCAGGGTCCCACATCATGGGGGGGACCACTCTAGAAACGGGCTGGGAAGCTGGTCCCTTTAAACAGGTGACTGCGCCTGCGCAAACTTCCTCCCCTGAGTCCCTCGGCAGAGGCTGTGAAGCCTCTGTCTTCAAACAGGCAATTGCGCCTGCGCAAACCTCCTCCTCAGAGTCCCGTGGCAGAGGCTGTGAAGCCTCTGGCTTCTAACAGGCGACTGCGCCTGAGCAAACCTTCTGAAAAAGAGCTGCTGTGGTCCCGCCGGCAACTGCGCCTGCGCAAACCTCCTCCTCGGCATCCCGCGGCAGAGGCTGTGAAGCCTCTGGCTTCAAACAGGCGATTGCGCCTGCGCGGGAAAACTTAGAAAGAGCCGCTGGGGTCCTGCAGACAACTGCGCCTGCACGAACAATTTCACTGAAAAGGGTAGGAAGAACCACTGGGTCTTCCAAGCAGGCTACTGCGCCTGTGCGTATGGATTGGGAAGCGGGGACCTTTAAACGGCCAACTGCGCCTGCGCGCTCAGCCTTACACAGAAAAAGAGTCGCTCGGGGTTCCGAGTCTGCGACTGCGCCTGCGCGAAACTAGTATTGAGAAACCTCTCCTCTCAGGCACGTGGCTGCACCTGCGTGAACCTCCTGTTGGCAAAACTCTCCCCTCAGGCGTGCAACTGCGCCTGCGCGGGAAAACTGAAAAGGATCCGCTGGTGGTACAGGCTGGGGAACCACGCCTGCGTGAACCTGGTGCTGGGAAACCTCTCCCCTTAGGCGCGTGACTGCGCCTGCGTGGACCTCTTGTTTAAAAGACTGGGGAATTTCTGTCTCCAGACTAGCGACTGCACATGCGCGGGCAGTCTCCAAGCGGTCTTCTATGAATGGATTGGCAGCAACCTGCAGATTTCTAATCTCAGGTTGCTGTTTCTCTGTTTCTGAGCCACATAACTTGTTTAAATTTAAACTTTGGTTCGAATTTAAGCTTTGGCCAAAATTTAGGTTTCACTGGGGCAGGGAAGTGTCCCAATTTGTGGGCTGGACAACTTTTCCCTGGAAACAAGCCACAGTGCCTGTCTTTACAGGCTGTGAACTTGAACTTGTCTGGTCAGCAAACTCATGTTCTCTTACCCGGATGGTTTTAAATGGGGAATTTTGGACCTGGACCTGCCTTTGGTCTGGGGCCAAAACTATCCCCTGTGTGCCTCCCTTGTCCCGGATTTCTGCAACCGGACCTGCTCTACAGGGGTCCCAGAACTCTCCTTCCCTGTTCCCCTGCTTGCCTGTAATCGCTGCCACTGGCCCAGACTCATATGGGTCCCAGAAAGTGCCTGCACATGCACCCTCCTTGGCCAGCCTATCGGCCAGTCATTGTGGGGAGGCAGAGGTGGGCGAGGGGGCTGCAGCACCATTGATGGCTGCCACCTTTCCCTGGTTGGTCAGGAGAGGCCGCATTGCCTCCAGTAGCGACTCGACTGAGGCGGGGGAAATTCCTGTCTCTACCCTCTGAGCTGGGGCTGCGGGGGTCCTGGCTTTATCCTCTCTCCCGGGCTTTTTACAATCCCTGCATCAGTGGCCATCCTCCCCGCACCTGTAACAAGTGACCTTGTTCTGGGAGGGACGGCTCCCCTCCTGTTGCCACTCTTTCTGATATTGAGCCCCAGGTTTAACCTCGTGGACTTTACCCTTTTGCTGGGGGGTCTCACTATTCCTCCCGTTTCTATATGCTACCGTGAGCTGCCGGATTACAGTCTCTTTGGTTGCTAGGGGGTCTCGGGAGTCAAACCAGGTATCAGCTTTTACATTTATCTGGGGCAGGCAATTGGACACCAGGCAACGAAGCCATTGGGTCTGCTGCCGCTGGTTCAGTTGTGCCCTATCTTGTCCCCCTGCACAGGCATGGTTGTAGACTGGCCACAGCCTGTCTGCAAATGTCTGTGGGGTCTCCCCTTCCTTCTGCAGGGTTTTCCCTACGCGATCGAACAGATTGCCGTCGTTCGCACCCATGGCTTCCAGTATTTCCTCCTTCAGGTCCTCAAAACCCTTCTGCCCTCTCTTCGCCTTATCTGAAAGGGTCTGATAGAGCTTGCTATCCACAGAGAAAAGCAACATTCTGGCTTTCTCTTCATCATCACAGCCGTTAACACCGGCTGCCTGGTCTACTTGTTGGAAGTGCATTGAGGGGTCTCCCTTTTCAGAGAGCATGGGAATATGTTTCACCATGCCTCTGAGCTGTTGGGTATCATAGGGCACCAGATAGGTATTTTGAACAGCCCCTGGGTTATCATCGCTCACAGCCGGACTGTACCTCCGTTGTCGGAGGGGGTGCACTGGTCCTGGTCCCCGCCTGCCTAGCGGGACCTGCTGGTGTTCTCCCCCCACCCCACTGTCCACCCCTCCTTGCTGCCAGAGCTCCTCAAGACTCAGAGCTGTGGGCTGCGGTCTTGGGATCTCTAGTTCCCAATCCAGCACTGCTCTGGGTGCTGCCTGTGGAGTGGTCTGGTTTGGGCTGCCAGTAAAATCCGGCTGAACTGCCTTCGGGCTGATCACACAAATCGTCCCCTTTGCTCCCTTTGATTCCACCTTAAGGCTTTCTATCTCTGCCCTACAGGGGCCATGATCTGCTTCACTAAACCTTTGGTTGCAGGCCAGCTTATAAGCTGCTGTAACTCCTGAGATGAGGCGGACATTTTCTTCCCGCAGTCTCATCTCGCTATCTCTGGCCTCAGTGACTTCCTGCACGAGGCGCTCCATCTCTGCCTGGCATTTTTCCAACTCTGACTCCCGATTCTTGGCCTCTTTAACCTCCTCCTGCACCCTCATCTTCTTAACCCAGCCACCTATACCATGATAGGTCAGCCTACACGCTGCCGCTAACATCTGCAGGGCTACCCACATACTGACAATGAGAGAAACAAGAGCTGATGCTTTCTCCAGATCCAGATCACCTATCAAATCAAAAACTGCCTCCAGTCCTGCCACGGTCGCCAATTTGTGGGGGGGCATCTTTTAACTGATTTATGGTAATTTACCTGGCCAGCAGCCTTTGCCTACGCTCTGACCAATTCCAACCTTTTACCTGGTTTACGGTAATTCACCTGGTCAGGCAGCCCTTTTGCTGCTACACTATAAACCAATTTTCAAACAGCGGTTTCGAATCGCTCACCCCACCTTCCAGTTCAGACTGGGGGAACTTATAATTAATGATATTAAAACGGACAAATGGTCTGGATGAGAGAAAAATCAAGCTTTATTAACTAAATAAACTATACCACATGAACACAGTAATTACAGTAAAACTACTTAACAGGGGAAGGCGGACAGCAAAAATGAGGGATAAGTGACGACAATGTTGATTAAACAATCTTAGTAATTTCCATTAAATCACCACCCCCTAATTCGTTACTAGATTGCTTTGCTGAGGAGTCAGAAACCTGCTCACCTGGTGTCCAAGGGAGAGAGAGAGAGATAGCTCTTCAGAAGCTATCTTTATATCCTGCCAACTCCTGCTGTTTTGGCGCTGAAAGGGTCTGTGTGCAACATTCGCACCCAAAAGTTCCAATATACAAGAGAAGGCCCATGATTGGCTGACTCAAATGGGTTTGGAGTGGTTTAATATGTCTACACTCTGGGGCCGGAATGTTCCCGCCCACCTCCGGAGCTCCCTGGGCTGAACAAAGGGAATCCAACTGCCGTATTGTCTGAGTCAATGGGTGATTCAAAACCTCATTTGTTTCTTAACTGTTCCATATCAAAAGTCTTTTCCATGGTTTAGATGTATCCATTGTGTGTGAGTGGTGTCTGAATGGGTTTGGATTTCTGTGTAAACAGAAACTGATTGTTCTGGTTTAGCTCTCAAGTGGATAATTCCTTATGTCAATATCATGCAGTTTTGTGTAAACAAACCATGCCTCTGTAGAAGGGAAACTCCCTGGTTTGATTGACAGGTCTATCTGCCACTGTATGATCCTCCCACTTACACAGAGATCACGGGTTGCTTATCTAAACCCTGTTGTTCTTGGCCAATGCTTTCTCTGACAGCCATTTTAAAATCTTTGTGATTGACCAAACTCCAGGGAACAATTTTATTAATAAAAATGTACTGTCATTAAGGTGTGCGAATTTTTCCACAGAACTCCTCGATTCCGGTGTTGTCCACATGCTGTCCATCTCAACGCAGCCTTTTGCGGTTCTGGGCATGTTTTAAAACATTGTAGACATTTCACATCACCCAATTCTTCGTCCACGATGTGGACCAATATTTCCGATCTTCAGGGAAAATAGGGGACTTTTGTGAACCCCTACACCACCTACCGCCCTCAGCTGATGAATCAGTAATCCTCCATGTTGAACACCACTTGGAAGAAGCACTGAAAGTAGCAAGGGCATAGAATATACTCTGGGTGGAGGACTTCAATGTTCATCACCAAGAGTGGCTCAGTAGCACCACTACTGGCCGAGTCCTGAAGGACATATCTGCTAGTCTGGGCCTGTGACAGGTGGTGAGAGAACCAACACGAGGGAAAAACCTACTTGACCTCGTCCTCACCAATCTACCTGTCGCAGATGCATCTGTCCATGACAGTATTGGTAGCAGTGACCACCGCACAGTCATTGTGGAGACGAAGACCCGTCTTCACACTGAGGACACCCTCCATCGTGTTGTGTGTCACTACCACTGTGCTAAAATGGATAGATTCAGAACAGATCTAGCAGCTCAAAACTGGACATCCATGAGGTGCTGTGGGCCAACAACAGCAGCAAAATTGTATTCCATCACAATCTGTAACCTCATGGCCTGGCATATCCCTCACTCTACCTTTACCATCAAGCCAGGGGACCAACCCTGGTTCAATAAGGAGTGTAGAAGAGCATGCCAGGAACAGCACTAGGCGTACCTAAAGGTGAGGTGCCAACCTGGGGAAGCAGCAACACAAGACTACATGCATGTCAAAAGGTGGAAGCAGCATGCTATAGACAGGGCTAAGCGATCCCACAATCAACGGATCAGATCAAAGCTCTGCAGTACTGCCACATCCAGTCATGAATGGTGGTGGACCATTAAACAACTAACGGGAGGAGGAGGCGGCTCCATGAATATCCCCATCCTCAATGATGGTGGAGCCCAGCACGTGAGTGCAAAAAACAAGGCTGAAGCGTTTGCAACCATCTTCAGCCAGAAGAGCTGAGTGGATGATCCATATCAGCCTCCTCCTGAGGTTCCCACCATCACAGAAGCCAGTCTTCAGCCAATTCGATTCACTCCACGTGATATCAAGAAATGGCTGAGCGCACTGGATACAGCAAAGGCTATGGGCCCCGACAACATCCCGGCTATCGTGCTGAAGACTTGTGTTCCAGAACTAGTCGCGCCTCTAGCCAAGCTGTTCCAGTACAGCTACAACACTGGCATCTATCTGAAAATGTGGAAAACTGACCAGATATGTCCTGTCCACAAAAAGCAGGATAAATCCAAACCAGCCAATCACCGCCCCATCAGTCTACTCTCAATCATCAGCAAAGTGATGGAAGGTGTCGTTGACAATGCTATCAAGCGGCACTTACTCACCAATAACCTGCTCACTGATGCCCAGTTTGGATTCCGCCAAGACCACTCGGCTGCCGACCTCATTACAGCCTTGGTCCAAATATGGAAAAAGGAGCTGAATTCCAGAGGAGAGGTGAGAGTGACTGCCCTTGACATCAAGGCAGCATTTGACCGAGTGTGGCATGAAGGAGCCCTAGTAAAACTGAAGTCAATGGGAATCGGGGGGAAAACGCTCCACTGGCTGGAGTCATACCTAGCACAAAGGAAGATGGTTGTGGTGGTTGAAGGTCAATCATCACAGCTCCAGGACATCACTGCAGGAGTTCCTCAGGGCAGTGTCCTAGGCCCAACCATCTTCAGCTGCTTCATCAATGACCTTCCCTCCAACACAAGGTCAGAAATGGGGATGTTTGCTGATGACTGCACAGTGTTCAGCATGATTCACAACTCCTCAGATAATGAAGCAGTCCATGCCCGCATGCAACAAGACCTGGACGACGTTCAGGCTTGGGCTGATAAGTGGCAGGTAACATTTGTGCCACTGAAGTGCCAGGCAATGACTACCTCCAACAAGCGAGAATCTAACCGCTGCCCCTTGACATTCAATGGCATTACCATCGCCGAATCCCCCACCATCAACATCCTGGGGGTCACCATTGACCAGAAACTTAACTGGACCAGCCGCATAAATACGAAGGCAAAAAGAGCAGGTCAGAGGCTAGGTATTCTGCGGCGAGTGTCTCACCTCCTGACTCCCCAAAGCCTTTCCACCATCTACAAGGCACAAGTAAGGAGTGTGATGGGATACTCTCCACTTGCCTGGATGAGTGGAGCTCCAACAACACTCAAGAAGCTCGACACCATCTAGGACAAAGCAGCCCGCTTGATTGGCACCCCATCTACCACCTTAAACATTCACTCCCTCCACCACCGGTGTACCGTGGCCGCAGTGTGTACCATCTGCAAGATGCACTGCAGCAACTTGCCAAGGCTTCTTTGGCAGCGCCTCCCAAACCTGCAACCTCTTCCACCTCGAAGGACAAGGGCAGCAGGCGCATAGGAGCACCACCACCTCCAAGTTCCCCTCCAAGTCACACACCATCCTGACTTAGAAGTATATCGCCGATCCTTCATGGTTGCTGGGTCAAAATCCTGGAACTCCCTACCTACCAGCACTGGACCACATGGACTGCAGCGGTTCAAGAAGGCAGCTCACCACCACCTTCTCAAGGGCAGTTAGGGATGGGCAATAAATACTGGTCTTGCCAGCGACGCCCACATCCCATAAACAAATAAAAAAAGAAAAAGGCAGCATCTTGACCTGAGACGTGAACTCTGTTTTTCTCTCCACGGATGTTGCATGACCTGCTGAGTATTCGCAGCATGTTCTGTCTTCTTAAAGGCCTGCATTTACCATCTGAGCCCTTGCATGTATCCAGCAGCACACCCTACACACTTAAAAAACTTTTCACATCTATTGCAGCAAGCAACCACTTCAATAAAATCAAAAAAAAACAGTGCAAACCCTGAAATTCAAACTTGCCTGAATGATTTGTGTGTCTGTTTAAGAGCTGCAGACATCACCACAGTCAGCCTGCTTGCTGCCATTTTTTTCCAGGGTGCTGCCAGTTACCAGCAGCGCAAAGGGGGAGAGGAATATGGTGGCCGTTGCGGGAACCACCACCAGCTGGTGAAAGAGTGGCGGCCACCATACGGATTGGCGGTAAGTAGATGAATTTCTAGCCCAATGTGTTTTGTTTTAATCAGCTTTGCCTTCCAGCCAATTCTCAGCTTTCAGTTCAACTACTGACTTCGTATTGTGTGGTTACTTAAGCTGAACTCCATTTTGAGAGCACATTTCAGGTAGTTTACAGGGCATTTCCCCAATACATCTTGAGGGCACCCTTCAGGCGATTTACAGGGCACTTTTCCTACACAGCCTCCTTGCAAATAGCTCTTGCAGCATAGTTTTCAATTTTTTTCACCTCTATCCCCAAAACATGCTTCTTTTTTCTGCCTTAACTCACTTAAGAGATGCTCCATCTCATTCTCACTAACATTGGCTCCTCTTCTTTTCCTCCCACTTGCTGCCACTATCTCCAGTTCCTGGTTTTTGACAGCAATAAGTGCAGTGTGCCTTTAAATGACAATACCCTGTGCCTTCCTCTGTTCCCCCCATGAGGTTTCCGAGCCTCCTAAGGCATTTCACAGCTATTTCTGGCAGGACTCACGGCCATGTCCTGTCCAGCATTATTATAATCAGCTGACCCTGAGACTTCTGACAGGATCAGAGTCTGTGCAGAACGGCAAGCTTAAGTCCCCCCGACCACTGCACTTCTGGAGGTGGATGGCGGGCAGTGGAATGTCAGGCTCACAGTGTCTGCTGTCCAGCTGTGTGGGACTGCCCTTGCTTGATTCCACTCTTACATATCCACTTGTAGCTAGAAGGTCTCCTGCAATCTTCTCTTCCTGCAGCACTGTTATCCATGGAGTCCCCCAAGGATCTATCCTTGACCCCTCCTATTTCTCGCCTACATGCTGCCCCTTGGCGAAATCATCTGAAGACACGGGACCCCTGACTATTGCAAAAATCTGGCCTGTGATTCATGATCTAGGGACATTCCGTCCTTGTCCTCTTTGAAAAGCAAGGGTTTCTTTTAAGAAGTTTTCAGATTATACTATGTCGCAGTCCTTATTGAGGACCTTGTTCCATTTGCAATTTTGATCAAACCCAAATTGGAAGTGTTAGATTTTAATGAAGAGGCAGAACAATTATGTGATAAAGGATAAATAGAAATGGCAATAGACAGCTCATCTCAGAGACAGCAAGATCAAGTTATGTTGCGGAATCCAATGGCGTACATCAGATCCTGGCAACAGAAGTACAAGATGGCCAATCGCACAAAGTCAAAATGATATAGGCAATCACCTTCTGATCAAAACCATAAAGCTTTTTTAGCAGTTATTGTAATGAAGAACTACTTTATTATATCTTATTCATTCATTTTGAGATCAAAGCCTACAAATTACTGATGGAAATATTAGCATATGAACGATGAACACATTTGTATGACATTCAAAAATTATTACAGGGCTTGATAGGGTGGATGCTGGGAGAATGTTTCCCTTGGCTGGGAAGTCTATAACCAGGGGCCACAGCCTCAGGATAAAGGGTAGGCCATTCAGGACTGAGATAAGAAGAAAGTTCTTCATGCAGAGGGTGGTGAATCTTTGGAATTCTCTACCCCAGAGGGCTGTGGAGGCTCAGTCATTGGGTATATTCAAAACAGAAGTCGATAGATTTCTGCTTAGTAAGGGCATCAAGGGATATGGCGATAGGGCCGGTGAATGGAATTGAGGCAGAAGGTCAGCCAAGATCTCACTGAATGGCGGAGCAGGCTCGAAGGGCCGAATGGCCTACTCCTGCTCTTATTTCTTATGTTCTTATGTTCTTATTCCTTTGTCCAGTACAGGAAACTTTGTGCTATCCGGCACCGACGGGACCGAGCTGCTGCCGTTCCCTCAAAACTGCCGGACAAACCAGCGCTAATGTTGAAAGATACGGAAGCTTTTGAGCTCTGTATCTGTCAACAAACCCTGTTGCTTACAGCTTCTAAACAGTCCAAGCGTCTCTGTAGCGTCTCTGTAGCTTAGCAACAGCTTCAGCAGACCTTGCAGAGCTTGACTGTTGAGAAAAAAGCAACAAGAAGAAAAAAAACCTAATGAAAACGGCTCCTGATTTTTGCCGGTGGCTCGAGCATTCCGGACAGTTAGCCTCCGGATAACACAAAGTTTCCTGCACTTTGAAGGAGGTGTTAACCTATTTAAAATAATTGATTTACTACCTCCTAAAATAGCCGACTGAGGAATATCATACCAATATCAGCAATGGTAATTTCTAGGCTCAAAATATAATTGCATATCAAGAAATAAGTATCTTCTCCTTCTTCTTAGGTGGTCCCTCGGAACCGAGGATGACTTGCTTCCACATCAAAAATGAGTTCTCAGGTGACTGATGACCCCAATGCAGGACCAACAGTCTCTGTCACAGGTGGGGCAGACGGTGGTTGAAGGGGCGGGTGGGTGGGGTGCTTGGGTTGACATGCGCTCCTTGCGCTGCCGGCGCTTGGCTTCCGCTTGCTCCCGGCGAAGAGATTCAAGGTGTTCGGCATGCTTCCCGGATGCTTCTCCTCCACTTTGTGCGGTCTTGGGCCAGGTGTCGGTGGGGATGTTGCACTTTTTCAAGGAGGCTTTGAGGGTGTCCTTGAAGTATTTTCTCTGCCCACCTGGGGCTCTCTTGCCATGCTGGAGCTCCGAGTAGAGCGCTTGTTTTGGGAGTCTCATATCGGGCATGTGGACTGTCATGAATCTTACCATTCATGTAGAAATGGCTCATGAGATAACACTGGGCAGCCAGCTGGTGGTGCCGTCCAAGGGAAGTATAAATACTTGGGCATGGGCCCAGCTTGCTCAGGATGTTTCTGTAACCAGGAACTAGTAATGTAACTAGAGCTCATGGTTGTGAAACAGTTGATTAAAGCCTTGTTTTATACTCAAACCAAGTGCTTGGTGAGTTTTCTTATGTCATGGACGATGTGACCCGTCCATCGGAGCTGAGCGAGCGTGGTCAAAGCTTCGATGCTGGGGATGTTGGCCTGAGCAAGAACACTGACATTGGTGTGCCTATCCTGCCAATGGATTTGCATGATCTTGCGGAGGCAGCGATGGTTGTACCTCTCCAGTGCTTTGAGATGCCTGCTGTACATGGTCCATGTCTCTGAGACATACAGCAGGGCAGGTATCACTGCTGTTCTGTAGACCATGAGCTTAGTGCCGGGTTTGAGGTCCTGGTCTTCAAACACTCTCTTCCTCAGGCGACCGAAGGCTGCACTGGCACACTGAAGGCGGTGTTGGACTTCGTCGTCGACGTCTGCCCTTGTTGACAGTAGGCTCCCGAGGTATGGAAAGTGGTCCACGTTGTCCAAGGCCTTGTCGTGGATTTTGATAATCAGGGGGCAATACTGTGTGGCAGGGGCAGGTTGGTAGAGGACCTTTGTCTTACGGATGTTTAGTGTAAGGCCCATGCTCTCATATGCTTCGGTGAAGGTGTTGCCGATGGTTTGGAGTTCGACCTCCGAGTGAGCGCAGACGCAAGCATCGTCTGCATACTGTAATTCGACGACAGAGGATGGGACAACCTTGGATCTGGACTGGAGGCGACGGAGATTGAACAGTTTCCCATTTGTTCTGTAAATTAGCTCCACTCCAGCGGGGAGCTTACTGAGGGTGAGATGGAGCATTGCAGCAAGGAAGATTGAGATGAGCATTGGTGCGATGACACAGCCTTGCTTGACCCCGGTCCGTATGTGAATTGGGACTGTGGTGGAACCGTTGGTCAGGATCATGGCTTGCATGTCGTCATGAAGCAGGTGAAGGATGGTGACAAACTTTTGAGGGCAGCCAAATTTGAGGAGGACACTCCATAATCCCTCACGGTTGACAGTGTCGAAGGCCTTTGTGAGGTCAAAGAAGGCCATGTACATGTTGGTGCTGTTCCCTGCATTTCTCTTGTATTGACGTGCGGTGAAGATCAATTTCTAGGCTCAAAATATAATTGTATATCAAGAAAAAGGTTTAATATCCTTTTCATAATAGATCACCATTATGTACATGATTCACCATATACTTTTTTCCAGTTTGGCGGGGGGGGGGGGAGGTGCTGTATTTTCTCATATGAAATAGTATACACATCAGAAAATATTTATGAATATATGAAAGAAAGACTTGCATTTATATAGCGCCTTTCACGACCACTGGATGTCCCAAAGCACTTTACAGCCAATGAAGTACTTTTTGAAGTGAAATCACTGTTGTAATGTAGGAAATGCAGCAGCCAATTTGCACACAGCAAACTCCCACAAACAGCAATGTGATAATGACCACATAATCTGTTTTTTAGTGTTGTCGATTGAGGAATAAATATTGGCCAGGACACTGGGAATAAATCCCCTGCTCTTCTTCGAAATAGTTCCATGGGATCTTTAACATCCCCCTGAGAGAGCAGAGAGGGCCTCGGTTTAACATCTCATCTGAAAGACAGCACCTTCAACAGTGCAGCACTCCCTCAGCACTGCACTGGAGTGTCAGCCTAGATTTTTGCATTCAAGTCTCTAGAGTGGGACCTGAACCCACAACCTTCTGACCCAGAGGTGAGGGTGCTACCAACGGAGCCACTGGCTGACACACAAAAGACAAAAATGCTGGCGAATACACCCAATCAAGTATCAAAAATCAAAACTTTCCTTGTGAAGCATGTCCCCAAACATATCTAGAAAATAAATGCCGTATACATGGTGTACATTTTACCCACTTCCAGAATTGCCGTTACACTACTGCTGCTGCTGCTGCTGGATTAAAAACAAATTAATAGTGAAATAAAGTGGAAAAACTACCTCTATAAATCTTGCCTGGAAAATAGGGCAGGGGGTCACTGGGATATAGAATTATGCAAAAAAATCAAAAAGTTGAGCAAAAGAGCAAAGAGAGACCTGGAGAAAAGCATAGCTGCAGCTGAAAGAAAGAAAGATTTACATTTATATGGCACCTTTCACGGCCACCGGACGTCTCAAAGTGCTTTACAGCCAATGAAGTACTTTTGGAGTGTAGTCACTGTTGTAATGTAGGAACACGGCAGCCAACTTGTACACAGCAAGCTCCCACAAACAGCAATGTGATAATGACCAGATAATCTGTTTTCGTTATGTTGGTTGAGGGATAAATATTGGCCAGGACACCGGGCATAACTCCCCTGCTCTTCTTCAAAATAGTGCCATGGGATCTTTTACGTCCACCTGAGAGAGCAGACGGGCCTTGGTTTAACGACTCATCTGAAAGACGAAAATTGCAACATATGACATAACAGTCAGAAATTCTTTCAATGCTACAATAATGAGAGGACTGGCAAAGAGGTGGGAACATTAAAAGATGAAAATGGGCTTGAAACGGCGGATGAGATCAAGATAGTAAATGTTCTGAATGATTTCTTCCTTAAAATATTCATGTAAAGACATGAACAACATGCCTAGCACCGCCTCCCCGCAGAAAAAAATATACTATGGAAAAATTCAAGACTTCAATATAAATGAGATGGAAGTCCCTGACAACCTGAAAGGGCTTACATCAAATAAATACCCTGGAATTTATGGTAGATGGTATTTATTCCAGAGTGCAGTGTGAGAGTAGTGTAGAGATTTGTGAGGCAGGGACGTTCATTATGAGGGAATCAGGGACACTGGGGAGGTATTATTAAACTGGACACAGACTAATAAAGTATCGATTTACAAAAAGAGTGACAAAACAGTCACAGGAAATTACTGTCCTATTAGTGTTACTTCAATTCCATGTAAAATAATGGTTTCAATTATCAGGAGGTCTATCTGTACAACAACAAGCTAGTAAATGGCAGTCAACATGGCCTTAGACAAGAAAGATCCTGCCTGGCCAACCTTCTTGTTTTCTTCGAGAACTGGCAATCTAAGTCTAACAGGACTAGACAGGCTAGATGCAGGAAGGCTGTTCCCGATGGCGGGGGAGTCCAGAACCAGGGGTCACAGTCTAAGGATAAGGGGTAAGCCATTTAGGACTGAGATGAGGAGGAATTTCTTCACCAAGAGAGTGGTGAACCTGTGGAATTCTCTACCACAGAAGGCAGTTGAGGCCAATTCATTAAATATATTCAAGAAGGAGTTAGATATATTTCTGAAGGCTAAGGGGATCAAGGGATATGGGGAGAAAGCAGGGACAGGGTACTGAATTTGGATGATCAGCCATGATCGCATTGAATGGCGGAACAGGCTTGAGGGGCCGAATGGCCTACTCCTGCTCCTATCTTCTATGTTTCTATGTTTCTAAGTCAACTATGGTGAATCCTTCAACATTGTATACTTAAACCTCCATAAGATAGTGATAACGTTCCATGCAAAAGGTTACCAGTTAAACTCAAAGCAGTGGGGATTTGGGGAAAAACAGGTCTGGATAAGAAATCGGCTAAAGGATAGAAACAATGGGTACTGATTAGAGGGGTAACGTTGGAGTGGCGAGAAGTACTGAGTGGGGTTCCCCAGGGTTCAGTGTTGGGACCACTACTGTTTCTAATTTACATCAATTACTTTGATTCACAAATTCAATGCAAATTAGTCAATTTGCAGACAATTGCAAACTGGGAGGGGAGTGGAATTGAAGGAAACTGGCCAGTAAAATGAGTTACACCAAATATATGAGTAGGCCCATCAGCTATGAGGAATGATTGGAGAGACTTGTTGGGCTTTTCAGCCTGGAGGAGAGATGATCTTACAGATTGATCTAAAATAGTAAATGGAATGGATAAAGTTAATCCAGAATATGACTTCAAATTAAACGGTGGGCACAGAATAAGGGGGCACCAGGATACGGGGGCACGGGTTCAAACTAGTAACGGGTAACTTTAGGAGTGATATTAGGGGGCTCTTCTGACCAACCCTTGGTGATGTCCTGGAGGCAAAATCCCTGGAATCATTTCAGAAACAATTGGATACAACAATGGAGAAATATAAAGGCTGTGTGTGACGGGATGAATTAAGAGGGGCCCAATGGCCTTTCTCATCTATAAGTATCTTCTCATTTTGTGAGCCTAAGGTAAATTTTAGTTCCTCGGCTTGGATGGTGCTGTTACCATGCCAGAGCCCCGCCTCAATAGTGAAACCTGACGCGAAGTTTTGTCAAGGTAAGGAGGGCACGGCAGTTCCAAGTCCACAGGTAAGTGTGAGTGGAGTCCTTATATTTTATGCAGCAATATGTATCTTTACAGATAACTTTCGTTCGCCCTACGTCTTGCTGTGACCGTTGATGTAGTTCGGTTGTAAACGGGGCAAAAGTAGACCTAGACGGAAGAGCGCACGGCAATGGAGCCGGGGACGGTGGTCATCACCTTGAGGTAATGCAAGGCGCTCATTAAAAACGAGTCCGAATAAGAGTGTGATCAGATCACGCAAAGGGGATTATCAGTTTTGGCTTTTACTCTCGCATGCGGCATGTCAATATATATTCTTTGGAGTACAGTTGTTTTTAGTGCTTAGCAACTTAAAGCAGGATCCACTGCACTGTCCGTGGAGGCACAGAATTAGTCTGATGACTCCTTTCTCATTTTCACAAAACAACCCAGCCGTAAACATACACCTTGCAGGCGCTGGATTATTTATACAACGTGCACCAGTGTCCTGTTCTGTATCAACCAACCACACTTGGCATTTTCAGTGTAGCAAAGGAAGAATAAAACAGCGACTGCAAAAATACCCCCACGAAAGTTTCTAAACAGTTATCATAATCATACAACTATAACGCAGAACTCCAGCAGCCAATTCACTGCTAATCCTTTTAGTGATCAATATAGCTGAGAGTGGTTAATCTTGCAGTGTGTGACTCCCTAAAAACCGGTCGAGCTGGCCTCGGCACTGACATCAATGCTGCTTTTAAACAATTCAAAAAGTGGACAACCCCGTTTTATAAAACTGTATATGTAAGTATGTTAGTACAGATATCTTGTTTGTATGCACAATATTTAAACGATAATAGTTGGGTGATTCCAAGGCTGTAATCCTGGGATTCAGGGGATAGCTAGTTAATCTTCAATTTGCAGTTTGTAACACTATTTGAATTGCCTGTGCCTTTTAATCATTGTCAGTCAGTATTATTCTCTACAGTTTTTTTAATTCTGCTGCGGAATATCAGCATATATATGCATGCTTAAAATATTTGTGCAAAATTTCTTGATCTACTATTTAAATGGAGGAATAAGCCGATTTAAAGCAGCCCATTTAATTCAATAAAGTCAGTGATGTCGTTTCAAAATTCTAGTAACAATTCCTCCAAGAACAAACTGTCTAAATCCTTTAATAGAAGTTTTGAATACATTGTCAAATAATTTTAATGTCTCGTACAAAAGCAAAATACTGCAGATGCTGGAAATCTGAAATAAAAACAGAAAATGCTGGAAATACTCAGCAGGTCAGGCTGCATCTGTGGAGAGAGAAACAGAGTTAATGTTTCAGGTCGTTAAAAGGTCATCGACCTGGAACGTTAACTCTGTTTCTCTCTCCACAGATGCTGCCTGACCTGCCGAGTATTTCCAGTATTTCCCATTTTAAAGTCTCCTTGGGAGATGCCAAGACACCGTATTCCTGTTCCTCGTATTCCTGTTCCTTAGTGGAAAGGTGCCACTGTGTTCACTGCAGATGTGATGCGTTGGAGTGTAGTAAGTCACACCTCATTAATCCAACTCTATGCCCCATCCATGATTGATAATGTCGTCCCTATGGTGACAGTGATGTCATGTACACAGGGGAAACCAATACCTCCTCACTGCTGAGACCCACTGCTATAATTTATGCCCAGTATTCAAACTTGTTGCATTTGGTTCCTTGGAACCAAGCTGTCATACTGTGAGACAATTCCAGGAACTAGGAATCACAATAAAATAATTAACTGCTCACTCTCTAATTACTACCATTGTAGGAGTCTACGTACTCCTAGCAAAAAATACTGAACTCGGAGAGGTTCAACAGAAAAGGTTTAATTGTTGAGGCTGCATGCTGAACACAAAATGGAGTCAGAGACTACACAAAGTGCGACTGCCTTTCATCAGTGCACAGCTTCGACGACTCCTCCCCCGCTCTGGGCTTAACTCTGTTGCAGATCAAGTTTCTTAAAGGTGTGATTCTTCTTAAAGGCATGACGCCTGATTTATAGTCTACGGACCGGAAAGCGGATTGTGTCCTTTCTGTGATTGGTACGCCACACAGCTCCCCCCAGAATCCGCTAGTAGGGACTGTATGAACCGGCGTGGCGGCTTGATGGCATGGCCGGAACGGCTCTTGGCGGTTGGTGTCGGGAGCGGGGCGGTCGGACGCGTCGGGCTCTTAGGCGGTCTGCCCCACGGTGGGGGTTGGCCCACTTGAACGGGTTCGTCGGGCTCTAGGTGCGCCAGCTTGAGCCGGTCGACCGACACCTTGTCAGTTCTGCCGCCCACTTCGAGGAGGAAGAACTTGTTCCCCGTCTGGAGTACCTTGTAGGGTCCATCGTATGGGGGCCGTAGAGGTCCTCGGTGGGCATCATGGCGCACGAAAACAAATTTGGCCATGTGCAGGCTAGGTGGTACACGGGTTGCTGGTTCGCCGTGCCGGCCGGTGGGTACTGGAGCGAACTGTTGTGCTCGGTTGGCGAAAGCGCGGCATTGCTGGTCAGCCGACCAGGGGGTTGTGGCGGTGGGCAGGAACTCTCCGGGTACGCGCAGCGGCTGGCCGTACATGAGTTCCGCCGCCGAGGCTTGCAGGTCTTCCTTGACCGCGGAGCGTAGGCTGAGTAGCACCCACGGGAGGCGGTCGATCCAAGCCTCGTCCTCGAGGCTGGCGCGGAGGGACGTCTTCATGGACCTGTGGAATCACTCGCACAGTCCGTTGGCTTGGGGGTGGTAAGCCATGGTGTGGTGAACGGCCACCCCGAGGTTTCGGGCGATGGCGGCCCACAGATCAGAGGTGAACTGCGGGCCTCTATCCGACGTCATGTCGGAGGGGACGCCGAACCGAGCGACCCAGGTACCGATGAACGCCCTCGCGATGTCGGCGGTGGTGGTGGACGTCAGTGGAATGGCCTCGGGCCAGCGGGTGGTACGGTCCACGATTGTCAGCAGGTGCATGTGACCTTGTGATGGCGGCAGGGGGCCGACGAGGTAGATGTGGACGTGGTCGAACCTTCTTTCTGGCGCGGTGAACTCCTCGAGTGGGGCTTTGACGTGCTGGTGGATTTTGGCATGCTGGCAAGCTATGCAGGATCTGGACCAGACACGCACATCTTTGCGCAGGCCACGCCAGACAAATCGGTTGGCCACCAGTCTAATGGACGCGCGGGTGCCGGGGTGTGAGAGGCCGTGGACGATGTCGAACACCCGTTTTCGCCAGGACGCCGGGACTACGGGGCGGCGTTGCGCCAAGGAGGTGTCGCATTTGACTGTGATGGCGGACGGGCCGCAGGCGACGTCGGTCAGTCGCAGCCCTGGGAGGGTTGTGGGCGTGGAGAGCAGATCGGGGTCGGTGCATTGCTCCGCTGCCAGTTGAGCATAGTCCACTACCAGGTGGGCGCCGTGGACGCCGGGGCGGGATAGGCAGTCAGCCACCAGTTGTCTCGACCGGAGACGTGCCGGATGTCCGTGGTGAATTCGGACACCGCGGCGAGCTGGCGTTGTTGCCTGGCTGACCACGGGTCCGCAGATTTCGCCATCGCGAATGTCAGGGGTTTTTGGTCGACAAACGCGGTGAAGGGGCGGCCCTCCAGAAGAAATCTAAAATGGCGGACTGCCAGGTACAGTGCGAGGAGCTCGCGGTCAAAGGCGCTGTATTTGGCCTCCGGGGGCAGTTGGCGGCTGAAAAAGGCCAGCGGTTGCCAGGCCCCGTCGACCCACTGTTCGTACACGGCGCCGACCGCGTGGTCGGAGGCGTCCGTGGTGAGGGCCACCCTGGTGTTGGGCTGTGGGTGAGCGAGCATGGTGGCGTCGGCGAGCGCCTTTTTGGTCGAGTCGAAAGCGGTCAACATGTCCGCCGACCACTCGATCACCATTCTGTCTTTCTTACCCCGGAGGGCTTCGTATAGGGGCCGCATGAGGGAGGCCACTCTGGGAATGAAGCGGTTGTAAAAGTTGATCATCCCCAAGAACTCCTGGAGGCCTTTGATGGTGGTAGGCCGGGGGAACTGCTGGATGGCTTGCACCTTGGCGGGCAGGGGAATGGCTCCATCCTCCGTGATGTGGTGGCCGAGGAATTCGATCCTGCTGAGGCCGAATTGACACTTGGCTGGGCTGATGATGAGCCCGTGCTCACTGAGCCGCTGGAACAGGGTGCAGAGGTGCTCGATGTGTTCCTGCTTGGAGGAACTGGCCACCAGGATGTCATCCAGGTAGACAAAGAGGAACTTCAGGTCCCGGAGGACCGAGTCCATGAGCCGCTGGAAGGCCTGGGCCGTGTTTTTGAGGCCGAAGGACATTCGGAGGAACTCGAATAGCCCAAAAGGGGTGATTATGGCCGTCTTGGGAACGTCCGTGGGGTGGACTGGCACCTGATGGTAACCGCGCACCAGGTAGACTTTGGAGATGACTGAGCGGCCAGCCAGTCTAGCCGAGAAGTCTTGAATGTGCGGTATGGGGTACCGATCCAGCGTGGTGGCGTCGTTTAGGCGCCGGTAGTCCCCGCAGGGGCGCCATCCCCCGTCGGGTTTGGTGACGATGTGGAGTGGGGAGGCCCAGGGGTTGTTGGAGCGGCGGCTGATGCTGAGCTGTTCCATTGTGGCGAACTCGGCCCGCGCGATCTCCAGCTTGGCCGGGTCCAGCCTGCGGGCGTGGGCATACATCGGTGGGCCTGTGGTGGAGATGAAGTGTTCTACCCCATGCTTAGCAACCTTTGCGGAGAAGGTCGGGTTGGTGAGGGCTGGGAACTCAGCCAGGAGTGCTGAGTAGTCGTGCGTTGAGCGGGCGCGGCACTGCCACGCCATTTCGGCAGGTTGCGGTGGGGCCATGGCGCCCGGGATAGGTGACATGGTGTTCATGTCCACGAGGCGGCGCCGAGGCATGTCGACCAACAGGCCGTGGGCGCACAGGAAATCCGCACCGAGGAGCGGGGAGAGCACCTCGACGGTGATAAACTCCCAGTGGTAGCGGCGGCCTGCGAGGTCGATGGTGACGGTGCGGGTGCCGTACGTCCGGATGTCGGTGCCGTTGGCGGCAGCCTGCGCAGGGCCGCGGCCGCCTCGCTGGATCTCGAGGGCGGACGCGGGGATGATGCTGCGCGCCCGTGTTGCATAGGAAATGGCGTCCGGAGGCGCTGTCCGTAACGTACAGCAGCGCGCCTGCTTGCCCCACGGCCATCATGTAGGCTGGTGTGGGGGCAGTTGGAAACGTGCAGGGATAGCTGCAGCGGCATGCCCGTGCGCCGAACCGGGTATGGAAGTAGCAGTAGCCCTGGGTCGGAGGGCTTGGGAGACGTGGGGGCCTGGGGGGCCTTGTGGCCGAGCGATAGAGGGTGGAGCGCGCGCCGACGCTGCGGAGGCCAGGTCGGGGGTGACAGCGTGGTTGGAGCTGGCGGCCAGGAGCTTATCGGCTTCGTCGGCCAGGGCCTCGAGGTCCGTGAGGTTGGACGCCACGATTGCCGGGCAGATGCTGGGAGGTAGTTGGTGGATAAAGAGCGCGCGGAAGAGGGAGCCGGGCGGTTTCTCGTCGGTCAGAGCAAGCATGTGTGAGAGCAAGTCTGATGGCGTGGAGTCACCGAGGCCCGGGAGGTCGAGGAGGTGGCAGTTGCACAAGAATTGGGAGGCTGTGAATTTTTTAATGAGCGCGGCCTTGAGATGTGCGTACTTGCCTTCCTCCGGAGGGTTTTGTAGTGTTGTCCAGACTTTCGTGATTGTGGAGCTGCCCAGGGAGGCAAGGAGGTAGTCATACATCATTGCATCGGCGGTGATGCCGCGGAGTCGGAATTGCGATTCGGCTTGAAGAAACCAGGCGGTGGCCAGGTTCTCCCAGAACTGCGGCAGCTTCACAGAAACTGCGTTTGTGTCAGCCATGGTTACGCTTAGGAGTCGTCCTGAGCGTCGGGGTCACCAATGTAGGAGTCTACGTACTCCTAGCAAAAAATACTGAACTCGGAGAGGTTCAACAGAAAAGGTTTAATTGTTGAGGCTGCATGCTGAACACAAAATGGAGTCAGAGACTACACAAAGTACGACTGCCTTTCATCAGTGCACAGCTTCAACGACTCCTCCCCCGCTCTGGGCTTAACTATGTTGTAGATCGAGTTTCTTAAAGCTGTGATCCTTCTTAAAGGCATGACGCCTGATTTATAGTTTACGGACCGGAAAGCGGATTGTGTCCTTTCTGTGGTCGGTACGCCACACCATCTTCTTACTATTGGCTTGTCCTTCTGCTACTTCTTGACAGAAGAGGGAAATTAAAAATGCCAGAGGAAAACAAATCCCAAAATCCTGAGCATGTGCAGTGTTTTAAGAGTAGACTTGCTTTATTTTGTTTGTTCATGGGACAGAAACCAAAATCTTCTCATAATATAAATTAAAAACAAGATAGGAATATTCCCAGAATTTCAGATAGGGTTAGTGAGACTGGAACTGCATATTCAAAATAAATGGATTTGGGAAGTTATTACGTCAGAAGTTTTATTGATATTATAATCTAAAAGTTGCTAGGGTTAAAAACTCTGAGGGGCAGGAATGGGTCTTCTGGCATAAAGTGGGCAAGGGTGATCTGAAATTTTGGGTGTGATGGGCCTTCAATATCCACAAAACTAGAAGTTATAGACTTAAACAAGTTGGCTTTTAATCACTAAGATCAGAGCTAACATCTCAACACGCCGACTGGTTCACAGGAATGAGTCATACAGATCCTGGGATCTTTATGTAAGAGAAGTCAGGGGCGGAGCCAAGAGCCAAGACCTGGAACCTCCCAGGTTAGTCGGGAAAGAGGAAGTGAAACTATACACAGTGGGGGAGGGTAATATACATGAGTGCAAAACTAATACAGGATCAAGAAAAACAGATTTCATTACAGGGTGCTAATGAAATTGCTTGTGCCTGCTAGAACTGCACACCATTGGAAATCGTGAATATAGTATTCTGTCAATATTCCTTACTTTGGCATAGAATGCACGAGAGCCCTTGTTAAACCTTTGAAAACTATGCAAGTTGGCTAATGTGTGAAATTCCAGAGTTTATGATGCACACCAGCTGCGTGCTCCGCATGCTCACTGAAATGAGGCCTTAAATGCCAGTAACATTCTGGCCTGGATGAAAAGGATTTCTTTAATTAAATTGGACTGTTCCAAACTATTGAATTATAAAAGAATTGAAAGTTATGGGGATTGGATTCATTGCTTCTCTCTTAGATTCGACAGAAGAGGATGAAGAAGAAAGGATTGCCATGGAAACCAGATTGCACACTGCCACCAGATGCCATTACTCATCATTATTCAAGTAGCTGACTTTACCGGCCCAGGAACAGTTATGTGGTAATGTCAGAGTAGAGCTGCTTTCATAGGCTCTGGTTGATCAGGGAAACAGTTACTGAGCTGTGGCATCTGTTGCAGAACATACCTCACCCACAGAGCTGGCACTGCCAGTCAGTCACCTCTGCTCTCAACTTATTTGCCTCTTGCTCCTTCCAGAGCACCACAGGGAAGATCTGCAATATAAATCAATTTGCAGAGTTGTGTCAAACTATTCAGTGATGAACTATTCAGCTTTGGCAGGATAGGCGCACCAACGTCAGTGTTCTCGCTCAGGCCAACATCCCCAGCATCGAAGCTTTGACCATGCTCGATCAGCTCCGATGGACAGGTCACATTGTCCACATGCCTGATACGAAACTCCCAAAACAAGCGCTCTACTCGGAGCTCCAGCATGGCAAGAGAGCCCCAGGTGGGCAGAGAAAATGCTTCAAGGACACCCTCAAAGCCTCCTTGAAAAAGTGCAACATCCCCACCGACACCTGGGAATCCCTGGCCCAAGACCGCACAAAGTGGAGGAGAAGCATCCGGGAAGGTGCCGAACACCTCGAGTCTCTTCGCCGGGAGCAAGCGGAAGCCAAGCGCAGGCAGTGCAAGGAGCGCACGTCAACCCAAGCACCCCACCCACCCGCCCCTTCAACAGCCGTCTGCCCCACCTGTGACAGAGACTGTAGGTCCCGCATTGGACTAATCAGTCACCTGAGAACTCATTTTTAATGTGGAAGCAAGTCATCCTCGGTTCCGAGGGACTGCCTAAGAAGAAAAAGAATTATTCAGCAGGGCCAACTTGTTCATTACTTTTCATTACAGCCTGACAAGGCTGCCCAATCTCATCAAATAGTGAATTCCCCGAAGTGCAGGAGGTAATTGATGGTGCCCATGTTGCCATCTGAGCCCCTAGAAACAATTTCTTTGTGCTCATGTACCACAAGGGGCTCCACTCCATCAATGTACAGTGGCTTAGTTGATGACCAACACTCGATCCATCAGAGCAGTGCCAATTTCCCAGGTAGCAGTCAAGATGCTTCCAATTTAAGGCAGTCATCTATGCCACCTTTATTTGAAGGAGAAGGCAGTCTGCAAGAATGGCTGCTTGGGGTCCTAATCAACTTGCTTCAGACATGGTTAATGATCTCCTAATGCCAGCCATGGACACAAGCTTAGCACAGAAACACTGAGGCCATATAGTTACCAAGATCATAGAAGATAATCTCCCTCATCTGGAGGGAGATCCCCAACTTCACCTTGCCACAATCCCTCGATGCACTTTTACCTGGCACAAATGCCAGATTAGTGTGCCCTCCACCAGTTTGGGTTTGTCCCTCCTGTACCTATGAGATGTAGGTTTGAAGAGAATGCATACAGTGATACCCAAGTTGCAAACCTGGATTCCATTATGTGTGTGAGCCAATGAACAAGCATTTTGCAGATAGGCTGTGAAGTTCCTTTTAACAATTGAGTGTGACAACAGTGAGAGTGGCAAGTTGTGACTTGAAGGAATGCCCTACATTTGTATGGCCATGTCGAGTAGTTTATCTGGTTGCTTTTACATAGTGGTTACAGCACAGAAATGGGCTATTTGGCCCAACAGGTCCATGCTTTGCATGCAACAACGGTGCAGATATAATAGGGTGATATGAAACAGGTTGTAGCATGTGTACTTGGCCTAGCTATTTGTTATAGAGCATTTATGGGTCACCTTACCTTCACAGCATGCACAGGGCCTGGTTGCGAAAAATATTTAGGCCCCCCCCCCGCCAACCTTAGAACGCTGGATGCCTGAGATGCCCCTTGCATCCAGCATTCAAACGAGGAAAGTCATGAGAAATATCAGAGGACATAGTTCCTTCATTTGCATTTCATTGTTATACACCTGCCCAAATAGAGCAGGCATACCCTTTGCTACTGAGCCAAGAGCGGGAAATCGTGGGTGCAGGAGGAGTGGATGTGGGAGAGCTCATCGCCGAACAATGTTCTTCCCACACCTGCCCCTGGTCCACTGAAACATTGGCATGGGTGGGAAATTTAAGCCGCTGTGTTAAACCAACTAAAGGTGAGACTAAAAACAGAAAATGCTGGAAATACTCAGCAGATCTGGCAGCATCCGTGGAGAGAGAGAGAGTTAATATTTCACGTTGATGATCTTTGATCAGAACTGGAAAAGGTTAGCGATGTAACAGATTTTAAGAAAGTACAGAGGCAGGGAACGGGAGGCGGGTGGAGAGGAGGAATTAACAAAAGGGAAGGCCTGTGATAGGGTGAGACTGGCTACTTCAAGGGATCGTCCAGATCCTATCACTCCACTTTGAAACTGAGTTATAGTGATGTGAAAGTTGTAGTATAATTGCAATGTAAATAAATAACTGACATTTAAAGACAAAATGCTTCATAGCCAATGAAGTACTTTTGAAATGCAGTCACTGTTGCAATGTAAGGGTAAATGACCAGATAATCTGTATTAATGATAATGGTTGAGGGCTATATGATGGCCAGGACAACTCCTCTGCTATTATTCATTTGGTGTTATGGGACCTTTTACAAGCACCTGGCAAATGTGACCTCAATTTAACATCTCATCCAAAATATGGCACCTCTGGCAGTGCAGTACAAATACAGTGCAGATGAGCTGAGGCAGGGGCAGAGTGAGGCAATGTTACAGAGGTGGAAGTAGGCGGTCTTAGTGATGGCACGGATATGTGGTCGGAAGCTCATCTGGGGATCAAATGCAATACCAAGGTTGCGAACAGTCTAGTTCAGCCTCACAGTTGCCAAGCAGAGGGATGGAGTCGGTGGCTAGGGAATGGAGTTTGTGGTGGGGACTGAAGACAATGGCCGGAATTTTCCGGGGTGGTAGCGGGTGCGATCGGTGGCGGGTCGGGTGGGAAAGTTGTTATTTTTGACAGCGGGTCGGGAACCCACTGCCATCACGCTCCCACGCACCTTTCCCCCAGTCATCACAGAGCCAACTCGACCGGCAGCGTCGGGGGACCCAATTGAGATGATTATCAGGTAGTTGACAGGCACTAAAGAGCCTTTTTTCACTTACTTTTTAAATTTCCCCGCATGGCCATGGGATTCACGCAGCTCGGGAACCACGTTTGTCAACCTGAGGCGGGAGTTCTTTGGTCATTGTTCCTGCTGATTACTTGACAGCATGAAATGTACAGTAAAAGCTCCCACCTGTAGGATTTGGATCACAGGTCACACACAGGTTACCCAAAGGGTCTTAGGAATTGTAAGGCTTTTTATTAGGGAGCTACAGTTTAAGCATAATCAGATACTACATTCGATTGAAATAGATATAGTAGACATACAACCTGTGACAGATGAGGGCAATCTATGACCCTGGAATGGAATGAAACGGACAGATGGACGGTGAGGCAGTACGGTGGTCCCGGATTGGGTGGAGTCCTGCAGTCTGCGGCAGTGGTCACTTCTGTTGGGTTGTCCCTCGAGCTCTTGGAGGTGTTAGGCTGTCAGCCAGCATTGATCCACCTCAGAGGCTAAACTTGACCAAGGTGTTAGGCCATAGCCACCTCAGGGAAGTCTATGCTTATTTTCCTATCTCAGTCACCTGTTTTTATACCTTATTTCGATGGGCTGGTGGATACCTGGTGTCAATCATTTTTACCCATCCCATTGTCCAATTACAAGGGAGAGGGTACCTCTGACAGCCTCATGAGGTCATTTTCCTCCTTATCTCTGTTCTAAAGGTCTTGTTGCCCTCTCATAGACAGCTTGTTTATCCTACAGTTCCTTGTTGCATCCCTTATCAAGCCCACTTGAAGGCCTGTTTTTGTGTTCTGACCTCGTAATTCAGCTCTCTGTACAATTCCTTTTCTGACATGACTGGAATCCTTCTGTGTCATCAACTTAGGCAAACTGCTGATCGAGGGAACCCATAACAGACTATTGGCCCAGAAATTCGGGTCGGGGGCTTCCTGCGGGTATAAGCCCCTGACCTGCACTTAACTTGCGTGCCGGCCGTTGAGCTGTGGGCCCCCGTGGAATTCCGATCCTGGGCCGGCTCCAACTGCCGGCGCGCAGTGCTTGCGTATCCCAGGGGCGCAGTTAGTACGATGCGTCCCCTGGGATCACGTGGGCCATGAGGAGCCAATCGGAGCAGGGAATGCTCCATTCATAAGTTTGACAGGAAGAGCTGTCAAAACTTAGAAATACTACGGGCCCCAAAACATCACTAAATCTTCAAATAATTTTTTTTTTTAAATCACATTTTTTAAATAAACTATAAATTACATGAAATAACTATTTTAAACAATAATTTAAATTTTTGAAAAAAATAATTTTATTTTCTAACAGGGCTAAAAATAAACTTACCTTTAAAGTATTTAAGTAAAGGAATAAAACCTGTGGAAAAAATGTTTTAATTTTAATTAATTCACCACCTACCTTGTAAAAAGCAGGCCTTACGACTGCTTTTTAAATGTGTAAATTCCAGAGACTTACCCTCCCGGGAAAACCTGCAAAAAAAACGCAAGTTCGACGCGCACGCGCAGCCTCTACTGCGCAGCGTTCGAACTCTGAATCCCTTCATTCAGGGGAATGGAAGTGCCGGTTTCCCACGCATGCGCAGTGCATGCAGGAAACCGGCACTTCCATTGGGCCTACGGGTGGGTACCCCGTGTGTACTCACCCGTGGAGACCCGAATTTCTGGGCCATTATTTCTTTCAATCCACGATTTCTTACACACCTGATAAATGATCACTTTCTTCAGGCAGAAGCTGTTGCTCAGTCCATTTCCAGCACTGATTCTGCAGGCTGCAAGTGTTTCCAGCAAAGTCTCCATCCAGTCTCACCTCATTGTAAGAACTCCCTCACCATTGACAGAATGCTTCTGTCATCTGTATTTCACCAGCCATCTTATTCCATCAACATGGGTGCCATGTATACTCTCTCACCATGGTCCTCAGAATCAGACCACGATGAGTCCCAACACCAGCAGCAGCAACAACAACAACAGCAACCTTGTCCGCAATCACCTGATTCTGCACAGGACACAGGGCATCAGCACCCGAGCACATTGCTGCCTGGGAGGCCAGGGATGGCTTCATCATGGCCAGATTTAGTTAACTGGATGCTGTACACCCATATGGCTACTACATGATGCGCCAGGTTGGCACCACCCACACCAACACCATAAAGCATCCCTGCAATGACCAAGCCATTCCTTTCACACTCACCACCATTGTGGGGTTACCGTTATGTCTCACCATTCACTGCAACTCACTAATCCATTTCCAAAGGTGCACACAAATCTGTCCAAGACTGGAAAGTGTTGAAAGTAAAGATTTTTATGTTTGACACCACATTAACAGAAATTTTACATAAACATTGGATAAAACACCCAAGCGACTACCCTTGCGTGTTGTTAGTTGGTATTATTGCACTAGGATGAGGGTAAGTGTGAGGGGTGGTTAGTGAAATGGGGATGTGATAATGTAGATAGAGAGAGAGGGATGGGTGGAGGTGCAATATATGTTGGTGTGAGTAAGGATGTGCAGGGGTAGGGTAGGGAAGGCAGACTGGTGGGGATGTGATCAGCAGGATGCAGTTGAGTGAGGCTTTGTACTAACGTTTCCTGTACTAATGATATAATTGAAACGTTTGCGGCACTGCACCCAGGTCCTCCTGACCGCATCCCTGCTTGTGACCTCCTCTGCAATCTGCAAACAGGCTGTCTCGGTCACCTACGGAGGCCTCTTCTGCCAATCGGAAGGGAAGAGGACCTCCCTGCATGCTCTGACTCCCTCCATAAGCATATGGAGGGAGTCATCGGAGAACCTGGGTGCAGTCATTGTCACTGTTTGCAGCACTCCAATGCTATAGTGCACTGACAGCACTATGTTAGATGTTATGTGACCATGATCCCTTTAAAGATCCTGGCTGAAAACACGTCAAGAATGACGTCACCAGACCCGCTCCACCTCATTAGGCTGGGTAACATGCTGGGTGGGTTTAATAGGCCCCATTAAGGTAAGTTCATTCTCAATAGCGGGATGGAGCCAGCAGCGGGGTCAGGACCCAACATGGCCACCAACCGCACCGCTCAGGTAAAGAAAATTCCGACCAATGGCTTCGGTCTTCCCAATAATTAGTTGGAGGAAATTTCTGCTCATCCAGTACTTGTTACAAGTTGTTGTTGTTATATCTCAGACAAGCAGTCAGATAATTTAAAGACAGTGGAGCGTACATGTGGAAACTGACGCTATGGGGGGGATTTTAACTCAGGTGCGGGATGGTGTCGTGTTATCCGAATTTCGTGTTTCCCACACGAATCTAAATGGATGTGGGAGATTGATGCAATTTTAACTGAATTGGCCAATTGATTTCCAACGTGTGGGAAGCCTTTGCAAATGGGTTTTTCATGGCTGAAAGTCCCCTCCGATGACGTCATCATTGCTGCTGCATTTAAGGTCCACAGCAAGCCTTGCTTCTTCTGCAGACTGTCAAGCTTCTTGACTGTGCAGTGTGAGGGAGCTGCAGCAAATATGACAAGCGGGAGGGCCAGATCAGCTCCTTGCTTTGACGAGGTGGCACTGCAGGCATTAGTGGATGGGGCTAGGGCCAACAGGAAGGTGCTCTTCCCTTCATCAGGGAGGAAGAGGCCTCCCACTCAGACCAAGGCAGTGTGGATGCAGGTGGCTGAGGAGGTCAACTCCTTGGGAGTCACCTGCAGAACCTGGATACAGTGCAGGAAAAGATTTCATGACCTTCAGCGCACTGGAAAAGTGAGTGTGAATTTCCCATCACCCTCAATCTGATCCCCATTGCCTTTCCTCACCAGCACTCAGCTTTAGCAATCTCTTCCTCCACATCCCACTTGACACTGACATCCATGCACCCTTACCCATTCCCTCTCTCTCTATGCTCACATTCACATAACTATTCGACCATGCAGCCCTCACACTCCCTATCACTCTGATGCTTTGAACACCACTGACAACACACTCCATCTTTGTCTCCTTCTAAGTATCTATGCTATGCAATCTCTACACTCACTCCTTCATTCTCACTCAACCTCCACTCGTCTCCCTAATTGCAGGAAAAGAGAGCTCACAACAAAAGAGAGTGAGCCAGGACAGGAGGAGGGACAGCCTCAATAGCCCACCTGACCCCCTGGGAGGAGGCCGTCTGGAAATTATGGGAATAGAGGATGATTCGTGCATGGGGGATAGACAGATGGGTGTAACACAGCAAGCTGGTGGCAGAAAAGTTTCCCATCTCTCTCTTTGATATTGCATGAGTCGCTGATAATGATTGTGAAGCTGTAACAGATGGACCTATGAGCTTCTGCAAAAAGCTATGTGCATGTAGCCTTTGCATCACATCACTGACTCTTTCCTTTACTCCCCCACAGGACCATCACAAGCATCCGTCCCCCCTAGACAGGAAGAAGAGGTTGAGCAGCCAGACTCCTCAGAGGAAGCTGCAACCCCTGAGGGCGCAGCGTCAACAGAATTCAGCGCACCCAGCACCAGCGCAGACACTCACACCTCGGTGGGACTTTCGGGACATAGAGTAGTGTTGTCACCTGGTGTATCACAAGTGAGCATCAGCAGATTGTGGAGACAGGGACAGCAGTGGAGAGTCCTAGTCGGAGGGCGCAGGACTCTGCCAGCTCGGCTCAGCAGCATGTCGACCCTCTGCCTCTGGGTCCATCCATAAGATCAGAGGTGATGGAACTCCAGGTGCAGGAGTCTCTGGCAGGTTTTGTCTCTAGGGTCGCTGCGAGTGTGGAGCGAATGGAGGAGTCCATAGCAAACATGAGCAGAGCATTTGTGGAGTCATTGGCGCATGAACGCATCACCACGGAAAGAACTGCTACCTCCGTGGTAAGGCTGGCTACCGTAGAGGAGAGGATGGCTACAGTAGAGAAGAGGAGGGCTACGGCCATGGAGGAGGTTAGTCGCCAGGATATGGAAAACATGGTCATTGTTCAGAATAGAATGACATCTCTTGAGGAGCGATGGGCATCTATTGAACAGAGAAACCAGACCTTCATGGAAGTCCTTCTGAGTAGGACTGCCATTGCAGATGCGTGCCCCCATGGCCCCCTGATGTGCAGCAAGGTGCTCTCCAGTCACTTGCAGGCGCTGAGGGGGACCTGACCCATGAGAGGGAGGTTGGTGGCAGACCTGAAGGAAGTGGGGGCTCCTCTCCAAGCGCTCACACTTCCATGCCACTGCAGAGCCCTCGGTCAGAGCCCCACCGGAGTCCACACCCAAGTGAGATAGACATCTCAACCCCTGCACAGCCGCAGGAGCAGCAGACTGTTGACGAGCCCTCACAGGCTCGCAACCCTTGAGGACTCCCACCAAAGGTGTCGAGACAGGAGCAGCAGGAAAGTGAGCAAGGGGCCTCCACATCTGCTGAAGCCACAGGGGAGGCACCACATAGCACGCGTAAGAGGAAAATTCTGCACAAATAGTCACAAGGGTAGTCACTTGGGTGCAATTTTGTGTTTATTGTAAAAATGCCATCACGTCGTTATTGAACATAAAAATTCTGATGGCAAATGTTGCAGTTGTGACACCTGTCATTTCGCTATTGGGACTCCCACATTGAGGCCTTAGCAATACTTGCAACTGTCAGTATGGTGGTCAGAGTGCTAGGAATCCTCTGGTTCTTGGCCATTGTCAAAGCTCTGGTAAGAAGCAGCGAGGCAAAAGTGTTTGATTGACTAGGTTAAGCAAATCTGGCCAGGATGAGTGTGCTCCTTGCATCCCGGGCAGCAATGTTCTCACGTAATGCTGCCGCTGGTTGATGGGCCTCTGCAGGATGTTCGTTTTCGCACTCCTCCTCCTCCTCATCTGAGGAGGATATGTGAGGAGCCACTCGGTCCTCAGGAATCTGCAAGCCACGACGCTGTGCCATGTTGTGAAGTGCACAGCAAACCACGACGATTCTGGAGACCCTGGCTGCTGAGTACTGTAGGGCTCCACCTGATCTATCCAGGCATCTGAAATGCATCTTCAGCAAACCGATGGTTTGCTCGATAATGGATCTGGTGGCAATGTGGCTGGAGTTGTAGCGCTCCTCAGCTTCGTTGGCTGGCCTCCTCAACGGCGTCATAGCCACATTCTCAGGGGATAGCCCTTGTCTCCAAGTAGCCATCCGTTAAGTTGGTCTGGCGGACTGAATAGCGGAGGCACAGTAGACTGGCACAGTATGAAGGAGTCATGGCAACTGCCAGGATACATGGCACAAACATGCAAAATTTCCTTCTTGTGGTCACACACCAGCTGAACGTTGAGGGAGTGGAAGCCCTTGCAGTTGACAAAAATACCTGGATTGCGATGGGATGCCCTAAGGGCCACATGTGTGCAGTCAACGACGCCCTGCACCCTTGGAAAGCCTGCCAGATTAGCTAATCCAACCGCTCGCGCCGTGACACTTGCTCGATCCTTGGTGAAATGGATGTGATTGTGCGCGAGGGCAAAGAAGGCATCGGTTACCTGTGTGATGCAAGTGTGTGCGGCCGCCTGGAAGATGCCGCTGATGTCTGCTGCTGATCCCTGGAATGAGCCTGAGGCAAAAAAATTGATTGCGGTGGTGACTTTGATGGCCACTGGTAATGCTTGTCCACCTGGTCCTCTGGGCAGCAGGTCTTGCTGTAGCATTGTGCAGATGTCAGTCACTACCTCTCGTGAAAGTCGGAGCCGTCTTTGGCACTGCTGCTTAGACATGTTGAGGTAGCTGACCCTGCGTCTGTAGACCCTGTTTGGGGGATATCTCCTGCACCGATGGGCTTCCAGGTGCTGGCCCCTTCTGGCCTGTGCAGCTTCAGTTGGGTGAGCAGCAGCCTGGCGCTCCTGCTGCTGCTGCTGTTGCTGGTGCTGCTGTTGTTCCTGGTTCTGCTGCTGCCGCGGCTGGTGCTCGAGCTCCTCTAATGCCCAGATGGGAAGGAAATAAATGGCTCCCATGCTTCTGGTATATGCCTCCGTTGAGGAAGCGCTGAGTGAAGGTGGCGAGAGGGTTTTCCCAGGAGGTCACACTGAAGATGGGTGTGAGGCTCCAACCTTCCACAGGTGTGGTTAAGCCTTCTAAAAGTTGCCCCAGACCTGAGACCACTAAGTCCTGCCACCTGCAAATCATGGCTGATCAAATCTCTTTAATGGTTGACCTGCAGTTGATAGTCAGCAATCCATTAGTGCTCCCGCCAGGTTTCACATTCGTGTTTCCCACCAGGCGTGTTTCATGTGGGAAAAGGGTTAAATTCACAAGGGCCTTTCAAAATAGGATTATAGAGGCCATTTATTGGTTAAGGGCCTTAACGACCAGTCCCGCCTGTTGGATGCGGGACGGAGTTGGGACCATTAGACACGACTGAATTAAAATTGCTCGGAGTCGGGAACCAGGCGGGGGTGTCCCGCCCGCCAGTTTTTGCGATTTTAACCCCCCGCACGCCTCCAAGCCCGCCTCCATGGCTCAATGAAAATCGAGGCCTATGTTTTCAGATGATGTTGCCGAGGGGCAGCGTATAAATGAGAAATTGGAGGGGCCAAGGATAGATCGTTGGGGGACACCAGATGTAACACTGCAGGAGCTGGTTGTGTAATCAAATCTCTGGAGCAGGGCGTGAACCCATAACCTCACTCAGAGGTAGGAATGCTACCACTGAGCCAAGGCTGACACCTAGATAAATGAATGTTACTTCTTAACCATGGCAAATTAGCTTTAACTATGAGATTCTTGATTATCATTGACCGTATAAACATTACTGTTTGCTTGTTGTTAGAATTAACTTCTGGGAGACCAACAGAAATTAGCACCAATTAAAACAGTTCTTTTTTGTTTTCACACTAGTATGGGACTGTATATTCCTGGTATAATTGCTCTACTTGGCATCTTTGTGGAACCCATAGTTGGCTATGGAAATGGTCAGGTGACTGTGGCTTGTGACACCATGATTGCAAAGCATGGGAGCCTTCCTCAGAAATCGTCAAGTCCCGCCATTGTTACAGTGGACAAAAATGTGTTCAACCCAGAGGATCAAATAAAAGGTACAGACATTTTTAACAGTTAAAAATCTTTTCAAATTTGATATTACAATTATTTATATGTTATTGTATTCGTTTTGTCTGTGCAAATTCATTTGATCAGTGTTAAAATAAAATGGCCTAGAAATTCGGTGGGCTTTGCGCCCAGTTACAGCCCAAAGAGGGCTTCTGCGCCAGTAGGGGTGGTAGCGCTGATTTTGAGGGCCGCGGTAATGGCGGCGGTAGCCGGTAGCGCTGCGCCGGCACCGATGATGTCATCGGTGTGCGCAGTGCCCCGGTTCCGCCCCGCTACCGCCCCGACTCCCATCTTCAGTAGCGGCCGCCTCTTCCGTGGCGGCCGCTAACAACATCGGGAGACCGGGTCCTTACTGCAGCCTTAGCGGGGCGCTTTAAGGTGGAGGTGCGGCCGGCCGCTTTTTCGGCGGCCGCCTGCCCGCACCTCCTTCCCCGGCCTCCTCCACCCCCGCGGCATTGCCGGCTGGTTTCCGTGGAGCCCGGCACTTCTCCGTTGTGCCGGGCTCTTTTGCCGGCACTCGCAATCGGGGCTCCGGCCGTCGCAGGCACCTCCTCCTTAAGAGAAGGAGGAGGCCTGCAGTACAGCAGCCTGCCGCACCGCATCGGGTGGCGCAGCGGCATCGGGAGCGCTGAAATTCACTTTCAGCGCCCCAAGCGGGGGCGGGCACACCCTGGAACAGCGCCCGGTTCCGCCTTGGGGCGCTAAAAGTGAATATGGGACGGGCGCAACTGGCTCCGCGGTCAGCGCAAAATTTTCGGCGCAAACGAGCTGGCGGGGCTATACCCAATTTCTAGGCCAATGTGTCACAGTACAGATTATTAGGTACGGTATAATATGTGGAATGCTTTCTGTGATTTTTATTTTACTTTCATACTGCTTTGGATTAAGTATAAGAATGTTACACCGAGCCTACAGCACAGAAACAGACCATTCAGCCCATTTGGTCTATGCTGCCATTTATGCTCCACACGAGCCTAAATGTGACACAGATGGTTAACCTTATGGCACAGCGAACTGTAATGTCAACAAGCATCAGAAGACTGGCAGAAAGAGTCCTTGTGCCCATGAATCCTCATGGTGAATTGCCAACTTCAGTTGGGTCAATTATCCACTCTCATGGACCTGCCAATGATCACTGAGAGGGGGCATTGGCCAAGGTTGAACAATGATCACCTGATCTTCTCCTCCACAACACATGCTGCAATGGTTGGAGAAAGGGACACAAGACTAAAGAGTTGTGGAAATGTAATTCAATAACATAGAGGAACAACCATTTTTCAAAATGTGATGCCACTGACTCCCCTCCCCTATAACCAATTTACTAACTAAATGTATGATAGAAATCAGGTTCAGTTAATCATAATCATAATCATAATCAATTTTATTGTCATTGTTAGTGCACAAGTGCAGTACAACGAAATGTAGGCTTGCGGCTCCCGAGAGTGTACATTTAGATTAAGACATTTAAACATTCAACATACATTTGGCTTGTAATACATTAACATAAACATAACCATAATAAAGTGCATTGGCAGATGTGCAGGCTTTAGAGTTTATTTGTGGAGTTCAGTAGGATGTCAGCCCTGGGAAAGAAGCTGTTCCTAAATCTGGTCGTACGGGTGCGAATGCATCTGTAGCATCTCCCAGATGGCAGGAGGGCAAATAGACTGTGGCTGGGGTGGGTAGGGTCTTTGATGATGGACCGTGACCTCCGTAAACAGCGTTTCTGGTATATGTGCTCTATGGTCGGTAGCCGGGTGCCGGTAATGCGTTGGGCAGTTTTGACTACCCACTGCAGGGCTTTCCGGTCATAGTAGCTACAGCTGCCATACCATACTGTGATACAGTTCGTCAGGATGCTCTCTATTGTGCAGCGGTAAAAGTTAGAGAGGATCAGGGGTGACAGGTTACATCCCTTCAGCCTCCTTAGGAAATATAGGCGCTGCTGGGCCTTCTTCACCAGAGAGGAGGTATTGAGGGACCAGGAGAGGTCTTCCGTGATGTGGACTCCGAGGAACTTAAAGCTTTCCACCACAGCCCCATTGATGTGGATGGGGGTGTGACTTCCGCCTTTAGACTTCCTGAAGTCCACAATGATTTCTTTGGTTTTCTTGATGTTAAGGGCCAGGTTGTTATCGGCGCACACTGACATAAACAGATCAAGCAGTGGAGCAGTGCTAATACTGGACCATTACTGGTGCAGGAATTGTAATGGACTATAGCTGTTACAGAGTGGTCTCATTTAGAAATGCTATGTCCCACAGTATTTCTCATTAATGTTGCTTTACTCACCATTCAACAGCCACTTTCCAGACCATTGGCAATACCGGTCTTAAGCTGGTCATGATGAGGCGACCTGGGGTGACTATCCCAGTGATCTTCCTTTTCTCTTGATGGGGAGATGCTTGCTGCCCTTTTGACTCTCCTCTTGGTTTACCCCAGAATGCAGTGTCAGTGGCCATTTGCATGTGGCATGTTTGCTTCCATACGCTGACGTTGTTTTCCCTTGGTTTCAGTTACACTCTCTGTGAGACAGTCTGGAACTTCATTCCAAGGATTTTTTATACAAGCACGAGATGCTGCTGACCTGACTGGTGGGTCCGTTGGGACCTTTTCTCTTATTGAAAAGAACACCCAGCTCCTGACCTGTGGAAATGTAAAAGTGAGTACCTGCTTGTGAATTCCAAATATGTTACAGAAATTCTTCCAACATCAGTGATGTAAGAAAACTACTAGGCATTTGGTCTAAGCATTAAACAAATCTTTAATCAACTGTTTTACAACATGGAGGTCTAGTTGTGTCCTTCACTAGTTCCTGTTAAGAATGTCCTGCGCAAGCTGGGCCCGTGCCCAAGTATTCATACTCTCCCTGGACAGCGCCACCCGTAGGCCGCTCCAGTATTATTTCATCAGTCTTTCTTGAATGAATGACTGATTCATGTCAATCAGTTTGGTATTTTGTACTGTTGGTCAGACAAACTGCAAATATAATTTTAAATTCATGAAAAAGGTACTCAGTGGTGGGCGGGGTGGTGGAAGCAAGTGACTGGAAGTGATAATGGGAATGTAGCTTTTTCTAGCTGGAGGAGCTAAAATAGGCCCAGAGGCCTTCCTCATCAATACTTATTCCGTGATCTTGTAAGTCTTTTAGTTTTTGCTGTGTAGTCAATCACATATAGTAATTTTATGGATTGTTTGAACATTAAAGAGCCAGTCTACACAGCAAGTAAAAGAGCGAAAGTGTTTTGATGTACTGAACACATTTCTTTATGGAGCCAGCTTGTGTTGAACATTGTGCTCTTGTGCCTCTTCCATAGGACTCTGCAGTCAGCCACACAAGCCCATCAGGAAAACACACAATTGAGGTGCTGTGGAACCCACCCGTAACAGCACCAGACCACGTCCAGTTCCTGTAAGCATTGCAATGCATTTAACAAACGTTCATTGGATAAATTAAATCTGCCATTGTAGTGAATCAGGATAACATGCCACATTGCACAGCAGTGAGTGTTTGGTGCAGGTCTAAGATGTAGATATAACTTGCAAGTTTGTTTGAGTGCAATAGCAGTTAATGTGCATGGGGGATCTGTGAGTTTCCCAGATTCTCACATTATATTGTGATAAGAATTAATTATATATCCAGTACTTTTTTTATCCCTCAGTGATTGTTTACAGCATTTTTTTAAGTTCATTTATGGGATGTGGGCATCTCTGGCAAGGCCAGCATTTATTGCCCTTGAGAAGGTGGTGGTGAGCCACTTCCTGAACCGCTGCAGTCCGTGTGGTGAAGGTACTCCCACAGTGCTGTTAGGGAGGGAGTTCCAGGATTTTGACCCAGCGACGATGAAGAAACGGCGATATATTTCCAAGTCAGGATGGTGTGTAACTTGGAGGGGAACTTGGAGGCGGTGGTGTTCCCATGCGCCTGTTACTCATGTCCTTCTAGGTGGTAGAGGTCACGAGTTTGGGAGGTGCTGTCGAAGAAGCCTTGGCGAGTTGCTGCAGTGCATCTTGTAGATGGTACACACTGCAGCCACGGTGGAGGAGGGAGTGAATGTTTCAGGTGCTGTCTGGGGTGCCAATCAAGCAGGCTGCTTTGTCCTGGAAAAGTATGTGTGAAAGTATGGCTCATTGATCCTACTATGCATTATTTCCACTTACTGCACACCTCACACAGCTGAATGTCACTGAATAGTGACGTAAAGGAACTAATAACATCAATAGCAGAACAGACCCTGAGGTTTCATTACTTGGGAACCATTCATTTTACTTTAAGTCTGCAACAACAACTTGTATTTATATAGCGCCTTTAACGTAGTAAAACATCCCAAGGCACTTCACATTATAAAACAAAATTTGACACCGAGCCATATAAGGAGATATTAGGACAGATGAGCAAAAGCTTGGTCAAAGAGGTAGGTTTTAAGGAGCGTCTTAAAGGAGCAAAGCGAGGTAGCGAGGTTTAGGGAGGGACTTCCAGAGCTTAGGGCCTTGACAGCTGAAGGCAGGGCCACCAATGATGGAGCGATTAAAATCAGGGACACTTGAGGGCAGAATTAGAGGATCGCAGATATCTTTGGGGTTGTGGGGCTGGAGGAAATTACAGAGATAGGGAGGGGCGAGGCCATGGAGGGATTTGAAAACAAGGATGAGAATTTTAAAATCAAGGCGTTGCTTAACTGGGAGCCAATGTCGGTCAGCAAGCACAGGGGTGATGGGTGAGCGGGACTTGGTGCGAGTTAGGATGTGGGCAGCAGTTTTGGATACCCTCAAGTTTATGCAGGCCGGCCAGGAGTGCATTAGAATAGCCAAGTCTATATAATTCCATAATAGTCCATTACCTATTTCTATGGTAATTGGAGGCCTAATGTAAAGGTATGTAATTTTTTTAATTCGTTCCTGGGATGTGGGCATCACTGGCAAGGCCAGCATTTATTGCCCATCCCTAATTGTCCTTGAGAAGGTGGTGGTGAGCTGCCTTCTTGCAACACTGATAGTGACTGATGGGTGTTCTCATTCAGCAATGGAATGCTGCTCTTTCAGTATCTTCTATGAAAACACGCCACCTTGACTTTTTCCAGCAAAATATTACTACACGTGATCAATGTAGAGTAAAGAAATGTTAACTATATTTATAGCATGCTAATAATACTTTAATGTGGTGCTGCTGGGTTTTCGTCTTCACTGCCTGGGCAGTAATCTGGCAGGGTGGGTCGTACCCTTTAGAGAACCTGCCTGATTTTCATTCCATTGATTTCAATGTCTGGCAATGTACACAGATGTACCCTTATTGGAGGGCCTGCTTCTTTAGTCAACTTTGGGGGTAGATTTCTTTTGTTCGCTATTTGTAGCAAAATCAGAAACAATTGGCAGTTTAGGGTTCTCCTTGGTTTCCAGATGACCCTAAAAAGTATTAGGAGAATTTAGCTGCAGCGAGGGAGAAGCGGTATCACTTGAGATTTGGAGCGGACAATCAGGTTGTTTGTGCCCTACATGCTTTCTAATTTCTGGCCCATGGATTTGAGACCACGGAGGTGACTGTAGGTACTGAATTGCAAGAGTTTTGGAGTGAGAGACCATTTGGGATCAGGTCGAGATGAGGACTTTAAAATTAGAGGCAAGGCAATTATTTAGCAGGTCAAGAGAGATGCAGATGTCAGTGTGGGTGGTGGTACAGAGAGGAAGGAATTGGTGAGAGAAACAGGGAATAGTTTTTTTCAAGGCTGGAAAGAGGAGGTGAAACATAGAAACATAGAAGATAGGAGCAGGAGTAGGCCATTCGGCCCTTCGAGCCTGCTCCGCCATTCAACGAGATCATGGCTGATCATCCAAACCCTAGCACCCGGTCCCTACACCGACAGCCATCCCACCCAAGCCCTATCCCCGTAACCCCACGTATTTAATCCCCCCTAACACTAAGGGCCAATTAAAAAAAAAAATTTTTTTAAATCATGGCCAATCAACCTAACCCGCACATCTTTGGACTGTGGGAGGAAACCGGAGCACCCGGAGAAAACCCACGCAAACACGGGGAGAATGTGCAAACTCCACACAGACAGTCACCCGAGGCCGGATTTGAACCCGGGTCCCTGGCGCTGTGAGGCAACAGTGTTAACCACTATGCCACCGTGCCGCCCAAAAAAAGGAAATAGAGTAAGGCGGTGGGGCACGTGGTGGGGAGGGTCACGGTGGTGGTGGTGAAAGAGATGAGAAAATGATGACCCTGAGAATTAAGAGGGCACTGGACAGAGTTGACGTTGCTGAGGATGAGCCATACTCCTTGATAATACTTTGGGCTCGATCTTAATGCCACTGATCCACTCCCTGCCCAGAACTGCAGAGTGGTTGCCAGCAGGGGAAGATCGTGCGGCCCTTGGCTGGCCGCCAGCTTGCAGGTAAGTTTCCAGGAGGGCGCCCTGGGCAACTAAAAGTTGCCTAATCTATTATGGCTTTCCACTGAACTTCGGGTGCAGATTGGGCATGGGAGATTGCCCCCACTCCCCCCCCCCACCCCTGCATTAGTAAGATTTCCCCTTGTTTTCCACCTGAAAAATGGGCAAAACAAGATTGAATTTCTCCCTTAACTTCATCTTTCTTCATTTCAGGGTCACAGTGGTTCAGAAATTCAACATTTACTGGGTGAAATTACATGGTCCAGTAGTTTCTCAACTAAATGCCCCTCCTCTGCCAATACAGACTACAACAGAGTCTCCATCAATCCTACCAGCTACCTCCCAGCTGACTAAACCAGTAAGTGCACTCCAAATAGATTCAAGATAAGATATTGGATTTCAACAGGGAGAGCTGGAAAAGGATGTTTAGAAATAAGTTTGATCCATGTTTTAAGTAGACATATGGATAATTTTCTGATTTTTGCATTGAAATTAGATTTTATTTTATGAAAATTGATCTTGGGACTTTCTGCATAACAAGTCATACTTTATTTGAAATTGAGTTCCACATTTTGGATGGAATACTGTGGGAACCTTTCCTGGGATTTCTTGATATGTACAGATGGCAGACGAGGATCCTCACTGGCAGCACCACCTCGGAAAAGCAGCCCCATAGAGCTGATGGTGTAATATTTATGTAATGAGGTCCGCATCGCACAGCAGATTAATTCACATACCTTTTGAAAACTTTAACTCACTTCTCCAAGCTCAAGTAAAGAATGACATGTTTTACAGAAAGGCTCCAGATCAAACTCATCAAATCAAATTTCAGGTCAGCATTTTTAGACTGTGATTTCCATCTGTGATACTCAGGGGGTAATTTTAACCTAATTTGTCATACAGGAAACCCAGAAGATCGATTGGAACGCTAGTTTTATACCCTGCCCAATATCACTCTCTGGCTTCAATGGAGAGTAAAAACAGACGGGGTGTAAAACCAGCGTTGCATCTGATCTCGTCAGATTCCCGCTGTGCGGGTTAGGTTAAAATTGCCCCCATTACAACTTTCATTTTGTGTCCTTTTTTAATTTCTAAGTAGTATTTTTTATTGGATGCACATCAGATCCTCAGATGAATGAAAATACATTAATTGTCATACTTTCTGGAAGTATGATTCTGTGACTTCTAATGATAAGTAGGGCCAATGATTGGTTGCAGTGAGTGATTTGTTAGCACTCAGATCAACTCAGAAACTGTCATTTGTTTGGGGTTGCTTATGTCAAATCATGGTACTTGAGCAAGTCCAGCTACTTGTCCTAGCGGAAGATTTGGAGGAAGGGACCGAGTGCAACATATCCAAGTTTGCCGACGATACAAAGATGGGAGGGAAAGCAGTGAGTGAGGAGGACATAAAAAACCTGCAAAAGGACATAGACAGGCTAAGTGAGTGGGCAGAGATTTGGCAGATGCAATATAATGTTGGAAAGTGTGAGGTTATGCACTTTGGCAGAAAAAATCAAAGAGCAAGTTATTATCTAAATGGAGAGAAACTGCAAATTGCTACAGTACAAAGGGATCTGGGGGTCCTGGTGCATGAAACACAAAAAGTTAGTATGCAGGTGCAGCAGGTGATCAGGAAGGCCAATGGAATCTTGGCTTTTATTGCAAGGGGGATGGAGTATAAAAACTGGGAAGTCTTGCTGCAGTTATACAGGGTATTGGTGAGGCCACACCTGGAATACTGCGTGCAGTTTTGGTTTCCATATTTAAGAAAAGATATACTTGCTCTCGAGGCGGTTCAGAGAAGGTTCACTCGGTTGATTCCAGAGATGAGGGGGTTGACGTATGAGGAAAGGTTGAGTAGGTTGGGACTCTACTCATTGGAGTTCAGAAGAATGAGAGGCGATCTTATCGAAACATATAAGATTATGAGGGGGCTTGATCGGGTGGATGCGGTGAGGATGTTTCCACTGATGGGTGAGACTAGAACTAGGGGGCATAATCTTAGAATAAGGGGCTGCCCTTTCAAAACTGAGATGAGGAGAAACTTCTTCACTCAGAGGGTAGTAAATCTATGGAATTTGCTACCCCAGAGAGCCGTGGAAGCTGCAACATTAAATAAATTTAAAATGGAGATAGACAGTTTCCTAGCAGATAAGGGAATTAGGGGTTACGGGGAGAGGGCAGGGAAGTGGACGTGAGTCTAGATTCAGATCAGCCATGATCCTATTGAATGGCGGAGCAGGCCCGAGGGGCCGTATGGCCTACTCCTGCTCCTATTTCTTATTTTGTGGGATGTCACGCTGTGCCAAATCAGTCACTCCAGTGAGCCAAATGAATTCTGTGGTTAGATCAAACACCCACCCCAAAACCCTTTGGGAGAGAATTTCCATGGGATTCTCCCAATCTCCCACTGTAACTTCGGCAGACACCCTAGATAAATGGCTGTTTTTAGCCATTTACGCTGTTTCTCCGGGGATTCCGCTGATCACCTGCCCAAGAACCCCGGCGGCAATTTCCGGGCTTTTCTGTTTGAGAGTACCATTTCTTTAACGCAGGCGTGAGCCCGGAACTAGTTTTAAATTCGTTCTCCAATTAGACTGAACTGATAAGCACTAACATTTAAACCGATTGAAAAAATGTTACCCTGATTCACCGGCCACGCGGAAATGATCCCTTTTTAGCTTCTTCTGTTGACAGTTCAACATGACAGAATGTGGCAGTAAGAAATTTTGCCTGCGGGATCCCCCTGGATGTGACCCTGAGCTGGGCCGGCTGTGCTTCTTCCTGTCCTTCGCAGTGCAAGGCTCTTCAGTGCTGTTTGAGTTGAGTGGACCTTCTACCGGCTACATCTCTTTTGCTCTGTCAGATGACAAATGGATGGTCAGTATCATAGCAAATTAAAGTACTCCTTGTATTGGATAAAGGTAGTTGCCAATAACAGGAAACTCTTTCGTATCCAGCACCAACGGGACCGGGATTGTGCCGGTTGATTAAAAATTCCGGATAACGTAGAGGTATATCTAGCGAGGCTATTTTTAACAAACAAAAATTTAAAAAATCAAGAAATTTGCAGTATAATTGGGTACTCACCTACAGAGACTTCCGACAGCACCAAGAAGCCGAGTAGTGGCAGTTTGGAGAACTACCCCCCATTGACTAACTCGGCCACCGCGGGAGACTCGGACTCGGACTTGGACTCGGCAACATTGCCGGTTATTGAGGTGCTGTTTTCCGAGTATGAATTTTGCCGGTTATTAGAGAATTCCGGATATTTAGGTGCCGTTTAAGCGAGAGTTTCCTGTACTTACAATGATCACGGATATGCTTATTCTACAGCCAGTGCTCCGAGACCAATAGCTGTGCTATTCGTTCAGTCCACTTAATATCTGCAAGGATGTCTTGCTGCAATTGTACAGGGCCTTGGTGCGGCCACACCTTGAGTATTGTGTGCAGTTTTGGTCGCCTTATCTGAGGAAGGATGTTCTTGCCATGGAGGGAGTGCAGCGAAGATTCACCAGATTGATACTTGGGATGGCAGGAATGACGTATGAAGAGAGATTGGGTCGATTGGGCTTATATTCGCTGGAGTTTAGAAGAATGAGAGGGGATCTCATTGAAACTTATAAAATTCTAACAGGACTAGACAGACTAGATGCAGGAAGGCTGTTACCGATGGCAGGGGAGTCCAGAACCAGGGGTCACAGTCTAAGGATAAGGGGTAGGCCTTTTAGGACAGAAATGGGGAGGAATTTCTTCACCCAGAGAGTGGTGAACCTGTGGAATTCTCTACCACAGAAGGCAGTTGAGGCCAATTCATTAAATATATTCAAGAAGGAGTTGGATATATTTCTTAAGGCTAAGGGGATCAAGGGATATGGGGAGAAAGCAGGGACAGGGTACTGAATTTGGATGATCAGCCATGATCGACTTGAATGGCGGAGTAGGCTTGAGGAGCCGAATGGCCTACTCCTGCTCCTATCTTCTATGTTTCTATCTCTTTCCTACTCCTGGCTCTATTTGGAAACCTCCTGCCTCGGAGAGAGTTTTCGGCAGTCATGCTAACTCAATTGCAGGGTTATACTGCAGATTTAGTGCTGCTGTGAAATGGAACTATTTGGCAGTGCTGATGGTTTCAGTATAAGCGCACACTTAAATTAAAGTTCTAGGGCCCATTGTGTTTAATAGAATGATGAATTTCAAGCAATCCGATTTTTTAAAATCTGGTCAATATTTACATTGAAATAAACTGTTTTTTTTAAATATTAGCAGATGGGTACATGGGGCCAAAGGGATTTTATCTTGTGGAACAATCTGCTGACAGTCACATATTCAATTAGGAACACAGCTTATAATGGAAACAAAGGTGATTTTGAGGCCTCCCGCCTGCTGGAAATGCGGTGGTGGTGCCCTGAAAATGGTGGGGAATGATTACCGCTCCGTCCCTGCCGATGGCGTGGCTATCTTCCCTCGGGCCTACTGGTGGGCGGCCAATGTACACGCCTGAACAAGACAGTAGACCCTTCAGTATCCAAATCAAAGTCTTAGGACGTACATAGGACTCCGTTTAACCATTTTAGGACAGTATTGGGCGGAGCGTGCACTGTGCACGCACTACCCAGTGTCAGCTGGCACTGCAGCCAAAGAGGAGCCCAAAGGTAAATATTATTTTATTATTGTGTGGCCGGAAAGAGCAGAAGGGCTCCTCTGGGCACCACATAAACAACCTGGGCCACTGCCACACTGGGCCTCTCCCGCTCCCGAGAAGGGGAGAAGGAGCGGCGATGAGCTTGTCTGGTCTTGTGGAGCCCGTAGAAGGACTTACCATTGGGCTCCTCTTTGGCTGGGCCGTCAACTGATACCGGGGTGGAGCGTGGGCTGGCTGCCCAGCGGCAGGCCTGGTGGAAGTTTGCGGCGGCCACGGCAATGGCGGTAACGAGGTGGCAGGTCATTCCCTACCATTTTTGGGGAGCTACCGTCCCGTTTCCGGCAGGCGGGAGGCCTCACAATCCACCCTCCCAACCCCCCCATAGAGTATTGAGATACTCAGGAACAATAATCTCCAATTCCCCACAAAAACTGAGACTTTAACAAAATCTGCTGGTAACAGTAATGAATATTACACGAGGAAGACTAGGACACGCAAGTCTGTAATGTATCCGTTGTCAGCAGAACCTTATTTAATTTTGTTAATGAGAAAGTAAACAGTGCAAATAGATTAAGTGGCATATTGACATAGTGGGACTCGGTTACTTGCAGGTGTGATTTATATTTACCTAACAATCTTCTGTTACAGGGTAATGATGACATCTATTTATGTGTTGTAAATGATCAAAGTGTACAGATCAATCCAGCCCATTCCACTGGACGCTCACATCCAATATTGAACTCACAGGTAGGTGCAGCAATGCTCATTTTTCTAACTACATTCTCAATTGATTTATCTACCTGTCTGAGCAAGGCTGTTGCCTACAGCTTTGCTGTGTACGTTTTGAAGACAAGCAGGGAGTTCTCCCAGTGTCCTAGCAACCATTCATCGCTCAACCAACACCATTAAAACAGATTAGCTGGTCATTCATTTCATTGCTGTTTGTTGCACCTGCGTGCAAATTGTCGGTTGCATTTTCTTGCGTAGCAACAGTGACTGCAGTTCAAAAGTTATTGGCGTGAACAGATATTTCTCCAAGATTTGATAAAGTGCATGCAAGTGTTTCCTTTTTATATGTTTGCTTTGATAACATGGTATTAGAATTAAATACATTGCATAGATACAGAAGGAAAAATTTGCAGAGCTATGGGGAAAGAGCAGGGAAGTGGGACTAATTGGATAGCTCTTTCAAAGAGTCGACACAGGCACGATGGGCTGGATACCTCCTTCTGTACTGTATGGCCTAGAAATTCAGTTTGGGGCGCCCAGCTCGCCTGGGCGCCGGAATTGCCGCTGCACGCGGAGCCACTTGCGCCAGCGGGATATTCAGTTTCAGCACCCCAAGTGGAAGCCGGCCGCTAAACAAGGGTTTTGGCGCCCCGCTTGGGGCGCTGAAACTGAATATCGGCCATGCAAAGTGCTGCAGCGCCACCCGCTGCGGCACGGCAGCCTGCGGTACTGCAGGACTTCCTCTCACTCTTAAGGGGGAGGTGCCTGCAACAGTGCGATCCCCGCTCGCGAGTGCCGGCAAATGAGCCCGGCACCAAGGAGAAGTGCTGGGCTCTCTGAGGGGGGGGGGGGGGGGGGTGTAGGAGGCCGGGGACGGAGGTGCGGGCAGGTGGCCGCTGAAAAAGCGGCCGGCCGCACCTCCACCTTAACTCGCCCCACTACCGGCACAGGTAGGTCCCTGTGTACAGGTCGCTGTTTGCGGCCGGCGCGGAGGAGGCGGCAGCGACCAAATATGGCCAGCGGGGCGATAGCGGGGCGCTGCGCACACCGATGACGTCATCGGTGGCGGCGCAGCGCTACAGGCTAACGCCGCCATTAGCGCCCCGCTAAATATCGCGGTAGGTTTGGACAGTGGCGCAAAAGCCCTCTTTGGGCGCAAACTGGTGGCGCAGGCCACTGAATTTCTAGGCCTATGAGTCTATACTAATGTAATATAACTTATTACTCATATGAATTCAATCTAGATTTGAAAGTTTTCCATTAAAAAAAATGGGCTTTGAAAATACTACCTTTGAAATATGTTTCTTAGCGTCACAGTTTAGGTAATGGTGCCAAGCCGCCATGGTTTTAAAAAAAAAATAATTCTTGGGATCTGGGCATCGCTGGCAAGGCCAACATTTTTTGCCCATCCCTAATTGCCCTTGAGAAGGTGGTGGTGTGCCGTCTTCTTGAACCGCTGCAGTCCGTGCGGTGAAAGAACTCCGACAATGCTGTTAGGAAGTTCCAGGATTTTGACCCAGCGACATTTGAAGAAACGACGATATACTTCCACGTCAGGATGGTGTGTGACTTGGAGGGGAACTTGGAGGTGGTGGTGTTCCCATACGCTTGTTGCCCTTATCCTTCTAGGTGGTAGAGATCGCGGGTTTGGGAGGTGCTGTCAAAGAAGCCTTGGCGAGTTGCTGCAGTGCATCTTGTAGATGGTACACGCTGCAGCCACGGTACGCCGGTGGTGGAGGGAGTGAATGTTTAAGGTGGTGGATGGGGTGCCAATCAAGCGGACTGCTTTGTCTTGGATGACATCGAGCTGCACTCATCCAGGCAAGTGGAGAGTATTCCATCACACTCCCGACTTGTGCCTTGTAGTTGGTGGAAAGACTTTGGGGAGTCTGTTGGGAATCCATGCTGTTGGGTTTTGTCCAGCTGTGCCTCACCTCACCAGGCATAGTGGAGGCATCAATTTGAAATTGTCACAAAGAGTGAGGAGAGAGGTTGGCACCCTCATTATACCGAGGATTGTTAAAGCTGTGCCACAGAGAGTAATTGAAGCAGAGACATTGCTTCTTTTCAGGGAAGAGTAGATAAACATTTGAATAAGACTAGGGGAAGAGAGAGCAGCGCAGTGGGATTAGTTTTGGATTGCACTAGGAAAGAGCTGCCACAAACACTGAAGGGCTGAATGGCCTGCTTCTGGGCTGTAAACTGGTCTTTCTTCTCACGGGTGTACAGCATGTAATAATGAAGCAAGATTGTCCTCATAATTTATGAAGGAGTTTCTGGTTCTGTTCCATTCTGTTTTGATTGGGATGAAATTGTAAAAGCAGATAATTACAAAATCTAAGGTTTGTAAATTATACTCCTGTTTCCTACATCATTAAATTGTAACACAACCACTTTCCGAGCAATCCAATAAGGGGTGATTCCATATCCTGCACTTGAGCAGAAACGTGGGTCACAGAATTGGGGCTACGGTGTTACAGCCCTTTCTCTGGCTCATGCGTCCCTTTGCGTGTGGCTCCGTGCTGGCATCACGGGAACACAGAATCACCCCTACAGTTTCGAGCCTGTAAATACCTCAATATTAGTAGGTGTAGATTTACGTACATGGGGTGCAGGATTTTAACTGTGGCGCCTGGCAGGCATGGAGTAGTAGCGGGCTGAAAATGGTGTTGAGTTACTTACCACCCCATTTATGCTGGCGCTCCGACCACTGGTATCTTGGTGGGGGCCTTTACATGGGTGGCTTGAGCACCCACCTGTTCCAGGCAGGAGGCCACTTTTAATATACAAATCAGGGCCCTATGATGTATATAAGACTCTAATGCAATTTTTAGGTACAAATGGGACTGCTAGGGGCTGCTCAAAAAAAACAGCTCAAAACCATTTTCATCTTTTATTTGCTTCTCCAAGTCCCACAAAAATACTCGTTCCCTGTGCCCAGTTTGCAGCAGCCGAGTGGTGAAAACAAATTTCTCCCCCTAAGCAACTAGGAGAGACGAAGGGAGTCAGGAGAAAAGAAGGCTCAGGGGAAAATATATCAAAGTTTACAGAATTGGGGGGGCATAGATTATATTGTGGGTTTTTTTGGATATTGGGACTAGCCAGGTTAAACAAATGGTATTTTCCAGTCCTGTATGTTCTTATTTTCTTCAATATATATTCTGGCTTTTATCAACCAAAACTGGTTTAATTATCAATATCTGACCCATATTATTTAATGACTTCATCAAAATAATGAAAGATCAAATTGAAGTCAACCAGCTATTTAACTTGGACAGTAAACATCAAACTAGAGGACAACGCTACATTCATAAGCAAGGTTTGGGGTTGGGAAAACCTTTAGTTCCAATGATATTGGACAAGTGGAATAGGTGCACAGAGAAGGTCGTTGATTCAGGGTCAATTGGCATCTTTAAAAAGGATCTGATTGGTAACTGTTGAGAAGGGGAGATAAAAGGTTATGAAGATATTTAACAAAGGAAGTTAGGGGGATGAAATTCGCCTTGGGCGGCAGCCCGTTTTACTCTCCACCCAGTTTTCTTTTCCATTGAAGTCAGTGTTCCCTAATATAGGGATGGAAGAGTACGATAAAATAATCATACCAGGGTTCTGGATAGAGTGAACTTGATGGGGGTAAAACCTCTTCTCACTGGATTTTCTTATGTTCATATGGGCTTCCTGCTTTTTGTGTTGATCAATGACAACAGATGTGACAATAATTTGCTGTTTAACAATGATGCTGATTATTTGCAGGTTGCTATTCATGATATGGCCTGGAGTTTGGAAGATGGGGTGACTCAGTGTTCATTCAGAAGAAACATTCGGCTCCCTGAATACAGTGAACGCTTTGACCTGGACAGGCAATATTACATTTTCCTGGCAGAAGGGAGAGCTGAGAATGGTGGGTTTGCCACTTATAGACAAGTAAAGTAAGCACATCTGTACCATGCACAGCAGTGAGCACTGATTGTACAGTTAGCCAGAACTAGGTGGTTTTAGAGATGCTTCAATGCAAAAGTGGCAGTGTAACTCGGAAAATAGCTCATACTTCTGCGCACACTAAAGCCAAGTCATGTGAGACCACTCTCAGGAGACATGCCTGAACAGCTTAAGCTTCACCATTGATAAATTGTAAATACTGTATAGAAAATTTTTAGAAAAACTTGAGTGACATTGGGATTTATCCATATTCAACAGACCGTCCAGATAATTACATCCCCTAAAGTGAGCACTGACATGAATCAACTAAGCGGCCTGCGGGTGGCGCTGTCCAGGGAGAGTATAAATACTCAGGCACGGGCCCAGCTTGCGCAGGACATTCTTAACAGGAACTAGTGAAGGACACAACTAGACCTCCATGTTGTAAAGCAGTTGATTAAAGCTTTGTTTAATGCTTAGACCAAGTGCCGAGTAGTTTTCTTACGTCAAGCACAATAGTCACTTTCCCCCTTCACAGAGACATTCTGCTCTTCTCTTCACAGTGACACTCTGTCCCTCTAATTCCATTTCCAAAGTTTGCAGAGCTACACTCCACCGCCAACTCCCCCCAGTTCACAGAAACACCCCCTGTCACCCCACCGCCAACTCCCCCAGTTCACAGAAACACCCCTCACTCCACCGCCAACTCCCCCAGTTCACAGAAACACCCCTCACCCCACCGCCAACTCCCCAGTTCACAGAAACACCCCTCACCCCTCCTCCAACTCCCCAGTTCACAGAAACACCCCTCGTCACTCCACCACCAACTCCCCCCAGTTCACAGAAACACCCCTCGTCACTCCACCGCCAACTCCCCCCAGTTCACAGAAACACCCCTCATTCCACCGCCAACTCCCCCCAGTTCACAGAAACACCCCTCACCCCTCCTCCAACTCCCTAGTTCACAGAAACACCCCTCACCCCTCCTCCAACTCCCCAGTTCACAGAAACACCCTGTCACTCCACCGCCAACCCCCCCCAGTTCACAGAAACACCCCTCGTCACTCCACCGCCAACTCCCCAGTTCACAGAAACACCCCTCACCCCTCCTCCAACTCCCCCCAGTTCACAGAAACACCCCTCACTCCACCGCCAACTCCCCCCAGTTCACAGAAACACCCCTCGTCACTCCACCGCCAACTCCCCCCAGTTCACAGAAACACCCTGTCACCCCTCCTCCAACTCCCCAGTTCACAGAAACACCCCCTCACCCCTCCTCCAACTCCCCAGTTCACAGAAACATCCCCTGTCACCCCTCCTCCAACTCCCCAGTTCACAGAAACACCCCTCACCCCTCCTCCAACTCCCCAGTTCACAGAAACACCCCTCACCCCTCCTCCAACTCCCCCCAGTTCACAGAAACACCCCGTCACCCCACCTCCAACTCCCCCCAGTTCACAGAAACACCCCTCACCCCTCCTCCAACTCCCCAGTTCACAGAAACACCCCTCACCCCTCCTCCAACTCCCCCCAGTTCACAGAAACACCCCGTCACCCCACCTCCAACTCCCCCCAGTTCACAGAAACACCCCTCACCCCTCCTCCAACTCCCCAGTTCACAGAAACACCCTGTCACCCCTCCTCCAACTCCCCAGTTCACAGATACACCGTCACCCCTCCTCCAACTCCCCAGTTCACAGAAACACCCCCTGTCACCCCTCCTCCAACTCCCCAGTTCACAGAAACACCCCCTGTCACCCCTCCTCCAACTCCCCAGTTCACAGAAACACCCCGTCACCCCTCCTCCAACTCCCCAGTTCACAGAAACACCCTGTCACCCCTCCTCCAACTCCCCAGTTCACAGAAACACCCCTCACCCCTCCTCCAACTCCCCACTTCACAGAAACACCGTCACCCCTCCTCCAACTCCCCAGTTCACAGAAACACCCTGTCACCCCTCCTCCAACTCCCCAGTTCACAGAAACACCCCCTGTCACCCCTCCTCCAACTCCCCAGTTCACAGAAACACCCCTGTCACCCCTCCTCCAACTCCCCAGTTCACAAAAACACCCCCTGTCACCCCTCCTCCAACTCCCCAGTTCACAGAAACACCCCCTGTCACCCCTCCTCCAACTCCCCAGTTCACAGAAACACCCCTCACCCCTCCTCCAACTCCCCAGTTCACAGAAACCCCCTGTCACCCCTCCTCCAACTCCCCAGTTCACAGAAACACCCCTGTCACCCCTCCTCCAACTCCCCAGTTCACAAAAACACCCCCTGTCACCCCTCCTCCAACTCCCCAGTTCACAGAAACACCCCCTGTCACCCCTCCTCCAACTCCCCAGTTCACAGAAACACCCCTCACCCCTCCTCCAACTCCCCAGTTCACAGAAACACCCCGTCATCCCTCCTCCCTATTCATAAAGGCACTGCTCTTCCTGATGCATCACACTGCAGTGTTCCAGCTCAGTTTCACCAGTGCTCCTCCTCAAGAGGCTTTGAAATCACACGTGTGTGCTTTGGGTATGTCTGGCTATGCTGTTAACCTGCTAGTGTGGAAATATAGGAAGGTGTCAGGTTTGATCCCAGTCTGTGCTTAATTTGCTGATCTCTGCCAGGGTGGCAGTAACAATATTGCAATTGTGCTGCAAGGAGGATGCTGAGAAACTCCAGTACGATTCGGACAGGTTGGGTGATTGGGCAGATGCATGGCAGATGCAGTATAATGTGGATAAATGCGAGGTTATCCACTTTGGTGGCAAAAACAGGAAGACAGATTATTATCTGAACGGCAATAGATTGGGAAAAGGGGAAGTGCAACGAGACCTGGGTGACCTTATGCACCAGTCGCTGAAGGAAAACATGCAGGTGCAGCAGGCGGTTAAGAAGGCAAATGGTATGTTGGCCTTCATAACGAGAGGATTTGAGTACAGGAGCAAGGATGTCTTGCTGCAGTTGTACAGGACCTTGGTGAGACTACACCTTGCGTATTGTGTGCAGTTTTGCTCGCCTTATCTGAGGAAGGATGTTCTTGCCATGGAGGGAGTGCAGCGAAGATTCACCAGATTGATACCTGGGATGGCCGGAATGACGTATGAAGAGAAATTGAGTTGATTAGGCTTATATTCGCTAGAGTTTAGAAGAATGAGAGGGGATCTCATTGAAACTTATAAAATTCTAACAGGACTAGACAGACTAGATGCAGGAAGGGTGTTCCCGATGGCAGGGGAGTCCAGAACCAGGGGTCACAGTCTAAGGATAAGGGATAAGCCATTTGGACTGAAATGAGGAGGAATTTCTTCACCCAGAGAGTGGTGAACCTGTGGAATTCTCTACCATAGAAGGCAGTTGAGGCCAATTCATTAAATATATTCAAGAAGGAGTTAGATATATTTCTTAAGGCTAAAGGGATCAAGGGATATGGGGAGAAAGCAGGGACAGGGTACTGAATTTGGATGATCGGCCATGATCTCATTAAATGGCAGAATAGGCTCGAGGGGCCGAATGGCCTACTCCTGCTCCTATCTTCTATGTTTCTGTGTTTCAAGGCACCATGGGCTAAAAAATCAGCCAGGTTTCCTACTCCTGATCACTCGCTGGGGTTCGCTACTGAAAAGTGCATGTGAGCAGAGTAAGGAATGGGTGGGCTGAGGAAAGGATGGTGCTTGGCTGTCATGTGCTCCACAGTTGAATATTCTGCCAGAATTTACTGTCATGGCTCCCAGAAATACTGCCTTCCATGGAACTACATCCCAGCATGAGTCAGTGCCTTCAGAAGAAAAGGGGAGAATTTTTTTTAAAGTTTCAGAGTATCTGTGCTCGATTTTAAAAAGTCAAGCAAAAGTAACAATATTTTACTACTGGTCCAGCCAGGATGCTACACTCGCTTTGTTTGGGATCTAAAATAGTGGATGTGAATACCATTCATTTTTTACTTGTTGTGCAGGTGCTGAGCACCACCTTGTGGAGGGGGTAATGAGCTCGACTCTCTCTGTAAAATGGAGAAACTATTACCATGTAATTCTCCTGGGGCAGAGCACAACAGGGAACAGGGACGCCCATCAGGAATTTGGCCTGTAGGGAGTGCTCAATTGTAAACCGCAGCCCAATATTTTGCCTTGTTCTGAATTTTTATTGAAGAAGTGTTGGAGGTGGTCACAGGGAGCCGTTCTGGGAATTCTGTGGATTATGGGACACCTTTCTTCTGGAATATCTACTTCTCATTTAATAGTTTTCCAATTCACCTCTCCTGAAGGTGCTTGCTCGTGCTGGAGTATGACCCCACAGGTCCAAGTGTCCATTCCTCATGTGCGGGTCTCAACATTCGGGTTCAATTGATATCCACACGTGCACTTGCCAGTAGGGCTCGCTGGATGGGAATCAAGAGCAGAAACCCCGAGTGACCTTTCCCCCCCTCCCTAGCCTAGGATCACTGAGACCAATTATAGTTCCCCATTGGCCCCTCTGGCTAAGATCACACAAGTCATTAACAGATTGAACAGTCTACACACGGCACTTAATGACTGATCCACAAGAAAGCAATTCAAATAGTTTCATAATTACTTTACTGCTGTTGTTATTTATGTTCCACTTTAAATAATTATCTTTACTTTCTCTGAATAAACGTTTAACTTTCACCTGTTTTCTGGTACATTTTACTTTCGGGGCTGCTGTTAATTTGGCAGCTTGCTTTTTATTTTTTTATTATTAGTTAGTTTCATGATGTGTTTTGCACTCCCAGAGCATTGGCCCGGATTTTGCGGTCGATATGAGAGTACGCTGTCATACCTTCTTTGAAATCCACCGCAAGTTCGGGATTTCTGTATGCGCTTGCACGTGCATGAAATCCGGAACTTGCGGTCTGCCAATGTACGCATTGGCAGGCCATCCGCACAGCCCCAGGAAAAAGTAATTGTTGGGGCAGAGGTGGGCCACTGACTGGCAAGCAATTGCATCCGGAAATGTTACGGTTGCTGCAAACAGGAACAGGGCCTGTTCTCATCAGCATAAGGGGATACCTCAGGCATGTTTTAAACATTTTCATCTTGGAAATTATACACATACACTGTATCAAATGAGTTTCTGCAAATATTGGCTCAGATTAGAGTTTTAATGATGTTGAAAATGAGCAAAAAATTACATTTTTAGTGAGGTTGGTGGAATGAAGCTAACTATGAATGAAATTTCAATCCTGTAAATTGTAATCAAATCTGATTTCGAGATTCCATTAAATCTCATTGCGGGATTCCCTTCGGCAATGATTAAAGTCAAATTCTGTTTTGTGATTGGAGGACCAGGCCCACGTGATCCCAGGTACACTTCTGCACTGCCTGCATCCCTGGGATCCGTGGGCCATTACGCTGCCCTCTGCCTCGCAGCCTCAGACCACAAGTTTAGGTAGGTGCGTATTCCTTTTGCGTTCTCCGGAGGTACGCCTCCGACCGCAATTTTTGGCCCATTGTATTAACCAAATGAGTAACAAAATGTTTGCAAAGTCTACTAACAAGTATAATATACTTGATATAACTATTCATACTTTTTTCTTGTTAAAGGAAGAATTCATAAACATCACCGACAACCGCTGATCACACATGGGAAGGTTAATTTTGATAGATCTCCTAATGAGCTCAGGGGTTCTCGGTCTCCACTGTATATTAAGGCTCACGGTAAGTTCCTCTTTTGTTTTCTTGGGGGCAAAGTTCCTCTGAAGCTTGTACTAAAATGATAAATGAGAATATAAAGACCACATTTGAGTCCGAAACTGTGCAGGCTAGCACATCCCAGTGTATGTGTTAAGGTACACCTGCCTGAGGCTTCGCCTTTGACCCCGGCAAAGTTTGTAAGGTCAGTGGGCAGGGCCAATGAATGTAAGTCTTTGATGGTTAGGGTCGTAACTCAGGTATATCCCACCAGAAGAGTCTTGTGGTGTAATGGGGCGGGGGGAGAGGTTTGCTAGGCCCTGCCCAGCAACAAAACATTATCCCTCATCTTTGGAGGTGCAGGTCCTGATCCCCATCTGGACCTCATGTAGGGCCTTCTTCTGTTGGAAAGGAGACCGTAGGGTACACAGCTTCTGCCCTGCTCTTGTTGTCACTTTGTTGATATGGCTGGTTCAGTTAAGCTTCTGTGACCCCCAGGATATTGATGGTGGGGCCGTTGAATGTCAGGGGGCAGTGGTTGGGTCTTTTCTTATTGGGATGATCATTGCCTGGCATGAATGTTACCTGCCACTCATCAGCCCAAGCCTAGATTCTATCTGGTTTCTGCTGTAGGCTGGCATGGCAGCTTCATTGTCAGAGGAGTTGTGAATGGAGCTGATCACCAAAGATCTGTCAGGCAACAGTCCCACTCCTGACCTTATGGCAGAGGCAGGTTCATTGAAGAAGCAACTGAAGATGGTTGGACTGGGATACTGCCCAGAGGAACTCTTGCAACAATTTCATGGGCTACGATGGCTGGCCTCCGTCGACTACAGCATTTTCCCTTTGTATCAGGTGGGACTCCAGCCACTTCAGGGATTTCGTTTTGACTGCTCACTTTTTCTAAGGTTCCTTAGTGCCATTCTCAGTTGAATGTTGTCTTGATGTCAGGGCAGTTATTCTCTCCTCTCCTCAGGCATTCAGCTGTTGTGCCCATGCCTTGATCAAGCCTGTGAGAACATTTGCAGCTGAGTGGTTCTGGTGGAACCCGAGCTTAGTGTCGGTGAGCAGATTATTGTCCTACATTACAACAGTGATTACATTGCAAAAGTCCTTTTGGAACACCCTGAGGTTATGAAAGGTGCTATATCAATGCTATTTATTTATTTATTATTATTGATGGCACTACTGATGACTCCTTCTGTCACTTTGCCAATAGTTGGAAGGAGGCTGATGAGGTGATAATTAGTCACGTTAGATTTGTCCTGCTTTTTGTGGCTAGGACATGGTTGAGAAATTGTTCACATTGTCAGGTAGATGCCAGGGTCCTAGTTGCACTGGAAAAGCTTGGCATGGAGAATGGCTAGTTTTGGCGTGCGGGACTTCAGCACTACTGCCAGATGTTATCAGGGCCCATAGCCTAGGCTGTGTTCATTATACTCAGCTGCTTATTAATGCCACATGGAGTGAACCAAATTGGCTGGGTATTAGCAGCTGTGATGGCGAGGACTTTAGGAGGAGGCTGAGTAAGATCATCCACGTGGCACTTTTGACCGAAGATGTTTACAAACACTTCAATCAGGTCTGTTTCACTCACATGCTGGGCTCCACCATGATTCAGGATGGGGATGTTCATGATTCTCGTCCTCCTGTTGTCCACCACCATTCTCGACCTCTAGGGCTACAGTGCTTTGCTCTGATCCATAGGTTATGGAGCCACTAAGCTTTATCTATTACCTGGAATAACAACAGAAAATGCTGGAAAAACTCAGCAGGCCAGGCAACATCCGTGGAGAGAAATTAGAGTCAACGTTTTGGGTCAAAACCCTTTATCAAGACTAAAGAGGCACAGGAAATGAAATAAATTAAGAGGCCAGGCTGGGAGAGAACAAAAGAGAAGAGACATTAAGAGGTATTGAAAACAAGACGAGATGGTGGTAGGACTAGTGGAGACAAAAGACGGCTCTAGATTAGGTGTGAAATGCGCTGGCAGAATGGGAGACAGCTGCCATGTGGGAGAGAAAAAAAAAGGAAAGGGGGGGGAAACCAAAACAAAGGTGTGGATGAAAAATATAAGTAAAAATGTAATAGGGGCCGAGGTTATGATCTGAAATTGTTGAACTCGATATTGAGTCCGGAAGGCTGTAAAGTGCCTAATCGGAAGATGACTTAATCACAAGTGACATTGCTCCCTCAATAGCAAAAAATTTATAATTTATTGACTGAATACATTAACCAACTGCATGCAAACTATTGTGTGGGTCATTTTTAAATTCATGTAAAAACAAATACCATCATCAATGCCACATGGCAGGTGTCTCCCATTCTGCCAGCGCATTTCACACCTAATCTAGAGCCGTCTTTTGTCTCCACTAGTCCTATCACCATCTTGTCTCGTTTTGAATACCTCTTAATGTCTCTTCTCTTTTGTTCTCTCCCAGCCCGGCCTCTCAATCTATTTCATTCCCTGTGCCTCTTTAGTCTTGATAAAGGGTTTTGACCCGAAACATTGACTCTATTTTCTCTCCACGGATGTTGCCTGGCCTGCTGAGTTTTTCCAGCATTTTCTGTTGTTATTCCGGATTTACAGCATCTGCAGTATTTTGCTATCGATTTATCTATTACCTGCTGCTTTTGGTGTTTAGCATACAGGTAGCCCAGTTCTGTTATTTCAATGTCTGCTGGTGCCTCATTCTAAGGAGCTGCTCCTGTCCTTCTACATTCCCCATTCAGCCACTTCTTAATGTTCACAGGGGGTGAATCGAATTGGCTGGATATTGGCATCGATGATGGTATTTGTTTTTATATGAATTTGAAAATGACCCACACAATAGTTTGCATGCAGTTGATTAATGTATTCAGTCATTAAATTATAAATTGTCTTGCTATTGAGGGAGCAATGTCACTTGTGATTAAGTCTCGGATCATCAGTGAGGGTGCCGAGGTAAGGGTACAGGAAACACAGGGCCTTTGCTAATTTGTTTTAATGGAGACGTTTCGGTTATATTCCAATACGTTATTACAAGTTCAATTTTTATTTTTTTCCTCAGGAACATTAATGTTTATTGCATGGGTGGCTACAGCCAACATTGGTGTCATTGTAGCTCGATTCTTTAAACCTGTCTGGCCATCCAGCACACTGTTTGGAAAAAAGGTCTGGTTTCAGGTAAGTATCACTACTGTACCAATAATATGTAGCTATGTAGTTTCAAATGCAGCCGTGGCTAATTATGGATGTTTCAGATACATAATTTACCACAAATGTACATTCCTTTAAGGCACAAAAACCCCACAGGAAAAGTGGTCCAACCGTGGCTAACAAGAGAAGTTAAAGATAGTATTAGATCAAAGGAAGAGGCTTATAATGTTGCCAAAAAGAGTAGTAAGCCTGAGGATTGGGAGGATTTTAGAATTCAGCAAAGGAGGACCAAGAAATTGATAAAGAAAGGGAAAATAGAATATGAGAGTAAACTAGCGAGAGACGTAAAAACAGATTGTAAAAGCTTGTAAAAAGGGAAAGATCAGCGAAAGTAAATGTGGGTCCCTTACAGGCTGAGGCAGGAGAAATTATAACTGGGAATAAGGAAATGGCAGAGAAATTAAACAAATACTTTGTGTCTGTCTTCACGGAAGAAGACGCAAAAAACTTCCCGGAAATAGTGGAGAACCAAGGCTCTAGTGAGAATGAGGAACTGAAAGAAATTAGTATTCATATAAAAATAGTACTGGAGAAATTAATGGGACTGAAAGCCGATAAATTCCCTGGACCTGATGGCCTACATCCTAGGGTTTTGAAAGAGGTGGCTATAGAGATAGTGGATGCATTGGTTGTCATTTTCCAAAATTCCATAGATTCTAGAACGGTTCCCGCGGATTGGAAGGTGGCAAATGTAACCCTACTATTTAAGAAAGGAGGGAGAGAGAAAACAGTGAACTACAGACCAGTTAGCCTGACATCAGTAGTAGGGAAAATGCTAGAATCTATTATTAAGGACATGGTAACAGGGCATTTAGAAAATAATAATAGGATTGGGCAGAGTCAACACAGATTTATGAAAGGGAAATCGTGTTTGACAAATTGAGGTTGTAACTAGCAGAATAGATAAGGGGGCACCAGTGGATGTGATGTATAGTAAACTCTTTCTTATCTGGCACCTGTGGGACCAGGATGGTGCCGGTTGATGAAAAATTCTGGATAACAGAGAGGTATACCTACCAAGGCAATTTTTAACACAAACAAAAATAAAAAATCAAGAAATGTACTGTATAATTGGGTACTCACCTACAGAATGTTCCGTTAAATGTATGGTAGAATCGGCAAGATTACCGGTTATTGAGGTGTTGTTTTGTATTGAGATATATCTATTTTGTCGGTTATTAAAGTATTCCGGATGATAAAGTGCCGTTTAAACAAGATTTTACTGTATTTGGATTTTCAGAAGGCATTTGATAAGGTGCCACACAAAAGGTTATTAAACAAAATTAGGGCTCATGGGATTGGGGGTAATATACTAGCATGGATTGAGGATTGGTTAACGGACAGAAAACAAAGAGTAGGAATAAACGGGTCATTTTCAGGTTGGCAGGCTGTAACTAGTGGGGTACCGCAAGGATCAGTGCTTGGGCCTCAGCTATTCACAATCTACATCAATGATTTGGATGAGGGGACCAAATGTAATATATCCAAGTTTGCTGATGATACAAAGCTGGGTGGGAATGTAAGTTGTGAGGAGGATACAAAGAGGCTTCAAGGGGATATAGACAGGCTAAGTGAGTGGGCAAGAACATGGCAAATGGAATATAATGTGGAGAAATGTGAAGTTATCCACTTTGGTAGGAAAAATAGAAAAGCGAGTATTTTTTAAATGGTGGGAGATTGGGAAATTTTGGTGTTCAGAAGGGACCTGGGTGTCCTTGTACACGAATCACTGAAAGTTGACATGCAGGTACAGCAAGCAATTAGGAAAGCAAATGGTATGTTGGCCTTTATTACAGGATGATTTGAGTATAAGAGTAAAGACGTCTTACTGCAATTATATAGGGCCCTGGTGAGACCACACCTGGAGTATTGTGTACAGTTTTGGTCTCCTTACCTAAGGAAGGATATACTTGCCATAGAGGAAGTGCAACAAAGGTTCACTGGACTGATTCCTGGGATCGGGGGATTGTCCTATGAGGAGAAATTGAGTAGACTAGGCCTATATTCTCTAGATTTTAGAAGAATGAGAGGCAATCTCATTGAAACATACAAAATTCTTACAGGGCTTGAAAGGGTAGATGCAGGGAGGATGTTTCTCCTGGCTGGAGAGTCCAGAACCAGGGGTCACAGTCTCAGAATAAGGGGTCTGCCATTTAGGACTGAGATGAAGAGAAATTTCTTCACTCAGAGGGTGGTGAATCTTTGGAATTCTCTACCCCAGAGAGCTGTGGAGGCTCAGTCGTTGAGTATATTCAAGACAGAGATCGATAGATTTTTGGATATTAAGGGAATCAAGGGATATGGGGATAGTGCAGGAAAGTGGAGATGAGGTAGAAGATCAGCCATGATCTTATTGAATGGAGGAGCAGGCTCGAGGGGCCGAATGGCCTACTCCTGCTCCTATCTTCTATGTTTCTATGTTTGATGCACAGGTTGGATAGAGCAGAGCTACAATGCCACTTGGCTCTGTTGCTTTTTTTTATAAGCAATACCTGTTCCAAGCCCCAGGGTGTGTTGCGTGCCATGGAGATGGGCACGGTAGTGCACACATCATCTAAACTAGCTTGGAAATCCATTTTAATTTGCAGAAATAGCAAATTCAACATTCAATTTAGGGGCAAAACAACTGGAGTTTATGAGGGAAAACAAACTGTACATTGCTCCTGTACTCCCGATGGCATCTGACAGCTGAACCTACCCCAGGATTCAGGCAGTCAGAGTTTTACTGTTAGCTGCACAATGGCAAACTCGTGAGAAACCCCCAACTTCTGCATTATTGAACTTGGGGTTCAAATTGCTGGTATGACTGCCGAGTCAAACTGCCACTGGTGTGTTGCTGCACTTCCTATCAACCACTTCCTATCAATGATAAAGTGGTAGAATAACTCTGCCCTAAGATTACAGTTTGACAATTTTCAAAAATATAAAGCAGCAGAGTGAAGGAGCCTCTGATGTGGATGAACAGTTCTAGGGGGGACAATTCAGTTGTTTGCGCCTCCCGTTAGCGCCTTAAGAGGGCGCTAATGGGCCGCAAAGCAACCAGCGCCCGGGCGCGGTGATGTTTGCGCCGCTCGTGAAATTAACTAGACATTTTGTGGCGGCGCTAAATACTACCACCACAATCTCCTGCGCCGGCAGATTGTGACGTCAATCGAGTGCGCAACGCCCCGTTAGCGCCCCGGACCGGATATTGAGTGGCGCCCCCTGCCTTACCGCCTGCCGCTAGCAACGACAGGTTGAGGGGAGCATTTTGCAGTCAGAAAGGGACTGGGGGAGCGCTATTTAAAGGCGACCGCTTCCTGCCATTTTTTGTCGGTGACATTTTTGCACCACGCATTCGGAGAGAGAGAGAGAGAGACTTCCGGAGAGATTCAACGCTGTGTGAAGGAGTTTTGAGTACTGAGCAGTACTTTGCAGGTTCATTTTGATTTGCCCTTCCTTGCTTCACCAGCGCTCTGAGGTAGTGCCTCGCTCCTCGGCCTTTGCGCCTTAAGACAGGTGTGAAGCGCCTGATTTAGCGCTCCAATAACCTCCAGGGGCGATAAAAGCCAAGTTTGCTGTCGGAGGCGACAATTAGCGACAGGCGCTAAACTTTGCGCACGGCCGATAATGGCGCCCCAAACGGAGCGATACTGAATTTTTCCCCCCATGTCTTTTGTTGCTACCCTCATACTTTCCTTCTTCCTGCAATTTTTAGCCCTTGAAAACCCAAGGTAGGCATCACCTAACCATTGCTTTTCGATGGACTTGATTCATATTCTTATCAAACTTGGTGGTGTTTTGGACCACAGCCCTTGCTTCATCAGCCTGGATTTCTCAATAAAAAGAAGTGCATTGACCAGAATGAGAGGTTTGCCGCTTTGGTGCATCATTAGTAAATTCAACATTCAATTTTAACAAAGATACAAATATATATATCCTAGCACATAGCATACTAAGATGTTTTGACTGTTTGGAGGTTAACATTTCAGTAAGTGGGATATGGTTGCTGCTATCAATACCAGTTCTGGACACACAGTGTTGCAGTCAGATATTGAAGCGGTTAATCTTGAGTCACAGTTGGTGAAATACAAGCGGCTCATTACAACATTTGAACTTTTGTCATTTGTCTCTTGTTTTAGGTACACTGGATTCTGATGGTAACCACGGTGTTGCTAACGTGCCTTGCCTTCTTTCTTCCTTTTCTTTACAGGGGAGGCTGGAGCCACGTAAGTCAGTGTTTGTTGCCTTTTGTAGCGAGAAATGGAAAATAATTCAGTTTTTAAAAAACTGCAAAAGTTACAACTGGAACTGAGATAATAAAGATGAAAAATTACATGTTAGCTTTACAAATAGGAAAACAGACTTTTATAAACAAAATAAGCACAATGCCTCGGACAATCTGATTTAGTCAGCCAGAATTAAACTGTAAACTGGGTGGGATGCCAAGTCATAGAATCATAGAATGGTTACAGCACAGAAGGAGGCCATTCAGCCCATCGAGCCCGTGCCGGCTCTCTGCAAGAGCACTTCAGCTAGTTCCACTCTCCCGCCCTTTCCCTGTGGCCCTGCAAATTCTTTTCCTTCAGGTACTTATCCAATTCCCTTTTGAAAGCCACGATTGAATCTGCCTCCACCACCCCCTCGAGCAGTGCATTCCAGATCCTAACTACTCGCTGAGTAAAAAAAGTTTTTCCTCATGTCGCCTTTGGATCTTCTGCCAATCACCTTAAATCTGTGTCCTCTGGTTCTCGACCCTTCCGCCAATGGGAACAGTTTCTCTCTGTCTACTCTGGTTAGTCCCCTCATGATTTTGAACACCTCTATCAAATCTCCTCTCAACCTTCTCTGCTCTAAAGAGAACAACTCCAGCTTCTCCAGTCTATCCAGTAACTGAAGACCCTCATCCCTGGAACCATTCTTGTAAATCTTTTCTGCACCCTCTCTAAGGCCTTCACATCCTTCCTAAAGTGCAGTGCCTAGAATTGGACACAATACTCCAGTTGAGGCTGAACCAATGTTTTATAAAAGTTCTTCATAACTTCCTTGCTTCTGTACTTTATACCTCTATTCATGAAGCCCAGGATACCGTAAGCTATTTTAACTGCTTTCTAAACCTGCCCTGCCACCTTCAATGACTTGTGCACATATACCCCCAGGTCTCTCTGTTCATGCACCCCCTTTAGGATTGTACCCTTTAGTTTATATTGCCTCTCCTCGTTCTTTCTACCAAAATGTATCACTTCACACTTTTCTGCGTTAAATTTCATCTGCTACATGTCTGCCCATTCCACCAGCCTGTCTATGTCCTCTTGAAGTCTATCACTATCCTCCTCACTGTTCCCTATACTTCCAAGTTTTATATCATCTGCAAATTAATATATATCAAGAAAAGCAGTGGTCCTAGCACCGACCCCTGGGGAACACCACCTTCCTCCAATCCGATAAACAACCATTCACCACTACTCTCTGTTTCCTGTCACTTGGCCAATTTCGTATCCATGCTGCCACTGTCCCTTTTATTCCATGGGCTTCAACTTTGCTGGCAAGCCAAGCCCATGAGCACGTTGCACTTTCCAGAGTCAGCCTTTCTCTGGAGTACGTTCTCACACTCACAAGCTACACTTTGCCTGCTCTACAACAACAACTTGCATTTATATAGCACCTTTTAACGTAGTAAAACGACCCAGCGCACTTCACAGGAGTGTTATTTATCAAATTTGACACCGAGCCACATAAGGGGATATTAGGACAGTTGACCAAAAGCTTAGTCAATGAGGTTGGTTTTAAGGAATGTCTTAAAAGAGGAGAGGTAGAGAGGCGGAGAGGTTTAGGGAGGGAATGACGTGATTTCTTCCTAGTCTATCTTTAATTGAAATGAGTCCACCCTTTCACTACTGTACTGTATGATTCAGAGTTTCCACTTCACATTGATCTGTAGTTTCCATTTGAAGTTCTTTTTTAATAGCTAGGCACTCTTTTTTTCTTAATATTGTCCCCACTCCTCCCTTCTCTGGAAGCACTGACTCCTTGCCATGGTATGTCTCCATAAGTGTCATCTGCTACCCGTCGAAAGCAGCTATTATTCATGACAGTGATTGTTGACAGGTTATTCAACCGCTGAGAAATCACAGACGAGCATAATCCTGTCCTAACCTGATCGGGGATTTCTAAGTGAGGGGAGTGGTGGCACTGCGGGAGGGAGGGGCGGGAGGTCAAGGTCTGAAGCCTGGGGGAAAAGAGATCAGAGGTTGAGGACCGGAGCATGCAGGTCATGGGTCGAAGATCTCCGGCGGGGAGGGGTGGGAAGGAGATCAGAGATCTCGGGGCTGGGTGTGGGGAGGGGGAGATCAGGGCCAGGGCCTGGAGATCCAGGAGCTATGGGATGGTGCTTTACAAGTAAGTACAGGAAACTTTCAGGTATCCGGCACTGACGGGACCGAGCTGGTGCCGTACCATCAAAACTGCCGTAGAAACCAGCGCTAATGTTAAAACATACGGAGCTTTTGAGCTCCGTGTGAATCAACAAACCCTGTTGCTTAGCAACAGCTTCAAACAGTCGACCGCAGCTTAAAAGCATCTCTGTAGCTAAGCAACAGCTTCAGCTAGACCTTGCAGAGTCTGACTGGAAAAAAAATAGCAACGAGAAGTAAAAAAACTTATAAGAAACGGCTCCTGAATTTTGCCAGTAGATAGAGCTTTCTGGACATTTAACCTCCGGTTAAACGAAAGTTTCCTGTAACTTACTTTATTTTGCAGACGATCTTTAGGGTTGGCTTCCCTGAGTGCATACAGCGCTGTCTGCCTCAGGGGGAACCAGTGTTGTAGTGTGGACCTGAAGCAGCTGTTAGGCTCCTTATATACATATGTAAAAGGCGTAAAGCCTACTTTGGGTGTGTGTAAAGGACACCTCTTGTTTGTCCTTGCCCAATATGGCGGGCGGTGCACTTCGGTCGGAAGTGTGCGTGTGCTTCCTGCCTGCCATTTTGGGGACAGGAGGCCGTGTAGCACCTGAAAAAAGGGCAATACGCGACCCAATTTTGAGGCCATTGTGTGTTATATTGTACATTACACGGTAAAAGTGCCTGTTATGATAAAATAGCATATCCTCCAACTCACTGCCATGGGAATACGCATTAGTCTTCATTGAAAAAGCTTGATCCATCCAAATTTTCCCACTCATCCCTCTCATTGCATTAAATGTAGTCAACACATAGAGAGCCACACATTTTTTAAGTATGATTTTTTGATAAGTGCACACGGCACTTCTGTCTTTAATTCTGTATTGATTAAGCTGTATAATCTTCCTGGATAATTGTATCCTTTAATGTAGGACTGAGCCATGCCAGCCAAAAAGGTCCCAGATTTTATCTCTTGTTGGTGTCAATTTCAACCAGGACAGCAGTTGGAGGCCAAACATTTGGCCTCCGTGCCCCTGCGCTCGGGAGAGGAAAAATCAACTAGCACAGCGGTTCTCAAACTGGGGTCCTTAGAGACTTTCCAGGGGGTCCGCGACCCGAGGTAATTTCAAGCCTGCTCCTCTTTATAAAACCGACACTGATTCAGTTCTTACGAATTATTCTTAGCGGCTGGGCCCGGCTCCTCACAGAGGCCCACAGCTCTCACTCACGTTGCAGCGAGCGCTCCCTGCCGGCCGAGCCGATTCCTCTCCTTGGCGCCGCGACCCTGTGCCATCCTCCCGACACGTGATCAGAACACCAGCGGGACCCTTCAAACAGGTGCCTGAACGTGTTCAGGTAAACACGTACAATCCCCCACAGTGCAGCTGTTACAGAACATGCCAGTGGGACAGTGTGGCGATGAGTCGTGCTTCCAGCAGCATCCCAGCATGTGCACGGGTGCTCGTGCCCTCACTCACCTTGGCCAGCCTGCTGACGGTTTTAAAAATAGTCCAGCACTAAGTGGCTAATACAGGTAGTGGCCATCTGTTGCTGCCGAGTACCCAGAATTGGTGTGAGAAGCAGGCACACCCATCTCACAGATATCTGTAAGTGTAAGTAAATACAGGAAACTCTTGTTTAAACGGCACCTAAATATCCGGAATTCTCTATTACAGGTCAACTATCCCTTATCAGCAATTCCGAAATTCGAAAAGCTCTGAAAACAAAAAGTTTTTTCATTTCCCCAGCTCACTGCTACCGTTCGCCCAGCTCACCGCTACCGTTCCCCAGCTCACCGCTACCGTTCGCCCAGCTCACCGCTACCGTTCGCCCAGCTCACCGCTACCGTTCCCCAGCTCACCGCTACCGTTCCCCAGCTCACCGCTACCGTTCCCCCAGCTCACCGCTACCGTCCCCCCAGCTCACCGCTACCGTCCCCCCAGCTCACCGCTACCGTCCCCCAGCTCACAGCTACCGTCCCCCCAGCTCACCGCTACCGTCCCCCAGCTCACCGCTACCGTTCCCCCAGCTCACCGCTACCGTTCCCCCAGCTCACCGCTACCGTTCCCCCAGCTCACCGCTACCGTTCCCCCAGCTCACCGCTACCGTTCCCCCAGCTCACCGCTACCGTCCCCCCAGCTCACCGCTACCGTCCCCCCAGCTCACAGCTACCGTCCCCCCAGCTCACCGCTACCGTCCCCCCAGCTCACCGCTACCGTCCCCCCAGCTCACCGCTACCGTCCCCCCAGCTCACCGCTACCGTCCCCCCAGCTCACCGCTACCGTCCCCCCAGCTCACCGCTACCGTCCCCCCAGCTCACCGCTACCGTTCCCCCAGCTCACCGCTACCGTTCCCCCAGCTCACCGCTACCGTTCGCCCAGCTCACAGCTACCGTTCGCCCAGCTCACCGTTACCGTTCCCCCAGCTCACCGCTACCGTTCAACAACAACAGTACCGTTCTGAAATCCGAAAAATTCCGAATTCCGAAACACATCTGGCTCCAAGGGTTTTGGATAAGGGATTGTGGACCTGTATTGGCAAAATTCTCACTCTGAAAACAACACGTCAGTAACCGGCAATGTTGCCGAGTCCGAGTCTCTCGCGGTGGCCGAGTTAGTCAGTGGGGGGTAGTTCTCCAAACTGCCACTACTCGGCTTCTTGGCGCTGTCAGAAGTTGGAACACCTCAATACCCCGTAACAGGAGTCTGACTCCCTGCTGCCGGTAGTCTCTTCTGATCCGCCATTTTACAGGGGTACTGTGTGTCTCCCACGCTGCTGGTAGTCATTGCACTGCATTACCCTCAACTGGCAGTACTGTACTTAATCAAGCATCTTCCACCATCCATTTAACACAACATTCTGTAGGTGAGTACCCAACTACTGTATACTGCACATTTCTTGATTTTTTAATTTTTCTTTGTTAAAAATAGCCTTGGTAGATAACCCTCTCTGTCATCCAGAATTTTTGATCAACCGGCAACACGCCAGTCCCGTTGGTGCCAGATACCAAAGAGTTTCCTGTACTTGTTTTCTTAAAAGTATTATTAAAACACTCGTTACATGCGTCACTTTTGTATTATGAGTACTATATTAGTATTATAATTTAGATGGGGGGTCCGTGATTACGAATCCATTTGAAAAGGGCTCCTTCAACCAAAAAAGTTTGAGAACCACTGAAATAGGGTTCCCACTGCCGAGTGGTATGCAGTGACCCCTACTGGAATGTTTGTGTGTGTGCGAGACAGATTTGGACCGTGGTGGGCCCATGCTGAAATAACCTGTTGATAGACACTGAAAGAAAGAAGAAGAAAAACTTGCATTTATTTAGTGCCTTTCACGACGACCGGACGTCTCAAAGCGCTTTACAGCCAATGAAGTACTTTTGGAGTGGAGTCACTGTTCTAATGTGGGAAACGTGGCAGCCAAATTGCACACAGCAAGCTCCCACAAACAGCAATGTGATAATGACCAGATAATCTGTATTAGTGATGTTGGTTGAGGGATAAACATTGGCCAGGACACCGGGGATAACTCCCCTGCACTTCTTCGAAATAGTGCCTTGGGATCTTTTACGTCCACCTGAGAGAGCAGACGGAGCCTCATCTGAAAGACGGCACCTGCAACAGTACAGCACTCCCTGTCCAGGCTTAGCCATGCGGAATGGTGATTTGACTGAGATACAGAGAGTCAGCTCCGCCCTGGAACTGTACCCAGTATGAGTTAAGGGGAAATGGAACAATGGGCTGCAGGGTAAAGGTTTGCACATTGACAATTTTTAGTTGTAGTTTGTAAAGTTCCCGATGTAAGGATAAACCTGATCCAAATGTAAAACTGGGCAGACAAGTCCTGGGACTTCTCATGATTCACCAAATAGATTCAAATAGAAACAGAAAATGCTGGAACCACTTAGTAAGTCAGGCAGCATCTGTGGAGAGAGATCTGTGGTAATAAACTCACAATTGTCTACAGTTAGAATGTAACTGAAGACAGGCAGCTTGATGAAAGTACTCAACCGTTGATCGCATTCAATCTGCCTGCTTGTCCTCACTTATAATCTTTTCTACTCATCTTTACACATTCTCATTCTATTATTGGATGACACAGTCCAATATCTTTTTCTTAATTTAAAATAAACATTCCTGCCCGTCTGTCTAACTCTTCATTCTCAAAATCCTAAACTTACACCACTTAACATAGAACATGCAATATAAAAGCACTTTATATTGCTGAAGAAATCAGTGGTTTAAACATTACTGCCATCCAATTGTAAAGATAACATGTCCTCATGCAATAATTCCGTGAGTGGGAGCTCTTTTACATTTGCTAATATAGCTGTACATTGTCATTTGAAATTCCCATTAAAGTGATCAAGCGAAGTCCTTTGTTTCTTACTCGAATTAAATTCAGAAGGGAGTTTGGTAGAAACGAGTAAGGTTTGTAGGATGCATTGTCGGTACATTAACCTCTACACTCTCCTCAGTATGCTGGTGCCCATCCATACTTTGGCTGTATGATTCTTACATTGGTAATTCTTCAGCCGATTATGGCCATCTTCAGACCCGATCCACAAGCACCCAGGTAAGTCTAACAATATTAATGTTACTGACACATTTTCCCACTGTTTTCTGTGACACAATCTTTGGCGTATCTCATGAGATATTTTGGCATTGCTTCAGTTTTCTTTCTGATCACCAAAGACAAATTAAAAATACAACTTTAAAAATAGGCGTGGATCTCAGCCTAACTTTTATAACCTGTTTATTTTATTATTTATCTGCTCCAGGCAGTATATTTTTAACTGGGTACATTGGGCTACAGGCACTTCTGCTAGAATAATAGCAGGTGAGTTTAAAACAAATATTTTTCATCTAATTGATAAAGAAAAAATGGTTGTAAACTGTAAAGCTTTAGGTGCATTGTCTGCCTATATATCAGTTAAAACACACACTACAGATAACAGGGCTAGTGGCTTGATGCTTTAGCAAACTGGTATGTCAACGTGTTGTCTCATGGGGTATTTGTGATACCATGGGCTGGATTTTCATTCAGAAGTCGGGTTGGAGGCGGGACTACAACTTTCGGGGTTGTAGTCCCGCCTCCATCGAGATGCGGCCAATCCACGCGATTTTAACTTGATTGACCTTGTTGAACCTGCCCAGCGGGCTCAGCAGGCCAATTAAGGGCCACCCGGCAACAGGTGACATCACAGACTGAAATTTCATCTGTCAAGACGTTTTGACAGATTAAATATCAGCATTTCACAGCTGTTTGAAGCTGTCAAACACTGACAGTCTTACTTCTAACATAAGTCCTTCTCCACAGACTCAGTTAGAAATCTCTCCTGCACAGAAAGCTGCAGGCTGGCACTTTTGACAGATCGCAGCTGTTCTGCTTTCTGTGCCAGTGAGATGAGGGACTCCCCGAAACTAAAGGAAGGAAGACTGAAAAGGTAAGAAAATGTATGTAAAACTTCTTTAATCACTTTAGACACACCAAACACACTTACCTTTGCACTCATGCACACATCACTCACCTGAACACCGACATCTCGACCCCTCCAAGCCCTTCAACCCGACAGCCCGACTCCTCCAACTTGGCGTGGTTTGGAGCCATCGGGATTCCCACAGTTCAATCTTAAAAATAGGGATTAGGCTAAAAACTGCCTGTTAACTACCTGTTAACAGGCAGTTAATTGGCACTAATCCCTTCCCGCCTCAGGTAGGCAGGCCCCAGTGCGGGGCGGGTACCCGCCTCCTTTGAAATTGGCATGGAGGCAGGTTGGGGGCGGGGTGGGGTTGGGACCCCCGATTTCGGGAATTTAACGCCTCCAAACCTGACTCCACGGCACACTGAAAATCGAGCCCCGTGTTTCCAACTGGGCTTCTGGAAGAAACATGGAATAGATGTTGCACCTTTCCATAGGAGAGTGACAGAAACTTGGATGCTACATTAATCTGTGCCTCTCTCAAGCAGCATTGAATGGCCAGATCAAGAATAGATTTCCCACCCATCACCGTGATTGCTAAATGGTGCAAGTGGACTTAAGAGGAACAAAAAAAAAACATAAAGAATGTGGGGCGAGGGGGGAGAATGAAGAAAACCACAGTTGTACTGAAAGCTATTACTCAGATACACCTTTAAAGTGGTAATAATGTTCAAGCAAAAGCATCTAGCAAATCTTTGCCAAAAAAACACACAATGCAAATTTGAAGACCACGGTGTCGCAAAGCATCATTCTATCGCTTATACATGACATAATTACAATGAATCTGATGCGTGATTATTTCTTTCCTTAAAGTCATAGGCCTAGAAATTGAGTTTTGGCTTAGCCAGGGCTTTAGCGCCGGAAGTTAGTGCCGGCGCTAAGTCCCCCTGCGCGCGCCAAAAATTCAGCAGGGCCGCGCCCAAACGGCTGCCGGCGCTACTGAAGGGTCTTTGCGGCAGTAAATCGGCGCTAACTGCCGTTTCGCGCCGCAATTCTGGCGCTGCGGCACCCGATGCGGTGCGGCAGGCTCGGGAAGTGCAGGCCTCCTCCTTCCCTTAAGGAGGAGCTGCCTGCACCCGATCGCGGCCCGCGAAAATCTTTTAAAAAATGAGCCCGGCACCTCGGACAAGTGCCGGGCTTGCTTCTGTTCCGGGGGGGGGGGGGGGGGGAAGTCCGGGGAGGGAGCTGCGGCCAGGCGGCCGGCGGGAAAGTGGCCGGCCGCCGCGGGGCCTTTAATGCGCCGGCGCAAAGACTCGTAAGACTCTGTTGCCAGAGTCTTAGTTGCGGCTGTCACGGGCGAGGCGGCCGCAACTGAATTTCGGCGCTGGGGCCCGTCGGCATGGCAACCGGGACGCTGCGCACACCGATGACGTCATCGGTGCCGGCGCAGCGCTACCGGTCTACCGCGGCGTAAGGGCCCCAGGCAATTTCGGCGCCGGCGCCAAATGCAGCGCTAGGCCCTCTAGCGCCGCAAAATCGGCGCTAAGGGCACTCAATTTCTAGGCCATAGAGTCATATGCCCATTGTGTCTGCGCCGGCCATCAAGCCCTATCTATTCTAATCCCATTTTCTAGCACTTGGTCCGTAGCCTTGTATGCTATGGCGTTTCAAGTGCTCGTCTAAATGCTTCTTGAATGTTGTGAGGGTTCCTGCCTCTACCACCCTTTCAGGCACTGAGTTCCAGATTCCAACCACCCTCTGGGTGAAAAAGTTTTTCCTCAAATCCCCTCTAAACCTCCTGCCCCTTACCTTGAAACTATGCCCCCTGGTTATTGACCCCTCTACTAAGGGGAAAAGTTCCTTTCCATCTACCCTATCTATGCCCTTCGTAATTTTGTACACATCAATCGGGTCCCCCCTCAGCCTTCTCTGCTCTAAGGAAAACAACCCCAGCCTGTCCAGTCTCTCTTCATAGCTGAAATGCTCCAACCCAGGTAACATCCTGGTGAATCTCCTCTGCACCCTCTCCAATGCAATCACATTCTTCCTATAGTGTGGCGACTAGAACTGCACACAGTATTCCAGCTGTGGCCTAACTAACGTTTTGTACAGCTCCATCATAACCTCCCTGCTCTTATATTCTATGCCTCAGCTAATGAAGGCAAGTATCCCATATGCCTTCTTAACCACCTTATCTACCTGTCCTGCTGCTTTCAGGGATCTATGCATATGCACACCAAGGTCCCTCTGATCCTCTGTCCTTCCTAGGGTCCTACCATTCATTGTGTATTCCCTTGCTTTGTTAGTCCTCCCAAAATGCATCAGACATTTCTCCTTTAACATCAGACATTTTGCAGATGTGTGAAGAATGGTGACAGTGTACCACAGTCGCTTGGGCTGCCTTATAACACCAGACATCAGCCCAACTAAGATTAGCTCTTTTTATATTTCAGGTATTTCTGTTTGTAGAATGTGATCAGAGTTGTTGTGAAAAGTAGTATTTCTCTCTCTCATTAGATTGCTGAGTATTCCTATAAGAGATCTCCCAGTAGAAATTGCTGATCAGAACAAATAAATCAATTCATATTCAATTTTATCTTAACATAGTTGCATCAATCTTTCTTGGAATGGATCTGCCTGCCTTGGACCTCCGTAACCCATGGGATACATTAGTCATGGTTGGATTCATAGTTTGGCATGTTGTAACAGAACTAATTCTAGAAGCACATAATTACATAATCACATGTAAAGGTCAGTATTTTAATTATCAGTTAAAGTTGGTTTTATAGTTTCTTATTTTACTGTGCTGATGTAGGAGATATCTGGGATTCAAAATGCCTGGGTTTTTAAAAGGAGTGTTGAGGAATTTAGAAATTTCCTGAATGATTTCTTCAGGAACATTTGCAGGCGGCCCGCAATAAAGGTTCACGACAAAACTAATGATGTGTTGATCACTCTCTGCACGAAGAACCTCCTGACATCAGTCCTAAAGACACCCTTTACTAGTTTGAACCAGTGTTCCCTTGTTGTACTTCCGCTGTTTATTTTAAAGCAGTATTCTGGATTAACTCTTCCATACCATTTACATACCCAATAAGATCGCTCCTCAGACACCTCCTTTCCAAGTTGAAAAGCCCAAGTCACTCCAATCTTTCCAGGCAGGATATTCCTGTCTAAAACCATGTTGACTGCCATTTGCTCGGTTGTCGATGCACAAGAAAAAAATCCTCTGTGTTGGCAGAAGGAACTCGGTTAATTCGACTTCTGAAAGGTGTTCATGTTTAGCTCATTCAATATAGGGGGGAAAAGGCGGTTAGCATCACTATAGAGAATTACAGATTTTACTTGGGAACAGCCAGTATTCAAGATTGAAGTAAGGTCTCGGAATGTTTATAGTATTGCCATAATGTACACATAACATTGCAACCTTCGCAAGTGGGTACAAATCAGTTGAAGGACGGTACATTGAATGTAAACTACTGAATGTTGATGTACGAGAAATGTAAACTTGTGTGCATTGGCTGAAGGGCGGTGCATTTGTCTGGAGACTACCAAATAAGGGCAGGCCACTTCCAGTTTGATAAAGAGAATATATAAAAAAAGCTTTTGCGTTAAGTTTAGAAAAGAGAAAAACGTTTCTTGGGTGCATGCCTACACTCTGAACTGCTGCCGAAACTCCGCTTGTAAACTGCGTTATACTGTGAAGAAGTTATACTCCGCTTTTTAGATTATTTTTCATACTTTAACATAAAAAATGATTGTAACTATATGACTGAATGATTTACTACTCCTCAACGGAACAACAGAAGACTGTTTAAATGCAACACTTTGTATAAAATGGAAAATGTTCAAGCCTGCTCAGAACAAAACTGAGCTTCAAATGTGAACTTACCAGAGAAATCTATTTTACAGTAACTTCCATACAACACTTAGTTATGGGTTCCCCTTGTCTAGGTTAGTTACCCATCCTGAGGCCAGTCTTTATTTTCAGTGCTTCTGGCACAGAGCTTCATGTGCCAGGAGCACATAACAGGAATTTGGGCAGAGAACACTATGAGGAGTGTTAATTACTCATACTACATTCCCGGTAGGAAAAACACTGCACCAGGAGAGCTGAAGTTTAAAATTTACCACCATTATTAATGGCAACTGTCCATACAAAAGCTGTAGTTTAATTGTGTAATGTCACTTTGGTTATTGGCATGAAATCTTTTGTGCCACATTAGTGCAGGTTTAGTATATATCTTAATTTTAAACAAAAAAAATTCTAAATTACACTGAATAACAATTTTGATTTCAACCTTTCATAGCACGGAAAAGAGAAGAGGATAAAATGGAGATAATGGATTCAAGTGAATTGATTGACCCACAGGTACACAATTTTGGCTTTAGGTTTTATTGGGATTTTTGCTGGTAGCATCAGAAGTACAGAAAGCTCTCAATGATTTTCATTTGAATTACAAATGCAGAAATACTGCAATACAGCAGAAAAGTAAACTCAACTTATACTCACTGTTTAATTCTACAATTACAGGGTCATAGGTTTAAAATGATGGTATTAACAATCTACATCTGTGGAAACCTAACATTTCTGATAACGTTACTGGTTGCGATTAGTCTTGTTTGATGGTGACCTTGATTCTGCCTGCATATTGTCACCATTGATCGTGATCTTGAAGCTGCTTACATCTGGTCTTGTCTGATGAGCAACTTGGCACGACCTATTGCGATGCACTGAAATGAAGATTCTTCAGACAGAGAATTCAAATACTTCATAATCATTAAAAGAACGCAAGATTCTTATTGTACTCATTTTACATTCTACTCCAGAACTAGCACAAAAGCTAATTATACAGAGACATACAGTGCAGCAAGTCAACTGGCTAGCAAGGTAATAATCTTGTGTAAATAGCAGGCAGCACTCAGTAGCTTTGAATAGCAGTCTTAATGTTTTAAAACATGGATTACTTTTGTGGTTTTAGATTCTGAAATCAATTTTTAATAAAGTTTGTTATAACCCAGCCTATAAAAAATTTAGTAAATGTAGTATAAATGAAAAAAAGTGAGGTTATTAAAATGTAAATAACTGAATTGTTTCAATAAACTATGCTCTCAGATTAACAATGTCCCATTGTATTTTTTATATAGTTTCATAAGTGAACTTTTCCCCCTTAAATTACAGATTTAATGGACAATTAGAGTTTTTTTCCCCAATGGGTTATCGTGATCATTTTGAACTGATGAATTCATAGCTAGCTTCTGAAAATATTAATGTGCATATTATATTTATAATTAAGTAAAATGCTACCATGATGCATTTCTAAACAAAGGGGTTAAATTTTAACGGTTTGTAAATTATGGCAAATTTGTTGCGTGTTCTGATTTGATCAAAAAGATTGCATTTTAAGGTTACATTGTTGGTCGGAACTGCAAATAATTCAGAAAAAAATCCATCAGATGCTCAAGGCAGTTTCGGTGTGTGTGCTTTAAACCAAGTTCTGAGAGTACTATGTTGCTGCGGATGTCTTTCATACAGTTTAATGTGTCCACAAAAGCATCTGAAAAACCTAAAAGAATTTTCTAGATGGAAATCTCATTGTACAAAAACTGAAGCATAGGGTAAAACAGTAATTATCAAGACACAAATATTAAATACTTAGCATAGCAGTTTTGCATTATCCTGATTAAAGGCTTTTTTATTCTTTGCCATTTCTGTGCTCAATTTCAGACTTTATATCTTCTAATTTATATAATTATCGGAGGCAACAACAATTGGTACAACATGCCTTCAGCTTGGAACCCTATTTATTAGCATTATTAGTAATAGCACAATTTCCAATTAGAACTCTTCCCCTTTGCCAGTATTCCTCTAAATGGCACAGCCTGTCATCAGATAAGATCTCCTTTCCGTCCCCAGCAGTAGTAGTGCCAACACTAATCTCAAATGTTGGATTTGAAGATTATAAACTTTTTTTTTTTAAAACAGAAAAAATTAATTTATGTTCTATATAGATTTATTAACAGAAGTGATGTCGTGCAAAGATGCTTCTGTTGCATAGTGTTGCAATGTGCTATTGAGTGCTGGCAGATGGAACAGTTAAACTATAATTCACATGTTGTTCTGGTGCTCGTTCATAAAATTCCATTTTTGTATATTGCAAGGGACAACTGCAAATGGCCGCACAAGCTATGGACTATTGGGAGTCCTCTTAACTGAATGTATGCAATTCATTTATTTCTAATTGCCATAAAAGGCTGTTCAGGACTTAAACATATTGAGGAAAAGGGACTCTTTCACTATACTGAAATGGTCCCCACACGTTTGGTTAAACTATATTAGGCCAGTGTGTCTCATTACATTTTGAGATTATAATTTGCGCTTGCTTTTATATCATTCACCGGTCTCCAACACCTATTATTACTTGATTGCTAATACATATGCTTTAAACATAAGTCAATTTCTAAAATGTAAATAGCAAAATAGAACTACTGTTATGGCGCTGCATATATAAGCATGTTGTATGGCCACACTTAACTGAGGTCCGTTCATTACAAAAGAAATTATAGGTGAACGGTTTGCAACATTGGGTGAGGCAAGTGTATTCATTTCTATCTGGTCCCAAACATATATTTTAAAATTTTGCTTTAAAAATATTCCATGATATATTTAAGGAGTAGTAATTTGGAAAAGCTTAATTAATACAGCTGAAAATGGGTTTATCACAAAAAATAAGCATTTTAAATCACAGTGCCAACCCACCACCTGAGAGTAACCAGATTTTAAATTGCTGAAAATGACAACAAAAAAAATACAAAATCATTTTCTGGTTAGATTGGGGTACAGTAGTGAGTTCCTTAGTAATTAAAAAAAATTCATTCAAAACGTACCTATTAGCGTCCTTGTGCCCAAAAGAACCAGCTTAATTTTTGAAGCCTTCTTGAAGGCCTGCAAATGATTGCAATTAGCGGAAACTCCCAATGGTGATTAATTCACCCTGGGGGGGGGTTAAAGAGACATGGCAAATTTGTGGGCGGGGCCGGCTTCTAACGCAATTGTTTAAAAACTAGCACAATTGTTTAAAACCTAGCGCAAAAGGTCGCGGAAACTCAGGTTGCGCTGAATGCAATTTGCGCTTAAAATTCCGCAATGTTTTGAGTTGGTTACGCAGATATCGGGGCAATTGCGCCGAAAAAAACAGCACAATCGAGCTGAAACTCCAGGCCTATATATTAGGTTATTATTGACTATTTTCACGTTTATCCATTTGCTAAGATGGTTATTAAATTAAACTTTAGACCAGTTGTAGGCATAGTGGTACAGCTTGTTCCACCAAGTTCATAAACTCCACCTACTCATGTAAGCTGAAATTTCTAACCATTGAGGGGAAATCAAAGCAGGATATGAATGGGACATCAAGAATAGTGTATGTGCATCATTAAAGAGTTTTAGAATGTTTTAAATGAGTGAACAGGTCCGTTACTTATGTAATAATTTGATGTATATGAAAGTGGAGAACCCAGTGGTCTTTGGGTATGCATTTAGGTGAACAAGTTTCAGGATAGCTTAATTGCTGCAGTATGCTTTTGAATTCACTGTATTCCTCTGGGAGTGCTATTCATTTTCACAGTTGCTAGCACATATACCAGCCTCCCAGCGCAGTGCCAGGGCTGTCTTGACACGTGTTTTCGTTGCTTTTATGTCCTGCAGATAAATGGCATATTGTTAGTTTACCCATAGGTGCCCATTCTTAACCCATTACTATAACAGAAAGGTCCAAGGTGCAGGAAACCACAAAGGATCATAGGAGGAAACCAAGACTGGGGAGGGGTTGGTTAGTACTTTCACATGGTGGTTCTGGCATAGAATGAGTTAAAATAGGAGATTGTGAGATTAGTGTTGATTTCAACATAACTAATCTGCAATGAGGAGGAAGAGTGTATATGACAGTGCATTTGAAGTTTAGGAGGAACAAAAGAAGATGGATCTGGGTCAGAATAACTGCTTTTATTGATTAAATGTGAGAAGCAAGAAAGGCTGCGAAGAAGAGAGCCGCTCCCCTCAAAACTGCTCAAGAATTCATAAATAGAAATAATCGTGGTACAAATACACAAATCACACAAGGTATTGACACAGGTTAGCAAGGCCGTAAAAAAAGCAAACCAAGCACTAGGGTTTATTTCTAGAGGGATAGAATTGAAAAGTAGGGAAGTTATGCTAAACCTGTATCGAACCTTGATTAGGCCACACTTGGAGTACTGCATACAGTTCTGGTCGCCATATTATAAAAAGGATATAGAGGCACTGGAGAGGGTGCAGAGAAGATTTACAAGGATGATACCAGAAATGCGAGGGTACACCTATCAGGAAAAGATGAACAGGCTGGGTCTCTTTTTCTCTTGAAAAAAGAAGGCTGAGGGGTGACCTAATAGAGATCTTTAAAATCATGAAAGGTTTTGATAGAGTTGATGCAGAGAGAGTGTTTCCACTTGTGGGGAAGAGCAAAACTAGAGGCCATCAATATAAGATAGTCACCAAGAACTCAGAAGAAACTTCTTTACCCAGAGAGTGGTGAGAATGTGGAACTCGCTACCACAGGGAGTGGTTGAAGCGAATAGTATAGATGCATTTATGGGGTGTTTAGATAGGCACATGAGGGAGAAGTGAATAGAGGGTTATGCTGATAGAGTTAGAAGAGGAAAGACAGGAGGAGGCTCGAGTGGAGCAGAAATGCCAGCATGGACTGGTTGGGCCGAATGGCCTGTTTCTGTGCTGGATATCCTGTGTAATCCGATGTAAACTGATACACCGCGTTAATACTGATTGATACACCGCGTTAATACCAATTAGTATGTTCAGCATAAAAGTAAATGACCTCCGGATTGAGCATCACAGTTTGTGCTTGGTAGAAAAATATTGAATTTTTAGGGGGGATACAAAATGTATAAATTTGCACCATTGGACGTGTAAATGTCAGAATTTTTCAATACAATTCCCCAACTGCAGCCCTCCCCACCCGAAATATGAGCAAATTCATTCAGCGCTTGACGACCAGAGTCTGGGAGAGGAGCCCACACAACAGCCTTCGCAGGGTTCCCTCCCCAGCCGCTTTTGTCAGCACTGCCCTTGTTATAGCTGCTGGTACAAGTCTTTGGTTTGTTAATGTGTTGTGAAAGGCTAATTACGGTATCGGTGAAATTACCAAGCCTTTGACTTCATCTAACACAGGTGGTCGGAGGACCCCAGGCACTAGCTGTGATGTAAGAGACCCCCAGTTGCCAAGGTGTCAGAGGTCCCCTGTGAAGGCTCCGTTACAGAAACCAGGTTGATACTAAGAGTTACTATTTCAGGACAAGACCTGCCAATTATTGGAATTTCATTACCAGTCACAATGAAAGTCAGCACAGTCTTCACTTTTAGTGTCACAGGTCCCTTCCACTTAGTCACAGGAATAATCTCTGCCAACAGCCAGGTTGCCATACAACACTTCATAAAACAAGTGACTTTTCACCATGCAAACACCTACATAGACTTGGGCTTTGAGCAGCAGCAAGAGGTTGACAGATTCTTTCTACAACTATGACTTCCCTGGAATTCAGAATATCATATAGATTGTATACATGTAGGCACTTGTGCACAATTCTGTATCAAACATCATCGGGAAGGGTTATTGCCCTATCAATGTGCAGATCATATGGGATCAACATATAAAAGTCGTGCACATGAAGGTGTGCTTCTCGGAAGGTTCACAACACCTATATTTTAAGGCAATCATACACCGCTACACTCATGGAGAAATCATGCTGTAACTGTGACTCATGACACTTGTACGCCAACTCCAGGACAGAACAACTAAAATGAGGCACACAGGTGATCCAGCTATTATTCCCTACTCAAAATCACAAGCAGCCTCCCGGGTGTATGTTTCTGGACTACTGCTTGCTTTAAGTGATGGTTGTGGTGTGATGCAAGTTATTAGCGTGATGAAATGCCTTCCTGTAGCAGGGGCTTCTTCACGAGAGGAATGGCCTTCTTAATATTAGAGCGTGACTTTGGACTGTTTGATTGAAGGCAGAAGAGCTGAACATTATTGCTATATAAACACCCCCACCCCGCCATGTCTTTTCCGTACAGATGCTGAGTGACCCGCTCTGCACTTCAAACACTTTCTGTTTTTATTCCATTATTACTATAAAAGGTCGCTACAGTATTGTAAATGCTGCCTTTTGAGGTGCTGCTCATCCACCGTCCGTCACCAGATGACCAACAGTTCTTGGCAATGTAGCACTTTGTGAATATCATGGTACAAACCAGCAGCTTGGCCTAACCCCATCCATGCCTTCTAGCCTCCTTGAAGGCAGTAAGGGCTCATTCTCTCTCCAGCTAAATGCTAGTTTTTCCTTGAAGGAACAAACAATAGTGATTGTGGCAATGACAATGCAAAGTCTCCATGCTATCTTTGGTGGTCTAATACAATTTCTATTACTATGCACAGCAAAGTCCTGCAAGAGCAAATAGTGGATAAATGACCAATTAATTTGTTTTGGTGGCATTCATTCCTCAATTAACATCAACCAGGACAACGGCAGAACTCCCTGCATTTCTCAGAGCAGTGCCACGCACTTTTTGCTTTATGTCTACCTGAACGGGAGACTTTGGGCTGGATTTTTCCAGCCCTGAGGAGGCGGGACTGCTGGGAAAATCCCAAATTATGGGAGCAGGTCCCAAAACCTCCAACCAAACTTCTCGGGAGTCGGGTCCCTGATTTGCACAGGAACCCGACTCCTAGCGGCGGGAAGAGGATTATAGCCACTTAACAGGTAATTAACAGGTAGTTAAGAGGCTTTTTCCAATTTTTCGACTGCTGTTGTGGGCTTCCCGGCATCGGGGAGCCCCGCCAGAGTAAGTGAGGCGTGCTGTGAGAGTCTGTGTTATGTTGGTGTTTGGATGACAGCTGCAGAACTGGTGTGAAGGATGCAATTGGACACTGGTTGGTATCAGAGGTAAGGACATGTTGTGAAAGTAATTTTTAATGTGGTTAGATGTATCTGCAGGTGACAAGCTGTGAAGTGTTTGTGTAGGCTCATCTCATCGGGAGAAGTGACAAATGGCTTCTGCAATCTCAGCTGCAGCTCCCATCTGTTTTATCCTAAGGAGAAAGTAATTGGAGAGTCTGGCTGCAAGGGCTCACCTTTGGACAATGATCGTCAGTTTTTGACAGCACCTTAATGCTGTCGATCACTGTCAAATCATCTGTCAAACAAGTGTGGTGCATATGCCTTTAAGAAAACTGGCAGACGAAGTGTCATCAACTGACCTCATCTGACACCGGTGAAGTAACCAAACTACTATTATACCTTAGTTTCTATGTTAGAATATGTAATGCAGCACCAATGTACAAGGTGGAGATAATGGGTTAATCCCTACCCTGAGTTAAACGATATAAAGGTCTGTATATTGCATTTACCGAGCTAAGTTTTAAAACATGATTAGGTGACTTCAACTGCTGAGAGATTAAACTGCAGAGCAACTCGTGGGAAGATTAGGGAGGATGCCTATTCGGCCAGGTAAGGCAGCACATATACAAGATAACATATCGAAGAATTTGTTTGTTGTAAACACACAACAGGGTTCCATTACATCAAAGTATGGTGGGACTAATGAGGGTGTGCTTGCTTTACAGAAGTAACACGAGAACAAGGCCAGAATCTGTGCTTTGCAGAGATTTAATGAGGACTGTTATCTTAAGAAAACATGTAACAAGCAAAACCACCTGGCTACGGGCAACTGGATGGTTGTAAAGTAATTATGAGGCCCAGTCACAGGAGGTGACGGGACCAATTGATAACTGAAATGTGGGATTTGTGGGCGGCAGGAAGGGGAAATGTCACGGTTTATAATTGCCATTTAGTTATAACTCTGTATATGCTGATAAGCTTTACCCCCACCCCTAGGGCAGGGTTTTGATTTTTGTATAACTGTGATTGTTGCTAGGGAATCGGTGGAGTTGGAATCAGACAGCAATCTGAAAGGTTCTCCCCAGGCTTGAATAAACCATTGTGACTTCAATTAGTTGGTCTCTCTTTCTTACAACAAGCCGGTGACGTCGACCTTGTATATCACTTGGTCCGCACTTTGGGGGCTTACATCAATTGGCGACGAGGATGGGATACGCGATCTGAACAAGACCCTCGGACAACGATAACCTAAGACGGGTGAGTATGTTTTAATTACCACCTGTAAAATTAGAGGTTAATCGCTGGCGAGACGTCAAGTAAGAATCGACGTACAAAAGAACTATAAAAAGAAAGACACCTTTAATTGAAGGTGGTTAAAAAGTAAACTGACGGGCGGGAAGTCCCCTAACCTGGGAGGCGGGAAATCCTTGTAAGCCGGGAGGCGGCGAAACCTCAGTAAACTGACGGGCTGGAAGTCCCCTAACCCGAGAGGCGGGAAATCCTTGTAAGCCGGGAGGCGGCGAAACCGCATTGGTGAAGGACGAGTCCTTCTGGCCAAAAACTAAACCGACAGGGGCGGGAAGTCCCTTAACCCAGGAGGCGGGAAATCCTTATAAGCCGAGAGGCGGCAAAACCTGAACAAATGAATGAATGGGTGCACAATAGCGAGTGAATGAAATAAAACTCTACAGTCACAAAGAGGTTAAAACGGACAAGGGTGAGGTCTGTCCCAACGCCTAGCCTGAGCCGGAATTAAGAGGACAGTAGTCCCACGTGATGGCCAGGATCAAGTAGGACGCAGGGAGCCACAGATCCCACAGTATCAAAACCTCAGGACTAAAGGGTTGTTGCGTGTGTTTAACGAAACGGAGTGATTGACAGGAAGTAAAGAAGGAAATCTGAGAAGAGATATATAAAGTGAGATGAGTGAATTTAGAATCATGGGGGAAAAAAAGGGAGATGGAAAGGAGGATTCCCCACTGTGGGGGGACCTGGATTCTATAACCCAATTCCTGGTAGATAAAAAAAATAAAAAAGACAGTGCAGAGAGCCAAAAGGTTTAGTGGGGGGGAGAAACCAAAGATAAAGAGGGAATGGTAATCTTAGCTTGTTACCAGAAACAATGTAAGGAATCGAAACAGAAGGGAAGAGATAAAGAAGGAAAAGATCTAATTTGCAGGCTAACAAATTTGAAAACTCAGCAAAGGAAGGGAAAAAACAAACAACAGGGATTTGGAAAGCTAGGGGAAGTTGCCGAGTCACCGATTAAAAAAGGAAAAACGATAAACTTAAAGCTTTACCAACATGGAAGTTATTAGCATCTGTACCGAGACAAGTAAAACACAAGATTTGCTGATTGAAAGGAACCTTAAATGTATGCTGGTTTTTCAGGTTGTATGAAATTGTGTGTTAAAGTGTGAAAGTTTTCCTGACTATGAATGTTTAAGAGGTTACAACATTCCTTTGTCTGAAAGTCTGTCCTTTAAAAAAAAAACGTCTGCTGTGTGTTTTAGCTCCACCCACTTCTCTGTGTTAAAAAAACATTTAACCCTTTTGTCTTGTCTTGGATTTTGGAAGTTTTAAGAATGTGCGAATAAGATTGTGCCCCCAGAATGAAAAAAAGCCGACTACAATTTAAGTTAAGCTGGAGTGTAAAAACTGAGAAGAGCAATAAAAAGTTTGTTTAACAAAAGATTAAGTTTCAGTCTAAGATTTAACCTTGGAGTTATGAGGTAAATTAACCTATTAAAACCAGACTTTCATTGTGGCCACAGTGAAATTCTGGTTGGTGGAAATTGGTGTAGTCCAAATTGAATAAGATAACTCCACTCCGCAAGAATATCCGATAGTGGCAGGTCCCTCCACAATATTTAATTGACTATGGTACTGGGAGCCCTATAGAATGCGGGACTAGAGTTAAACCCTAGAAAGGTACAGGTAGGGAAGGATGAAGTAATCTACCTAGGATACATAATAACACAAGGGAAGAGACAAATGCCCGAAGACAGAAAGGTGGGTTAATAAAGAACAGTACCTTGAGAGCCAGGTGATAACTAATCAGAATCAGTGTGACGTGTGGCCATTGAAGGATGCAGATTAGAGACTTAGGGCTGCTCGATCGGGAGTTTGTGATTCTGTGTAATACGGAGGATTTAAGGAAATTGTCCAGTAATATGAATAAGTTGGGGCTAGGAGGGGATCCTTTTAAAAGCTATAGCAGACGTAGAGCAAATGAGACTCCGGCAGCATATGCCAACAGACTGTGGCCCACATGGGAGGGGCACTAGGACCAAGAGGACAGCTAGTGGAGCTGCACGCAATCAGTGGCTGCGTGCTTTGATTTATCAGTCCAGTACTTACAAGCAGCTATGGTCAGATTTTGATCCAGAAGATGGGGTAAATACAAAAGCTAAAGTTGTGAGGAAAATGACTTTGCGCTTTGAGGTGCGCCATACAGATAAAAGGAATATCGGGGTAATGAATAAGCCAAAGGACAAGGTTTGTGAAATGAAAAGGGGAAGCCCTCAGAGATGGCAGCAGGAAGGGACCGCGCCAGGGAGGGGAGGGGGTCAGGCATGTACTAGGGCTATTTAATTATTGCCGGAACTTTATCCCAGAATATGCAGAAATGGCCCAGCCTATACAGGATTTGATCAAAGGGGGAAACCATCCCAGGAGCTGGTGGACCATGAAACAGCTTTTGTAAAGTGAAACAAGCCCTCGTAAGTGCTCCTGCCCTGGGCTTACCAGACCAGAATAGGCCATTCCACATCTATAACTACCACAGTAAGGATCATTACAATGGCAACGGACAGGTTAAAAGGAAAAGTCGGCTAGAAGAAAGCCTATCGGCTCAGGTAGCAGACTTGGTGGCTCTCACCGAAGCCCTGAGGTTAGCCAAAGGAAAAAGTGTAAACATATACAGATAGTCGGTATGCCTTTGGGGTGGTGTCTGATTACATGGTAGCCTGGAGTAGGCGAGGATATATGACACCAGGACGAGGACCCATAAGACATGAGAATATAATCAAGGAATTAGTAGGCGCCTCTCTCCTACCCAAAGAGTGCGCAATAATAAATTAAAGCACACAAGAGGATTACTGACCAACACCAACAGGGCAATGCATGGCAGACGAGGCAGCTAAGCAAGCAGCTGAGAAAGGGAATCTGACCAATGAAGCCCAAGTGTTCATGTTTAGTTAAAGTGTGAAACCACAACTGTCTTTCGGTCAGGAATGTTTTTTTAGGTTACGTGAAGTGACGCAATAATGTTTTGCTCCACCTTCAAAAGCCTGCAAAGGAGTTAACCCTTTCCACTGACAGCTGTTTGAGTTCACCAAGCAACAACTTCAGTATTACTGAATAGAATTTAAAGATATTGGACATTATTAAATTTAAGTTTCTTAATGTTAAGTTAATATTTCCCCACAGTGATAGAAGGAAAATTATGATTTGATAAATGGAAGTTATCTTATAAACTAATTGCAGCACTGTCTCAAATGGCCGGAAGGCTGCTTGGGAGGCTGTCCTGTTACCCAAAGATAAATCTATACAGTTAGAGACATGAGGCCAAAGACCAACAGATTATACGGGATCTAGAACAGGATACACGGGACGACCAGAAGGAGGTCCCAGCTGTAGGTAGCAAGGTGATGGCAAAAATACCAGCCAAACCAGGGCTAGCACCCAGATGGTCAGGACCTTATGAAGTATTAATGAACAGTGACACATGCGCTTGTATAGATGAGTCCGGAACGGGTAAAGGAAGGTGGAAGCACTGGACTCAGTTAAACATATATAACAAAGACAATGAGTAAACCAGAGATGGTGCCCTTTTGAGCAGAGTGAGTATACTAGAAGATATAAAGAATGGGAAGGGGAGTTACCACATATATCAATGATAGGGCCGTGTATGATGATAATGTTATATGCCATAGTTTGCATCTTCAGATATGTCTGGAGACAGAGCCACAGAACATGAACCAGATGTATAGCATTTTGAACTGATAGAATTATTCTATTCTTATCCGTTCTAATTGGCTGGTGACGACCAGCCCCCTTTTTGTAATTACAGGAACACTGGACGTCCGGAATGAGGTGGAATGTCCTCGTCTTGATCCTAGGGATGAACATAAGTATTGCCATTGTCGAGGGGGACTAGTAATAAGGAGAACACAGGATGAGGTGTATTTTAGTGTGGCACATAGAGTTATTAAGCTTGCCATTAATATGAGTACTTTTGAGATGCAAAACAAATATGGAACTCCCTGTGGGTAAAACAATTAGAGGGTCCACAGGGAAAATCTATCTTACAAAGATGTAAGAAACGGGGAGTATTGGAAATGGCCGGAGCAGGGTATGTGGCCGGGTTAGCAACAGTTAATAGCTTGGACATAGAAGGAGTAAACGAAGGAGTAGAAGAACTACAAGCAAAAATAGAGAAGTTACTAAAACAAGCTACTGGAAATAGCCAGCAATTGGCACTGGCAGGGAAACAAACAATAATGCAATTGTTGGGGGTGGAAGAGGTAGTAGCCCCCCATGCAGAAACAATCAATACAATTATTGATCGACTTGACAATGCTTCTCGCCAAACCCATAAGGAACTAGTATGTGCCATGTATGGCTCATGGCTACTGTCGAATGCTCAGCATAACATGAGGCAAATAAATAATGGACAGATCCCTGATTGGATTACTAATGAGGATCTGGAACCTTGGATAGACACAAATAAAAGCCTATGTAAGGGGCGTAAAATGGGACAAGTATACCGGGCAGGCAATTGTCTGACCCCATGGACTAAGATGATTGGCTTTGTACTGGCCATCCCACAACTCCCAGAAGAGGGACAGCCCCTATACGATGTGATTAATATAGGAGCGGTACAAGGGGAGAGTTGGGTTAAATATCATGATGTCCCTACCCAGGCACTTTGGCAAAGGGATGAAGATAATAAACAGAAGAATGGAACCTTAAGGGGGGTGGTAATGGACGGGTGCCACCACAAGGGAAGGACATGGGTGTGCACACCCCCCCCCCCCCCCCACCGAGGGAGGCACATCCGAGTGCGGATTTACAAAAATCACCAATTGCACCCTTGAGGTACACCCAAGGGGGGTACACCAGACAAGGGTAGCACCAAGGAACAACGGGACATTTTGTGTCACCACAACTGAACAGAAAATATGAATATCAAGATCTGACTTGTCCCATTCCCCAGCCAAACTTTTGTTTTGATCCAAAGATATCTACACAGATAGGACACCAATATATACACCCACCAAGACCACAGGAAACAAAAACCTGGTCACTTGATAATATAGGACTTAATAAAGAGGTTGAAACTTATGTCATACCAGAGCCCAAGGCAATTCCTAAGTTAGAGGAAGCTTGGAAGAAATTACGGCAGGAAACAAAGGAAATTTTAAGACTTAAAGAAACACTGTTGCTAACCACCAACAAACAAGGGGTAGGGCGTGAGAAGAATTATTATGAAAACTGTGTTTGGGATTGCGGAAGTATGAGTACTAGACACCCTGGCTTGGTACCACCAGGGCGACGGTACTCATAGCAAACAATCTTAAAATATAGCATATTGGCCATATTGGGTCAAAGTGACCAATGGGCCATAAGGGGGGACTGAAGTAACCAAATTACTATTATACCTTAGTTTTTATGTTAGTATATGTATAATGCAGCACCAATGTACAAGGTGGAGATAATGGGTTAATCCCTACCCTGAGTTAAACAATATAGAGGTCTGTATATTGCATTTACCCAGCTAAGTTTTAAAACATGATTAGGTGACTTCAACTGCTGAGAGATTAAACTGCAGAGCAACTCGTGGGAAGATTAGGGAGGATGCCTATTCGGTCAGGCGAGGCAGCACATATACAAGATAACATATCGAAGAATTTGTTTGTTGTAAACTCACAACAGGGTTCCATTACATCAAAGTATGGTGGGACTAATGAGGATGTGCTTGCTTTGCAGAAGTAACCTGAGAACAAGGCCAGAATCTGTGCTTTGCAGAGATTTAAGAAAACATGTAACAAGCAAAACCACCTGGCTACGGGCAACTGGATGGTTGTAAAGTAATTAAGATGAGGCCCACAGTCACAGGAGGTGACAGGACCAATTGATAACTGAAATGTGGGATTTGTGGGCGGCAGGAAGAGGAAATGTCATGGTTTATAATTGCCATTTAGCTATAACTCTGTATATGCTGATAAGCTTTACCCCCGCCCCTAGGGCAGGGGTTTGATTTTTGTATAACTGTGATTGTTGCTAGGGAATCGGTGGAGTTGGATTCAGACAGCGATCTGAAAGCTTCTCCCCAGGCCTGAATAAACCGTTGTGACTTCAATTAGTTGGTCTGTCCTTCTTACAACAAGCCGGTGACGTCGACCTTGTATATCACTTGGTCCGCACTTTGGGGGCTTACATCACCGGCTTTCCCTTAATTGGCCGATAAGCCCGCAGTGTGGGCTTAACAAGGCCAATCAGGGCAAAATAGCGTCAGTTCGTCAGACGTCGCTGGGGGTGGGACTGGAACCCGAAAACCAGCAGATCTGCCTCGAACTCGGCCTGGAAGGTAAGATTCCGCCCTTGGTTTAACACCTCTCATTAGAGAGGTAGCACTCCCCACTACACTGAAGTGACAGCCTAGATTATGGGGGCGAAATTCCCCATGAGGGCCATTTGGGGCGCTAACTGCAAAAAGTTTGAAAAGTTAGCACCTGGCGCTAATGATTCTGAGCCTCAACTAAATTCCCTGACATCGCCCCAGGAAGGGAGAGGGGCGCTAAATCAAGCGCTAATGTCCTCAGTGGGGCGCTAACACCAGAGAGCTGCCGAATTTCAGGTGAGTTCCAAACAGATTTGATCACTCGCACTGTTTCTTTGCAGCTCTTAAAGGGGAGTTCCGATCATTCACCGGATGCTCATTTGCAGCTTTGCTTGCTTCGAGGAGAACAGACACAGACTGCAGACCCTTTTCATTGCTCGGAGAATAACTGCCTAATAATCAACAAATCACACCCTTGATGCAAATGAAGATTCCTTATTCAGCAGCAAATTCTGAAATCTCAAAAATGCTTCCAATAATCAAAAGGGTTCTTTGCTTCCGAACAGCAAAAAGTTCGGTCCTGGCCGACACAAACAACAACCAGAAGTGGACGCCTTTAAACAGCGCTCCTCCATAGGCCTCCCATTTGGAAAATGCCTACCGAACTTGTCGCTAAAAAAGAGGCGTACAGGCAGGCGAAAAACAGGAGTTTTGCATCGGAAGCGCTAACGGGGCAATGCGCCCGGAAATGATGTCATGATCTCTCCAGGCGCAGAAGATCGGAGTGAAAACCAGTAGCGCCGCCACTAACCTCCTGTCAAATTTCGTGGGAGGCACGGTTATCGCCTCGGGGTGGGGGGGGGGGGGGTGAGGGGGCAAAACCATTTGCAAGCGCCTCCCTTCGGAGGTGCAATCGAGGGGAATTTCGCCCCCTATGTATTTACACTTTTTGAACTCACAACCATCAGACTCAAAAGGCTAAAGATGCGACTGCAGAGCCAAACTGGCACTCAGGCTGGAATTTTCAGAGGTAAGAACAGGTGGGTTGGAGGCGTGGGGGGGAGGGGAAGTGAAAGTTGAAAAAATGTGAACCTCGACCCCAACCCGCCCACTTTCACCTTTCACTCAGGCGGGACGGGGGGTGGAGCGACTGCCAACCCACTGCCAGGAGGTGGGTTGGCAATTTACATGTGATAATGAGTCCTGAAGCCTCTACTTTAACCTGCTTTGCAGGTTTTACTGCAGGTGGCCGGGGCTCCCGATTCCCGGTGGCTGCAACGAGGCGGCCTCAGCCTCGGGGAGCAAAGCTTTTGGGCCGGGACGAGCAGGAGGGCTTCCTCCCGGCCCCCCAAGCTCCCCCGCCATCAGCCTGGCCCTCCTCAGGGTCCGGGATCAGACCCCCTCCCCCCCAGGCCTGGAACACCCCCGGGGTTAGCGACACAGCCCCAGGGTTGGGAATCTGAACCCCCCCAGGGATCGCAACGCCCCCCCCCCCGCCCCGCCCGAGGACAGGGACCGGACACCCCTCCCCGGGTCTGGAACCCCCCTGGGCTTGGGCTTGGGCTGCCCCCCCTCAAAACCATCCTGGGCCCAGGACTTGCCTGTTGCTGGGGCCTTCTTCTCAGAGTTCCCCGCATGACTGGAAGCCAGTTAAAACTCCACAGCGTGCCGGGAAACCTGACATTCCGGGTTTCCAGCCATCTCCCAGGTCCCCCCACATCATGTGGGTGGGACCCGGGAAGATCCAACCCTCAGTTAACCAGTCAAATGCCTCATTAGCTCACAAACTAGTACTTCAGCAGAATTACTGCTGGTGGGGTGGTCTGATTGCAAGCACAACGAAGTAGCCATTGTGGTGAAACTAATATCCCATAAAATTCCAAGGTTAAAAACTTCTCCTTCCTGCAGATTCATTAAAAAAATTGCATGCTACTGCAGCACATTTTCCACTTCTAAAAGGAGAATTTGTAGCTTTTGGTGTTGGTATAATTTTACTAAAAGCAGAAAAACGAGTAGTATATGTAAACTGAGACATTGCCCTTAGAATGAAACATTTTACTACATATTACCCTTACTACATATTTAGAATTACCAACTTTATTCCACGATTATTGGAAACAGATCAATAAAGTTATATCCTGGCTTTTAAATCTAATTTATTTTGTTAGAAAAAATACCATCCTATCATCTTTCTTGTTGATGGATTCTGCCCTTTCAAATTTCTGAACAAGTAAGGCCAGTGAGCATTTTGGAAGTCTTTTTATTTCCAATATAGATTCAGTAGGAGATGCTGGAAAGGCTTTAGTTCGATCAAAGTTACCTGTGAACAGAATCGTCAAAGGCATGATGATTGGATGGTAGATAATCTGCACCAAACAAACAAACGCCATTTTTATTCAAGCTTCAATACTGAAACTTTGTATAAACTATCAGAGTCATTCTTAGACAGTTTAAAGGCTTGATGAAACTTTAGGCACAACCAGAGAAAAATGATTTAGGGTGGGTTTTCCTGGCCATACCTCTATCTTAGAACTAAACAGCAGCACCTGAAATATGCTGCTCTTGTCCAATTTCAGAATCGTTCAGACTTTGTGGCTTGGCAACCCTTGGCACAAGACTGCTCCTTGGCAGGGCCTAGTGCCAGTAGAGGGGCGGAAAAAGGAGTGGTTGTAGACATCTTAGGCCCAGACATCTTAAGAACCTGGGTGGGTGTTCAAATGGGAAAGCTGTGGCGGGTTGGGGGGGGGGGGGGGGGGCGGTACAGGAGTAGGCTACAGCGACATGTTTCCTGCAAACCCAGCACATTGCCGATCTGAATCACAAGGCAGGAGGCCAGGAACACCCCTGCTGCCTCATTTATATTGTGTCAACTGGCCTGCACCTATAGGCAAGTGGGCTTTCTCAAAAAAAAAATTTTTTTTTTAAATTACATATGTAGAATTAGATTAGAGTCTGCAGCACAGGGTCATTTGGCCCAACTGGTCAATGCTGGCATTTATGTTCCACATGAGCCACCTCCCACCCCTCTTCATCTAACCCGATCAGCAAATCCTTCTATTCCTTTCTCCCTCTTGTGCTTATTTAGACTCCTCTTAAATGTGTCTATGCTATTTGCCTCAACTACTCCTTGTGGTAGTGTGTTCCACATTCTTATCACTCTTTGTGTAAAGTATCCTACTGCAATCCGACAGATCAGCCCCTTGCTCAGGAGACTGATACAACAATTACCAGGGACCAAGCAAGATCCATGCTCCCCACCTCCCCTCCCCAAGGCAGAACAAGGCTAGAGATTCCCACAGCATGGGCAGATAGCTAACAAAGATATGCTCAAAGTGGCGCTTGCATCCATCTGGCTCATGCTAATGAGGTGCCTTCCCACTGATCCCAGAAACATTGGTGATATTACTGTTGCAGCGTACCCACTGGGATTGTGACCCAGCAAGTTTGGGGTCAATATGACAAGAGTTTGGTCTTAGGAACAATAAAAGGAAAATCATGGGGTTTAAGCCTGGAATTGCTTAGGCAATCATCAATTTTCCGACTTAAATACTTTTAATCACAAGTATGGTATATATGGAGTATAGCCAAATGAAGAATTATCAAAGTTTTCACATTTTCTGGAGAAGCAGATTTAATTCAGTTCAATTTTACCTGGTGATAAATTATCAGCTGCAGGTGAAGATGACAAACTGCTTTCAGATGCTGTTGCCATACCATGGCGATTGCATCTTTGTTTACGTAGCTCTTCCTCTCGCTGTAATACTTCTCTGATCTCCTGACTAAGAATGGACTGAGATCCATGTGAGCGGAGCTTGAAGAAGGGGTTATTTTGCAATGTGTCCTCTGTTTGAGTCGATGAGATGGAAGACAGGGCAAAGTCTGAAGAACGCCGTATGATCAAATTTGGTGTTTCCAGTATTACAACATTAGCAGTTTCTACATTTAGATATTTACGTGTCAATACAGCATCAGTAACTCCTGTCTCGTCTTCCTCTGAAGAAGTCAATACATTGTTTTCCAATACAACAACGTTAGCAACTTTCGCTTCATTATAGGAGGGACACTTTTTCATTATAGAAGGTGTAACCAACAAAGAGGCAGGAGCATTAATATGGGGGATGAACATTTTACTGAGGGGTGGTGGTGAGAAAGAATATTGCTGCTCAAAGAACCTCCTTCTCTCCTCAATCTCTGGAATCATACTTTCATCATATGTTCCCTTTATCTTTCCTTGCTGTACAAGGTCCTCCTCCCGTTGGCGTTCAAGTAAAATCTCACGCTGCATCTGCATTTCAGCAAATTGATTATTTTTAACTTTTGACGAAGAGGAAGGAACAGGCTGCAAAATAAGTGGCCTAGTTTTGATCTCTACATATTCTTTGTTGCAAGCAAATTTTATAATGCCTCTGGCCTTTCTTAGACTTTCCTCCCGTTTCACACCTAGGCGGATCTCTCTTTCAATGGGAGTTTCCGTTTTTTCATGCGTCACAGGCACAGAACTTGAAGTTTCATTCTGAAATACGGTGTCAGTTAAATTGTCACCTTCAGACCTACAAGTTGAGTCATCTAGACCAGAATCACTCCCTTCTGAGCAAGGACTAAGATCTGCTATGTTCAATAACAAATTCTGGTCTAAATCTCCCATTGTGCCATGAGTCTCTTGTGATGCTTGTATACCCTGCTTTTTAGTTAGATTTGTTGAACTTCTCCAGCATTCTACTTCATCAATTTTGATTCCTACTGATGTGCTGCTTTGTAGTTTATCTTCGGAGAATGTTAAAGATGCAGAATAGTTTGCCTCCCTTTTTACTAGTTTAGTAGCGGAAGGGTCATCTTTTTTCTCTTTAATAATACGTTTTGCCACTGTTTTATTTTTCTCCTGCTTGACTGGTGGCCTACGACTGCGAGTTCTGCTGATCTCTTCCAGCATCAACCACTGTTTGCGGGCAGCGGCAAAGTCCACATGTTCTGTGTCCACATTTCCGTTCCCTGATGCTTTAGTCTTGTTTTCTTCTCCTTGGATTGGTTTAGCAGATTGAGGTTTAATATTCCTGGACTTACTTTTCACTTCATCTTTCACTTCATCTTTCTGGTTAGGGTTATCTTTTAGTGATCTATGCTGCAGTTCCATTATTTCCAACACAAGTTTCTTACTTAGAGAAGCCAAACTTTCAGCTGGCCCATTTTCCTGAATTAAGTCACGATCACGATGATTTGTGTTTGAACGTTTCTTGATGAGTTTGAATTCATCTGTATGGGCAGATTCTAATTCATCCACGTATTGCACTGGAGTGGTGATTGGCAAAGATGCATTCTGAATAGCAGACGGAATGGTTTCTGACACTTTTTGATACATCGTACTTTTGTTCGATGTTTGATCACGGTTTCTGGCTAAATAAGGTTTTATTTCTCCAAGCAGACTAGTGGCCGATAGACTGACCAAGCCTTTATCGCCCTGTGGGACGGCTAAGAGAGTTGAACTATCTATGATCAATTTACTTAAATCAATCGTTGGGAAATTTTCAACATTTTCTTCATTTTGACTGACTTCTGAAGAGGTTTTTAGTATTCCTTTATTTAGGTTGATTGCTGATGGATTTGGTGTTGAATATTTTCTCGATCTAGTGACTGCAGGAGCAGCCGTTTCTTTTCCAACTTCATTTGTAGTTTGGAAGGTCGCCACCATTTCTTCCTGGTTGACCTCAGCTACAGCTGCTGCAGCTGCAATCACTGAGAGAGGTTTGCTGGCAATGTCCTGGCCTGCTACCTCTAAATTAGTAGCTGCATCACCAAGTACTGCAGTTGAAGAATCTTTGAAGTGCTCTTTGTGAATAATGGCATAAATCGCTTCTGGCATTTCATAGGATAAAGGCACGGTTTCAAACTCCAAAGGTACTTGCACTGCGTGACCTAAATCTTCCGTTTTGAAAACCTTACCTTGAAGTTCCTGGTTTATGTCATCGGTATTGCCATTATGATTTCCATCACTGGTTTCTTTTACATTTTCTGTTGTTAATCTGCAAGTATTCAAGATTTGCTTTAGGTCCTTTAACCCAGAGTATTTTCGTTCAGCAGTCACATTAACCTTTCTTTGATGAATAGTGACATTTTCTGTTACTTCTGTTTCCATAGTAATAGCTTTGGGCACATACGCACTTTCAGATCTTGAAATGTCCTCACTAGTTTCCATAGTTACAGTTGGTGAACAAGTATCTCCCACGTCAACAACATTTTCTTTCAGTTCCTCTCCATTTTTTGGCACCTTGGCCAGAAAGCCACTTTGCTACAAAGACAAATATACATGTAAATTACTAAAATGCTTGCAAGTTAGGTTGATCATACTTTCAAGAAACAACATGATACATTCATTCCACAAACCGTATAGAAATTTCCGCCTCTCAGGTGGACGGAAAATATCACACGGCACTATTCAAAGAAGCACAGGGGTGTTCTCCTGGTTTCCTGGACTACATTGATCCCTCAACCAACACCTAAAGGAGATAATCTTGTAACTTATTTCATTGTTGATTGTGGGACCTTGCTGTGCACATTTTGGTTGCCGTGTTTTCTACATTACTTCAAAGTGTACTTCATTGACTGTAAAGCGCTTTGGGGCATCCCAAGGTTGTGAAAGGCATTTCTTTCTTTCTATTATACTTCAGAATCTCCATCAAAAGGCATTCGATAAGGTGCCACATAAAAGGTTACTGCATAAGATAAGAGCTCACGGTGTTGGGGGTAATATATTAGCATGGATGGATAGAAGATTGGTTAACAGACAGAAAACAGAGAGTAGGGATAAACGGATCTTTTCCATTTGGCAGGCTGTAACTAGTGGGGTGCTGCAAGGATCAGTGCAGGGGCCTCAACTATTTACAATCTAAGAAGTCACACAACACCAGGTTATAGTCCAACAGCTTTATTTGAAATCACAAGCTTTCGGAGCGCTGCTCCTTCTTCAGGTGAAGTGGAGAAATGCATAAAGACACAGCTTATATAGTCAGAGAATCATGTCAGATGTTTACAGGTAATCTTTCCAACTGCCGAAAGATTACCTGTTGGAAAGATTACCTGTAAACATCTGACATGATTCTCTGACTATATAAGCTGTGTCTTTATGCATTTCTCCACTTCACCTGAAGAAGGAGCAGCACTCCGAAAGCTTGTGATTTCAAATAAAGCTGTTGGACTATAACCTGGTGTTGTGTGACTTCTTACATTTGTCCACCCCAGTCCAACTCCGGCATCTCCACACCATTTACAATCTATATTAATGACATGGATGAAGGGACTGAGTGTACTGTTGCCAAATTTGCTGATGATACAAAGATAGGTGGGAAAGCAAATTGTGAGGAGGACACAAGGGGCAGGATTTTCATTGGGCTGTGGAGGCGGGATTGGAGGCATGTGGGGGGTTAAAATCCAAAATCGGGGGGCACGAACCCATCCCGCCCCCAACCCACCTCCATGCCAGTTTCAAAGGAGGCGGGTACCCGACCCGCACTGGGACCCGCCTCCCCGAGGCGGAAAGGGGATTAGTGCCAATTAACTGCCTGTTAACAGGTAGTTAACAGGCAGTTTTTAGCCTAATCCCTATTTTCATTGTTGAAATGTGGGATTCCCGACGACTCCAAACCACGCCAAGTTAGCAAGGCGGGTCGTCGGGATGAAGGGCTTGGAGGGGTCGAGATGTCCGGTGTTCAGGTGAGTGATGGGTGCATGAGTGCAGAGGTAAGTGTGTTTGGTGTGTTTAAATAAGTTTTACTTACATTTACATACCTTTACAGCCTTCCTTCCCTCAGGTCTTCGGAGTCCCTCATCTCACCGGCACAGAAAGCAGAATGGCCGCGATCTGTCAAAAGTTCCAGCATTCAGCTTTCTGTTCCGGGGAGATCTCTAAATCATCCTGACAGGAAGGAATTAACTTGGAGTACAGATTGTCAATGTTCGACAGCTTCAAACAGCTGTGAAACACTGATATTTCATCTGTCAAAAGGTCTTGACAGATGAAATATCAATCTGTGACGTCCCCTGTTGCCGGGTGGCCCTTAATTGGCCTGCTGAGCCCGCTGGGCGGGCTCAACAAGGTCAATCACGTCAAAATTGCGTGGGTTGGCTAGAACTCGATGGAGGCGGGACTAAAACCCCAAAAGTTGTAGTCCCGCCTCCTCAATGAAAATCCAGCCCAAAGAGTCTACAAAGGGATATAATAGGTTAAGTGAGTGGGCAAAAATTTGGCAGATGGCGTATAATGTGGGAAAATGTGAGGTTATCCACTTTGGTAGGAAGAATATAAAAGCAAAATATTTAAATGGAGAGAGACTACAGAATGCTGCAGTACAGAGAGATCTGGGGGTCCTCGAACATGAAACACAAAAAGTTAGCATACAGGTACAGCAAGTAATTAGGAAGGGAAATGGAATATTGGCCTTTATTGCAAGGGGGATGGAGTATAAAAGTAGGGAAGTCTTGCTACAACTGTACAGGGCACTGGTGAGACCACACCTGGAGTACTGCGTACAGTTTTGGTCTCCTTATTTAAGTAGGGATATACTTGCATTGGAGGCAGTTCAGAGAAGATTCACTAGGTTGATTCCTGAGTTGAAGGGGTTGTCTTATGAGAAAAGGTTGAGCAGGTTGGGCCTATACTCATTGGAGTTTAGAGGAATGAGAGGTGATCTTATTGAAACATATAAAATTCTGAGGGGGCTTGACAGGGTAGATGCTGAGAGGATGTTTCCCCTCGTGGGGGAATCTAGAACTAGGGGGCATACTTTCAGAATAAGGGGTCGTCCATTTAAAACGGAGATGAGAAACAATTTCTTCTCTCATAGGGTCATGAATCTTTGCAATTCTCTACCCCAGAGAGCTGTGGAGGCTGAGTTATTGAATATATTCAAGGCAGAGATGGACAGATTTTTGAAAAACAGGGGAGTCAAGGGTTATGGGGAGCGGGCAGGAAAGTGGAGTTGAGGCCAAGATCAGATCAACCATGATCTTATTGAATGGCAGAGCAGGCTCGAAGGGCCGAATGGCCTACTCCTGCTCCTATTTCTTATGTACTTATGTTCTTCTGCGATAGCCTGAGCCTCCTGAAGCACTGTCGCCCAGTCACGTCCTCTGTCTTTATACCTGCGTTGGGGGTATCACCTCCGGTGCAGTGCAGCCCTGTGTTGACCCCCTCTCTCCTGTGGAGCATCAGGTCATTGAGGAGAAGGCTGCTGTTGTGGTTGCTGCGGCTGCTGGTGGGGCTCACCTTGGTCCAATTCCGAGGACCAAGGTGAGACAATATAAGAGGCACCCTTGCTGATGTAGTAGATGGCAGGTAAAGTGGAGATCAGAGGGCCAATCCCTCAATGTTATGATAGTGATTAGCAACGTGGTGAGAGTGGCTTCTGAAGTTTCAAAAATGACCTGCAAACTGCACAGATCTAAATCTGTGGACAAAATAGAGAGTGAACAAGAGCCTTTCCATGAGGCAAGTAATGACGGGTAATGGTGCAGTAATTATGTGCTTTTCCCAGCTATCAATGAATGAACTCGCCAATGGTTACTGAGCTTCTGCCTCCCCTTCACAGGCGAGGTACCCGAACTCAGAAGCAGGCATTAAAATCATTCTTAAGGGTCTCTGAACAAGTACTTAATGATTTCAATGAGGTTGCCCGCCTCTGCGGATCGGGTCCGTGTCACACCTTCAAAGCTGCCCGAGTTAAATGCTTGAGGCGGCGGGATGATGGCGGGTTCCCGACGCGCTCGCTATTTCCGGCATTTTTTCTGCTGACCTGCCCCCAAACCCACACACACGGCAACAGGAAAATTCCGGCCACAGTATTTTCAAATTATCACATTGATAGAACTACCCTGGAGGCAGGATACCGGATCGATTGCTGAACAGCACTGTAGACTTTTCTCAAGACATATATAAAAAGAAATTCATCTGTAACTCCACTCCTCGTTTAAGAGGGATTTTTAACTTCCATGGGGAATTTCTCTTTGGAACTCGTTTTGTTCTCTAAATCTCCATATGCTATACACCTTTCTCCAGCTATACGGGTGAGACAGCAGGGTGTATTTAGTCCTCTGCCAATACTACTCAGTATAGCTATACTTTGAAGGTATAGGTCAGTGGCCAAACTTCTAGTCCTCTAATTTTCATCCCTTCATGGGGTGGGTGGAGGAGGAAATAGTACCCAGGTTTCTCTCAGCGGCCATCTCAGAGGAACTCATTCAGTAGGTGCTCTAACTCACTGCACAGCCTGGGAAATATATTTTTATCCAGAGAAACAAAATATCAAAACATGAATGATTTAATTTTAACAATACAACCACACACATTTTTGTAACTCCATTAATTCCTTGTACAAAAATAACAATTTAGAAATAAATTATTAAGTGAATCATATTTTTATGAAGTATAATTCAAACAAGTAATGAAATATTTGTACTGAAGATTTTAATAGGCGCAATTAAAATATTAGCATGGTGGTCTGATTGTCAAAGCCATTATTGTACAATACTTTCTGAATTTCTGGGTGTATTTTTGCACTGATGCTCTTCTGACACTGGCAGCCCCACTGCTCCACCTTCAGTGGCAAAGCCTTCTGCTACACTGGCCCCTACACTCTGGAACTCTCTCCGTAAACCCACCTCACTAGCTCTCTCCCAACCTTCAAAAACCTCCTCAAAACCCATCTCTTCAACCATGCCCTTGTCCACCTCCTCGAACTTTTCTTCTACTACTGTTCAGCATCTTTTTTCTCTGTTAAGTTTATCATCTGGAATGTTTATTACATTAGCAGCACTATACAAATGCAAATTTTGGGGTGGGGGGGAAACTATGCTTTTACCTTCCACGTATGCCAAGTGTACAGTTTACATGGTATGTCCAATTACAAGTACAAAAACAGCTCCTACAAACAGCGTAATTTCTGAATCCTGTAAAAATCTGCTGAAAAAATGCCTTCTCAAGTTCACAGCTTTTAAAAATGGGATATGAAATGTGTTCCAGTAGCCAGCCACAATATGAGAAAAAGAAACGCAATCCTCAATTATTGGTGCTTCATATTTTATCCTGGCTTTGAAAATACTTTAGATCCAATAGTGTTTCTGAAGTTCACAAACAGTTGGCTTAATTGGAGGGAAGTGCTTTACTGAGCTATTTAAAATCACTTATTTTGAAATGCTTTATATAGTATCCACAAATTTCAGTTGTACAAAATTATGGTCAAATAGGACAACACAAAACTGCTTCTGTCCTACACCAAACACAAAGTACTACATAGCTAGGATTACATTGACATGTGTAAGACCCTTGAAAATTAACTGGGTATATACAATGGATGGTACGGTATGAAGCTATACAGGCCAGGAAGGACCTAGGCTTCATCTCGGTCTGTGCCAAAATGAGTCATGGTGCTCAGTGGGTACAATTAACTTCACAGTGTTCTCATCTCAGGATTTGTTAAATGAGTACTTTGTATCTGTTTTAACAGTGGAGGAAGAGGACAAAATGCAAAGAGCAGCTAAAACGAAGTCACAGGGAGGAACTCTGGGGGGAATTTTTTTTGGGGGGGAGTCAGTGGGCACGTTTCGTGGTGGGTCGGGTGGGAAATATTTTTTTAAACAGCGGGTTGGGACCCTGCTGTCAACCCATCGCCACAAGCCTTTCCCAGAGGTCAGGTCTGTCAGCACTGAAAAGACCCGACACACAGCGATGGGCGAGGCAATTCAGGTCATTATGGCCTTGTTAACAGCCCATTAAGTATTATGAGCTCACCGTACCATTTTATGAGGTCGCCCACGGGGTCCACGCTGCTCGGAGATCACGTCCGGTAAGGAGGTCGGGAGTTGTATGATCATGGAATCATTTCATTACTTGACAGCTGCAAATGTGCTATAAAAGCTCCCATCTCACAGCTGTTCACTTTCCAAGCTCAGAAGCTGTTGCTTGCTGCATTTGGAACACAGATTGAGCTTTATGCAGGTTGCAAGTGTTTGGAGTAAACTATCTATCCAGTGTCACCTCATTGGAACAACCTCTCTCACTACTGACAGATCGCTTCCGTCATCTCAAGTTCACCTGCCATCTATTACATCAGCATCGGTGCCCTGGAAACTATCTCACCTTGGTCCTCAGAATCCCACCACGATCAGCCCCAACACCAGCAGCACCAGGCACACCAGCAGCACCAACAACACCACCAACCTTCTCCGCAATCAACTAATGTTGCACAGGACAGCGAGCATCAGCACCCGACCACACTGCTGCCTGGGATGCGAGGGATGGCCTCACCATGGCCACATTTACTTCACTTATGGCAGCCAGAGTGTACAGCATTATGAAGCTCCAGGTTGGCACCACCCCACACCAACACCATAAAACATCCCTACAATGCCCAAACCATTCCTTTCATTCTCATCACCATTGCAGGGGGTACCGTTATGTCTCACCATTCACTGTAACTCACTAAGCCACTTCCAAAGGTGCAGACAGATCAGTCCAAGAACGCAAAGTGTTGAAAATAAAGGTTTCAATGCTTGACACCACATTAACAGAAACTTCAAATGAACATTGGCTAAAACACACAAGTGCCTACCCTTGTGTGTTGTTAGTTGGTATGATTGGACTAGGATGTTGGTGAGTGTGAAGGGTGGCGAGTGAGATGGGGAAGTGATAATGCAGATTGAAAGGGATGGGTGGTGGTGCAAGGTAAGTTGGTGTAAGGATGTGAGGAGTAGGGTAGGGAAGGCAGAGTGATAGGGATGTGATGAGTGGCACAGCAGGATGAGGTTGAGTGTGGCTTTGCAGTAATGTTTCGTGATCTACTGAGATCATTGAAAGGTTTGCACCACTGCAGCCTGGTCCTCCTGATGACATCCCTGCTTGTGTCCTCCTGTGCAATGTGCAACCAGGCTGCGTTGGTCTCCTGGGAAGGTCTCTTCTGCCCATTGGAAGGGAAGAGAACCTCCCTGTGTGCTGTGACTCCCTCCATAAGCATATGGAGGGAGTCATGGGAGAGCCTGGGTGCAGCCGTGCACCTCTGTGCAGTGCTCGTCAGTGTTTGCAGCACCTCAATGCTGTAGAACACTAACAGCACAAATGTCAAAGTGAATTTGTGCACGGTCCCTTTAAAGAAACAGGCTGATGATGCATCATCAAATTACGTCATCAGACCTGCTTCCTTCAACTGGCCGGCAAATGCGCTGGGTGGGCTTTACAAGCCCAATCAACGTAAAATCATTCTACACAGCGGGCTGGAGCCAGCAGCGAGGTCAGGACCCACCACCGACATCGCCTGCCACGGACCCGCCAAGGTGGGGGAAATCGCGGCCTTAGTGTAAATTTAACATCAGTTGTGGGGAAGTTACTGGAATCTATCATCAGGGAAAGAAGGATTGAACATTTGAACAAGCATGAGCTAATCAAAAACAGTCAGCATGCATTTGTGAAGGATAGTTCATCTCGGACTAATCTAGTTGATTTTTTGAGGAGACTATGAACAAGGTGAATAGAGGAATGTCTATGGATATCGTCAATATGGACTTCCAGAAGGCATTTAATATGGTTCCGCACAAGAGATTAACAAAAATGGGTTCGTAATTGGTTGGAAGGTCGGAGGCAGAGAGCAGGATAAAGGGAATGTACTCTGATTGGCAGGATGTGACAAGTGATGTTTCCCAGGAATCTGTACTGTGACCTCAGCTTCTCCCCACATATATCAATGACTTTGATGAAGGAATGGAGAGTTGTATAATCCAAGTTTGCAGATAACACTAAGTTAAGAGGCACAGTAAGTTGTGTAGATGGGATCAGAACATAAGAAACAGGAGCAGAAGGCCAATCGGCCCCTCGAGCCTGCTCCGCCATTCAATGAGATCATGGCTTATCCAATCTTGGCCTCAACACCACTTTCCCACTCTCTCCCCATACCCTTTGACTCCCCTGTAGTTCAAATGTCTGTCAATCTCCGCCTTGAATATATTCACCGACTCCGCCTCCACAGCTCTCTGGGGTAGAGAATTCCAAAGATTCACAACCCTCAGAAGAAATTCCTTCTCATCTCAGTCTTAAATAGGTGACCCCTTATTCTGAAACTATGCCCCCTAGTTCTAGATACCCCCACTAGGGAAAACATCCTCTCAGCATCCACCCTGTCAATCCCCCTCAGAATCTTATATGTTTCAATAAGATCACCTCTCATTCTTCTAAACTCCAATGAGCATAGGCCCAACCTGCTCAAGCTTTCGTCATACATCAACCCCTTCATCCCAGGAATCAACCTGGAAGTTACAAAGAGACATGAGCAACCTGCGAGTGGGCCGAACCGTGGCTAATGGAGTTCAATGCTGGGGGGGGGGGGGAGAAGAGGGGCAGAAATTGTGAGGTCATCCACTGTGGATCCAAGACATACAAATTGGAACATTTTCTTAATGGCGAGAGACTCTGGTGGGGGAATCCACTTTGGACAGATTGCTGGACTATAGATAGGGGCTGTGCATTCTGCTGTCCTGCAGGCGAGCCCCAGCCCTACAGGAGTGGCAGTGGCACCATGGGGATGGTACATATTGGCTTCTCTGGGTGTCGGCATGTCCACTCCTTTGTCACCTTCTCAACCAATACCCACCATGCAGCCAGCAAGTCAGCTGGGCCAGACTCTCCGGCAGTAGCCGAGGTGCAGCAGTCTGCTGCTGGGCTTGCGCAGGTTCGAGCACCCAGGACTCCCCGGACACAAGCATATGAAGGGTTCCGACGTGAGCAACAGCATTCTTCCACTAGCTTTGGCTCAGTCCACCTAGGGGTATTAGAGTTAGAAAAACTTCTTATAAGAAAAGGACTAGGAGTTGACTGTTGGGTGAGGAATGAAGGGATGGTAAACTTCAGTCCCATCACAAGAATTATGACTTCACTTCCAATTATTTCAAATATGGATTCCATGATAGAAAATAAATTGCTCTCACTGCTGCAAGTAGCAGAAGGGGATTTATGAATTTTATAACTGACATTTGGACCAAGTGTGTGCCTAATGAATATTCATTCTTGACTGTATACAGGGTCAACTTTCAGCCAAGGTCTACTGGGCATTCTGATCAATATCATGATTCTTTAGTATCAAAGATAACCCAGTTACCAGCTCTGAATCGCCCATTCTTTTATAGCCCGTGTTGGACAAATGGATCTATCCCATTGAATTACCAGTCAGGACAATAGTTACAGACAAGAGACTAAGATGTTGAAGGTTCCGCAGAAAGGTTGTTACAATGACAGATATTGCTTTACACAAACACTAAATCTTGTGTATAATACTGTGGAGGATCAGTAGCCAGCGCCTTAAGCATCACTATGAAAGTCACATCACAGAGGAAAGGGCTCCAATTGCAACTCAAGTAGCAGAACCAGAACAAGGTGTATTAATAACAAAGGATATTAACACAAGGTCAAATCCTGTAACTTCATGTTGAAACAATTAGTAAAGTACAAAGAAAAGCATGTTCTCTTACAATGGAATAGAGGTTTCTGGCAACTTGATATATTAATTCTGGACTATAGTTGAGGAGCTGGTTAGTCTACAAAAGCCAGGTCTAATCTTTTCAGGGAGGTCCAAACATACAGATGTCTTGTATGCAACAATATTGCTAATCTTCTCAGCAAAGGTTAAATTAAATGTCAGGTCTAAAATTAGTTATATCACAATTAACAGGAAAATCCACAATTTCTTCTAATTTTATCTGGATATTAAACTCTATGTTAGACACTGAGTTATAAGATCCCTTTTTCCTATTGCCAGAGTCACTAAATGACTCAAAGGTTCCTTTAAAAATCTTACCTCTGTCCTTGATAGCAGCTGAAGACAGCCCCAAGAGCTATTCTCATGGCCTCTTCAGTCTTGGCACCTGTAGTTGCTGGTGAGGCCAACACCAGGTACCGACCTAGCTGAAAACATGTCAAAATGCCTTTGGGGTCTGAACAACATCATCAGACCCTGATTTTTACATTTCAATTCCACTGCCTCAGGCGAGGACAAGCGGTCAGTGCAGACATGGCAGCACCCTTCCGCAATTTTAACTGCCCCCCCACATGCTCCATTCTGGTCAGGAGTGAGGTGGTAAAATTGGCTGTTAAGAATTTGAATACTTCATTCATTATTTTGATTTTAGAAACTGTTTAAAGTATCTGCGCAGGTTAAGGTCTGTTGTCCTGTCCATCTGTTTGATCGCTTCTAATGTAAAATTATTTCTTGTTTTTAAAAAAAATGTCGTTTTAGCTTGAACAATGGCCAGGATGACAGCAAACTGACAACGTTCACCATCATTCTGCCTTCGAAACTGACCGCAACTTCGGTGATTTGGCGCATGCAGAAATCCCAAAGTTGCGGTCTGTCAGTGACCACTCCGAAACTGGCTGCGCTGTGCCCTCCACCCCCCCCAAACAGAGCCGCAATCAGTGAAATCTCGTAAATCATTGAAATGGATGAAAACTTCGGCTCTTCCGCAGTAAGTACGCAGTTAAATTCCCCACTAAAAGTTACACCCAAAGGGATTAGCTGTAACTGGGGTTTGAACAGCGTATTGACTGCTAAACAAATGTTAAGGGCCTGGAAAACTAATTTAAATTTTGTGCAGTGTGAAATTTGTTCCTTTTAATAAAAAATTTAAATTAAGAAACTTTAAAAAAAGTTACACTTTTAAAAAAAAGTTTGCCCATCTTTATTTCAGGATTTCCTCCCCCCCCCCACCATATATGAGAGCCCTAATCTTTCTTTTGCTCTGTCTATTTTAAAAAGTTAGAATTTTAAGGAGTTACTCACTTCCTTGTTCGCTGTCTGAGAATTCTGCCTTTTGATTGGCTGCTTAGACAGCCTGTTGACATCACAGCAGTTTGAACAAGGGAATCCCCATAAAGTTCCGTTGAATTGAATTGTAGGTCAGAAACCCGAAGTTCTCGACACAGGGGTTGCGAGATCCTTGTGCGGAGCGTACTTTGGGGCCAACAACAAACGCCTTCGCTTCTGACCACAAATTCCGGGCCTATATGTCCTGACAGTGTGATTTTTTTTTGCATATTGAAGAAATCAGAAGTGCTTCATATATTACTTTTGGTGCATAAGCCAGTGTTATAGGGTATATTATTAATCCTGAAGCATGCTACTTCCATTCTTAAATTTCAGCTCACTGGGAATGCAGGTTCACCAATGAAAATTGCAATTTGCCATGGACATGAATAAAGAAAGTTCAGAGCGAGCCACAATCATAAAGGGCTGGATTTTACGACCCCTACGGGTGCGTACGAGGTGTGGGCCGTCGGGGCCACGCGAGGTCCAGATTCAGGCATGCGGAGCGCATGCGCTGAAAACCGGCACTTGCGATCCGTCAAGAAATCTCTTGACAGATCATCTGCCTGCCCGGAGAAAATGCCTCTGCGGGTGGAGATTTGCACTTTTTGCACAACTTCCGCCCGCTGAATTCCTGTCCAATTATTACGCCTGGTAAAAACAGGCGCAAGACCTGCTTTTACCAGCTTAAGAGTTTTAAAAAAAATAGAAAAATGAAATTTGATAACTCATTTATAAATTTAAAAAACTCTTCAAAAAGGTAATTTTATTTTTAGTCCCGTAAAAACATTTAATTCTTTTTCAAAAAATGTAATTTGTTTAAAAATGGCATTTTAATTTTAAATATGTATTTAAAAAATGTATTTAATGTGTTGGTGTATTTTTTTTTAGGTGATCCCCATTCATACTTTTGACAGTTCTGTACGTACAGAACCATCAAAAGGTTGAATGGGGTTCCCCTTCTTCCATTGGTTGGGCCAGCCCACGTGATCCCAGGAGCGCCTACGAACCGCTTGCGCCCCTGGGATATGTGGGGCGCTGCCCGCGCGGACCCGGAGGCGCCCAGGAGCGCAAGCTGCCATTCTTCCCGAGCCATCAGGTAAATTCGTAGACATTTTGCAGGTTGGAGGCGTCCGCCCGCGAGAAGCCTCCGATTGCAAATGTTGGCCCATTAGGTCAGTAGTTAAATAACTCCCTGCCCAAGGTTAAGCACAAAGATCAGCTACTTTGTCAAGCTATGAGAGTTCTGCCAATGCCTTTGGAGCCATTTTTAGATTACTGTCTACCCAAGCTTGTTGGGAACTCCCGACTCAAAAGCAGTTGCCACACTGCTAATCTCAACTGGGGAATCATCTCAACCACAGAAGAACTGGGGTGCTGGCAGAATTCCTGCTGAAAGTTCTTTGTGGAGGTCCAACTGCAGGGGAAGTATATACTTGCTGCTAGGCAGTCAGTAAGGGCTCTTTGCACTGGTGGAGCTACACTTGATTCTCCAACACCCAAGTATTCAACATAATTTTGAACTGACCATCTTCTTCCAAGAAGATGATTTCTTTAGAATTGTCTTCAGGATACCTGAATGAAGATAACTCATCTGTGAAGACAAGAAGGACATTGTTTTTATTCCTAAGTAACTACTGAGACATTAATTGGAAAGGCAAAGGGACTACTGCAAATGCCAGAGAGCCACCTAATTTATTCAGTACATTCTACATCTTATAAGTCTTTACAAAATGTAATTGGCAAATGGATTGAAGGCATCCTAAACGGCACTTTTAAAATTACTTCATAGGACAATTTAAAAAAGAAATATATCGTACACATCACTTCCGACTCCAAGAAGGTGCTCTCACAATGAATAAAAAGTATTTTCTGAACATAGGTCAATTAAATCTTTTCTGGACCTTGCTATCTGATGTCTGAAGGGTGTCATGATTTATTGTACTGCTTATAATTTTAAAAAACAGATTTTAGATCATGGTTGCATTTATAAGAATTGTATGTGCATTGATGAATTATAGCAGCTTAGTTAACTTTGAGTGCTATAATGGCCCAAACCTTTTTTCACTGTTCTTTTGACAGTGCTATTAATTTGGACCCGTGCTTTGTCTTGGACTCCCCCAGGCAGAAAGGCAATTTCCACAAATTGACAGAGTCTCTTGTTAACTGAAAACTGTCGCGAGTAGGATAGCATGCCACTGACCCAACAAAGCCAACTGCCAGATTTATTTATATTACACAAGATAGCAAGAGACAGGAGGAAGTCAAAAGAGTAAATTGTTATTTTTAATGCTGCAGAGCTTCATGTGCAGGGAGCGCATATTGGGAATGCGGGCGTGACTAAATTCTCATTATGCACTCCCAGCTCTGCAAAATGAGGCTTATGAGGAACATCCATTCCCAAAATACAGTATTTAAAACAATGATGATAGAATTTGTCCACAAAGGATTAAAATAACCTTTCCTAGAACATATTTCATATATAGTTCATTATGGGACGAGGCTTTTGAATACACCGTTTTTGTCGGCCTTTCAGAATGTGATGCTAAACGCGTGGAAGGCGATTTCTGTGTTGTTTGGATGATTAATTCAGAATTGACCTACAGTTATTGAGAGAAGTCTCCAGTATTATAACTCCAGGTCAAAGTTCTCTGGGTATAAAGTTGTCAATCAACCAAGATCAAAGCACCAATGCAGCTTACTAAAGCATAGAATGACTGAGGAGCAGGGGGCAATTTCAGCCTAACCTGCTGTTTGGGAAACTGATGCGATTGGGTGCAATGCTGCTTCTACACCCCGCCTGATTTAACTCTCCACTGAAGCCAATGGAGAACAATATTGGGTGGGGTGTAAAACCGGCATTCCACTCGATCCCCTGGGTTTCCCATATTAGGTTAAAATTACCGCCGCTGTCTGATGATGTTCATGCTTTTTGCAACATACATTTTGAACTTCCCCGTAGAACAACCAGTGTTGTCCAAGAGAAATTGCTGACTGCCCATAGGCGTGGAGACAGTGACCAATCTTGGCTTTAGGTTGCGCAGCTGGTGAGCCGGCTTTTAAATTTAAAAAAACGTGCAAGCGCGGAATTTTGAATGGCCCGTTAAAGGGGCCGTGCAGGCCAAGTGACACCGTACATGCACTAATTTTAGCAGAAAATGCCTTGCACTCACACAAAACAGGTAAATATACTTCACGTGTGTGTATTTACTTAAATATTCAGTAACTAAGAAAGTAAAGAATTCACAACAAACAAAAAACACTCGCACAATCTGCTTTTAAGTCTTACCATTTTAGCAGCAAATACACAAAGGTTAAAGTACACATGCATGTGTCGTGCAGGGCACATTGCATTAGATGAGTGAATCTGCTACCAAATTCATTTCAAATCACAGAATAAACACCAACAACTTTTATTTTTATTTATTATTTGTTCCAGGATGTGGGCTTCGCAGGCAAGGCCAGCATTTACTACCCATCCCTAATTGCCCTAGAGAAGGTGGTGGTGAGCCGCCGCCTTGAGCTGCCGCAGTCCTTGTGGTGAAGGTACTCCCACAGTGCTGTTGGGGAGGGAGCTGCCTTTGTCCTTCTAGGTGGTAGAGGTTGCGGGTTTGGGAGGTGCTGCTGAAGAAGTCTTGGCAAGTTGCTGCAGCGCATCTTGTAGAAGGTGGTGGATGGGGTGCCAATCAAGTGGGCTGCTTTGTTCTGGATGGTGTCGAGCTTCTCGAGTGTTGTTGGAGCTGCACTCATCCAGGCAAGTGGAGAGTATTCCATCGCACTCCTGACTTGTGCCTTGTAGATGGTGGAAAGGCTTTGGGAAGTCAGGAGGTGAGACACTCGTCGCAGAATACCCAGCCTCGGACCCGCTCTTGTTGCCTCAGTATTTATGTGGCTGGTCCAGTTAAGTTTCTGGTCAATGGTGATGCCGCCCCCCCCCCAGGATGTTGATGGTGGGGGATTTGGCAATGGTAATGCCGTTGAATGTCAAGGGGAGGTGGTTAGACTCTCGCTTGTTGGAGATAGTCATTGCCTGGCGCGAGTGTTACTTGCCATTTATCAGCCCAAGCCTGAGTATCATCCAAGTCTTGCTGCATTTTTTGAGGAGTTGCGAATGGAATGGAACACTGTGCAAATCAGCGAACATCCCCACTTCTGACTTTATGTTGGAGGGAAGGTCACTGCCCTGAGGAACTCCTGCAGCGATGTCCTGGGGTTGTGATGATTGATCTCCAACAACTACAACTATCTTCCTTTGTGCTAGGTATGACTCCAGCCAGTGGAGAGTTCGCCCCCACCCCCCCATTTCCCATTGATTTCAGTTTTACTAGGGCTCCTTGATGCCACACTCGGTCAAATGCTGCCTTGATGTCAAGGGTCATCTTAATAACACTTTTAACATAGAAAACATCAGAAAATGCCATGGGATAAGGAGAGAAATAGATCATGGTTGGAAAGATGGAGAAAAGTGGAGAGGAAGAAGAGTTTACTTAGTAAGTTTATTTGCAGGGAGTAGTGGGGAGGCAGCTGAAGGCTCTGTCATCAGTAGTGGGGCAAAGGGAAAGTGGGATGCACAAAAGCCAGAGTTCAAGGATCGAATGGTGTGTGGGGTGGCAGGGGACGGGGCACAAAGCTGGAGAAGGTTGCAGACATAGGGTGGACGAGTTAGTGAAGGGATTTGAAGATAAGGAGAAGAACTTTAAATTCAATGCTTTTCGGGACAAGGAGCCAGTGTAGGTCAACAAAGACAAGGGTGAGTGGCACATATTAAAAGCTCCACTACTCTTATCCAAAAATAAGTCGGAGTTTATGGAGGATGGATCAGGCCAGCGAGGAGGACATTAAAAGGAATCGACTCTACAGGTGACAAAAACATGGAAAAGGGTTTCTCGGTGGTGGTGGAAGTGGGTGTTTCAGAGGTAGGAATAAGCGATTTTGGTGATGAATAGGATGTGGGGTTTGAAAATCAACTCCAACTCAAATAGGAAGCCAAGGTCATGGAATCAGTGGCAAGGGGGTGGAGCTTATGGCGTCAGTCTTCCCAATGTTCAGTTGGAGGAATTTTTGCGTCATCCATAGCTTGGTGTCAGACAGGCTAAGATCAGAGGTGGTCATAAGGTTGAGGAAAGTGATGGAGAATCATCAACGTATATGTTAAAACTGACCTCATGCCAGAGATGATCTCAGCAAAGGGCAGAATGTAAATGAGGAGGAGAGTGCACCAAGGTTATATTCTTGGGGTATTCCAGAGGTAATTTTCTGGGGCTGGGAAAAAAGCCTGGAGATGTGGTCACTGCATTCAGATTGGTAGGAGTAAAATCATACTACAAGAGCACCCACAAAACTGGACAACTGAGGAGAAGTGAATCCCTTTAAGCTGCCTAGATTCTTCTACTTCAGAGTCTGGATCATTGTCACAGATTACAAAGCTCTACCAGTTTCCATTTCTTTGTCTGACTTATTCCAAGTTTCTTTCTCTCCTTCTCAGCACTGACCCATCTTTTTTCTTGCTCATAGAGTTCCATTTATCATTAGCCCCAAGCGCTCTCAGTTCTGATCTGTCACTATTCTATACATGTTCCTTGTATGAAAAATAGCTTTAGTAAAAGCAGAGTCCACAATGTTCCACAAAATCCAAAAGAACACAACAACAAGCCCTGAAGCATTATAAAAGCACCATAAAATATGATTCAAATCATCAAAATAAAGCAGCTTTATTCCCAAATATGCAGGTGGCCGAGTGGCTTGAACAGAAAGTGTGGTGAAATGTGGTAAAGGAACTTTTAACATGGTTGAGAACTTACTGCAGCACTTTTAAATTATGTAGCCCTAACCCACTTGATTTATTTTGCCGAGTCCAGTGTCCCATTTGTATAATATTCCAAGTGGCCGGATCAGGATTATGCAGCATTGTTGTCCATCTACCTCCAGCTCAAAGAAAGTGAAAGGATATATAGCTTGCACAATTTTTCAAAAACCCTGATAGTATGGTCTACTCCTCTTTATTCAAAGTATCTGATGATTCCAGCTTTTTTTTTTAAAGCACAAAATTCTTAATTTGCAGTGTTTGTGCTGCTTAATTTAAATTGTTGGATTTTTTTTGTGCAAAAATAGTTTAGAATTATTGGGAGTAGACTGTAACAGGAGTCACCGAAAATGGGAGAAATATAATTTGTACAGGCATTCTAAATGTGCTTTTCAGTGCTAAAACTACTTTGAGAAGTCACAGAGATTGCACAGGACACACTAACCTTTCTAAACCAGGCACATAGCACAGAAAACATAGGTCATTACACCATAGATCAGCAGTACGGTTCTTCAGAGTTCAGCAATCTGAGTTTACAATCCTTTCAGTAATCCTTCAGGTTGTCAATAACTAGAGGGTTTCAAATTTGAGCTTTTTTGTAAACCAGAGCACTGTAGCCAAGTTTTAAAATCATATTAGATTGGAGGTAAACCCATTCAAATCTCTCTTTCTTTGCAATCTCAAGATCTCTCGGTGAGATACAAGAGAACTATGCAGCTGCCTATTTTAGCCCAGAGATATTTTTTTAGAAGTAACAATGCTAAATATCAGATGTGACCTCCCTTCATGTAACATTGTAATCGACTGGGTAAAATGTCGGAATAAAAAAACACTAAGTATACAATAATGGGATAAAGTAGTTTGCTTGATTAGATTAAACGCAGATAGTTTACCCAAGCAACTTACAACACTGCTGGGAATGAGGAATGTCAGAAACTGTTACAGCAACAACCTCTTGGAAGCTGATTGGGAAGTCAGATACATTCCATGAATGCTTGCAATCTTACAATCTACCAGAATTAAATATTGACTATATTAATAGCACCAATTACATTTTCAATAATTGAAATATCTAAAAAAAAAAAATTGGCCAAATTTAATTTTCATCTATAAAGGGACAACATTAGAAATAATCGAGTAACTGTTGTCCACGTTGCACAAATATTTTTGGAATAGAATACGTGCCTCTCAATCAAAGATTACCATTTTAATACATTGCCACAATGTCTCCAGGTTACTTCTTCCATCAAATTGCCATGAAACATTTCATACTGATAGAGGAACAACACAAGGGTCCTTTAATATGATCTATAGTGTTCTAAATTATTTAATGTACTGTTCAGTAAGGTTGGCATCTGTTTTCATGTAATGGCAGGAAGATTGGCAGTATGCACAAGATCCTTAATAACATGGGGCCACAAAGTGTGCTCTCATTGTTTGGTTATGGATATATAGATAGAGATATATATATATTATATTGAAAGTATATTAGTGTGAAAGTAACAAAGTTTTCTTGCCATGGTTTAAGTTAGTACTGTAAAGAATCTCCAAGTTGTGGTGTATTGGCCAGGAATTTCCTGCAATGGTGATATTGGCGATGGATGCCATAAGTTAGACTTAGAAACATAGAAGATAGGAGCAGGAGTAGGCCATTCGGCCCCTCGAGCCTGTTCCGCCATTTAATGAGATCATGGTTGATCATCCAAATTCAGTACCCTGTCCCTGCTTTCTCCCCATATCCCTTGATTTCTTTAGCCTTAAGAAATATATCTAACTCCTTCTTGAATATACTGTGTGCCTAATCCTCCAGTGGCTAAATTACTCCAAAATTTCCTGTTTTTTATAATTTGAATATGCCACAGCGATCTTAACAGGAGGGGCAGAGCTAGGATAACTAACTTCTCACTGTTTTGGTGAGGGCAGCGGCAGAGTGGTGCAAAACCCCCGTGAAATTATGGTGTGGTGTAAGTTACTTAAGCCATACCATAATTTCCTGGGACTTTTGTGCCATAAAACAGGCCCTATGATGTAGATGCGCCATTACAATGGTGCATGTCTACAGGAAATTCTGGGTCATTGTGCATGGATATCCCCCTGCCCCCCACACCCTTCATATGCATAGCAGTGGGTAGTAGTATCAACTTATTATAAGTAGCAGTTTTTTTCCATACACAAGAAATTGAACTGACAAAATATATTGTGTCACCAATAAAACTCCTATAGCTTTTAGTTTGTAAATAATAGCCCAGCTACATTGTGATTTTTACACTATGCAATACAATTTATCCATCACATCATTCAGTACAAGTGGGCAGTCGACGCCCTTTTTTGATAGCAGTATAGAGGAGGATGTCTTGCATTTCCTGGCCTTCATATTTACTATTTTACAACTACAACTGGTCAGAAGCCATCCTTGTACACCCTGGGAAAAAACATTTTACATTTAAACAGCCAATTTAGAAATGAAATTTTGTTAATTTTCTTTACTTTCATCGTCTTTGGAAGCCATTGACTCATAGAAACATAGAAACATAGAGATAGGAACAGGAGTAGGCCATTCGGCCCTTCGAGCCTGCTCCGCCATTCAATGAGATCATGGCTGATCTTCGTCTGAGATCATAGCTGATCTTACCAGTTCAGTACCCCGTCCCCGCCTTTTCTCCGTAACCCTTAATCCCCTTAGCCTTCAGAAATATATCCAATTCTCTCTTGAAAATATTTATTGAATTAGCCTTCACAGCCCTCTGTGGCAGGGAATTCCACAGGCTCACCACTCTGAGTGAAGAAATTCTTCCTCATCTCTGTTTTAAATGATTTGCCCGCTATTTTTAGACTGTGGCCCCTGGTTCTGTGCTCCCCGGCCATTGGAAACATTCTCTCTGAATTCAGCCTGTCCAGGCCTGCCATAATTTTATATGTTTCGATGAGATCCCCTCTCAATCTTCTAAACTCCAGTGAGTACAAGCCCAAACTATTTAATCTCTCTTCGTAGGTCATTCCCGCCATTCCAGGTATCAGCCTGGTGAATCGCCGTTGCACTCTTTCCATGGCAAGAACATCCTTCCGCAGATGGGGCGACCAAAACTGTACACAATACTCCAGATGCGGTCTCACCAGCACCTTGTACAGCTGTAGTAAGGTATCCCTATTCCTATACTCGAACCCCCTTGATATGAAGGCCAACATACCATTTGCCTTCTTAATCGCCTGTTGCACCTGCATGCTCTCCTTCAGTGACTGGTGCACAAGAACACCCAGGTCCCTCTGCACTTCCCCATCTCCCAATCTATTGCCATTTAGATAATAATCTACCCTCCTGTTTTTACCCCCAAAGTGGATAACCTCGCATTTATCCACATTATAGTGCATCTGCCACGTATCCGCCCATTCCCCCAAACTGTCCAAATCGCACTGTAGCCTCCTGACATCCTCATCAGAGCCCACCCCTCCTCCTAGTTTAGTGTCGTCAGCGAATTTAGAAATATTGCATCCAATTCCCTGATCCAGATCATTTATATATATTGTGAACAGCTGGGGTCCCAGGACAGATCCTTGCGGCACCCCGCTGGTCACTGCCTGCCACTCCGAAAACGAGCTGTTTATTCCAACTCTCTGTTTTCTATCCGCCAGCCAGTTCTCTATCCACGTTAATACTTTGCCCCCAATCCCATGAGCCTTAATTTTGCATGATAATCTTTTGTGTGGAACCTTATCGAAGGCTTTCTGGAAGTCAAGGTACACCACATCCACTGGCTCTCCCCCATCTATTTTACCAGTTACTTCCTCAAAAAATTCCAGCAGATTAGTCAAACACGATTTACCCTTTGTAAATCCATGTTGACTCTGTCCGATCCTTTCCCCATTTGTCAAGTGCTCCGCTATTTTATCCTTAATAATGGACTCTAGCATTTTGCCCACAACCGATGTAAGGCTTACTGGTCTATAATTCCCTGCTTTCTCTCTACCCCCCTTTTTAAATATTGGGGTAACATTAGCTACCCTCCAATCCACGGGTACTGTTCCCGAGTCAATGGAGTTCCGGAAGATGATCCTTAGAGCATCTGCTATCTCCAGGGCCACCTCCTTAAGTACCCTAGGATGTAGTTTATCAGGCCCCGGGGATTTGTCGGCCTTCAGTCCCCTCAACTTACCCAACACCATATCCCTAGAGATACTAATTTCTGTCAGCTCCTCCCTCTCATTAGTCCCTATGTTTGCCGATATTCCTGGGAGGTCCTTGCTGATGTATAATTCCAAGGGAACGTTCCCTCTGGCACCTTGCTAAACAGTAATTATTCATATGTCAGCCTATATTGTAATATGTTTTGATGGGAGCATCACAGGGAAGTCCAATCCTGTCCTCACCAACATCCAAATTTGCACTTCCACCAGGGATTGGATGATGGTGATCAAGAAATGAGAACCATGGCCAAGATGGTTTCACATCACATTTGTGTAAATTAATCAACAGTTGAAGATTATGTAATGGTTAATATCTATATTAAGTCTTGAACATGGTACACAAAAGCTTATTTTCTGTAACATACTTTTTGTGTCAACATCTTATAATGGCAAAATGCTGTGCCAACATTTTTGCAATGGGAAAAGCCTACATACCTGTCACGTTGTAGTTGCAGGCCTCTCGCTACTAGGTGGCACAAGTGTTTGCCATTTTGTTTTTCACCTAATCTTTGGATGTTTTTTGCCTGTTTAAATTAGGTATTTAAAACCCCTTGCATGTTTGTGGACCTCCCCCTTACCTATCCAACCCACTTGCAGACACCGGATTTTGGGCCTCAGCCTACCCATACCCATCCTTGGTTGGTTTTCCTTCATCATAGAGAGTGAATGGCTGGCCTGAAGCCAAGGGCTTGGGTCTACCCAACTGACCCATTTACTGTCGCAGCCATTCGCTGCCCCAGTTTCACCTCATAGGTTAGTATCGTGGCAGGCCTCAAGCCTAACATCTTGGGTTTCAAGCCCACCTCCTCACTGAACACCTCATGACCTGTGGCCCCCCTCGTCGAGTGACACCCCAAATTCCTGACCTCCTCCCCACTTACCTATACCCCTTCATAAGCCATCAGTGAATTGTTGAACGGCAAGAATTCTTTACAAGTACTTAAACTAAAACTAATACTAACTGAATAGGTTCCTTAACAATTCAAAAGCCTTTTTCATAAGCTCAAATGTTAAAAGAGGCTATTTAAAAAAAAAAACTTACAATTCGCATCAGTTTAGGTGACACAATGAAATCCATTATGGGCATGGTGAAGGGGAAACACTTAAAAAGTAATACTACAAAAATATACAGTATTAATTCCAAGTGCCTTGGCAAACCATGGCCCCCTTTTTATTTCACCAATATACAAAAGAAGCTTTTAGATTCTTTAGCTACCTTTCACATCAGTGCGAATGCCACGAGATCTGCTACAGAAGGAACATTTATGTGGTCATGGGGACAATAAAACAGCATCTCTTGTAATCACCATCAACAATGCCACAGGAGATCTGCTAGTATATTTTTAAAATTGCAGCTATTATATAGCTTACACTCAATCATGGCATGGCAGTACAGAGGTTATAGTACTGGACTAGCAACCCAGAGGTCGAGAGTTCAAATCTCACCATGTGAACTTCTAACATCAGGAAAAGCTGCTGGATCATCATAAAAACCTAACTGTTTCACTAATGTCCTTTAAGCAATGGAAGAACCTACCACCCCACTACGTATTTGATTCTGAAGTGGCTTAGCAAGCCAATCAATTGCACAAATTATCTGACTCAAAAAAGGAGGCTCACCACTAGCTTATGAATATGATTTGGTTGGGATTACGGAAACGTGGCTCAAGGATGGCCAAGACTGGGAACTCAACATCCAGGGGTATTCGATATTCAGGAAAAATAGGCAAAAAGGAAAGGGAGGTGGGGTAGCATTACTGGTTAAAGAAGGGATTAACACAATGGTAATGAAGGATATTAGCTCTGATGATGTGGAATCTGTATGGGTAGAATTGAGAAATACTAAGGGGAAAAAAACATTAGTGGGAGTGGTCTATAGACCTCCAAACAGTAAGGCGGAGGTTGGGGATGGCATTAAAAGGGAAATTAAAGAAGCGTGCAATAAGGGCACAGCAGTCATCATGGGTGACTTTAATCTACATAGAGATTGGGCTAACCAAATTAGTAACAGTACTGTGGAGGAGGAATTCCTGGAGTGTTTACGGGATGGTTTCCTGGACCAATATGTCGAGGAACCAACCAGGGATCAGGCCATCTTAGACTGGGTATTATGTAACGAGAAAGGATTAATTAGCAATCTTGTTGTACGAGGCCCCTTGGGTCGGAGCGATCATAATATGATCGAATTCTTCATTAAGATGGAGAATGAAGTAGTTGACTCAGAAACTAGGGTCCTCAATTTAAATAAAGGAAACTACGATGGTCTGAGGAGCGAGTTGGGTAGGATTGATTGGGGAATGGCACTCAAAGGGTTGACGGTGGATAGGCAATGGCAAACATTCAAAGACCGAATGGACGAACTACAGAAGTTGTTCATCCCAGTTTGGCATAAAAATAAAACAAAAAAGGTGACTCAACCGTGGCTAACAAGGGAAATTAGGGATAGCATAAGATCCAAGGAGAGGACATACAAATTGGCCAGAAAAAGCAATAATCCTGGAGGATTGAGAGCAGTTCAGGATTCAACAAAGTAGGACAAAGGGATTAATTAAGAAAGGGAAAATAGAATATGAGAGTAAGCTTGCAGGGAACATAAAAACTGACTGTAAAAGCTTTTATAGATATGTGAAGAGAAAAAGATTGGTGAAGTCAAGCGTAGGTCCCTTGCAGTCAGAATCGGGGGAACTTATAATGGGGAACAAAGAAATGGCAGACGAACTAAATACATATTTTGGTTCTGTCTTCACAAAGGAGGACACAAATAACCTCCCAGAAATACCGGGGAACATAGGGTCTGATGAAAGGGTGGAACTGAAAGAAATCAGTATTTGTAGGGAAATGGTGTTAGGAAAATTGATGGGACTGAAGGCCGATAAATCCCCAGGGCCTGATAATCTACATCCCAGGGTACTTAAGGAAGTGGCCCTAGAAATAGTAGATGCATTGCTGGTCATCTTCCAGAACTCAATAGACTCTGGAACAGTACCCATGGATTGGAGGGTAGCTAATGTTACCCCACTATTCAAAAAAGGTGGTAGAGAAAAAGCGGGGAATTATAGACCGGCAAGCCTGACATCGGTAGTGGGGAAAATGCTAGAGTCCATTATACAAGATGTAATAGCAGAGCACTTGGAAAGCAGTGACAGGATCGGAAAAAGTCAACATGGATTTACAAAAGGTAAATCATGCTTGACTAATCTACTGGAATTTTTTGAGGATGTAACTGGTAAAATAGATAAGGGAGAACCAGTGGATGTGGTGGATTTGGACTTTCAGAAGGCTTTCGATAAGGTCCCGCATAAGAGATTAGTGTGCAAAATTAAGGCACATGGGATTGGGGGCAAGGTATTGACTTGGATAGAGAACTGGTTGGCGGACAGAAAGCAAAGAGTTGGAATAAACGGGTCTTTTTCCGAGTGGCAGGCAGTGACTAGTGGGGTACCGCAAGGATCGGTCCTAGGACCCCAGCTGTTCACAATATATATTAATGATCGGGATGAGGGAATTGGATGTAATATCTCCAAATTTGCAGCTGACACAAAGCTGGGTGGGAGGGTATGCTGTGAGGAGGATGTCGTGAAACTCCAGTACAATTTGGACAGGTTAGGTGTTTGGGCAGAAACATGGCAAATGCACTATAATGTGGATAAATGTGAGGTTATCCACTTTGGAGGCAAAAACAGGAAGGCAGATTATTATTTGAATGGCAATAGATTGGGTGAAGGGGAAGTGCAGAGAGACCTGGGTGTTCTTGTGCACCAGTCGCTGAAGGTAAGCATGCAGGTGCAGCAGGCGGTTAAGAAGGCAAATGGTATGTTGGCCTTCGTAGCAAGAGGGTTCGAGTACAGGAATAAGGATGTCTTGCTACAGTTGTACAGGGCCTTGGTGAGACTGCACCTTGAGTATTGTGTGCAGTTTTGGTCGCCTTATCTGAGGAAGGATGTTCTTGCCATGGAAGGAGTGCAGCGAAGATTCACCAGGCTGATACCTGGGATGGCAGGAATGATGTATGAGGAGAGATTGCGTCGATTGGGCTTATACTCACTGGAGTTTAGAAGATTGAGAGGGGATCTCATCGAAACCTATAAAATTCTGTCAGGCCTGGACAGACTAGATGCTGGAAGGATGTTCCCGATGGTCGGGGAGTCCAGAACCAGGGGTCATAGTCTAAGGATAAGGGGTAGGACATTTAGGACTGAAAATGGAGGAATTTCTTCACCCAAAGAGTGGTGAACCTGTGGAATTCTCTGCCACAGAAGGCGGTGGAGGCCAGTTCATTAAATATATTCAAGAAAGAGTTGGATATATTTCTTAAGGCTAAAGGGATCAAGGGATATGGGGAGAAGGCAGGGACAGGATACTGAATTTGAATGATCAGCCATGATCTCATTGAATGGCGGAGCAGGCTCGAAGGGCCGAATGGCCTACTCCTGCTCCTATCTTCTATGTTTCTATGTTTCTCAGGGCAACTAGAGGCGGCCTTGCTAGTGTTGTCCAAATCCTGAGAACAAATTTATAAAGCTTATGTTCTTGATGTAATGAAGTTATGAACTGCTGAATGTCACAATAGCTTACGACTGACCTAAGGGCAGGTAGATAACCTACTTTTGGGTCTTTGCCCTGTTGGTAAGACGTATACAAAAGTGACTGTGTTGAGGCAGCTATCAATTCCCTCTTCGTGGCAAAGCATCTGCCTTCTTTGTGCTTTCTTACAATGGTCCAGTTAAGAACTGCAACTCATTGCGTAGAGAAAAGGGACAATAAAACTCAACCTTTATATTTATGGAGAATGAAATTAAATGAATTGATTGCAATAAGCACTATCAGGTGCTTCCCATTTAACTACTTAGGAAGTTTAGCTATGCCCTCAGCTTTTTTGTTTTATCAATGATCTTTACAGATTTGTAGTATAGAAAACAATTGTGTCATTTACTAGGAAACAGGATTTGGAATGAGTATAAACTTCTTGCAGGTCATTTATACAACAAAAGTAACAGTAAAGGTCCTTGTATGGAACCTTGAACAATACGGATATCAAACTGCGTCAAACAATGTGTTACAATTCCGGCTTACTCCAGTATTTTTTGCTCATATCCAACACCGAAAGGCGGCTTCCATAGGCAAGCCCTCCCATCAGATGAACCAATAAAGGGCTTTATGCACAAAGTAATCTGGGACTAAGTGTTCATAGAAACATGGAACGCTCTTATTTACTGCTACCGCATAGTACATAGGAACTCTTTGGCTTTGCGTGTTGGATATCAGCATGATTGACGTATTTTCAGAACAGACTAACCGATCATGAATAGAGTTATTTACAGAAACAGCAATACAAGTGAGCTAGTGAATCAGTTCAAATACTACAGCCTTGAGCCAGTTCACCAAGAACGTGTAAGAAAAATACTTTTCAGAATAAAATAGCAATTTTACAGCATACAGTCTTTACAGGCATTATGTGAGCACGAACTCCTGAAGTCACATTCTCATGGCAAGACAACAAAATGAACCAAGTAATGTTACAGTTGGCAGTTCTGTAACATTTACATTAAAAAATTCTTTGATTTAACAATAGCGTCCTTCTCGTAGACCATCTTGAGATTTACCGAGCAAATACATTACGATCTAGTCTCTCTTTAGTTCCTTCTCCATCTCCACCCCCCTTTCCACAAGACCTACCAGCTCCTTCTCCAACCTCATTCCTACTAAAGTCTTGATGAAAAAACTTCTTCCTGACCACCCCCACCGCCATTTCAGCCAATATTGTAAATGGTTGCCTTTCCTCAGGCACTGTCCCCATACCTTCATCAACTCCTCTGTCCTCAGTAACTCTGACCCATATCCAACCTTCCTTTTCTCTCCAAAAGGTCCTTGAAAATATTGTCGCCTCCTAGGTCAGTGCTCGGCTCTGTTGCAACTCTGTTTGAATCCACCCACAGCAGAGAATGCTGCTCGTGACTTTGATTACTGCTGAAACATCCCTAACTAAATCACGAATGACATTCTGTGACTGTGTTGCATTATCCCTCCTCATCCTCTCTGTGGCCTTTGACAACCACACCATTCTCCTCCAATGCCTTTCCTCCATTCACCAGTTTGTTGGGATTGCCCTCGGTTGCTTCCACTCTTGCCTACCCCGATCATAACTATTATGTCCGTGTATAATTGAGACACGGACTGCAGGAGTTGGTTAGAACAGGTCTTTACTGAATGGAGACAACCTGGAACTACTATGCAAATGTTACTACACAGGCTTATATACAGGGGTGGTCACTACTGGTACTGCAGTATACAGGGGCTGCAGAATATAGTTCCTTCTGCAAAGTACATACACTACAATTCCTCCCCTTTTAGCTAAACAGTACATAACATTCGATTAACAATGAAATAACATATTTACAATTACAGTTGCTAGATATAATTGCTTAACTTCAACTAATGTAAGTTCAGCCTTTGAGGAGGCTTCCTGATTCTGTCTGGATAACGCCTCTTTGGGGTATCAGGTTCTTCTGGCAAAGTTGAGTCGGGATCAATGTCGTTGTTTGGTTCGTCTGCTTCCAATATCACCGATTCTGAGGTAGATGCAATTGGTACTTCGGTTTCATCACCAGGTGTATCAGATCATGGTGTGGAGTTGACGTTTCCCAGTGACTCTAGAATCTGGTCAGCATGGCGTCTTACAATGCTTTCTGCAACGTCCACGGTATACATTAGAGGTCCTTGCCGTGTACAGATCGTTCCTGGCTGCCATTTCTCTGTGCGGTAGTCCCGGGCCAAAACTGGTTGACCTATCTTAAAACTCCTGGTCGGCCTTTCATTCATATTCTGAAACTGCCTGTTCTCCACATCTCTTCTGATGTTTGGCTTAACCAAATCCAAGCGGCATCGTAGTCTTCGATTGAAGATCATGACTGGAATTTGGTTGGTAACCGCATGTGTCGCATTCCGGTAGGCAAACAAGAAGTTATCCACCTTGTGTTGTAGGGGTATATCTTCATTACACATTGCCTTGATAGCCTTCTTGAATGTTTGAACGAACCTCTCGGCCAATCCATTAGTGGCTGGATGATATGGGGCGGATGTGTAATGCTTAACACCATCGTTCTTTAAGAACCTCCGGAGCTCTTCAGACACAAACTGTGGTCCATTGTCAGAGCAAATCTGTTCAGGCAGCCCATTCCTGGCGAATATGGTTCGTAAGACTGTGATCGTTTTTTCTGTGGTGGTTGAGGACATTTTTATTACCTCTGGCCACTTTGAATGTGCATCCACCGCAATTAAAAACATCGAGTCCATAAATGGACCAGCAAAATCAATGTGCACCCTTGGCCATGGAGATGAGGGCCACTCCCATGGATGTAGAGAGGCTTGTGGTGGGGCGTTTTGGACCTTCTGGCATCCTGTACAGCTCTTGGTCATCTCTTCGATTTCTCTATCGATTCCCGGCCACCACACAAAGGCTCTGGCTAAGTTCTTCATTTTTACCCCACCCAGATGACCCTCATGAAGCTCATTGAGCACTCTATCCTTCAATTTGGGTGGAATTACTACTCTGGATCCACACATCAAGGTTCCTCTGCACACTGACAGCTGTTCTCTTCTCGGCGAGAATGCTGGCCGCAGTGGTTCGCCATGTGCTGGCCATCCCTTCACCGTTAAATCATAGACCCAGGAGAGTGTCGGGTCATTTCGTGTTTCCTTTTCTATGTTTGCATTCGTCACAGGGAGACATTTGACTATGGTCGAGTGGAATATCTCCACTGGATCCACTGCAAGTTCTTCTTCCACCGTCGGCAACGGTAGGCGCGACAATCCATCAGCATTCCCATGCTGCTTAGTTCCTTTGTACTCGATGTCATATTGGTGTGCCCCTAGGAAAAGGGACCACCTCTGTAGCCGTTGTGCCGTCATTATCGGTACGCCCTTCTGAGGGTTGAAAATGGAGACAAGAGGTTGATGATCAGTAAGTAGAGTAAATTTCTGACCGTGCAGGTAGTGATTGAACTTCTTCACCCCCCACACCAGGCTGAGGGCCTCTCTGTCAATCTGGGCGTAGTTACACTCAGCTGAAGTTAACGAGCGTGACGCAAAAGCTATCGGCCTCTCTGAACCATCAAGGATTTTATGTGACAGTACCGCCCCAATGCCGTAGGGAGACGCATCACACGCCAGTCTTATCGGTAGTGATGGGTTGTCATGAGCCAATACTTCTCTTGAAGTGATTAGGTCCTTACTCTTCTGAAAGGCCCGCTTACATTCATCGCTCCATTTCCATGCTACTCCCGTTTGTAGTAGGGCGTTCAGTGGGTGCAGAATTGTGGACAAAGTCGGCAAAAACTTATGGTAGTAATTCACCAATCCGAGGAATGACCTCAGTTGCGACACATTTTCAGGTGCTGGAGCCTTAACTACCGCTTCAATTTTGTCAGGGGACTTATGTAACCCCTCTTCATCGATCACGTGGTCACAATACGATATCTGCTTCTTAAAAAACTCGCACTTGGGGCGATTGGCCCGTAACCCATGTTCACGTAGTCTAGTGAGCACCTGCTCTAGGTTGGCAAGGTGTTCACTGTCATCTTCACCTGTCACTAGGATGTCATCCAAGTAACAGAGTCCCCGGAATCCCTTGCAGGACTTGTTCCATTGCTCTTTGCCATATCGCCGGAGCTGATGCTACTCCGAATACCAGTCGATTATATTGGTAAAGACCTTTGCGAGTGTTTATCGTGAGATACTTCCTAGAGGATTCTTCAACCTCCATCTGCAAATATGCTTGTGCTAGGTCAATTTTTGTAAAACGCTTCCCTCCAGATAGTGAGGCGAAGATATCTTCTATCCTTGGAAGAGGATATTGTACTGTGTGAAGGACTGGGTTCACCGTCACCTTGAAGTCCCCACAGATGCGAACCTTCCTTGGCTCCTCAGACTTATTGTTTAACGTTTTCTTCATGACAGGAACGATGGGTGTTGCCCACTCGCTCCAGTCTACCTTAGATAACACGCCTGCATTCTCCAGATTCTCCAGCTCTGCCTCGACGGCTGGGCGAATTGCATATGGTACCGGTCTTGCTTTGAAAACTTGGGAATTGCATTCTCTTCTATTTTTATTGAGGCGGTTACGCCTATAAGAGTTCCCAGTTCTTGTTGAAATACCTCTTTGGCGTTAGCTAAGGTTGTTGACAATCGTCCAGGAGTGACGTTGTCATCCTTTTTACCAGCCACCGTCAGTGCCTGAATGGAGTGCCAGTCTAAACTTATCTTTCTGATCCATTCACGTCCCAATAACGGTGGTCCACCATCTTGTAGTATGTACAGATACAATTTCCGTATTTCCTTGCCGTTGTATTCGACAGGCACCCTTATTTTTCCTCTGGGGTATACTTTTTGCCCCGTATACGTCTTCAAGACAATGGATGTCTCTTTCAAGGGTATGTGTGAGAATAGCCGCTCGTAGTCTCGTCGATTCATGACTGTTAAAGCTGATCCTGTATCCAATTCCATTTTGACTTGGGACCCTGCTATCGTGAGGGTGACCCAAATGGTTCGGTGATCCGCTTTTGCGATTACGTTGTGAAGTTTGAAACAGCTTAGTCTCTTGTTCCCGGATTCACTATCGCTCATCTGGTCTTCGGAACTACTGTCCGTCATCTTTTGTACTTTCCTGTACGGTTCCTTAGTAGCCTTTTTGTTGTCGTTGGTCTTCTTCCCAGACCTGCAAACTCATGCAATGTGTCCCATCTTTCCGCATTGCCTGCATATTTTGTCCTCGGACCAGCAGTCCTTCTGGTCATGGGTTGTTCTGCCGCAGCGATAACATTTTGCAAATCCCCGTGTCATTTCGTGGGTGCCGTATTCCTGTGGCTTTTGCTGTATTTCCGCAGCTCCCCTTGCTGCTGCTTCGTACGATACTGCCACGCTGAAAGCCTTATCTAGCGTCAGCTCTTTCTCTGAGAGTAACCTCTTCTGGGTTCCTTCACTCAGGAGTCCACAGACAAATTTGTCCCGTAAGGTATCTGCCAGTCCTGCTCCGAACTGGCAGTGCTTTGATAGCTTGCGTAGTTCCGTAAGGTAATCAGCATTGCTCTCATCTTTGTGCTGAGTTCTCCTGTGGAATTTAAATATTTCTGCTATCAGCAGAGGTGTAGGATTTAGGTGTTCCTGTAGGATAGCAACAATTTCGTTAAAACTCTTCGCCTTCGGTAGGCTGGAGTAATCAGGTCCCACAATAGGCCGTACGTTCTTGCGCCCATTAAGTTTAGCAGTACCGTTGCCTTTTTCTCATTGGCTACTTCGTTTGCCTCGCAATATACCTTGACTCTTTCCACATACGTGGTCCAGTCTTCTATTGCATTATCGAAGGCAGTGATATAGCCAGTCTTCGGCATCTTGGAAATCTAAGATGGCGCCTCCCGCGCTTTGCCTTCTGCCCCGATTTAACAAAATGGCGCCTCCCGTGCTTTGCCTTCTTCCCCGCTGGATTAAGATGGCGCCTCCCGCGCTTTCCGTCTTCTCCACTGTTGCTGGCATTTTATGCCTTGATGGCGACGCCCTATGGTCTTCGCGCACATCCCCCCGTGCTGCTGCTAACGCCACTCTCCGCGGTTCCCATGGCAAACTGCAGCTCCTCGCGGCTTTCTGCACGTTTAATTTTTATTATTTCCCCGTCGTCGGAACAACCCTGCGGGACACTTGCCTCCCTCTTTTCGGGTCTGTACGCTGCCCGGCTTCGTAGCACCGGCCGCGCCCTGTGTGCTCCACCCTCTCTCTCTCTCCTCTTCCCGACAACGCTGCTCGGCCCCGTTGCAAAGCCACCCGCTCGAGCTCTAGACCGCCGCAGCCCAGGAAGGATCAGTGTACTACCTGCCACCAGCCCGATTAGCTGAAGCACCATCGACAGGATAACCAAGCCCCGCTCTCGACAGCCTCTCCTGCAAATCTTCAACTCTGCTGACTCAGAGGCGGATGCCCACGGTCGACGCCCGTTTCTTCTGTTTCTTTCTTCCTTCTGGCCTCGACCTCTGATAACTTCACTTCAGGGATGGATCCCCATGAGGTGGTGCAGACTGTAGGTAAGTTCGTATCCGCTCGTCGCCAGTATTATGTCCGTGTATAATTGAGACACGGACTGCAGGAGTTGGTTATAACAGGTCTTTACTGAATGGAGACAACCTGGAGCTACTATGCAAATGTTACTACACAGGCTTATATACAGGGGTGGTCACTACTGGTACTGCAGTATACAGGGGCTGCAGAATATAGTTCCTTCTGCAAAGTACATACACTACAATAACCAGAGCATCTGTAGCCATGGTTTCTCTTCCCTCCCTTCCACGTTTGGTGTGGGGGGCGAGCGGCCCGTGTCCTATTTTGTGGGGTTGGGAGAAAACTCCTCCTCGCCCCAGCTCCACATTCAGGCAAGTATGGGGTCCTTTCTGCCAGTTAGCGTCACATTGTGCTGCGCGAGTTCAGCAAGTGGCGAGTGAAGTGCTGGGGCGTTTGAAAATCTAAAATGGATTTTTGTAAGACGCGCAGGATTTCAATAAATTATTCTACACTTATAATGTTGCCGGTGTGCGCTCTAACCGCCAGCGTATCTACCTTCAAACTTGGCATCTTAGTTGACTTCGAACAGAGCTGACAACCTCATGTCCCATCCCTCACTTTTTCTTTCACTTCTAACATCACCTGCCTCTGGGCATTATCTTAGCCCCTATACCAGTGAAACCCTCATTCATGCCTTTAGTCACCTCTTGACTTGATGGCCTAGACATTGGGCTGGGCATCGCCCATTTTTCAGGCGCTATGCGGCCTGAGGCCCCAAAATAGCAGGCAGCCACCCGCCATATTGGGTAAGGACACACCTGAAGCAGACATTAGGCTTTTTGCATATGCAAGTAAGTGGCCTAATGCCTGCTTATGGTCCCAGCTCCAACAAGGGTCTGCCCTGAAGCAGCCAGCACCATCACAGACTGCACTCAGGGAAAGCCGTCCTATGGAACGCCTACAACAAAGGTGGTAAGTAATAAAAGAAAGACTTGCATTTATATAGCTTCTTTAACAACCACCAGACATCACAAAGTGCTTTATAGCCAATGAAGTACTACTTGAAGTGAAGTTACTGTCGTAATGTGGAAATCGCAGCAGCCAATTTACACACAGCAAGGTCCCACAAACAGCAATGTGATAATGACCAGATAATACCTGAATGTGGAGCCAGGAGGAGCAGGAGTGCTCCTCCTGACCCCACATTAAACCACCCTCCCAATCGCCGCTGCTCTCGACACCTTGGCCCAGAAATTCGGGTCTCCACGGGTGAGTACGCGCTGGGTACTCACCCGTAGGCCCAACGAAAGTGCCGGTTTCGTGCATGCACGGGAAACCGGAACATCTGTTCCCTTGAAGGAAGGGGTTCAGAGGTCGAACGCGTATACCGGAGAGGCAGTGCATGCGCCTGGAAGTTACATTTTTTTTCCAGCTTTCTCCGGGAGGGCAAGTCTCCAGCAGCTACGCTTTTAAAAAGCAGTTGCAAGGCCTGATTTTAACAAGGTAAGTGGTGAATTAATTAAAAGTAAAACATTTTTTCCACAGGTTTATTATTTTTAAATACTTTAAAGAAAGGTAAGTTTATTTTTAGCCCCGTTAGAAAATGTAATTACTTTTTTTAAAAATTTAAATTATTGTTTAAAATAGTTATTTTATGTAATTTATAGTTATTTTAAAAATGTGATTTAAAAAAAAATGTATTTGAAGTTTTAGTTATGTTTTGGGGCTTATAGTATTTATAGTTTTGACAGCTCTTCCTGTCAATTTTATGAATGGGCATTTCCCTGCTACCATTGGTTCTCCATGGCCCACGTGATGCCAGGGGACACTTCGAACTAACTGCGCCCCTGGGATAGGCAAGCACTGCGCGCCGGCAGTTGGAGGAGGCCCAGGATTGGAATCCCACGCGGGCCCACAGCACAACGGCCGGCACGCTAGGTAGGTGCAGGTCGGAGGCTTGCACCCGCGGGAAGCCCCCGACCCGAATTTCTGGGCCCTTGCCTTCGATTTAACACCCCCACCCCCCCCACCCCACCCCACCCCCTCCGCCTGCACGACTCCCAATCTCCCACCACCTGGGTCTCCTTCCACCACGACCCCAGCCTCCCATCCTCCACAGACTTCAGCTCATCCAAAATTCTACTGCCTATATCCATGTGCGCACTACATATATATTCAATGAAACAACAGGCTAATCATATTTATTAATATATAATAGTCTAGGTTTTCATTGAATCATAGAATGTTACAGCACAAAAGGCCATTTAACCATCATTCCTGCCAGCTCTCCGCAAAAGCTATGTGTCTAGTTTCCTTTCTCTGCACTTCATAGAATCATAGAAAGTTACAGCACGGAAAGAGGCCATTTCCGCCCATCGTGTCCGCGCCGGCCAACAAAGAGCGATCCAGCCTAATCCCACTTCCCAGCTCTTGGTCCGTAGCCCTGCAGGTTAGAGCATCCCAAGTGCACATCTACGTACTTTTTAAATGTGGTTAGGGTTCCTGCCTCTACCACCCTTTCAGGCAGTGAGTTTCAGACCCCCACAACCCTCTGGGTGAAGAAATTTGCCCTCAAATCCCCTCTAAACCTTCCACCAATTACTTTGAATCTGTGCCCCCTGGTTTTTCACCCCTCTGCTAAGGGAAATAGGTCCTTTCTATCCACTTTATCTATGCCCCTCATAATTTTATACACCTCAATAAGGTCTCCCCTCAGGCTCCTCTGTTCCAAGGAAAACAGACCCAGCCTATCCAGTCTTTCCTCATAGCTAAGATTCTCTACTCCCGGCAACATCTTCGTAAATCTCCTCTGTACCCTCTCTAGTGCAATCACATCTTTCCTGTAATGTGGTGACCAGAACTGCAAGCAGTACTCTAGCTGAGGCCTAACTAGTGTTTTATGCAGTTGAAGCATAACCCGCCTGCTCTTGTGTTCTATGCCACGGCTAATAAAGGCAAGCATTCCGTATGCTTTCTTAACCACCTTATCTACCTGGCCTGCTACCTTCAGGGATCTGTGGACATGCACTCCAAGGTCCCTTTGTTCCTCTACACTACTCGGTGTCCTACCATTTAATGTGTATTCCCTTTCCTTGTTAGCCCTCCCCAAATACATTACCTCACACTTCTCCGGATTGAATTCCATTTGCCACTGTTCTGCCCACCTAACCAATTTATTGATATCTTCCTCATAACTTTCAAATATTTATTCTCTTCCCTTTTAAAAATTATGGATTCTGCTTCCACCACCATCTCTGGCAATACATTCTACGTTGTAACAGCCTTCTGCATAAAGAATTCCTCCTCACCGCTCCCTTTGCACTTTTAACAAGGATGTTAAATATATGTGCCCACCCCCCCCCCCACCCCGAGTTACCAACTCGCTGATCAGTGGTATAGGTTTGTCCTCTATTTACCGTATCAAAATCCTACATCATTTTAACACATCAGATCTCTTCTTAACCTTCCGTTTTAGTTAAAAAAAAAGCCCCATTTTCTATAATCTCTCACAAATAAAGCACCTCATCCCTGGTATCATCATAGTAAATCTCTTCAGTACCTTTTCCCTGGCCTTAACATTCTACCTAAAATAGGTTGGCCAAAAACTGCACAAAATATTCTAACAAATGATTTACATGGGGTCAGCATTATCTTTATTTATAAAAAGGTTTAAAAAAAAAGTTTCATTAAGTTGCCCTCCCACTTTTAAAAGATTGTGCAAATGAATTTCAAGTCTCTCTGCTCTTCTATCATTAAGTATTTCATAGGGAACAGGACTATTGCCGTTACAATGTATTTCCTGTTGATCTAATTAGCGATGTCCTAATGTAAAGCACTATGCTAAACCAGTTAACTCAATTTTTAAAAAGTAAAATGCAGTAAAGATTCAATTTTCCCATCAAGAAACATATCTACATATAAAGTATAAATAGCACAAAAATCATAAATCCACAATTTATAAAACAATTTCTATGCTTAAATTACATACATATAAAAAAAGCACAAGCAATATAGTCACAATCTTCGAAACACACACAAATCAGTCCACAAATAAATTTGATTATTTTCATCTAAATTATCAAGAAGCTTATCATTTCTTTTGCTTACAATTGACAGATTCAAATCACAATTGTGACAGCACCTACCAGAAACTTGGTGTAAATCAACCAAACTGAAATCATGTTAAACAGGATAAAAATTGTGCTAGAAGAGTCATCCCCGATTAGAAAATATCTTGTCAAGTCAAAAAGAGCTCATAGCTTTTTTATTTATTTACAGAACTATTGATCTGACCTGTTTGTAGATAAAAGAGATGAGATGCTAACTGACATGCTGTCAAGTGTAGCACAGCCCAATAATAGGCTACGGCCTATACTCTGTCCTCGAGCATTGTTTCGTACTCTTATGAAATGTTGCAGAGAAATGTGGTGGGAAAATGCACATTGACAATCTGTCTCAAATCTATTAAAAATTTAGCTAATATTTAACGTGTCCTTCTTACCACAATATTATAGAAGAGGTAGGTATACAGTGCAATTTCATAGTTTTCAGAAGGTAGTGTTCCATGTTATTTATGAGACTTTATGCTGACACTTGGTAAATGGTTATTGCAAAAGATCATTTTAATGTGTCTACAGAATACAGGTAACAAATGACTAATTAATTCAATTAAATGGTGAGACTTCAGGCTGAAATTTTATCATGCTTTGAAGCTAGTTACTGTTGACTGTTGTACAGATGAACTGAAGTTACAGTTATAGCATATTTAGTAAGAACTTGTCAAAATTACAATATATAGAGAAGCTCATTTAAAAATAGTAGGAAGTTGTGGTGAGCATTTGTTAACAGATGTAATTGTAGAGGTTTCATAAAGAGCTTGATATCTTTACCTGAAATAAACTTTGGCAAGGAATATGCACTCTGCTGAATGGGACGCTGCTTATGTCCAGATGTTCAGAAAGCTTCACCCTAACAAAGAAGCCAGTTCTGAACAGTGTGGTATAAAAGGTGACATCTCTGAGCCATGTAAAGGGACATCGGAAGTGGTGAGTACCATTAAGGTCTCTTTCATTCATGTATCCATTATCCGGATTTATTGGTTTGTGAAATATATCTGCCTTCTCCCTACATTTTAAGCTCTGACAGTCCCAACATAAGACCCAAGAGTCCTTGTACTCCAGCATCATGTGAAGCAGAGTAGCAGAAATCTTAGCTGCGTGAGACTTTTAGCCGTTATATTAGACACTGTAATGACATATGAAACCTGTTGAAAAAGGTATTTGCAGTAACAACAGGAGCCCTATTTTGCCTACTCATTCTTGGTAGGGTATCTGAAGAATAAAACCTGGAGAAGTCATTATGATCTCTTGGGTCTGCTTTAACTTGGCAAGAGTCTTTTTCAGTTTCTCCCAAACAGTTTGGTAATCTCAGCATGGCTGAATATTTTAAGCCATGTATGCTTGTTGTGCATGATGCTTTGATTAGCAGATTTCATATTCATTTGTGTATAATCCAGTTGTACATCATTCTTAAAAAAAAGGCAAGTACAGGATAGTATTAGATCCAAAGAGGAGTCATATAAAGTTGCCAGAAAAAGTAGCAAGCCTGAGGATTGGGAGCAGTTTAGAATTCAGCAAAAAAGGACCAAGAGATTGATTCAGAGGGGAAAAATAGAGTATGAGAGTAAACTTGCAAGGAACATAAAAGCAGGCTGTAAAAGCTTCTACAAGTATGTAAAAAGAAAAAGATTAGTGAAGACAAATGTAGGTCCCTTACAGTCAGAAACAGGAGAATTTATAATGGGGAACAAGGAAATAGCAGAGCAATTAAACAAATAATTTGGTTCTGTCTTCATGGAAAAGGACACAAATAACTTCCCAGAAATGTTAAGGAACCAAGGGTCTAGTGAGAAGGAGGAATTAAAGGAAATTAGTATTAGTAAAAAAAAAAAAGTGCTGGAGAAATTAATGGGACTGAAAGCTGATAAATCCCCAGGGCCTGATAATCTGCATCCCAGAGTACTAAAAGAGGTAGCCATGGAAATAGTGGATGCATTGGTTGTCATCTTCCAAAATTCTATAGATTATTGAACAGTTCCTGCAGATTGGAGGGTGGCAAATGTAACCCCACTATTTAAAAAAGGAGGGAAGAGAGAAAACAGGGAACTACAGACCGGTTACCCTAACATCAGTAGTCGGGAAAATGCTAGGGTCTATTATAAAGGGTGTGATAACAGGACATTTAGAAAATATCAACGGGATTAGACAAAGTCAACATGGATTTATGAAAGGGAAATCATGTTTGACAAACCTACTGGAGTTTTTTGAGGATGTAACTGGTAGAATAGATAAGGGAGAACCAGCGGATGTGGTGTATTTGGATTTTCAGAAGGCCTTTGATAAAAGTCCCACATAAGAGGTTAGTGTGCAAAATTAAAGCACATGGGATTGGGGGTAATATACTGGCATGGATTGAAAATTGGTTAACAGGCAGGAAACAGAGTAGGAATAAATGGGTCTTTTTCGGAGTGGCAGGCGGTGACTGGTAGGGTACCGCAGGGATCAGTGCTTGCGCCCTAGCTATGAGGGAACCAAATGTAATATTTCCAAGTTTGCTGATGACACGAAACTAGGTGGGATTGTGAGTTGTGAAGAGGATGCAAAGAGGCTTCAAGGCGATTTAGACAAGTTGAGTGAGTGGGCAAATACATGGCAGATGCAGTATAACGTGGATAAATGTGAAGTTATCCACTTCGGTAGGAAAAACAGAAAAGCAGAGTATTATTTAAATGGTGATAGATTGGGAAATGTTGATGTACAAAGGGACCTGGGTGTCCTTGTACACCAGTCACTGAATGCAGCAAGCAGTTAGGAAGGCAAATAGTATGTTGGCCTTCATTGCAAGAGGATGAGAGTACAGGAGCAAGGATGTCTTACTACAGTTATACAGGGCCTTGGTGAGACCACACCTGGAGTACTGTGTGCAGTTTTGGTCTCCTTACCTAAGAAAGGATATACTTGCCATAGAGGGAGTGCAGCGAAGGTTCACCAGACTGATTCCTGGGATGGCAGGACTGTCGTATGAGGAGAGATTGGGTTGACTAGGCCTGTATTCACTAGAGAGTTTAGAAGAATGAGAGGTGATCTCATTGAAACATATAAAATTCTGACAGGGCTAGACAGACTGGATGCAGGGAGGATGTTTCCCCTGGCTGGGGGTGTCTAGAACGAGAGGTCAGTCTCAGGATACGGGGTAGGACATTTAGGACTGAGATGAGGAGAAGTTTCTTCACTCAGAGGGTGGTGAACTAGTGGAATTCTTTACCACAGAAGGCTGTGGTGGCCAAGTCACTGAATATATTTAAGAAGGCGATGGATAGATTTCTAGACGCAAAAGGCGTCAAGGGGTATGGGGAGAGAGTGGGAATATGGTATTGAGATAAAGGATCAGCCATGATCATATTGAATGGCGGAGCAGGCTCAAAGGACCGAACGGCCTACCCTGCTCCTATTTTTCTACAAGGTTAGAAGGTTGACCCAATTAGTGATGCCTATAAGCTACAAGACTATTTTATCAGCAGCTAGGTTAGTTTGGAAAGTTTATTTTGTAGATGCTTCCTGCACCCAGTTGCATCAAGGCAGCTTGTTTCCATGTCCAGGAGCATATGGTTCTCGGATCCTTGGTGCAGTAGTAAGGGGTTCTGGGATTCCTTTTGAGGTTATTTTTCAAATTTAGTCTGAACTCATATTGAGTTTATGAACCCAGGTGTAGCAAGCTGGCAAACGGTTAATATCATGTAAATAGCTAAGCAAATACAGGTACATACAATTGGCATCTAGTAACTAGCATGAATGTGGCTAGTCATTAAAATCAGCATTAATGTGTCATGTGAGATGCAAAAAATTAGTACCCTTTACACTACCGGTATTACCAAAGTTTGTATTCTATGAGCACTAGAAATAGTGATTTGTTTGATGAAGCCCCAGAAATGCAAGATAGGATTTTTATTTAAAGTGCATTTATGGTGCTGTTAATTTGAAAAATAAACACCTTGAGGATTCCTTATGTTGCAGGTCAAAACATTGTCTGGCTGCAGATCCTACGGCAATCAAGACTACAAGTCAACACTAGTCCAAAAATAATTGCTAACTATATTTCACTGTTTCAAGATACCCATGTTTCTCTTGCCCTCCACCACCCGGACTTCTACATTTAAACTTGAGTTGCACATCATTATTTGCATCCTATACATGCACAACAAAAAGGTGCAGAGTTGGAACAGACTACAGTGATAAGAAAAAAATGATTAGCTCACATTTGGTTTTATTATTGCAACTAATTTCAACGCCAATAATGAAAAGAAAAATAACTGTAAACCTAAAATAAGAGAAAATAATAAATAAATTAGGATTGAAAGACAGCAATGTGGAGAGCTGGAAAGCTTGCATTTTTCTTGCAACAATATTGAGACTAGTGGTTTTCTATGCAGCATGCAGGTACACAGCTTAGTGAACAAAATGCTGACCCTAATGCAAGATGATAATTCTATAAAAAGTTTAATTAAAATAAAAACATGCTGTGACATATTACTGGAAATATACCAGAAGCTGGACATTTTTGTTCCAATAACTCAAAAATCATTGATGGACTCAAGTTGAAAACATTAACAAATCAATGCATAGAGCTCCTTGAGCTCTTCTAATACTAACTCCTAGGCAGTACACTCGATAAAACATTTGAAACCTGTGTTTTTGAAGGTGATGGATGTGACCGCACTACAAGCCCAAATAATCTACCTACCAGGGAAGGTTCTCGAAATAGCTTGATGGGTTCAACAACTGGGGACATCACAACAATATCTGGGTCTTCAGTATCCCTGAAAGCTTGGAGACAAACACACCCATCACCTTTATCCAAGAGATCAGGTCTGAGCAACAGTTGGACTTGGAGCTAGGCCATGTCCGCAGAACTCACGCAGCTCCCGAGTCTTTGTAGTGCGACTCCTTAACTTTCAAACAAAGAAGATGATACAGGAAACTTTCGATTTACCGGCACCTAAATAACCGTAAATCTCGGTTAACCGGCAAAATTCAGGAGTAGGTTTTACTTCATATTGTATTTGCCTTCTTCCATCTGTGCTGTGCAAGGGTGTGGCTGCAGCTGTTGCTAAGCTACAGAGATGCTTGAAACTTGTGTTCATTGTTCTACAGTTGTTGCTAAGCAACAGGGTTTGTTGCTTTATACGGAGCGGTCAGCTCTCCCTATCTTTTACTATAGCGTTCGGTTATCCGGAATTTTTGATGAACCGGCACCACGTCGGTCCCGTCCGTGCCGGATAAAAAAAAGTTTCCTATACATCCATGCAAAGGTTACGCATGCAGTAGACTTTCAAAATTGACATCTCAATCTTTGCAGACCTCTCCCCTCCAAGGTCTTACAGAAATGCAGGACCTTGAACAGCATCAGACTTGCACTCCATTAGCAAGGCATCAGCTACAGATAACTTACCCCACTGGGCTCCAAGTTCTCATGGAGGATGCTCCACCTCCTTTCAATACCTGACCTCACCCCTTTGCAAGGCAGCCCACAGCATCCAACAAAACAGAAAACATACCTTACCATCCATTCTCTTACAACCTGCAGCCACATGGCAGTCCCAGCGAGGGAAGAGGAATCAGGGACATGCCCGAGTGCAGCGGTGAACCCCACTTCGCACCCACTATGACCAGTCCAGTTAAGAGGCCTCAGTACCAGCACGACATGCAACAATCCTGCCAGATCACAAGACAGCACCCCAGCAGGGGCATCACATGACCCATATTGGATCTCAATTAAACAAAAATGGAAATAGTTTTGCTGTGGTTATACTGTATTACCAATTTAAGAGCAGCTAGTGTTTATATAAAGGAGGTCTAATTGATGCCTCCCCCCCCCACACCCCACTGGTACTGTTAAAATTGTACATTTTAAACCTGGCTGGACACCTCTAGAATCATATTTCATTCAGTGTCAAACCCAAGTAGTGAATAATGGCCTCGCCGAGATGGTCTCACAATACTGCATTCCAAAGTCAGATTATAGCCAAACTGCTTTGCAGTGATGCAGAACTGGCAATACATTGCACCTTCCATTTAACAATTATTAACAAGTTACCTATGCTAAAGCATGCTGTAACTTTAAATTGGATTTGAACTTGAAAACTTTAATACTTAATAAGTTATCATTGCTTTAAAATAGTTTTGATTTTTGATTTACAATTAGGAAATCTCTGGTTGCATTGCTCAGCGGGTCCTCTGCTCACCTCATGTCTGTGTCATCATCATTGGATCACCAGAAGTGTGCTCACTTCCTCTTTCTTCTCCCCCTGCCCCTCCAATGTCTCTGTCTGTGCACCTTCCCCCCCCACCCATTTCTGTGTCTCTCTGGTTCTCCAATCTTATTCTGTGTTTTCTCTCTCCTTGAGGAGACTGCATCACTGGTAACCTGCAGGAGAGTGGGTCCCATACACTGGCAGCGGCTGGCGAAAAGGGAGGAGGTTGCAAGGGGGGGGGGGGTGAAGGGCCGTTATCTAGCTAGCCTGATTTTTTTTTTTGGGGGGGGGGGGGGTGGGGGCAGGGGGACAGAAGCTAGAATGCCAAAAGGGCCGAAACAGGCAGCAAAGACTGTGAGGAAATGCAGCCAGTTAATGGGCTGGGGTTGAAGAAAGAAAGTCCAAGATACTTATAAGGGGACAAAATATATATTTTTTAAAGATTTAAACTTCCCTATACAAATGTGGCTGACACAATAGAGGCTCAAGAGACTTGGGATGCTGCACACCAGTGCTGAGTGGCCAGAGCCTGCAACCGTCTACAAAGTAAACCATTTTTTAAAACCATTAATTCTCAGTATACTATAGCAGTTATTGTTATGTGATATTTGACATTTAAAACCCGTATCAAAGCATCACTTATAGGCATACAGATACTGCGAGTAATCTGACATTTTTTCCCCATTGACAAAATCTAACATAGGAGTTTACAATATTGGCCCAGTAATTCCGGTCCCAACGCGCGAGTACGGACGGGGTACTCACGCGTGGGCCCGTTGGAAGTGCCGGATTTCAGCATGCGCGGAAAACCGTCATTTCCTCTCCTCTGAACCAAGGGGTTAAGAGGCGGTTCCCTAGCGACGTTTGAGGCAGCGCGTACGCGTTGAACTTCGGGTTTTTTGACAGGTTTGTCCGTGCGTGAAGGCCTCCACTTTTTACGATGTAAAAAGCAGACGTAAGGACTTAGTTTTATAAGGTAAGTGGTCTAATAATTAAAGTTAGAAATTTTTTTCCACAGGTTTATTATTTTTAAAGAATTTACAGTAAGGTAAGTGTATTTTTCGAACCGATTTATTGAAAAAAAAATTTTGGCAGAAATTTCAATAATTGTTTAAAATAGTTTTTTTAAAGTTATTAATAGTTAATTTAATTATTGGAATGTTTTTTTAACTTTTATTTAAAGTTTAAGTAGTGTTTTGGGCACCTGGACTTTTCATGAGTTTGACAGGTCTTATGTTTAACTCATGAATGGACTTTTGTAAACTCCCATTGGTTGCCCAGTGCTCACGTGATCCCAGCCGGCTCATTGCACTAAGTACGCCGCTGGATCACGCACGCACAGCGCGCCGGGAGCTGAACCGGGCCACAGACCGGAAATCCACACAGGCCCAGTCTTCAAATGTCAGCGCGATATGTAAGTGTAGGTCGGGGGCTTGCACCCGCGGGAAGCCCCCGACCCGAATTTCTGGGCCAATATATTTGGAGATGGAATGTTGCGGCTAATCCCACTTTCCAGCTCTTGGTCTGTAGTCTTGTAGGTTATGGTACTTCAAGTGTATATCCAAGTACTTTTTAAATGGGGTGAGCATTTCTGCCTCTACCACCCTGTCAGGCAGTGAGTTCCAGACCCCCACTACCCTCTGGGTCAAATAAATTCCTCTCAACTCCCCTCTAATCCTTCTACCAATTACTTTAAATCTATGCTCCCTGGTTATTGACCTCTCTGCTAGGGGAAATAGGTCCTTCCTATCCACTCTATCTAGGCCGCTCATAATTTTATACACCTCAAATCAAGTCTCCCCTCAGCCTCTTCTGTTCCAAAGAAAACAACCCCAGCCTATTCAATCTTTCCTCATAGCTAAAATTCTCCAGTCCTGGCAGCATCCTTATAAATCTCCTCTGTACCCTCTCCAGTGCAATCACATCCTTCTTGTAATGTGGTGACCAGAACTGTACACAGTACTCTAGCTGTGGTCTAACTAGTGTTTTGTACAGTTCAAGCATAACCTCCCTGCTCTTATATATTCTATGCCTTGGCTAATAAAGGCAGGTATCCCGTATGCCTTCTTAACCACCTTATCTACCTACTTAAATGAGTAATTGCCATAATTCAGTAGCTTTCTCACACATTGACATAAAAACGCTGCACTCTTGCTCGTCTGACTAATGCAAACACACACACACGATAATAGTTTGCATGCCCAACTCTTGACTTTTACAAATAAAAAGTATGCAACATACCAGCAATTTATGCAAAAAGAGATAGTTAACATATTGGGCCTATTTAATTGGACCATTAGCGGTGGCACTGGACACTCCAGTGTCACGAGACAGAAATCAGTACCACAAGTGTGCCCTCTAGCAGGGCACCACTAATAAAATAATCAAACTCGAACTCCTATCCAACTAGAAAAAGTGTAACGTAAAGTAAATCAGTATTTCGTTATTGTGGTCAACCATACAATTAACGTCCTGCAGTAACCATCGGTCGCTGGCGGCCTGGATTATACCAGTGTACACCGTACGGTCCCTCTCCAGGGCCACCAGGCAGGCAGCCAGAGTGACCTTCCCCGCGAGCCCCACACATCCAGGACCTGTGGATGGCTGTTTTGGCCAAGCCCAGGAGCAGACCCACAAGGAAGGTCGTCTAACTTGTCCGCACCCGCATGTACCAGGTGGCTGAATATCAGGTGTGTGGGATTAAAATGGAGGCAAACATTGAGGAACAGCCCCCTTAAATAGAAAAATAGGAGCTGCAACATCTCACACTCTATGTACGTGTGGAGTACAGTTCTTTCCAGGCCAAAAAAATTACACGTGGCCTGGGTATCAGTGAATTAGCTCAAGGGTAGGTTGGATGCCCCTGCTCCGTGCAACACTTTTCAACCCAGGACTCTAATGCTGCAGGGAAGGATCCCCAAGTACAGAGCCTTCCATTGGGGCCTCCACCTTCACTGGACGGCAAGATGGTATGCCAGGGCATGTCCGGATGGAAGATGAGAGAAAGGAAGTGAAAAGTGTGCAGGAGAAATCTATATAGGAAATCCCTTCAGAATGGGATGGCAGAAAGGGAATTTCTGAGGGACATTTCAAGTTGTGAGGCGCAGGCTCCCGAACATTTTGGGTGTTGATTCTTCTCTTTTACTTTTTAATTCTCCTATTCCCCATCCCCTCCACCACCTTTGTTTTCTTCAGTCTGATCCTCCAGTTACCAGTTCTGACAAAGGATCTAACTTGAAATGTTAACCCACCTTTTCAGATGCGGATAGAAAATGCTGATAATACACAGGCCTGTTTTTATTTCAGATATCCAGCATTTGCAAATATTTGTTTTAATCCTTATCTGAGCTATCAAATGCAGCTGGAGTTGATTGATATGATCAAATGCTCCGGTTTTCTGGAGCTGAAATGCTTGTCTGTCAGTATCCTGTCAGCGTAGTTATGACACTAGTTTCTGTATCTAGGCAGACATTTCCACTGACCCAATCCATGAAGCACACAAAAACATACACGTCAACCTAGAAAACAAAAGCTGACTAATGGTTTCAACAAATTTGACACAGTTGCCAAAAAGCTGAAGGCCCGGAGTATAAACACAGAACAGGAAAATAAGTAGTTACATGAACTTGTAAATTAAGCTGTAGATATATCCAAAATTATATCAGAGCAAAAAAATATATATAAAAGCCTGAAAAGGAAAATGCAAATATTGAAGGTACAAAATAGTAGCGCACTTCTAAGGGTTTTGATGGCAAGCTGCTCTGGAAATTTTTGAACTTTTACATTGACAACAACAACAACCTGTATTTATATAGCGTCTTTAATGTAGCAAATCGGCCCAAGGCGCTGCACAGGAGTATTAAAAAACAAATTTGACATCAATCCACAGAAGGATAAATTAGGGCAGATGACCAAAAGCTTGGTCAAAGAGGTAAGTTTTAAGGAGCGTCTTAAAGGGGGAAAGAGAGGTAGAGAGACGGAGAGGTTTAGGGGGGGAATTCTAGAGGTAGGGCCTAGGCAACAGAAGGCACGGCCACCAAAGGTTGAGCGATTATAATCAGGGATGCTCAAGAGGGCAGAATTAGAGGAGCGCAGATATCTCGGGGGGTTGTGGGGCTGAAGGAGATTACAGATTAAAAATGATACATTCTGGTTCACAAATCACAAATGATAGATTTTATAATTAGCAAAAAGGAAAAACAAAATGATAATTGGACTTTCAACAGAGTAAAGGACCATCAGTTTCCCAAAAGTAACCTCAACACTCAATCCTCCACATCCATCCAGCTGCATCAGTTAACAGATACACTCTACCCCTCCTGAACCGTTTGCAGAGACTGTACCTTATCCAACTCCCCACCATTTCACACAGATGCACTCTGTTCCTTCAACCTTCCTAGTACATATCGACATTGTTCATCTTCTCCCCAACCAAACTAGATCGGGCTGGAACTATTTTTCCTCCTTATCCCCCCCTGCCCACTTCCCCATTTCTAGCTGGCACTCTCCCTCCTCCCCACCATAAAAGACTGGTCTCATCTTCTGCTCCTTCCCTCTTCTTTCATTGTCATCCATTTTGCTCCATTGCCATCCATTTCCCCCATTCCCTCTCCCCTTCATCGTCATCCATTTCCTTTCTTCCCCTTCATTGCTATCCATTTCACCTTCACTTCATTGCCATCCATCTCCTCATTACTGTTATCCATTCTCCACTTTCTCCTCCCCCTTCATTGCTATCCATTTCCTCTGTCTTAGGTTCTGTTCCTGTCTGCATCCTGCTGAATAGTGATTTAGGCCAATGCTGTAGATGGGAATTCCTGTCCTCATGAGAATCCAGAGTCACTTTGCACCAAGACTTGCTAGAAGCCATGCTGATTTCTGTTGGCAAACACGGACATTCAGACCAGATCCCAAAATACTGGCAGGTGGCATATAAGCAAAATTATTTGGAAGATTCGGATTAATAATTACATTCAGAGAGTAGATTCTCATACCTTTTGGAGGTAAAAGGAAACATTACAAAAGATGGAAATTTGAAATATAAATAGAAGGTACTGCAAATGCACACCAGGTTGATCAGTATCTGAGAGGGAAAAAATGTTAACACCCATCTCTTTCAAATGTTGACTGTGCATTTACAGGTTTGGTATCTTTAGGAAGTGATTTATTTATACTCATCCAAGATTGCATCTGATACTATATACCTTTGAGAGAGAGCTATAAAAGAAAAGAAAGACTTGCATTTATATAGCGCCTTTCACAACCACCGGACGTCCCAAATCACTTTACAGCCAATGAAGTACTTTTTGAAATGTAGCGAAGGAAACGTGGCAGCCAATTTGCGCACAGCAAGCTCCCACAAACAGCAATGTGATAATGACCAGGTAATCTGTTTTTTTAGTGATGTTAAGGGATAAATATAAATTCCCTGCTCTTCTTTGAAATAGTGCCATGTGATCTTTAACATCCACCTGAGAGAGCAGGTGTTTAACGTCTCATCCGGAAGACGGCATCTCCGACAGTGCAGCACTCCCTCGGTATTGGAGTGTCTGCCTAGAATTTTTGTGCTCAAGTCTCTGGAGTGGGACTTGAACCCACAACCTTCTGACTGAGGCGAGGGTGCTACCAACTGAGCCAGGGCTCACACACAAATAGTGGCATAAAACTGCTTCTAAAACAGTGCAATAGTTGTATTAACTGCCATTTGAAGTTTAAGCTTGTTTGGAAAGTATTTCAGCTATGTCGCTGGGAGGTTCAACACTTTTGAACATTTAAAAATAATTAAAACATTTACAGGATTAAACAGCAATCATGAATTTGGGAGGTCAGCTTATTTTTTTAATCAAATCAGTCTTTGTTCCAGCATTTCTCTTTCCTTGGTGTCAAAACAATACCCCAACCAGTAACGGTCCTGGGTGCAAGAATGCCTCTGGTTGCTATGCGGAGGTACATCGTAAATCTCCACTAGTGAATGCTCCTTAAACAATGCACGTCGGATGTGGCTAGAAATAAGTTTTTAAAAAAAGAATTCTTCCAGGAATGGATTTACCAAGTTGCTAGACAGAGCCATCAGAGCAATTCATATCCCCACAGCTGCCAATAGTTACCTAAATCAGACGCTGCCTGAAGAAAAATCGCAAACTTACAAATATATTCGATTTGAAAGAGTTACCCCCGCGAGCATCCAAGTGAAAACCTATTTCCATCTAGCAATACTCGTGTGTAGAAAGGAGCCCACCTTTACCTTGCACCCTCTCTCCCCGAGCCCCGGAGTAACGCCATCCACCATTAGCACCTACCCTGCACAAAGCCATTACAGCGTGGACAGGTCGCCCCTGCACCTTGTGTCAGCCAGGAACTCCATCAAAGCATCTGACACCCCAACCAACCGACCCCCATTTCTGCATTAAAACCAACAGCATGGTTTTGGTTTGAGAGGCGGGGGCAGTGTGTGTGTGTAAACTGAAAACCCGGCTCTACATTTGCCGCTGGCCCTCACTCACTCACTCACCTGTCTCCAGGGTGTAGCGCCTGTCGCCAGCCGCCCCGGATCGCGCGACCGCGCAGTGAGCCCGCTAACTCCAGCAAAACTCTCCGGGCAACATGCCAGGCGCCTCACCTTGAGCCCAGCACTAAACCCCGGGCCGGCGCCTGCCACTGATTGCATCTTCTGGTGCTAACTTCCCGGAGAGAAAAAGAGCGTCGCACGAGCCAAAATTGTAATTAATGCGTCTCCATGACAACGGCTGGGATAAGCTTCCGTCCACCCCCCTGTTGCTCAGTTAAGCACCAGTCGTTGCAGTCTGCACACGAACTCTCCCAATCCGAGCATTGTTCCCAATGAAACTTCTGATCACCCGCCCCCTAAAAAAAAAACAGAAAATGCTGGAAAAACTCAAGAGTTTTTCCAGCATTTTCTGTTGTTATTTCGGATTTCCAGCATCTGCCGTATTTTGCTATCGTACAAGGGTTTTCACCCGAAACGTTGACTCTATTTTCTCTCCACGGATGTTGCCTGGCCTGCTGAGTTTTTCCAGCATTTTCTGTTATTTCCCTAAAAAAAATATTTGGAGCCCTTTATTTTGAAGTTTTGACAATACACCGGAATAATCAAATCAACTTTTATTGTCATTGTTAGTGCACAAGTGCAGTACAACGAAATGTAGGCTTGCGGCTCCCGAGAGCGTACATTTAGATTAAGACATTTAAACATTCAACATACATTTGGCTTGTAATACATTAACATAAACATAACCATAATAAAGTGCATTGGCAGATGTGCAGGCTTTAGAGTTTATTTGTGGAGTTCAGTAGGATGACAGCCCTGGGAAAGAAGCTGTTCCTAAATCTGGTCGTGCGGGTGCGAATGCATCTGTAGCGTCTCCCAGATGGCAGGAGGGCGAACAGACTGTGGCTGGGGTGGGTAGGGTCTTTGATAATGGACCGTGACCTCCGTAAACAGCGTTTCTGGAATATGTGCTCTATGGTCATTAGCCGGGTGCCGGTAATGCGTTGGGCAGTTTTGACTACCCGCTGCAGGGCTTTCCGGTCATAGTAGCTACAGCTGCCATACCATACTATGATACAGTTTGTCAGGATGCTCTCTATTGTGCAGCGGTAAAAGTTAGAGAGGATCAGGGGTGACAGGTTACATCCCTTCAGCCTCCTTAGGAAATATAGGCGCTGCTGGGCTTTCTTCACCAGAGAGGAGGTATTGAGGGACCAGGAGAGGTCTTCCGTGATGTGGACTCCGAGGAACTTAAAGCTGTCCACCCTTTCCACCACAGCCCCATTGATGTGGATGGGGGTGTGACTTCCGCCTTTAGACTTCCTGAAGTCCACAATGATTTCTTTGGTTTTCTTGATGTTAAGGGCCAGGTTGTTATCGGCGCACCACTTCACGAGATGCTGGACCTCCTCCCTGTAGGCTGACTCATCATTGTTGGTGATCTGGCCTACTACCGTGGTATCATCCGCAAACTTGATGATGGTGTTGGAACCATGAACAGCCACACAGTCGTGGGTGAAGAGGGAGTAGAGGAGAGGGCTCAGCACACATCCTTGTGGGGCCCCCGTGTTCAGGGTCACGGGGGGGGCGGGGGGAGGTGTGGTTACCTAATTTGACAGACTGGGGTCTGTTTGTTAGGAAGTCCAGGGTCCAGTTGCAGAGGGAAGTGTTCAGGCCAAGAGTGTGGGGTTTGGTGGCCAGCTTGTTGGGGACGATAGCGTTGAATGCTGAGCTGTAGGTCACATTTTTAATTCTAAAGTGAGTGAGTTCCACTCCAAGTGAGGGAGACGTGGCAGGTCTTGTTTAAGAATTAAACAATTCTTAGGTGACTAAAATTAAGGAAAACCAGCAGGTCTGGAAACACTCAATATGCCCCCAACAGGTAAATCATTTGGTTGACATGTAAAATAACACTGCACTGGTTTCAGGGGGGGAAGAATATACCCGCCAATGCTGGAATTACACAGCAGGTCTATTCGCACCAGCAAAGAGAAAAGGGAGGCTTTTATTTCAAATAAATACAGAAAACGCTGGAAATACTTAGCTGGTCAGGCAGGCAGAAACAGAGTTAATGGCCAGAATTTTCTGGGGTCCACGCAGGCGTGATCGGAGGCGGGTCGGGTGGGAAATTTGCAATATCTTGGAGCAGTCGAAAATTCTCCGTCATCCCACCCCCACGTGCCTTTCCCTCAGGCGTGTTTGCCAGCGCAGCAGCGACCTGAACGGCAGAGGCGGGCGAGCTAATTTAAACCATTAACAGGTCAGACCCTTGACAGTCTTTTTAAACCTACCTTTCAAATTTCCCTGGATGACCATGGGAACCACGTCTGTGAACTGAAGGTGGAAGTTGAGTGGCCATTGATCCAGCTCATTAGTGCACCGCATGGAAAGCACAATATAAACTCCCACCTGACAGCTGATCACTTTCCTCAGGCAGAAGCTGTTGCTGACTGCATTGCTAGCACAGATTTAGCTTTCTGCAGGCTGCAAGTGTTTCCAGCAAAGTCGCCATCCAGTGTCACATCATTGTTAGAACCACACCACTGACAGATTGCTTCTGTCATCTTTACTTGACCTGCCATCTATTCCATCAGCATGGGTGCCATTTATACTGTCTCACCTTGATCCTCAGAATTGGACCACAATGAGCCCCAACACCAGCAGCACCAGGCACACCAACAGCACCAACAACAACACCACCAACCTTCGCCTCAACCGCCTCATGCTGCAGAGGACAGAGGGCATCAGCGCAGGGCTGCACCGTGCCAGAGGCGGTATCCTCAACACAGGGTATACAGGCAGAGGATGAGCTTCCTCAACATGACTGAGCAGTAGTGCCAAAGGAGGCTCAGGCTATCACGGCAGGTCGTCACAGACATTTGCAGATTGCTGGAACAAGACCGGTCGCCTGTCACTTTAATTCTCTGCTCCACTCCCACTCTGACCTCGGCCACCTGCACTGTTCCAATAAAGCTCAATGGAAGCTCAAGGAACAACACCTCATCTTTCAATTAGGCACTTTACAGCCTTCTGGACTCAACATTGAGCTGAACAATTTCAGATCATAACCTCTGCCTCCATTTTTTCAGATGGCAACTGTTAATGATTCTGCTATTCCCATTTACACCTTTTCTAGACCCATCTTTTGTTTCTCTACTTATGCCATTACCATCTCCTTTTGCCTCGCACCATCTTCTATTTTGTCTTTTAATCTCTCCTTCCTCCCTGTTTTTATTTCAGATTTCCAACATCCACAGTATTTTGCCTTTGTAGCAGGCTAATATTTCAGGTGTAGACACATGAAGTATCTATGCCAGAAACATTACTCCGTATTTTCACTTTACAGGTGCTGATGGACCTGCTTTGTATTGCCAGGATTTTCTATTTTTACTTCAGATTTCCAGCATTTGCAGTTTTTTTCTTTTTATCTCTTTGGGGTGGGACCAATGCTGGAATACGAATCTGTTAACAGTTAAAATGCTAGTTTTTTTTTGATGCTCCTTCACCACTTTATAAGTGACATGAATCAGTCATTCATGAAAGACTTATGAAATAATACTGAGCGGCCTATGTGTGGCACTGTCTAGGGAGAGTATAAATACTCGGGCACGGGCCCAGCTTGCGCAGGACATTCTTAACAGGAACTAGTGAAGGACACAACTAGACCTCCATGTTGTAAAACAGTTGATTAAAGCTTTGTTTAACGCTTAGACCAAGTGCCTAGTAGTTGTCTTACGTCAATAAGTATTTAAACCAACTGGGTTCACAGGCCTTTTACTTTGCAACCCAGAATCAAACCCAGCCCAGACAGTCTGCTCTGTCTGATTGCTGTAGGTATCCTACATGAAACCAGTTTTGGGAGTATTAACCTTGATCCCAGTGTTTGTGGGTCACAACAAAATACTGGCCTGGGATTTGCAGTCAGCGACGAAGCAAAGGCAGTCGCCGCTGGCCCTGAAGAAAGCTGCCCACGAAGATCTCGCGATCTCTGTGGCGAGAAGTTTTGCCATTTTTTGATGCGCAAGCGAGATCAGTGTAGTGTAATGGGGGAATCCCTAGCGCGAGCTGCTGTGACGTCAACAAGCTGTCTAAGCAGCCAATCACAATGCAGAATTCTCACAGACAGGGAACCAGGAAATGAAGCAGCTGCTTTTACAGACTTTAAAAAAAAACGTTACAGTGAGCAAAACAAAGATTGGGGCTCTCGCATGGGGAAAAGGTAAACCTGAAATAAATACGAACAAACTTTTAAAAAATAGAATTTAAAAAAAATAAAAGTTGTAATTTTCATCATTATGGAGAAATTTGACACTCCACAAAATTTAAATTAGTTTTTCACAGCCATAACGTTTGTTTAGCAGTCAATACGCTGTTAAAACCCCAGTTTTACCTAATATTACTGCAGAAAAGCCCAAGTTTTTGCCAGTTCCACTGATTTCACTGATTGCCAATTTCAGAGCAGTGAATGACTGACCACAACTTCAGGATTTCCGCATTAGGGTGCGCATAAGCTAAATCCTGAAGTTGCGGTCAGTTTCAAAGGGGTAATAACAGCGAACCCTGTTCACTGTTCTTACCCACTGCAAATTCCGGGCCAATGTCTGTAATTTGGCACTAATTGACATTAAGTTGGCCATCCCAGATATATCATTAGGATAGTGGGTGGGTAAAGGGGAGAAACAATGGCGGGAGAACAAATGTTGTTCTAAAGTTATAATTACTGCACTTTCGTGGGTGGAGTTGAGGAAGCTTTGCTGTGTATCTGGCTGTGCTATACTTATGAGAATACTTGATGCTGACAGTGGGGGGGGGGCGGGGGCAGCGGTGGGGAATGAAGAAAGTGTTCTATTTACAGCTCAGACGTCCTTCACCTTGCCACTCGGGACTTAGTTGGAGAGTGGTGAATGGTGCAGTGGTATCATATGAATATTTCAGTCACTTTACTGATGCCCTTTCTACATATTCATTCTGTAATCACATGACACTGTATTTCAGATATATTTATAGTGCCAGAGGTTGCAGCCTCTGTTGCACCACCTGAAGATGACTTTTCTCAATTTTTGGCTGCAGTTCTTGCCCACCATGTTTATCTTTGATCACCCAGTGCCCAGAACACGGTGGTTAGAGGACCTCCTAATGGGTCTGCTTCTGGGCCTAGCGGAATCCAGATCCAGGATGCATAAAATCACTGGGGAGGGTCACTTTGACTGTACACTTTTCAGTCTTTAGTACTCACATGGGTCTAACTATGCAGTCCCCATCAGTTTGCTAGAAATCGTCTGTGACTGGTAGGCACCACAGGACAATCGTTGTTTAACAGATTTTTTACTGACATGCTTTACTAGTTTGGAAAGGCCATACATTTTTATTACGAGTGCATTCCTTCAAGAGGTGTGCTTGTAGCTGTCCATATTCAGGCCAAAGCAAAAGTGGACATCCTTCATCTTGATGAGCACATTAACAGTTCACTCAAGAAGCAGTGAGCTTCATCTTTTATCATACAATTGCAACAATTCTTGTTAAAGATTAAAAAGGAGGCAAATATTGGGGGAAAACAGTAAAAAAAAGGTTCCAGGAGTAAACAAACAAAGAAATACATCGGGAAGAATACGTAATGACCCAGAAATGACAAAAGAATGAAACAAAGATAGAAAGGAAGGTGTAAAAAAATGAATTATAGAAATGGTTAAACAAAGGAAGAGAAATAAATGTAAATACTGAAATGTTCAAGAATGTAAAAAATGAAACAAAGTTCAGTGTTCTTATTGAGTGCTTAAGGTTTAGACGAGAAACAAAATTGATAAGCAACAGCACAGGCATGTATGCAATGACACTAGCGGGCAGATCATTTGAAAATCTATCTGCATGAGGTCAAAGCCAGATAAACATACCCTGGGGTTGTTTGGAATCAATCATTTTGAACAGATTGTTCCTAGTGTGTTGCTGCCCAAACATGGGGAGACCAGACTCTGTTTTAGCCCTCATCATGGTACTACTGATTCCCTTTAGGCTTTCAAGCTGTGCCCAAATAGGACATACCTTAAAGTCTGTTATGTGTTGAGCCTAATCACTTTCATGAAATGACATATCTTCCTTGGGGGGGGGGGGGGGTGCAGAAGGGGTGGTGATAAACTGCTAGGAGACATACAAAATAATGGAAACTCAGAAACAAGTCAATGTCCTGTGGTAAACTCTATGGGGTCGATTTTCAGTGTGCCGTGAGGCGGGCTTTTAGGTGTGCGGGGGGCTAAAATCCCGAATTCGGGGGTCCCGACACCATCCCGCCCAAAACCCGCCTCCATGTAAGTTTCAAAGGAGGCAGGTACCCGCACTGGGACCCGCCGACCCGAGGCGGGAAGGGATTAGTGCCAATTAACTGCCTGTTAACAGGTAGTTAACAGGCAGTTTTTAGCCTAATCCCTATTTTGAAGGTTGTCATGTGGGATTCCCGACGGCTCCAAACCACGCCAAGTTAGAGGAGTCGGGCCGTCGGGTTGAAGGACTTGGAGGGGTCGAGATGTCGGTGTTCAGGTGAGTGATGGGTGCATGAGTGCAAAGGTAAGTGTGTTTGGTGTGTCTAAAGAAGTTTAAATTACCTGTACTTACCTTTACAGCCTTCCTTCCTCTCGGCTTCGGGAGTCCATCATTCAGCCGGCACAGAAAGCAGAATGGCTGCGATCTGTCAAAAGTGACAGCCTGCAGCTTTCAGTGCCGGCGAGATTTCTAACTGAGTCTGCATAGAAGGACTCAGGTTAGAAGTAAGACTGTCAGTGTTTGACAGCTTCAAACAGCTGTGAAACACTGATATTTCATCTGTCAACACGTCTTGACAGATGAAATTTCAGTCTGTGACATCACCTGTTGCCGGGTGGCCCTTAATTGGCCTGCTGAGCCTGCTGGGCAGGCTTAACAGGGTCAATCACGTGAAAATCATGTGGATTGGCCGCATCTCGATGGAGGCGGGACAACAACCCGAAAGTTGTAGTCCCGCCTCCTTCCCGACTTCTGAATGAAAATCCAGCCCTATGTTGCAGTACACCAGGGTGCCAACCAACCTGCAAGTGGGAGCTGGGTTTCTTCCCATTTGGCTTTTGATGACTTTCCATCGACTTCAATGGAACTGAGAGTCAGACAGTGCTTATAATGAGCAGCCAATCCGCTGAAAGTGAAAATTACTCTTAAAGTTACAATTCAGATTTGTCTATCTTTTAGGAATCCCCTGGACCTGATGGCTTACATCCTAGGATCTTGAGGGAAGTGGCGGTAGGGATTGTGGATGCATTGGTAATAATTTTCCAAAACTCCCTGGACTCAGCAAAGGTCCCAGCAGATTGGAAAACTGCTAATGTAACACCCTTATTTAAAAAGGGTAGTAGGCAGAAGGCTGGAAACTATAGACCTGTTAGCCTAACATCTGTGGTTGGTAAAATGTTAGAGTCCATTATTAAGGAGACAGTAACGGGACATTTGGATAAACATAATTTAATAGGACAAACTCAGCATGGTTTCATGAAGGGGAAGTCATGTTTGACAAATTTGCTCGAGTTCTTTGAGGAAGTAACATACAGGGTGGATAAAGGAGAACCAGTGGACGTAGTGTATTTAGACTTCCGAAAGGCATTTGACAAGGTGCCACACAAAAGATTATTGCTTAAGATAAAAAATCACAGGATTGGGGGTAATATTCGGGCATGGGTGGAGGATTGGCTCTCTAACAGAAAGCAGAGAGTTGGGATAAATGGTTCATTCTCTGACTGGCAATCAGTAACTAGTGGTGTTGCGCAGGGGTCAGTGCTGGGTCCCCAACTCTTTACAATCTATATTAACGATTTGGTGGAGGGGACCGAGTGTAACATATCAAAGTTTGCAGATGATACAAAGATGGGAGGGAAAGTAGTGAGTGAGGAGGACATAAAAAACCTGCAAAGTGACATAGACAGGCTAAGTAAGTGGGCAGAGATTTGGCAGATAGAATACAATACTGGAAATTGTGAGGGTATGCACTTTGGCAGGAAAAATCATAGAGCAAGTTATTATCTTAATGGCAAGAAACTGGAAAGTACTGTAGTACAAAGGGATCTGGGGGTCCTGGTGCACGAAACTCAAAAAGTTAGTATGCAGGTGCAGCAAGTGATCAAGAAGACCAATGGAATGTTGGCTTTTATTGCTAGGGGGATAGAATATAAAAACAGGGAGGTATTGCTGCAGTTATACAAGGTATTGGTGAGACCGCACCTGGAATACTGCATACAGTTTTGGTGTCCATACTTAAGAAAAGACATACTTGCTCTCGAGTCAGTACAAAGAAGGTTCACTCGGTTAATCCCGGGGATGAGGGGGTGGTCATATGAGGAGAGGTTGAGTAGATTGGGACTCTACTCTTTGGAGTTCAGAAGAATGAGAGGCGATCTTATTGAAACATATAAGATTGTGAAGGGGCTTGATCGAGTGGATGTGGTGATGATGTTCCCAATGATGGGTGAAACTAGAACTAGGGGGCATAATCTTAAAATAAGGGGCTGCTCTTTCAAAACTGAGATGAGGAGAAACTTCTTCACTCAGAGGGTGGTAGGTTTGTGGAATTTGCTGCCCCAGAAAGCTGTGGAAGCTACATCATTAAATAAATTTAAAACAGAAATAGATAGTTTCCTAGAAGTAAAGGGAATTAAGGGTTATGGGGAGCGGGCAGGAAACTGGACATGAGTCTAGGTTCGGAATGGTCATGGCCCTGTGGGTAGTGGAGCGGGCCCAGGGGCCGTGTAGCCTGGTTCTGCTCCTACTTCTTGTGTTCTAATTCTGTGTTAGATTTCAGGAGATGGTTTTATTCCTGTTCCTGGCTGGGGTGGAAATCGCCTTTACAGAAGTTAAGTACTGTAGAAAATATAGGGACAGAGTGATCTCCTGGAAGAGTTTCGATCGCCTAGATGGGTCGGAGAGGAATTTCCCAGATTTTTTCTCCCAAATTGGCCATTGGGTTTTTTATCTGTTTTTTCGCCTCTCCTGGGAGATCACATGGGTTCGGGTGGGATGGAGAGTGATAGAAGATTTGAGGTTAGGATCAGATCAGCCATGATCTTATTGAATGGTGGAGCAGGCTCGAGGGGCCGATTGGCCTACTCCTGCTCCTATTTCTTATGTTCTTGAAATTTAAGCCAATCTGGTAAAAGCACAATGTTATAAATTCAGGGTCTGCTGTGGATACCTTTTCGGATTCAGTAGCATCAGCCACTCTCGCAAGCAGATCCCATGCCTCTTGCATTCCAGAGTAGACTCTCACTGCCCAATATCAGCTTATACAATGCACAGCCCTCCTAAATAAAGGAAACTACGATGGTACGAGGCACGAGTTGGCTAGGATGGATTGGGGAACATTACTTAAAGGGTTGACGGTGGATAGGCAATAGCAAACATTTAAAGATCACATGGATGAGCTACAGAATTTGTTCATCCCTGTCTGGCATAAAAATAAAACAAAAAAGGTGGTGCAACCATGGCTAACAAGGGAAATTAGGGATAGCATAAGATCCAAGGAGAGGACATATAAATGGGCCAGAAAAAGCAGCAAACTTGAGGATAGGAAACAATTTAGGATTCAGCAAAGGAGGACAAATGGATTGATTAAGAGGGGGGAAATAGAGTATGAGAGTAAGCTTTCAGGGAACATAAAAACTGACTGTAAAAGCTTCTATAGATATGTGAAGAGAAAAAGATTGGTGAAGTCAAGCATAGGTCCCTTGCAGTCAGAATCAGGGGAATTTATAATGGGGAACAAAGAAATGGTAGACCAATTAAATTTGGTTCTGTCTTCACAAAGGAGGACACAAATAACCTCCCAGAGATGTCAGGAACATAGGGCCTAATGAAAGGGAGGAAATGAATGAAATCAGTACTTGTAGGGAAATGGTGTTAGGGAAATTGATGGGATTGAAGGCCGATAAATCCCCATGGCCTGATAATCTACATCCTAGGGTACTTAAGGAAGTGGCCCTAGAAATAGTAGATGCATTGCTGGTCATCTTCCAAAATTCTATAGACTCTGGCACAGTTCCCATGGATTGAAGGGTAGCTAATGTAACCCCACTATTTAAAAAAGGTGGTAGAGAGAAAACAGGAAATAATAGACCAGTAAGCCTGAAATCAGTAGTGGGGAAAATGCTAGAGTCCATTATAAAATGTAATAGCAGAGCACTTGGAATACAGTGACAGGATTGGACAAAGTCAACATGGATTTACAAAAGGTAAATCATGCTTGAATAATCTGGAATTTTTTGAGGATGTAACTGGTAGATAAGGGTGTATTTGGACTTTCAGAAGGCTTTCAATAAGCTCCCGCATAAGAGATTAGCATGCAAAGTTAAAGCACATGGGATTGGGGGTAAGCTACTGACTTGGATAGAGAACTGGTTGGCAGACAGGAAGCAAAGAGTTGGAATAAACGGGTCTTTATCCAAGTGGTAGGCAGTGACTAGTGGGGTACCTCAGGGATTGGTGCTAGGACAGCAGCTATTCACAATATATATTAATGATCTAGACGAGGGAACTAGATGTAATATCTCCAAGTTTGCAGATGACACAAAGCTGGGTGGGCGTGTGTGCTGTGAGGAGGATGCCGAGAAACTTCAGTATGATTTGGATAGGTTGGGTGATTGGGCAGATGCATGGCAGATGCAGAATAATGTGGATTAATGCGAGGTTATCCACTTTGGTGGCAAAAACAGGAAGACAGATTATTATCTGAATGGCAATAGATTGGGAGAAGGGTAAGTGCAATGAGACCTGGGTGTCCTTGTGCACCAGTTGCTGAAGGTGAGCATGCAGGTGCAGCAGACGGTTAAGAAGGCAAATGGTATGTTGGCCTTCATAGCGAGAGGATTCGAGTACAGGAGCAAGGATGTCTTGCTGCAGTTGCACAGGGCCTTGGTGAGACCACACCTTGAGTATGGTGTGCAGTTTTGGTCGCCTTATCTGAGGAAGGATGTTCTTGTCATGGAGGGAGTGCACCGAAGATTCACCAGACTGATACCTGGGATGGCAGGAATGATGTATGAAGAGAGATTGGGTCGATTGGGCTTATATTCGCTAGAGTTTAGAAGAATGAGAGGGGATCTCATTGAAACTTATAAAATTCTAATAGGACTAGACAGACTAGATGCAGGAAGGATGTTCCCGATGGCAGGGGAGTCCAGAACCAGGGGTCACAGTCTAAAGATAAGGGGTAAGCTATTTAGGACAGAGATGAGGAGGAATTTCTTCACCCAGAGAGTGGTGAACCTGTGGAATTCTCTACCACAATAGGCAGTTGAGGCCAATTCATTAAATATATTCAAGAATGAACTGGATATATTTCTTAAGGCTAAAGGGATCAAGGGATATGGGGAGAAGGCAGGGACAAGGTACTGAATTTGGATGATCAGCCATGATCTCATTAAGGCTCGAGGGGCCAAATAGCCTACTCCTGCTCCTATCTTCTATGTTTCTATGTCTAGCAGGTGCCCCCCAAATGAGCTTTTCTAATCTTTTGATAAGTGAAACTAATGAACACTTTGGTAAGACGAGGTTGTTGACAAATCAAGAAGTTGATTTATTTTGCAGAATACACATGATTGAACAAAAGTAGCAATTCCAGACTTATTTTAAGCTTCTACATACAACATTCCTGTAACAATCCAAAATAACAAACACGCTATGCAATCCTGAATTGTGGACAGAGTAGTCACTTTTTGTTTTATTTCCTTTCGGCTCAGCTTCTAACAAACTAGTTATCTGTTAATTCCCAGCTCAGGCCATACTTTACCTTCTTGTAGCCTTTGTTATACCTGACTAATCCTGAACATGGGTTTTTTCCCCCCCTTTTTAAATTAATTTTGACCCCAGGAAGCAGAATCTCACCAGACTAGTCTGGCAGCTACTCCTGCTGAGCTCAAATGAATTAAGACATCTCAACCAGATTAGGCACGAACGATCGCTGAAATTAATTACAGGATTACATAGAATGTACAGCACAGAAACAGGCCATTCAACCCAACTGGTCTGTGCCAGCGTTTATGCTCCGCATGAGCCTCCTCCCACCCTACTTTATCTAACCCTATCAACATATGCTTCTATTCCTTTCTCTTTCACATGTTTACCTATCTTCTCCTTAAATGCATCAATGCTATTCATCTCAACTATTCCTTGCGGTAGCGTTCCACATTCTAACCACTCTGAGTAAAGAAGTTTCTCCTGAATTCCCCATTGGATTTATTATTGACTAACTTGTATTTATGGCCCCTAGTTTTGGTCTTGCCCACAAGTGGAAATATCTTCTCAACATTTCCCCCATCAAACCCGTTCATATCAGGTCACCCTGTTCAATGTTCAATGTTCACCGATAGGTATAACCTCTTAGTTCTGGTATCATCCTTGTGAATCATTTTTGCACCTTCTCTAAAGCCTCTATATCCTTTTTATAATATGGAGACCAGAAGTGTGCACTGTACACCAAGTGTGGTCTAACCAAGGTTCTATACAAGTTTAACATAACTTCTCTGCTTTTCAATTCTATTTCTCGAGAAATGAACCCCAGTGTTTTTTTTAAGTTGGCCTTATTAACCTGTGCCACTACTTTTAGTGATTAGTGTATCTGTACCCCTAGAATCCTTTGCTCCTCTACCCCATTCAGGCTCTTGTTATCCAAGGAGTATGTGGCCTTTTTATTCTTCCTGCCAAAATGCACCACCTCACTCTTTGAAATTAATTTGCCAATTACACGCCCATTCTGCAAGTTTATTAATGTCCTCTTGTATTCTGTCACAGTCTTCCTTTGTTTTAACTGTACCCCCAATTTGGGGTCGTCCGCAAAATTTGAAATTGTACTTTCGATCCCCAAGTCCAAATAGTTTATGTAAATGGTGAAAACTGAGTAGCGTACCAGAAAACTTCAGAGGGCATTAAGAGTCAACCACATAGTGTTGACTCGAGTCATGTATAGGCCAGACCATGTATAGAAGTGGCAGGTTCCCTTCCATGAAGGGTACCAGTGAAGCAAAGAACAAAGAAACAGCCAACAGTTGCTACGTTTGTTTACATTTGTCTTATATTTGTTTGCCCTGCGTCACTCCAAGAGTCCAGCTATCCATCCAGTTTACCAAAGGCCATTCACACACAAGAAACTCTGCTGCAAAATCACTCCCAAATCGCTCACTCTACTGATCGACACATTTTGACAAACACATCGGCACGTTTTGACAAACACAGAACAATCGGGTTTGTAAATCTGCACCTACCTCTGTGTCACTCCAAGGCTTCAACAATGCTGAATATTTGAAACAAATGTGAAACTGAAATTATTTTGAGGGTCAAAGAATATAAATGCTAAATTAATTTGTAAAGTATATTTTCATCCAAACTTGGATTTTTTTTTAGATTTAATCAATTTAAATGTTTCTCATTCATGGAGGGGAAAACATGGTCTTTGCACAATTGCCAAGTTTATACTGTAACAGCATTTTTGTATTTCAACTCCAGATTACATGATACACTGATAGGAGAAATAAGGAATTCTATGAAGGACATACAGGACATCATACAAAGTAACTCTACATTTAGCTTTTTGGCCTAAATTAGGCCATGATTCATTGGTTGCAAAGACATAAATCTTAGTGGAATTAGTCACTGAAGTAAAGATCAATTACTCCATATACCTCTTAGAAGTTTTTTTTTAATTTTAAAAGTTTTTTCTCAATCATAAGGTCATTCTACAAACAAATAATAGATTATGATGGAGATTTGCTGGGGCTTTCACTTCTAATCTTTGATAAAATAAAGAGGTTCGATAATTTCACCTCATTAAGAAAAATGTTTATAATCTGGAAAGAAGTTGCAAAACACCAATTAGGTATACAAAGACGTTTCTGTGCTTCATTCATTCAACTTGGCTTACTCCCACCATGCTCTCCCAGTTCTGATCTCATATCACCAAAACACACATTTACTTCAACAGGCTTCAAATTCTATCCTTTCAACAGCTGCGAAGGAGGCCTAAGCTTTAAAGCATGCACTGCTGATAGGATTAAAGCATCAAAGTTTAATGCATCTGTAATTCTAAAAAAAATCAAAAGTATATTATTGACTTAGAGCACAGTTTCAAATGGGAATGCATTTGGTTATCATAAGGCTAAATATGTTGAGACAATCTAGAAATTATGTATTGTTAATAACACAATGTGAAAATGCTCAATTATTTTTACATCCAAATTTGAAATAAACACATAGTACAGATAGTTTTGCCAAGAGTACTTTATTACTCACGAAAGACTGTCTTTTAAACTAACATAAGTGAAAGGCAGTTTCAAAGACTAAAACTAATTTAATGCAATTTTGCAATGGTTAATTGAACTAACTACTGCTTTCCACATAATATAGAGCACAAATAATCTGATACTTGTAACATCAGTTATATTTGGGTAAATGATAGCCGATACAAATGTAATGGATACAACATTTTGATTGAATATACGTGGTAGCTGAACAATAGGGAAGTTGCAGCACAACAAACTCAATGGATGGTCATTTCCACTTGTCCATCTTGTATTTAAGAGGTCATATTACCTCCCACAGTTCCAGGTAGAAGTAATGGCCAATTTACTGTTGGATGGAAGGCTCCACTTTACATCATCACCTTTTTACCTAGCCTGCTCATTTTAGTTTTTAAGGCTGTTGATTAAGGGAGAAACAAAGATGAATATTGTTACTTATTTTCCTGGGACATTTTCAAATATCACTAAATTTTTAAAACCAAATGCCATAGGAAGAAAGGCACCTACCACAACATTACGTTGATGTCTTAAGCACATAATTAGTCATGAAAAGCTTGTAAGAAACATTGAGAGCTGGCATGCGTTTAGAGCACAGAAACGTTTTATGTAAAGGTATTAGAGTATTAGATCAGAGAAGGCCAGAATTCCTTGTTGTAGCAGTGGAGAACATTAAAAGATTTAAAGTTCTTATTAATATAAAAATATTTTCAGTAAATAAGCTCTTCAATTCACATACTGCACATTGGTTTTGAGGTGTTACTAGCTATAACCATCTACTCTGCACAGTTACAATAAAGATATCATTGATATCTTCATTGAAATGGTACTGAAAGGTAGAGGTAGCCAAATGGCTTGTCCAGCAGCATGGGTTTCCATCACTGAAGTGTAGTAATTGGCGTTGTCGATCAAATGGAATAAAATACTTATCAAGTGTAGCATACTTCACAAACTGAGAAGGAAGAAACAGAACCTTCAATCTAAACGTCACTGAGATGAACTGTTAATTGCAAGTAAACAGCCAGTAACCACAGTACTACGCAAAGTATAGAATAAGTGTCTCTACCCTATCAAACTATCTAGCCAAACCATTGACTGGTTCCTTATTTACCCCAGATTGTTTGATGCTATTTTGAATATGCACTCACAATTTCTAAATGTTTTCAATGCAACAGGTTTATTTAAAAAAAATATAAAACTTGTCAGTGCATCATCTTAGATTTTTTTTGGCTTTAGTGGTGAGTGGGTGGGAGGTGGGGATTTGGAGAAAGTGATTGAAGCAAATTTCTACATTCTGCTTTTGTTCATCCAGTAAGCCAAATAATAGAGGTGAAGATAGTACAGGAAAGACAGATGAAATGTCTATTCCTTTCGATTCGGGAGGATCCCTTAGCTTTATCATATATTTATAATAATATTTCTTTAAAGTTGTAATGAAGTAGTCGGAAAAAATTAAAGAATAATTTTTAATTCATTGCAAAATCCTAATGTTGCATATTTTTAATCTGGCTGCAAAAAGGAAAGTGCAATCTTCAATAGGGAGTACAGCATTTATTGTTTGTGGCAATTCAAATAAATCTAATTTATGAAAATGTTCATGCTATCACTTATCCACAAATTACTGTGAAAAGAGATATGGTTTATTTCTCTCAATTTGACAACATAGTCAACTCAAGTTAGTAGTACCCTCCCATTATGGGTTGCATCCACAACAACTTATGATGCTGAACTCATAGTTTCCCAGCAAGTTCATTTTAAAATTAGGAACTGACCATATTTTGCAGGCAAATGGAGCTCCAATCCTACACCTAAATCACAGTAAATGAAAGAAAAAGTAGCATATTTGCATAGTGTTCATTTCGTCAAGTGTCTCTACTTAATGTTACTTTCACAGATTATTATCTATGCAAACTCTACCAGGTGATGCTTGTATTAATGGTGAATTAAACTATCAGGCGTTGCAGGTTAAAATTGTCCATATAAAGCTGTACTTAAGTTTTGAAAGGGATTGAACAGCAGAGTATAAGGAATGTTGCAGAGCTTTTGCAAAAGGCATGTCACAACCTGCAACAAACATGTATTAAGATCCAATTTTTTTCATAATAGAATATTTATTGGAAAGCTAATACTCATACTTAAAAGACTGAATTATTAAACAGTGGACTGGATTAAAGGTGCAGTCAGTTACTGCAACCTGTTTTTGTAGATTTGGATTCAATGCAGTAAATTGAGTTGGTAAATTACAAATTTACACATAATTAATACACATTCACACACACATATACATACAGACCTTCCTATATTTGTCATCCTAGTAGCCTTTGTGGATCAAATGGAATTAGACTTTTTCTCAATACTACAGTTAATTAATGCTTAAGGGCTTAGTATTTGCCGTTGTAATTACGGATGTACGGTTGAGTTTTTTAAAATTAACCCCAATCTGAGCCTTGTACAATTTATAGCTGAACTCCTCCTTGACTAACCTGTACACGTTTTATGGCCATGGGAGAGGAGATTCGGTGTGGAGGTAGGGTAAACTTACCTCCTTTACACAAGTATCATTTTTGCATTTGGCATCCGCACCACTGCAACAATGTAAGATGCCATGCACATTGTAGTGTCAGAACACAATGGATCATGGGACACGTAATTTCAGAGCAGACCAGAATAAAACCACGTTTGACCTTGAACAATTACTAACAGGAAAAGCTTGTCCCTTTGAACTAGACATCCATAACATAATGTTATTACTGATGTGCTATTAATAAACAAGGTTAGCAGTACAGTGAGTGACACTAAAATGAATGCTCAATGTGTAACCTATGCCCTGCATATTGATTCACTCACTGATATAGTGTTGGCACAGGATACTTTGTGCTGTACTTTATGGAAATGGTAGCAATGTTATTACAGTGGCAATAGAATCCAATGTAATTTTTTTTTAAAGATCTTGGTCAGATAGTCTATAGGAGATAAGTGGTACATCTAAATATGTAAAGTTAATCTATCAATTGTCATGAATGTGTGATTTTTATTGCGGAGTATATACTTCACGGTATTTGTAACTGGGCTTCAGATTTTGACCAGTGTAGTTTGGTCCTAGAGATCAACATTTTTAGCTCACATTTTAATCTTGGCTCATAAAACCAATACAAACCGAGCAATTAATAAAATGTTTCAAATCGACCAGCTTCATTACAGAATACTTTGCTGGTCATCTCCAATCCTACTTAAATTGTATATTGTCACTTACAAAAAGGCCCAAAAACCTGTGAGTCCTGCTCTGACTAATGTCCACTAGGCCCCGGACCTTGTTGGGTTTCCCGGGGGGGGGGTCAGAGATATTTACATAAAGTGGGCAGGTGCTTGTGCCAGCAGTGGCACAGCACGGGCACCCGCTGTGTCAAGAGGAAGGAGATTTTGCAAAGCAAGGCTACCACTGGGGTGATCGGAAAAGGATGCCGCTGCTGCTAAAAAGAAACAAACCTGGCCCACTTCCCAAAAGGACGGTATCCTTAAGACAGCTGGTCACTTTGCAGGCAACTGTTGCAAGGAAACCAGCCTTTCAAACTATTGTGGGCCCCGTTTCCACCTGGATGCAGTCCTGACGAGTAATGTATCCCTACTTCATCTAGGTTTACATTAACTTGGGGACAATAGAGATGGTACTGGCAGGAATTCTAGCAGGTGATGTCACCTAGCCAGTCCCACCTCTTTCTCTGATGTTCAACCTGAAGGGGTTGAACACGAGTTGCATCCATTCCCACTGCCTGAGGAAATCCTGGTGCAGTTGGAAAGGGAAGTGGCGGACACCCAACATAACAGGGTCCTTCCCAAAATTTTCCTCTGCTTGCCATGACAGTGACCTGGATTTGCAAAATCGATTGCAGATGTGAGGTCTCAATATTCAATTCATTATTACTAACACTTGGCTTTCCCTACAGCTGAAGGAAACCTATTTGTAACGAACACCACAATTATTATACAGTAAAAATGGTCTTGGTACGCAATGTAAAACTGGACCTAAAAATTCACTGGGCCGTTCTATTTAAGTTGTAATTTTAGCCCGGCTGAAACCAGGCAGGCAGTTAAAATTGCCCGGAGGTTATACCAGCAGAGGTCCTGCTCTCTTCCCTCATTCGTCCAACTTGAACCTGCTCTAATGAGCAGATGGGAAGGACACCTGCCAGAAACCAGCAGGCTCCTTCTCTAAACATGCAGTTCGGCTCCAATGACATCATCACTGACTGCTATTTTAACCACGGGCCTGCGTGGGGAAGCGATTGTGGCTTTCCTTCCAGGTCAATCTAATGGGGAAGGGTGCAGAGGCCAGCAAAGGTTCAAAGAAGTAATTATTTTCAATATAAAACTTTCCTTATGGAAATGCTCCTCTGAGCTCCACAAGGAAAGTTTAGTCCTCCCCTGTCCCAGGCTCCAAGTGCCCCCCCCCCCGAACAATTGTGAGGCCCTCCCAGAACCCTCCCCTGCGACTCAGAGTGCCAGGGACCATTCCACCCGACATTACGCTCCCGCCCACCAGCCAGCTGCCGTTTTGGATGAGCAACTGACCGGGAGCTTGTCAATAAGTTCAGGGCATTTAAATCACACCAGGTCTCATGCTGCTGAATTCAGGATGGCTTTCCACCCGCCTCGGTTCCCACCTCGAGATAAAATCGGGGCTTTATTTGCTTGCGTTTTGTGTTGTGCTTTACACTGGGTTATATTGTACAACGGATTAAAATAATAATACTGAATCTTAAGATCATATCTAAATTGAAAATAGAAATAAAAAGGTATTGATGAAAAATCAGCAGGTACTTTCTTTGGTGACTGTTAAAATAAACAATTCCTTGAACTTTCATACAGGATATTCACAAAGAAATGGAAAAATGTTAAACCATACCAGTAATTGCAGCTCTTTTGAAAACATTCTCAATGATTGAAATATTATAAGGAAAGCATACAGCAAACACGATAAAGTAGTGGTAGCAAAGAAAAAAATATTGTCAGTCTATTTAAATATAGCAATCCAGATGTTGTAGCAAGAAATATTTTCCAAGCAGTTAATTATCTTATGAATAATAATACTGTACATTAGTTAGTCGTTATTTAAGTTGTATTAGATTCATGCAGATATGGCAGCACTACAAGATAGTTCATGCTCATAGAAACCCAATCTCCATGAAAATACGTTTAACATTTTTCCAAATAACTATCAATAAGTGAGAGCAAGATTAAAGAAGGAATTAGATGAAGCAATGTTTATTCTTAGAAAAGCAAAGGATGCTAGCATAAGATATCTATACAAACCAAAGTAAAGTGATTAGTGTACAGACACAGGGAAGCTCATTTTACAAAGAGGTTAGGTTCGTCAAATGATGCTCACAATATAGGTCTAACATGAGTATAGCAGGATCTAGAAGTACAAAAATATAAAGCTAAAAAAAAAAATTACATGTATTTTACATTACATTCTTAGTTTATCTGAAACAGTACTTAATACAAAAAACTTCTAAAAGGTGAAGAATTCCAAAGTAAAACACGGAATGAAGATAATAAATACTCAATTTATTATAGCATTAACATTTGAAACCGTCATAGGAACAGGAGTAGGCCATTCAGCCTCTTAACCCTGTTCCACAAAATAATTAGATCATGGCTGGTTCCGTAACCCTCAATACCCTTGCCTAACAGAAATCTATCAATTTCAGTTTTGACATTTTCAATAGACCAAGCCTCAACGGTTTTTTGCGGGGCAGATAGTTCCAGATTTCCACTACCCTTTGTGTGAAGAAGTACTTTCTGACATCACCCCTGAACGGCCTAGCTCTAATTTTAAGGTTATGCCCCCTTGTTGGGTACACTCCCACCAGAGGAAATAGTCTCTCTCTATTTACCTTATCAACTCCTTTAATCATATTAAACACCTCACTTAGATCATCCCTTAATCTTCTATACTCAAGGGAATACAGGCATAGTCTATACAACCTATCCTCATAATTTAACTCTTTTAGCCCAGGTATGATGTTGGTGAATCTGCGCACCCCCTCCAAGGTCAATATATCCTTGCTGAGGTGCGGTGCCTCCAGACCTGAACGCGATACTCTAAATGGTGTCTAACCAGAGCTGTCAATTAAAAAAGTAGCTAACGTTATCAAATTGAAAACTGCAGTAGAGTAGCATGCTTTTGAGGTGCATGAGCACTCATTTCACTCCTTTCTGGTTTCAGGTCTGAGCAGTAACAAGCTCTCAGTACTGTTAGTGCAATGAGCTGGGGCACAGGCTAAAGGCCAGAAGAGGAAAAGGTGAACAGTTTTGATTTAACTAATTCACAAACAGATTGATGATTGAGATATATATATATCTCAAGGATGATTGGAAGTGGATCGTGTTGGCAGGTTTAAGAGGGAACTTGTTAGATATTTGGTAGAGAAAATGACTGGGAGGGATTGGAAAATGTGGTAGTGCAAGGCATTTTTCAAATGTTGGGACAAGCAATGTACTCGTCTGATCCTGTACATTCACATGTTCTCAGTACAAGACATGGAATGGGTCCATACCCTACAGTTCTTGGCCCAGATTTCACTGGAGCAGGGCATCTTGCAGCATGCCCAGTTAGTTAAGACTTGGTTGCAAACATTTCGTTTTTTTAATTTTTTGCCCACAAAGTTGCTGGAAGTGCGGGCTGATAACCGTGCGAGGGCAACGAGGCATCTGGGACCTTGGTGAACAATGGGACTAACAATGTATCTCCTTAACCAATGAGATTAAAGGATTGGAAAAATAAACAGAAGGAGGACTAGATTCACCAGACTGATACCTGGGATGGCAGGAATGACGTATGAGGAGAGATTGGGTCGATTGGGCTTATACTCGCTGGAGTTTAGAAGAATGAGAGGGGATCTCATTGAAACTTATAAAATTCTAACAGGACTAGACAGACTAGATGCAGGAAGGATGTTCCCGATGGTCGGGGAGTCCAGAACCAGGGGTCACAGTCTAAGGATAAGGGTCACAAGCTTTCGGAGCGCTGCTCCTTCTTCAGGTGAAGTGGAGAAATGCATAAAGACACAGCTTATATAGTCAGAGAATCATGTCAGATGTTTACAGGTAACCTTTCCAACTGCCATTTATCACACCTCGGCAGAGAGATAATCACAGCAGTCAAAGGTGTGAATGGTGTCCAAACAGGTCAGTCAGGGAAACATTACAGGGAGTCAAGTTGGACCCCTCCGGAGGGTCGCTGCCCTAAGCTTGACATGTATGCTCAAGCTGTCAGGAGATGCATCAACGCCAGATTCATCAGCCGCACTCACAAGACAGTCCAGAATGTCACCCGAGCACAACGCAACGCCATCCACACTCTCAAGACCAACTGCAACATCGTCATCAAACCAGCAGACAAAGGAGGTGCCATCGTCATACAGAACAGAACGGACTATTGCAAAGAAGTATACCGACAACTGGACAACCAGGAACATTACAGACAGTTACCCGCAGATCCGACCAAAGAGCACACCCGCCAACTCAACAGACTGATCAAAACCTTCGATCCAGACCTTCAAAGCATCCTACATGCTCTCATCCCACGTACTCCCCGCGTGGGAGACTTCTACTGCCTCCCAAAGATACACAAAGCCAACACACCTGGACGTCCTATCGCATCAGGCAGCGGAACCCTGTGTGAGAACCTCTCTGGATATGTCGAGGGCATCCTGAAACCCATCGTACAGGGAACCCCCAGCTTCTGTCGCGACACTACAGACTTCTTACAGAAGCTCAGCACCCACGGACCAGTTGAACCAGGAACACTCCTCGCCACGATGGACGTCTCGGCACTCTACACCAGTATCCCCCACGATGACGGCATCGCTGCGACAGCCTCAGTACTCAACACCAACAACAGCCAATCTCCAGACGTCATCCTACAACTCATCCGCTTCATCCTTGACCACAATGTCTTCACCTTCGACAACCAGTTCTTTACCCAAACACACGGAACAGCCATGGGGACCAAATTCGCACCCCAATACGCAAACATCTTCATGCACAAGTTCGAGCAAGACTTCTTCGCTGCACAGGATCTCCAACCAACGCTATACACCAGATACATCGACGACATTTTCTTCCTATGGACCCACGGCGAAGAATCACTGAAAAGACTACACGATAACATCAACAAGTTCCATCCCACCATCAAACTCACCATGGACTACTCCTCAGAATCAGTCTCATTCCTGGACACACGAATCTCCATCAAAGACGGACACCTCAGCACTTCACTCTACCGCAAGCCCACGGACAACCTCACGATGCTTCACTTCTCCAGCTTCCACCCTAACCACGTTAAAGAAGCCATCCCCTATGGACAAGCCCTGCGAATACACAGGATCTGCTCAGACGAGGAGGAACGCGATGGACACCTACAGACACTGAAAGACGCCCTTGTAAGAACGGGATATGACGCTCGACTCGTCGATCGACAGTTCCGACGGGCCACAGCGAAAAATCGCATAGACCTCCTCAGAAGACAAACACGGGACACAACCAACAGAGTACCCTTCGTCGTCCAGTACTTCCCCGGAGCGGAGAAACTACGCCATGTTCTTCGCAGCCTTCAACATGTCATCGATGACGACGAACACCTCGCTAAGGTCATCCCCACGCCTCCACTACTCGCTTTCAAACAGCCGCCTAACCTCAAACAGACCATCGTTCGCAGCAAATTACCCAGCTTTCAGGAGAACAGCGACCACGGCACCACACAACCCTGCCACAGCAACCTCTGCAAGACATGCCAGATCATCAACACAAATACCATCATCACACGTGAGGACACCACCCACCAGGTACATGGTACATACTCATGTGACTCGGCCAACGTTATCTACCTCATACGTTGCAGGAAAGGATGCCCCGGAGCATGGTACGTCGGCGAGACCATGCAGACACTGCGACAACGGATGAACGGACACCGCGCAACAATCACCAGGCAGGAGTGTTCCCTCCCAGTCGGGGAACACTTCAGCAGTCAAGGACATTCAGCCTCCGATCTTCGGGTAAGCATTCTCCAAGGTGGCCTTCGAGACACACGACAACGCAAAATCGTCGAGCAGAAACTGATAGCCAAGTTCCGCACTCATGAGGACGGCCTCAACCGAGATCTTGGGTTCATGTCACGCTACATGTAACCCCACCTGATGCAGGGTCATCCAGACTCGAGTCGACATTGGCTTGTTCTCTCTACACAGATGCGGCCGGACCTGCTGTGATTTCCAGACAAAAAAAATGTTTTTTGTCTGTTTTTTTGTTTTTCATACAGACCCCAGCATCTGCAATATTTGACCCCTTGTGACCCCACCTCATTGTTCTTTGATGTAATGTTTCCCTGACTGACCTGTTTGGACACCATTCACACCTTTGACTGCTGTGATTATCTCTCTGCCAAGGTGTGATAAATGGCAGTTGGAAAGGTTACCTGTAAACATCTGACATGATTCTCTGACTATATAAGCTGTGTCTTTATGCATTTCTCCACTTCACCTGAAGAAGGAGCAGCGCTCCGAAAGCTTGTGATTTCAAATAAAGCTGTTGGACTATAACCTGGTGTTGTGTGACTTCTTACATTTGTCCACCCCAGTCCAACTCCGGCATCTCCACACTAAGGATAAGGGGTAAGCCATTTAGGACAGAGATGAGGAGGAATTTCTTCACCCAGAGAGTGGTGAACCTGTGGAATTCTCTACCATAGAAGGCAGTTGAGGCCAATTCATTAAATATATTCAAGAAGGAGTTAGATATATTTCTTAAGGCTAAAGGGATCAAGGGATATGGGGAGAAGGTAGGGACACGGTACTGAATTTGGATGATCAGCCATGATCTCATTGAATGGCGGAGCAGGCTCGAGGGGCCGAATGGCCTACTCCTGCTCCTATCTTCTATGTTTCTATAAGAAGGGGGGTGAATTAGAGTGGGTGAATGCAATGTCAAATTAGATACAGAATGATAAATAAAGAAAGATTGGATTAAGACAGAGAGGAGAGAGACAGAAAGGAAAAGAAAGAAAAAAATGAAAACATTTAAAATTTGACATTTTTAAAATCTCCTAAAACAATTCACGACCTGACGGAATGCGACACCAAACTTATAATAGGAAAAGCGGGAGGAGGCTCGAGTGGAGCATAAATACCGGCATGGACTGGTTGGGTTGAATGGCCAGTTTCGGTGTTGTATATCCTACGTAATCCTATGTACTTTCTGGGCCAGAGAGGTTCATTAACAATTATCATGTTGTTAAAAGGGTACTTATGCTATTAATTACTAGACTTAACTTTCTCTGGCGAGTTTACTGGACAATTAATGTGCAAATGCAGCAACTTCATGAAAATCACAGGGATGCCGTTTTCATGAAGCTAACGGTGGAGTGGCGTAAATCAGCCCACAACTTGTGGTGATTTGCAATTCACAGGGTATCTCAGAATAAGCGGTCAGCCATTCAGGACTGAGATGAGGAGAAATTTCTTCACTCAGAGGGTGGTGAATCTTTGGAATTCTCTACCCCAGAGGGCTGTGGAGGCTCAGTCGTTGAGTATATTCAAGACAGAGATCGATAGATTTTTGAATATTAAGGGAATTGAGGGATATGGGGATAGTGCAGGAAAGTGGAGATGAGGTAGAAGATCAGCCATGATCTTACTGAATGGCGGAGCAGGCTCGAAGGGCCAAATGGCCGCTGCTGCTCCTATTTCTTATGTTCTTAAGTTCTCTTCCTCGTTATAAGTTGCTGGCTGATGTGCGCATTAATAACAATGTGCGTCGTTCACATGCCATTATTTTTCAGCAAAATCTGGCCCAATATGTTCACTGAGCTACTAAGGGAGTAAGTCCCAGCCAGAAGGAGAGCAGTCAGATTCATGCAACTTTCTTGTGCCCCCTGCTGTCTGATCCCTGGAACAACATAGGCACCAAGAAAGAAAGAGCTTGCATTTATAAAGCGCCTTTCACAACCTCAGGATGTCCCAAAGCATTTTACAGCAAGTGTAGTCACTGTTGTAATGTAGGAAACATGGCAGCCAATTTGCACACAGCAAGCTCCCACAAGCAGCAATGTGATAATGACCAGATTAACTGTTTTAGTGATGTTAGTTGAGGGATAAATATTGGTCAGGTCAGGGAGAGCTCCCCTGTTCTTTTTGGAATATTAAGGGAATCAAGGGATATGGGGACAGTGCAGGAAAGTGGAGATGAGGTAAAAGATCAGCCATGATCTTACTGAATGGCAGAGCAGGCTCGAAGGACCATGGAATCTTTTATGTCCACTTGAGAAGGCAGGCGGGACCTCGGTTTAACGTCTCATCTTAAGAACGGCACCTCCGACAGTGCATGACTCCCTCAGTATTGCATTGGAGTGTCAGACGAGATTTTGTGCCCACGTCTCTGGAGCGGGACTTGAACCCACAACCTTCTGCTTCAAAGGCGAGAGTGCTACCAACTGAGGCACAGCTGGCACGAGAGACTTTCCCTTGTGGGATGAGCAGAATGAGGCAATAGGAGCGAGAAAGACAAAGTGGTAGAAATTGGACCTTGTTGCACTTGTCTTTCAGGGGCAGAATGAGCACAATAACAGCCAACATCAGGGACCAACCTCATGCACCCAAAAGATGCCTGAAAGACATTTTACCAGTTATTGGGTCAGGCCATTTTTCAGACTTCCAGGTTTGCCACCTAAAACAGGCGTTAGGCCCTTTGCATGTACTAATCAAGGGCCTAACACCTGTCTTAGGACCTCTTGGGGGAATTGGGCTGCCCTGAGCGGTGACTAAAAAGAGGTTATTTTTCATTTAGGTTTGATGTGGAGCCAGGAAGAGCAGGTGTGCTCCTCCTGGCTCCACAACACTCCCAAGCGCCACTGCTGGCCCGTGAACAGCCCCCCGCCCACGCCGCCTCCTGTTCTCCCCATCCCCAACGGACTTGCCTTCGGGCCACTGTTGGCGAGGCAAGTGGCCCGACTCTGATCTTTAGAACGATAGCAAAATACTGCGGATGCTGGAAATCCGAAATAACAACAGAAAATGCTGGAAAAACTCAGCAGGGTTTCGACCCGAAACGTTGACTCTATTTCTCTCTCCACGGATGTTGCCTGGCCTGCTGAGTTTTTCCAGCATTTTCTGTTGTTATTTCTGATCTTTATAAAATGGGAGAGCTGCCTGTGGAGGTGCTACAGGCGCTGGCAGCTCACCCAAATAACGTTAATGAGACCTAATTTCGGGTAAGTCTCAGGCCTCCTGGTTCAGGCACGCGCTCTGTGCCCATTTCAGGCCCAAAAACAGACCGAAGGAAATTTCCACTGCAAAGTATCCTAAATCTACATATCTCTAGGGTTATTTCAGGTTGGTTGTTCAAAACTGTACTTCTTAACTTTTGGCAACAGATCAAAATATTTAAAAAAATATTCTAATTAGAAATTTAAATAGACCATTTAATTCTATTAACTAACACCCAGTTGCCATTTCAGACTTAAAGATTATGTTAATGTGTGAGCACAAAATAAAATATTAACCAAACAGCTATGCATAGAGGTTACTTGACACACATTCTGCACAAGTCAGATATATTACCATTAGTAACAGCAAGAAAAGCCAGGGCTAAGCTTCAGCCTCAAGAATAACTGCTTAAATAGTCACATAATAGAACAGCAAATACATTTTTGTTTGTCTTCTGTACCTGACACAGAGGGGTCATCATAGTTTCCAACTCCATCCATGTGTCCATCAGAGTAATTTTTGTGGGGAGAATGATTTATAGTTGTGCCTTGACCTGAAATTAAAACAGATTTCTTTGGGAGAGAGCTATCTCCTGCAGTTAGATTTATTGCAGCATATGACGTTTTATGTATCTCATCCCTAGTTGAGAGAGGGGCTGGATGAAATACTGGGATAGTGTGGCTATTTGCTTGATGTGGTGACACATCATCATCGTCATCGCTGATCATAACCAGTTCTGCTCGGATAGCTCCTTCGTACCCCAAAACTTTTTTGGTTTCATTTTCATCATCTACATTGTGGTATCCCATGAAGACCATAGTAACTGGCTCCTCAATGTTCGTGGTAGAAGGCAAGGAATGGACAACGTTAAACTTAACGTCTGTTTCTTCAGAAGCAGAAGAAGATCTGCCATCATGATCAAGCTCCGAATTGATAAACACAGCCTCGCGGTGGTTGTCCCTTTGCTGATGACACGGAACCGGTACTGAATTCAGCTCATTTTCAATTAATGGCGACTCGTTAATTCGTTGACTCTGACTTTGTGTGGAGCTCGGAAATCTGAAGTCGGCTGCTAGGCATGGTGAGAAGGGAGCAGGTGTAAATGTTGGCTGTGGAAAAGTGGGTAAATCCCTTTCCTGGTTTATGACAATGTCGTTGCTTCCATAGGTTTGTGCCATTACAGGGTTATGTCTCACAATTCCTTCACTTTTAGTCATATTTTCTTGAATCATTGGTTCAGAACCTGTCTGCTCAGTGAGTAACATTTTAGGAGAGTGGGAATTATTATAGGAGCTTGAGTAAACAGGTGCATGACATGCTGTAGAAACATTGGTTTGCTTTTCACCAGCCTGCTGCAACAGTGCCTCCACCTCCTCATGAGTCATGTCATCTATGCCATTCTGCACCATTCCTCCATCACTGCACAAAGCATACACTGATTTGACCCCATCTTCATAGACTTTAACACCTTTGTTTCTGAATTCATCGACCGTCACTGGTACAGTTGATAGAATGGTGCTTTCTCCAGTCTTCATATCCTTTTGAACATTGATTTCCACAGCAAACAAAGCTGTTAAGGCAACATTTACATAGATTAGTAAAAACCGTTTACTTAATTACCACTGGATAAAACCTTTGGGATTATGAAAGAGCTATTAACATGATTTACCAATAATCCAAAATGATTACACATTGTTTTGCAAAGAAATATGTGTATTCTCTTTACTGTCAGGCTTGGTTACCGACTCCTCCCATTTCCCAACTGAGGGAAAAAATGATCACATCTTCTGCAACTACACCAACAGGGATTGGGCACCTTCACTGGAACGGCTGATCATTGAAATAATAGTAGTGACGGTTTAGCCACAGAAATACTGGCTTGCTCGACACCCACAAAACAGGAGTTTTGTACTGGAATGCCTCAGTGCAAACTTTGGCCCGAATTTTCTCAAAACCAACAGAACACCTTGGGTGGCAGTCCAGTGGGTAGCAACTGGCGGGGGCAGCAAGTGAAGCAGAACTTGTTAATCCTGGATCTCCATCCCAAAGACATGGCAATTCACGTTGCGTGTTGGGGCCGGAGCGGGCAGAACATCTGTCTGGGCCCCAGAGGCCTGGCAATCAACCAGGAGGCAAGGCCTGTGGGATAACACCATCCACTGGATTTCCTACTGCTCCCATTTACTGAGCATTTTTCATTAGATTTTCTGAGGCAATCACTATCACTCAATCACATAAATAAGTGTAAAGTGGTATAGCGACTCAGAAATGACCATATTCAGCATTATAAGTTAGTCTTGCAATTGTGTTAGTTATAAAATTCAGTCGAAGGTACAGAAGGAAGCTAAGTCTACAGAACAGAAGTCAGAGCTTTTGGCATAAGGTGTGATGGCCAGGAAGTCTTCAATTTTTGGGACCATCAAACAACACCCAAATGCCAAGGTAAAAAGGGGGGCACAAGAAGGGGAACTCATCAGTTGAACCCAATATTATCAAGAGGTTGTTGTCAGGATAGTGAACAAGACTTATAAAAGGTTTTCAATGATTCTAGCATGGAGCCTTCATCAAGTCTGTAAGAATTTCCAGGAGCCTAGAAATTACTGGGTGCAATGTCAGTATGACATTACCTGGCTATTTAAACAAACTATTTAACTACTTATTTTAATATCCCATATTTCCACAATGAAATAGCAGGTAAAAAGAACCAGAGAATTTTTTTTTTTTTTTTTTTTTTTTAAATGGAGAGAGTTCTGACGATTTGAAATGTACTACCTGAAAGGGTGGTGGAAAGCAGATTCAAGAGTAACTTTCAAAAGGGAATTGGATATATATTTGAAAAGAAAACATTTGCAGGGCTATGGGGAAAGAGCAGGGGAGTGGGACTAATTGGATAGCTCTTTCAAAGAGCCCGCACAGACACGATGGGCCGAATGACCTCTTTCTGTGCTGTACGATTGTATGATTCTATGATTTGTTAACGGAACTTAAAATATGAAAAGATAGCTACTCCTACAGATGTGGTTTAATTATTTGTGTTATTGACAAAGAGACAATGCCTTTAGGAAGAAGCTGAACAAATACCTAATCATGTAACCTGTACCTGTTTTAGGCTGCCCCAGATCTTGTGTTTCTGCGTCTGGACTTGCTGTTCTCTGCTGGTGCTGAGGTCTATATGATTTCAGAAGGTCAGGAAATTCTGAATATACAACGTTCACCTGGTCTATGAACAGTAACAGAAAAAATTAATAACATAATTCAATAATTAATAGGCTATTGTTGCAAAGGATTATGAAGGAAAATTAATGTTCTTTTTCTTACCTTCATCATTCTCGGCCTGTGCTGCCTGTGAGGAGACAGTTAAGATTCATTTTTATGGTTTCTGAAAACTGAATGTGCTAACAGCAAAATAGTAATCCTATACTAAATATAGCATATACTACACTGTGTATATAAAAGATGTTTTGACTGGATCGTTAAAGCAAAATCTGCAACTGTCTCAACTAATAGATGGTAATAGATTTTTGAAATCCAAAAACGTTTGAGTAAGTTGTCTTCTGCATAATACAAAAATAAAATATCTCCCTGATATATTTAAATTATTACTCTGACACCCTAATACTTGTTGAATAAGCCAAGAAACACTCTTGGTTCCCAAGATATGAAAAAAACCGTAACATTTCAGTTTTGTAGGTAGTGTGATTATATTTGAGACTATACAGATTGTGAGAATGCATCAGTGGAGCCTATTCAACTTAAGGGTATGTTGATTACTACACGTTTCATTTATAGTTTAATAAAAAGTCAAAGTTTTCCAACTGATGGGGCATCTGTAAAAAGTGAAACACTTGCATTTATATAGCAGATTATCGTGTCTCTCAGAAACATCTGAAAACACTTCACACAAAATGAATAACTTAAGAGGTGCAGTCACTGGTGTTGTGTAGGCAAAAGCGGAGACCATTTTGCAAACAGCAAGGTTCAACCAACAGTAATAAGATGAAAGACAGGTTAATTGACACTTGGTGCTGTTGTTTTAGGTAATGTTAGCCAGGACACCACGAGAACTCCCTGTTCTTCATCAAATATTGCCACAAGATTATCAATGCGAGCTGTAGAACAGACAGAGTCAGGTCTCAATTTAACACCGCACCTGAACGACAGCACCAGTGCCAGAGCAAGACCCCTGCAGTGCTGCACTGAAGTGCCAGTCTAGATAATGTGCTCAAATATGGAATGGAGTTTAGTCCCACAACCTGCTGACTTGGAGGCAACAGTCGTAACAAGCTGAGCCAAACTGACACTTTGCAATACATCAAAGAGAAATTCCACCTGTTCTAGTGGGTGTCTAATAGGATGAAATGCTATTATAATTTTAAATAATCCATGCATGCAATCCACGCTAAAGCATCAGATTTACGAGTCCTGACTTGCCTTTGATAACATTCAACTGTTAATTAAATAGGCTGGATTAACACTTCTCTGCTCATTAACTGGCCAATGTAAATAACAAAGCTATAAATTCTTCAGTAAGTTCAAAACATTGTTACTGTAAATAAAAAAGTTGCTTGAAATAAGGGTTTAAAACTCATACCCTCTGGAAAAATGTTCAAGTGCTTGTTGTAGTATTAAAGTAGCGTGATAATCAAGAAAACAAATGCTTTGTGCAGATGCTCCAGGAACAACACATTTGTACTATTCACTGGTCAATAAGTTTGAATATTCTACCTTTATTATATCTGCTGTAGATCTTTCTGCTGCTTTCAGTTTTTTCAGTAACAATTGTTCATTAGATGAAATTTGGGCTTCTTGGTTTTCAAGAGATTTGATTTCTTCTTCAAGCCTGTAAATAATATTTAACTTCAGAAGGTAATAATTCTACTCGGCTTTAAAAAATAAATAAAACTTCAGCAATAAGTTGTATATTTGGCTGAATCACAGTCTGCATCTAAATACACTCGCTCTCACCAAACAGATATCCAGAAAGCACAGTCGGGTTTGTAGTGGGAAGAAATTGGATATGAACTTAGCTCCCATAGTAAAAATCTTTGGTGTAAATAATAGCATATTAACCAGTCTGGATAACACATTGTGTAGTCTACATTCTGGGTAGCCCATTGAGCATACCAAGCATTGTATGTACTGCAAATACCATATAGTGTATTGGGCAGTAAATATATTGATTAGAGTATTGGTCACTGTGTCTACTGGATAAAGTGTATATATAGTCGGTGGTCTATATCTGGTTTACTGTTATATTGGGTAGTGTCAGCTCACATACTGTGTCATGTATTTGGTAGTGTATGTACTGCCGTATTGTCTACACTAGCATAAAAATCTCACTACCCATTCATGAAGAAGCTTCATGCTTGTGTAGGAACATAGGAACAGGAGTAGGCCATTTAGCCCCTCGAGCCTGTTCCGCCATTCAATGAGATCATGGCTGACCTGTGACCCAACTCCATATACCCGCCTTTACCCGATCCCTTAATACCTTTGGTTAACAGAAAGCTATCAATCTCAGATTTAAAATTAACAATTGATAGAGCATCAATTGTTGTTTGTGGAAAAGAGTTCCAAACTTCTACCACCCTTTGTGTGTAGAAGTGTTTCCTAAATTCACTCCTGAAAGGTCTGGCTCTAATTTTCAGACTCTGCCCCCTAGTCCTAGAATCCCCAACCAGTGGAAATAGTTTCTCTCTATCTACCCTATCTGTTCCCCTTAATATCTTAAAGACTTCAATCAGATCACCCCTTAACCTTCTAAATTCTAGGGAATACAACCCTAATTTGTGTAATCTCTCCTCGTAACTTAACCCTTGAAGTCCGGGTATCATTTTGGTAAACCTACGCTGCACTCCCTCCAAGGCCAGCATATCCTTCCTAAGGAGTGGGGCCCAGAACTGCTCACAGTACTCCAGGTGTGGTCTAACCAGGGTTTTGTACAGCTGCAGCATAACTTCTACCCTCTTGTATTCTCGTCCTCTAGATATAAAGGCCAGCATCCCATTAGCCTTTTTGATTATTTTCTGTACCTGTTCATGACATTTAATGATCTATGTACCTGGACCCCCAAGTCTCTTTGGGCATCCACTGTTTTTAGCCTTTCACCATTTAGAAAGAACCCTGTTCTATCCTCTTTAGGTCCAAAGTGGATGACCTCACATTTGGCTACATTGAAATCCATTTGCCACAGTTTTGCCCATTTACTTAATTTGTCGATATCCCTTTGTAATGTTATGCTTCCATCTACACTGCCTACAATTCCACCTATCTTTGTGTCAATGGCAAATCTGGATATATAGCTTTCTATGCCATCATCTAAGTCATTAATAAATACCGTGAATAGTTGAGGCCCCAACACAGATCCCTGCAGGACACCACTAGTCACCTCATGCCAATTTGAGTACCTACCCATTATCCCTACTGCCCGGCTTCTGCCGCTCAGCGAATTTCCTAACCAGGTCACTAACTTGCCCTCAATTCTGTGGGCTTTTACCTTAGTTAACAGTCTCTTATGTGGGATTTTATCAAATGCCTTCTGGAAGTCCATATAAATAACATTCGTAGACATTCCCCTGTCCACTACTTTAGTCACCACTGCAAAAAATTCAATCAGGTTTGTCAGGCATGACCTACCTTTCACATGTAGCATGCTTTGGTAAGATTTATATATTTTTACTTACAAATTCCTCACCGTCTGAATTTTTTCTAAAGACCCCTTTTAGAATATAGAAATTAAAAAGGAAAGAAAAAGGTAATTTGCCCATTATCCAGTTCCTTCCTCAGACCATCATGGACTTTACTCAACTTATTTAGTCCCTTGAGGGAGGCAGTAAAACTCCAGTTTATCAATCTAACATTACAACCAGCATTACATCATCCTGACCAGTTGCTTTGCACACAAAAGACATCTCCATGGGCCCAAAAACACAAGTGTGTTAATATGCTATGGATAATTTGATTGGTGACACCAATGCTCATCTCTATAACCTTCAGTTCTGTTTCAGGTTTGTTTCTTCGGGTTTTCTTCTGTCTCTTTGAACAGTTTTTTTTTTAAACCATGGTTTTCACAAGCTGTTGGCATCAGATTTTAGTTCCAACCTGTGTCCCAGTGTGAATCAACCTTTTGCATAAATAGCTCAGCACAATAACATCTTCTGATAACTGTAGTAACAGAGTAAAAATTGGCTTTCCTGCTATTGGGTTCAACAAAATTGCTGCAGTAAAATATTTTAACTATTGGAAACGAGAACGGTCATCTCATCAGTTTTTGACAGCATCACTCTGGAGGCAGAGCAAAATAAATGCTGTCCTAGTTGTGAAGCTGCCATGTTGTTGTTAGACTATCAGCGAAAGCTAAGTGTGGTTTACATATCTGACCTTACTGATTTTCATTAAATTGCAAACCGAAGGCTGATTAAAACACAACAGTCCATTTGACTGTACTGACCATTTCACAAATTGAGTTCCCCTCCGCTGTTGAAACTCATGTGACTTTGTTATCTCCGGACTCGACTACTCCAATGCTTTTGTTGCTGGCCTCCTATTCTCCACCCTCCCAAAAAATCCAACTTGTCCCAAGCTCTGCTTCACATATCCTGTGCAGCTTGCTCACCAGTTCCATCCTCGCTGATGGAACAGTGGCTCCCCGCCACCCAATGCCTCAAATTGAATATGGACATCTTCATTTTTAAACCCCTCCCTGGCCTCATCCCACTCTTCCTCCAAACCCTCTTGCAGTGCTATATCCCTCTGAATTCTCGGTTCCTTGGGTTTTGGCCTTTGTCACATCCCTGCCCCCTTCACCCCATCATTGAAGACAGAACATCTGTAGTGTATGTAACCGTTCTACCTTTAAGAGAACTATTGTATGTAACCGTCCACCTTTAAGAGAACTATTTTAGGTGTTGCACTACTTTATCTTGGCTGCTGTATACTGTAATACCGGGAGTGACCACACCGGTATATAAGTGCTGTGTAAGGATTTATTGGGCAGATTCGCCCTGACCTTCGAATAGTAAAGTCCTGTTAAAGTTACTCTTGTAGTCTGTGTATTAATTCACCATATAACCCACAGACTTTACAACATCCTGTTCTACTCTCTGGCATTCCCTCCCTAAATCAACTCTGCCTGTCCAACTGTCTCCTTTAAAAATCCTCCTCAAAACTCATCGCTTGGTGTTCATCAAATACAGTACTGTAATTACTTTGAATAGTGACATTGCATGTTTATATTAACACTACTAAGTGTTTGAGGTAGTACACAGCTGGAATCCAGCACAATATTTTCCATTTGCTTTACATTTTTTCCTCAACATACCAGCACTTACTAATGACACAAGAACTTAGAACTGATCAACCAAAAACCAGTATTAAACAACCGGTTATCTTACTTTGGTGCAAAATATATACATATCTGAAATTCTCAGTCATTAATCTTGGATCGAACTTTCTGATGCCATACAGCAAACAGTCACAGAAGTTTGAGAGATGATGCTTATAAATTAAAAGAACTGCTGTACCCAGTCAGTCAAAGGGAATTCTGGATGATTTGTGTACTATGACTGTCATATTGTGACACTACTCTTTGCACTTAATACTTATTTTTCTTTTTGGGTAATACAGGGGCACTCCATTCACAGAGAACCATGTCTGAATTCTCGTTATGCACTCCCAGCAGGCAAAGGTCGTGTGTCAAGGGTGCAGATTCGTAAAAGTACCCGTTACTTGCCATTCAATAGTCCCTAACCTGCACACAGATCTCGGCCACTTTCGAGCCAGGCCATTGAAGGATATAGAACAGACACTTTGAATAAATATTCAGAACTTTTCTCTCATTATGTGAAGGGATACACCTCGCCTCTTCTTGGTGCCTTTCAATGGTAGCATGGCTATGATTAGGAAGACCCTCTGAGGAATTTCAGGGCACTAGCTTGCCTCCCACTGCTCCGTGAACCACACTCTTCTACTTATGCCAAGTTAAATTTAAAAGAGGGAATTTTCCATTAGTATCTCTTTTTATGAATTAAAGTTACAAAGAATTGTGACAAACCTATCATCCCCTTTTTGGCAGTTCACTTGTGATGCAAGGTCATCAACCCGAAACATGAACTCTCTCCCCAACTGTTGCCTGACCTGCTGAGTGTATTCCAGCAATTTTTTTGTTTTTATTATCCCATTTTTGTCTGTTCACTTTTTAAAAATTTGTTTCAAATAAACAAGAGCTGGAAATAGCTCTAAGGCAATTGATTTTTGAAGAATTATTGAGCCCGACAATGTGAGAAGGCTAGATTGTGTGATCAATTAGGAAATGGAAAATCCTGCTTTCGGCAAATATTTTTTCATGTGACCCTCAATCACTGCAGTGAGGTCGTAAGTAGCTAGAGGGAAATGTCAGTCGTAATCTATAAGGGCTCTTGCTCATTCAGATTGTACTTAATCTAACTTAATAAGTAAATGTATTTTAACAGATAGCAGTCAACCTACAGTACACACTGACAAACCGTTCACTTTTAAGAATGAATGGGGAAAATTTCTTTTGGTCGCTATGGGTCAGCGACACTGTAGACGTAGTGGAAAGATTGCTTTTGATTGCTATTTCTAGCAAAATTGTAAGCGTAGTCTTTTAGAATATGTTTATGTTTGTTAGAAAATAGACCTTCCTGCTACGTTTACTAACACATACATAGCCATTGGCAAATGCCTTCCTCCAACCTGTAGACTGACCCCCTGCCCAGACAGACAGTGTATTAAAAAGATGAGGGCAAATAATTAACGTACTTGGATTTTATAAATACACTTAGGGTCAACTCAAATAAGATCAAATTCTTTTGATTAAAAAAAATTAAGTTACATGTACAAATTATCCATTTCATCTGAACTTTGATGTGTTTTTTAATTATTGACAAAAGACTGGCACTCCCATAAAATATTTTAATATTGCCCGGGTAAGTAGTCAGATGAGAAAACTTTTCACTTTGCTTCAATTTTGCATGTTTTATACAACAATGGTTACAAGTACATTCAACAGAAAAGAATGAATCCCTCAGCAGCATGAAGTATGAAGTCAGCTTTAATACAGTATAATTTTATTGAATGAACATTAAATTCAAAATATTTAGTCATGATCAGGATCATGATTGAATTTATTCATGTAATATCTCCTCATAATCTAACCCTTGCAGCCCTGTTAACACTCTGGTGAATCTGCGCTGCACTGTACGGTGTTGTGGTACGATGCTGCATTCAAGCTCCTGGGGATGAACAACTTGTGGTTGACTGCTCTACAGCACTTACAAAGCGCACTAGTGACCTACAGTGGCAGAAAGGATGTTCTGCGCCAACATTTTTACTGTGTCTGGTACTCAGTGGAGGATGGCAGGAGGAGAATTGATGGCAGCAGTAACATAAGTGATCGCATTTCCATTACTGCTCCAATAGCTGCACATCCAAGCTTTGCAACACAGAAGATTTCACAAGGTAGATAAAGAGGAGGGAAGCTATTTGGCCTACCTTAATTTATCCATCCGAAAACACCTTACAGTCTCCCCTATCATATCATCTTCAATGAAGCCAAGGTTTGCACCTCTGCTACCTTAATCAGAAGGCCATTTTTGCATGAAAAGGTTCTTCCTGACATCTGTCCAAGTTTTAACTATACTGCGTGTTTTAGTATCTTGTCATACCTTAAAGTAGAACTGTGGATTTATCTTATTTAGCCCACTTATTATTTTATATACTTCTATAACGTCCCCTTTCAATATTAAAGAGCCCCAGTTTCTTCAGTCTTTCCTAATACCAGAACTTCGGGTCCCCACGGGTGAGTAAGTGCTGGGTACTCACGCGTAGGCCCAACGAAAGTGCCGGTTTCGTGCATGCACTGCGCATGCGTGGGAAACCGGAACTTCCGCTCCCTTAAAGGAAGGGGTACACAAGTCGAACGCGTGCGCCGGAGAGGTAGCACGTACGCCTGGAACTTCCGTTTTTTTTGCAGCTTTCTCCGGGAGGGTAAGTCTCCAGCAGCTACGCTTTTAGAAAGCAGTCGCAAGGCCTGCTTTTAACAAGGTAAGTGGTGAATTAAGTAAAATTAAAACATTTTTTCCACAGGTTTATTATTTTTTAATACTTTAAAGAAAGGTAAGTTTATTTTTAGCCCTGTTAGAAACTGTACTTAATTTTTTCAAAAATTTAAATTAGTTTAAAATAGTTATTTTATATAATTTATAGTTATTTTAAAAATGTGATTTAAAAAAAATTATTTGAAGTTTTAGTTATGTTTTGGGGCTGAACTCTATTCATAAATTTGACAGCTCTTCCTGTCAAATCTATGAATAGAGATTCCCTGCTACGATTTGCTCTCCATGGCCCACGTGATCCCAGGGGACGCTTCGAACTAACTGCACCCCTGGGATACGCAAGCACTGCGCGCCGGCAGTTGGAGGAGGCCCAGGATCGGAATCCCACGCGGGCCCACAACACAACGGCCAGCGATCTAGGTAAGTGCAGGTCGGAGGCTTGTACCCGCGGGAAGCCTCCAACCCGAATTTCTGGGCCATTACGTTAATACGCTGACATAAGGGATCAGCTTCCTGAACCACCTCCATTCTGCCCCACCTCCACGGCTTGAATCATGCTCTGGCATATTGTGACTGAAATTCAACGCAGTACTTAAGCTGCGGGCTAACCAGAACATCGTGCAGTGCAGCGCCGATTCACCAGAATGTTAACAGGGCTGCAAGGGTTAGATTATAGAGGAGAGGTTACATAAACTCGGCTTGTATCCCCTGGAATATCGAAGGTTAAGAGGTGATTTAATTGAGGTTTTTAGGATTTTGACAGGAATTGATAGTGCAGATAGAGAGAAACTACTTGTGTTGGTGGGGGAGTCTTAGACAAGGGGACACAACCTTAAAAATCAGAGCCAGGTCATTCAGGAGAGAAGTTAGGAAACTGCTTCACGCAAAGTGTGGAATTCTCTCCCACAAAAAAGCCTGATTTGCTAGCTCAATTAATAATTTAAAATCTGAGATCTTGCTAACCAAGAGTATTAAAGGGGCTGAATGGCCTACTCCTGTTCTGATTTTCCTATGAAATTTCCTGACATACGTAACTGGTATTCTATGAGGAATAAGATAGCAATTACTTACATTGACTGAACTCAGTTTCCTATAACAGTTAATTAGCTTCCTACATTACAACAGTGACTACACTTCAGAAGTACTTCATTTACTGCAGAGTGATTTGGGATGTTGCGAAAGACGCTTTATTAATACAAGTTATTCTTTTTCTTTTTTTTAAGAAAAAAAGGGGAATTCTGAAAAAAATCAGGTTGGACACTTTTTTTAAAGTGGGTGTGAGAAACAATCCAGTAATTGGGTAATGGATCAAAGGGATCTGGGAATACAGATAGATAAACTGTTAAAAGTAGCAGCACAAGTTGATAAGGCCATAAAGAAAGCAAACAAGGTACTGGGGTTCAGCTCCAGAGAAACAGAATACAAAAACAGGGAGGGTAATGTTACATTTATATAGAATCTTGGTTACACATTGTGTGCAGTTCTGGTCTCCTTAAGCTGGGGCTCTTTTCTCTGGAAAAGAAAAAGGAGATCTGATAGAGTTCTTTAAAATTATGAAGGAATTGGATAGGATGGATGTGGAGAAATTGTTTCCACTCGTGGGCAAGTCCAGAACAACGGGACATAAATACAAGATAGCCACAAATAGATTAAATAAAGAGTGTAGGAGGAATTGCCAGCAGAGGGAGTTAAATATCAGCCCTCTAGTGCAGTGCAGGAATTAAAATCAAAACTCTTTCTACCCTGCAGCTATTTGAAAGCTGGGCAGCTGAGGGGCCCTCCTGACTCAGGCGCGACGTGAGCCACTTTTATTTATGCTAATTAGGGTCCTATTATGTAGATAGGATCCCAGAACAGTATCTTCGGCCTACCGGGCCCCTCAGTAGCTGCTGGACCAGAACTGGAGGTCCTCGGAGGTTCAGTAAATAAAAACCTTTCTTTTGTACGGCCAGGAGGGTCAAGAGTGCTTCACCGGACCCCGCAAAAAATGGTTTGGGCCGCTACCCCCACCCCTTCCATATTCTCCAAACCCTCTCTCCCCTCCCCCAATGACTTACCTTGCTGCCCACCAACGTGACTTCAATCGAAAGGAAAATGGGGCGGTTGATTGGATATCACCCGTTTTACACCCCTGCCAAAGTTGAAAGTTCCTCTCACAGTTTCTATATTTTCTCTTCCTCCTCTTTGCTCTGTTGCTACAATTTCTGGATTGTTTACTTCCCCTGTCTTTTCCTCGCTCTACATTTCTGTAAAATTTTCCCTTTTCTCTTTCCCTGCGGCTGCTTCCATTCCACCTGCTGCAGCTTCTGTAATACTTTCTCTCTCGGTCTGGTTCCTCTGCCTTTCTCCAGTCCCTTGTCATCTTGCGCGCTCGGTCCCAGTCTAGCCCAAGATTACTACAAAAAGGAGCACTTTTAACCCTTTGGGTCATGCAGCTCTGCAGGTACAAATTACATTAAAAAGTCCAGCTTCTGATCATGGAGGAGAAGTGTAAGAAGTCACACTTCACCTGAAGAAGGAGCAGCGCTCCGAAAGCTTGTGATTTCAAATAAAGCTGTTGGACTATAACCTGGTGTCGTGTGACTTCTTACATTTGTCCACCCCAGTCCAACTCCGGCATCTCCACACCATGGAGGAGAAGGTTTACTTACAGGAACTGCTGTGAATCCTTTCAGAAGAAAAATACTTCTAAGAATCCAAAAAATTGTAAACATAACAATATTTAATAGGTATTAGTAAAAATGGGTTATAGTGAAGACACATGAAAATTTGACTGTGTGTAATAGGTGTACTAGTTAAAGTATGCACACATTTCTTTTAAACTGGGAGTAGGGTTTTGTGTGCCCATTACAAACATGTAATTGTAATGAATATTTGAATAAGACCGTATTATTATAGTGTCTTTGGGAAGCCACTAAAATTGCTTGTACATGGCCATATACTTGAAAAATAGAGTTTAAATATAGAAATAATATGACATTTTCCCACGTTAATCATTTTAATCTCAATGCTGCCTATTCTAGACCTGGGTGTCCTTGTGCACCAGTCGCTGAAGGTAAGCATGCAGGTGCAGCAGGCGGTTAAGAAGGCAAATGATATGTTGGCCTTCGTAGCGAGAGGTTTCGAGTACAGGAACAAGGATGTCTTGCTGCAGTTGTACAGGGCCTTGGTGAGACCACACCTTGAGTATTGTGTGCAGTTTTGGTCGCCTTATCTGAGGAAGGATGTTCTTGCCATGGAGGGAGTGCAGCGAAGATTCACCAGACTGATACCTGGGATAGCAGGAATGACGTATGAGGAGAGATTGGGTTGATTGGGCTTATACTCGCTGGAGTTTAGAAGAATGCGAGGGGATCTCACTGAAACTTATAAAATTCTAACAGGACTAGACAGACTAGATGCAGGAAGGATGTTCCCGATGGTCGGGGAGTCCAGAACCAGGGGTCACAGTCTAAGGATAAGGGGTAAGCCATTTAGGACAGAGATGAGGAGGAATTTCTTCACCCAGAGAGTGGTGAACCTGTGGAATTCTCTACCACAGAAGGCAGTTGATGCCAAATCATTAAATATATTCAAGAAGGAGTTAGATATATTTCTTAAGGCTAAAGGGATCAAGGGGTATGGGGAGAAAGCAGGGACCGGGTACTGAATTTGGATGATCAGCCATGATCGTATTGAATGGCGGAGCAGGCTCGAGGGGCCGAATGGCCTACTCCTGCTCCTATCTTCTATGTTTCTATGTTTCTTAAAAATATCACCGAAGGGAAAGAAGGAACTTTGGGGGAGAAATTCGTTATAGCCCAGGAATGGGCAATAACTTCAGAAAAGTTTACGATTTTGCGCCAGACGCTAATGAATCACGCTGCACACAAAAGTGAGGCTTATCCCTCAAAGAGAGGACTGGAGCGCTAAATCAAGCATTAATGGCCTAGCCCAGTGGTGCTACACTCAAAAGTACTAACCAATATCAGGTGCAGTCTAATCGCAAGTCATCATTGGCACAGGCTCTTTCCAGTTCTTAAAGGAGAGGTTCATTGATGCTGCAGAACCTCATTCTCAGCATTGCTGGCTGTGAACCTGTGTCAGCAAGCAGGAGCAGGCCAAGCCCAAGGAGCCGGATAACTCAAGCAGGTGCCATGATGGCAGATCCACGCCCCAAGGAGAGAGCCCGCAGGTTCTCCGATGAAGTGTTGGAGGCATTGGTTTTCGCTGTGGAGAGACGGAGGGCAAGTGGCAGGAGGCCCTCGCCACAAGTCTTCCGCGCCATGTGGAGGGAGGTAGCCCCACAGGTCTCGGGCAGCACTGTGGTCCCCAGGACCCACACACAGTGCAGGAAGAAATTTTACAACCTGAATCGGGTGGTCAGGGTGAGTCAATGCCTCAACCAATGCTACATACCACCGTCTGAACCTCAGTCTGCACACATTGACCAAAGCACCACACCCTCAGTGCTCACCCACCAACAAACTTGCACACGTACACACACATCTCACACCTTGCACACAATGACAGCTATTCAACCGTGGCAGGCATATCACCCAAACACATTGCTCCATACTCACTCACACACTTTCCTTTCTCTTGCAGGCCAAGGTGGCTCACAACAGGTGGGGAACACGCAGATACCCAACCACTGTCTGCGCTGGAAAATAGAGTGCTGGAGATTATTGGGCGCCAGGGACACCGGCAACGTTGAGCCCCTTGGGGACGGCAACAGTATGTTCATCCCTATTTCTTCATCTCACATCCCACTTCCCCCTCACCCCACAAGCTTTTCGCACTTTCCCGCTAATCATGCTATATGCATGCATTTCTCCCTTCCTGCCCACCTCCCCTCACTTTAACCTGACTATTGTGCCTTTATGCATTCAGATAATAAGCAAGCACCTGAGCAGCCTGTCCCCGAGGGCACCGTTGAGAGCGAGGTGGGAGAAGAGGAGGAGGAAGAACACACCGTGTCACTGCATGTCTCACCCGCAGACACCAGCTCAGATACTGGCACTACGCGTTCTTTCAAGGCTAGTATAGTAGCAGGATCTGCACAGGGTGATGCACCGGGGATGAGCGGGCTGCAGCAAGACCAGGGGGAAAGGGTAGCTCGGGGACCGACTCTCTGGAGGGCGAGTTCACGTGCAAGTTCTGCTGCACAGGATTCAGACGAGGAGCTCGACAGGGAGGCCTTTAGAAGAAGGGTGATGGGCATGCATAGGGAGATGATAGGTGCAATGGCAAGGGTGCCAGAGAGCCTCTCGGCAATGATAAGGAGCGTGGAGGAGTCCGCCTCTAACATTGCACAAAGCTCTGTGCACACCATGGAGCCCATCATTTCCAGTCTGGAAAGGATGGTAGACTCCCAGAGAGACCGTGGCAACCCAGACCAGATGCTGCGTGTGATGGGTGATTGGGCAGCTTCCATTGCAGCACAGGCGGAAGCGACGCAATGTCTTAGTGCTGTAAGGCAGTCTATGGTTGGTACCATTCAATCTCAGACTGCTCTCATGCAGTCTCAGAGTCATACAAGCTCTGACTGCTGCCATCGTGGCTGGGTCTACCACCATCAACCGAGGCTTTCACAGTTTCGCAGCAGGCCAGCAATCTGTGCTGCAACAGATTGCTAGGGATGCTGAGGTGCTGCCCCAGGGGAGTGGTAGTGGGTCAGGAACCTGCTGTCCTCTCAGAATGAGCGCATTCCTGCTCCCACCGCTGGCACTCCGCCATTGCCCTTGTTGCTGCCTGTTATCCAGCCATCCCAGACTGCTGCCCTCTATGCTGAGGTGGTGCAGTCTACAGCCGGGCCTTCCAGGCCCAGAGCTGGTCGATGGCACCCTGCAAGGCCATCTGAAGTCTCCCGCACGGACACTCAGCAGCCTTCCACCAGCGTTGCTGCAGCCACTGGGCCAATACTTCATAGGAGCACTAGAATAGGCAAAGGCACAGTAACGACAGGCACTAAGGGATTGCACAAGGGTGAATAGTTAATATTATTGTTGTAAATATATGCTAACTGATTATTGATAAATTTATTAATTCACTTTGGATTATTTTGTGGTGTGTCTCATTTCAAATTTGCACTGTGATATGGCCTTCGACAGGGATGGAATGAAAGGGATGGAATGATGGGAATGTGGTGAGCAATGGGGATCTGGGGTTTAATTTATTGAAACTGCAGTCTGATGAGACTGCCCTTCCGGAAGGGTGATTGAGTGGCTGCCTCCTCCCACACTCCTGTTCCTCCTCCTCGTCCTTTTCCTCTCCCTCTTCCTCTTCTTGGTGGTCCCACAATCCCTGGTGTCAAGGGCTGGGCCCCACATGATGACCAAGTTGTGGAGCATGCAGCAGACGACGATGAAATGGGACACCCGCTCAGCCGAGTACCAGAGGGCTCCTCCTGAGCGGTCAAGGCAGCAGAACCGTTGCTCAAGTATCCCGATGGTCTTCTCGATGATGTTCCTGGTGGCAGCATGGCTCTCATTATATGAGTGCTGGGCAGGAGTGTTGGGGTTACGGAGGGGAGTCATGAGCCAGATGGAGAGAGGATAACCCTGGTCTCTGACCAGCTAGCCGTGAGCTTCATGTGGTGGCTGGAAGAGTGCTGGCTCATCGGTCTGGCGCAGGATGAAGGCATCATGGCTGCTGCCAGGATAGCTGGCTTTCACATCGAGAAGTCAGTGTGTGTGGTCGCACACCAACTGCACATTAAGAGAGTGGTAGGCTTTGTGGTTACGGAAGATCTCAGGATTGTTATGCAGTGCCCACAAAGCCACGTGGGTGCAGTCAATGGCGCCCTCCACCATGGGGAATCCCACTATCCTGGCAAAGCCACATGCAGGCTCATTCTGCTTCTCTCTGGTGATGGGGAAGAAAATCTAGTCCTTTCTCCTACTGTAGAGAGCCTCTGACCTCCTGGATGCAGCGATGGATGGTGAACTGCGAGATGTTAGCTGTATCTCCTGTTGCAGACTGGAAGTTCCCCCTCCCCCCCCACCAGTAAAAATATTGGACTATGAAATATAAAAACCCAGAACTGCATAGCCCGCAAAAAGGGCTCGGCAATAAAGGGTTAATCCAAACATTGCAGCCGAAACTACGAATCTAAAATCTGAACAAGAACATCCGCATATTCATGTACCTTAAGGGGTTACATTGTCCACCTTAGACCATGGCCCTCGAATAACAAGTTTCAGTGCAGGCCTAGACAATGGGCCGGGCCTTGAACCTTTTGAATACAAAAAATAAAACAGAAACCAACAACTTTGCATATGCAGTCACTTTGGGAAGGTTGCATTGTCAGAAAGATATCTCAAATCAATGGACAATACCAGGGACAATTCACACATGTTGAAACGAATCATATGCTCAGGAGGGGGCCAGGAAATACTGCAAGTTGGTTTTGGTTTAAAGTAAGATCACTTCGAAGACAGTGGTGTGGGAAGCCGACGGCAGAACAGCGAACAGAAAGATTTGGGCCTACAATCAACTCCAAGAGACAGCCGATCGGGAGTGGTGATTATATGTTTCAGTCAAATCATAGAGGGGACTTTTGTAATTGAGTCTGGGTAACTTTATATGCAACAGTCAAAGTGCGGACGGGCTTAACTGTGTCATATTGTGTCGATGCAAATGACCCTTGCATAAGGTTTGTATTTTGGGGTTGTTAGCCTGATATAAATCGTAGGGACTTATACTGCGGAAGTAATTGTGTGTGTGTGTGTTCAATAAACGAACAAATCAAATGTTGAGCCAAAACCCTGTGCCATGTGTATTTTGTTCTTATAAATCCTGACGTCCATGAACTGTGTGTAACGGGGGACCAGTATCGGAGAAAACCCCTTACACGAAGACATTGAGGGCAGCGGTGACCTTGACTGCCACTGGGAGAGCCATGGTCATCCTGATCTGAGGCTCGATGTCTGGTTGCAGGAGGTGGCAGAGTTCTGTGACCACCTCCTTGGTGAAGCGGAGCCTTCTAATACACTGCTCCTCACTTAATTGAAGGTAGGAGAAGTGCTCTCGGAATACCCTTGGAGGATAAGGCCTCCTGTTGAGAGGCCTGATGGCCCTCCTCCTCCCTCTAGCCACATAGTCCAGTCTATCTTGCTGCCTCCGCTCCCTTCACCATAGATCCTGGAGGGCGAGGTTGACTGCCAGTACAGCCCCCATTAATGTAATGAAGTGTACCACTTTGAGATGTTGTGAGAATAAATGCAACTAATTTTTAGTAGCCACAACACTCCGGAGACTAAACAGCCTTTAAATTACTGATTCAAACTGTTCCACAATGTCAAACTGACAAGGAAGCAGTGAAGCAGTACTAACCTGAGAGCTGCGACTCATTACTCATGATCCCTTTAAGTAGCACCCCTGGAGCCGGCTACCGACTGTTTCACGCCTCCTCTCCCTGTCGCTGTTGGGACGAGGCACTAAGGCAGGGGGCGATAATCAATTTTGCAGATCGGGCACCCAGTGAGCGTTGCATGCTCACTGATGTCACAATCTGCCTGGCGCTGAAGTCCCTGGAGCCAACTCATTGCGGCGGTGCTACCGGGGTGCTGGATTTGACGTGATTTGTCGGATTCGCCTCGTCGTGGCACTACTGCCTCAGCACCCCGTTAGCGCCCCCGCCAGGCGCTAACTGGAGGCACTAAGGTACCGAATTTCTGCCCCCTAAATTTATAGAGAAAGCCAGTTGGTTGAAGCAGGTTTTACAGGTCTTCAATTGTGCCTCTAATATACCACACATTGTGAACAGAACTTTGTCAATGGACAAAACTTTGATCTTCAAACATCAGACATGGGCTAATTATACCCCTGGAACATGCTGTGCATTGTTTCTTAAATGAGCAATTTCATTTCTCAAAGAGGCTTCATTCATGTTTCTTTCAATTCACAGAATTCTAACACAGCTTTGATAATGTTCAGGGACTGAACCATGCCTTTCCATATTGATAGCGACATTAGTGATTTAATGCTGTTGTAACTTTCCTTTTGGCTTTCTATAACTGACTGTAAAGGAATTTAAACAATTCACTGCCGCAGCTGTGCCTGAATAATCCCCCGCTTCCTTTAAACACGTTCAGAGAAATGTAGCAACAAATAAAACACCGGAACCTTCCAGTCATTGTGAGGGTCAAATTTCCATCAGCAGGCCGAGACTATTGGCCAGGAGCGATGATGTAAGTGTTGGATGCCAAAATACCAGCTGCTTAAATTGATCATGTGTGTGTTTAGTTTACCTGCCTGGCTCTTCTCCTTGCCCAGCTACTATACGAATACAAAGCTAGCTTCCTTACAACTTGGAATCCTCAAGCAACGGAGAGGAAATTGTTGAGGTTCTAATAAATATTTTTAGGAGCTTTAACTGATCATCTAAAAAGCACATGCGCCATGAGGAGTAGGCACTTAGAACAAATACCTCAATAATCGAATGGAGCAAATCAAACTAGCTATTCAAAAACTTATGCTTATTTATGTTTGTTCTTGGGATGTGGGCAATATTAATGGACCCTCCCTCAGTGCCCAGAGGGCATTAACGGTCAACCACCTAGCATGGAGTCACATGCAGAGGTAGCATCAGTGAACCAATTGGGTTTTTGCAACAATCCAGCAGCTTTCATGGTTATTTTCTGGTCCAACCCCACAAATGACCAGATTTATTGAATATCAGTTTCACAGCTTCATGTGGTGGGTTTTAAACTCAATCTCTGGGCTGGTAGTCCTGTGCCATATACCAATAGGCTACCATACCCGTTAAATAGGTTTTCAAAATGCACTGTCAAAGTTACTCATGTCGGACTTTTAAAAATGGTTAAGACTCAGAAAATGAACGGCAAATGATCTACCTACATTGAAAAACTGGCATGGCAATGGAAAGCAGAAGCTGATGGTAAATGAGAAAACATCTGTCTGGGCACAATAACTGTTGGAATTCTACAGGGATCCTGTGATGTTCATACTATTCAGCACCATTGGAGAGTATTTACGTCCAACTTCCCCTCATGAGATTAAATGAGTGGGGCAGAGGCCATGATAGAATAGATGGAGCATGACCTATGGATGGAGTGGGCTTTATCACTCTTGCATAAAGCAGGATGTCAAGTTTTAGATTTATAAACAAATTTATGTAGCTGCCCGTTTAAATCACACTTGATATCAACTCTAGGCCTAGAAATTCAATGGTGCTGTGCCTGTTTTACAGGCGTAAAGTGGGCATCTAAGGATCCAATACGGCGGAACCTATGCAAATTGGCGGCCTAGAACTTGTTTGAGGCCTCCTTGGCAAAAAATTGGTTTGTGACTAACCGCAGTATGCACTGTGTATGCTGCGATCAGTTCATCAGTTCCTTCAGGTTTGGCAGTCAAACCAATGGCTCTTAAAGGGCAAGGCAAGTTTAAACTTTTCTTTACTTAGCTTATTGTGGAACTGGGAGGAGCAGGTGAGCTTCACCTGGCTCCACATTAAATCCACGGATTGCTGCTGGTCACCGCTTGCCCTCTCCCGATCGACTCCCAACCACCAATTGCCACCACCGGAGTCTCCGAATCATCTTGCTGCTGCCCGGGACTGGTGAGCTGCCTCTGGGGCCACGATTGCCACCCGCAGCTCATTGGTAATAAGCAAAGGAGGTGCATGGTGCGATCCAAATTCTAGGCCCCCCCATATTCAAGTTGAACAACTTGACATTAAAAACATAGTGAACAGAAAACTGTTCTGGGTGCATAGGGGTCCTATGATGCTGACCCCACCAGAGTATGTGTAGACGGAGGAAAACTCCTCAATTTACATGTGCTGTGCGGACACCCACACCACTGGGGCCACATCTCAGGTGCCTGCCTTCTATCCGAGGCCACATATTGTGGTGACTGATGCCAGTTCATAGGGGGAGAAAGTTACCAGGAGCCTGTAGAAAGAAGATACACATGCATTTTATTGGCCCAAGGCTATTTGTAGAATATGTGCACTGTATAAACAGGAAACTAGAACAGAAAAGTAGTTTGTTGAATGAGCCCAATATATACTTCATGCACATGGGGGTAATTTTAACCTCACTCACCAGGTGAGAAACCCAAGGGATCGGGTGGAGCGCTGGTTTTCCCACCCCGACCAACATTACTTTCCATTGACTTCAATGGAGAGTAAAACCAGTTTCCCGATGGGCGGTTTAGGTTAAAGTGGCCGCCATTATCTCATAATTATGCTTTCATTTAGAATGTCTAGCTTACCAGGAGCCAACTGTTACTGAAACAGAAATACCATTTCAGAATGTTAACGGGGCTACAACATATGCCCATACATTCTTGGGTTTACCTGAGAATATTTTGTTCCAGTTGCTTGGATTGATGCTGATCTTCCTGGTGCTGCTTTTTCATTGCCTCTTGTTCTTGAGGATATATGGTGGCTACTCCCTCCAGGAGCCATCTTTCTCTCAAACTCTTGGACTGTTCAGAACAGCACAATGTTAGAATCTGTTTTGCATTAACACTGCATTACAGACAGGAAGCAAAGAGTTGGAATAAAAGGGCCTTTTTCCGAGTGGCAGACAGTGACTAGTGGGATACCGCAGGGATCGGTGCTAGGACCCCAGCTATTCACAATATATATTAATGATCTAGACAAGGGAACTAGATGTAATATCTCCAAGTTTGCAGATGACATAAAGCTGGGTGGGCGTGTGTGCTGTGAGGAGGATGCAGAGAAACTCCAGTATGATTTGGACAGGTTGGGCGATTGGGCAGATGCATGGCAGATGCAGTATAATGTGGATAAATGCGAGGTTATCCACTTTGGTGGCAAAAACAGGAAGGCAGATTATTATCTGAATGGCAATAGATTGGGAGAGGGGAAAGTGCAACAAGACCTGGGTGTCCTTGTGCATCAGTCGCTGAAGGTAAGCATGCAAATGCAGCAGGCGGTTAAGAAGGCAAATGGTATGTTGGCCTTCATAGTGAGATGATTCGAGTACAGGAGCAAGGATGTCTTGCTGCAGTTGTACAGGGCCTTGGTGAGACCACACCTTGAGTATTGTGTGCAGTTTTGGTCACCTTATCTGAGGAAGGATGTTCTTGCCATGGAGGGAGTGCAGCGAAGATTCACCAGACTAATACCTGGGATGGCAGGAATGACGTATGAGAGGAGATTAGGCCGATTGGGCTTATACTCGCTGGGGTTTAGAAGAATGAGGGGGGATCTCATTGAAACTTATAAAATACTAACAGGACTAGACAGACTAGATGCAGGAAGGATGTTCCCGATGGTGAGGGAGTCCAGAACCAGGGGTCACAGTCTAAGGATAAGGGGTAAGCCATTTAGGACTGCGATGAGGAGGAATTTCTTCATCCAGAGAGTGGTGAACCTGTGGAATTCTCTGCCACAGAAGGCAGTTGAGGCCAATTCATTAAATATATTCAAGAAGGAGTTAGATATATTTCTTAAGGCTAAAGGGATCAAGGGATATGAGGAGAAAGCAGGGACAGGGTACTGAATTTGGATGATCAGCCATGATCTCATTGAATGGCGGAGCAGGCTCGAGGGGCCGAATGGCCTACTCCTGCTCCTATCTTCTATGTTTCTATTATCACATTGTTTTTCATTTAGCAAGCGTTTATAAACATCCTGCCTCATTTTGAGATTGAGTTTAACGACAATGGCTGGTCCAAAGGGTGAGGGCACTTTTTAAACCTCTCCAACCTGGGTTTCAATCCACCTCAGAACATTGGGTTTAAAATCTCTTCTAATGGCGGCAAATATTCAAATTTTTGGACAATTTGTTCCCTACGCCGATTGCGTGGATCCGTGGCACAAAAGTCGGCTACAATTCAGCACTAATTGGTACTAAATGGCTGGAGTGGGAAATGGGAATGCTTCATTAGTGCACGAGAGGATGCTCTTTTGAGGTTGGGGTTAAGGCACATTGGGGATAATATACAACTTTGCCACCTGGGCAGCAAAGTAGCAGCGCGGATTGCCCACCTGTTGTAAAACCTGCCCAATTTTCATCTACAACAGGTGAATGATCCGCTCCACCATTTTACCACTCAAGCAGCAAAGTTGAATATTACCCACATTGTTGAGACACTACAGAAGAAACTTCACTCTGTATCTAACCACTTCTATACAACACCTTGGAGTGCATCCTATTTGACCCCAAGATGTGCTTCTGACCCCATATCCTCTCCATCACAAAGACTACATAGTTCCACCTCTAACATCGGCCATCTCTGACCCTGCCTCAGCCCATCTGCTGCTGAAACTATTATCCATGCTTTTGTTGCCTCCCGATTTGACTATTCCAAAGCTCCCCTTGCTGGCCTCCCACCTTGCACCCTACATAAACTTCAGCTCATCCAAAGCTTGGCTGCCCGCATCCCAACTCGCACCCGTCATCCCTGTGTTCGCTGACCTACTATTGGCTCCCGGTCCAGCAACACCTCCATTTTAAAACTTTAATCTCAGTGTTAAAATCCCTCCATGGCCTCACTCCTCCCTATCTCTGTAACTTCCTCCAGCCCTACAGCCCTCCGAGAACTCTGCATTCTTACAACTCTGGCCTCTTGTGCATCCCCCATTTCCTTTGCCCCACCATTGGTGGGCATGCCTTCAGTTGTCTAGGCCCTAAGATCTGGAATCCTCTATCTAAAACTCTCTCTACTCCTTTAAGATGCTCCTCAAAACTTACCTCTTTGACTGAGCTTTTGGTCAACTGTCCCAATATCTCCTTCTTTGGCTCAGTGTCAATTTTTGGCTGATTGTGTGCTTGTGAAGCGCCTTGGGATGTTTTACGCGCTTGTGACGTGCCTTGGGATGTTTTATTATGTTAAAGGGGCTAAAAAATACAATTTGTAGCTGATACTGATACTGAGAGCAAAAAGTAAAGGAGCATGCCATTCCCCAGCACAACCTCCTAGAAGAACACAAAAATCCTCTAAAATATACTGGCCCGGAATTTGCAGTGGGTAGTAACAGCGAACGAAAAACGTTCACTGTTATTACCCCTTTGAAACTGACCGCAACTTCAGGATGTAGCGCACACACATCCCAACGCGGAAATCCTGAGGTTGCGGTCAGTCATTCACTGCTCTGACACTGACTGCGCTGTGACCACCTCACCCACCCCATAGTCGGCAATCAGTGTAATCAGGGAAACCAGTGGAACTGACGAAATCCTGGGCTTTTCCGCGGTAATATCGCTGTCAAGTACCCCATTAAAAAAGTTAGACCTTGTTGAGTTAGGTGTAACTGGGGTTTTAACAGTGTATTGACTGCTGAACAAATGTTATGGCCCTGAAAAAAACTAATTTTAATTTTTTGGAGTGTCAAATTTTTCAAATGTTACAAAAATTAAAAATTTTAAGAAGTGTTTAAAAAAAGTGGGAAGTGGGGCAGCGGGCAGGCCCGCTTCCTGCAGAAAAACCATCTCTCACTCTGATCCTCACAAGCACCAACTCAGAAAACTTTAGGCGGTGAGTTTCAGGGGTCTGTACTGGGTGACGCACAGGTGAAGGGAAGCAAGGGCAGGTGGAGAGAATAACGCAGGACGCACCTCTCCGAAGGATGAGGTTGCTACAGAGGGTGCAGATGGGGACTTCCAGGGCCCAGCATTTAAAAGAGCGATAGGACTGCACCAAATATCTTATAATGGGCAGCTGATCCTCTACCATCTGTTTTCTACAACCACCGAAAGTTAAAATGAACCCTTTTAAATCCTAGGTCTCAATGTAGATAAATTTAGAAGCCGACATTAAAATGTTGCATGTTTTCAGCTTGTATGAAAGGAAGGAAGGACAAGGAAATGTGTTTTGTACAGAAAATACCTCTTTTGTTGGCTAACAGATTGAAGGGAGAAAAAGAGAATTGTCCTAAAAAAAACTACCCTTTTTTATTGCTTTCTGAATCTCTGCTTTGCCATTTCCGCAAATATGGAACAATACGTTGTGTAAGGAAAAACCATTTCAAGGTGGATTTCCTGTACAAAGTAGAAGCTTTGTGCTGCTCCACCCCTTCACATCAATTTCTATCATGGCATAGGAAGCGCAACATCCTATTTCAGCCTCAGTTTTTATTTGTGTTAGATTGACAATGCTGTGCAATCTGTGCCTCAGCATGTCAGAGCACCAACATGTTGTATCATCACTGCTGATCTGAACGTCTTATAGATATTACAATTATTTTGGCTGCATTCATTTTGCAAGACAGATTTACCTAGGTTGATGTGAACTGAGTAACAAATTAGATACAATGACGACAGTATAAATGGGTAATTCAACCACAATCGCCACAAAACAGAGTTAAAAGTGAATTTATTGGATATAATTTTATTGTAAAGACAGTCATCTGCAATGCTTCTTTGAGTGAAACCCTGCGATTGGTACTTCACACACATTAATCTCCTCTTTGACGGACACCCACAGAAGGCTCCCATGGTACTGTACCTTTATGTGCTTAAGCTTCAGCTTCTCCTCGTCCACTTGGAGCCTTTGTCTTGTGATTTTCTCTTGTATTTTCCTCTTGTCCTGTAAAATTCAAATTGAAATACTAGACTTTCATCTTATTTAATTTCCCAATAATACAAGGTATAATATATTAAAAATGAACAGCTTTCCTTATTGAATAGTGCAACACTATTTATTGTTACCGTTATTCACACTTGTCCCTGTAAATGAATTTAATGTCACCAATTACTTGGACACTGCAGTATTCCTCATACATCATTCCTCATACATCCTCATACATGGATAAAACTAACAAGGTACTTGGAATTGTCGAGTTTCATTAAGTTTTTAATGTATTATTTCATTATGCTGTGATTAGTATTTGATGCTGTAAGCTATATTTAAAATGTTAAAGTTAGTGTTTAGTAAAGTTTTTTTTTCCATTTGAACTTTAAATAAAATATTTGATCTGTTTTGGTTTGTATGTTTCCACAGATGTCCTGATGGTTTGTTGATAGTTTTGCTAAAATTGTCACAGTTGTCTCCTGATACATGTGATTCAGCAGGAATGACCAAGCCCTAGATTTTTCTTCTTGCTGCTAGGCATACTAATCAATTCTACCTACTGGCATTAAGACTGCTGGCTGTGAGTCACTGAGAGCTGGGAGAATATGTGCAGATCAGGTCTCCATCACACCACTGCTTTGTGTTCACGTATCTGTATGTGGGTGCAGCTCAAACCCGTTTGTCGTACAAATAAAATAGCTTATTTAAAATACAAAGGAAACCGTTGAGTCACTTGTTTTGCAGAGTAGGCACATGCCGGCCAAGCATACAATATGCCACTGAGCTTTATCATTACGAAATCTCAGGCCTGTCTCAACAGCCCCTGCTTTGCTACATGTGGTTGTAGTTATGACTGGATATGCTTACTGCACTATTAGCCTAATACACTTTCTTGCATGTGGTCAGATTTGGCTTAACTTTGTATTCATTCATTTTTTCAGCTTATCTCAAGACACCAGAAACGGCTCCCATTTCAGTACATAGGGTGTAAAATACCAGAAGCAGGTGTACCATCCCATTAATTAAACGTACAACACTTAACTTAAATATCCACCTTCCACACGTGACACAGAGCAGCCTCCATTACAGCATCTCAGTGAAATATAAGCCCCAATTTTAACAGAATCCACCTGGTGAGAACAGGGCAAGTTCGGGTCCAATGCCCGGTTTACACTCCATTAACTTCAATGGAGACAAAAATCAGGTAGCGTATAAATCGGGCATCGGATCTGAACCCGCCCCGCTCTCACAGGGCAGGTTCGTTTAAAATCGGGGCTATAATGTTGAACAACCTTTTACTAGAGGCAGTTTAAGCACTTTTCCAACTCTTAACATTTTGAAATACAGTGCAAAACGGTTAAATGAATAAGGATTTTGCAAAGTAATTTAATTCACTTAACCGTTCTATTCTTTTATCCGTTTTAACTGTTGTATCAAGTTTGGCGAGAAGCTAACAATGGAATGCAAACTGGATTACAATTACAGTACTGGAAAAATAGTCACATGGTTGTTATGAATAACTAAAAGGGTATTTATGCCAATCTCTTCATCACAATGGCCCATGATTTTGTGAAGTGTCAAATTGCTCCATATTGATGATAAATTAGTCAGCGGCGAAGCAAAGGTGATCTCTGTGGTGAGAAGTTTGCCTTTTTCGACGTGCAGTTTGAGATCAGCGCAGTATAGTGGGAATTCCATAGCGCGAGCTGCTGTGACATCAACAAGCTGTCCAAGCAGCCAATCACAATGCAGAATTTTCACACACAGGGAACCAGGAAGTGAAGACGCTCCTTTTATTCTGACTTTTAAAAAAAATGTTAGAGAGCCAAACAAAGATTGGGGCTCTCACATGGGGAAAAGGTAAACCCGAAATAACTATGAACAAACTTTTAAAAAATATAATTTTTTTTTAAGTTTCTTAAAAATTGTAATTTATCATCAATATGGAGCAATTTGACACATCACAAAATTAAAATGAGTTTTTTCAGGGTTATAACATTTGTTAGTAGTCAATACACTTTTAAAACTCCAGTTATCCCTAATCCAACAAGGTCTAACTTTTAATGGGGTATTTAACATAGAAACATAGAAGATAGGAGCAGGAGTAGACCATTCGGCCCCTCGAGCCTGCTCCGCCATTCAATGAGATCATGGCTGATCATCCAAACTCAGTACCCTGTCCCTGCCTTCTCCCCATATCCCTTGAACTCTCTAATAACCGGCACAATTCTCACTCTGAAAACCACAGTATACAGTAGTTTATAAGTTTTGTTTTACTGTTAAGTAATTAAAGAGTTATGGATTACCCTCAACTGGCATTACTGTACTTAATCAAGCATCTTCCACCATCCATTTAACACAACATTCTGTAGGTGAGTACCCAATTATACTGCACATTTCTTGATTTTTTTATTTTTGTTTTTTAAAAATAGCCTCGGTAGATATACCTCTCCGTTATCCGGAATTTTTTAACAACCGGCACCATCCCGGTCCTGTCGGTGCCGGATACCAAAGAGTTTCCTGTATCTAACTCCTCCTTGAATATATTTAATGAATTGGCCTCAACTGCCTTCTGTGGTAGAGAATTCCACAGGTTCACCACTCTCTGGGTGAAGAAATTCCTCCTCATCTCTGTCCTAAATGGCTTACCCCTTATCCTTAGACTGTGACCCCTGGTTCTGGACTCCCCCGCCATCGGGAACATCCTTCCTGCATCTAGTCTGTCTAGTCCTGTTAGAATTTTATAAGTTTCAATGAAATCCCCTCTCATTCTTCTAAACTCCAGCGAGTATAAGCCCAATCGACCCAATCTCTCCTCATACGTCATTCCTGCCATCCCAGGTATCAGTCTGGTGAATCTTCACTGCACTCCCTCCATGGCAAGAACATCCTTCCTCAGATAAGGTGACCAAAACTGCACACAATACTCAAGGTGTGGTCTCACCAAGGCCCTGTACAACTGCAGCAAGACATCCTTGTTCCTGTACTCGAATCCTCTCGCTACGAAGGCCAACATACCATTTGCCTTCTTAGCCGGCTGCTGCACCTGCATGCTTACCTTCAGCGACTGGTGCACAAGGACACCCAGGTCTCGTTGCACTTCCCCTTCTCCCAATCTATTGCTGTTCAGATAATAATCTGCCTTCCTGTTTTTGCCACCAAAGTGGATAACCTCGCATTTATCCACATTATACTGCATCTGCCATGCATCTGCCCAATCACCCAACCTGTCCAAATCATACTGGAGTTTCTCAGCATTCTCCTCACAGCACACATGCCCACCCAGCTTAACAGCAATATTACCGTGGAAAAGCTCAAGTTTTCATCAGTTTCACTGATTTTCCCGATTACGCCGATTGCCGGCTATGGGGCGGGGTCCACAGCGCAGCCAGTGTCAGAGCAGTGAATGACTGTCCGCAACTTCAGGATTTCTGCGTTAGGATGCGCATGCACTAAATCCTGATATTGCGGTCAGTTTCAAAGAGTTAATAACAGCGAATGCTATTTGTTGGCTGTTACTACCCACCGCAATTTCTGGGCAGCACAGCAAATCTTCAAAACAGGACCATTAATCACATCTAACACTTAATCATTTATAAGCATCAAAAAGCTTGAGCACTAGCACCTGATGAGACCACTTTTGCAACTAAGAAAAGCACTTGTCACATTCATTGCCAAAAATGTATGATTCCCCAACACCTCAAGGGTAAATCATGTCTAACAAATCTGATCGAATTTTTCGAGGGGGTGACTAGTGGGGTGGATGAGGGAAATGCTGTGGATGTGGTTTACATGGACTTCAGTAAAGCTTTTGACAAAGTCCCGCATAGGAGACTGGTCAAGAAGGTAAGAGCCCATGGGATCCAGGGTGCCTTGGCGCGTTGGATCCTAAACTGGCTGAGTGGCAGGAGGCAGAGGGTGATGGTCGAAGGTTGCTTTTGTGACTGGAAGCCTGTGTCCAGTGGGGTACCTCAGGGATCGGTGCTGGGTCCCTTATTGTTTGTGATCTACATAAATGATTTGGATGAGAATGTAAAAGGTATGATCAGTAAGTTCGCAGATGACACGAAAATTGGTGGGGTGGTAAATTGCGAGGAGGAAAGCCTCAGGCTACAGGACGATATAAACGGGTTGGTCAGATGGGCGGAAAAGTGGCAAATGGAATTTAACCCTGAAAAGTGCGAGGTGATGCATTTTGGACGGACAAATAAGGCAAGGGAATACACAATGAGTGGTAGGACCCTAGGAAGTACAGAGGGTCAGAGGGACCTTGGTGTACATGTACATAGATCCCTGAAGGCAGCGGAGCAGGTAGATAAGGTGGTTAAAAAGGCATATGGGATACTTGCCTTCATTAGCCGAGGCATAGAATATAAGAGCAGGGAGGTTATGATGGAGCGGTACAAAACGCTGGTGAGGCCACAGCTGGAGTACTGTGTGCAGTTCTGGTCGCCTCACTATAGGAAGGATGTGATTGCTTTGGAGAGGGTGCAGAGAAGATTCACCAGGATGTTACCTGGGATGGAGCGCCTCAGCTATGAAGAGAGGCTGGACAGGCTGGAGTTGTTTTCCTTGGAGCAGAGAAGGCTGAGGGGGGACCTGATTGAGGTGTACAAAATAATGAGGGGCATAGATAGGGTAGATAAAGAGGAACTTTTCCCCTTAGTGGGGGGGTCAATAACAAGGGGGCATAGATTCAGGGTAAGGGGCAGGAGATTTAGAGGGGATTTGAGGAGGAACTTTTTCACCCAGAGGGTGGTTGGAATGTGGAACTCAATGCCTGAAAGGGTGGTGGAGGCAGGAACCCTCACAACATTCAAGAAGCATTTGGATGAGCACTTGAAATGCCATTGCATACAAGGCTATGGACCAAATGCTGGAAAATGGGATTAGACTGGACAGGGATGGATGGGCGGCGCAGACACGATGGGCCGAAGGGCCTCTTTCTGTGCTGTAAAACTCTATGACTCTATGACTCTATGACCTGATGAGCTGAAAAAAAGTCTCTAAATCATCACTGAATTGATTAATAGTCGTTTTCTCACCTGGACAAAAACACTTGTAAAAATAGCTTAAAACATTGATTGGCAAAAAGTGCTAATCAGCTTTAGCATAGTAATGAATAAATCCAGACTTTTGCAATTCTCATTATTCATTTTATTTATTTAACATATATTCATTTAACAGGGGACAGCCATCATTGGAAAGCTAGAAAAGGGATTTGTGCGTGAATATTTTATTCTCTTAAACATTTTATTATTTTATAAGCCATTCATTTAAGTGGGTTGGACTGTATTATATTTGTTAAATTAGTGAAATCCACAGCATTGTATTCAAGCCATTAGATAAGCTATTTTACTACATTTTTCCGATCAGGGGAGAGATCTAACCTGTACTAAAAAAAAGTCAACTAAATTTTTTTTTAAAAGGAGTATTATTGCTGTATAAGTGACTAGTTGGACCCCAGATGGAGTTCAATGTTCAGTTCTGGTCACCTAATAATAGAAAGGATATTATTGCTTTTGAGAACATACAAAGAACAACGACAGATCATTCCAGGTTGCAGGAATTTATGAGGGAAGGTTAAAAAGGTCGGACCTATTTTCTTTGGAAAAGCGGTCTCTGAGGTGATTTAATTGAAGTATGGTGGGAGATTTCCTCTGTGCCAGTTTACGATTTTGCAGCACCAAGTAGATAGGAAATCTTCCCCCCAGCCCACCCCCCCCACCCCGCCCCATTCCCTGGAAAATATATCATCAATCTGGACCAAATTACAACATTGATCTGGGCCAATTCAGTATGATTAAGGGATCAAATACCAAGGAAATAGGGTAAATTAGAGGGCCAATTTTACAAAATCACATTTCTAGTGGGCAGCCTCACCTGCCAAGAATGCCTGTTGGGAAATCACAGGCATGCCTCTGGTGATTGTGCAATGTGTGCTTCCAGTGGGTAAAACTCCCTGTGGGGAGAGTGCTTTCATAAAATTGAAGAGTTTAGGTGCAAGAAGACAGTAATAAAGTTATGGAACATGAGACAGAACTGTATAAATGGGTTGAAGATTCAATTGAGTGCATTTTTGGAGAGAAGTGACTGAGGGATATTGTAAGAAGGCAGGTGGGCAGCATTGACCCATGAAAAAGCAATGGATTGTTAGATTAAATGGTCTTTTCCTGATCTTAAAAATGCTTATGTTCCTATATCCATCTGTTCCTGATCCTTTCAATGTCAATGATTGGAGGGCTACCTGGCATCCAGAGGTTGGCAGTAACACCACCTCCCTTGAGTTCTGACCTTAACTAAACAGCATTATATGCAGCTGCATGTTCAAATGTCACCTGGGAGGGAGCACAATAAAGAGGTTTTAAAAATTGGAAACCAATAAACAATTAGCATCGGGGAAGATTTTTGAACCATTGCTTACTGCCAGTGGCAGACATGTGCCCTAAATACAAGAAAAATATTGTTCAATTATAATCTGGTGGTTATTGCCAACAATGGAGACTACACGGAGAGGCATGCAGCTGGATTTAGACCCGGTGATAACCTCGTGATGCCTATTGAGTAGCCTGTCAGCACCCATGACAGCAAAACCTGACCCCCCCCCCACCCCCGCCAGGAAACGTGGCTGCAGTGAACTGGAGCACCAGTAAATCCATGCAAGTAACGCTTCAACCCGAGTTTTCAAATGTGTGAAAAAAAATTGTGTCCCAACTCAAACTAAACCTACACGGAGAGGGAGTCATTTGCGTCAGAGCAAACTGTGACTATTGGGGGAATTTTAACTCCCTCTGCCCACTGGAAACTGGGCAGAATGAGAATTAAAGTCCAGGTGGTGCACTCATTACTCTTTCACCACCCCACAGCCATTGTAACGCTGCTGTTTTCTTCAGTAGTTGAGATTCAGATGGGAGCCTCGTGAATACATATAAATCAGGGCCCTATAATGCACACGGGACCCCAAAGCTGTTTTAATGGTCTACTGGGCAGAGCATCTGTTGCGGACAGTCCGCTCAGTAAAACCGGGCAGTAAGAAGCGGAGGCTTTTACAGGCAAGTGTAAAAATGATTTTTGTGGGGCCAGGAGGATCAGGAGTATACTCCAGGCACCACAAAGAAAGTTTGGGCCGCTACTGCCCTGAACTCCCCCACCCACCCCCATTTGTTAAACCCTCCCAATGACTTACCCGAGGGTGGCCAGAACGCAGCGAGCTGCCTTTGGACATCCTGTTGCAGGTGGGCAGCTCATGGGCATTTAAATGGGGTCCAGCCATTAAAATGGATCGGGCCTCTCGCAGCACATCCCACGGTTCCACTGGCCGACTGCCCAGGAATTAAAATTCCCTCTTACATGTTTAAAAAGCCAGGTTTAAATATTAGAATGTAAACTAGGTTACAGTCTTTGTTGAAGCAAGTTATATTTAAAGATTTTCATTCATTTAATGAATTAATTAGTAGAAAATGATGTGGTTTTAGAAAATGGAATACGAGAGGTGTAGTTTTATTTATTCATTCATTTAGGACTATTTATAATTTTTTTTAAATGATAAAATTCAAGAGTGGGTGCAGCTTAGAGTCAAATGAAACTGGTGTATTATTCAACAACTGACTTCCAATATTATTTGTGATCATGGATATACACAACTTCAAGAAGGCGGCCAAATATATAATCCTGTAGTTGAATAGCAGGTCTAATATTTTATATCAACTGTTTACCAACAGGTATTGTTTTGGTCCAAACTGACTTCTAAATCCATTTTGCTATTTTAGTTTCCTCGCCTCCTTTCTCGAAGGTGCCAATCCTTATTGGGCATTGTTCCACGGTACCAGCAGCCCTGAGCTATGATGTCAAAGGGACTTTTTTTTATGTATGAACCTCATAAGAACATAAGAAATAGGAGCAGTAGGCCAATCGGCCCCTCGAGCCTGCTCCGCCATTCAATAAGATCATGGCTGATCTGATCCTAACCGCCAATCCACTATCACAGAACCATCTCCTGAATCTAACAGAGTTAGACACACGAAATAGGAGCAGGATCAGGCTACACGGCCCCTGGGCCCGCTCCGCTACCCACAGGGACATGACCATTCCGAACCTAGACTCATGTCCAAATTCCTGCCCGCTCTCCGTAACCCTTAATTCCCTTTACTTCTAGGAAACTGTCTATTTCTGTTTTAAATTTATGTAATGATGTAACTTCTACAGCTTTTTGGGGCAGCATATTCCATGGACCTACCACCCTCTGAGTGAAGTAGGTCCTCCTCATCTCAGTTTTGAAAGAGCAGCCCCTTATTCTAAGACTATGCCCCCTAGCTCTAGTTTCACCCATCATTGGGAACATCTTCCCCGCATCCACCCGATCCAACCCCTTCACAATCTTATATGTTTCAATAAGATCGCCTCTCATTCTTCTGAACTCCAATGAGTAGAGTCCCAATCTACTCAACCTCTCCTCATATGTCCATCCCCTCATCCCCGGGATTAACCGAGTGAACCTTCTTTGTACTGACTCGAGAGCAAGTATGTCCTTTCTTAAGTATGGACACCAAAACTGTACGCAGTATTCCAGGTGTGGTCTCACCAATACCTTGTACAACTGAAGCAATATCTCCCTATTTTTATATTCTATCCCCTTAGCAATGAAAGCCAACATTCCATTGGCCTTCTTAATCACTTGCTACACCTGCATACTAACCTTTTGAGTTTCGTGCACCAGGACCCCCAGATCCCTTTGTACTACAGTACTTTCCAGTTTCTTGCCATTAAGACAATAACTTGCTCTACGATTTTTCCTGCCAAAGTGCATAACCTCACACTTTCCAGTATTGTATTCCATCTGCCAAATCTCTGCCCACTTACTTAGCCTGTCTATGTCCCCTTGCAGGTTTTTTATGTCCTCCTCACTCACTACTTTCCCTCCCATCTTAGTATCATCAGCAAACTTTGATATGTTACACTTGGTCCCCTCCTCCAAATCGTTAATATAGATTGTAAAGAGTTGGGGACCCAGCATTGACCCCTGCGGAACACCACTAGTTACTGATTGCCAGTCTGAGAATGAACCATTTATCCCAACTTTCTGCCTTCTGTTAGATAGCCAATCCTCTATCCATGCCAGAATATTACCCCCAATCCCGTGATTTTTATCTTAAGCAATAATCACCTCGTCAGTGATTGTCAAGCTATTCAGATATGGAGGGCATCACATCCAAGCTGAATCATCAAGTTCATACTACCCTGTATTCTATTTTGTGTGAACGGAAACCAGCACTTTGTGGGGTTAACCCATTGGGGAAAAGAAGAATATTCAAATTACTGTATATGATTATACAATGTACTGATTATACAATATACTGGAGAAACTATAGGTTAACTACACAGAGGTTAAATAGACTGAGGTTAATTGCACTGAAGCTAATTAATTACACTTGCTTTCAGCTCTTCATCAGGTGCCAATGGAAAGATAGGAGTAATTAATAAGTCAGCAGTTTATGTCGGAACATTCCAGCAGTGTGACATTTGTCTTAGTTTACATTTGTTAATTATAAATTAAAACAAAAAATTCTCCATCAAATATGTTATACAAGAGGCAGGAACTGTTTAAACATGCATAATGTAAGGGAATGGGATTTTATCTAAAAATAACTCATTTCATTTTGAAATACAGTAGCAGGTGGTTTAATAATAATGACATTTCGATTACACCAACTTCCATATCCAGAACCATGACAGCTGGAAGATTTATTTTCAACCTCAAAGTTTGCCACAAGGAACATTTTGCTGTCTAATTGTCCTTGTTGCATATTTCCAAGCTGAAGCTGGGCACCATAAGGCCATGTATTGAGCACATGATCCATAGGCTATTGCATGAGGTACCAGCTTGCCAACACCCAGCACCAAATGGCAGCCAAAGATTCTGTGCATAGTGTGTGCCAGTTGTTGGCTGGGTTATTGGGGCTCTACAGGGCAGAGGTTGGGCACTTCAACACATAGATGGTGGGAAAAAGAAATATTGGGGAATGAGTAACACTGAGTTCAAGGGCACGTTGAGGCAATTGGTTATAGAACAGCACTTGCATACGCCCGATAGCAAGACACTTGTCAATCCTGTCTGCTGGAGAGCGCCACGTGGCTGAGTGCAAACCATGTCCATATCTTCCCTTTAGCAAGTAATCTGCTAAATAACACTGCAGTGCTTTGGAAATAAAATCTAGTCCTTAGGTTATGAAATATGAAAATGTAATGTCACTGTGAGATGGACCATAACAATTGAAATAGTGGTGAGTGTACAGCACGGCAACAGGCCATTCGACCCAATTGGTCTATGCCGGCATTAATGCTCCACACAAGCCTCCTCCCACCCAAGTTCATCTAACCCTATCAGCATATCCTTCTATTCCTTTCTCCCTCATGTGTTTATTTAGCTGCCCCTTAAATGCATCTATGCTATTTGTCTCAACTACTTGTGTTTCACATTCTAACCACTCTTTGGGTAAAGAAGTTTCTCCTGAATTCCCTATTGGATTTATTAGTGACTATCTTATATTTATGACTTCTAGTTTGGACTCCCCCACAAGTGGAAATATTTTCTTTATGTCTACCCTATCAAACCCTTTCATAATCTTAAAGATCTTGATCAGGTCATCCCTCAGTTTTCTCTTTTCGAGAAAAGAGCCCCAGCCTGTTCAGCCTTTCTTGATAAGTATATCCTCTCTGTTCTGGGATCATCTTTGTGAATCATTTTTACACCTTCTCCAATGCCTCTATATGCTTTTTATAATATGGAGACCAGAGCAGTGCACAGTACTCCAAGTGTGGTCTCACTAAGGTTCTATACAAGTTTAACATAACTTCTCTTCTTTTCAATTCTATTCCTCTAGAAATTAACCCCAGTGCTTGGTTTGATTTTCTTTTTTTTTTTTAAATGGCCTTGTTAACCTGCATCGCTACTTTTAGTGATTGTGTATTTGTACCCCTAGATCCCTTTGCTTCTCTACTCCATTCAGGCTTTTATTATCCAAGCAGTATATGGCCTCCTTATTCTTCCTACCAAAATGCACCACCTCACACTTCTCTATATTGAAATACATTTACCAGTTACACGCCCATTCTGCAAGCTTATTAATGTCTTCCTGTATTTTGTCACATTCTTCCTTTGTATTAACTACATCTTCCAGTTTGGTGTCCTCCGCAATTCCCGATTCCAACTTATTAATGTAAATTGTGAGCAGCGGTGCTCCCAGCACCTATTCCTGTGGCACACCACTTCCCACCTCTTGCCAGTCTGAGTAGCTGCCTTTAACCCCTACTCTTTTCTGTTTTGTAGGCAGCTTGCTATCCATTCTGCTACCTGTCCCAACTTCACATGCTCTGACCTTAGTCATGAGTCTACTATGCGGTACCTTATCGAAGGCCTTTTGAAAATCCAAATTATTACATCTACTGCATTATCCTGGCCTACTCTTTGTTACTTCTTCAAAAAAATTCAATAAGGTTAGTCAAAGCATGACCTTCCCTTTTGACATCCGTGCTAACTACTCTATTATATTTTCATTTTTTTTATTGCATCTTTTGGTAAAGATTCCATTATCATTCCTACCACAGACTTCTAAGCTAACTGGTTTATAGTTCCCGGGACTTGTTCTATCTCCCTTTTAACTATAGGAATAACTTTCACTGTCTGCCAGTCTTCTGGCACTATTCCCTTTTCTAATGAATTGTTCTATATATGCAATAGTGCCTCTGCTAGCCCTTCCCTAACTCCTTTTAATATGCACTGATGCAATCCATCCGGACCAGGTGTTTTATCCTCTCTAAGTTATCAGGCATGGGGTTTCTTGTTACACAAGCAACATCGATCAGAAAATTAATATATCCAGGTTGATAAAAAGCAGCTCAATAATTAATTATTCGTCTTTCAAAACAATCATATGAAAATGTAATATGTAAATCAGCAAATTAGAAAAAACTTTATGTAATCTCTGTAGCAGAACGGTATTATACAGCAAAACGTTTGTGGGTTTGGCATAAAACAATGGAAAAAGGATTTATTTACACATTTTCTATAAAAGTTCTGTCACTCAACACTTCTATACCAGTGCTGTGGTGTATAATTTTTCCTGGCTTAGTGACTGGATAATATTGTGACGTGCCAATTCCTAATTTAGGTTTTTATCCTATGATCTAATCACAGCCTTCCATTAATACAGTATTCAGTAGAGACCCAAGCAAGGTCCACATCCATGTGATCTGCAGTGTCTCTAACAATTACAAGTAATTATAGCGTACGTTCATCTATATCGTTATCAAAGCATAGCAAATGTGCTATCAAATATTATAAATCTGCAGAACATTAAATAAGATCTAGATAAAATGTGCCGTTACTACAACCTAATTGGAATACTTTCAAATGTGGACAGGCCAGCTGTGTATGACCAGCAGTTTTTGGAAAACTTAGCGTTTGTATTTTTAATGCCATAATGCGAACTATCACAATAAATATATCTTACACCATGAAGTTATTGCGAAAGTGGCATACTCCCACAGAAAGTTATGCTGTAATTAAAATGACGCAGCTTCAAGTGTTCCATTCTCACCTAGAAAATAAACAGCTTGCCCTCCAGCACACTGGTGTCATGGTACTCTGCGCAGATTCTGGCCTCATGTGAAAACTGATACTTTGAAAATCAATGCAGGGAGGGACACGTGCCTCTGTCTTGCAGATTTCATTTCCTCATTTTCAACTTTGGATTATTTCTTTAAACAATAAAAATACAGTAATACCAACATCTAGGGTGAAAGCAAATTTGGGGGACGTTTTGGGTATAAGCAAAAGGAGAGACTTTAACTGACTCCTGTCTGCAAGGAACACTTAACTAAAGTTGAAAGTCCTTGGAGTCTTTGACCTGAAAATGTCCTTCACACACACACACACACAATACACAGCTGGGATTACAAATTTAGAGGACTTACCGTGATGGCTTGTAACCTTTCTTTCAGCAGACGAGCCTCTTCCATCCTAAGAATCAAAACAGAAAGAGCAAAAGTAGAAGAGTGAAGAGCATGAGACGGAGAGGGAGAAGCGAGTGCTGGCGTGTGCTGCAGCTGGGGTGGAGAGTATTCCTGGCTTGTCAGGACGGCTCCCAGCAGATGATGGTACTGGCCTGACTCAGGCAGGCACATGTGAGGAAGGGGTGCAGACACAGACTGCTGGCATGGCTGTCACGTTTGAGTGACAGACCATATGTTCTCCCTGGCCCAGAATTCTTTTTGGTTGGATTGTTTCAGGAGGTGAGACAGCTTTCAAATATCCTACGTAAACATGACTATACTGATCTTTCAAACTAAAGAGATTGGGAATGTCGGTGTCGTATAAGCACATAGGACAGACATGCTATAGAGGAACTTTATGTAATAACATAGTGATATCATTAATATTTTAGATTCATAGGGGACGATTTTAATTTTAGACGCACAATGGCAGAAACATAGAAGATAGGAGCAGGAGTAGGCCATTCGGCCCCTCGAGCCTGCTCCGCCATTCAATGCGATCATGGCTGATCATCCAAATTCAGTACATGGTGCCTGCTTTCTCCCCATACCCCTTGATCCCTTTAGCCTTAAGAATTATATCCAACTCCTTCTTGAATATATTTAATGAATTGGCCTCTACTGCCTTCTGTGGTAGAGAATTCCACAGGTTCACCACTCTCTGGGTGAAGAAATTCCTCCTCATTTCTGTCCTAAATGGCTTACCCCTTATCCTTAGACTGTGACCCCTGGTTCTGGACTCCCCGACCATCGGGAACATCTTTCCAGCATCTAGTCTGTCCGGTCCAGTCAGGGGTGGTGGATAATCGGAGGCTGATGTGCGCTCGTCATTTGCCCGGTGTTACCATACGAGCCGAGAGCCATTTGAAGCCAGGGCCTCATTTGAATGCTGCTGGGCAGCTGCCGATGTCAAAATGGCACTCTCTGAGGCAGCTTGCCAGTTAGGGTGGGCAGGAAATCAACCAGCTCCTGCATGGGTCAAGGGGGCTTCGCATAAGCGAGCAGTGGACTGAAGTTTTAAAAGTTAAAAAAAACTTCAGCAAACTTGACCTGCTACCAGTAGTCACTTGAAGGACCCCTGGTCAGGCCGTTAAACATCAGGAGCTTGGCCATCTCTTCATTTTCTTTAACATGCTCCAATCAGAGCTTTTCTTTTAAAAATAAATTACATTTCTCTCCCAGAGGTACTGGCTCTTTCTAGTGGACAGTTCCACAGATGTTAGAAACCCGCCAGTACCGTGTTCAAGTGGGGATTCATCATGTTTGAGCCTAACTAGGGAGTGTTGGCAGGCTGTTTAGCCATGAGGGGCATCGCAAATGAGCCAGATTTTGTCCTCACCTTCCGGAAGGGGTGATTGGAACAGAAACCCCAGTTAATCCCCCCCCTCCCCCAAAAGTGTCCTGAGGCCAACTGCACTGTCAGAACTTCTACCACAGCTGAGACGAGCTAGTTTTGAACAGAGCAGAGATATTGGGTGTGAAATTGATCAAAACAGGTCGATAGTGAATCATCAGCTCACTTTACGTTGTGCTCAATTTTCTTTGTTAATGACTTCAACGGGCTGCTGATCTGCTATCAGCCCGTTATGTGATGCTGGCATTGACCAATTTCACCCCCAATTGAACCCGAGACCACCTTTGCCCGTGTGGCTCAGTACCACACAGGTGGTGCATTCACCAACATAAACCATTGGAGTCAGAAACATAAACTTGTGTGTGCCTTTTTAAAAAAAACTTGGTGTAGAAATGGCTTCTGTCTCTGCAAAAAATTGGATAAAAGAGTAATTATCAAAATTAAAACGTCACTTTTACAAATTTCCAGAATTTAAAGCAAGGAAAGAAATGAATCACATCGCTCTTTTCAGTCCATGTTTTAGTCAATTCACCCGAGTGTTAAATTTAAAACTCAAAAAGTAAGTGTTCTTTTTACCTGAACAAAGAACACCCCTCCTTTAGCCATCATCTCTGGTCCCATAAATATCTGGTACTCACTGAGGCTTGTCAGCTCCCCATGGGAGTGCTCATGTCACTATATTGAATGCAGAAACTGTACTAATACACTGAGTTGCTATTATAGACTATTGGTGCCAGATACTTTGGTCGAGGGCAATTTTCTTTTTCATAAGTGGAACAGAGAGCAACTTTTACCTACTCTCCTGGTTACTGACAGCAGGAAGGCAACCATGGCACAAATGGGTAGCACCCTCATCCCCAAGTCAGATATGGGTTCAAGTCCCACTTCAGAGACTTGAGCTCAAAAATCTAGGCTGACACTCCCAGCGCAGTACTGAGGGCGTGCTGCACTGCTGGATGTGCCGTCTTTCAGAGGAGATGTTAAATCGAGGCCCCGTCTGTTCTCTCTGGTGGATGTAAAAGATCCCATGGCACTATTTCGAAGAAGAGCAGGGGAGTTATCCCTGGTGTCCTGGCCAATATTTATTTCTCAATCAACATCACTAAAAATGATTATCTGGTCATTGTCACAATGCTGTTTGTGGGACCTTGCTGTGTGCAAATTGGCTGCTGCGTTTCCTACATTTACAACAGTGACTACAATTCAAAAAAATACTTCATTGGCTGTAAAGCGCTTTGGGACGTTCGGTGGTTGTGAAAGGCGCTGTATAAATGCAAGTCTTTCTTTAAACTGCTGCTGCTGATGATGATGATGCAACACTGTTATTTAAATCAGAATATGCAAGATTCACCGTAGAATGATTCACAGTATCTGAATCAGTAGCAAAGAGGGCTTTGTGGGTGGGAAGGGTGGACGGCCCGGGATGGAGGCACCTCCTGGCCCCACAAAGTTTTACTGTTTCGCATAAATTTATACGCCCGAGTCAGGCGAGTGCCTCGGCTGCCCAAGAAAACAATGGTTAAAATGGCCACAGGGCAGTAATCGAGCAGCAAGTGCACCACTTCCATTTTAACTCTCGCTCTGCCTTAATTCTACCGGGTGGAGGGAAATCAAATTCCTCTTGTAGTTTGTTTATTTCTAATGACTGGCTTCTTTTATAATACATATAAAAGACAGGATGGCCTGTATACCAGTAGACAGAAGGGAGCTAAAGCTGCTAAAGATAAAACGTGATATCATTTAATGAAAATGTGCGATGTAGAGCACCATACAAAGATACGATTGGTGGTGAAGGCGGAGGTGTGGAGAGGCTGCTGAGTGTCACATGGTCTCAGTAGACATCACGTTCACGTTGTAATGTGCCTGGAAGGAGCAAATGTCTTTTTGTAGAACTTTAAAACCATGGCTCCTGCTGAAGTTACGTGAACAAATGGCATGTGTCTGTACTTCTGGTGGCTAAGTAAAAAAATAGAAAGGATTCACCAGTGGCTGGAGCAATGTTCTGTGTGGCATGCTGTGGCTCATTTGTCATTAGGGAGCATGAGCTGTAACAGAAATAGTGACTGGCACAGATAGTGACTGGGAATAAGTTAACAATTGCGATACAAAAATGTCAAACCTCTACCACTTCGAGGCTTTTACACAGAGAACTGGTATGCACATTTCACAATCTCGGTGTGTCACTCGGTGTCATGGGCTCAGGGAGGCATTTTATAGCCTAAGAACTTCAGTCATGTTTGCACCTGGTGCTATTGTGCATCAGCTGCAACTATAGATATTAAGAGATTAAAATATGAAGCACAGAGAGTTCTTGCTGGATGATTTACTGAGACATCTATTGTTCTGTATTATATTAGTCCACTGAGGACTAAAATAGTTCTTTTGACAATTTTTAAAAATGCCATCATTTTAGTGCAATACAATGTATGTCGTCATATACATGTACGTATATATCTCAGGCTGGTGACAGCCGTTACAGCTTCTCTGGAGAGGTTGATGAGTTGATAGATTGATAGGGGACATTACAGAATTTTGGACACATCTAGGTCTGGAATAAATCACGATAAAATTATGGCAGAGGATAAAATGAACGCTTAGCATGTTCATCTGAAATTCCTCTCTCTACTATTTCATCGGAGGCTTTAACTCATTTATTTTAAACTGTTTAACACCAGTGTTAAAATAGCAGAAACTGACATTTTAGCTGCATGTTTAAATACCTGAAGTTCAAGGTATAATCTCCGAGCCTATGTTTTTTTTAAAAATATTAAAACATTTACAGTGGCAGTGTGAATGACATTTTCATGCATGACAGCCATAAACAGCCAAGCAGATTTACTTCAAACTGGCCCCAGATGAACTTCGATATTGTCTGAAGTTATATTTTACAAAGATTAACGTGACGATTGGAGATCAGAAGGACAACAGAGTAAAGAACGCTTGGAATATTTCTCCAGTTATTGTTCACTGAGGAAAGTTAGTGATAAGAACACAAGAAATAGGAGCAGGAGTAGGCCATACAGCCCATCGACCCGCTCCACCATTCAGTAAGGTCATGGTTGAACTTCTACATCAACTCCACTTTCCCGCCCTTTCCCATATTCCTTGATTCCCCTGGTGTTCAAAAAATCTAGCGATCTCAATCTTGAATATACTCATCGACTGAGCAGCCACACTCCAACTTTTCCAATGCATAGAAGATTCACAACTCGGAGTGAAGAAATTTCTCCTCATCTCAGTCCTATGTGGCTGACCCCTTATCCTGAGACCATGCCCCCTAGTTTTAGACTTTCCAGCCAGAGGAAACAACCTCCTAGCATCTACCCTATCGAGCCCTCTAAGAATTGTATTTGTTTCAATGAGATCACCTCTCATTCTTCTAAACTCCAGAGAATATAGGCCCAATATACACAATCTGATATTTTTGTCCAGGTAAAAGCAAGTTTGATTTTTATCTATTCCTTCAGAATCTTAGGATATAGTCTGCCTAGCTAACAGGTCAGTACAGAATTATCCCTGCATTGAAGTGGAAAAAAATCAATACATTTTAAATCTTGAGAGTGTGAACAACAGTATTAAAAGCCTTTGGAACTTAGATTGCACTGCTATTTTTTCCTCTTCTGAACAGTTGCAATCCTCTTATAAACTATCTACATTTGGCATGAAGGGTTACAGTTCTGAAGGGAGACTTGAAAAGCAAGGGCATTTCTGAGAAGGTTGAGGGGTGACCCGATAATGGTCTTCAAGATTATTAAGGTTTATGATAAGGTAAATATTTATAGATTATTCCACTGGTTGGCAAGATGGATAAGAGGAGAAATTTAAGATCGTAACAGAAAAGGGATTATTAGAAAAAAATCTTTTACACAGATGGTTATAACGGGGAATTCACTGTCACAAATCATTGTTCATGTAGATTGTATAAATTATTTTTAAAAGGGAATTAGATAGTTCACTTGAAAAAAAGAGGAATATTAGAGGTTATGGAGAGCGAGCCGACAGTGGGATTAGACCAGATAGCAGCAGCTTGGCTCAGTGGTAAAGTTTTTGACTCCAAGTTAGAAGGGCCAGCTCTCAAGCCCTACTCCAGGACATGGGAATATAACCTAGGCTCACCCTTAAGCACATTTTTCAAAATCATAAAATGTATTTTTGAGCAAGGGAACTTTATCTTATGCACTAGTGCCTTTATCATGCGAGGATCCTTTAGTAGTTGCTGCTGGTTGTGGTGGCATTTTATTAGAAATTATGGGGGTAATTTGGGAATCGTCCCTGCCTGCCCAATGCAGTCAGTGGGAGGCCCGAGCAATCTTTGTGGTCGGGCCTAATTAACATTTAATTAGTGAGCAGTCAGTGCTAATCATGCTCAATTTAGGCAGCTCCCCTATTGGAACGGTGGGAAATCCAGCAGGATGCCCAATCTTGATGGGCCTGTAGCGGCACCTTAAAGGGCAGGGGTGGAAACATCATGAGTGAAAGGCAGCAACGGTTTATAGTGGCAAGGAAACTTTTGGAGCATCTACATCAGCAAGGAGATCAAACATTAGAAGTCTTGAAGGCTCAAAACACACACGTGACTGCAGCAACACACGTGTCTGCAGCAACACACGTGACTGCAGCAATGAGTGCCAGACCTGTTGCCAGCATTCCTTTTAGTGCAGCTAAGGATCTCTTTAACTACTGCTGGACATGGCTGCCTCCTGACTTGTACCCTCTATAGTGTGTGGGCAGATTGCAAAACTGGTGGTTGCAATCAAGGTAGAGATGATAATTACATTGGATACTTACCTGGTCATTCAGTGCTGATTTGCATATGTTAATGAGGCCCTCACCTGTTTCCGGCAGAAGCTCTGACTGCCTAAATTGAGGTCTGCCCGAAAATTGCAAAGAGCGAACAACAAGTGGTCGGTCGGTGGGTCAATTCCCTACACAACTTGCATCCCTCTACTGCCACATTTTTAGGTGCAAATGGGGTGACAGCAAGACCAAAATCACCCTCTGTATTTCATCCACCTTAACTCAATATTCCGCGCCACCAATGGTAGCATCAATATTTTTCCCTTTAAATTTATATCTACTTGTAATGCTGTAATACCACAGCATAAGCTTTGGTACTGCACTGTATAGAAGTACTTTGAATACTGTACATATAAATGCAAGATGAGCCTCTACTACTCAGAATACAATAGGATGCTTATCCTACAACATACTGCACACCAAAATAAGTTAATGAAAGAAGAGAACCGATTCAGTTTGTTATTTAACCAATTAACGATATTTATTGATTTAATCAAATTGCATATTGACCCTTCTTCAAAACAGTCGCAGTTATGGATCAGATTGTACTGGCCAGGGCGTTGAGATACATTCAACTGAAGCTGAATTTAGCCCAAGTATATCTAATTAAACAGACACACATCGCAGAGTCAGAAATACTGGGACAATGTGAGTGTGAGCAGGGATCAGGAAACTGCATGCTGGCAGTCCCGCATAGACCCCATTGAAAACAACAAACTGAATTGGTAGACAGCAGTAGACAGGTCCATATTTCAAGTGGGGCTGTCTACCGTCCCCTGCCAACCCCTCGATCAAATCAGTAAGTTGTAACAAACATAAGAGAAGATATTTCAAGACTGTTAATTGGACAAAATCAATAAAGCAAGAAGATGATGATGAATTTACACAAAGCATTGATTAAGCTACATTTGGAACTCATTATAGAAAGGGTATTGGAACTAGTAGGATGATACCAGCGATGAAAGGCTGTATTTATGTTAAAAGACTTGGAAAAACCAGAGCCGTCGAGTTTGTTTTCCTCTTAATTATGGAAGAATTGCTCTAGTTTCTAAAGTAACAAGATCACAAACTTGCTCATGAAGATTTCCCTTGGTCTGTACTTTCTTCAAATTTATAGCAGTGTTCTTTACCCCTGCAGCATTGCCCACCTCTGTCCCTACCTTAACCTAGCTGCCACTGAAACCCTTATACATGCCTTTTGTCACCTCTTGACCAGGCTACTCCAATAGTCTCTTTGCTGGCCTCCATAAACTCCAACTTTTCCAATGCATAGAAGTTACAACATAGAAACCAGCTTGTTAGCAAAATTGAAACCCATGGGATTAAAGGGGCAGTGGCAGCGTGGATATGAAATTGGCTGCGAGACAGAAAGCAGAGAGTAGTGGTGAACAGTTGTTTTTTTTTTTTATTCGCTTATGGGATGTGGGTGTCGCTGTCAAGGCCAGTAATTATTGCCCATCCCTAGTTGCCCTTGAGAAGATGGTGGTGAGCCACCTTCTTGAACCACTGCAGTCCGTGTGGTGAAGGTACTCCCACAGTGCTATTAAGGAGGGAGTTCCAGGATTTTGACCCAGCGATGATGAAGGATCGGCGATATACTTCTAAGTCAGGATGGTGTGTGACTTGGAGGGGAACTTGGAGGTGGTGGTGCTCCCAGGCGCCTGCTGCCCTTGTCCTTCTAGGTGGAAGAGGTTGCAGGTTTGGGAGGTGCTGCCGAAGAAGCCTTGGCGAGTTGCTGCAGTGCATCTTGTAGATGGTACACACTGCAGCCATGGTACGCCGGTGGTGGAGGGAGTGAATGTTTAAGGTGATGGATGGGGTGCCAATCAAATGGGCAGCTTTGTCCTGGATGGTGTCGAGCTTCTTATTGTTGCAGCTACACTCATCCAGGCAAGTGGAGAATATTCCATCGCACTCCTTACTTGTGCCTTGTAGATGGTGGAAAGGCTTTGAGGAGTCAGGAGATGAGACACTCACTGCAGAATACCCAGCCTCTGACCTGCTGTTGTTGCCACAGTATTTATGTGGCTGGTCCAGTTAAGCTTCTGGTCAATGGTGACCCACAGGATGTTGATGGTGGGGGATTCGGCAATGGTAATGCTGTTGAATGTCAAGGGGAGGTGGTTAGATTCTCGCTTGTTGGAGATAGTCATTGCCTGGCACTTCTGTGGCGCGAATGTTACCTGCCACTTATCAGCCCAAGCCTGAACATCGCCTAGGTCTTGTGGCATGCGGGCATGGACTGCTTCATTATCTGAGGAGTTGTGAATGGCACTGAATACTGTGCAATCATCAGCGAACATCCCTATTTCTGACCTTATGTTGGAAGGAAGGTCATTGATGAAGCAGCTGAAGATGGTTGGGCCTAGGACACTGCCCTTAGGAACTTCTGCAGCGATGTCCTGGGGCTGTGAAGATTGACCTTCAATCACCACAACCATCTTCCTTTGTGCTAGGTATGACTCCATCCAGTGGAGAGTTTTCGACTCGATTCCCATTGACTTCAGTTTTACTGGGGCTCTTTAATGCCACACTCAAGTGAAATGCTGCCTTGATGTCAAGGGCAGTCACTCTCACCTCACCTCTGGAATTCAGCTCCTTTGTCCATGTTTGGACCAAGGCTGTAATGAGGTTGGGAACCAAGTGGTCTTGGCGGAACCCAACTGGGCATCAGTGAGCAGGTTATTGGTGAGTAAGTGCCGCTTGATAGCACTGTCGATGACACCTTCCATCACTTTGCTGATGATTGAGAGTAGACTGATGGGGCGGTAATTGGCTGGGTTGGATTTGTCCTGCTTTTTGTGGACAGGACATACCTGGGCAGTTTTCCACATTGTCGGATAGATGCCAGTGTTGTAGCTGCACTGGAACAGCTTGGCTAGAGGTGCAGCTAGTTCTGGGGCACAAGTCTTTAGCACAATAACCGGGATGTTGTCGGGGCCCATAGTCTTTGCTGTATCCAGTGCGCTCAGCCGTTTCTTGACATCATGTGGAGTGAATCGAATTGGCTGAAGACTGGCTTCTGTGATGGTGGGGACCGCGGGAGTAGGCTGGAGACAAGTATACAGAGATGTGTTTCCCCCAACCCCCCCCCCTCCCCCCCCCCCCCCCCCAGGGGTCGGTATTAGGACCATTGCTCTTTTTGATATATTTTACTGACCTGTATAGTGGGTGTTATAAATCTCATCATTCATCAAGAAACGACTCATGAAATAACGCTGGACGGCCAGCTGCTGGCGCCGTCCAAGGAGTATAAATACTCGGGCGTCGGCCCCAGCTTTCCAGGGACATTTTGTAAGACGAGGAACTAGTGAAGTACAACTAGACCTCCATGTTCTGAAACAAGTTGATTAAAGCCTTGCTTTATGCTCAAACCAAGTGTGTAGTGAGTTTTATTACGTCAGTGGGCATAATTTCAAAGTTTGCAGATGGCACAAAGCTTGGAAATGTAACAAACAGTGAGGAGGATAGTAGCAGACATCTGGAGGACATAGACAGACTGGTGAAATGGGCAGACACATGGCAGATTAAATTTGATGCAGAGAAGTGTGAAGTGATGAATTTTGGAAGGAAAAAATGACAAGAGGCAATATAAACTAAATGATACAATTTCCCATTCACAAATCTTTGAAAGTGACAGGACAAGTTGATAAAGCTGTTAAAAAAAAGCTTACAGGACCCTTGGCTTTATAAATTGTGAGAGTATAAAGCAAGGAAGTTATGCTAAATCTTTATAAATCACTGGTTAGACCTCAGCTCGAGTATTGTGTCCAATTCTGGGCACCGCAGCTTAGAAAGGTCATCAAGGCCCTGGTAAAGTTGCAGAGGAGATTTACTAGAATGGTACCAAGGATGAGGGATTTCATTATCTGGAGAGATTGGAGAAGCTGGGATTGTTCTCCTTAGAGCAGAGGAGGTTCAGGGGAGATTTATCAAATCAAATCAAATCAACTTTTATTGTCATTGTTAGTGCACAAGTGCAGTACAACAAAATGTAGGCTTGCGGCTCCCGAGAGTGTACATTTAGATTAAGACATTTAAACATTCAACATACATTTGGCTTGTAATACATTAACATAAACATAACCATAATAAAGTGCATTGGCAGATGTGCAGGCTTTAGAGTTTATTTGTGGAGTTCAGTAGGATGACAGCCCTGGGAAAGAAGCTGTTCCTAAATCTGGTCGTACGGGTGCGAATGCATCTGTAGCGTCTCCCGGATGGCAGGAGGGCGAACAGACTGTGGCTGGGGTGGGTAGGGTCTTTGATGATGGACCGTGACCTCCGTAAACAGCGTTTCTGGTATATGTGCTCTATGGTCAGTAGCCGGGTGCCGGTAATGCGTTGGGCAGTTTTGACTACCCGCTGCAGGGCTTTCCGGTCATAGTAGCTACAGCTGCCATACCATACTGTGATACAGTTTGTCAGGATGCTCTCTATTGTGCAGCGGTAAAAGTTAGAGAGGATCAGGGGTGACAGGTTACATCCCTTCAGCCTCCTTAGGAAATATAAGCGCTGCTGGGCCTTCTTCACCAGAGAGGAGGTATTGAGGGACCAGGAGAGGTCTTCCGTGATGTGGACTCCAAGGAACTTAAAGCTGTCCACCCTTTCCACCACAGCCCCATTGATGTGGATGGGGTGGAACACCCCATTAATAGTGGTGTTCAAAATTATGAGGGGTTTTGATGGAGTAGATAGGGAGAAACTGTTTCCACGGGCAGGAGGGTTGGTAACTGGAGGATATAGATTTAAAATAATTGGCAAAAAAAAACCAGGGGGGAGATGAAGAGATTTTTTTTTTTTTTTTAAACTCAGCGATAGCGAGAGAGACACACACAGACAGTGGCCCCTGAAAATCCATGGGCCATGATCCCAACAGTTACACTGGGAACATGCCCACTGGTGCCCTCCAATGATGACCCCGCTGGTGTCATTGGGAGTGCTCTTCACCTTCATGAGGCCACAGTGAGTGCCCCAGACACTATAAGCACATCTCTGGTGCCCACCTGCCCCATGCTGCTGGAGACGTCACCATCTGGCCACAATTCACAGAATCACAGAAACCCCACAGTGCAGATAGAGGCCATTTCGGCCCATCGAGCCTGCACCGACGCATATCCCACCCGATCCCCGTAACCCCTACACCAACACATATCCCACCCTATCCCTGTAACCCCACGTATTTAATCCCCCTAACACTAAGGGTCAATTTATCATAGCCAATCAACCTAACCCGCACATCTTTGGACTGTGGGAGGAAACTGGAGCACCCGGAGGAAACCCACGCAAACACGGGGAGAATGTGCAAACTCCACACAGACAGTCGCCCGAGGCCGGATTCGAACCCGGGTCCCTGGCGCTGTGAGGCAACAGTGCTAACCACTATGCCACCGTGCTGCAAGGGGTGCCCATGTTTCCTCCCCAAACACTGTGCATTCCCCATTCCTTGTCCCCCTGAAAAAGGGGCCAATCCTAAACGTTCAGTAAAATACTTCCTAGTAGTTCCACTTGGGCCCCTTCTGGAGGCCAGTAATTGTCATCTCACTTGACATACCAGCCTCCAGTGTTACACTGGGTCCATTACAGACCAGGGAAGTCGAAACTCGGAGCAGGGAGTCCGTGGCCCTGGCCCCAGCCCCAATCCCTCGGACATGACTGGCCTTGTTAGGGGTGGGCAGAGGCACCAAACCTTTTTTGAGGCTTAGCGGGATTTCATGATTAAGGTAGAGACCTGGCATATCCAGGTCCTGAGCTTTTTCCAAGTGATTGGGAGGAATGGTACAGGACTTCATCACTTTGTAAATTTCACCATCTCTACTGTGTTAATCCTTAATAATTATAAAGCTTAGGAAATTAGATGTACAATTACGATGCGAACAGTGTGATGTCTGTATTCAATATTTGAAGTATTTTCATGAAAATGTTAGCAATGAACATCAAGGGGTAGAGTTTCCGCTCTGGGTGCAATCGGCGATCCGGGTGCAAATTGCACTAGTTTGGAGAAGGGTTTTTTCCCTCAAGTTTCTGCTCAAACTCATTTGCATATCACCAAATGCAAAATCTCCCATGAACCAGCGCAATCGGACAGTGGCTTTAAAGGCAATTAAAAAAAAATATTGCTTTAAAAAGTATTTCTTGATATAATTAGGAGTGATAACTTGGTGCAGTTTGATTGATACAGCTGAAAGTGAGTTTATCACAAAAAATAAGTATTTTAATCAGAGTGTCTAGTCTACTACCACTTGTAACCCAATTTTAAATAACTGAAAATGACAAAAAATATACAAAGCCGTTTGCTAGTTACATTGGGGCACAGTAGTCAGTTCCTTAGTAAAGTAAAAAAAAAAGATTTTAAAACATGCCTATTAGTGTCATTGCGTCCAAAAGAACCAGCTTAATTTTTACAGCCTTGATGGTCTGCAAACGAGCGCAATTAGCAGACACTCCCAATGGTGATTAATTCACCCTGGGGGCGGGACCAGTGTTGTGGGCGGGGCCGGCTTGTAGTGATTTTTTTTAAACTAGTGCAAACGATCGTGGAAACTATTTGCGCTGAATGTAATTTTTGCTTTAAATTCTGTGATCTTTTGCGCTGGTATCGTCGATTTCGGGTGAATTACGCCAAAAAAACCAACCGAGTGGAAACTCGAGGCCCAAAAGTATTTAAAAAAATCAGTAAGAATATTTTGGCTAAAAGGTATCAAACGCTACAAATTTAAATCGTAACTCTTCAGTACACAAAATATTAATCAGTTCTACTGCCCTAATATTTAGGCTCCAATTTTCTGGCCAATATTTATCCCTCAACCAACACTTAAAAACATATTATCTGGTCCTTATCATGTCACTTTTTGGGAGAGCTTTTTTAGGCCCAGGAGAAGCAGGAGCGCCAGCCCATGCGAGGCCCACTCTCCAAGATTGCCTCCCCACCCCCCACCACCTCAATGCAGGAGCCAGACAATTTCTTTAACTGGCGAGCTGCTGTTTCAGCACCTGCAGCTTGCTGGCAACATGTAATATGAGGCCAGTGGTCAAAATGGCTTTGGCCTCATGGCAATACCTGGTGGACAAAGGGTGGTAATTGCTGGTAATGATTCTACTTTTGTAATTTTCAGCTCCTCCAGACCCATCTTTCGTTTCTTTACTTGTCCCATTACCATCCCCCTTTTTCCTTGCACCATCATCCCTTTTGTCATTTAATCTCTCCTGCCTTCCAACCTATCACAGCATTTACCTTTTGTTCTTTCCTCCCCTCCACTCCCACTTTCCCTGCCGCTGTACTTGCTTAAAACCTGTTACATCTCTAACTTTTTCCAGTTTCAACCTGAAGCGTTAACTTGGTTTCTCTCTCCACAGATGCTGCTTGACTTGTTGGCCAGCCTCCCTCGTTCTACCCTCCATAAACTTGTCTTCTAAAACTCTGCCGCCCGTGTGCTAACATGCACAAAGTCCTGCTCACCCATCCCCCCTGTGCTCACTGACCTACATTGACTTCCAATTAAGCAGCACCCAAGTTTTAAAATTCTCATCCTAGTTTTCAAATTCCCTTCATAACCTCGCCCTTCCTTATTTCTGTAATCTCCTCCAGCCCTATAATCCCCCTAGACCTCTGCGCTCCACCTATCCTAGCCTTTTGAACATCCCCGATTTGAAATGCTCCACCATTGGTGGTCATGCCTTCAGCTCCTAAGCTCTGGAATTCCCTCACTAAATCTCTCCGCCTCGCCACTTCTCTCTCCTCCTTTAAGACTCTCCTTAAAACCTACCTCTTCGACCAAGCTTTTGTTCATCTGCCCTAACATCTCCTTATATGGCTCGGCATCAATTTTTTTTAACAACACTCCTGTGAAGCACCTTGGCACATTTTATTACGTTAAAGGTGCTATTGTTGCAGCTGCCGCGGAACACGAATGGAGGCCGAACCGATCTGAGGAACACATGGCTTTTATTACATTCTCTTGAGAGATGGCTGCCCCAGCTCCTCTCTCTGCTAAACCCGAAAACAGACTGAGGGCGACACCCGCGCTTTTGAGTACATACTGAGGGTGACGCCCGCTCCTTTGTCATGCCTTAAAGGCAGCATGCTTCTTAAAGGCAAGGTGCCCGATTTATTGTCCACGGATGGAAAAGTGGATTGCGCCCGTTTAGGTGGCAATCCGCCACACAGCTCCCCCCAGAATCCGCTTAGGAGGTGTGGGCGAGACGGTGTGGCGGTCTGATGGGCCGGCCGGAGCGGCTCTTGTGGGACGCCGGTGGACGTGGAGCGGCCGGGCGTGGAGCAGCCGGGTGTACTGGCTTGAGGGCAGGTCGGCCGCGTGGCGGTGGACGAGCTACTGGGACCTGCTCACTGGGCTCCGAGTGTGCTGGCTTGAGTCGGTCAACCGACACTTTCAGTCCTGTCGCCCACTTGTAGGTCGAAAAATTTGTCCCCAGCCTGTAGCACTTTGTAGGGCCCGTCGTACGGGGGTTGAAGGGGTCTGCGGTGGGCATCGTGCCGGACGAAAACAAACCGTGCCTGGTGCAGGCTTAGCGGGACGTGTGAGGTGGATTCGCCGTGCCGGGCAATGGGCACCGGGGCGAACTGTAGCGCCGGTGAGGCGAAGTCGTGGCGTTGCTGGTTGGCTGACCAGGGTGTCGTGGCGGTGGGCAGGAACTCGCCGGGTACGCGCAGCGGCTGGCCGTACACGAGCTCTGCTGCCGATGCGTGGAGGTCTTCTTTAACCGCGGAGCGCAGACCGAGGAGGACCCACGGGAGTCGGTCGGTCCAGGCGCCGTCCTGGAGGCTGGCTCGAAGAGATGCCTTCAAGGATCTGTGGAACCGCTCACACAGTCCGTTGGCTTGGGGGTGGTACGCTGTGGTGCGGTGAATGGTCACCCCGAGATTGCGTGCGATGGCGGTCCAGAGTTCAGAGGTAAATTGCGGACCTCTGTCCGACGTCATGTCGGAGGGGACGCCGAACCGTGCGACCCAGGTGCTGACGAAGGCTCTGGCGATGTCGGCGGTGGTGGTAGAGGTCAGTGGAATTGCCTCGGGCCAGCGCGTGGTGCGGTCGACGATCATCAGCAAGTGCGTGTGGCCTTGCGACGGCGGCAGGGGCCCGACGATGTCCACGTGGATGTGGTCGAATCTACGTGAAGGGACGGTGAACTCCTCGAGGGGTGTTTTCGTGTGTTGCTGCACCTTGGCCCGTTGGCAGGCTAGGCAGGAGTTGGCCCAATTATGCACATCCTTGCGAAGGCCGCGCCAGACAAAGCGGTTGGCTACCAATTTGATGGATGCGCGGGCGCCGGGGTGGGAAGAGGTTGTGGAGAATCTCGAATACCTGGCGGCACCAGGACGCTGGGACGACGGGCTGAGGTTGAGATAGGGATATGTCGCACTTGACCGTGACTGCGGTCGGGCCGCAGGCGACGTCGGCCAGGCGTAGCCCTGGTAGGTGCGGAGAGCAGATCAGGGTCCGTGAGCTGGTCTGCTGCGAGTTGAGCGTAGTCGACTGCCAGGTGTGCGGCGTGGATGGCGGGGCGGGAGAGGCAGTCGGCTACCACGTTGTCTCGGCCGGAGACGTGTTGGATGTTCGTGGTGAACTCGGACACTGCCGCGAGCTGGCACTGCTGCCTGGCGGACCAGGGGTCGGTTGTCTTTGCCATTGCGAATGTCAGGGGTTTGTGGTCGACAAACGCAGTGAAGGGGTGGCCCTCCAGCAAAAACTGAAAATGGCGGACCGCCAGGTACAGCGCGAGGAGCTCGCGGTCGAAGGTGCTGTACTTGACCTCCGGGGGGCGTAGTTGGCGGCTGAAGAAGGCAAGTGGTTGCCAGGTGCCGTCGACCCACTGCTCGTACACGGCGCCGACCGCGTGGTCGGAGGCGTCCGTAGTGAACGCTACTCTGGCATTGGGCCGTGGGTGCGCGAGCAGGGTGGCGTCGGCGAGCGCGGTCTTGGTGGAGTTGAAGGCGGCTGATACGTCTGCCGTCCATTCGACCGCCATCTTGCCGCTCCTGCCCCGGAGGGCTTCATACAGGGGCCTCATGAGGGACGCCGCTTTGGGGATGAAGCGGTTGTAGAAATTCACCATCCCGAGGAACTCCTGGAGTCCTTTGATGGTGGTGGGGCGGGGAAATTGCTGGACGGCCTGCACCTTGGTGGGCAGGGGAATGGCCCCAGCATGGGTGATGTGGTGGCCGAGGAAGTCGATCTTGTCCAGGCCGAACTGGCACTTGGCTGGGCTGAGGATGAGCCCGTGGTCGCTGAGGCGCCCGAACAGGATGCGAAGGTGTTCGAGGTGTTCCTGCTTGGAGGAACTGGCTACCAGGATGTCGTCCAGGTAGACGAACAGGAACTTCAGGTCCCGAAGGACCGAGTCCATGAGCCGTTGGAATGCCTGGGCCGCATTTTTGAGGCCGAAGGGCATCCGCAGGAACTCGAAAAGCCCGAAGGGGGTGATTACGGCCGTCTTGGGGACGTCCGCGGGGTGGACGGGGACTTGGTGGTAGCCGCGCACCAGGTCGACTTTGGAAAAGACTGAGCGGCCGGCCAGTCTAGCCGAGAAGTCCTGAATGTGCGGCACGGGGTACCGATCAGGGGTGGTGGCATCATTGAGGCGGCGGTAATCCCCGCAGGGGCGCCAACCCCCGCCTGGTTTGGGGGCGATGTGGAGTGGGGAGGCCCAGGGACTGTTGGAGCGGTGGATGATGCCGAGCTGTTCCATAGTGGCAAACTCGGTCCGCGCGATCTCCAGTTTGGCCGGGTCCAGCCTGCGGGCGTGGGCGTACACTGGGTGGCCTGTGGTGGGGATGAAGTGTTCCACCCCGTGTTTGGCGACCTCCGCGGAGAAGGTCGGGTTGGTGAGGGCCGGGAATTCAGCCAGGAGTGCCGAGTAGTCATCCGTGGCCCGGGCGTGGCACTGTGACGCCATGTCGGCGGGTTGACGGGGGGCCATGGCGCCCAGGATGGGGGACATGGTGTTCATGTCCACGAGGCGGTGTCGAGGGATGTCTACCAGTAGGCCGTGGGCGCACAGGAAGTCTGCACCAATGAGAGGGGAGAGTACCTTGGCAGTGATGAACTCCCATCGGTAGCAGCGACCAGCGAGGTCGAGGGTGACTGTGCGGGTGCCGTACGTCCGGATGTCCGAGCCGTTAGCGGCAGCCAGCGCCTGTCCTCGTTCGCCCTTTTGGATGTCGAGGGCGGAGGCCGGGATGATGCTGTGCTGAGCTCCAGTGTCGCACAGGAACCGGCGGCCGGTTTTGTCATCCGTGACCTACAGCAGGGAGCCCGAGTGGCCCACGGCCATCGCGGGGGCTGGTACGGGGGCAGACTTGAAGGAGCAGGGAGGTGTGCACCGTTGTGCCCTGGTGCCGAACCATGCGTGGTAGTAACAGTAGCCCGGGTTTGTGGGGCGCGAAGGCCCCGTGGGCCCCGTGGCTGGGCCTTGTGGCCGCGTGGTGGCCGGTGAGGGGTGCGCCCAGGCTGTGGCTGCCAGGTCCGGAGCGACGTTGCGGCTGGAGTGAGCGGACAGCAGCTTGTCGGCCTCGTCGGCCAGGGCTTCTAGGTCCGTGAGGCCGGATGCCACGATCGCTGGGTGGGTGCTGGGAGGTAGCTGGCGGATGAACAGCATGCGGAAGAGGGACCCGGGTGGGCTCTCGTCGGTGAGTGAGAGCATGTGGGAGAGGAGGTCCGACGGTGAGGCGTCACCGAGGCCTGGAAGGTCGAGGAGGCGGCAGTTTCGCTGGTATGTCGAGGTCGTAAATTTTTTAAGGAGCGCGGCCTTAAGATGTGCATACTTGCCCTCCTCTGGTGAGTTCTGCAGTGCTATCCAAACCTTCGTGACTGTGGAGCTACCGAGTGATGCGACGAGGTAGTCATACTTCGTCCCATCTGTGGTGATGTGTCGCAGCCGGAATCGGGACTCAGCTTGGAGGAACCAGGCTTCGGGCTGGTTTTCCCAAAACTCCGGCAGTTTCACGGAAACTGCGTTCGTGTCCGCCATTGCAGTGCTCGGAATACATTCTGAGCGTCGGGGTCACCAATGTTGCGGTTGCCGCGGAACACGAATGGAGGCCGAACCGATCTGAGGAACACATGGCTTTTATTACATTCTCTTGAGAGATGGCTGCCCCAGCTCCTCTCTCTGCTAAACCCGAAAACAGACTGAGGGCGACACCTGCGCTTTTGAGCACACACTGAGGGTGACGCCCGCTCCTTTGTCATGCCTTAAAGGCAGCATGCTTCTTAAAGGCAAGGTGCCCGATTTATTGTCCACGGACGGAAAAGTGGATTGCGCCCGTTTAGGTGGCGATCCGCCACACTATATAGATAAGTTGTTGTTGAATATTTCCAGCATTTTCTGTTTTTATTTCAATCCAATTATGGCCCAGAAATCACTGTTGGTGATTTTAGTGGATGAATATTTACTGTGTTCAGATGACATTTCTCTGTCTGCTATTTTAATGCAGGCATTAATCTGCCTCTGCTAAAATTGCAGGAATAGAAGTGTCATGCCTGACTGTAAGATACTGTAATTTATATGAATTCATTAAGCTTTCACCCGGTGGAAAAAAGACAAGCCGAAATATTTAAAGCAAGAATAAAGGTTTTTTGACAAAAATGAAGTATTGATTTCTTCCTATTCAAAATTCATCACAGCTACCAATGAGGTTTGAGTTAAAAAAGGACAAAATTACCAATAAGAAGCCTTTCATAACCTCAAGAATATCCTCAATGTTATTGAGAAGTGAGATTGATAGCTTTGATATACCTGGGCAAGGTGTTAACAGCAGAGTAAAGATTTACTGAAATACTAAAGTCACACTATAGCCTTTTATTGTGAATATGGCCACATCCACATGTCATTGATTGTCATTGCAATATCTGATCTTTTATTGTTTCAAATATTACAAAAGAAATGGATAAATATTGCTCAGTCCTATATATTTACTCATTCTTATCAACCTATCATCACGTTTGTCAGGATATTAAGCTACCAAGGGGATCTATTAATGAGATTTCTGAATGCAAAATTATTTTGCTTCAATTCTTGGAAAGCTCTTTTACAATGTAGAAAAAGAGGAAAATTGTTCTCTAATGACCTGTTTATCCAATCAAGTATGGGAAGTAACCCAGCAGAGAGACAGCTTGAATGGAATTTCCTCCACTATCTTGTCTGAAATCAGGTGTGAAAGTGGTGGAAATTGGCGAGAAATTGGATGGCGAGGCCGGCCACCAACCTATCGTGCTGCGCTGAATTTCCCTCACCCTGCCCCATCGGGACTGCCACCGCTAGCTGCTCCTTCCCCGCCTACATGCAAATGTGGGTGATGTGCTGGGAGCAGGGCACAGGTTCCCACCCATCCTCCTCCCCCTCCCCCTCCACCCACCCCTGTTCCCCAGGACCACCAAGTGAACTGCGACGGAAATCCGAGACAGTGGCAGGAATGTCATCATATGCAGCAATGCGAGGGAGCGAGTCTAATAGAAGCCTCCTTTCCCTCCAAATCACTGACCCACAAAAACTGGGCTCAGGTCATGGCAGGGTCGAAGCAGCAAGCAGCAGTCCTGTCCTGACCCTCGAGAGGCAGGATCAGGAAAATCCAGCCCCTCAAGTCTTCTGTTTGTATTTCTTCCATATTGATAGAAGACACTTCAAAAGTAGGATGCAGTCCAGGGCCTGAATCGCCACCGTAAATATTATGGTGGCCGGGAATGTGGCGAGTTAGGGTCGGGTTGTGCAATTAGGATATATTAATCCCTGAATCTCTCCCACCAGTCGGGGGAGCAGTGGAGGTACAGAGAACAAAAAAGGTTAAAATCAAGCCAATATCGCAGTTCGCAGTGTTAGAAGAAAACTAATTTTCTACTGTAATTATAAGGATTATTTCAGACAATTTTCATGCACACACATCAAAATACTGCAGCTGAAACAAATTTATCTTGTCTTGACAAATGTTCACCTGATCCCACCAGGAAAATTTCTACACAACTGGTGTTCAAAAGAGTTTAGTACAGTGTTGATGGACTGACTCTAATTCAAACAGATTGCAGCGACTTCATCTATCCTGCTTGACACAGCGATTTCATTTATGAACATAAAGCAATTGTTTCTACCTAGAGGTCTTCTATCTTCCCTCTTCTTTCAATTTCCTCCACTGGTAAATAAAAACTTCTGGACCAGCCAGATATGTCTCTGTGGATCAGCTTACTTGCACAAATTTAAAGAAAAGTCCAGCACTAAAACCTACATTAAGATAGCATCAGAAATAGATGCGCGATGTGGCCATTTTAAGTGAAATGTGTTCGGACAATCTGTCACATTCAATTAAATCTAAAATGGTTTTCACAATGTAAATAATAAATGTTTTCTGTTTAGATTGCGATCATAATGGGGGCAACAAAAAACACAGCTGATCACAGTTCAACCGCCTGTACAATACAACAGTGGCTACCCTTCAAAAGTTCTTCATTGGCTGTAAAGCGCTTTGGGACGTCCAGAGGTCATGAAAGGCGCTATATAAATGCAAGTCTTTTATTTTCCAATGATTCAGGTATGTGCAGCAGATGGTCAGAACATTCCACTCTTTGGTGCCAGCACTGCAATTCCTGAAAAAACTACCAGCAACCTTTAAGAGTTTCAGGCCTAGAAATTCGGTGGGCTGTGCCACCAGTTAGCGCCCAAAGAGGGCACTTAGTGGGTTTAGCGCCACTAGCCACGCCTCCCGCGAAATTTAGCGGGGCACTAATGGCGGCGTTAGCCGGTAGCGCTGCGCCACCACCGATGACGTCATCGGTGTGAGCAGCACCCCGATCGCCAAATTTAGTATTGCGACCGGTTCAGGGGGGGCCTACCTGCGGCGGTAGAGGCGCCGAGGTGCGGGGCGGCCATTTTTTTTGCTGGCCACCTGCCAGCACCTCTTCGCGCAGCCGTCCCCGGCCTCCTGAGCACCCCCCCCACCCCCCGCGTTGTGCCGGCTGTCTCCCAAGAGCCCGGCACTTCTCCTCGGTGCCGGGCTCTTTTGCCGGCACTCGCGATCTCAGATCGCGCTGCAGCAGGCCCCTCCCCTTTAAGGCGAGGAAGGCCTGCAGTACCGCAGCGCGCCGTGCCGCAGATGCGCTGCGATTTTCAGTTGCAGCGCCCCAAGACGGATGCGGGGTGCCTTGAGGAGCGCCGCGCTTCCGTTTGGGGCGCTCAAACTGAATTTCCGGCGGGCGGTCGCGACTCCTTCCGGGGCGGTACTTTCGGCGCCCTGGCGAGACTGGCGCCCCAAACGGGGTGCCACAGAATTTCTAGGCCTTACACTTTATCTGTGTGAATGGGTTTCTTTTCCATTTTGTGATTCACACTAATCAAATAAAAATCGAATTCTACATGGGGTGGAAGATCAGCTTTCCTAAAACGAACAAGACTCCCCAGTTAAGTTCAATTTACAGCATTATAAATACAGAAATGAACTGATACCAGTTCACCAACTTCCACAAAATGTTCTTGAAATTCATATGGGCCGAGGGTTACATCAAAATAGCCTGGGCTGACGCCATAGCGTGAAGGGTGATTGAGAAATCAGGCTGGCTGACATATTTCTACACACTTTGGGTTTTAAGCTATGCTGGATGACATTCTGGAACAATGCATCAGAGAGGGTTTCTATTTGGCTGACGAAAGGTCATCGACCTGAAACGTTAAATCTGTTTCTCGCTCCACAGATGCTGCCTGACCTGCTGAGTATTTCCAGCATTTTCTGTTTTTTATTTCTATTTGGCTGGCATTGGTTAAGTGTAGAAAGATTCAAGAACCGTCCCCTAATTCACTGCTTTACTGCCGTGGCTGGGCTTCAGTGCTCAGAACACGGTGATGACCTTCTCCTGTACACCGATGAAGGCAACATGAATGATTCTGAAAATATATATTGATCATTTATCAAGCAGGATAAGGACATGTTACAGAAGGGGAGCTTCTTTTTGAAATAAAAAAGAGTGGCAGGGTAGAGTGATTAGACAAGTTAGTGACTATATTGAGGATAAGCAATACTGGCATTTGGGTAAACATTTCTCTGCTACACAGGCTTCCATTTATTTGGTAAACTACAATCTGATCAAATAGAATTAGTGTTGGAAATCGTTATCAAATAGGTGATCCATGATCTACACTTAGTTCTATAGATCTTTCAAACAGATAGTAGGGGTATCAAGAGAGAACCATGGAAGCTTACATTAGGCGATCCTGTCTGTGCCAACTCTTTGCAATGCAAAATTAATCTCCCTGCCCACTCTCTCTCTCTCTCTCTTTGCCTCTCTGCCCCACTCTCTCTGTGTCTGTCTCTCTCTCTCTGCCCCTCTGCAGGCCAGTGTCGGGAGCGGTGAGAGCGGAAGTTCAGTGAGTATTTAAACTCACTTTCGCAGGCTTTTTTTCCCACAGGCCATTGTCGGGAGCGGTGAGAGCGGCGTTTTAGTGAGTATTTAAGCTCACTTTCGCGGGCTTTCTTTCACAGGCCATTGTCGGGAGCGGAGGTTCAGTGAGTATTTAAACTCACTTTTGCGGGCTTTTTTCCCCACAGGCTTACCAATCTCGCAGACTGGCGGCAGCGTCCCACAGCCACGTCATGATTCAAAACGTGACGTGGGCAGGAGGAAGTAGCTGATTGGGTGAGTATTTATACTACTCTATAGTTTGACAGACGGCGCAGACACGATGGGCCGAAGGGCCTCTTTCTGCGCTGTAAAACTCTATGACTCTATGAGTTAAGGTTCATAGTTTATAAAGTTTAGAAGGTCTTAATTTTGTGGTTATAGTTTCTAAGGTCTCTGTTGTATAGCAGGGAGTGCTAAGAAACAAGGGCCCGTGAATATATCATTTAATTGTAGTATAATTGGCGGTATTGATTTAATTTAAAATAATTAAAAGGGGAAGTCATGGCAGCAAAGCTCAGCCCCATGGCATGCTCCTCCTGCACTATGTGGGAAATCAGGGACACTTCCTGTGTCCCTGACGACCATGGGTACGGGAACTGTATCCTGCTGCAGCTACTGGCAGACCACATTGCGGCACTGGAGCTGCGAATGGATACATACGCGAGCATTCGCAATGCTGAGGACATCGTGGATATCACGTTTAATCAGTTGGTCACACCACAGGTAAAGGCTGCACAGGCAGGAAGGGAATGGGTGGCCGCCAGGCAGAGTAGTAGGCGCAGGCAGGTAGTGCAGGGGTCCCCTGTAGTCATCCCCCTCTCAAACAGATATACTGCTTTGGACATTGTTGGGGAGGATGGCTTATCGGGGGAAGGCAGCAGCAACCAACTTCCTGGCACCATGGGTGGTTCTGCTGCACGGGACGGGAGGAAAAAGAGCGGGAGAGCTATAGTGATAGGGGATTCTATTGTAAGGGGAATAGATAGGCGTTTCTGTGGCTGCAAACGAGACTCCTGGATGGTATGTTGCCTCCCTGGTGCAAGGGGCAAGGCTGTCTCGGAGCGGCTGCAGGGCATTCTGGAGGGGGAGGGTGAACAGCCAGTTGTCGTGGTGCATATAGGTACCAACAATATAGGTAAAAACCAGGATGAGGTCCTAAAAGCTGAATATATGGAGTTAGGAGGTAAATTAAAAATAGGACCTGTGCAGGGAGACAGAGGAAAGGGAAGCAAGGATAGAAGCAAAAGACAGGAAGGAGAAAAGCAAAAGTGAAAGTCAGAGAAATCAAGGGTGTAAATCAAACATAATATGATAGAATTCTTCATTAAGATGGAGAGTGAAGTAGTTGATTCAGAGACTTGGGTACTGAATTTAAATAAAGGAAACTATGATGGTATGAGGTGTGAGTTGGCTAGGATGGATTGGGGAATGTTACTTAAAGGGATGACGGTGAATAGGCAACGGCAAACATTTAAAGATCGCATGGATGAACTACAGAATTTGTTCATCCCTGTTTGGCATAAAAATAATACAAAAAAGATGACTCAACATTGGCTAACAAGGGAAATTAGGGATAGCATAAGATCCAAGGAGAGGACATATAAATTGGCCAGAAAAAGCAGCAAACCTGAGGATTGGGAGCAGTTTAGGATTCAGCAAAGGAGGACAAAGGGATTAATTAAGAGGGGGAAAATAGAGTATGAGATTAAACTTGCAGGGAACATAAAAACTGACTGTAAAAGCTTCTATAGATATGTGAAGATAAAAAGGTTGGTAAAGTCAAGTGTAGGTCCCTTGCAGTCAAAATCAGGGGAATTTATAATGGGGAACAAAGACATGGCAGACCAATTAAATACATACTTTGGTTCTGTCTTCACAAAGGAGGACACAAATAACCTCCAGAGATGTTGGGGAACATAGGGTCTAATGAGAGGGAGGAACTGAATGAAATCAGTATATGTAGGGAAATGCTGTTAGGGAAATTGATGGGCTTGAAGGATGATAAATCCCCAGGGCCTGATAATCTACATCCTAGGGTACTTAAGGAAGTGGCCCTAGAAATAGTAGATGCATTGCTGGTCATCTTCCAAAATTCTATAGACTCTGGAACAGTTCCCATGGATTGGAGGGTAGCTAATGTAACCCCACTATTTAAAAAAGGTGGTAGAGAAAAAACAGGGAATTATAGACTGACATCGATAGTGGGGAAAATGCTAGAGTCCATTATAAAAGATGTAATAGCAGAGCACTTGGAAAACAGTGACAGGATCGGACAAAGTCAACATGGATTTACAAAAGGTAAATCATGCTTGACTAATCTGGAATTTTTGAGGATGTAACTGGTAGAATAGATAAGGGAGAACCAGGGGATGTGGTGTATTTGGACTTTCAGAAGGCTTTCGATAAGGACCCGCATAAGAGATTAGCGTGCAACGTTAAAGCACATGAGATTGGGGGTAAGGTACTGACTTGGATAGAAAACTGGTTGGCAGACAGGAAGCAAAGAGTTGGAATAAACGGGTCATTTTCCGAGTGGAAGGCAGTGACTAGTGGGGTACCGCAGGGATCGGTGCTCGGACTCCAGTTATTCACAATATATATTAATGATCTAAACGAGGGAACTAGATGTAATATCTCCAAATTTGTAGACGACACAAAGCTGGGTGGGCGTGTGTGCTGTGAGAAGGATGCAGAGAAACTCCAGGATGATTTGGACAGCTTCGGCGATTGGGCAGAAGTATGGCAGATGCAGTATAATGTGGATAAATGTGAGGTTATCCACTTTGGTGGCATAAACAGGAAGGCAGATTATTATCTGAACGGCAATAGATTGGGAAAAGGGGAAGTGCAACGTGACCTGGGTGTCCTTGTGCACCAGTCGCTGAAGGTAAGCATGCAGGTGCAGCAGGCGGTTAAGAAGGCAAATGGTATGTTGGCCTTCATAGCGAGAGGATTCAGGTACAGGAGCAAGGATGTCTTGCTGCAGTTGTACAGGGCCTTGGTGAGACCACACCTTGAGTATTGTGTGCAGTTTTAGTCGCCTTATCTGAGGAAGGATGTTCTCGCCATGGAGGGAGTGCAGTGAAGATTCACCAGACTGATACCTGGGATGGCAGGAATGACGTATGAAGAGAGATTGGGTCGATTAGGCTTATATTCGCTAGAGTTTAGAAGAATGAGAGGGGATCTCATTGAAACTTATAAAATTCTAACAGGACTAGACAGACTAGATGCAGGAAGGCTGTTCCTGATGGCGGGGGGGGTCCAGAACCAGGGGTCACAGTCTCAGGATAAGGGGTAAGCCATTTAGGACTGAGATGAGGAGGAATTTCTTCATCCAGAGAGTGGTGAACCTGTGGAATTCTCTACCACAGAAGACAGTTGAGGCCAATTCATTAAATATATTCAAGAAGGAGTTAGATATATTTCTTAAGGCTAAAGGGATCAAGGGATATGAGGAGAAAGCAGGGACCGGGTACTGAATTTGGATGATCAGCCATGATCGCATTGAATGGCGGAGCAGGCTCGAGGGGCTGAATGGCCTATTCCTACTCCTATCTTCTCTGCCCCGCTCCCCCTCTCGCTCTCTCTCTCTCTCTCTCTCTCTGCCCTATTCTCTCTCTCGCTCTCTCTCTCTCTCTCTCTCTCGCTCTCTCTCTGCCCTACTCTCTCTCGCTCTGCTCTGCCCCATTCTCTCTCTCTCGCTCTCTCTCTCTCTGCCCTACTCTCTCTCGCTCTGCTCTGCCCTATTCTCTCTCTCACTGCCCTATTCTCTCTCTCTCTCTGCCCTATTCTCTCTCTCTCTCTCTGCCCTATTCTCTCGCTCTCTCTCTCTGCTCTACTCTCTCTCACTGCCCTATTCTCTCTCTCACTGCCCTGTTCTCTCTCTCGCTCTCTCACTCTGCCCTATTCTCTCTCTCTCTCTCACTGCCCTATTCTCTCTCTCGCTCTCTCTCTCTGCCCTACTCCAATTCTCCTATAGTAGAAACTAAAACTTGTCATACATTTTTCAGTCAGAAATATACAGAATAGGCCTAAACTGTTGAGTTTTCCATTTAGAGAGCAGCTTGGTCTGCAAAATATGATTAATCCTTGTAGACTTCAAAGGATTCTACATTTAAGAACGCCAAACAGATTGAGGAAATTTCAGTGCATTACTCCGCTTATGGCAGCTTTGAGAATCGGACCTCCCAAGCCCCGCAAGGCTCATTTGCATAGGTTCGCCAATCACCTGGTAACGAGAATTTGCTGCTTTAACAGCACTACTGCACTCTGGGTAAATTGGCCCTATATAAACCAGGTGCAGGTAATGAGGAGTTTGAGAATGTTAAAGAGGCCCCAACTATTCTTTGCTGATTTATGGCTCTAGCTTGAGAGAGAGAGAGAGAGAGCGAGCAAAAAAAAAGGGAAAAGACAGATACCAACTATTATTCACAGTACAGATACACAGAGATACCAAAGACCTGCCAGAAATCGCAAACTGTCAGCAAGTCTTAATCAATATTCAAATTCCTCTATTTTGACATTAAGGGAATCAAGGGATGGGGGGGGATCGGGCAGGAAAGTGGAGTTGAGGTAGAAGATCAGCCATGATCTTATTGAATGGCGGAACAGACTCAAGGGGCCGTAAAGCTTATTCCTGCTCCTATTTCTTACTTTCTTATCCCAGATGGGACTGGAAAAATGAAGGGATTGAAATCCCATTATCAGAGGCAGCGTTATAACTGTGCAATTGCAGTCAGGGGACCGAGTGGATCCAGTGAAAGGAAACCTACGCAATGCTGATAACTGATCCCTGGATCATTTTGTGAACTATTTTTTTTATTACCTAGTGCAAACATGCCTTTTCTCAATGATATGTTGCCGATTTGACACCAGATTAAGTTGGTAGTATTTAGTATCATCGTCTAGTAAAATGTAGGTTCTCCAAACTGAACCATTACACAGGGCCCCCACAAGATAAACACCACTCCTGCCCACTGAGCTATTAGTTAAAAAATTAGTTAATGTATTTGAATGAAATGCTCTTGTAACAAAAGTATCAACTCATTTAAAACAAATGGGTTAGCATCTTTATTAAAATAGCAAAGATATTTCGTACAAGTACATTAATGTGTTTGTCCGTAGGATTTCAACTACACAAGGGAAAAGCTTAACGCACTGGAAGGGTAACGATCCTATTACAGCACTATCAACAGTCACTAGAGTTTTAAAGGTTACTTGCTCCTTAACTTTATTTGCCCCTCGTCATACAGGGTTCCTCATTTGAGGATGGTGGAAAGCAACCTGTCCGACACGGCTGCTCTTGAAGCAGTTGCTACAAAGTGAGATAGGCCGACTCACTCTCAGGCCCCCTTCCCCTGCCCCACAGGAAGCAAAATCCCTCTACTCAGCACTCCCCCAGATGGCATGGCTAAGAACACGAGACTCGTTGTATGGGGAAAGCAGTGGGAGGACAATCCAAGTCCTAGCATTTTGAGATGCAGAATAGTAATGTGTAAGAAATCGTGGATTGGAAGAAATAATAGTCTGTTACGGGTTCCCTACATCAGCAGTTTGCCTAAGTTGATGACACAGAAGGATTCCAGTCAGGTCAGAAAAAGAGTTGTACAGAGAGCGGAATTACAAGGTCAGAACACAAAAACAGGCCTTCAAGGCATAGCTATACTGATAAGCGATTTAGCAAGGAGCCTTAAAGATGAACAAGCAGTCTCTTGAAAGGGTAACAAGACATTTAGAACAGAGATAGGGAAATAGCTGATCTCAGCAAGATGGGAGGGGGGGCTGTCAGAGGTACCCTCTCCCTTGTAATTGGACAATGGGATGGGTAAAAATGATTGACACCAGGTATCCACCAGCCTATCGAAATAGGTCTAAAAATGGGCGACCGACAGAGGAAAACAGGCAGTCAGGGGCAAAGGCTTCTCAGAGGTGGATGCATGCTGGCTCTGGTCCAACATCTTGGTCAAATTTAGCCTCTGAGGTGGATCAATGCTGGCTGACGACCTAACACCTCCAACAGCTCGAGGGACAACCCAACGGAAGTGACCGCAGACTGCAGGACTCCACCCAATCCGGGACCACCGTACTGCCTCACCGTCCGTCTGGTCGTTTCGCTTCAGGGCCGGAGATCGCCCTCATCTGTCACGGGTTGTATGTCTACTATATCTATTTCAATCGCATGTAGTATCTGATTATGCTTAAAGTGTAGCTCTCTAATAAAAAGCCTTACAGCTCCTAAGACCCTTTGGGTAATCTGTGTGTGACCTGTGATCCAAATCTTACAGATGCATCAAATTACTGCAGTAAAACCCAAATCTTCAAGTATTTTTATACATCTCGATCCAGTCAATTTGTTTTCCCCTCAATTTTCTCTTCCCTCCACTCTTGAAAGAACTGGAGTACTCTCCTGTACTTCACCCAACTAAATGTCTGACCATGTTCAGTTACATAGGATATACAGCACAGAAACAGGCCATTCGGCCCAACCAGCCCTACCATTTATACTCCACTCGAGCCTCTTCCCATCTTTCCTCATCTAACTCTGTCAGCATAACCCTCTATTCCCTTCTCCCTCATATGCTTTTCTAACTGCGTCTTAAATACTTCTATACTATTCGCTTCAACCACTCCCTGTGGTAGCGAGTTCCACATTCTCACCACTCTCTAGATAAAGAAGTTTCTCCTGAGTTCCCTATTTAATTTCTTGGTGACTATCCTATATTGATGGCCTCTAGTTTTGCTCTTTCCCACAAGTGGAAACACTCTCTCTGTATCTACTCTATCAAAACCTTTCATGATTTTAAAGATCTCTATTAGGTCACCCCTCAGCCTTCTCTTTTCAAGAAAGAAAAAAAAAAAGAGACCCAGCCTGTTCATCCTTTCCGGATATGTGTACCCTCGCATTTCTGGTATCATCCTTGTAAATCTTCTCTGCGCCCTCTCCAGTGCCTCTATATCCTTTTTATAATATGGCGACCAGAATTGTACGCAGTGCTCCAGAGCAGCACGTGGCGCTCCAGAGCTGCACGCGGTCCGGAGCTGCACACGGCGCTCCAGAGCAGCACGCGGCGCTCCAGAGCAGCACGTGGTGCTCCAGAGCTGCACGCGGTCCGGAGCTGCACGCGGCGCTCCAGAGCAGCACGCGGCGCTCCAGAGCTGCACGCGGCGCTCCAGAGCAGCACGCGGCGCTCCAGAGCAGCACACGGCGCTCCAGAGCTGCACGCGGTCCGGAGCAGCACGCGGCGCTCCAGAGCAGTAATCAACCAAACAAACAGAATGTGGAGCTATATCGCCAGATCAGTAAATCCAAGACCGTCGTGCTGGTGAGAACTTGAAACAACTGCGGTCAGGGCTGGTAGCTGAGCCTTCAGAGAAACTTCCAAACCCTTGCGGCAGTGCAGAGAGGCTGATTCATTGAGTCAGAGGAAAGCTTAGAAAATCGTACACTCTTCAGCTTTAAGAGGTGAACAAGAGGGGGCCTTAGAGAGGTATACAAGACACTAAATGGAATAGAAAAGGTCACTCCTGAGCACTATTACAAGTTAAGACATGATCGTAGGACAAAGAGATAGGTACAACTAGTAAAGGGAAAGCTCAATATTGATGACCGGAAACATTTCTTCATGTAAAAGCACAACTAATACCTGGGATGGTCTCTGATTAGGGAAACGGAGGCAAAAACTCGGGGGTCACTCAAGAGGGAGTTGATGCGGTGATGGGAAGGTGGGTGGAATTGTAAGTTTCTATGGCAGGATGAGCTGAAGAGACCAATCACAAATATGTAGACATTTCAATTGGACCTCTGATTCGGTGTTGCCGGGTAATGAATCTACCTGATTGTTAATGTGCTGACGCCACCTGAATTAACAGGACCAGCTCAATTTTCAAAATACGGGCAAGTTCCTGGCTTATATTCAGTCTGCCATTGGAAGCTGGCCAAAGGGAAGGGGGGGGGGAAATGTGAGAAAGCATTCGTTAAAGAGGTGCTTACAAGAAGTGATGAGTAAAGTTAAAGGAATTTGGCTACTTGAAAAGGAAATAGGGACACAATTGTTTGCGGTCGTTACAAAAGTACCTGGGGTGAAAAATTGAGTCTCGCCCCCTTTGGGGCGCTAACCTTGCCAGGGTGCTACTTTTAGCGCCCCAAACAAATTAACACCCCCGCGGCTGAAATTCATCAGTAGCGCCCCAAGAGGGAAGCACGGTGCTTCTGGAATCGCCCCACCCCGCCTCCTTCTTGGGGTGCTGCGAGTGAATTGCGCTGCGCTACATGCCGCAGCGCACATCGTGCCGCGGTACTGCAGTCCTTCCTCCCCTTCTTAAAAGGGAGGGGCCTTGCGCAGCGTGACCCGGGGCCCAGCTGGGCCACCAGGGATCGGAATGCCAGCAAAAGAGCCCGGCACTCAAGGGAAGTGCTGGGCTCACAGAGTGCAGTCGGCACACTGCGGCGGGGGGGGGGGGGGCGGTTGCTGAGGAGGAGGCCGGGGACGGCAACAGGGGCAGGTGCTGGCAGGCAGCCAGCAACAAAAATAGCCGCCCGGCATCTCACCTTTAATTAGCTCCGTCCCGGCTGCCGGTAGGCCCCCCTGACCCCATCGGACATAGCGTCCGGCGGTAAGTCAGGGGGCGCTAGCGAAGATCGCGGCCGGAGCGCGAGCGGGGCGCTGCGGGGCGCTAACGGTTGCCGCTGCCGCTAACCTCCCGCTGAATTTCGCGGGAGGCGTTGGCGGCGCCGTGCCCAGGCACTAGTTGCTTTGTGCCCCCCGTTAGCGCCCTCTTAGGCGCTAACGAGAGGCGCAAAGCAACCGAATTTTTAGACCCTGATATTTTAATGTAATGTCTGTTTGGGTAACAAAAATCCAGTGACTTGCACAATATATCTGACCATGGGATGGAATGGTGCAACACTGGAGCACTACGTTTGAAGGCCATTGAAGTGGCGGTGGTGCTGCATGAGGTATTAGCGAGGAAGGTGGCCCTATTTGCAAATTCCCCCTCAATAAGATAGCATTGCAGCATACCTGAAAGGATGTGGAAGCAAAGAACTTGTGGGCACAATTGACCGTTACTGCCTTTGGTAGTGACAGCCCTATGATTCACGCCAATAGTAGATGGCACAGCTCCGCCACTACCTCCCTGGTGATTTGGAGCATCTTCAGGCAGAAGTCCCCTGACAAATCCAGGCTGGCGTAGCTCTGCCCGTAAATGCGGGTGCAAAGTTGTCCTAGGCAGTGGCTGTCTGCTTCTGGTGCAGCCTAACCTGCCTGGCAACCACCCTCCTTTACTTCCTTCAAAAAATTAGTGTGGGGGAGGATTTTTGTAGACCAACCCATTGTGCCAATATGGTGGATCTGCTATAAAGGTACTGCCAAATCACATGACACAAAGGGGGTGAATTTCCCCACTCCAAAACTTTGCAAAATTGTGCATAAAATGAGGTTACAGTGGTGGAACGAGAGAAGTCCAGAGGAAAATCATTCCCTTTGCCAGTCAAGAGATGAAATGCTGACTGAAAGAAAACAAACACCCACACAAACAGCCAAAAAGCTTTTTTAAACCCTGACCCCCACTTTAAATGAATGGGTTTTCAACTCTGCGCTTTCTGGCATAAATTATGGTCAAATGCATGGGCGTCTGAATAATAGTCAGGGTCTCATTTAAATATTGCAGCTGGGAAGCTGGCTGACGCTTCACAGACCACATCTGGGAAATTAACTGGGGTGCCAAACGGTCAGTGATCTGGAGTAATTTATTGCCACCCATATGATCGGTTAATTTATGTCTGTTTATTAAGCATTACCAATTGGAAAATGTACCCTAGTGAATGCCAGCAAGCTATTTTACTGTGTGGAGCACATCACAGTCGAGCAAGAACCACATCTTATTCAACATGCACACATGGGCTTTTCAACAGGACTCACTGGACAGAAATCAGGAATCCAAGGCTGATTTTTACCTTCTCAGGCCTGGGGCACAGAGACCAAATGTAACTACTGAGCTGCTGCCCTAACGGAGATCAGCTAATTCAACAAAGGCTGGAAATTGAACCGCGCCACTCTTGGGCTGTATGGTTTAGCATTGCATTACACAGTGTCTTCACCCACTTCACTCTCACTGTGGGAGAAGCACTGGTCATGCTAATTGACACAAGAAAACTACTAGGCACTTGGTCTAAGCGTTAATCAAAGCTTTAATCAACTGTTTTACAACATGGAGGTCTAGTGCCCTTCACTAGTTCCTGTTAAGAATGTCCTGCACAAGCTGGGCCTGTGCCCGAGTATTTATACTCTCCCTGGACAGTGCCACCCGCAGGCTGCTCAGTATTATTTCATAAGTCTTTCTTTCATGAATGACTGATTCATGTCACTAATAGTGTACTTACAAACTCTGAGGAAGCGATTCGAACTCTGACCGATTGGCTGGAATGGAGAGGGGGCGCAGTTAAAATGGAGCGGCTCCATTTTTAGCTCCGTTCCCGCCAATTTATGATTTCAACACAGCTGGGTTTGGCAGCAGAAGAGGCTCCTGACTAAATGAAAACCGGGGTCCCATGATGCACTAGACCCCAGTGAGATTTTAACCGCCCCGAGTGGGGCGCCCACCATGGCCACCCCGCCAGGTGACCCCTTTCGGGAAGCCAACGAGGTCCCAGGCTCTTCACCCCCAGCCCCCACCTGTACTTGTTGCTGGGAGCCTTCTTCATCCTTCTCCCACTGGCCAGCTGCTGCTTTCCTGCTGAAACGACTGAGCAGCTAACCAGTGGCATTCCAATGTAGCCCAGTAGTTAAAATCTGCTGGGCCTGCGACTCCCCCTCCCCCCATGGCATTGCTAAATGTTTTTAACTAATTGTTATTGTCTCAAACTGATATGGTATGCAGGCCACAGCAGGATGCACCTTGCTAGATAGATGATTTTTTGGCCCCAATTTTTACATGCAAGTACAAATGTGGAGCATTTCTGGTTAAACAGTAAAACCTTTAATTAATGATTATTCTTTTGAAGATCTTTGGTTATGTTCGATCCAAATGTAATTCAAATTCAGGCCTTCATCTCATTGCCTTTTTAAAACAAAGAATCTGATTTAAAAAATTAATGAGGGACTACTATTTTCTCTTTAATTGAAGAGCGTTAATTCCCAAGTGAGTTCAAGTAACGTTTAAAATAAGTTATTACTTTTGTTTCATTTACAAGGTGGGGGCTGATTTTAGCTTGCGTTGCTGGTGTTAATGGGGTGGCAATAGCCTCAAAGTGGGGTTGGCAGCCTTATTGGACCAACACGGACGCTGCAGCCGGCACTATTTTGAAAGGGGCCTGTTGCCGAGTGCCCGATGCACCTGCCTTAGTTGGTGGGTCCATTTCGATATGGCCATCGGGGCCCCGATTGCCATCTTAGGTTGGAAACGGTCAGAGGGTGCACCGTGAATGCGCTGACCATTTCCAGGGGTGATACCACAGAGGAAACCCAGCCAACGACCCTGACATGAATCTTGTCATTCATGTGGAAATGACTTATGAAATGATACTGGGCGGCCTGCTGGTGGCGCTGTCCAGGGAGAGTATAAATACTCGGGCATGGGCCCAGCTTGCTCAGGACATTCTTTAACAGGAACTAGTAAAGGACACAACTGGATCTCCATGTTGAAAAACAGTTGATTAAAGCTTTGTTTAACGCTTAGACCAACTGCCTAGTAGTTTTCTTACGTCAGACCCCCACATAAATAATCTGGGACGCTGCCACCCTGGGATCCTCCCTCCGTGATCACGAACCCCTCCCCCTCACTTAACTTGATGGCGGCCCAAGATTGGCCAGACTTAAGCTGGTGAAATACATTGGGGATGTCCAATTTGCACTCGGCAGCTGGATGAGAGAGGCGCCGGTGCCTCAAAATCGTGCCAGCCTGAAACACGGGCAAGGGTGACCAGCCAGTGCACTCGCCTGTTGGTCACCCAAAAGTTAAAAATCGACCTCTACATCTTTTAGCAATCTGATGCAAATGAAGATGATCACAGGTCTCATGTTTGAAACACAGGCCTCCAGCATTGTGCTTTGTGCCTAGGAAGTTGCAGATGTCATGCTGTCAGTAAGGTTTGGCCTCTGAGTAAACACACACATTGATTTTATTGTATTTTTTTTCAGCCAAGACTTCCAAGCAATTAGTGAATCAATACAGTCACAAGTAGATAGTTTGCTAGTAAAACAGCTTTAATAATGAAAGAAATTCTGCATAGTTTTGTTACTTCTCTCAAAAGAAATACAGAACCCAAATGATTATTTGTTGTACTTTTAAAATGGAAAGCTATAAAACCAGCTATAATGCAAATTGTAGCTTTGGTGAAAATTGTATGCAAACTTAGTACGGGTACATCATTTGACTAATACCGACAGCAGATGGAACACTCCTAACAGGCTGTGCTAAGCTCACTCACAGCTGAGTGTACAATCAGTGTAAAGAGCTCAAAACAATGATAAATAAAATAAAGATTTATACAAGGTGGTTAAAGAGCAAACAACTAACTCCTCACAGTGGGGAAGTTTGATCTGGTAGCAATGACATTATAAATGTGTTCCGTTTGATTTTGCTATAAATACCAACCAGCGGAAAGCTTCACGATTGTATTTAGGAACATCATAGAATCTTATAGCACAGAAGGCGGCCATTTGGCCCATCGTGCCTCTTTTGAAAGAACTGCCTAATTAGTCCCACTCCACCGCTCTTTCCCCATTGCCCTCCTGCTCCTCATTCAGGTAGGGGTATTTGAAACACTTACCTTGTTGGTTGCGGCCTGCGGCGGTCCCTTTAAGGGCAGCCAGTTAGGCCGCATGGAGACCTGGTTTCCCTGATGCAGCCGGTCCAGCACAAGCTGCGTTTGGGGCAACCCAATTTTTCAGAAGGGGCCTCAAATAGGCATTAATCCTCTTATCTGAATGTGCAAAGGACCTAATGCCTGCTTCAGGCATGGGCCCTGGACACCTATTGTTTTGCTTACACCAATATGGTGGGCAGTGCGCTTCTGGCTCATAATAAGCGTGCAATTCCTGTCCACCATATTGGAGGCTTAGGCACCCGTTTAGTGTCGGACAAACGCACAAGGTGCCATCCAGTTTCTAAGCCAGAATGTTTCAAATACACAGATTAACTGATCAATTTTTATGAGTTTTATTAACTTCCCTCTAACATAACTTTTTTCTAATACTGAATTCTAGGTTGTAAGTAAACCTTACAGGGAAAGTCAGAAGGTTCAAGCCACACTCCAGGATTTAAGCACATAATCCAGCTGACATTTCAATGTGGTACTGGGGAATGCTGCATTGTCAGAGTTTTTAGTCTTGTCACCCCCACGAGGGGCAGGAGGGATGGAGGAGGGGTTAAAAATAGGGAACACGTCCTGGACCCGCCACTTAACCGCCTGTTGCCGTTTTTACAGCAGCAGGTAGTGTGCTGTGCGAGCGTCCTGCCCTCGAGAGGAGAGACACTACATTAACATATTTAAATCAGGCTCTCACAGTGCAATTGGGAGTCAGGTTTAAATTTAACAGTTGGTGGCCGGGTTTCCCAGGGCTCGGGAAACTCGCCAGCAAAATGGAGGCGAGATCTACCGGCTCCAGAAGCAAGTTCTTTTTATGGCATTCCTTGTGGGCCAGGAGCAGCAGGAATGTTCCCTTCAGCCCCTCAAGTAAGCATTCGGCCCCCCCGCCCCCCGCCGCTAACAGCCTCTTTCTAACCCCCCGCTGCTGTCTACCTGCCCCTTACCAAGTCCTGATCTCTCGTTCCCTTCCTCCCAATTCCGGCTTTCATATTCCCCTTCCCCACCTCCAAGCCCCAATCTCTCGCTGCCTCCCTCCTGATTGTGGAGGACAGTCCCCAAGGGCTCCCGGCTGTGGCCTCTTGCCGCTGGTTTTCTCGCCTGCCAGTTGGCCAGCCTGTCAATCTAGCCAGCTGCCAGGCGGGAAACCTAAGAAAACATTAGAATAAGGTCCTGCCATTAAATTCGGCAGAACTTGCGCGTCCCCGCACCATCCCTGCCTCCCCGTAAATATCATTTCAGAAGAACAACAATGTGGCTTTTCTGGCGATTCAGGTGGACGTAAGAGATCCTATGTCATTATTTGAAAAGAAGGGAGTTCTCCTGCCATCCTGGCCAAAATTCCTCCAACAACTAATCCCACCACAGATTAACCAATCACTCATCTCATTAATAAAAGCAAAGTACTGCGGATGCTGGAAATCTGAAATAAAAACAGAAAATGCTGGAAATACTCAGCAGGTCAGGCAGCATCTGTGGAGAGAGAGAAACAGAGTTAACGTTTCAGGTCAATGATCTTTCGTGACGAAGGGTCATTGAGCTGAAACATGAACTCTCTTTCTCTCCACAGATGCTGCCGACCTGCTAAGTATTTCCAGCATTTGCTGTTTTTATTTCATTCATCTCATTGGTTGTTTGAGGGATCTTGCCGTGACCAAATTGACTGCCTGTTTCCCTATAACAGCAGTGACTGCACTTCAAAACTAAATGGTTAGTGGCATGTCCTGAGGGTGCGATAAGGCATTATAAAAGGCACATTTAATGTTGAATATTCTGAGATGGGGTGTGTAGCTCAGTAAGAACTGATATTACAAGATGCCTGAATAGCACAAACTTCCTAAAGAGCCTTGCTCAGAGCCCAACAGTCAAAATATTATACTTAAACTTGTACAAATGTTGTGCTTTATGTTTACTTCATTGCAATGCAACAGACATTAAGCCTTGAACATCTGGTTCAAAACGTGAAATCCTACTACAAGTACTTAATGCCGAGATTGTGACAAGATTATGCATATTAAAAGATTACCACAAGACAGAAACAACACTGCCTGTGCTTTTTCTCTGACTCGTTTAAATGTAAATAAACACAGCTATGCATGGCACCAATCTACAGTAATAGGATTTGACATCTAAACTGTCCAAGCAACAAAAACTCCTAAAAATGCAGTCCTAAAAAGAGAGAAGGTATCTGCATGTTTTAATTAAAGGACCTATGTTTTCATTCTTACCTGGCTGTGCTCTTGTGCTGATCAGTCAGCAAAAGGAATGTTCCTTAAGGAGGTGAAGAAAATTATTTGTGCATGGAAAATGTCTCTTTATTGCATGACTTCAAGTCTTAAAAGTAAACCGACTTCTAGGCAAATCAAGAGCTCAGCCGAGGCCACGGATTGGTTGCCGAATTTCATTCTCATCAGTGAACGATTTGTGGTGTCATGTACAAATGTCCCCCTCTCTCTCTCTCCCTCCCAGCTCCATACCATTCCTGACTGCATGAATTAGTGCCCAGATCCATCCCAGTGTTTTGTGCAGAGTACTCAAACTTGCTTTGCTTTTCTTTGGCCCGACAGCTGTCTTCCACTGCCCGACACGCACTGGCAGTCAGAGGCAATTAGCAAATTACTTTTCTCCTAGATTACCTTCATATACTTTGGCGTCACGTCAATCAGATTGTCCTTTCAAGCTGCCGCCCATATATATTTTAAAAACAAGCAACAGCTGAGAGAATGACAACACAATTACAATGACTTTTTTGGGGGGTCACCGGTCACTGGCTACTGCCAGTCACTTCCGCCCACTACTGCTTATTTACTGCCTTGGTCTCTGCAATGTTATCATGCTTTTCTTTCGAAGGCTGGAGCATTTCATTGTGAAAAGTAATGGTCAAAACATGCAAGCTACTTTACCAGGCAGTAGGAATAAAAGTGACCCCCCCCCCCTCTCCACATTAATGCTGGAAATCTGAAAATAAAAGCAGGCACAGCAGGTCTATCAGCTTCGGAAAGAGAAAAATACAGCCGCTTTACCAGTTCTGATGAAGGACCCACGTGTATTGTTAAGTTTTCTTTCTCTTTAAAACGATAATTAATCTGCTGCATATTTCGAGGACTTTATGTTTTGAACTGTGCGCATGGGTCACAATAAAATTCCTTTCTCGAACACCACACACACAAAACAATCTGTATTTATAGAGCATCGTTAGCGTCTCAAGGCGGTTCACAGGAGCGTTATCAGACAACATTTGACACTGAGCCCCACATCAGATAACAGGGCATGTGACCTCCAGCTTGGTTAAGTAAACAGGTTTTAATAAGCGTCTTAAAGGCAGGGAGAGAGAGATTTAGGGAAAGAATTCTAGAGCTTTCACACAGCGATACTCATTCGCTTCGCAGCAGCTCCGAGTTCAGTTTTGAACCGTTTCTACCTGTTCTAGATTGTTACAGCGCACCACCTAATCGCCGATTCGTTTATTTCACCGTAGAGTGAAATTGCACGCCTCGCACCATTGTTTCAGGAATGGCTGCGGATTAAATCTCTTGGCGCAGGCTGAGGTAACGATGACTCTGATTGCTGTTCGCTTCAGAATGCATCCACCACTTTAAGGAAAAGGCTGCATGTAAACGTAATTAGAAATCAGCAGAGCAGTCAGCTCGTTGGGTCACTTCATTCTTCAGTCTGACAGCTTCTGTGCCGCACAAAGGAGGAGTGGCAGTTAATAGATTCTTCCATTTAAACAAACTCATTAGGGAAGCGAGGTATTTCTCATTTATACACAGCCTGCTACAAGACTCTGACTTACTGAAGCATTCACGTGACACCACAAAAGCCCACCTCAAACAGTTTATTAATGTCACCTGTACACCTGAATGTGCGACAGTCTTCAATCTCGTCCAGCCAGATTGCCTCCCTCTCTTCCGCGGCCATATTCGCGCCCGGGTGGCCCTGGAGATGGAGCACGCGGTGTCCGCCGGCACGCTCGAGGATTTCCGTGGCCGGTGGGCGCCGCGGGGACTGGAGTGCATAATTAATTTAGATAACCAAATTCTAATTTGATTTATTAACGTTTTTGTAAAGGTTTATTAGTTAAAGTTTACTTGTTTATTTTCTGGTCCTACCAAAAGAGGGACAGTCTTCAATCTCGTCCAGCCAGATTGCGCCCCTCTCTTCCGCGGCCATGTTCGCGCCCGGGTGGCCCTGGAGATGGAGCACGCGGTGTCCGCCGGCGCGCTCGAGCACTTCCGTGACCGGTGGGCGCCACGGGGACTGGAGTGCATAATTGGATTGGACAACCAAATTTTAATTTGATTTGCTAAGGTTTATTTGAAGTTTTAGAGGTTTAGTTACAGTTTATTTGTTTAATTTACTTGGTCCTTTTAAAAGAGGGACAGTCTTCAATCTCGTCCAGCCAGATTGCCTCCCTCTCTTCCGCGGCCATGTTTGCGCCCGGGTGGCCCTGGAGATGGGGCACGCGGTGTCCGCCGGCGCGCTCGAGCACTTCCGTGACCGGTGGGCACCGCGGGGACTGGAGTGCATAATTGGATTGGACAACCAAATTTTAATTTGATTTGCTAAGGTTTATTTAAAGTTTTAGGCCTAGAAATTCAGTTGGTTGCGCCAGCCGTTAGCGCCTTAGGAGGAGTAGATGTCGGGCGCTAGGCGGCTAGCGGCCGGGCGCAGCGTGATCTGCGCCTCGCCCCAACTTCACTAGAGATTTAGCGGCGGCGCAAAGTCTTTGCGCGCGCTCAGCTGCGCGCGCAGTTCATGACGTCATTTCCTCGTGCAACGCCCTTTGTGCGCCCCCAACCGGAAATTCAGTCGCGACGCCCCATTGTGCGCCTGGCGCCCCTAGCGACTGTTAGAGTGGAACGGTGCTCAGTCGATGCGGGGCGCGGGGGGCGCAAATTAAAGGGCACTCCTCCTGCACTATAAAAGGCTGCCATTTCGCAGCACTCCTTCTTGAGAAATGGATCTTTGGAGAGAGACCAAGGTAGAGAGCTTTCTGCTTTGGCCCAACACTCGGACAGGTACTTGTGGCTTCAGGCCACAGCTTTCCACTTGTCTTTGCCTTCATTGACATCTCATTGTTTGCCAGCATATTATGGAGGCTGCAATGGGTGTAAACGCTGGCTTTCTCAATTGCATCCAAAGGGCTCACAGACGCCGTGAGAGAGTGGCAGCCCTGGCTAGATGGAGAGGGGGCAACAGGTGTCGGGGAAAGGAGGCCTTACCCACCCAGGGTATACCGCCAGCAGTTCTCCTATCTCAACATGTCTGACGAGCAGTGTGTTCGGAGGCTGCGATTCAGAAGGGCGGTGGTCACTGAGATCTGCCACCTGCTTGGCGGTGATCTGATGCCACAGCTGAGGAGCAGGACGTCTCTGTCGGTGGCAGTGAAGGTGATGGTGGCTCTCAACTTCTATGCCACCGGCTCCTTCCAATCCGCTACTGGGGACATTGCCAACATCTCCCAGTTCGCCGTGCATTGCTGCATCCGCCAGGTGACCAATGCCCTTTTCAAAAGGAGACGTCAGTTCATCTCCTTCTCCATGGCCCTTGCCAAGCAGCAACAGCATGCAATGGGCTTTGCAGCATTCGTGGGCTTCCCCATGGTGCAGGGCGCCATTGACTGCACGCATGTGGCTTTGCGGGCACCTCTGGAGAGTGCCGAGGATTACCGCAACCGGAAGGGCTACCATTCGCTGAACGTCCAGCTGGTGTGTGACCACAGGCAGCTCATCCTAGCTGTCAATGCCCACTTTCCAGGCAGCAGCCACGATGCCTTCATCCTGCGACAGACTTCTGTGGCAGACATGTTCCAGGCACAGCCTCACCCACGAGGATGGCTTATCGGGGACAAAGGCTATCCTTTGTGTACCTGGCTGATGACCCCGCTCCGTGCGCCCAGCACCCCTGCTGAAGAGGGATACAATGAGAGCCATCAAGCGACCAGGAACATCATCGAACAAACAATCGGCGTCCTGAAGCAACGGTTCCGCTGTCTGGATCGTTCCGGTGGAGCCCTACAGTATTCGCCGGAGCGAGTCTCCCATTTCGTGGTCGTTTGCTGCATGCTGCACAACCTGGCTATCCACAGGACTCAGGCACTGCCACCAGAGATTGGAGGACCACCTCAGGAGGAGGAGGAGGAGGAGGACCAGCACAGGAGGGAGGCAGAAAGTGCAAGGGCCGCCCGTCACCGGCTTATTGAACGTCGGTTCTAGGCCCCCTCTCAGGGAATGGCTTGTGCCAATGTCAGCAGATGAATGTAGCTGCTCTACAAGCCCTCAGCCGAGCAGGGCAAACAGGACTTAACCAAAAAACCATGCACACTGCAATTTAACAACAATAATTTATTGCAAACCTCTGCCCTTCCCACATTACATCCTCATGTGGAGAAGCCCCCTCCAAAAACACAAAACTACCAGTCTTGACCTTACAAAAAGAAAGAAAGACACCAGTCTCGGCCTTACAAAAACACAACTGCACCAGTCTTGGCCTTACAAAAAGAAAGAAAGACACCAGTCTCGGCCTTACAAAAACACAACTGCACCAGTCTCGGCCTTACAAAAAGCACCAGGCATTTGTGCATACCTTCTACTTTTTGCCCTGCGAGGGCGATGCCTTTCGCATCCTTGCCTGGCCCCTGCCCGCCCTGCAGTTCCTCCTCAATGGGAGCCCAGTGGCTGCAGCAAGGCTGGGGGAAGGCTGCTGAGGGGCAGATGGCGAGACGGCAGATGCCCTTGGGGGTCGGCCTGCACCAGCTCTGGCCTTGGAGTGGCCGGCTGCTGACTGCTCCAACTCTGGCTGGGCGGCAGCAGTCTGTCCAACGGCTCGTGACAGCTGCAATGGCGGAGTGGCAGTGTCGGCTGCAGGAATGATGCCAACCTGGCAGATTGCAGGTGCTCGCTGGTCGCCTGAGACATTGGCACTCGCACGGGCCAGCACTGCAGCATGCGCAGCAAACAGCTGAAGAACAGACTGCTGGGCTGCTGCTGCACGGCGAGTGCCCTGGCAATGCCTGGCTGATCCAGCGAGGGTGGCAGCAGTTAGTGCCCGTGTGGCCCTGGTCTGTGTCCGCATGACAACAGCCAGTGAATGGATGGCACGACTGAGCACTTGGCTCGACGCCGCCTGTGCTGCCGCAAAGTCCTGTAGACTCCTGGCCTGTGCTGCTCCAAATTGCTGCACACTCCTTGACAAAGACTCAATGGAGTCAGGCATCCTTGCCACTGCAGCCATGAGCTCATTGTGCCTGCGCTCAGCCTGGACGGCCATTTCCTCCAGGAGCTGCACCTCCTCTGCGCTGACCGTCGCAGGACTGGAGGCCGCACTCACCCTCTGGGGAGAAGTCCGCCGAGCTTCCCCACCCCTCCCGCGTTGCTGCAGGCCACTGGGCCCCAGAGCTTCCCCCCTGCTCCCCTCCAGGGAAGACGTGTCCCCTACATCGCCATGGGCTGGCGCGGCTGAGGGTGGCACTGATGGGCCGGCTTCCTCTTCCTCCTCCTCGTATTCTGAAGCGCTGACAGTGGCAGCTTGAGGGCCCGCCTCCTCACCTGGCGATTCACCATCTGAAAGCAGGAAGGCACAAGAGTAGCTTTAGAGTGAGGACAGGGCGGCAGCGAGGGAGGCATAAGTGGTGCCATTCACTGCATTGGTCGGACAGTGGCAAAGGATGCTGATCTGAGGCGCAAGTGGAACGAGCGAAGTCAAAAAGGTGATGCCCTTACCATTGGTGCCCAGAACAGGGTCGGCATCTCCACTGGCGACGGACCAATCAGCCGGCCTGCCATAATGCGCTCCACATGCTGGTCGAGGTCGGAGAGCTCTTTGACGTCAGGACGGCCTCCCCCAGTGTCAATTCGTTTCCACCGGTTGTGCGCCACCTTGGCCTGCAAGAGAAAGGACGGCCTCTAAGTACAGTGTGAAGCCCTGATCTTGTCTGCACTGCCTCCCATGGTCGAATAGCTTGTACGGTGTGAAGCCCTGATCTTGTCTGCACTGCCTCCCATGGTCGAATAGCTTGTATGGTGTGAAGCTCTGATCTTGTCTGCACTGCCTCCCATGGTCGAATAGCTTGTACAGTGTGTAAAGTGCTGAATGTGCAAGTGATTTTCATGCCAGTCCCATAGCTGCTGGATGAGGGCTGGCCATTAGGGCTTTCAGGTCCCTTTGCCCATAAAGTGAGGTGCACATGCAGGGATGAGGAGGACACTGGAAAGGGTACTCACCCTGACAACCCGAGTGAGGTCGTTGAACTTCTTCCGGCATTGCACAGGAGTCCTGGCAACCACGCTGTTGGAAGACACCCTGTTTGAGACCTCCCTCCAGGCTTTCCGGTAGGCGCTGGGCAGCAGCCTCTTGCCACCTTCTGGGAACAGAACATGGCGCCTGCGCTCCACTCCGCCAACCAGCAGCCTCAGGTCACCGTCGCTGAAGCGCTGCGCTCTCTCCCTGGCCTTCTCCATAGCCCTGGGCGTTGTGCAGGTGAAGCTGAAGTGGTCAGGCCTAGGTTGAGGGCTGCAGTGTGCAGGGCGTGGCAGGCAAACAAATCCACCCTCCCCCTTTAAGAGCTGACCGGCGCCAGAGTGTCTGCCGTCAATCAGCAACTCGCCGCACCGGCGCTGCGCCCGGCCTCGGGGGTATCGCTCAGCACCGCCGGCTTAGCGCCTAAAGATAGTCATGCATCGCCTGTTTTAGCGCAGCAGCAACCTCCTGGGGCGATGCGACTGAATATCGCCGAAGGGGGCGCGACTTTGCGCCGGGCGCAAACTTTAGCGGCCGCCTGACTTTACCGCCCCAAAAGTGGCTATACTGAATTTCTAGGCCTTAGAGTTTTAATTACAGTTTATTTGTTTAATTTACTTGGTCCATTTAAAAGAGGGACAGTCTTCAATCTCGTCCAGCCAGATTGCCTCCCTCTCTTCCGCGGCCATGTTTGCGTCCGGGTGGCCCTGGAGATGGAGCACGCGGTGTCCGCCGGCACGCTCGAGTACTTCCGTGACCGGTGGGCGCCGCGGGGACTGGAGTGCATAATTGATTTAGATAACCAAATTTTAATTTGATTTGCTAAGGCTTATTTAAAGTTTTACAGTCCTAATTACAGTTTATTTGTTTAATTTACTTGGTCCAATTAAAAGAGGACAGTCTTCAATCACACATTTAAGGGTAGTTTAATTGTAAATTAGACTTATTCAGGCTTTAACGAACGCTGAAGAGCTGAATAATGAAGTGGAATTAATTGTTGGAGGTAACTGCAACATTCTTAGAGAGACACCATGCGAATGGATTGGCTATTACTGCATTTTGGTGTATGAATATTCAACCCATACTAGGACATTATTAAAGCCTTAATAACAACAGAAAATGCTGGAAAAACTCAGCAGGTCAGGCAACATCCGTGGAGAGAAATTTGAGTTGACGTTTCGGGTTGGACCCTTCTTCAAAACTGGAAAGAAAAGAAACTAGATCGGAGGCAGGGCTGCGATCGGACAAAAGAATAAAAGAAACAAAAGAAGTAAAAGAGATTAGAAGCTAGACGAGATGGTAATAGGCTGGGATTAGGTGTAAAGTGTACTGGCAGGGCAAAAGATAGCTGCCAGGTGTGAGAGAGAAACAAAAGGAAAGGGGGGGGGGGAAAGGAGTGGAACATTTACTAGAGAAAATGAAATGGGGGCCGAGCTTATGATCTGAAATTGTTGAACTCGATATTGAGTCCGGAAGGCTGCAGACTGCCTAATCGGAAGATGAGGTGCTGTTCCTCGAGTTTACGTTGAGCTTCCGTGGAACAATACAAGAGGCCAAGGACGGTGAGGTCCGAGTGGGAATGGAGCGGTGAATTAAAATGACAGGCGACCGGAAGCTCGGGGTCACCCTTACGGACTGAACGGAGGTGTTCCGCAAAGCGGTCACCCAATCTGCGTTTGGTCTCCCCAATGTAGAGGAGACCGCATCGTGAGCAGCGAATACAGTATACTAGATTGCGAGAAGTACAAGTAAATCGCTGTTTCACCTGGAAGGGGTGTTTGGGGCCCTGGACAGTGGGAAGGGGGGAGGTATAGGGGCAGGTGTTACATCTCCTCCGCTTGCACGGGAAGGTGCCAGGCGAAGAGGAAGGGCTGTTTGGGGTGATAGAGGAGTGGACTAGGGTGTCTCGGAGGGAGCGGTCCCTGCGGAATGCTGAAAGGGGAGGGGAGGGGAAGATACGTTTGGTGGTGGGATCACTTTGGAGGTAGCGGAAATGCCGGAGGATGATCCGTTGAATGTGAAGGCTGGTGGGGTGAAAGGTGAGGACAAGGGGAACCCTATCGTGGTTGCGGGAGGGCGGGGCAGGGGTGAGGGCAGAAGTGCGGGAGATAGAACTGACACGGTCGAGGGCAGTGTCAACCACAGTAGAGGGGAATCCTCGGTTGCGGAAAAAGGAAGACATGTCTGAAGCACTGGTGCGGAAGGTGGCGTCGTCGGAGCAGATACGGCGGAGGCGGAGAAACTGGGAGAATGGAATAGAGTCCTTACAGGAAGCGGGGTGGGAGGAAGTGTAGTCCAGGTAGCTGTGGGAGTCAGTGGGCTTGTAGTAAATATTGGTCGATAACCTATCCCCAGAGATGGAGACGGAGAAGTCGAGGAAGGGAAGGGAAGAGACCGAGATGGACCATGTGAAGGTGAGGGAAGGGTGGAAATTGGAGGCAAAGTGAATGAAATTGTCAAGTTCGGGGCGAGAGCAGGAAACGGCACCGATACAGTCATCAATGTATCGGAAAAAGAGGTGAGGGAGGGGACCCGAGTAGGACTGGAACAAAGATTGTTCCACATAGCCCACGAAAAGGCAGGCATAGCTAGGACCCATGCGGGTACCCATGGCAACACCTTTGATTTGGAGGAAATGAGTGGAGTTAAAGGAGAAGTTGTTCAATGTGAGAACAAGTTCAGCCAGGCGGAGGAGGGTCGTGGTGGATGGGGACTGGTCGGGCCTCTATTCAAGGAAGAAGCGGAGCGCCCTCAGGCCATCCGGGTGGGGGGTGGAGGTGTAGAGGGATTGTACGTCCATGGTGAAAAGGAAGCGGTTGGGGCCAGGAAACTGGAAACTGTTAAAGTGGCGGAGGGCGTCCGAAGAGTCGCGGATGTAGGTGGGAAGAGACTGGACAAGGGGAGAAAAGATAGAGTCAAGATAGGAAGAGATAAGTTCTGTAGGGCAAGAACAGGCTGAAACGATGGGTCTACCAGGGCAGTCCTGTTTGTGGATCTTGGGAAGGAGGTAGAAGCGGGCTGTGCGGGGTTGGGGAACTATGAGGTTGGTGGCAGCAGGGGGAAGATCTCCAGAGGAGATGAGGTCAGTGACAGTCTTGGAAACGGTGGTTTGATGTTCGGTAGTGGGGTCATGGTCCAGGTGGAGGTAGGAGGAGGTGTCGGAGAGTTGGCATTCAGCTTCCGCTAGGTAGAGGTCAGTACGCCAAACAACAACAGCACCACCCTTGTCAGCGGGTTTAATGACAATGTCAGGGTTGGATCTAAGAGAATGGAGTGCTGCAAGTTCGGAGGGAGGTAGGTTGGAGTGAGTGAGGGGCGCAGAGAAATGGAGACGGCCGATGTCACGGCGGCAGTTAGCGATGAAAAGATCTAGAGAGGGTAAGAGGCCAGGGGGAGGGGTCCAGGTAGAACGGGAATTCTGCAAGCGGGAGAAAGGGTCAGTTGTGCGGGGGGAAGATTCCTGGCCAGTGAAGTGGGCACGGAGATGAAGGCGGCGGAAAAAGAGCTCAACATCGTGCCGAGCTCAAAATTCATTGAGGTGGGGGCGTAAGGGGATGAAGCTCAGGCCTTTGCTGAGGACTGATCGTTCAGGGTCAGAGAGTGGAAGGTCAGAGGGGATAGTGAAAACGCGGCAGGGGGTGGGATTGGGAGAAGGGGGGTCAGAGGAAAGTGAAGGGGAAGAAGGTTCCGGAGGGGCGTTGGTGTCCAAGAGTTGATGAAGCTTGCGATCCTTGACATCGGAAAGGAAGAAGAAAAGTTTTTTGTTGAAGCGTCGGATGAGTCGAAGGATGAAATGGAACTGTGGACCCGGACAGCTTTGAGATAGAGTGCGCCGGTGTTGCTGAAGAGAGAGGTCGAGAGTGTCCATGTGGCGCCGCATGGCGTTGAGCGTGGATCTCAGGATGCGGCGAGAGCAGTAGTTCGAGGAACGATGAATATCTTGGAGATATTTGTAATCCTGGGTGGATCCGAAGCACGAAGGGTGGAAGTTTAGTTGGAATCCACGTGGAATAAGTCGGAACCGGAGACAGTTGCTGAGGAAAATGATGTGGCTGTGAAACCGAGTCTTGGCAGATACCTGATCAAACACGAGAAGGGAAACTGAAAGTAATGAAGATGAACAAGGTTGAAGAGCCAAACGGAGATCCCGTCGAAGAGAAGAGCAGAACTTCTTCAAGGTAGGCATTCCTCGAAGAGGTGTGGCAGTGAACCAAACACTAGTACGATAGCAAAATACTGCAGATGTTGGAAATCCGAAATAACAACAGAAAATGCTGGAAAAACTCAGCAGGTCAGGCAACATCCGTGGAGAGAAATTTGAGTTGACGTTTCGGGTTGGACCCTTCTTCAAAACTGGAAAGAAAAGAAACTAGATCGGAGGCAGGGCTGTGATCAGACAAAAGAATAAAAGAAACAAAAGAAGTAAAAGAGATTAGAAGCTAGACGAGATGGTAATAGGCTGGGATTAGGTGTAAAGTGTACTGGCAGGGCAAAAGATAGCTGCCAGGTGTGAGAGAGAAACAAAAGGAAAGGGGGGGGGGGGAAAGGAGTGGAACAATTACTAGAGAAAATGAAATGGGGGCCGAGCTTATGATCTGAAATTGTTGAACTCGATATTGAGTCCGGAAGGCTGCAGACTGCCTAATCGGAAGATGAGGTGCTGTTCCTCGAGTTTACATTGAGCTTCCGTGGAACAATACAAGAGGCCAAGGACGGTGAGGTCCGAGTGAGAATGGAGCGGTGAATTAAAATGACAGGCGACCGGAAGCTCGGGGTCACCCTTACGGACTGAACGGAGGTGTTCCGCAAAGCGGTCACCCAATCTGCGTTTGGTCTCCCCAATGTAGAGGAGACCGCATCGTGAGCAGCGAATACAGTATACTAGATTGCGAGAAGTACAAGTAAATCGCTGTTTCACCTGGAAGGGGTGTTTGGGGCCCTGGACAGTGGGAAGGGGGGAGGTATAGGGGCAGGTGTTACATCTCCTCCGCTTGCACGGGAAGGTGCCAGGCGAAGAGGAAGGGCTGTTTGGGGTGATAGAGGAGTGGACTAGGGTGTCTCGGAGGGAGCGGTCCCTGCGGAATGCTGAAAGGGGAGGGGAGGGGAAGATACGTTTGGTGGTGGGATCACTTTGGAGGTAGCGGAAATGCCGGAGGATGATCCGTTGAATGTGGAGGCTGGTGGGGTGAAAGGTGAGGACAAGGGGAACCCTATCGTGGTTGTGGGAGGGAGGGGCAGGGGTGAGGGCAGAAGTGCGGGAGATAGAACTGACACGGTCGAGGGCAGTGTCAACCACAGTAGAGGGGAATCCTCGGTTGCGGAAAAAGGAAGACATGTCTGAAGCACTGGTGTAGAAGGTGGTGTCGTCGGAGCAGATACGGCGGAGGCAGAGAAACTGGGAGAATGGAATAGAGTCCTTACAGGAAGCGGGGTGGGAGGAAGTGTAGTCCAGGTAGCTGTGGGAGTCAGTGGGCTTGTAGTAAATATTGGTCGATAACCTATCCCCAGAGATGGAGACGGAGAAGTCGGGGAAGGGAAGGGAAGAGTCCGAGATGGACCATGTGAAGGTGAGGGAAGGGTGGAAATTGGAGGCAAAGTGAATGAAATTGTCAAGTTCGGGCGAGAGCAGGAAACGGCACCGATACAGTCATCAATGTATCGGAAAAAGAGGTGAGGGAGGGGACCCGAGTAGGACTGGAACAAAGATTGTTCCACATAGCCCATGAAAAGGCAGGCATAGCTAGGACCCATGCGGGTACCCATGGCAACACCTTTGATTTGGAGGAAATGAGTGGAGTTAAAGGAGAAGTTGTTCAATGTGAGAACAAGTTCAGCCAGGCGGAGGAGGGTCGTGGTGGATGGGGACTGGTCGGGCCTCTGTTCAAGGAAGAAGCGGAGCGCCCTCAGGCCATCCGGGTGGGGGGTGGAGGTGTAGAGGGATTGTACGTCCATGGTGAAAAGGAAGCGGTTGGGGCCAGGAAACTGGAAACTGTTAAAGTGGCGGAGGGCGTCCGAAGAGTCGCGGATGTAGGTGGGAAGAGACTGGACAAGGGGAGAAAAGATAGAGTCAAGATAGGAAGAGATAAGTTCTGTAGGGCAAGAACAGGCTGAAACAATGGGTCTACCAGGGCAGTCCTGTTTGTGGATCTTGGGAAGGAGGTAGAAGCGGGCTGTGCGGGGTTGGGGAACTATGAGGTTGGTGGCAGCAGGGGGAAGATCTCCAGAGGAGATGAGGTCAGTGACAGTCTTGGAAACGGTGGTTTGATGTTCGGTAGTGGGGTCATGGTCCAGGTGGAGGTAGGAGGAGGTGTCGGAGAGTTGGCGTTCAGCTTCCGTTAGGTAGAGGTCAGTACGCCAAACAACAACAGCACCACCCTTGTCAGCGGGTTTAATGACAATGTCAGGGTTGGATCTAAGAGAATGGAGTGCTGCAAGTTCGGAGGGAGGTAGGTTGGAGTGAGTGAGGGGAGCAGAGAAATGGAGACGGCCTTGTTATTTATAGTCTGGGACTAATTGCATGCATGCCAACTGTCAGGTTTTTTTTAAAGCTGAGGGTATTTTGACCCATGTATCAGCTTGTCAACAATTCACAAGAAAAAGCAACTTTTGGCCACTGGGATCAGAGGTTGTCAGTATCAATCATTTGGAAGCTGGCACTGGAGCTTGTGAACATCAAACTTGCTGAGGGATGAGACTAGAAGTAATCAGATATTACTGTTTGTTGCATACAAAGTTAAGGCAGAAAAATTTAAAATGAGGTATTGGTTTCTGAGAGTCAGTCGCACACAGGCGTTTTAATTTAGTGTTTCCTCCAAATGAAGTTATATACAACAAATAAGCTGCGAAAACGGAGCGTTCTCAAAGGAGCTTTCTGGGCCATGCCAGGTTATTATCCTATGTGAAGGTTTACTTTCTTCAATACTGCTTGGAGCTGCTTTTTCAGATGAGATGAATGTTCCCTGGTATGAATGCTGTAACTGGTCTCATTTGACAATTTCTGTCACTGTACTTTTGGCATTACTAGCGTTTGGAAATAAACTGGGGTTGGAGTGACGCTGCGATTTACTGAGCTAAAATACACTGAAATTTACACTTAGAAATATGGTAGAATCTAAAAATGTCATTAAACGCTCCAGAACAGATGCCTACAATCAAAAGGGATGAAATTAGTCTTCAGCTGTAGCATTTTAAAAGAAAATCGTGCAGGACTTAAAACAGGCCGCTGTCAGGATTTGCTATCGCCCGTTTTGCGCTATCGCCGAAGATCAGTTTCATCCCAAAATGTTCTGGAGGAGGGGCTTGTCCCCGTAGATAATAAATTTAATTCCCGCAAGTCTCACATCTCTGTTTAGACAGTTCCAAATCATCCCTGCATCCCTGGTTATGAATGATGATTATGACAAGACCTCGTCCCACTGCACGCTCCATGAAATTCCTTGTCTTCACATGTCACCTGCTCTATTCAAAGCTGTTTTTGAGCTGTCGGTTTTTATGGGGTTGTGCCAACTTTTTTTGAAGCCATTGCTCTTCTGTTCTGAGCTTCTTAGGTTGGCCTGAAATCAGCGGAATCTAGGATTTTCCTGGTTTATGTCATTTATTTCCACATTGCGAAGTACACTTAGCAACAGACCCACCAGAGAAGCTTGCATTATAGGGGCACTGTTCTGACTTCACACGCCCAGTAGGGGGCCTCGCCTGCTAGAGTGCATATTAGAAATATGGGTTCATGCAATCGACTCATGCAGCATTGACCATTGCTTAACCATTCATTTAATTGATCAGAAAAAGCATTTGCAGAATGCACTTGAGTTTCCAATATGTACCCTTGGCAGATGAGGCTCCCATTGGGTGAGGCCCATGGGGAGGGGGGAGAGGGAGAGGGAGAGGGAGAGGGGAGGGGGGGTAGGGGGTGAGGGGGTGGGGGGGGTAGGGGGTAGGGGGAGAGGGGGTGGGAGAGGGGGTGGGGGGGTGGAGAGGGGGTAGGGGTGGGAGAGGGGGTAGGGGGTGGAGAGGGGGTAGGGGGTGGGTGGAGAGGGGGTAGGGGTTGAGGGGGAGAGAGGGGGTAGGAGGGAGGGGGTAGGGGGAGGGTGGGGGTGGAGAGGGGGGAGGGGTAGGGGGGGAGAGGGGGTAGGGGGGGGAGAGGGGGTAGAGGGGGGGAGGGAGAGAGGTGGGGGGGTGGTCTTCCTGGCTGCCTACCTTTCTTCCGCGGTATTCCCCGAGCCCAGGTGAGCTCAGCGAGGGAGAACACGACATGCGGCGTAAGGCCTGCTTTTACCAGCATAAGAGTTGAAAAAAAAACTTTTTTCACTTATTTATAATTTTAAAATACTTTCAAAAAAGGTAAGTTTATTTTTAGCCTTGTTAAATTAAATTTTTGTTTAAAATATTTAATTTAATGTAATTTTAACTAATTTTAAATACGTGATTTAAAAAAGAAATTATTTAATGTTTAACTTTCTTTAAGTGATCCCCTTTTATACTTTTGACAGGTCTGTCCCAACAGACCTGTCAAAAGCGTTAAGGAGGATTCCCTTCTTTGATTGGTCCCCCATGGCGCACGTAATCCCAGGGATGCTTGTGAACCACATGCACCCCTGGGATACCTGGGCCTCTGTGCATTTCGTAGAGCAGAGGCCCAGGATCGCAAGTCTCGGCACCTACGGAGCCAGCAGGTAAGCGCATAGATTTTTTCCGATTGGAAGCATCCGCCCGCAGGAAACCTCCGATCGGAAATTCAGGCCCCATATGTTTCTTTTTTATAATCATGATGATGCCCTTAAAGGGGCAATTGTTATGCTGATTCTTACTTGGTGACACTGGGGCAACTCAGTGTCACCCTTAATGGTCCATCAAAATAGGCCCATCCTCCCCAAGGAGCATGAAGTTAAAAAAAAATTATCCCTTTATAAGTTTATCATTCAAGTTTATTGTTCAATGGAATATTCTTTATCCCTATCGCAGGGATTGTAATGGAAATTCAAGAGGTGCATTCTGCCAGCAAACTATTTGTGGAATTCTAAGTGATGGAATATTTTCTGTTACCATTTAAAATCTCCTGGGAAAGAAGAACTGAACAAGAGAACTCTGTTAGACCTGAACTAAATCCAACTTGTTGCGTCAGCAGGTTGTACACTGGTACAGAACATCATGGCATTAAAATGTATCCGATGTCAAGATCGAGGTCAGTACTCTGAGGTGGCCTCAGTTTAAGTTGAACATTAACAAAGACAGACTAGCACTTCTAACTGAATAATGCATGGGAAGGAAGGTCAAGGGTTTCAATCCATTTCCTGGTTAATTTAACAAAACACTTTTCAATTTTAATTTATTAACTATGCATTACATTTAAATTTTCTTCACTCCAAAGTTTTGAAGACACCATGGTAAATCTAAAATAAAATGTGAATAACCTCTGTTAGTGTCTTTTAACCCTCCTTTGGTTGATATTTCTCCAATGTTCACTAAGCTAAGTGATTTCCAATGATTTTTCTTTGTCAACGTAGACACAAGTTTTTTCAGGCTTGCGATTTCTGTTGTGCCAGCTGCAATTCCCCTCCCTCCCTTCCCAAATTTATTCATACTGATTTCTCTATCTATTCAGCGGTCCTCTGCATGGCATAGCATTTGCTTGGCAAGAGAGCAGCCCGTCAAGCCATTCCCACGGCTGTCAATCAGTGTATCCCTCTGCCAGCCCTTAATCAAAGGTCAGACATAGGGAGGATGCCCATCTTTTTCATAGGACTGAGGCCTGGTACTGTGAGCTTGCCAGAGGGGCGGGGTCAGTTCTTCTATATGGAACACTGGTTGAATTCTCAGCAACATTGGTACCAACTTAACAGCTGGGTAGACTGGAGTTCTCTTGTGGTGAGTCACTTGCTCAAGGGGTATACTCATGAAGGAACTTTTGTACTGAGGGGTTTCAAACCAGGAACCCCTAATTGAAAAGGAACGTCTACAAGCGGGAGCATACAAGCCAGTGCTTGTAGATGAACATTGCTGTTAGTGACAGCAGCCTGGGAGATTCGCTGATATTTCTTCTCTCTAGCCTCTGATGGTGCCTTCCATTCATGGCTCAATTAACTGAAGGCTCATCGATACAGACCAATGTCACGCTCAATTGTTTATGCCGCATAATGTTGACAACCAATAGACTGCGCTATTTGTGTCTTTTGTTTTCAAAATGTCAAAACAATGGTAGAACTTTATACCGCATTTACACTGCAGGGACTAGTTGAGAGCAGAACCTACTTGTAACGATCAATAACATGTCATTCTATAGTGGACACTAGGTGGAGCTGTAGAGCTGGATATAGCTGTATGTACAAGACTACACTACCCAGCTGTATGTATATTAAGACTACATTACCCATGAGGCACTAGGCCACCCACAAGGCAACAGTCAAGATGGAAGCCTCTACAGATACTGTACCAGTCCACATGTGCTCAATAAAGTAACTAGCAAAAGCTAGCTGTGTTCATAATAAGAATGTCTATTTATTAATGAACATAAGATGGTACCAGGAGTGGTGAAGATCTGCTGAAAATTGTGAAAAGCGACATGGAGAATTTGAAGCCACCAGAGTGTTTGAATCTCGAGGGAAATGTCGACTACAATTGGCGGATTTTTAAACAACAATTCGAACTGATTGAGCAGTGCAAACCAGCAGCACTGTGCAATAATGTCAGCTTCGTACCACATCCAAACTGGGGAAAAGGAAGCATTCCACACACATACTCTAATGCACATACAGAGCACCACTCAGCAGCAATGGAATGCTGGTAAAATGTTATATAAAGTACATTAATGCATTTCTACAATGGGTGTTAATCTGTTTTTATATATATCATACAATACAATTTCAATCTATTTAAGTAAAGAAGTTCATTCTTTAATCTGTTTTAAATTTACTTTTAAATAAAGTTCCTTTTGTCCAACTTTATTTTAAAGTAGTAATCTGGGTTTATTTTATCTATGTCTTTTAATATTGCAAGTGTTCTGTGAAGCCTTACATTTGGTGTGTAGAATTTTCATTTTGAAAGATTAGTTTGCAAGGCATCGCATCTCCTTCACAACCTTCCAAACAACAAATGAACTAGTTCCCTTGGTAAGAATCTTATTTACCCAATCTTTGTACCATAATCTGCTTTATGAGCTGTGACCTAATGAATGTTACAGACTAAGTACACGGGCGGGCGTCAGTAGATTGTAAACTGTTGATTAACACCGGCCACCTGAATGCTTTGGTGGGAAGAAGGATTTTATACCACTTCTGGATTTATTTAATATGTGTGAGTGGATATTAGTTTGCTATCCTTTTAAAATAAAAAAAAGTACAAATTTTTTATTTTGCTATTATTATTCATCACTCTTCTCTTGGTACAGTACTCTTATAAAAAAATCTTTAATTTAAAAGAATAGCTGGTGTCCCTCAACAAATCCAGAAGTGATTTGGAATCCTCCTTCTCCTGTAAATGGCCAGATATATGGGTATTGTCAGTGACCTACTTACAGGGCAGTCCCGATGCCACTCTGTAGGAGTGTTAAAAGGTGTTGGTGTTAATTATGTGACCTGCACCCAGTGTTAGTCACATGACTTGCTCCTGCTGGGTAACTAGCTGCAAGCAAGTTGTGTTAGTCATGTGACCTGCACCCAGTGTTAGTCACATGACTTGCTCCCGCTGGGTTACAAGCTTCAAGCTAGTGTTAGTCATGCAACCAAGTTTCGAAAAGGTAAGTGACTTTCCTTGCAAATTTCATTTGACCTTCACCAGGACTGAAATGGTGTAATCCTGTGACCTGTCATGTGGGTGCAAAATGGTCACTTACACCTTCCTGTTTTGACACATTCCTTTTTTTTATACTTTTGTTTAAACAGTGTGTGCTGATGACATCAGCTGGGAACTAGCTTAGTGAAGATTTTTGTGGGAGCTAAATTAACATTAGTATAGTCATGATTCAGGGTGATTAAGCATGTGTATATGGTATGTGTGTTAATTCTGCTTCATTGTATCATCTGGTTGGTATCTCCTCCCAACCACTTCCCTCAGCCATCCTATCACAATGTACTGCTTAAATAAAAACATGAGATGATGATTGTGTCTCTACTGACCCATTTGTGTCTAAAATAGTGGTTGGGGTAGGTTAGCATGACCAAGATCCTGAGCGGAATGAAATTGCTGATTCAATCACTTGTTGCCTGCCCATTCCAATATTTGAACAGACCTTGATTTAGACTGTCCAAGCTCCCACTGGAAACAGGATGGGGCCTGGAGAATAAATGCAAATTGGGGTCAGATTTTTCGCCACATATGTTAATGACTTGGATGAAGCAATAGAGTTGTATGTTAAGTTAGAAGGCACAGTCAATTGTATAGATGGGAGCAGAAAATTATAAAGGGAAATAGACAGATTAAGTGAGTGGGCAAAACTGTGACAGATGGAGTTCAATGTGAAGTGTGAGGTCATCCCCTTTGGATCTGATGAAGTCGAATCAGAATATGCTGCCACAGAAGCCTTGATGATGTGTTACTGCAGTGCATCCTGTAGTACACACTGCATCCTTAGTACACTGGTGGTGAAAGGGGTGGATGTTTAGGCTAATGGATGAAGTGCAGATCAAGCGGACTGCTTTATCCTGGTTGGTGTCAAGCTTCTTGAGTGTTGTTGTAGCGGCACCTATCCAGGCAAGTGGCGCGTGTTCCATTATACTTGGAAATGCCTTGTAGATGGTGGAAAGGCTTTGGAGAGTCAGGAGGCAAGCCACTCATCACAGAATACCCAGCCTCTGACCTGGTCTAGTAGCCATGGAATTTATGTAGCTTGTCCAGTTGAGTTTCTTTTCAATGGTGACCCCCCACCCCCAGGATGTGGAAGATGGACGTCTCCACGATGGTAATGCCATTGAATGTCAAGGGGCGATGGTATAAAGCTCTGTCTTGTTGGAGATTCACAAGAATAATACCAGGGCTTAAAGGTTAAATTATGATGACTGGTTGCAGGAATTTAGTTGGTATTTCCTTAAGATTAGAAGATTGTGGGGTCATAATTGGGCCATTAAAAATGATAAAGGGATTAAATAGGGTAGCTGCAGAGAAACTATTTCCTCTGGGAGGGGAATGCAGAACAAGGGACCAGTTGGAAGTGAAATCAGGGAGCATTTTTTCACCCCAAGGTTAGTGGAATTCTGGAACTCTCTTCCCCAAAAGGTTGTGGATGTTGGGTCAATTGAAATTTAAGACACATTTGTATTGTGTTGAAGGGTATCAAGTGATATGGAGTGAAGGCAGGTAAATGGAGTTGGGGTATAGATTGCCGTGAGCTAATAGAATGGCGGGACAGACTCGAGGGGCTGAATGGCCTATTCTTGTTCCTATGTAGATGACATAATTACAACTTCCAACACCATTTTCATGTCTGCCCATATTGCCACTGCCAGTTCCTGTTCTTGCTGACCAAACGTAGGTAGTGGAAGTCGCGAGGTGACCATTTTGCACAGTTAAGGACAAATTTGGAACAGTGCTGTAAAACAGGACTCTGCTTTGTTTATTCAAGGCCCTGAATGCATGTTTCATGCTCCGTGTAAATTTGGAAGTTGCCGGTTTCTATTTTGGCAGCCGTGCACTTCTGGGGGAGATAGACCGTGAGAAACCACGGCCCGAAATTGGTCCCCCAATGTAAATGTGTCGCCCAAAGACGAGCACAATGAGGACCGACTTTCCCCCTATTAAAATGCAATGAGAGGCTTATCTCTGTTTTTAGTTCTCAAAAGAAACTCAACCAAAAATCTTAACCCGTCTTTCCTCACTATCGATGCTGACTGACTTGCTGTGTATTTTCAGCATTTTTTTTTGCTTCAAGGGGGGAAAAAAAAACTTGACCCATCAAAACTCATCCCTCGAGTATCCCAACTCTCTCAGCCAGGCATTCGACTACATTTGAACATCCCTGATGATTTTGTCTCTATTACTTTGGCTGGCAGATCATTCAAAACAAGTATCCTTTTATCAACAAAGATTATCATATCAATTTCAAACTTACTTTTCACTAATTTAATTTCATCCTCTGGTCTTAACTAGTCTCATGTAATCTGAAGTAATATTTCACTTTACTTTGCCTATACCACTTCATATTTTATAGACTGATATGAGATTGCCTCTTTAAATGCTTTCTTTTCAGACTGCATAGCTTCAACTTATCTGATCACAGACTCAAGCTCAGAATAGGGCAACAACAGCAACTTGTATTTATATAGCGCCTTTAATGTAGTAAAACGTCCCAAGGCGCTTCACAGGAGTGTTATGAAACAAAATTTGACACTGAGCCTCGTAAGGAGAAATTAGGGCAGGTGACCAAAAGCTTGGTCAAAGAGGTTGGTTTTAAGCGGTATTTTAAAGGAGGAAAGAGAGGTAGCGAGGCGGAGAGGTTTAGGCAGGGAATTCCAGAGCGTAGGGCCTTGGCAGCTGAAGGCGCGGCCACCAATGGTTGAGCGATTAAAATCGGGGATGCTCAAGAGGCCAGAATTAGAGGAATGCAGATACCTTGGAGGGTTGTGGGGCTGGCGGAGATAGTGAGGGGGTGAGGCCATGGAGAGATTTGAAAACGAGGATGAGAATTTTAAAATCGAGGCGTTGCTTAACCGGGAGCCAATGTAGGTCAGCGAGCACAGGGGTGATGGGTGAACGGGACTTGGTGTGAGTTAGGACACAGGCAGCAGAATTTTGAATATCCTCAAGTTTAGCGAGGGTAGAACATGAGAGGCCAGCCAGGCGTGCATTGGAATAGTCAAGTCTAGAGGTAACAAAGGCATGGATGAGGGTTTCAGCAGCAAATGAGCTGAGGCAGGGGCGGAGACGAGTGATGTTCTGGAGATGGAAATATGCGGTCTTAGTGATGGCGCCGGTGAATAGACAGTTTAGATTTAACTATTTTACACAGAGGGAGGTGAATATGTGGAATGGACTACCCTGGAAGACAGTGGAAATGGATAGTGTCAACAAATTGAAGAGGGAGCTGAATAGTCTTTTGACAAAAGTGATTTAGAGGATAGGAGAGAGAATATAACATGGTATTTTTTGAGGCCAGCTAGAGCTCAAAGAGCTTTTCCAGTCTAGTACATTCCTATGTTCCTATGAAAGCTTTCCTCATGGCATATTACAAAGGATTGTCTTGTTGTGCTTCTCTGTACTTTTTCCAATGTGTATATATATTTCTACGACATCATTACCAGAAGGGAACACAATATTCCATCCATCTGTGGTCAGACCAGTACATTGTAAAGATGTAGTTTTACAACTCTCTGGTTATTCCATCTTTCATGATTGAGGACAGGTATTTAAGACACTTATCAAACCAAAATTAAAACTTTCTGCTCTCTCTTGTTAGCAGTAGGTCTGGATTGTAGGCAGAGAGAAGAGTTAGTGGAGGGACTGTGAGGTATATGAAAATAATAGTAAACATCGTCCAAATCAAAATTGTTTTGTTTTAACTGAATTTCAGTGTAACTATTGACAGCTGGTGTGGGGCTAGAAGTTTAGAAGCTACTATTCCAGCAGGGAATATAAATGGAAGCAGGTGTTTTCTGTCTTGGTATGAATAAAGTTTACTATAAATAAATCATTCCATTTTGCTTAAAACTGACGTCTATAAGTTATTCGAAATGTATCTAGCTAACCTGCTGCAATATGTGGTGATATAGTTTGTGTCCTAAAGGGCCAACCCAAAAATTTCAAATAAAGCCAATATTTAACCTCGGCAAAAAAACTATAGATTTGGACAGCCATACTTTATCAGTATTGCCTATTCTATAATAGTGATATCTTAAACCTGATTTGCTGATTTCAAGATTTTTACAGTGAATGTTATCACCAAGTGTGAATTGCACGTATTCGCACAAAACTTAAACGTACACAACTTTACAAATAAGCATCCCATCTTCCACTGTCCAAAATTCTGCTGCCCCTATCCTAACTCGCACTGAGTCCCGCTCACTCATCACCCCTGTGCTCGCTGACCTACATTGGCTCCCGGTTAAGCAGCGCCTCAATTAAAAAAAAATTCATCCTTGTTTTCAAATCCCTCCACGACCTCGCCCCTCCCTATCTCTGCAACCTCCTCCAGACCTACAACTCTCTGAGATATCTGCGCTCCTCCAAATCTGGCCTCTTGCGCATCCCCGATGGCGAGTGGCGAGAGCGGCGGCGGGAATCTCGGCGGAGCGAGGCTTTAAAGAGCGCCAGAGACCAGGTAGGCCTCAGGGCGGCGAGAGCGGTGGCAGGAATCTTGGTGGAACAAGGCTTTAAAGAGCGCCAGAAACCAGGTAGGCCTCAGAGCGGCGAGAGCGGCGGCGGGAATCTCAGCAGAGCGAGGCTTTAAAGAGCGCCAGAGACCAGGTAGGCCTCAGAGCGTACTAATCTCCAATCTCCAATCTCAGAGAGAGGGAGAGAAGTAAAAAGTAATCGAAGTGTGACGTCACCAGAAAGCAGGTAAGTGATTGGTTGGTGAGTATTTCTCTCTTTTTTAAACTTTAGCTCTGTGGTTTATAATTTCTAAGGTCTCTGTGGTGTAGCGGGGACTGTTGGTCAACCAGGGCCCTTAAATATACCATTTAACTGTACTGTAATTGGTGGGATTGATTTGATTTAATTTAATTGCAATGAATTAAAGGGTAAGTCATGACAGGAGAGCCCAGCCCCGTGGTATGCACCTCCTGCACTATGTGGGAACTCAGGGACACTTCCTGTGTCCCTGACAACTATGCATGCAGGAAGTGTGTCCAGCTGCAGCTACTAGCAGACCGCATTGCGGCGCTGGAGCTGCGATTGGATACATACTGGACCATTCACGATGCTGAGGACGTCGTGAATAGCACGTTTAAGCAGTTGGTCACACCGCAGGCAAAGGTTGGATAGGCAGAAAGGGAAGGGGTGACCAACAGGTAGAGTAGTAGGCGCAGGCAGGTAGTGCAGGGGTCCCCTGTGGACATCCCCCTCTCAAACAGATACACCACTTTAAGTACTGTTTGGGGGGATGGCTTATCAGAGGAAGGCAGCAGTAGCCAACTTCCTGGCACCAGGAGTGGCTCTGCTGCACAGGATGGGAGGAAAAAGAGGGGTAGAGCTATCGTAATAGGGGATTCTATTGTAAGGGGAATAGATAGGTGTTTCTGCGGCCGCAAACGAGACTCCAGGATGGTGTGTTGCCTCCCTGGTGCAAGGGTCAAGGATGTCTCAGAGTGGCTGCAGAACATTTTGGAAGGGGAGGGTGAACAGCCAGTTGTCGTGGTGCATATAGGTACCAACGATATAGGTAAAAAACGGGATGAGGTCCTAAAAGCTGAATATAGGGAGTTAGGAGGTAAATTAAAAAATAGGACCTCAAAGGTAGTAATGTCAGGATTGCTACCAGTGCCACGTGCTAGTCAGAGTAGAAATAGAAGGATATTTCAGATGAATACACGGCTAGAGGAATGGTGTGAGGGGGAGGGATTCAAATTCCTGGGACATTGGAACCGGTTCTGGGGGAGGTGGGACCAGTTCAAACCGAATGGTTTGCACCTGGGCAGAGCCGGGACCGATGTCCTAGGGGGCGTGTTTGCTAGTGCTCTGGGGGAGGGTTTAAACTAAAATGGCAGGGGGTTGGGAACCTGAGCAGGGGGACAGAGGAAAGGGAAACAAGGGTTAAAAGCAAAAGATAGGAAGGAGAAAAACAAAAGTGGCAGTCAGAGAAATCAATGGTTTAAATCAAACATGGCCACAGTAAATAATAATTCTAATAGGTCTAAGCATTAAAAAAACAAGCCTGAAGGCTTTGTGTCTTAATGCAAGGAGCATTCGTAATAAGGTGGATGAATTAGCTGCGCAAATAGAAGTAAACTAATATGATTTGATTGGGATTACGGAAACATGGCTCCAGGGTGGCCAAGGCTGGGAACTCAACATCCAGGGGTATGCAATATTCAGGAAAGATAGGCAAAAAGGAAAGGGAAGCATTGCTGGTTAAAGAAGGGATTAACACAATTGTAAGGAAGGATATTAGCTCTGATGATGTGGAATCTGTATGGGTAGAACTGAGAAATACCAAGGGGCAGAAAATGTTAGTGGGAGTGGTACATAGACCTCCAAACAGTAATGCGGAGGTTGGGGATGGCATTAAAAGGGAAATTAGAGAAGCGTGCAATAAGGGCACAGCAGTCATCATGGGTGACTTTAATCTACATATAGATTGGGCTAACCAAATTAGTAACAATGCTGTGGAGGAGGAATTCCTGTAGTGTTTATGGGATGGTTTCCTGGACCAATATGTTGTGGAACCAACTAGAGATCAGGCCATCTTAGACTGGGTGATGTAAGAAAAAGGAGACTTACCATCAAGTAACTTTAAAGTAAGCTTTAAGTAACTTATAAACACACTATATACAAGAGAGGTCTTTACCATGCCTCTGGTAGAAGCCTCTTACAATGCTGAACAGACCAGTATTTATACCAGTCCAACAGGAAGTGACATATGACAGGAAGTGAGGTATGTACACAGTTCATAGTTCACAGTTCACAGTTCACAGGAAGTGATGACATAACTTCCCGGAAGTTATTATTTTTATCACACTGGGTATTATGTAATGAGAAAGCATTAATTAGCAATCTTGTTGTACGAGGCCCCTTGGGTCTGAGCGATCATAATATGATAGAATTCTTCATTAAGATGGAGAATGAAGTCATTGACTCGGAGACTAGGGTCCTGAATTTAAATAAAGGAAACTACGATGGTCTGAGGCGCGAGTTGGGTAGGATTGATTGGGGAATGTCACTCAAAGGGTTGACGGTGGATAGGCAATGGCAAACATTCAAAGACCGCATGGATGAACTACAGAATTTGTTCATCCCAGTTTGGCATAAAATTAAAACAAAAAAGGTGACTCAACCGTGGCTAACAAGGGAAATTAGGGATAGCATACGATCCAAGGAGAGGACATATAAATTGGCCAGAAAAAACAGTAAACCTGAGGATTGGAAGCAGTTTAGGATTCAACAAAGGAGGACAGAGGGATTAAGAAGGTGAAAATAGAATGAGAGTAAGCTTGCAGGGAACATAAAAACTGACTGTAAAAGCTTTTATAGTTATGTGAAGAGAAAAAGATTGGTGAAGTCAAGCGTAGGCCCCTTGCAGTCAGAATCAGGGGAATTTATAATGGGGAACAAAGAAATGGACAAAATTAAATACATATTTTCATTCTGTCTTCACAAAGGAGGACACAAATAACCTCCCAGAGATGTCGGGAACATAGGGTCTGATGAAAGGGAGGAACTGAAAGAAATCAGTAGTTGTAGGGAAATGGTTTTGGGGAAATTGATGGGATTGAAGGCCGATAATCCCCATAGCCTGATAATCTACATCCTAGGGTACTTAAGGAAGTGGCCCTAGAAATAGTAGATGCATTGCTGATCATCTTCCAACATTCAATGGAATCGGGAACAGTACCCATGGATTGGAGGGTAGCTAATGTTACCCCACTATTCAAAAAAGGTGGTAGAGAGAAAACGGGGAATTACAGACCGGTAAGCCTGACATCGGTAGTGGGGAAAATGCTAGAGTCCATTATAAAAGATGTAATAGCAGAGCACTTGGAAAACAGTGACAGGATCGGACAAAGTCAACATGGATTTACAAAAGGTAAATCGTGCTTGACTAATCTACTGGAATTTTTTGAGGATGTAACTGGTAAAATTGATAAAGGAGAACCAGTGGATGTGGTGTGTTTGGACTTTCAGAAGGCTTTCGATAAGGTCCTGCATAAGAAATTAGCATGTAAAGTTAAGGCACATGGGATTGGGGGCAAGGTATTGACTTGGATAGAGAACTGGTTGGCAGACAGAAAGCAAAGAGTTGGAATAAACGGGTCTTTTTCCGAGTGGCAGGCAGTGACTAGTGGGGTACCGCAGGGATCGGTCCTTGGACCCCAGCTATTCACAATATATATTAATGATTTAGACAAGAGAACTAGATGTAATATCTCCAAATTTGCAGATGACACACAGCTGGGTGCGTGTGTGTGCTGTGAGGAGGATGCCGAGAAACTCCAGGATGGTTTGGACAGGTTGGGTGATTGGGCAGAAGCATGGCAAATGCAATATAATGTGGATAAATGTGAAGTTATCCACTTTGGTGGCAAAAACAGGAAGGCAGATTATTATCTGAATGGCAATAGACTGGGAGAAGTGGAAGTGCAACGAGACCTGGGTGTCCTTGTGCACCAGTCGCTGAAGGTAAGCATGTAGGTGCAGCAGGCAGTTAAGAAGGCAAATGGTATGTTGGCCTTCGTAGCGAGAGGGTTTGAGTACAGGGACAAGGATGTCTTGCTGCAGTTGTACAGGGCCTTGGTGAGACCACATCTTGAGTATTGTGTGCAGTTTTGGTCACCTTATCTGAGGAAGGATGTTCTTGCCATGGAAGGAGTTCAGCGAAGATTCACCAGGCTGATACCTGGGATGGCAGGAATGACGTATGAGGAGAGATTGAGTCGATTGGGCTTGTATTCGCTGGAATTTAGAAGAATGAGAGGGGATCTCATTGAAACTTATAAAATTCTGACAGGACTGGACAGACTAGATGCAGAAAGGATGTTCCCGATGGTTGCGGAGTCCAGAACCAGGGTTCACAGTCTAAGGATAAAGGGTAGGCCATTTAGGACAGAAATGAGGAGGAATTTCTTCACCCAGAGAGTGGTGAACCTGTGGAATTCTCTACCACAGAAGGCAGTAGAGGCCAATTCATTAAATATATTCAAGAAGAAGTTGAATATATTTCTTGAGGCTAAAGGGATCAAGGGGTATGGGGAGAAAGCAGGGACCGGGTCCTGAATTTGGATGATCAGCCATGATCGTATTGAATGGCGGAGCAGGCTCGAGGGGCCGAATGGCCTACTCCTGCTCCTATCTTCTATGTTTCTATCGCTCCACCATTGGCGGCCGTGCCTTCAGCTGCCTAGGCCCTAAACTCGGGAATTCCTTCCCTAAACCTCTCCGCCTCTCTACCTCTCTTTCTTCCTTTAAGATGCTCCTTAAAACCTACCTCTTTGACCAAGCTTTTGGTCATCTGCCCTGATATCTCCTTATGTGGCTCGTGTCAAATTTTGTTTTATAACGCTGCTGTGAATTGCCTTGAGACATTTTATGTTACAGGTGCTATATAAATACAAGTTGTTCTTGTTTCTTTGTATTGGTGTCCTAGCCCTTCAGAATATCAAAATGATATGAAAAAGGGCCATTAAAATTGTTTTAAATATTGATTTTTCTCTTTTTTTAAAGAGCTGACCATAAATAGATTTTATTTTAGGCACAATGGATCTTCTTTTAGATCTTCAGCAATTGCCTCAGTGGTTTAGAATGTACATTTGAATTGTTAGACCTGACATACTGTCACTGTTCAAAGGTTGCAGCTTTGAGTCAAATGTTTGACATACCACATCATTCCGTCAGTGCAATCACTTGTGCAGCATCACTAACTGCATTTCACTAAAGTGTAACATTCACACCTCTGGTCTAGTTACTTGAATTGATCTCCGGTTCTGTGAAACCTTTGGCTCCTTATTTTTTTTTCCCCATTTCAGTTTAGTTTTGTGATCGCTGCCACCTTCTGACTCACGATTTCCTCTGCATATGGCTGCATGTAACTTTTTCCATATTGGTGTAACTTTTTAAGCAGAATGATTCTACTTTGTAGGAGAGGACTTCTGTTCAGTTTCCAAAAGGAAATGATTGGACGTATACACCCAGGGCATCAGAAATAATGTACAATAGACTCTTTGTGACGAATGTTCAATGGATTAACCCCTCCAATACTAAACTTTCTTACTAAGTTGCAAAGTTCTACCAGAATGATATGACCAAAAACGCAGTTTGACTACTTAGTGAAGCATGACTAAACAAATCAGTAACTGATCTAATAATAAACAGCAATATAAATAGATCAGTCAAACAGCAAACATTTCTGAAATTCAATATGTCCTCATAACTATGTGCGAAGAGACATCTAGTTGGGTACAAGAACGGGTTGAAGTTCTGATGTGGAGGCTCAGGGGTTCTACCAAGTATCTACTGTAACTTTGGCAATTGCCCTGTTTCTCTGTCAGTTCTGGGATTTTCCAGTCAGTCTTGTAAGGGGAAAACCCTCTACCTGCCCCTTGCAAAGCTAAAGACCTCAGGGGGTGGCTCAGTGGGGATGGGGGTTGGTGGCAAGGGACATGCTACGCCTGAAGTTAACCCTTGTTTGGTTCAGTCAGAACCTGGTGCATTATTGGAGGTTGATACACCGAGAGAGATGAGGTGTACTGTCCTCCAGATGGACACAAGTGGGTGCCACCAAGACAGAGGGCATGTCCCAGGCCAGGGAAGTAGTCGGCAATACCCCAAACTGGGAGATTGTATTTTTTAAAAATAATCTGGATTAGTTTCCTTCCACAGGGGGCCGAGTGGGGGCACCATGGGGATAGGTGCCATATTTTCTGGCTGCATGGGGCAGGTAGGTGCCTGCAATGGCACAGGTGCCCGCTGACCCAATGAAAATTAGGTGCCCTCCCACTGACCTTACCAACTCCAGTGAGGTCAGTGCTGTATGGCACCAGTGGGCACAATCCCAGCATCACTGCCAGTATCACGACCAGCTGATGTTCAGCACCTGAAACCTTAACCTGCCTTTTCTTGTTACAGATGTTGACAGACCTGCTATGTATTTCCAGCATTTTCTCTTTTTTTTAAATTTTGGACAAAGGTTACCTTTTGAACCTTGATAAGGAGTTTGAGAATAGCCCTGTTCAACAGGACACCTTCAGATCACAACAACACTTTTGTGAGAGAGTTTTTTTTGTTGAAAAACTTTCGTCCTGATGCTGTACGGTGATGAATGTCAGACAGATCTGTATTGGTGGTTTTTTTTTAATGCAGAAATCATTTTACTTCTTAGAGGAACGTGATGTTATAACTGATTTAAAGGTTTATTTTTAACTATATAAAATAACAAATCTGACGCATGAAGAAATGAGGGGTACCACACTGAACTGGAAAGCTGTCACTTAAATTTTCTCAGCAGATTTATTTGTGCTTAGGTCAAGGCTTGGCACTTGTGAAGAGATCCTCCTGGTGCAGACACATTGAAGGACATTCCAGATCAATACCGACAGGAGCTCAGGGCAGAACTGCTGAGAGGTTCAAGCAGTTCGGTGTATCACGTAAACACTTATTTGTCTTCAAGAGCAGATCTGTAGAGAGATATGCTGAATGCCTGCTGTGTCAGTGATCTGGAATATCACAACAGACTTAATGAACTGATTTGAATTTATATTAAAAAGTATACAAAGCCTCAGCCATGATTTATTAACGATAACCTTGCATGTATATTAATCAAAGCCTCGTGTGCATTCTGTCTTAATGAGCAAGAATATTTAACCAGGGTAATTTGAAGAATCATTGCTGGAATTAGTTTGACTAATTCCACATGGAAGGGTATAAAAGTTTGACAAGTTCCATACACAATACAAAAGGACAGTGGGGGCACAACAAAGTTAGGCTAGATTTATCATTCTATAAAAAGCCTGTGATTGATCTTACCTTAAAGGCAGTAAAGAGGTGCAGTCTTCCCCACCAGTTGTTCAGTGAAGTGCTCAGTCTGGGAGCTCCTCAGATTTGGACTCTCACAGCTGGTAAGTGCTGTAATATATCATCAATATCATAAATTCCTCAGGTCACAGCCTGGCACAGGAAATCATTTACCGGAATAATGAAAGCTACAGTTTAAAGCCACACAGCCCTACTGCAGAAATGAAATGCGTATTATCAACATTTATGTTCTAAACCCGTATAAAATTCTGCTGCTCCAGAAAACGGTACCTTTTAAAGGACTGCTGCATTGGAGGTCATTTTGGGAGTTCCCAATTATTTTATCAACTTTCTTGTTGCATGCATGAAGAAAATGAGTTTGTTGCTCATGCATGGTTGAACATAAACTGAAGTAAACCGGCATGTTTTATTTCTAAATGGCATTTAACTTTTTATTTATTTTGAATAGTGTTACAAAGACCATTGGGCTGGATTCTTACACTGGAGATGGTCATGCAGTTTTGGCCATAAGCTCAGAAGTAAATTGTGCCAGTAATAACCATAAAATTAAATTAGCGTAACCTCCTATACATTTCTCCCTCATGTACTTATCTAACTTCCCCTTAAATGCATCTGTGCTATTCGCTGCAACTAATCTTTGTGATAGCAAGTTCCACATTCTAACCACTCTCTGGGTAAAGAGTCAGGAGTGTGATGGAACACTCTCCACTTGCCTGGATGAGTGCAGATCCAACAACACTCAAGAAGCTCAACACCCTCAAGGACAAAGCAGCTCACTTGATTGGCACCCCATCCACCATCTTAAACATTCACTCCCTCCACCACCGGCGCACCGTGGCTGCAGCACCATCTACAAGATGCACTGCAGCAACTCGCCAAGGCTTCTTCAACAGCACCTCCAAAACCCACAACCTCTACCACCTAAAAGGACAAGGGCAGCAGGCGCATGGGAACGCCACCACCTCCAAGTTCCCCTCCAAGTCACACACCATATTGACTTGGACATATATCCTTCATCGTCGCTGGGTCAAAATCCAGGAATTCCCTCCCTAACAGCACTGTAGGAGTACCTTCACCACACAGACTGCAGCGGTTCAATAAGGCGGCTCACCACCATCTTCTCGAGGGCAATTAGGGATGGGCAATGAGGCCCACGTCCCGTGAATGAATATTAAAGAAAAGTTTCTCCTGAATTCCCTATTGGATTCATTAGTGATTACCTTATATTTATGGTTCCTAGTTTTGGACTCCCCACAAGCGGATAGTTTCTACATTTAACCTATCAAATGCCTTTGTAATTTTACCATTAGGTCACCCCTCAGCCTTCTCTTTTCTAGAGATCCTGAAGAAAGAAACAGCTACCCAGATTCAGACAGAGTTGTGCCTAGGTGGAGCAAAGGTTGGTAGCCAGGACACAACTGTCAAAACAACTACTGGGTCTCCCTGTAACCTCGCCGTTATAAAAGGTATTTGAGGAGTATAAAATAAAGTCTTGATAATGTATTTTTTCATAGTAACTTTGTACTATTAGGTGATAACTAGCCGGTGGTAAAATAATAGCAGGACCACTTTGGGGATGTGAATTCTACCTGCCTTTGAAAAGAGTTAATACCTTGAAATTACTGCTTGCAACATTAATGTATGTATGACAGTCCTCTGCCTGCCATTTTAATGGAGGCGTTAAACCTTTTATTTTAAACACGTTATTGCCTCATTAAAAGGCACCAAGGTGACCAGTGGGGGATGAGGGATGGTCAGGTCAACAAATAATGGTCCATCAGACCAGTGCATGCCATTCCAGGGAGTGAAGCACAAAAAGTAAATGAAGTATGGGGGATTGCATCTTTGTTAATGGGCTTGCAATTTTGCGTGGTCCACACTCGCTCTTTGTGGCACGTGGCCTGCTCCAACAGGTTGGATACCTGTGCTAAGCGTTCCGTCGCTAAAATGTTTAAATGTCTACAGGGCGTCTGGGGGAGATAATACGTCCACCTTTCAGCACTACCACAGGCTACAGCTTTGACTTCTGCAGTACTGTAAGGCTAAGGAGTTGGCATTGTGCCTGCCAGAGGTGCAGAGCCCAAAGGTTTTCATTGGTGCCTTAATAGGCACAGATGCAGAAATATCCAGCTGAACATATAGGCACTGTCGTTTGTCTGGTGACCCAGTGCTGTGGAACTTGTCCTGCAATTAAGTTGTGTGGGGGAGGATTCCATAGCAATGGGAGTCCAGCATATTGCAGAAATTAATCTTCTTGAGCATTCATATCTCCAATTCTTGTTAATTTATCCTGGTAGAACATAGGGAAATAATTTGCCAGTAATCAGTGAAGTGTGATGCAAATATTCTAGGACTAACCCAGTGTCACTTTCCAGCATTATAGTGGATAGAGCAATGTCGTACGAACGTATCCAATGTTTATCCTCTAATATTGTCAACGGTAATTTCCTTATGATGTTAAAAACTTATTACCTTTTCTTAGCCACTAGAGGACCTGATTGAGCTAGAAAAATAACCGAGCACACTCTGTATCAGTGAGTAGGCTAGATTGGTAGCCTGAACTCTGATTCTATCTGCTGTACACTGTTGTAAAGCAGGCATGACATGGAGGGACGACGGGTAAATGGAGTTGAGGTCACAGATCATCCATGATCTCATAGAATGGCAGAACAGGCTCGAGGGGCTGAATGGCCTACTCCCGTTTTTATGTTCCTCGTACAGTAATCTCTACAAATACAGAGTTTCACACTTTCCTATGTGACACCATGAGTAGTTTGTTCAAGAACCATCACCACACACAAGATAAAAATTAACTCGAGCTGTACTGTGCAGCTCAACAGGAAATCTACATATATTCATGGCTGAGTCAAGGGGGAGCGCCTGCCTAAGTACAAAGTGCTGCAGGCTTATACAATGCAGGTCAAAAGTTGACAGCCAATAACTGCGGGTGTCCAAATACTTTACCTGCTTTTTTCCACAGATTTCAATCATAAGAACATAAGAAATAGGAGCAGGAGTAGGCCATTTGGCCCTTTGAGCCTGCTCCGCCATTTAATAAGATCATGGCTGATCTTCTACCTCATCTCCACTTTCCTGCACTATCCCCATATCCCTTGATTCCCTTAATATTCAAAAATCTATCGATCTCTGCCTTGAATATACTTAACGACTGAGCCTCCACAGCCCTCTGGGGTAGAGAATTCCAAAGATTCACCATCATCTGAGTGAAGAAATTTCTCCTCATCTCAGTCCTAAATGGCTGACCCCTTATTTTGAGACTGTGACCCCTGGTTCTAGACTCCCCAGCCAGGGGAAACATCTACCCTGTCAAGCCCTGTAAGAATTTTGCATGTTTCAATGAGATCACCTCTCATTCTTCTAAACTCTAGAGAATATAAGCCTAGCCTACTCAATCTCTCCTCATAGAACAATCCCCCCCATCCCAGGAACCAGTTGGACATGCCATTCGTACCCTGACAGAGCTGGTATGAGAATTAACATCCTTGCCTCGTCTGCGTAATTTGATGAAAGCTAGTAGCATTAGACTCAATTCGGGCCCGGGTGGCCCTGGAGATGGAGCACGCGGTGTCCACCGGCACGCTTGAGTACTTCCGCGACTGGTGGGCGCCGGGGGGGGCTGGAGTGCATTATCAACCCGGACAACCAAATTCTAATTAAATTTGTTAAGGTTTATTTAAAGTTTTATTAATTTACAGACAATTTGTTTAAGCACCCAATCAAAAGAGTAGACTCAATTCGACAAACAGCGTTTAAGGCCTTAACATTTAGGCAGTCCAGGAAAATACCTGTCTCTCTGGGATTATCAATTTTTATTTGTTTTTGGCGTACAAGTCTGATTTTGCAAGGTCTCTCTTGAGTAGGGTCTTGCTGGTGGCAGGTGTGCACTGTAAAACTAGGCTCATGAGTCCACGGGCTCACCCAATTTGCAGTGTGCCACATTTTGTGATGGCTGGTTTGGGAGGAGTAAAAATTAGGCCTCATTTAAATAGATAATTACTTTAAACTGATTCCCCACTGAATCTTCCATACTCCAGCTTCAACAAAGCTCTTTCCACAGTGTGCACCTTGCTCATATAAAATGGGTATATGGGAGTTCTGGGACATGGTTTGCTCAAGAAGGCCTCTGCTGGTAAAAGTCTTCGTTTTTTTAAAGTTTTAATTATATTAATTACATTTTGCCGCATTTTATTCTGCGCATAAGTTGGTTTTGTTGGGTAGCGTACCAATTTTGCTTTTTGGGAATTTTTCTGCTCGTACTTTCCTTAATTATTCTTGGTTGCTGCTGTCTTTGAAATTATACCATACAAAATGATGAGGAAGAGCTCTTGAGGACGAAAATGCAGGGCAAGCGACACCTGAGGTGTTTTGTGCGCACACCTGTCACCACCCCAGGATCTGTGTTCATAGACACCTCCGCATGGACCTGAACATTTAAAAAGAGATGGGTCTTCACTGCCTCCACTTTACAAGACCGGCTGTTGCGGAGTTGTACCATCAGCTGTAGGATGACCTGCAGACAGCATCTGGAACAGGGACGACGGTTCCACAGAATTGCAAGTTACCACGGCATGAAGTTTTCATGTGACTGGATCCGGCCAAGCCACCACCAGGGAACAGATGCCACATCAGCCAGTCTGCAGTGCACATATGTAACAAGCAAGTAACAAAACTATGGGTTCGATTTTTAACTCCCCTCCGCCAGCAGAAACAGGGTGGTATCGGAGTTAAAATGGAGGTGGTGCCGTCATACTACTTCAGCTCTTCTGGGTGGCAGAGGTGCCTGCCTGAATCAGGTGACAGCCTTATTAATCTATGCAAATTGGGGTCCTATGATGTACATAGGACCCCAATGCCATTGTAACTGTCTACTGGGCAGAGCATCCACCGTGGACGCTCTGCTTAGTAAAACCTGGTGGAATACCAGAAGACCTTCCAGGTAAATGCTAAACTTATTTTTGTGGTGCCTCCAGGCTCCATAAGAACAATGTAGGCCGCTGCTGGCCCCGGCTCCCACTCCCCTCGTGTTATTATATTAACATGCACCACAAAAGTTTCTCAGTCTTCACCATAGTCTTTCCCCTTAGTACATCTACGAGCCTTAGAGAAACTTTTACTAAATTCTCCTAGCTAATACCCGAGTGACCAAGGTGGAGGACATAGCTGGCTGCTCTTTGTGCATTTGAATCTCATGGGACTGAGGTGCCGCCATCAGCCACTGTCCTGAGAAAGACCAGCTGCAGGTTGTATCTCCAAATTGGATGATGGACAACCTGGTCTTACTGCAGCCTTCAGGGGGACCTGACAGACTCACTGGACCTGTATTACTGAGAAAATGCTAGATTCTGTTAAGACCTGCCTGCCAGGCGACTGATGCTAGGTACATTCTCTGATGGGCCAGTGATCAGCAGAAAGGCAGACAGAGCCAAGAAACCCTTGCATATGCTTCTCTCAGTGTGGGTTCCCATAGCCGCCATGGCAGTGGTGCAAGCTGCTTCTTGCAAAGCAAGCACTGTTCTAGAGGTCTCGCTCATGGGGGCAGCCTCTGCAGCCGTTCAAGTTGCCACCCTCTCCATGGAATGGTGCAGTGAGGAGAAACCATCCCAATTGGTGCCTTACATGTTGATGATGGACTTCTCCAGCAGACCAGACAGATGAAAGACACTTTGGGAGACATTCCTCAATTAATGTGCATGGGTTTGATGCTCTGAAAGCAGGGCCCATGAGACTTGTGTCCTGAAGCTCCTCAACCAAGTTCTGATACTTTTGAACCCTCTAATCCACCCCCTTCCCTCTAGCCACTTGTGTGCATTGTGTATTACTCAGTGCAGTCCTTTCTCTGTCACTAGTCTGAAGCCCCTGGTTGCTTTTCTCTGGGATGGTGCTAGGAAGTAATGGAATGAATGACCGTGTGGGAGATGGTGTTCTGGAAGGAAAGCAGCCAGAGTGGGAGGGCTCCTCTTCCTCCATCTCCTCAGGAACATCTTGGGCATTTTGTTTGGATGGAGGACAGAAAGCAGAAATTAATGAGGCCTTTTACCATTTGAGCTCCCTTGTATCTTCCAGGATGTAAAACAATTGCAGCAGTCTAGGTGAGGGCACATATTGGCTGCTGAAGCCTCAGAAGCCAGAAGTGTTCCATCTATGCGCAAGCCTGTTTCTGTCACCTGCCCACCAATCTCTCTATCTCTAACACTTTCTACCACCTGCTGGCCGATGATGCTGAGAGCTTCCTCCTCGTGGAGGGTCAAATAACAAATATTTGTTACTCTTCACCATGTGGACTTTCTCTCCTTCACATTATGCACCATCTTTTCTTGCAACACAAGTGCAGCCTAGGTTACGTAACCATCTCATTCAGCTTGTGGGAATTTGGAAAGGTACCCAGTGACTGCATGCAAGCTTCAAGACTTATAACAGTGACACTCAGAAGTCTAGCATTAATAGTTTAAATGGGTAGCATGAAGGGTTCTACTGATCATGCATTACTCAGCTGGGATGTCGATGGAGTGACAGTTGTGTGCGAGAGCATTGGGGCTTCACTGTGTCCATACTGGCACTACATGCAACACTGAGACATTGATTTACCAAGAGGCCAACATACAAAGTGTTCCTTAGAAACCTTTAATTGGGTGGGTGACATACTTGCCTTGCCCACTTTGGTCAAGCTGTTACATTTTTTCCTGCACTAAGTTGCTCATCTGAGGATTGTGCAAATGACACTAACTACTGCAACCACCTCCCTCCACTTGCCCTCACTGTGGTCTCTTGTCCTGCCAGTCTTGCTTTTACTGTTTGCACGAGGACTTTCATGTCGGCATCGTTGAAGTTTGATGCTATCTTTCCTGCAGGTCTTCTGACTGTCATCACTTTTCACCTCCTCTTCTATGCTCCTTCTGTTGACACTTCCCCCTTAAGCTGCTCCTGGCTTTTAAATTCTAGATCCGGATTTCCACCCCCACACAGACACTTACACCCAATCATTGATGGGTCTCTGCCGATAATTATGTAAATTGGCTGACTCCAGGAAATCTGCCAGGGGCCAATGGGTGGGCGGAAGTGTGCGCCCACTACACTTCTGCCGATGAAATGGGGCATCAGGCAATCTAGGCACACGATTTAAAGCGAAATATTTAAACGCTGGTTGAGCATTTAATAGCTTGATGATCATTGCTAATTCTTGCGCCATTTTCAAGTCTAGCCTAATCTTTCCAGTCATTTAAAGATGTATTTACACTGCTACATTTACTCATTCCTTTAAAAAAAAACTGTTTTGCAACCTGTCTTTAGAATAAAGCTTCTTAAATGTTCTGCAAGGAAAAAAATAACAAAAGCCAGTGTTCCATGGGTTAACTATTAGAAATTCAAAAACCTTGGCACTGCCAAGATCACAGCCAGTACAAATTGCTGGTGGTGAAGACAGCTTGCTGAGTGGAGTATTCATTCTGTGCTGTTGTTATGGCTACAAGCATTTCCGGCTGCAGTTAATGCTTCCCACTATCTTCTCCAGCAGCTGTTTTTTTTTTAGGGATGAAACTTCTAACAGTCCTCTTGTCCTTTCTTGTGTACCAGAGTGAGCCCATTAAATTGTGCAGTCTTATATCTGATTGATTTTCTAAAAGGTCAGTTTTAATAATATATACAATGTTCTGGTTAAAAGACATGACGGGTATGTAGTCTTGTTTTTACGAGCAGCTTTAGGAAATTTGTTATTTTCTCTTTGGTTTCCCTGGTAACTGTACAGAGCTTCCAGGGCTACATAACCTGATGTCGAACACAGGCTATAGAAATTCTCCAGATTTTCTAAATGGGCCGCTCCTGAATGATCTGTTAATAGTGAATGACTATTTCACCAAATGAAGGAAACCATATCTCATCACGTGGCAAAAAAAATAGCTGCCAGTATCCTAAATTGTAGACTTGGAGTTTTGACAGCAACAAGTGACTGAGAGCAAATCATTCCTCAGGCCAGTTTGGGTTTGGAGAGCCAATTTACAGACTCATAGAATCATACTGCATGGAAGGAGTCTATTCGGTCTATTGTGCCTGAGTTGGCTCTTTGGAAAAGCTATCCAATTATTGCTACACCCCTGCTCTTTCACTGTAGCCCTGCAAATTTTTCCTTTTCAAATATATATCTCCAATTCCCTTTAGAAAATTACTATTGAATCTGCTTCCGCCACCCTTTCAGGGCAGTGCATTCCAAATCATAACAACCTGCTGTGTAAAAAAAAAAAATTAAAAAAAAAAATTCCTCCTCTCCTCTCTGGTTCTTTTGCCAATTATCTTAAATCTCTGTCCTCTGGTTATCGACCCTCCTGCCAGTGGAAATAGTTTCTCCCTATCTACTCTTATCAAAACCCTTTATAATTTTGAACACATCTATTAAATCTCCCCTTAGCCCTCTCTATTCTAAGGAGGACAATCCTAGCTTTTCCAGTCTTTCCACATAACCGGTACCATTCTAGTAAATCTCCTCTGCACCTTCTCCAAGGCCTTGACATCCTTCCTAAAGTGTAGTGTCCTAAACTGGGCACAATACTCCAACTGATGCCTAACCAATGATTTATAAAAATTTACCATAGCATCCTGTATTGGTATTTAAAGATCTAGAAAGTCTCCTTTATTGGATGGCAATGCATTGTTCAAGTTTTAAGCCAAACCATGGGGCACATGCTCATTTTATTGAGTGTGCAATCCCTGAGGAAAGCTGTAATTACTGTGATTCAACTTGAACAGGCAGTTCTACATTAAAGCCACTATTCTCTCAAAGCCTTGCACGAGTGACTTGTTTTTTCCTTGGAAGACCTCCTGAGGTGAACCTGAAACATTACAGTATTTTATTCTGTATTATTTTAACACTGTCTCCTTGAGGTATTAATGTGTGGGTAGTGTGATTTAATAAACTGCCCTACATCATGTGAAGCATCGATCTTTTCCACCTGTATCCTTGGTGATTTCATACTTACACTTAATTAACCAGGGACGGAAAGCTTGGATGTCGTTCCCTCTTTTTTTTTCATGAATGAATTGAATTCTGGAGAAACTGCAATTAGGAAAAGTCTGGAGTGTAAATTAGAAAACAGGACTTTCTTAATTCAAATTAAAACATTAGAAATGTCTTTTCCTGCATCAGCTTTCAGGTTTCTCAGTCATGTCCATTTTTTGCCTGATGAATAGGAACATTTTCATTCAGTAAGCAATAATTTCCACCAACGTCAGTGCACGGCAGTCCTGCTGACCAGGTTAGTGTAGGAGTAGCATTGTATCGATCTGCCAGTGTAGGTTTTTAAACTCTCAAGATTGCTTTCATAGAATCATAGAATGGTGCAGGACAGGAGTCGTCGATTTGGTCCATTGTGCCTGTGCTGCCTCTTTGACTGAGCTATCAAATTACAGTAGTCCCAATTCCCCAGCTCTTTCCCCATGACCCTGCAATTTTTTCTCTTTCAAGTATTTATCCCATTCTCTTTGGAAAATTATTATTGAATCTGCTTCCACCACACTCTCAGGCAGTGCATGCCAGATTGTAACAACTCGCTGCATACATTTTTTTAAAATTCGTTTATGGAATGTGGGCGTCGCTGGCAAGGCCAGCATTTATTGCCCATCCCTAATTGCCCTTGAGAAGGTGGTGGTGAGCCGCCACCTTGAACCGCTGCAGCCTGTGTGGTCAAGGTACTCCCACAGTGCTGTTAGGTAAGGAGTTCCAGGATTTTGACCCAGTGACGATGGCCTACTCCTGCTCTTATTTTTTATTTCTTTAAAATTAGTTCAGGCTATTTTTGGCCCCTTTAAGAATGTTTAAATTTATTTTACATTTTTGTTTTAATTAAATTGTATTTTAATTAATTTTTAACACTTGATGATTTATTTTTACAACAGCAAAAATATTTATTTTTATTTAGGTTGTGTGAAAATGTATTTTTTATGTGATTCCTATTCATGCTTGTGGGGATTCCGTATGTAAATGGAATCCCAATAAGCATAATGGGAATCACCCTTTGTGATTGGTTGGGCCGGCCCACATAATCCCAGGGACGCTTGCGAACTGCATGCGCCCCCGGGATACGTGGGCCTTTACGTCGACGTGCACCTGCAGGCCCAGGAGCGCAATTCTTCGTAGGTCCGGGGCCATCAGGTAAGTACGGATTTTACTTGCGGTTCGGAGGCATTCACCCGCGGGAAGTCTCTGACCGCAATTTCAGGTCCAATGATTTTGAATTATCAGGAGTAGACCCCATATTTTAAGTTGTACCTGCATTATGTAAAACAGAACACATAGTAGGGAAGCAGTGAAATATGCATATCCCAGTCAAAAGTGGGACCCAGCTCACTTGTGAATTTAATACTGGTACGAAGAAAAAAAAAATAGATGTTCACCAATATATCTTAGTAACAATATTGTGTAGGTGCAATTTTGCACACGTAAAAGACCACTGCAACTCAATTGCACTTGCAGCATTTATTGCCCTTTATTGGTGAAAGGACTGCCAACACCAGTGAGCTAGCTTGTTAATTATAATTCTCTCACCCCGGTATGGCCTACTAGTCTGTGGTTGTTCATGGGAGGTCAACATACCTGAATTAATGAGATTAATTGACCTACATCAGACTTAGTAGCAGCTGTGGCAGCTCACAGCAGCATACAGCCAACATGTTGTTCTGGGTTAACTGCGTAATTAGTTATACCAAATAAGAATACATGTGTTTCTAACTAGATACTTGACACCATGGCTGCAACACAACTGCGATAAACCTGAAGATCGTCCAGTTTTAGAGCTCAAGAATTTCTACTTTTTTAAAATATATATATATATAAAATTGACCAATTAATGGGGTTTTATTTTCACCTTCACCATTTGGACAGTAAGTAATCTGATGGATCGCATGGCCTGTCCATTGTAGAACCTCAAAATTGGGCGGGTTTAGAATGGTAGTGAAAACCAGGCAAGTAATTGGAGGAGGAGCGTCCACGACATCCCATCTTTAACCATGTTGGAGCCCAACATTTAAGTGCATGAGACATAGAAACGTAGAAGATAGGAGCAGGAGTAGGCCATTCAGCCCCTTGAGCCTGCTCTGCCATTTAATGAGATCATGGCTGATCATCCATTTCAGTACCCTGCCCCTGCTTTCTCCCCATATCCCTTGATCCCTTTAGCCTCAAGAAATATATCCAACTCCTTCTTGAATATATTTAATGAATTGGCCTCAACTGCCTTCTGTGGCAGAGAATTCCACAGGTTCACCACTCTCTGGGTGAAGAAATTCCTCCTCATCTCAGTCCTAAATGGCTTACCCCTTATCCTTAGACTGTGACCCCTGGTTCTGGACTCCCCTGCCATCGGGAACATCCTTCCTGCATCTAGTCTGTCTAGTCCTGTTAGAATTTTATAAGTTTCAATGAGATCCTATCTCATTCTTCTAAACTCTAGCGAATATAAGCCTAATCGACCCAATCTCTCCTCATACGTCCTTCCTGCCACCCCAGGTATCAGTCTGGTGAATCTTCGCTGCACTCTCTCCATGGCAAGAACATCTTCCCTCAGATAAGGCGACTGTCTTGTTTTGCACACTTTGTACAAAAATAATAACTTGCAGGACAACAGAGTATTACAGTTTAACTCTTTTATTAAGCATTAGGTCTGATCTTACTCCTAGCAGCACCAGTGGGGAAAAGCCTGGAATTAGGACCCCTAGCCTGGGTCTTCAAAACAATACTAGTCCTTACAGATGCCTGCAGGCCAATGACAACTCAGCATGTGATCACATGTGAATATAATAGGTATTCCTTACGGATGGCTGCGGGCCAATGATAATTCAATATGCAAATGTTACACCCCCTTTCTTTTAAAAGAAAAATGTTATGCATTACTTTTAAACCTTTCTTCTACTTAATGTTCTTGGTAGCATAAAGATATAAGGAAACTCAGCATTTAACTAGCATCTCAACGTTTCAGTAACGATGTACAGTTTTTTTTTAGGGCAGCGATCCGCCTACACCCTTTGACAGTTCACAAGTCAAGGATAACTCTAGGCTTGACCTCTCGTCCCGACCTTGTGTGGTATGGAACTGAGCATGCTTCTGAATTGGTCAACAATTAAGGTTCAGGTTTAGGTTCAGGTAAGTATGAGGTGTTTTGTGTATTGCTCTGTTCATCACACTCTTTTGAACTGATCCTCTCGTCGGAATGATGGTGTTGTTCCTTGGTGTTCAGGAGGTGCCTGCGATTGCGGTGGTACACCTGTCCTTCTGGGGTGCAGACGTGATACGATTGCTCAGTGTCAGCTGGCTGGATGACAACTGCTGGCTTCCAGTAGTCATGCTCCTGGATTCTGACGGATTCTCCATTGTGCAGCGGCAGCAGTAGTCTAGCTGACCTGTCATAGTATCTCTTTTGGTGTTGCTGTCTCTGTACACGTTTTGCATGCACTTGCTTGCAGCTGACGACCTTTGGCTGCAGCTGCTGGTTGGTGCTTGGAAGGATTGAGTGAAGTCTGTGGCTCATCAACAGCTGTGCTGGTGACTTGAAGTTGTCAACCAGAGTGTTGCGGTACTCAAGGAGACTGATGTAGGGGTCTCTTTTGTCCGCTTTGGCTTTGTCCATGAGTGTTTTTGCAATCTGGACAGTTTTTTCAGCAAGGCCATTACTTTGAGGGTAATGTGGGCTTGATGTGACATGTGTGAAATCCCATGCCTTGGCAAATGACTCGAACTCTTTTGATTTGTATTGGGGGCCATTGTCTGAGACTAAAGTCTCTACCATGCCATGCCTGGCAAAGGCTGCCTTTAGCTTGTGGATCACAGCTGCAGATGTGGTGCTGTGAAGCTTGTCCAGTTCAAAAAATCTGCTGTAGTAATCAACAGTCACTATGTAGTCCTCGTTGTTCCATGTGAACAGATCCGTTGCCGCGACCTGCCAGGGCCTGTCTGGGATATGGTGAGGTATCATGGGCTCTTTGACATTTGATGGGCGGCGTTCTAGACAAATGGAACATTTTCCGACAATGTCCTCAATGTGTTTGCACATTCCGGGCCAAAACATAATGTCACGTGCTCTTTGTTTGCATTTTTCCATGCCCAGCATGAATTTTTGTCAACATCTCTTCTCTGGGACTGGTAAGAATGATGATTTTCTCCCCTTTGAAGATGATTCTGTTGATTTGTGACAGTTCGTCTCTGTGGTTCCAGAATTCAGATATGCTCTGAGGGCATTTCCTCCTTTCCTCAGGCCATCCTTCATGTATGACTTTGCTCAGCAGTGTGAGTTGTGCATATTTCTCTGTTCCTGCTCGGATCTCCTTCAGTTTTGAGTCACTCACAGGTAAGCTGTTGTACACCATGTGCACCTGCACATCCATGCCTTCACTGAGGCTGCTGTCCTGGTAGCTAAGAAACTTTCTGGAGAGCGTGTTTGCGACAGGAATGTCTTTGCCTGGACGGTGAATGATTGTGAAGTCGTACTTCTGTAGCTGAAGGATCATTCTCTGTAGCCTTGGTGGGGCTGCAGCTAGTGGTTTCCTCATGATTGACTCGAGGGGCTTGTGGTCGGATTCCACAATGACTTGTCGGCCATAGACGTACTGGTGGAAACGCTTGCATCCACACAGAATTGCATATAGCTCTTTCTCGATTTGAGCATAGTTGATTTCACTGTCTGTGAGAGATCTGGAAGCGTAGCCGATGGGCTTTCCTTCTTGCAGTAATACTGCACCTAGTCCGTACTTTGACGCGACCACTTGTAGTCTGAGCTCTTTGTTGGGGTCAAAGTAGGCAAGAACTGGTCCTGGTTCTCTGGTGAGTAGGTCTTTCATTTTCTGAAATGCTGTGTCATGTTTTTGTCCCACAGGAACTCACTGGATTGTTTGAGCAACTGACGCATGGGTGCGTTGATTTCGGAGAGGCTTGGGGCAAACTTGGCTAAGTAGTTAACCATGCCTAGTACTGTCTCTAGCTCTGCGCGGTTCTTCGGCGGCTCCATCTTCTTGATGACGGAGATTTTCTCTGGATCCGGCTTAATGCCATCAGTTGAGAGGTGATGCCCGAAATAACTGATCTCGGTGGATCCGATTATGCTTTTCTCGGGGTTGAGCCAGATACCTTTCTCCTGTGATCTTTGTAGCATCGCACGGAGGTTCCTGTCATGTTCCTCTATTCCTGCCATAGATGAGGACGTCGTCTACGATTGCGACGACTCCATCAAGGCTTTCATAGGTTACGTCGATCTTCCGCTGGAATTCATCCTGAGCTGAGGTAAGACCAATCAGTAGCGTCCAAATGGTATGTTGAACGTTGTTAGCTTAGATGACTCTTCCGTGAGCCTGATGGTCCAGTATCCTGATCGTGCGTCCATTACACTGAAGTAACGTGCTCCCACTAGCTTGGGTGTGATGTCATCTAGCGTTGGTAGAGGGTAGTGAGGGCGTTTGAATAGCCTTGTTCAAATCTCTGGGGTCGAGACAGACTCTGAGCTTGCCTGTACATGGTTTCTCGAGCACTACTAACGCGTTGACCCACTCTGTCAGTTCTGTTTCCTGGACGATGATTTCTGTATTCTCCATGGTCTGCAGCTCCTCCTTCAGGTGACTATGTAGAGTAAGGGGTATCCTTCTCGGTGGGCAAACCACAGGGGTTGCTGTTGGGTCAAGGTGAATAGTGCATTCACCTGGGAATAGTCCGATTCCTTTGAAAACGTCAGCAAACTCCTCCATGACTGTCTGCTTCTCAACTGGTGCTGTCAATGATAGCACTAGCTTGATGAGGTCCATGTCTAAACATGTCTTTAGACCTAGCACTGGAGGTGCTCAAGTGTCAACAATGTAAAAGTCCAACATCATGTCGCTTTCTTTGTACTTGCATTTCATCATGTATGTGCCTTTTACAATGAGTTACTCAGCCCCATAGCTGGTCAGTCTGCATGAGGTGGGCTGTAGCTCACACTCATCCTTCAAGCTGTGATACTCACTCAGAGGAATTACATTAACCTGAGCTCCAGTGTCTAGTTTAAACTTAAGCTCTTTGCCCTGTTTTCCTATCTCAATATCTGCAAAGGCTTGCTCAGTCTCTGAAATCTGTTTTTTCTGTGACACAGAATCAATAAACAGTTCCTCTGCATTTGGCTCTCTATCTGGCATTTGGCTGTCACTCACTGTGTGTACTGCTTTTCAAAAAACAGTCCTGCAAACTTTAGCAAAGTGGTTCTGTTTACCACATTTAGCACATTGTCTTCCTTTGGCAGGGCAATGCTCCTTTTCCCCATGCACCTTGTTTCCACAATATCCACAGTGTTTGAAGCGTTTTATGTCTGTGTTGCCCATTTTTAGAACTCTCGCTGTTCTTTCTGTTCTGAAACACGCTCTCTGGGCGGTGTTCTTTGGTGTGTGTCTATTAACTGCATGCACTGTCTGTTCACGCGAGCTGTTGGTGGCACCGGTTATAGTTTTCAACTGTGCTTGGGCTATCTCGTGTGATGTAGCTATGTCCATAGCTTTGTCCAGCGTTAGCCCGGACCCAACATTCAAAAGTTTCTCTCTCACTTTAGCTGAATGTATTCCAAACACGATGCGGTCTCTGACCATCTCATCTTTATCTGCATATTCACAGTCTTTTACCAGCAGTTTTAACTCGGTCACGAACTGTTCAAACGACTCACTAGCTCCTTGTACTTTCTCCTGAAACTTGTACCTAGCGAATATCGTATTTGTCTTGGGCATCACATATGATTCAAAACGGTCAAAATAACTTTTCAGTACATTTGCTTCATCCGCGGTGAGAGACCATGTGTTAAAAATGTCTCTCCCTTTTTCTCCGATCCACAGGAGTAGGTAGCTGCATCTTTCTTCCTCCCCTTTGCTTTTCAGCGGACCCGAGAACATCAACTCCACGTGTTGCTTGAACTTGTGCCATTCTGTATGTAAGTTCAAAGATTTCCAATCCATTCGAGGCAAGGGAGCTCCAACAATGTCCATTTTCAATCCCTGTTCTGACACCATGTCTTGTTTTGCACACTTTGTACAAAAATAATAACTTGCATGACAACGGAGTATTACAGTTTAACTCTTTTATTAAGCATTAGGTCTGATCTTACAGCACCAGTGGGGAAAAGCATGGCATTAGGACCCCTAGCCTGGGCCTTCAAAACAATGGTAGTCCTTACAGATGCCTGCAGGCCAATGACAACTCAGCATGTGATCACATGTGAATATAATAGGTTGTGGCGGAGCCACTAAGGGACTCCGATCAATTGTGTATAATTCCCTTTAATAATATGTTAGCTACAGCCTGAGTCTGTATCTTTGTTTTCACTGTTTACATGTACAGAGCGCGATCACTTTAATAGCGCGGGTAAACGCGATGACGTCACACCGTTCATCATGTGATCCCCCACCGGCGGGAAAAACGTGATGAAGTCATGGCGTCAGCCACGGGACTGCCCAAGCCGTCCTCGTGGAGCCTCCGAACTGACTAGACGTATATTCGATGTTCTCCTGTAATTATCCATTAAACTCTGTTAGTTTTCATTAAACCTCGTTTATTTGATCGCCTGAGTGGACCTCAGTCTTTTGATAGGAACTAGATATTCCTACATTGGTGACCCCGACTTTTGCGAACGGTTTTCACAGAAGTTACTGAACATGGAAACGAACGCCGTTGCTTTGAAGCTACCACAGTTCTGAGAGCAACAGCCAGCCGCGTGGTTCATCCAGGCTGAAGCCCAGTTCGCAATCAGGAACATCGTTGCGGATCAGACCCGTTACTATTACGTGGTCTCCACCCTCGACAGCGCCACAGCCTCGCGGATCATCAGCCTGCTTGGTAATCCACCAGAAGATCGTAAGTATGAAACGATAAAGGCGCGGTTGTTACAGGTCTTCGGGCTCACGAAATCAGAGTGCGCCCGCCGGCTGCTCGCTATGCCCGGCCTCGGGGACTCCAAGCCATCCGAGCTCATGAGCCAAATGCTCACGCTCCTGGGCTCCGAACTGGAATGCTTCCTCTTCAGGGAGCTATTCCTCAGCCAGCTACCGGAGCAAGTTCAGGCTGCCCTAGCCAGGTCGGAAGTAACAGACTGCGCAGAGCTGGCTGCTGAAGCGGACAAGATTTTCGCGGTGACACAGCAGTACTGCGCTGCCACGAGGCGCCCATCCCCCACAGACGCTGCCCCAGCCCCATAGCCTGCGGGGTTGTGCTTCTACCACGCCCGTTTTGGCGCAAAAGCAAGATGCTGCCGCCCTCCCTGCAGCTTTTCGCTCAAAAAAACCCAACAGTAACCCTGTCGAAAGAGGACCGGTTATAACGAGCGCCCCGCGGCTGCGATGGCAATCGGTAATTCGGGAGACCTCCTCTTCATCACCGACTCCCTATCTGGTCGATGTTTCCTCTGCGACACGGGGGCGCAGTGTAGCATCCTACCCTCGTCAAATCTTGATATACAAGCCGGGGGGCACGGCCTCTCCCTCGAGGCGGCTAATGGCGGGGCCATTCGGACCTTCGGAAGATGGCGGGTCCAGGTGTGCTTCGGCGGCCAGCGGTTTTACTGGGATTTCATCACGGCCAAAGTCTCTCAAGCCATCCTCGGGGTGGATTTTTTGTGCGCCAACGGCCTCCTGGTGGATGTAAGGCACCGCCGGTTGATCAATGCGGCCACTTTTCACTCCATTCCATGCCACCGCTTTAACGCCGTGTCACGCACTGTCTCCTGTGCGTTCCCACCTCCGGATGACTTCACTCGCCTCCTCGGAGATTTCCCAGACCTGACCAGACCCACTTTCTCTTCCACAGCCACGAAACATGGTGTCGAACATCACATCACCACTACTGGCTCCCCGGTCTACGCATGGGCCCGGCGCCTCAAACCTGGCAAGCTCGCAGCTGCGAAAGCGGAGTTCGACACGATGGAGCGGCTAGGGATTATTCGCCGGTTGAATAGTCCCTGGTCTTCGCCTCTCCACATTGTTCCGAAACCTGGTGGCGGATGGCGGCCTTGCGGCGACTACCGACGCCTGAACGACGCCACTACTCCTGATCGGTACCCGATCCCTCATGTTCAGGATTTCTCTGCCCATTTGGCGGGAAATACCATTTTTTCAAAAGTCGACCTTGTCCGTGGCTACCACCAGGTCCCCGTGCACCCACAAGACATCCCGAAAACTGCAGTCATCACCCCATTCGGCCTGTTTGAATTTCTGCGGATGCCATTTGGATTGAAGAACGCTGCACAGGCTTTCCAGCGCTTGATGGACTCCATGCTTCGGGACCTCAAGTTTCTATTCGTCTACCTCGACGACATCCTCATCGCCAGCCCGAATAAAGAGGAGCACATCTGCCATTTACGCACCCTCTTAGACGCCTCAGTCAACACGGCTTGATCATCAACCCAGCCAAATGCCAGTTCGGCCTGCAGCAGATTGATTTCTTAGGCCATCGCATCACATCGGACGGCGCAATTCCCCTGCAAATGAAGGTGGAGGCAGTTACTTCTTTCCCGCGCCCGCAGACTGTCAAGGCCCTGCAGGAGTTCCTCAGGATAGTGAATTTTTATCACCGGTTCGTCCCTAATGCAGCTCTGCTCATGCAGCCCCTGTATGAGGCCCTCAAGGGCAAGTCCGGCAAGGATCCGATTAGCTGGACGGTCGACATGGACCGGGCGTTTGTCGACACAAAAGGCGCCTCAGCCAACGCAACCATGCTGGCGCACCCGCTGCCAGGTGCCACCGCCCTTACCACCGACGCGTCAGACTACGCCATTGGCGCAGTGCAGGAACAGTGGGTGAATGGGACGTGGCAACCGCTGGCGTTTTTCAGCCGTCAACTACGGCGAAACGAACGGAAGTACAGCACGTTCGACTGGGAGTTGCTGGCCCTTTTTCTGGCCATCTGCCATTTCCGGTTCTTGCTAGAGGGCCGTCTGTTCATGGCTTTTGTGGACCATAAGCCACTAACGTTCCCTATGGCCATGACCGCCGAACCGTGGTCAGCTCGGCAACAACGTCAGTTGACGTTTATCTCAGAATTCACCACTGACATTCAGCATGTGTCCGGTAAAGACAACCTGGTGGTGGATTGCCTCTCCCGCGCGACCGTTCATGCAGTGCAGCTCGGCATCGACTATGCCCTCATGGCTGCGGATCAAGCCTCGGATCCGGAAGTCCAATCTTACAGAACCAACCCCTCTAGCCTCCAAGCGGCCGACGTCAAATTCCATGCCACAGGCACTACGCTACTCTGCGACGTCTCCGTAGGAGATCCTCACCCTATCGTGCCGGTCGCAAATTTTTGACGCCATACACGGGTTGTCGCACCCTGGCATGAAGGCCTCACAACGGCTGATGTCATCCAAATTCGTGTGGCGGGGCATGCACATGGATGTCCGCGACTGGGCCAACACCTGCGTGGTCTGCCAAAAGGCCAAGGTGCAGCGTCACGTCAAGGCTCCATTGGCCACTTTTGCTGTTCCGGAACGTAGGTTTGATCATGTGCATGTGGACCTGGTGGGGCCACTTCCGCCTTCGCATGGGTTTACTCATCTTCTTACAATGGTGGACCGCACCACTAGATGGCCTGAGGCGGTTCCTTTGTCATCCACCACTTCCGCAGATGTCGCCAGGGCATTCATCTCCACTTGGGTCACCCGTTTCGGGGTACCGGCGGACATCTCGTCTGATCGTGGGCCGCAGTTTTCTTCTGAGCTCTGGAATGCTGTGGCACAGGGGCTCGGCGTCAAGCTACATCGCACCACTGCCTACCATCCACAGGCGAACGGCCTGTGCGAACGATTCCACAGGTCGCTCAAAGCCGCACTGCGAGCCAGCCTTCAAGGCGCGGGCTGGGTGGACAGGCTTCCATGGGTCCTTTTGGGTCTTCGTATGGCACCTAAAGAAGATCTTCAATCGTCCTCGGCGGAGCTCGTATATGGCCAGCCGCTACGCATACCAGGGGATTTCCTTCCGACTCCAACAGAGCCATGGTCCGCATCCCAGCAGCTCATCAGCCACCAGGAGGCAGCCAGAAGTTTCGCTCCAGTGCCTACATCGCATCACGGCTTGCAGAGCTCCCACGTCCCAGCTGAGCTGAAGAACGCCGACTATGTGTTTATCCGCCACGACGCTCATCGGGATCTGCTCAAACCCCCTTACACTGGTCCTTTCCGCGTGATAGAGCCGGGAGACAAAACTTTTTTGGTCGATATCGGAGGTAAACCGGACCACATTTCGGTTGACCGGTTGAAGCCGGCACACTTGGACCTTGACCGCCCAGTCGAGATTGCACAACCGCCAAAACGTGCCAGATCAAACGCAACCGCCCGCCAGCTCGCCCGCCGTCCATCAGCTTCCACTTCAAGGCTACAGAAGTTGATCTGACAGGCTTGTCAGGCCTCCTCGCCATTTTACTTTTGCTGTTAAAGACAATTCTGGGGGGGCGCATGTGGCGGAGCCACTAAGGGACTCCGATCAATTGTATATCATTCTCTTTAATAATATGTTAGCTACAGCCTGAGTCTGTATCTTTGTTTTCACTGTTTACATGTACAGAGCGCGATCACATTAATAGCGCGGGTAAACGCGATGACGTCACGCCGTTCCTCACGTGATCCCCCACCGGCGGGAAAAACATCATGACGTCAGCCACGGAACCGCCCAAGCAGTCCTCGTGGAGCCGCCGAACTGACTAGACCTATATTCGATGTTCTCCTGTAATTATCCGTTAAACTCTGTTAGTTTTCATTAAACCTCGTTTATTTGATCGCCTGAGTGGACCTCAGTCTTTTGATAGGAACTAGACATTCCTACAAGGTATTCCTTACAGATGCCTGCGGGCCAATGATAATTCAATATGCAAATGTTACAGCGACCAAAACTGCACACAACACTCAAGGTGTGGTCTCACCAAGGCCCAGTACAACTGCAGCAAGACATCCTTGCTCCTGTACTCGAATCCTCTTGCTGTGAAGGCCAGCATACCATTTGCCTGCTGCAGCTGCATGCTTACCTTCAGCGACTGGTGCACAAGGGCACCCAGATCTCGTTGCACTTCCCCTTTTCCCAATCTATTGCCGTTCAGATAATCTGTCTTCCTGTTTTTGCCACTGAAGTGGATAGCCTCACATTTATCCGCATTATACTGCATCTGCCCAATCACCCAACCTGTCCAAATCAAGGCTGTAGTGTTTACAAACGCCTTCAGCCAAACGTGCCGAGCGCACAAACTTACTCGGCTTACTCCTGAGGTCCATACCATCATAGATGCCAGTGTCCAGCTAATTTGCTTCACTCCGTATGACGTTAACAAGTGGCTGAGTGCAGTAGACATAGGAAAGGCTATGGGCCGTGACACCAACCTGGCTGTAATACTGAAAACCTGCGTACCAGAGCTATTCGCTCCCTAGTCAGCCTATCTCAATATAACTATGTCACTAGTATCTACTCGACAATGAGGAAGATCGCCCATTTTATCCACACAAAAGAGGAAAAATTTAATTCGGCAAATTACTAACCTGTCAGCCTCCTCCCTATCATCAGTAAAGCGATGGAATGAGTCATCAATATACGCAAATAAGCTCATGAATGCTCAGTTAGGATTCAGCTAGAACCACTTAGCTCCAGATCTCAGTATACTGGATGTGGGCACAAGATCTTGACGTGGGTGCAAGTTAAATGCCAGAGAAGAGGTGAGAGTAGCTGCCCAATTGGGTGGGCCTTGGGCCTACCTCTAGAGCGACCGATCCCTATGCCCAGTTTGTGCCAGCTTGTTCCTGGGCCACACGCTCGGGTACAGCAGCTCTGGTCACTCCCAATAGCAATTAGAGCATCTCGCGTTTAAAGGGTGTGTCCATACTTCCCAATATCTAATTATATGATTGCATAATACAGGAGTCTATCAATAAGACTGGATATTGCGTCTTTAACATGTGCCCTCATGCGCAATCTCCAATCTTTTTGAAGGCAGACTGAGAAACACTTAGTGAGACGTGGCCAGATACAAATTGTTAACCTGCTTCCTTTCACACACAAACAGAAGTGAGCATACAGAGTAACAGTCAAAGCAAATTCCACTTACTTAACGCAATCTCGCTCCTCTCCTCAAAAACGTGGGGAAAAAGTAATAAACCACACAGCCTGTTCCCCTTTTGGACTTCTTGCTTTTGGCACTAACTTTTTTTCAGACTACTTCTGACTACGAAAACTAATCTCCTACAACTTTTTAACTTTCAGCTACGGGTCCAGGGCTGTGTGCCACAGCCCCTTGCTTGAAAATCTTGACTACCCATGTGACCCTTTGTGTCTGTAGCCAGGAATGTCATTAGATTGTCAGCTGAGAGACTGACTTCCTTCCCTTAGTGCCTTAGTGCTTTACCAGTAGACCTGTTAATAAAACTACGGCTTGGGGGTGTGAGTTTTGGAGAGGTTATCTTCTGCTGTTCTTGGGATATATAGGGCCATTCTGTCTAATGGGCCTGGGATGAAACAGGTGACCATTATTGTGTCCGTTTGAAGCAGACTGTGAACCGTGACATTTCACAAACTGGCCCGTCTGGTTTCAATGCACCTCTTCAATACCTGCAGCCTGTGCCTTCCCCTTTTTAAATCTGAGCAGAGGCACTTTGGTTCAATACACAGCGCTTAAACACAACTCAATCCCCAAAATCATTTCGGAATCCCAAAACATGAGAGCGGCCAAAAAAAGTTACAGCTTCAAGGGATGAAATTTGTCAATAGACTTCAATGGGAAAGAAAATCGGAAAGAAAATGGTGTAAAACGGGCTGCTGATTCGCTATGAGCCTACTTTGCGCTACTGGCATTGACCAATTTCACCCCTCCCATGTGTCATTTTATTTTGGGTATCCCATAATATCATTACCAAGCTTGCTTTTTGCGTTCAGCACACTCTTTCTTTAAATAGGATGAATCATTGTGATGGGGCTGTAGTCCTTAATAAATACGAACAATGTAAGCCAAAATCCAAGCTGACAGATGCTTTGCTCCACAGTGGTCATTTTTCAATTACAATATACTTAATTAAAACTCGTCCATTAGTACTTAGCAAAACAAAGTCCTTAAAATTAATGTCTGCACTTTTTAATAATTGAGAATTTAGAATTTTCCAAAGAAACTTGGCACTATCCAGACTTCTTCATTGAGGATGGAATCAAATTCTGATAAAAGCTATGCAATTTAAAATCAAGTATTGGGCAGGTCATTTGTGTTCAATGTTGTGCCAGACACACTCGGCGGCAGTAATTTGAGTTTGGTACTCTTGAGCTGAAATCCAAGCTGAACAAATTGAAAAAGTAGTTGTGACAGTGTCCTTTTTAAAATAGAGACCGAGGACTATAAGACAGGAATTTGTTAATGTGCGCATGTTTTTTTTAAAAACACCTTAAATCTTTTTAGTTGTTGGCAAAACAAGAAAAGGAGTAATGATTGTTCTGGTTAGCAGAGGCATTAAATTCTGAGAGGGCTGTGTGGTGTTCCTGTACCAGTGTGCTGCACCATGGAGTTGTACAACATGGGTTCACACCCATTTCTCCCACGTGGCAAGTTTCAGTTCTTTGCTTAGTCACTGAGGAGGCAACAATGCCGATCTGGTAATCTTCCCAGGAGAAGGGGTGATAGTCTTGTGGACCTCCTCCAGAGGCCAGGGATCAGGTTACCTGTGAGCCTCTTCGGTTTTAGGAATGATGCACATTTCAGGGTGTGTGTCAACATGGGGAGATTCAAGAACAAAGCTCACCGCTACTTTGTCGGGGCAATTAGCAATGGGCAATAAGTGCGGCCTTGCCAGTGTTGCCACATCCTGTAAACAAATTTTAAAAATAAATGAAAGGGAAAAAAAGCACTGATGGCATTATTTTCAATGCCTGCCATTGCAACACACTTTGTGTGGCATTACTTTTCCTACACAGTAATAAACTGACATTTTCAATGCCATTGTGCTGCGAGCACATATATGCAGCATATATATTGATCTATATTATTATTAAAACCATATATCCAGTGTGTATTTCCTATTTCTCACACTTCGTGTCACACCTATCTTTTTGTATCACGACTAAAAGTCCATAAAGGAACAAAGGCATTAATATTACACATAAGCCAGATTCTTTGTAATTTTTCAGTCAGCTTCTCTGGCACTGCCTAATCACACTTGAAAGCAGTTAATCATTTGAAACAGAAGCAGAATGTCTGTAACTGCTGAGTGACTTTACCAGTTAGCAGAAGAAGAATACATTGTGCATTGTGCACGACATAACACCCCTGTCATTATAAAACAGGGCACCCTCCGACTTATGAGCAATGCCACAGGAGATTCACCAATAGCTTCAATGGAAATGAAAATGGGGAGAGATCTCGAACGGGTGGCTGGTCCGATATCGCTCGTTTTATACTACCCTCAAAGTCAAAATTGTCCCCATTGACTCAGTTGTGCATTTGAATCCCAGTTGAGCAAGTATTTGCCCTGGATATTCGATAAGTGTTGAAATATTGTCCGTTAGGCAACCAAAATCTATTAATGGATACGAAAATAAAAATGTTCACTTTATTGTGATCTAATCACTGGACTATTGGGAAGTAAATGCATGGACTGAATTAATAAAAAAAATATAATTTGTGTTATGAATCTTATGATCCATTGACGAAAGACTCATGAAGTAACACTGGACGGCCAGCTGGTGGCGCCGTCCAAGGAGTATAAATACTCAGGCGTGGGCCCAGCTTGCCCAGGACATTTTTAAACAGGAACTAGTGAAGTACAACTAGACCTCCATGTTTTGAAACAAGTTGATTAAAGCCTTGCTTTATACTCAAACCAAGTGCGTAGTGAGTTTTATTACGTCAATTTGTATCATTTTTATGTAAACCCTTATAACGTAAAACAAATGATGTAAATTCCATTCTTTATATGAGTGTTTTTTAAAATTAGATTGAAGCTGTTTAGCATCTGTCCCTTTTCACAACAAAAATATAATTTAAACTTTAAACCAAATTCTATTTTACAAGTCCAAGGCACTAGATGGAGCACAAGTGGCTGCAAGCACAGAAAAGTGGGAGAAATGTCTAATTCTTGTCTCCGTGTCATTAAATTTAACAAGGTATAACACAACAACTTTTTGTCTCCCAATACTTGATTCGGGCAGAAAAACTACAGTCAACATTCACTTCAGCCATTGATAATGCTGTGATATTTTAGACTGATTCCAAAACAATCAGCCATCAGCAATTAGCCATCCAATTTAAAATAAATGGTAGTTTTTAAATCCGGTCTCCTTATTTAATATTCTGTCCGTGTAAATAGGCAGTGCCAGAGAAGGGTTTACTTAATGCGTAATGATGTTTGATTGATGCTTTGTGTAACTGGACTTTGTATCCATGATGCAGCTGCACTGAGCAAGAAAAACATTTTTTACTCCGATATTCCACATATATTATGTTTCTTTGTAGCAGGTTAGACTACAACCTTCAGAAAACACTCCTGAGGTTTTAAATGCTTTAAAAATGTTTTTTGTGCTCAGCAAGGTGATATAATGATCAGCGAATAAATGTGCTGCAGCACAAGTCACTGATCATGTATTTTGGTTAAGAATCGCAGCAGCCATTTACAATTCACTGGAATGCTGGAGTTGGATGTTCCCACACAATACAGGAATACTCATTTGGATGGAAGCATTGGGGTTGTTCTTCGTATATCGGATAAATTGGGTGTGAGGTAAAGTGATCGGTAGTTTAAAAAAAAATCATCTTGTTACCACCCCGTTCAGACCGAAAAACAGAGCAATAGAAAGTGAGACAAAAATTGTCCCCATTCCTTCAGTCTGATTTGAATTATAAGAGGTGAAAGGACAATGTTATAACCCAGTGCACCATGTAGTCTCTTGGTAATTAAAATTTGTCATGGGGATCTGGGCGATACTGGCTATATTTATTGCCCATCTCTGATTGCCCTGACAACTGAGGTCTTTCAGGCCATTTCAGGATGCGTCAAGAATCAACCACATAGTGAAATATTCGAGTCGCATGTAGGCCAGACCTGGTAAGTATGTCCCTGAAATACATTAATAAGCCAGTTTGGTCTTTACAGCAAGCCAGTATCTTTCATGTTCATTTTTCTGGTGCCATCCTACAAATGATTAGAATTATTTAATTCACTTTCATTTGTTTGAACTCACAACCTCTAGCTGTTAGTCCAGTGCCGTAACCATTATATTAAAGAATAAGATTAAAAATATGTAATTATATAGCGCCTATCATGAACTCAGGACATCCCAAAGTGCTTTACATCCAATAAAGTACATTTTGAAGTGTAGACGTTCTGTAATGTAGGAAACGCGGCAGCCAATTTGCGCACAGCAAGCTCCCACAAACAGCAATGTGATAATGAGCCGATAATCTATTTTAGTGATATTGTTTGAGGGATAAATATTGGCCAGGACACCGGGGATAACTCCTCTGCTCTTCTTCGAAATAGTGCCATTCAATGTCCTCTGTAAGCTGCGCTGCCTCCTGCACAGCCTGCCTCCCCCACTGCGCGGCCTCCTGCGCAGCCTGCCTCCCCCACTGCGCGGCCTCCTGCGCAGCCTGCCTCCCCCACTGCGCGGCCTCCTACGCAGCCTGCCTCCCCCACTGCGCTCCCCCCTGCGCAGCCTGCCTCCCCTGTAGTGTCCGCGTATCAATAATACACGGACTGCAGGAGAACAATAATAATAGGTATTTACTGAACAGAGGGTAAGCTTAAACTGAAGTACAGAAGCCTGCTATGGCTTTATATACAGGTGTGGTCACTGCTGGTACTGCAGTATAAAATCAGTTCTCTCATAAAGCACCATACACAACAATTCCTCCCCTTTTAGATAAACAGTACATAACATTCATTTAACAACTAAATAATAACTAATTACAATTACAATTTTCTCTGTACTATATACATCAACTGAAATAATCATTTATAAGTTCAGTCTTTGAGGAGGCTTCCTGATCCTGACTGGATAGCGCCTTTCTCGAGTATCCTGTTCTTCCGGCGGAGTCGATTCTGGCTCATTGTCATTGGTTGGTTCGTCAGCTTCCAATACCACTGATTCTGAGGTAGACGCAATCTGTACTTCGGGTTCATTACCAGGTGCACATGCTCGTGGTATGGGTTTGACTTGTTCCTGTGACTCTAGAATCTGGTCAGCATGGCGTCTCACGATGCTCTCTCCAACGTCCACTGTGTACATTAGTGGTCCCTGCTGTGTGCATATCGTTCCTGGCTGCCATTTTTCTGTTCGGTACTCGCGGGCCAAGACTGGTTGCCCTATCTTGAAGCTCCTGGTTGGCTTCTCATTGATGTGCTGGAATTGCTTATCCTCAACATCTCGTCTTATGTTTGGTTTGAGCAAATCCAGGCGACATCTTAGCCTTCGGTTGAAGAACATTATGGCTGGAGCTTGGTTGGTGACTGCATGTGTCGCATTCCGGTAAGCAAACAAGAAATTATCCACCTTGTGTTGTAGTGGTATGTCGTCGTTATACATCGCCTTTATTGCCTTTTTAAAGGTCTGAACAAACCTCTCAGCCAATCCATTTGTGGCTGGATGATATGGGGCAGATGTGTAATGTTTCACCCCATTATTCCTCAGAAACCTCCGGAAATCCTCGGACACAAACTGTGGTCCATTGTCGGAGCAAATCTGTTCTGGCAAGCCATTCCTGGCAAAGATGGTCCATAGGACTGCAATAGTTTTCTCCGTGGTGGTGGAGGACATTTTGATGACCTCTGGCCATTTCGAATGGGCATCCACGGCGATTAAGAACATTGAGTCCATAAATGGACCAGCAAAATCAATGTGTACCCATTGCCATGGAGATGAGAGCCACTCCCATGGGTGTAGTGGGGCCTGTGGTGGAGCATTTTGGACCATCTGGCATCCTGTGCATCTCTTGGTCATATTCTCGATTTCTTTATCGATTCCCGGCCACCACACAAACGCCCTGGCTAGGCTCTTCATTTTTACCCGTCCCAGATGACCCTCATGAAGCTCATTGAGCACTCTATCTCTCAACTTGGGTGGAATTACCACTCGGGATCCACACATCAAGGTCCCCCGGCACACTGACAGCTGTTCTCTCCTTGGCGAGAATGCTGGCAACAGTGAGTCGCCATGTGCTGGCCATCCCTTCACCGTCAAATCATAGACCCGAGAGAGTGTCGGGTCATTTCGGGTTTCCTTCTCTATACTTGAGTTTGTAACAGGTAGACATTCGACTATGGTCGAATGGAATATCTCAGCAGGGTCCACTGCAAGTGCTTCCTCCACCGTAGGCAACGGTAGGCGCGACAGCCCATCAGCGTTTCCATGCTGTTTCGTACCCTTGTACTCTATGTCGTACTGATGTGCCCCAAGAAAAAGTGACCATCTTTGCAGCCGCTGCGCCATCATCACCGGAACGCCCTTCTTTGGGTTAAAAATGGAGACCAGAGGTTGATGATCAGTCAGTAGGGTGAATTTCTGCCCGTGCAGATAGTGATTAAACTTCTTCACCCCCCACACCAGGCTGAGGGCCTCCCTGTCAATCTGGGCGTAGTTACGCTCGGCTGAGGTTAACAAGCGCGACGCAAAGGCTATTGGCCTCTCTGAACCGTCAAGGAATTTGTGTGACAGCACCGCTCCAATGCCGTAGGGAGACGCATCACATGCCAACCAAATCGGTAGTGTTGGATTGTAGTGGGCCAATACTTCTTTTGAAGTGATTAGGCATTTACATTTCTGAAAGGCACGCTTACACTCATCACTCCATTTCCATGTTACTCCAGTTTGCAGCAGGGCGTTCAGTGGGTGCAGAATTGCAGATAAATTCAGCAAGAACTTATGGTAGTAGTTCACCAACCTGAGAAACGACCTCAGTTGCGACACATTTTCCGGTGCTGGAGCCTTGACTACTGCCTCAATCTTGTCTGGGGACTTATGCAGCCCTTCCTCATCAATCATGTGGCCACAATACGAGATTTGTCTCCTGAAGAACTCGCATTGGGGCGGTTGGCTCGTAGCCCATATTCTTGTAATCTAGTGAGCACCTGCTCCAGGTTGGCAAGGTGTTCACTGTCATTTTCGCCCGTAACCAGGATGTCGTCCAAATAACACTGGCTCCCCGGGATCCCTTGCAGGACTTGTTCCATCGCCCTCTGCTACCCCGAATACCAGTCGGTTGTACTGGTAACGACCTTTGTGAGTGTTTATCGTGAGGTATTTCCTAGATGCTTCTATCACTTCCATTTGTAGATACGCTTGGGCCAGATCAATCTTCGTAAAGCGTTTCCCTCCAGATAGTGAGGCGAAAATATCTTCTATCCGTGGAAGTGGATATTGTACTGTGTGCAGGACTGGGTTCACAGTTACCTTGAAGTCCCCACAGATGTGAACCTTCTTCGGCTCCCCAGGCATGCTGCTCAATGATTTCTTCATTACAGGAATGGTGGGTGTGGCCCACTTGCTCCAGTCCACCTTGGACAGCACACCTGAACGCTCCAGACTCTCCAGCTCTGCTTCAAAGGCTGGGCGGATCGCGTACAGTACTGGTCTGGCCTTAAAAATTTTTGGCTTTGCGTTATCTTCGATTTTTATCATTGCCGTTACTCCTTTTAGAGTCCCAAGTCCTTGTTGGAACAGCTCTTTCGCGTCAGTTAGAATTTTTGACAGTCGTCCAGGTGTGACGTCATCATCCTTTTTGTCAGTCACAGTTAGCGCCTGAATGGAATGCCGATCCAATTGTATTTTTCGGATCCATTCACGTCCCAATAATGGTGGTCCTCCATCTTGTAGTATATATAGATACAGTTTCTGTGTTTCCTTGCCGTTGTATTTAACTGGCACCCTTATTTTTCCACTGGGGTAGACTTTTTGCCCCGTGTATGTCTTCAATACAATGGACGTGTCCTTCAAGGGTATGTGTGAGAATAGCTGCTCATAGTCTCGTCGATTCATGACAGTTAGGGCTGATCCTGTGTCCAATTCCATCTTTACTTGGGATCCTGCTATCATGAGGGTGACCCAAATGGTTCAGTGATCCTCCTTTGCGATCACGTTGTATAACTTTAGACAACTTAATCTCCTGCTCCCGGAGTCATTATCACTCTCCTGATCTTCCGAACTACTGTCATTTTTTTTTACTTTCTTGTACTTTTCCTGAGTAGTTCTTTTAGTGTTGGTTTTCTTTCCCAACCTGCAGACTCTTGCTATGTGTCCCATTTTCCCACATTGCCTGCATACTTTGTCCTTTAAACCAGCAGCCCTTCTGATCATGGGTTGTTCTGCCACAGCGATAGCACTTTTCTGCTCCATATGCCATTTCGTTAGCGCTGTATTCTTGTGGTTTCTGTTGTATTTCCACAGCTCCCCGTGCTGCTGCTTCGTAGGATACTGCCACACTGAAAGCCTGTTCTAGCGTCAGGTCCTTTTCCAAAACTATTCGTTTCTGGGTTCCTTCACTCTGGAGCCCACAGACAAACTTATCCCTTAAGGTGTCTGCCAGTCCTGCTCCGAACTGGCAGTGCTTCGATAACTTGCGTAGTTCCGTAAGATAGTCAGCATTGCTCTCATCCTTGTGCTGGTTTCTTTTATGGAACTTGAATCTTTCTGCTATCAGCAGCGGTGTAGGGTTTAGGTGTTCCTGTAAGATATTAACAATCTCTTCAAAACTTTTCTCCATTGGTTTAGCTGGGGTAATTAAATTCCACAATAGGCCGTACGTTCTCGCGCCCATCAAATTTAATAATACCGCCACCGCCTTTCCATCGGCCACCTCATTTGCCTTGCAGTACACTTCAATTCTTTCCACATACGTGGTCCAGTCTTCTACCTCGTTGTCGAAAGCAGTGATACTGCCAATCTTCGGCATCTTGGGTGGTTTAAAATGGCGCCTCCCGCGCTTTTTCTTCTTCCCCAATGGATTAAAATGGCGCCTCCCACGCTTTTCCTTCTTCCCCAATGGAATAAAATGGCGCCTCCCCGCTTTTCCTTCTTCCCCTTGCTGCCACGCTGCTCCTAGCGTTCTACAGGGTACTGGCGGCGACCCGCGGCTTCGGCGCGTCTCACTTTTCCTTCCCCTCATTTTATTTTCTCTATGCTGCCCGGTTCTTGAGCACCGACCGCGCCCTGTGCGCTCCACCCTCTCTCTCTCTCTTTTCCTCCCGACGACGCTGCACGGCCCCTTTTGCAGAGCCGCTCGATCGAGCTCGAGCCCGCCGCAGTCCGGAAGGGTCAGCGCACTACCTGCTACCAGCACGATTTGCTGGAACACCTTGACTGGGGAGCCAAGCCCAGCTCTCCACAGCCTCCCCTGCAATCCTCCGAACTCCGATAGATCCCTGGGCGGTTGCCCGCGGTCAACGCCCGTTGCTCTGACTTCGACCTCCAAGAAGCTTCTTTTCAGGCGAAGATCCCCGTGAGGTGATGCAGTACTGCAGGTGAGTTCAAACCTGCTCGTCGCCAGTGTAGTGTCCGCGCATCAATAATACACGGACTGCAGGAGAACAATACAGAAGCCTGCTATGGCTTTATATACAGGTGTGGTCACGGCCGGTACTGCAGTATAAAATCAGTTCTCTCTTAAAGGTACATACACAACATCCCCCACTGCGCGGCCTCCTGCGCAGCCTGCCTCCCCCACTGCGCGGCCTCCTGCGCAGCCTGCCTCCCCCACTGCGCAGCCTCCTGCGCAGCCTGCCTCTCCCACTGTGCGGCCTGCCTCCCCCACTGCGCGGCCTCCTGCGCAGCCTCCCTCCCCCATTGCGCGGCCTGCCTCCCCCACTGCGCGGCCTCCTGCGCAGCCTCCCTCCACCACTGCGCGGCCTGCCTCCCCCACTGCGCGGCCTCCTGCGCAGCCTCCTTCCCCCACTGCGCGGCCTCCCTCCCCCACTGCGCGGCCTGCCTCCCCCACTGCGTGGCCTCCTGCGTGGCCTGCCTCCCCCACTGCGCGGTCTCCTGCGCGGCCTGCCTCCCCCGCTGCGCGGCCTGCCTCCCCCACTGCGCGGCCTCCTGTGCGGCCTGCCTCCCCCACCGCGCAGCCTCCTGCATGGCCTGCCTCCCCCGCTGCGCGGCCTGCCTCCCCGACTGCGCGGCTCATTCCAGTTTTTGCGCATGTGCGGTGTCTACAATGTAAAAGCCGATGAGCGGCCTGTGCGGGACCTTGCAGATGACTGTGTGGCCGCTCAGCTTGGCAGGAACATTGGTGCCATTGAGATCTTTATCTTCACTTGAGAGGGCAAACGGGGCTTCAGTTTAATGGCTCATCAGAAAAACGGCACCTCTGACAGTGCAGCGCTCCCACTGTACTGCACTGGAGTGTCAGCCTGGATTTTGTGCTTGGGCCTCTGGAGTGGGACTTTACAGTACCCATTAGTTAATAATTGGTAATTGTTGGCAATAGTATTCCTTCCTCTGGGTCAGAAGGCTATGGTTTGAAGATCCACTTTAGGACTTGAACACATAATCTGAGATGATAGCTCATGTAGTGTATGCACTTTGCAGAAGGAACTATATTCTGCAGTCCCTGTATACTGCAGTACCAGTAGTGACCACCCCTGTATATAAGCCTGTGTAGTAACTTTTGCATAGTAGTTCCAGTTTGTCTCCACTCAGTAAAGACCTGTTATAACCAACTCCTGCAGTCCGTGTCTCAATTACACGGGCATAATACTGGCGAAGAGCAGATCCGAACTTACCTACAGTCTGCACCACCTCATGGGGATCCATCCCTGAAGCGAAGTTGTCAGAGGTCGAGGCCAGAAGAAAGAAAGAAAAAAAATAAAAAAAAATAAATAAAACAAACAGAAGAAACGGGCGTCGACTGTGGGCAACCGCCTCTGATTCATCGGAGTTGAAGATTTGCAGGAGAGACTGTCGAGAGCGGGGCTTGGTTATCCTGTCGATGGTGTTCCAGTTAATCGGGCTGGTGGCAGGTAGTACACTGATCCTTCCTGGGCTGTGGCGGGCTAGAGCTCGATCGGGTGGCTTTTCAATGGGGCCGAGCAGTGGTGTCGGGAAGAGGAGAGAGAGGGTGGAGCACACAGGGCGTGGCCGGTGCTACGAAGCCGGGCAGCGTACAGACCCGAGAAGAGGGAGGAAAGTGTCCCGCAGGGTTGCTCCGACGACGGGGAAATAAAAGAAATTAGAAGCGCAGAAAGCCACGAGGAGCTGCAGTTTGCCACGGGAACCGCAGAGAGTGGCGTTAGCAGCAGCGCGGGGGGAAGTGCGCGAAGACCATAGGGCGTCGTCATCAAGGCATAATACGCCAGCAACAGCGCTAGCAGCAGCGGGGAAGACGGAAAGCATGGGAGGCGCCATTTTGTTAAATCGGGGAAGAAGGCAAAGCGCGGGAGGCGCCATCTTAGATTTCCAAGATGCCGAAGACTGGCAATATCACTGCCTTCGATAATGCAATAGAAGACTGAGCCACGTATGTGGAAAGAGTCGAAGTATATTGCGAGGCAAACGAAGTAGCCGATGAGAAAAAGGCATCGGTACTACTAAACTTAATGGGCGCAAGAACGTACGGCCTATTGCGGAACCTGATTACTCCAGCCAAACCGATGGCGAAGAGTTTTAACGAAATTGTTGATATCCTACAGGAACACCTAAATCCTACACCGCTGCTGATAGCAGAAAGATTTAAATTCCACAGGAGAAATCAGCATAAAGATGAGAGCAATGCTGATTACCTTACAGAACTACGCAAGCTATCAAAGCACTGCCAGTTCGGAGCAGGACTGGCAGATACCCTACGGGACAAATTTGTCTGTGGACTCCTGAGTGAAGGAACCCAGAAGAGGTTACTCTCAGAGAAAGAGCTGACGCTAGATAAGGCTTTCAGCATGGCAGTATCATACGAAGCAGCAGCAAGGGGAGCTGCGGAAATACAGCAAAAGCCACAGGAATACGGCACCCACGAAATGACATGGGGATTTGAAAAATGTTATCGCTGCGGCAGAACAACCCATGACCAGAAGGACTGCTGGTCCAAGGACAAAATATGCAGGCAATGCGGAAAGATGGGACACATTGCACGAGTTTGCAGGTCTGGGAAGAAGACTAACGACAACAAAAAGGCTACGAAGGAACAGTACAGGAAAGTACAAAAGATGACGGACAGTAGTTCCGAAGGCCAGATGAGTGATAGTGAATCCGGGAACAAGAGACTAAGCTGTCTCAAACTTCACAACGTAATCGCAAAAGAGGATCACCGAACCATTTGGGTCACCCTCACGATAGCAGGGTCCCAAGTCAAAATGGAATTGGATACAGGATCAGCCCTGACCGTCATGAATCGACGAGACTACGAGCGGCTATTCTCACACATACCCTTGAAAGAGACATCCATTGTCTTGAAGACGTATACGGGGCAAAAAGTATACCCCAGAGGGAAAATAAGGGTGCCTGTCGAATACAACGGCAAGGAAATACAGAAATTGTATCTGTACATACTACAAGATGGTGGACCACTGTTATTGGGACGTGAATGGATCAGAAAGATAAGTTTAGACTGGCACTCCATTCAGGCACTGACGGTGGCTGGTAAAAAGGATGACGACGTCACACCTGGACGATTGTCAACATTCTTAGCTAACGCCAAAGAGGTATTTCAACAAGAACTGGGAACTCTTAAAGGCGTAACCACCTCGATAAAAATAGAAGAGAATGCAATTCCCAAGTTTTTCAAAGCAAGACCGGTACCATATGCAATTCGCCCAGCCGTCGAGGCAGAGCTGGAGAATCTGGAGAATGCAGGCATGTTATCTAAGGTAGACTGGAGCGAGTGGGCGACACCCATCGTTCCTGTCATGAAGAAAACGTTAAACAATAAGTCTGAGGAGCCAAGGAAGGTTCGCATCTGTGGGGACTTCAAGGTGACGGTGAACCCAGTCCTTCACACAGTACAATATCCTCTCCCGAGGATAGAAGATATTTTCGCCTCACTATCTGGAGGGAAGCGTTTTACAAAAATTGACCTAGCACAAGCATATTTGCAGATGGAGGTTGAAGAATCCTCTAGGAAGTATCTCACGATAAACACTCACAAAGGTCTTTACCAGTATAATCGACTGGTATTCGGAGTAGCATCAGCTCCGGCGATATGGCAAAGAGCGATGGAACAAGTCCTGCAAGGGATTCCGGGGACTCAGTGTTACTTGGACGACATCCTAGTGACAGGTGAAGATGACAGTGAACACCTTGCCAACCTAGAGCAGGTGCTCACTAGACTAAGAGAACATGGGCTACGAGCCAATCGCCCCAAGTGCGAGTTTTTTAAGAAACAGATATCGTATTGTGGCCACGTGATTGATGAAGAGGGGTTACATAAGTCCCCTGACAAAATTGAAGCGGTAGTTAAGGCTCCAGCGCCTGAAAATGTGTCGCAACTGAGGTCATTCCTCGGATTGGTGAATTACTACCATAAGTTTTTGCCGAATTTGTCCACAATTCTGCACCCACTGAATGCCCTACTACAAACTGGAGTAGCATGGAAATGGAGCAATGAATGTAAGCGGGCCTTTCAGAAGTGTAAAGACCTAATCACTTCAAGAGAAGTATTGGCTCACTACAACCCAGCACTGCCAATCAGGCTGGCGTGTGATGCGTCTCCCTCCGGCATTGGAGCGGTACTGTCACATAAATTCCTTGATGGTTCAGAGAGGCCGATAGCTTTTGCGTCACGCTCGTTAACTTCAGCCGAGCGTAACTATGCCCAGATTGACAGAGAGGCCCTCAGCCTGGTGTGGGGGGTGAAGAAGTTCAATCACTACCTGCACGGTCAGAAATTTACTCTACTAACTGATCATCAACCTCTTGTCTCCATTTTCAACCCTCAGAAGGGCGTCCCGATAATGACAGCAGAACGGCTACAGAGGTGGTCCCTTTTCCTAGGGGCACACCAATATGACATCAAGTACAAAGGAACTAAATAGCATGGGAATGCTGATGGATTGTCATGCCTACTGTTGCCGACGGTGGAAGAAGCACCTGCAGTGGATCCAGTGGAGATATTCCACTCGACCATAGTCGAATGTCTCCCTGTGACGAATGCAAACATAGAAAAGGAAACACGAAATGACCCGACACTCTCCTGGGTCTATGATTTAACGGTGAAGGGATGGCCAGCACATGGCGAACCACTGTTGCCAGCATTCTCGCCGAGAAGAGAACAGCTGTCAGTGTGCCGAGGAACCTTGATGTGTGGATCCAGAGTAGTAATTCCACCCAAATTGAAGGATAGAGTGCTCAATGAGCTTCATGAGGGTCATCTGGGAGGGGTAAAAATGAAGAACTTAGCCAGAGCGTTTGTGTGGTGGCCGGGAATCGATAGAGAAATCGAAGAGATGACAAAGAGCTGTACAGGATGCCAGAAGGTCCAAAACGCCCCACCACAAGCCCCTCTACATCCATGGGAGTGGCCCTGATCTCCATGGCAAAGGGTACACATTGATTTTGCTGGTCCATTTATGGACTCGATGTTTTTAATTGCGGTGGATGCACATTCAAAGTGGCCAGTGGTAATAAAAATGTCCTCAACCACTACAGAAAAAACTATCACAGTCTTACGAACCATATTCGCCAGAAATGGGCTGCCTGAACAGATTTGCTCTGACAATGGACCACAGTTTGTGTCTGAAGAGTTCCGGAGGTTCTTAAAGAACAATGGTGTTAAGCATTACACATCCGCCCCATATTATCCAGCCACCAATGGATTGGCTGAGAGGTTCGTTCAAACATTCAAGAAGGCTATCAAGGCAATGTGTAATGAAAACATACCCCTACAACACAAGGTGGATAACTTCTTGTTTGCCTACCGGAATGCGACACATGCGGTTACCAACCAAACTCCAGCCATGATGTTCTTCAATCGAAGACTACGATGCCGCTTGGATTTGGTTAAGCCAAACGTCCGAAGAGATGTGGAGAACAGGCAGTTTCAGAATATGAATGAAAGGCCGACCAGGAGTTTTAAGATAGGTCAACCAGTTTTGGCCCGCGACTACCGCACAGAGAAATGGCAGCCAGGAACGATCTGTACACGGCAAGGACCTCTAATGTATACCGTGGACGTTGGAGAGAGCATTGTAAGACGCCATGCTGACCAGATTCTAGAGTCACTGGAAAACGTCAATTCCACACCACGATCCGATACACCTGGTGATGAAACCAAAGTACCAATTGCATCTACCTCAGAATCGGTGATATTGGAAGCAGACGAACCAAACAACAACGTTGATCCCGAATCAACTTTGCCAGAAGAACCTGATACCCCAAAGAGGCGTTATCCAGACAGAATCAGGACGCCTCCTCAAAGACTGAACTTATAATTGCTTAACTTCAGCTAATGTATCTAGCAACTGTAATTGTAAATATGTTATTTAATTATTAATCGAATGTTATGTACTGTTTAGCTAAAAGGGGAGGAATTGTCGTGTATGTACTTTGCAGAAGGAACTATATTCTGCAGCCCTTGTATTATGCAGTACCAGTAGTGACCACCCCTGTATATAAGCCTGTGTAGTAACTTTTGCATAGTAGTTCCAGTTTGTCTCCACTCAGTAAAGACCTGTTATAACCAACTCCTGCAGTCCGTGTCTCAATTACACACGGACATAATAGCTCAGTGCAATGCTAAGAGTTTCATTGATTGAGGTATCATCCTTTGAATAATTTATCTGCCTGGTCCCGTGGTTCAGGTGGAAGTTAAGGATCCTGTGGCATTATCCAAAGAAGATCAGGGAGTTATCTGATGTTCTGGCCAACATTTTCCCCTCAATAAATATTTCCCCAAAACATTGTTGATCTGTTGCTCATCTCATTACTGTTTGTGAGAGCTTGCTGTGCAGAAATGACTGTCGTACTTGCCTATAGCAATAGTGGCTGCACTTCTAAAAGTAATTCATCGTATATGAAGTGCTTTAAGACAGTTGAGATGCTTTTTGTGATTCTTGTAATGATCAATAACATGTCATTCTATAGTGGACACTAGGTGGAGCCGTAGAGCTGTATATAGCTGTATGTATAAGACTACACCACCCAGCTGTATGATATTAAGACTACATTACCCATGAGGCACTAGGCTACCCACAAGGCAGCAGTCAAGATGGAAGCCTCCACAGATACAGTACCTCGTCCACATGTGCTCAATAAAAGGTCTAGCAAAAGCTAGCAGTGTTCATAATAAGAATGTCTAGTTATTAATGAACATAACATGGTACCAGGAGTGGGGTGAAGATCTGCTGAAAATTGTGAAAAGCGACTGTGTCCTACAAGGGGAAGAAAGGTGGGCAGAACAGAAATGAAAAGCAATCGGAGGATGACATTTTTAATTGTAAACGCTGTGGTTACAAACACCAGTTAAGACAATGCCCAGCGTTTGGAAAAATGTGCACAAAGTGTAATGGAAAGAATCACTTTGCCAAACAATGCTTTTCAAAAGTAAAAATGATGAAAGGGCAACGAGTTAATGTGATTGAGGACACTGATTTAAGTGAGACATTTTTTTGTAGGAATGGTGTCATGTGACGATATCAAAAAAGATACAGAAAATGTGCAGCCCTCAGAAATAGACAATGCTGAACATAAAGTCAATGCAGTAAAAGAGGACAAATGGATGATCCCACTGCAGATAAATGGAGCATTAGTTACATTGAAACTGGACACTGGGGCAAAAGCAAACTTAATCAGTATGAGTGACATTAACAATATGAAAGAAAAGCCCAAAATACAGAAAAAGTCAGTACTACTGAAGGACTATAATGGACAGAAAATCGATAGCTTAGGTGTATGCAGGCTCAAAGCGACAGTCAAAGACAAAGTGCATCATCTCATGTTTTCTGTTGTGGCTGAAAGACTTGATTCGATACTAGGTGACAAAGCTTGTGAAGACTTAGAACTGGTCAAGAGAGTCTACCGTATAAACTGTGCCATAAGCAGACCAGATGACTCAGGTGATGAAGCAGAGAGCCCATCAAGGATGAAAAGGCCAAAGGGTATCCATGTCTTCAAAAAGCCTAGTTTCTCCAAGAAGAAAGAAAAAGACTTTAAGGTCAAAGAGAAGCACAAAGAGGAAAAACACAAGGAGAAAAAGTCCAAAGATATAACCGCAGCAGATGTTGTTAAGCAGTGGAAAGAGAAAAAGAAAAAGAAGAAGCCTGCACCAGAGCAGGAAGCAGTTCCGGTGGATACTCCTTCTTCCCTCAGGCCAATCTTTGGTGTTCCATTAGCCGAGGCTGCTGAGAGGACTATGCTGTATGATGGGATCCAGCCGCCAGCAGTTTTTCGAGAGTGCATTGACTACATTGAGAGTTATGGCATGAAGAGTGATGGAAACACTGAAACCCTCTCCAAGCAAAGATCGCAAGGAGACCTCGATCTATACAAGAGCAGATTGATGACAATGCCGCAACTGCATCTTATCATTCACCGCCAGAACAATCTCATGAAGACACATCAGACTTACCCGTGTTGAGAAGATCCACACGTGAAGTAAAAGAGCCTGATGGACTTATTCTTTGAGTACAATGTAAAGCTTTGAAAATGTGTTGACTGTTTTGAAAATGTTTATGTTTATAGAGCACTAACAAAAGTGTTACTGATATTATCTTTATTGTTTTCTTGAAAGTTGATTGATATTGATTTTGTTAAACCTCAAAGAAAGGGGGATGTAACGATCAATAACATGTCATTCTATAGTGGACACTAGGTGGAGCCGTAGAGCTGTATATAGCTGTATGTATAAGACTACACCACCCAGCTGTATGATATTAAGACTACATTACCCATGAGGCACTAGGCTACCCACAAGGCAGCAGTCAAGATGGAAGCCTCCACAGATTCAGTACCTAGTCCACATGTGCTCAATAAAAGGTCTAGCAAAAGCTAGCAATGTTCATAATATGAATGTCTAGTTATTAATGAACATAACAATTCTTTGTTATCTAAATGTATAAAAGTTTTAGGGGGCTGTTTTCCCCGCTGTAGCGCCTGCTTAGCCGCCTTTAGCGCAAGATGTCACCTTGGTAAAGGAATTTAAGCGTGTGCTAGGAACAGCCGCACCGAGGATGATTAAGCCTCTGATTACCAATTAAATTGGCTCCCAACACTCATTAAAGAGTCTGTACGCCTCATTTTGCTGGCTGGCAATGCAATTAACGGCCTCTCCTAACAGCGATCAGCTGAACTGGAGTAAAGAAGTCGTTGGTGAGGATTGCGAGCACTACTTAAAGCCACGCTCAGCTTTCACTGTTCACTTGCTGATTGGGATCGGCTGACTACACTGCGTTTGAAGAGGACTTTTGATACACGTTGGGAGACTTTCTGGGACACTTTGTCAAGACTTCAACATTCTATCAACATTTATTCTGGAGACTCTCTGAGGACTTCACTGAAAGAGAGTGAGTGCTGTGCTACTGTACCTTTATTGGAGTCAGCAGGAGAAAGGGAGTGGTTGGTCATGGGGATCTTGCTAGGGGTCCCCCTTGGTCTGGAGGAGGCGATGAGGCCAGGCAGCTGGAGGAGAAAGGGGGGAAGAGGGACAGGAGGGCGCCAGATCATAGAATCATAGAAATTTATGGCACAGAAGGAGGTCAGATTCATGGTGACTTGCTGCATGCTCCACAATCTGGCGATCATGACAGACCAGCCATTACCACCAGCACTTGTGCCAGAGGATCAAGCTCAGGAGGAAGAGGAGGAGGGGGACCAGGGGGAGTACCGCAGGGGTCCAGGTAGATAGCTCGCACCTGGGAGGGATGCTCGCCCCCATCTAATTGAAGACCGCTTTTGAGAGACGTCCTCCACCGTCAGACTTCGGAACACTGTTACCACATGCCCTGCCTTCCACAACTGAGGATCCATCAAGAAGTCCACCATCTGCATTCAATCCTTTCAATGCCTTCCCCATGAAGAACACAATAAAAAAGACCACCAATTCCACCACTACCCAATTACCCATAATCAGTCTTTATCTAGAGAAAAAACAAAGTGAAAACACAATTCAACCAACAGCACTTAAACTATTCACCCCGGTGTTTACCCTTAGTGCTTGTCCTATAAGCACTCTTGCCTATTCTCGTGCTTCAATGAAGTGCAACCTGAGTGGCAGCAGCATGTGAGGTGGATGGCTGCAGAAAATCTGAAGAGGGCAGTTCAGATGTCCTCCTGGACACCCTCGAGCGGCTGTGGGCCATGGTGGCCTCGCCTCAGACTGCCTCATCTCGGCATAGGCTTGAGCAGTCTGGGCCGTCTGACTGACAGGCAACTGCAAGAGCAATGATGGAGCGGCGAGGGAGGGAGCAGGAATGCTGCCATCTGGAGAGAGGCCAGTAGGTTCCTGCTCCATGATTCCCACACCACTATCTCAGGGCATCTGTTCAGCCAGCCCAGTGATCTGTTGGAGGACAGATCTCTGGGCATCCGAGACACTCTGCAAGCCCCTTTCAACCGAGGAGCCCAGAGCTACCGTGGCAGCTGCTTGCGCTTCCATTGCAGCACTTTGCCGTTCCATGTTTGGCGTTCCTTGGAAGCTGCTATGGCTGCAGTGGAAGCTGTGACCTCAGTCATCAGACGTTGCTTGATACTGGGCTCCACAGGTCGCTGGATTCAAGTGGCCAGCCTCTCCACGCTGGAGAGGATGAGTTCCAGTTTCTGCGTCCAGCCACAGGCCAAGCTGGAGGCAGACTCTTCCATCCCTCTAGCCACGACCCGTTAGCATTCAGGCTGATGGTTCATTGCACCAAGCAGTTGGTTTGTCAAATCCATCTGCATTCTTCTGAAGCTTGGCCCTGCAAAGCCCTCCTCTGACTCCTCTACAGTAGAACTAGTATGTGACCTTGCCACCCAGCAAGGTGGCACCTGTAGTATCCCTTTCACCCAGCGTGGCTGCTGGCCTCTAGTGCCCAGTGGTGCGTGGCACTGTGAGGATCCGTGTTCTACCCTAGCCTCTAAGTTACGCGTGGTGCCAGTCTCTGAGCTGGTGCCTGCGACAGTGATAAGCGATTGACGCAGTGTCTTCTTCCTCGCTCTCCTCCTTCTCCTCCTCTTCCTCTGGGGGGAAGTGGATCTTGCTCCTGAGGGCCTGCAATGATAAAGCTAGCAGGCCTAGGGTGCAGCACGTATGGCCACTATAGGAGCATGTATGTGATGAGGCCATATCACAGAATCACACAAACCCCACAGTGCAGATAGAGGCCATTTCGGCCCATCGAGCCTGCACCGACACATATCCCACCCGATCCCCGTATTTAATCCCCCTAACACTAAGGGTCAATTTATCATAGCCAATCAACCTAACCCGCACATCTTTGGACTGTGGGAGGAAACCGGAGCACCCGGAGGAAACCCACGCAAACACGGGGAGAATGTACAAACTCCACACAGACAGTCACCCGAGGCCGGATTCGAACCCGGGTCCCTGGCGCTGTGAGGCAACAGTGCTATGGAACTTGTGAGTGAGAATAGATTTGAGGGATTAGGGATCAGGAACAGTTGCGGATATATAAGGAAGCTGGAGTGGCCAGGTACCTCTAGGCGAGATGTCCCCTGCTCTGCCTGTATCCATAGCATCTGCCACTCACCTCCCGATTACTGCATCCTCGAGGGGAGTGATCTCATGGAGTTGTGCTTCCCCCTCCCCACGGTCAGGTCCTGCTGGCACCTGTTATGTGCTATCTTGTCCTGGAAGGGAAAGAGTGGTGATTGGGAATGGGTGTTTTGACAGGTGTGAAGCCTCACATGGTTGAAGAGCTGTGAGATATGTCTGAGGTGTGAGTAGTGCCTGTGAAGGATGCAATAGTGTGGGGTGTGTGAATGTCAGTGTATAGTTAGATGGTGGATGCAGTGTGTTGTGGTTGTAATGCTGGTGGTGGTGCAGTTATTGAGAAGTGTGTTTGTGAGATGGGATCTTACCTTGACCACTTGTGTCGAATCATAATTTTTTTTACGGCATTGGAGCCATATCCCTGGGCGGGGGGGGGTGGGGGGCAGTGCTCCTGGCTGTGACCTCCTCGGTGATGATCTCCCACATCTGCCGCATTATTTGCATCTGTGACCTCCTTCCCTTCGGCCCCCCACCACCCCACCCTCCCGGTGCGGGTACAGGGCACCCCTCCTCCTCTGGACCTCCTCCACCAGGACTTCCAGCGTCACATCTAAGAACATGTCAGCTCTCTCCTTCGGTCCCTGAGCCATCCTGACACATGCCCTTGCCTGTCCGTCCGCGCACTCCATGCCTTCAGTGGAAGCGCCTGTGTGGAGGCTGAAAATTCCGCTGCTGGAAAATTGCTCCTAATCAACACTTGAGTGCTAAACATGCTCTGGCATGGCAAGAGAGCCCCAGGTGGGCAGAGGAAACGCTTCAAGGACACCCTCAAAACCTCCTTGGAAAAAGTGTAACATCCCCATCGACACCTGGGAATCCCTGGCCCAAGACCGCACAAAGTGGAGGAGAAGCATCCGGGAAGGCACCAAACACCTCGAGTCTCTTCGCCGGCAGCAAGCGGAAGCCAAGCGCAAACAGCAGAAGGAGCGCACATCAACCCAAGCACCCCACCCACCCGTCCCTTCAACCACCGTCTGCCCCACCTGCGACAGAGACTGTAGGTCCCGCATTGGACTCATCAGTCACCTGCGAACTCATTTTTAATGTTGAAGCAAGTCATCCTCGGTTCCGAGGGTCTGCCTAAGAAGAAGAAGAAGAAGAAGAAGCAGCTAAACATGCAGGTGTCCGTTTTAGCATCTCGAGGCACGTTTAAATCATGGTAATCAGCAATTAGGACCAAAACTAGCGGCTAAAACCAGACGTTTAAATGGGCTTCTTATTAGCACAGCACCCACCTAGCACCTGTTTTTACCCTTTCCCCAAAATAACCCCCTCGAGTTGTGTCCGTCACATCTCCAGTGTCACACATTAACACACATCCAAAATTCTGTGTTTTGCTTTCTTCTAATAGACCTTAGGGTCTGCCGAACAGTAATTCGCCTTTGAATGACCTCCGGACAGCACAGTAATTATACCTCATGGTCTTCAAGGGACACACAAGGTTACACATAGCTGCAACTTAGCAGCAGAATAATATATTATGCATTACATTGTGTAATGCTTTTTATATGCTTATAAAATAGTGACAGAATTACCATAAGTAGTTCCATGGGACATCTGCTAATCCTTATATGAATATTCAAATGATTTTCAAACCGCACAGTACAAATGTGAATTCTAAAGTCGGCCAGGGATGTCCAAATTGCAGCTCAAGAACCACATACATCCCTCCGTTCTGTTTGTACTTGTACTTCTTATTTGCTGGCCATTTGTGTTGCATTTAGTGGACCCGGAGGTTTGGCATGAGCTGTTTTTTTGGTACTGTTGCCGCATTGGTGAATGACTCCTAAAGCAGAACACCAAGATCTGTTCGATTCAGCAACTTAAGATTTATGAAAATGAGTATAAATGTGGGTTTAAATTTGATTTCCAATTTCTTACATTTTAGGACCTTTGCATATTTCTATTTGAATATGCAGCGGGTTTAACGCCTGTACGCCGATTATTTTGTCGACACCAATATGGCGCTTCCTGCCTGCCATATTGGAGGCTTAGAAGGCATTTTTAGTGCAGGAAACACGTGGCCTCACGGTATGTACTTGTGTGACTCATACACCACTGCAGAAGGCTTCTGCAGTTTTATTTTTATTGGTGTGGAATGCGAAGCAATATGTTGGTCTTTTAGATTAGAAAAATACATTTCAAGACAAACCACATGAGAGTTTTTTTTTAAATGGACAATGTTAGAAAAAAATAGGCTCCATTCTCTCCAGTTCACTGACAACTAGATAAGATTGACTGAATTATAGTTGATCAAGTCTTTTTACATTGGATATGAAAACACTGAGCTAGAATCTTGCAAGTATCTGTGCTGCAAAGATAATACAAAAATCAGTTCCTGTTATCCTTTTAAGCAGTGTCAATAAAATTAGTGAACATTTTAAATGAACGTTGTCAAAAACAACAGGGGACATATGTAGGTGATTTTTTTTTGCTACAGGGTTTTCATGCTGACAGAAACGCAATATTATTCAATGTTGTAATATTTCTAAATCAGCCACATGTAAAATATTGCTCGGAGGTTGCACAGGTGACTCTACATGGATCAGCAGCACAGCAACTGCCCTACAAATCCCTGGATGATATGCAGCAGTGACATGCTCAAGAGCAATTATTATGTATATAGAGAGCAGATATATGTAGGGCTGTTTGTGCCAATTTCCTTGAAAACTGTCTCTGTTAAATGCAGACTCCTCAAGATGATTAATAGTGGGCTGGTATTGTGTTCTAGTCATTCAAATCTTCATTTAGTAATGTTAAGTTGTGACAGGAATATTTTAACTTTCAAAACGCATTGATTTTAATGGAAGCCATGCCTCAGTGCTTCATTTCAATTTTTGCATTCATTCCCATATCAGTTTTTGTGTATATCCATTTTTTTTGGTGCCAGTTTTCTCCTCTCCTGAAGGCACTGAGCCCTGCTGTGATAGAGTTCCACCCTCCAGATGGTCATTGTGAGTCCAGGGCAACAAATGCTGGGAGGTTATTCAATAAAAGGGAGTCACATATGTTTAGTTTCCAGCCAGGGGTCACTGGATGGTGATTAGGATCAGGGACATCGGCTGATTTCCCTCTGGCCTTGTATATAGCATTTATTTGCTCTTTCAGTTCATTCTGAACATGAGGAATTCCACCAAACGCCACATAAAATGGAATAGAAAACCAAGGCAGAGAGTGATGAGCAATATGTCCGATAGACAAGATATGACATTGTTACTCGGAACACTTCCGGTACACATTAACCTGCAGATCACAATGGGTCGATGATACAGGCAGAGAGCCCCCCCTTTTGCAGTTCTGTGGTTTGAACTGACTTGTATTTCACTCAAGATAAAAGCTCATTTCTGAACTAAGGTGTCTACACCGGCCAAGTTCTGATTATCTCAATTTTATATGTAATTGTTTAAAAAATATTCGGCCAACATTTGCGATCGGAGGCTTCCTGCGGGGCGGACGCCACCGACCTGCAAAATTTCTATGAAAGTACCTGGTGACCTGGGAAGAATGGCGACTTGCGCTCCTGGGCCTCTCCGGGTCCGCGCGGGCAGAGCCCCCACGTTCGTAGGCGCTCCTGGGATCACGTGGGCTGGCCCAACCAATAAAAGAAGAGAATCCCCATTCATACTTTTGACAGGTCCGTACGTACGGAACTGTCAAAAGTATGAATGGGGATCACTTAAAAATACACCAACATGAAATACATTTTTTAAAATTACATATTTAAAATTAATTAAAATGCTATTTTAAACAAATTCAAGGAAAAAAAATTAAATGTTTTTACGGGGCTAAAAATAAACGTACCATTTTGAAGAATATTTTACATTTAGAAATGAGTGCTAAAATTTTATTTTTCTCTTTTTTTAAAACTCTTATGCTGGTAAAAGCAAGCCTTACGCCTGCTTTTACCAGGCGTAAGAATTTGACAGGCTTTCAGCAGGCGGAAGTGGGGCAAATAGCGCAACTCTCCACCCGCAGAGGCGGAGGGTCTGTCAAAGAGAATTCTTGACCAATCGCAAGTGCCGGTATTCAGCGCATGCGCTTCGCATGTCTAAAACCCGGCACTTGCTCGGCCCCGACGGGCACGTACACACCTCGTACGCACACGTAGGGGGTCGCAAAATACGGCCCAGTGTGTTTAGGTCAGCCCCGCCCCCCTGTCCCCCCACCCAGTCAACAGAGTAACATGTTCCAATATTAGCAGATGCCTTTTATTTTTTTTACTTATTTTTTTTACCTTACAATATCTGACCACTAGATGGCAATAAATTACAACTTAGCTCTCTGCCACCCAAAAAAACAATTCACATGCAAAGCTTCACTCAAGGCTAAAGAAGTGACCTTTAAAATATAACCAATAAATTACTCTCACATGCGCCCCCCCCCTCCCCAATGTGTAAATCTGTTTATGGCATATAAATTAAGTATCAGCTCTATATTGTGGCTCATCAAGGTGACTGACAGTTTTATTTGAATTTCAATATGCTGGTAACCTTTAATTGCGAACACAGAATAATATGCCACAAATAGCATGATTTTTGTTTCAGTGTACTTTTAGAATTTTTTTTTTTCATTTTTGTTGTAACTCAGATTGGCTAAGAATGGTATCCAGTAATGATTGATAGCAGGTATATAAGGTACAGTGGAGAAAAGGAGTCCCTTGTGTTCACCCAGCAGATCTTGATAGTTCATGATCAGAATGCTAAATGATGATACTGTGCTTAAGCTGTGGAAAGCTGCAAAAAGATGCACGGTGGGGGGGATCGGTTAAACACCCCTCAGGATAGATTTTAGATTGCTTTAATGTGCAGCCAGCACATGCATGAAGTGTAGCGTAGGTAGGTACACGTGCTGAATTTGAAATAAAACACATGTCAAAGACAGCTTGTACAATCAGTGATATAACATTTTCTTATCATTTTGCATACCATTCCCTTTTGCCTTAAATCCTATTTTAAATGAGACTATTCTGCATAATGTTTGTTTTACATTTATTTGATTTTGTTTAATATGCAAGTGCCTATTTGAAATGGAGATCCTGGTATACATTTTTTTAAAGTTTATAAATGGCCCATTAATTGCTCCAACAAGAACACATGACTCTGTTATCAATAGCACTTGCTTAAGGTATATTAATATTTTGTACTTGCTTAAGGTATATTAATATTTTAATTAATGGATGTAAAGCTAATTTCTTCCAGTATTGTGGCAGATATGGGAACAGTAGATAAATATTTAATGCATTCCTCATTAAAAATCCCTTAAAAATGGATGTGTTTTGCAGCCTTCACATAGTAAAAGCTTTTATTGATGATAGCAGATTTTGTTCTGAGACCGAGTCTAGCTATGAATGCTCAAATGCATTCCAGAGTGACTGAACTACTCGCAGCATTCATTTATACTATGAGCCAAAAGAGATGAAATATTTCATCCATGCTTCATTTTGGTTTTGCCGATAGCAGTTCTCTTAACTAGAAAATGAAATAAATGTTTAACCCCTTTTCATATTTTTCCCTCTAGAATTTTGCTCTCTTTATCCATTGCAGTTTCAAGCTAAGATATGACCAGAGCTTGTTCTATTAAAGCCAGTATCATCCATTTTATAATATGTCGGAGTGCCGTGTTAATTAAAATGATCTTTTCTGTTGAGTTTGAGGGAGTGAGAAATAATGTGCTGCTGGAATGTTTTCAGAAGTAGTCTAAAAATGGGAGATTTCCATACGGCTGAATTTTATCCTCTCCTGGATTGTAATATTGGGTGAAGGGGGGTTACAGATTCTAATATCAGTGTGACCTTTTGTCCCTGCACCTGATACCAACATCCGTCCATAAATGAAACTGTTTACGGGTGGATGCTGGTATCAGGTGTAGGGGATGTTGCTGTTCATAGGCAACTAAGGGGCAAAAAATCCATGGCCCTTCTGACTCACTCCCGCTGTACCTCTGGTGAGATTGTGCTGGAAGGGGTGAATATTAGGCCAGGATCCAGATATAGAAACATAGAAACATAGAAGATAGGAGCAGGAGTAGGCCATTTGGCCCCTCGAGCCTGCTCCGCCATTCAATGAGATCATGGCTGATCATCCAAACTCAGTACCCTGTCCCTGCCTTCTCCCTATATCCCTTGATCCCTTTAGCCTTAAGAAATATATCTAACTCCTTCTTGAATATATTTAATGAATTAGCCTCAACTGCCTTCTGTGGTAGAAAATTCCACAGGTTCACCACTCTCTGGGTGAAGAAATTCCTCATCTCTGTCCTAAATGGCTTACCCCTTATCCTTAGACTGTGACCCCTGGTTCTGGATTTCCCCGCCATTGGGAACATCCTTCCTGCATCTAGTCTGTCTAGTCCTGTTATAATTTTATAAGTTTCAATGAGATCCCCTCTCATTCTTCTAAACTCCAGTGAATATGAGCCCAATGATATACTGGGGAGATTCTTGTATGGCCTGGTGGGGGTGGAGCCACCACCCACGCCACACAATGCAATTAAAACAGGAGAGGGGGAGATGGGTGCAAATAAAAAGATGCCTTACATGAGCACTTAGTGGGACCCAATGATACATCAGTGGCAGTAACTGGGCATGCTAGCCGGCCAAAGAGTGGAGGTGGTCCCCACCTGGTAGTCCAGGCTGAGATTGTGGTCTGGATCCTTGATATAAAAAAATGAATTGCCATTCCCCTTGCAAGTAGTGTTCTATAGTAAAAGGCTGGTGGGTATGGGCAGGTATGGATGGTTGGAGAAGGATTATGCGAGGCCATGGAAGGCACTGAAGATGAAAAGAAGGGTCTTGAAGTCGATTCACCGATACCCAGGGAATCGATAGAACCATGCAAGGTTGGAGAAAGAAAGACTTGCGCTTCTTTAGTGATGGAGAGAATATAGGACATGGATTGTTCAATAAACTGGAATTTGTGGAGGGCAGAAGGCTGGTGAGGAGAACATTGGAGAGGTCAAGTCTCGAGCTGATGGAGGCTTGGTTAATGTTACAGCTGTGGGAGAAGCTGGGTTGCAGTTGGATTGTGTTTCAGAGGTGGGAAGAAGCAGTCTTAGAACGGACCAGAGATAGGGTCTCACAGGACACTGAGGTTGCACATCACCTAATTTAGCCTAAAAGGGTACATAGTAAGTCTGTTGGAGTTGATGCTAGGGGCACTCAGTGCGAACTGAAAGGATGGCTTCAGTATGAAAAGAGAAGAGGGAGAGGTGACCTGATAGATTCCTTAAAATTATGAAGGGGTTTGATGGGGCAGGCGTAGTTCTATGTAGTTTTGCCAATGCTGAGCTGTAGCTGTAACCCTGCTTTTTAAGAAAGGAGGGAGAGAGAAAACAGGGTACTACAGAGCTGTTAGCCTCACATCAGTAATTGGGAAAATGCTGGAATCTATTATAAAGGATGCAATAACTGGGCACTTAGAAACTAATAGCAAGATTGGGCAGAGTCAACATGGATTTATGAAAGGGAAAATCATGTTTGACAAACCTATTGGAGTTCTTTGAGGATGTAACTAGTGGAGTAGACAAAGGGGAACCAGTAGATGTGGTGTATCTGGATTTTCAGAAGGCCTTTGATAGGTCCCACACAAGAGGTTGGTGAACAAAATTAGGGCACAAAGAATTGGGGGTAATATACTAGCATGGATTGAGAATTGGTTAACGGACAGAAAACAAAGAGTAGGGATAAACGGGTCTTTTTCAGGATGGCAGGCTGTGACTAGTGGGGTACCACAAGGATCAGTGCTTGGGCCCCAGCTATTCACAATCTATATCAATAATTTGGATGAGGGGACTAAATGTAACATTTCCAAATTTGCTGATTACACAAAGCTAGGTGGCAGTGTCAGTTGCGAAGAGGATGTGAAGAGGCTTCAAGGGGATCTCGACAGGCTCAGTGAGTGGGCGAGAACATGGCAGATGGAATATAATGTGGATAAATGTGAAGTTATCCACTTTGGTAGTAAAAACAGAGAGGCAGCGTATTTCCTAAATGGTGAAAGATTGGGGAATGCAGATGCTCAAAGGGACCTGGGTGTCCTTGTACATGAGTCACTGAAAGTGAATGTGCAGGTGCAGCAAGCAAATGGTATGCTGGCCTTCATTACAAGAGGATTTGAATACAGGAGTAAAGAAGTCTTACTCCAATTATATAGGGCCTTGGTGAGACTACACCTGGAGTACTATGTACAATTTTGGTCTCCTTACCTAAGGAAGGATATACTTGCCATAGAGGGAGCACAACGAAGGTTCACAAGATTGATTCCTGGGATGGCGGGACTTTCGTATGAGAAGAGATTGAGTAAATTAGGCCTGTATTCTCTTGAATTCAGAAGAATGAGAGGGGATCTCATTGAAGCATACAAAATTATTACAGGGCTTGATAGGGTGGATGCTGGGAGAATGTTTCCTTGGCTGGGGAATCTAGAACCAGGGGCCACAGCCTCAGGGTAAAGGGTAGGCCATTCAGGACTGAGATGAGAAGAACTTTCTTCACCACAGCAGGTGGTGAATCTTTGGAATTCTCTATCCCAGAGGGCTGTGGAGGCTCAGTCATTGGGTATATTCAAAACAGAAGTCGATAGATTTCTGACTAGTAAGGGCATCAAGGGATATGGCGATAGGGCCGGTGAATGGAGTTGAGGCAGAAGATCAGCCATGACCATATTGAATGGCGGAGCAGGCTCGAAGGGCCGAATGGCCTACTCCTGCTCCTATTTCTTATGTTAACAGGTCATCCAGGACTCAATGGTGGACAAGAAAGTATTGCAGCGGCTTTGGAATCCATAGTAGATATGGAGTTGGGTGTCATCAGCATACATGTAGAAGGTGACTCTGTGCTTGCATATGATGCCACTGGGTGTTACATGTAGATGACGGAAAGGTGGAACTGAGTCCAGGGTAATGGTGCAGGCATGAGAGGGTGCAGGCATGAGAGGTTGAGCTATTAGAGGAGATGAGGGACTATTTTGCAACGGGTATGGAGAGAGGCGGGGGAGGAAAATGGTGCGGTCAGCAGTGTCAAAGATGGCCGAGAGGATGAGGAAGGCAGGAGAATTTTGCATGAAAATTTTGTTTGAAATTATATGAATGAAAGAATTTTTCCTGAAATTATTTCTCCCATATTTCCCTCTCCCTTAGCCAAAAATATTCAAAACACATTTAATAAAAAATACCTTTCTGAAAAAGTACAAAGCGTTGGGATATTTTGGAACTGTTTGATTTTTAAAAAATGGCCTGATGGTGACAGTAGAACTTTAGGATACAGAAAAAAAACCAATGTTTTGTTGGTGCTGGGTTGTGATTTGTGAATTATGCTTGTGCTGTAGCTTCCTTGTAAATACACTGTTACTTGGCGACACTACTGGATACAATCAAAATCAACAACCCCTCCCACCCCCTCCTGCCTGTGGTTACTGACGATAAGTGTATGGATTCCATTAATATGCAAGCTGAGATGAACTACCAGTGTGCAGGTCAGTGATTGGACCGGTTACCTATGGTTGAATACAATGCTACCCAGGATAGCTTTCCATTAAACCATTGGGGAGCCCATAAAAATTAATTATAATTTTGTTCATGGAAACTAATATTTCTAAAGCCAATCATAACAAATAAACAGATTACAAATTGAAACAGGCACATGACCAAACGTTTAAATGGTCAATGCATAAACGGTTTGGTCCCAAAAATCAACTGGGGTTCGATTCTTCTCCTACTGGAATCCGGCAGGAGACTGGTGGATGCCAGGGGAAAACGGCAGGGACCTGGCTGCATGGAGTCTCCAAAGTTCCTGGAATTTTCCAGCCTGCCATGTAAAGGTTGAAACCTTCACCTGCCCCGTACAAGGCAAGTGTTGTCAAGGGTGGAGCCAGGCGTTGGGACTTGCTACAGTGGGAATTTCTGAATCCTGGCTCATGCAGGACCCCGAGTAGGTATGGAGGGTGGTAAGTTGAGGCGTATCAGCCATCATAGGGGCGGCAGTTGACCCCAGTGGAATGGGATCTGACATAATAAAACTCACTACACACTTGGTTTGAGCATAAAGCAAGGCTTTAATCAACTTATTTCAGAACATGGAGGTCTAGTTGTATTTCACTAGCTCCTTGTCCTTACAAAATGTCCCTGGTAAGCTGGGGCCAACGCCCGAGTATTTATACTCCTTGGACAGCGCCACCAGCTGTCCGTCCAGTGTTATTTCATAGGTAGTTTCTCGATGATGAGATTTATGACAGGATCGGTGGGGGATTTCCTGGGCAACCAACCCTCAATGGTGGGCAGGCGCTGGATTTTCTAACGGCACAGGGCAGGTCGGCACCAGAGAGGTACATGCAGTGCTGCTTGCGCCTACTGACCACGTACAAATTAGGTGCCTTTCAACTGGCCTCGCAAATACCAGCAGGGTGAGTGCTGGAGGGCACTGATGGGTATGATCCCAGCATAATTGCCAGGGTCACGTTTCCTGGATTTCTTACATGAGAGAAAAAGCATACAGTGGTCTTCATATTGATAGGGTTACGGCAACTATTCTCCAACTAACCTTTTAGAGGAGGTCATATTTTGCACAATTGTGCATGTTTGTACCGTAGCTTAACATGCTTCAGGGGCAGGGTGGGCACAGGCTGCTGCAGTAACAAATGACACCAGACCTAAAGCATTGGATCTCTCATGGGCATGGAAAGTAGCCTCGCCGTTCACTTTTCTTCCAGTCTTCCACCATGGTTAGAAACTGCCACGGGAGCTCGGCGAAATATGGCGTAAAGTGCAAAAAGCCCCACAAAATAATCTGTGACAATATTTACAATTCATTTCAACAGAAAGAAAAGTTAGCAGTTTCTATTACCAGTGTGAAATCCTCTCCACCAGATTTTCCATTCTGCGCTCTGTCTAGACGATGCTTGAAGACGAAAATTTACCCATCACCCTCTCCATCTACTCATTGAGGCTGAACCAGACTGTGCTGCCTGACCTTGAGATGAGCTTCAAAGCCCTTATCCTATTAATCACCAAGATCACCGATTTCCACCTAGACAACATTGCCCACCACTACCTCAATCCCTCCACTGCTAAAACTCTAATCCATGCTTTTATTATCACTAGACTCGATTATTCCACTGCCCTCCATTCTGATCTCACAACCCCCCAATCTCCATAAACTCCAACCTGCCCAAAATGTAGCTGCACTAAGTACTGCTTGCACCTTACCCCTATTCTCACTGACCTACACTGGTTCCCTGCCCCCACTGTATTAAATTTAAGCTCCTCATCTTCAAATCACCACATGGCCTTGTCCTACCTTATATAATCTCCTCCAGCCTTCAATCCTTTGATTCTGGTCCTTTGTGCGTTTCCCCTCCCTTCCTGCTGCCATTGGTGGCAGTGTCTCCACTCTCTATAACTTCCTCCCTAAAACCCCTTTTCTTTTTGAACTTCTCTATCCTCCTTTAAAAGTCTTCTCAAAACTAATCTTTTTGACCAGACTGCTCCTAATCTCTCCCTCCATGGCTATTTATATTGGCGTAGTGCCTTGGGATGTACATTTTATATTAAGGTTGCTATATTAACACAAGTTGTTACACAGAATGAGGTTAATAGTTCTAAAACCTCATTGGTTTCTCAATCTTCATAAATCCTCTACTGAAGGCACTTGCTCCTTGTTTGGAGGGCAATTCTATAATTACTAGTTGCTCTCCACCGCCCTGCTCAAGTAATCATTATTCATTCGTGAACTCCAGTGCAATCAGTTAATTCAGCACAGATAACAGAGAGAACCAGCAACCTGCTTGATCCGTATTGTTTAGCTACTCACTGCCTAAACCCATTAATCTACCTGGGGAATCATGCACCCATTCTTGATTGTACTCTATGGGACTGACCAGCACCGAGTCAAATGAAACATCCCTCCAATCAGCAAAGCTGCTTATTCATAATGGCGTTAACATTGCTGACTTATTATTATGCGCCCAATCAAATCTCTCCTGTGGTGTTAAATTAAAGTTACAGTCGCACCTCCTTTTGTGCAGACACAGTTGGTAATTGCCATTTTATTCATCTGGGTCACATTGGGGTGATGAAGATGGGGCAAATTTATTCTTTAGCAATTGGCTAGGAAATTCTTTGAAGCTCTCGCTTTGATTGCATTTAAATTTAATATAGTTTTGGGAGGCAAGGGAAAAGGAAGCAACTAGCTAGTCATTAAGGAGGTGGGAGCAGCTGTTGGCATGTCAGGCAATTTTCTCGGCGTTTCCATGGTGATTATTTACACGGGCCGCAGTGGCTGTGGGTTCAGAGTTCTAGGTATTGTGAATTCAAGCTGTGAACCATTTAAAATAGAAAGCAAACACTTTTTGTTTCAAGCACTTCACATCTTTGATGCAGAGTATTAAAATAGCATTTCATTAAATCATATCAAAAGGTTTCCATGTGAATCTTCCCAATTTTTTATGTGAATCATCCCTTCTGAATTGTACTTTTGAAGCATGGCTGATGAGGAATATAAAATCCTACGTTATTACCAATGTAATCTTGTGAAGAATATATTCTGTGGAAAAACAATGCAAACAGGGTACAGTAGCACAGTGATTATGTTGCTGGACTAGGCATCCAGAGCCTGGACTAATGATCCAGAGACATGAGTTCAAATCCCACCACGGGTTTAAAGTCAGTTAATTGAATAAATCTGGAATAAAAAGCTAGTATCAATAATGGTAACCATGAAACTACCGTATTATCATAAAAACCCATCTGGTTCACTAATGTCCTTTAGGGAAGGCAATCTACTGTCCTTACCCAGTCTGGCCTATATGTGACTCCAGACCCAGAGCAATGTGGTTGACTCTTAACTGCCCTCTGAAATGGCCCAGCAAGCCACTCAGTTCTATAAGGTGGCTCACCACCACCTTAGGTAATAAATGCTGGCATTGCCAGCGACGTCCACATCCCGTGAATAAGTTTCTAAAAAAAAGGAATACTTGGTCAGTATTTGTAGATCCTATCAGATCAGATATACATGATGTCGTGCCATGGGCATATAATAAAAAAGTTAATAACTAATTTACTCTGCATAAGTAAGATTGCCAGGATTCTTCTTTATTAGTTGAACACGAATAACTAGTCTTTGAAATACGTAGAATAATAGGGTAGAAATTAGTACTGAAGACATTATCCCACGAGCGATTAACAATTTCTCAGCCTACTATCTGAACAAAGGCATTACCACATTAGAATGAACAGGTTAACAGCTCTGTTAGAATAGCGGAGAGTGAAATTTAATACAGGTAATTAGCAGTAATAATGTCTACACTTCTGTCCTCTTGAATCTTACCAGCTTACTGATCTTCACTGTGCTATGCATTGGGCTGTTTGGCCTTGAAATTTGGCTCATTTGTGCCTGCTGTTGGCACCTCTGGGGGCGCAAAGGGCTTATCACTTCAGGGCGGGGGGGAGGTGAAAAAAGCACCTCCCGAGAAATTTGGTGGGGCGTTGCTGAGGCGCGACCTGATATCGCCACGCCCACGCCGGTAGCGCCCCAAGCCACTGCACTGCTGGTGATTATGTCATCGCCATGCGGCGCAACCCCTTACTGCCATGCGGCAGAAATTCGGCCGCGCCCTGCGAGGCTGCCGTGTGCGATGTCAGTGCCAGCCTCACGGGTTGCGAACCGGGCCGACCTCTGCTCGTGGGGCGGTAGTTAAAGGGGAGGTGTGGCCACGTACCATGCCGCCATTTTCTTTTTTTGGCCGACCTCCAGGCCGGCCCGCCATGGTGTGCCGTGGCGTGGTCTTGGCCACCATCGCGCAGCCCGCCCAGCACGCGTCTCAGTGCCGGGCTGTGGCTGCAGCACCACGCCACCCTGGTGACCTAGTGTGGGCCATCTGAGGCCCTGCAGAGTGCGCAGCGGCCCCTCCCCTTTAACTGAAGCGGAGGGGCATTGAAACGTGGCAGCGATCTGCGGAGCCTCCGTCGAGCACTGCTGTTCATAGAAACATAGAAACATAGAAGATAGGAGCAGGAGTAGGCCATTCGGCTCCTCGAGCCTGCTCCGCCATGCAATGAGATCATGGCTGATCATCCAAATTCAGTACCCTGTCCCTGCCTTCTCTCCATATCCCTTGATCACTTTAGCCTTAAGAAATATATCTAACTCCTTCTTGAATATATTTAATGAATTGGCCTCTACGGCCTTCTGTGGTAGAGAATTCCACAGGTTCACCACTCTCTGGGTGAAGAAATTCCTCCTCATCTCTGTCCTAAATGGCTTGCCCCTTATCCTTAGACTGTGACCCCTGGTTCTGGACTCCCCGACCATCGGGAACAACCTTCCTGCATCTAGTCTGTCTAGTCCTGTTAGAATTTTATAAGTTTCAATGAGATCCCCTCTCATTCTTCTAAACTCCAGCGAGTACAAGCCCAATCGATCCAATCTCTCCTCATACGTCATTCCTGCCATCCCAGGTATCAGCCTGGTGAATCTTCGCTGAACTCCTTCCATGGCAAGAACATCCTTCCTCAGATAAGGCGACCAAAACTGCGCACAATACTCAAGATGTGGTCTCACCAAGGCCCTGTACAACTGCAGCAAGACATCCTTGTTCCTGTACTCAAACCCTCTCGCTACGAAGGCCAACATACCATTTGCCTTCTTAACTGCCTGGTGCACCTGCATGCTTACCTTCAGCGATTGGTGCACAAGGACACCCAGGTCTCCTTGCACTTCCCCTTCTCCCAATCTATTGCCATTCAGATAATAATCTGCCTTCCTGTTTTTGACACCAAAGTGGATAACCTCGCATTTATCCACGTTATATTGCATCTGCTATGCTTCTGCCCAATCACTCAACCTGTCCAAATCATACTGGAGTTTCTCAGCATCCTCCTCACAGCACACACGCCCACCCAGCTTTGTGTCATCTGCAAACTTGGAGATATTACACCTAGTTCCCTCGTCTAGATCATTAATATATATTGTGAATAGCTGGGGTCCAAGGACCGATCCCTGCGGTACCCCACTAGTCACTGCCTGCCACTCGGAAAAAGACCCATTTATTCCAACTCTTTGCTTTCTGTCTGCCAACCAGTTCTCTATCCAAGTCAATACCTTGCCCCCAATCCCATGTGCCTTAACTTTACACGCTAATCTCTTATGCGGGACCTTATTGAATGCCTTTTGAAAGTCCAAATACACCACATCCACTGGTTCTCCCTTATCTATTTTACAGTTACATCCTCAAAAAATTCCAGTAGATTAGTCAAGCACGATTTAGCCTTTGTAAATCCATGTTGACTTTGTCTGATCCGGTCACTGTTTTCCAAGTGCTCTGCTATTACATCTTTTATAATGGACTCTAGCATTTTCCCCACTACTGATGTCAGGCTTACCGGTCTGTAATTCCCCATTTTCTCTCTACCACCTTTTTTGAATAGTGGGGTAACATTAGCTACCCTGCAATCCATGGGTACTGTTCGCGCCTGACATTGGCTCAGTTACCGCCCCAGCAGGAAGTGGAGCTCCCAACATTGCGCTCCACTTCCTGTGCGGGACGGTAAGCTGAATTTAGCGGCCGGGGCGGTACTTCTGTGCTGGGTGCTAAATGTCCCGCCTTAACCCGGTTACTGCCCCCAAATGGGGTGAAACCGAATTTCGCGCCCTTTGTAATGAGAACCACATGTGAATGACTTTATCTTTGGAAAAACAAAACCATTTGCATCCATTGGTCATCAAAAAAAGGTGTTATCGCTCATAGGCTGCTGTGTGAAGTAGTTATTGAACATTTTGAGCTTTGTTCAAGCCATGTGTTCCAACCCTTCCATTGAAAGTAAGCAGTCTCTTCAACTTCTCCACAGACAATGGGTAGAATCTCTGTTCCACAGCATTATTCGATATCATGAATATTTTGATGTCTATACAGTGTATATGCACCAGGTTTCTTGATGGGAATACATGCATTAAATTAAAGTCTTTGGGGGAGAAATTCCCTTCCTTTGCGCTTCCTGCAGGGGGCACTAACAGGGCGCAAAGGCCTTTTCGCCCGGGCGCGGCGCTAGCCTCGCCTCCCGCCAAATTCAGTGGGAGGTTAGCGGCGGCGTTATGGGTTTGCGCCCGGAGATCATGACGTCATCTCCGGGCGCTTTACCCCGGTCGCACCCCGGCACAAAAATTGCCCTTGGCCCCCTGCAGCAGCACCAGGTGATGGCAGGGGATGGGAGCAGGGCGGCTGGCCGCTAGCGGGGCGGAAGTTAAAGTTGAAGTGGCCATTCGCCCTGAAACAAATGTCGGATTTAAAAAAAAACTTTTTTTTTGTGCCTCCGGACACGGGGTCCGCGCCGTGATCGGTCAGCCCGGCTCTCTGCTTGAGTGCCGGGCTGATCGCACGGCACTCCCGCTCCCCGCTGGTCCAGATAAGTTTTTTAAAAAAACTGCAGAGTTTGCAGCTTGGGGCCCTTCCCTTTAATTCAGGGAAGAGCCCCTGCAATGTGTCAGCGTCACGTGGCCCCAGTGCGTGGGGCTGCTGAGCCGTGCGCCCCGGGTCACAAACTTGCCCCCCTCCTACGCTCCAAGAAGGAACACTTGATTTAGTGCTACTCTTCTCTCTTGGAGCAAAAAATAGCAATTTCAGAGAGGCTGGAAGTGCCCGGCGCTAACTTTTCCAGCTTTTCTGATTTAGCACCCCAAACAGGGCTCGAGGGGAATTTCTAGCCCTTTGTCTCTGTCTTCAAATCCCTCCATGGCCTTGCTGTCGACTGCAGCCCTATATCCCCTTCCCAAACACTTCACTCTTCTGATTCAGGCATCTGCCCATTCCTTCACCTCACCCTTGATGGCGGAATCAGGGGAATTTATAATGTGGAACAAAGAAATGGCAGACCAATTAAATACATACTTTGGTTCTGTCTTCACAAAGGAGGACACAAATAACCTCCCAGAGATGTCGGGGAACATAGGGTCTAATGAGAGGGAGGAACTGAATGAAAGTATTTGTAGGGAAATGGTGTTCGGGAAATTGACAAGATTGAAGGCCGATAAATCCCCAGGGCCTGATAATCTACATCCTAGGGTACTCAAGGAAGTGGCCCTAGAAATAGTAGATGCATTGCTGGTCACCTTCCAAAATTCTATTGACTCTGGAACAGTTCCCATGGATTGGAGGGTAGCTAATGTTACCCCACTATTCAAAAAAGGTGATAGAGAGAAAACGGGGAATTATAGACCAGTAAGCCTGACATCGGTAGTGGGGAAAATGCTAGATTCCATTATAAAAAATGTAATAGCAGAGCACTTGGAATACAGTGACAGGATCGGACAAAGTCAACATGGATTTACAAAAGGTAAATTGTGCTTGACTAATCTACTGGAATTTTTTGAGGATGTAACTGGTAGAATAGATAAGGGAGAACCAGTGGATGTGGTGTATTTGGACTTTCAGAAGGCTTTCGATAAGGTCCCGCATAAGAGATTAGCGTGTAAAGCTAAGGCACATGGGGTTGGGGGCAAGGTGCTGCCTTGGATAGAGAACTGGTTGGCAGACAGGAAGCAAAGAGTTGGAATAAACGGATCTTTTTCTGAGTGGCAGGCCGTGACTAGTGGGGTACCACAGGGATCGGTCCTAGGACCCCAGCTATTCACAATATACATTAATGATCTAGATGAGGGAGCTAGATGTAATATCTCCAAGTTTGCAGACAACACAAAGCTGGGTGGGCGTGTGTGCTGTGAGGAGGATGCCGAGAAACTCCAGTACGATTTGGACAGGTTGGGTGATTGGGCAGATGCATGGCAGATGCAATATAATGTGGATAAATGTGAGGTTATCTACTTTGGTGTCAAAAACAGGAAGGCAGATTATTATCTGAATGGCAATAGATTGGGAGAAGGGGAAGTGCAACGAGACTTGAGTGTCCTTGTGCACCAGTCGCTGAAGGTAAGCATGCAGATGCAGCAGGCGGTTAAGAAGGCACATGGTATGTTGGCCTTCGTAATGAGAGGGTTCGAGCACAAGAACAAGGATGTCTTGCTGCAGTTGTACAGGGCCTTGGTGAGACCACACCTTGAGTATTGTGTGCAGTTTTGGTCGCCTTATCTGAGGAAGGATGTTCTTGCCATGGAGGGAGTGCAGCGAAGATTCACCAGACGTATACCTGGGATGGCAGGAATGACGCATGAGGAGAGTTTGGGTCGATTGGGCTTGTACTCGCTGGAGTTTAGAAGAATGAGAGGGGATCTCATTGAAACTTATAAAATTCTAACAGGACTAGACAGACTAGATGCAGGAAGGATGTTCCCGATGGTGGGGGAGTCCAGAACCAGGGGTCACCGTCTAAGGGTATGGGGTAAGCCATTTAGGACAGAGATGAGGAGGAATTCCTTCACCCAGAGAGTGGTGAACCTGTGGAATTCTCTACCACAGAAGACAGTTGAGGCCAATTCATTAAATATATTCAAGAAGGAGTTAGATATATATCTTAAGGCTAAAGGGATCAAGCGATATAGGGAGAAATTAGAGAGTTAAATGCATGGCTCAAAGACTGGTGTGGGAGAAATGGGTTTTGCTTCCTGGGACACTGGCACCAGTACTGGGGCAGGAGGGAGCTGTTCCGTTGGGACGGGCTTCACTTGGCCAGTGCTGGGACTAGAGTCCTGGCGGACCATATAACTAGGGCTGTAGAGAGGGCTTTAAACTAACTAGTGGGGGGGAGGTTCCTAGAGAGCAAATAATAAAAATGACAACAGAGAAGGTCATAGACTTAGGTAGCAGTGGGGAAATTAAAAACCAGAGCATGTCAGGAAGGGGCAGAAGGTATGGAGTAAAAGGTAAAGTAATAAAAAGGGCAAAAGCAGGAACTAAGTGTCACAAAACATCTTTGAAAGTTCTCTATCTGAATGCACGTAGCATTCGTAACAAAATAGACGAGTTAATGGCACAAATAACTACATATGGGTATGATCTTGTGGCCTTTACAGAAATATGGCTGCAGGGTGATAATGCCTGGGAATTAAACATACCAGGTTATTTAACGATCAGGATGGACAGGCAGGAAGGAAGGGGAGGTGGGGTGGTTAATAAAGGAAGGAATCTCTGTAATACAGAGAAATGATATTGGGTCAAAAGATCAGGATAATGAAACAGTTTGGGTGGAGGTAAGGAATAATAAGGGGAAAAAAACACTAGTGGGCGTAGTCTATAGGCCTCCGAACAGTGGCAACTCTGTTGGATGGAGTATCAATCAGGAAATAGTTGAGGCTTGTAATAAGGGAACATCTATAATTATGGGGGATTTTAACTATCATATTAATTGGACAAATCAAATTGGGCAGGGCTGCCTTGAGGATGAGTTCATTGAGTGTATTAGGGATGGCTTTCTTGAGCAGTATGTAACTGAACGGACCAGGGGGCAAGCAACCTTAGATCTGGTCCTGTGTAACGAGACAGGATTAATTAAAAATGTCCTAGTAAAGGATCCCCTTGGAATGAGTGACCATAACATGGTTGAATTCCATATTCAATTAGAGGGTGAGAAGGTTGGATCTCAAACAAGCGTGCTAAGCTTGAATAAAGGAGACTATAAAGGTATGAGAGCGGAATTGAGTAGAGTGGATTGGGAAAATAGATTAAAGGGTAAGACGATACATGATCAGTGGTGTACATTTAAGGAGTTATTTTACAACTTCCAAAAAATATATATTCCACTGAGAAGAAAAGGGCGTAAAAGAAAAGACAGCCATCTGTGGCTAAGTAAAGAAATTAAGGATAGTATTCAACTAAAAACAAGGGCAGATAAGGTAGCCAAATCTAGTGGGAGGATAGAGGATTGGGAAAACTTTAAAAGACAGCAAAAAATAACAAAAAGATTGATTAAGAAAGGGAAGATAGATTATGAAAGTAAATGAGCAAAAAATATAAAAACAGATAGTAAGAGTTTTTATAGTTATATAAAAAGAAAAAGGGTGGCTAAAGTAAATGTTGGTCCCTTAGAGGATGAGACCGGGAAATTAATGGTGGGAAATATGGAGATGGCAAAAACACTGAATATTTTCTATCAGTCTTTACAGTAGAAGACACTAAGGCCTAGAAATTCAGTGGCCTGCGCCACCAGTTTGCGCCCAAAGAGGGCTTTTGCGCCACTGTGCAAATCTACCGCGATATTTAGCGGGGCGCTAATGGCGGCGTTAGCCAGTAGCGCTGCGCCGCCACCGATGATGTCATCAGTGTGTGCAGTGCCCCGCTATCGCCCCGCTGGCCATATTTGGTTGCTGCCGCCTCCCCCGCGCCGGCCGCAAACAGCGACCGGTACACGGGGCCTACCTGTGCCGATAGTGGGGCGAGTTAAGGTGGAGGTGCGGCCGGCCGCTTTTTCGGCGGCCGCCTGCCCGCACCTCCGTCCCCGGCCTCCTACACCACCCCCCCGCGGCATTGCCGGCTGTTTCCAGAGAGCCCGGCACTTCTCCTTGGTGCCAGGCTCATTTGCCGGCATTCATGAGCGGGGATCGCGCTGTTGCAGGCACCTCCCCCTTAAGAGTGAGAGGAAGGCCTGCAGTACCACAGGCTGCCGTGCCGCAGCGGGTGGCGCTGCGGCACTTTGCACGCCGATATTCAGTTTCAGCGCCCCAAGCGGGGCGCCGAAACCCTTGTTTAGCGGCCGGCTTCCACTTGGGGCGCTGAAACTGAATATCCCGCTGGCGCATGTGGCTCCGCGCGCAGCGGTAATTCCGGCGCCCAGGCGAGCTGGGCGCCCCAAACTGAATTTCTAGGCCTAAGAATATCCCAACACTGGACAAACAGGGGGCTAAAGGGGGGGAGGAGCTAAATACGATCAAAATCACTAAGGAAGTGGTACTCGGTAAAATAATGGGACTCAAGGCGGATAAATCACCTGGACCTGATGGCTTACATCCTAGGGTCTTGAGGGAGTGGCGGTAGGGATTGTGGATGCATTGGTAATAATTTTCCAAAACTCCCTGGACTCGGCAATGGTCCCGGCAGACTGGAAAACTGCTAATGTAACACCCTTATTTAAAAAGGGCAGTAGACAGAAGGCTGGAAACTATAGACCGGTTAGCCTAACATCTGTGGTATGTAAAATTTTGGAGTCCATTATTAAGGAGACAGTAACAGGACATTTGGATAATCATAATTTAATAGGACAAAGTCAGCATGGTTTTATGAAGGGGAAGTCATGTTTGACAAATTTGCTGGAGTTCTTTGAGGAAGTAACATATAGGGTAGATAAAGGGGAACCAGTGGACGTAGTGTATTTAGACTTCCAAAAGGCATTTGACAAGGTGCCACACAAAAGATTATTGCTTAAGATAAAAAATCACGGGATTGGGGTAATATTCTGGCATGGATAGAGGATTGGCTATCTAACAGAAGGCAGAGAGTTGGGATAAATGGTTCATTCTCAGACTGGCAATCAGTAACAAGTGGTGTTCCGCAGGGGTCAGTGCTGGGTCCCCAACTCTTTACAATCTATATTAACGATTTGGAGGAGGGGACCGAGTGTAACATATCAAAGTTTGCAGATGATACTAAGATGGGAGGGAAAGTAGTGAGTGAGGAGGACATAAAAAACCTGCAAGGGGATATAGACAGGCTAAGTAAGTGGGCAGAGATTTGGCAGATGGAATACAATACTGGAAAGTGTGAGGTTATGCACTATGGCAGGAAAAATCGTAGAGCAAGTTATTATCTTAATGGCAAGAAACTGGAAAGTTCTGAAGTACAAAGGGATCTGGGGGTCCTGGTGCACGAAACTCAAAAGGTTAGTATGCAGGTGCAGCAAGTGATTAAGAAGGCCAATGGAATGTTGGCTTTCATTGCTAGGGGGATAGAATATAAAAATAGGGAGGTATTGCTTCAGTTGTACAAAGTATTGGTGAGACCGCACCTGGAATACTGCGTACAGTTTTGGTGTCCATACTTAAGAAAGGACATACTTGCTCTCGAGTCAGTACAAAGAAGGTTCACTCGGTTAATCCCGGGGATGAGGGGATGGACATATGAGGAGAGGTTGAGTAAATTGGGACTCTACTCATTGGAGTTCAGAAGAATGAGAGGCGATCTTATTGAAACATATAAGATTGTGAAGGGGTTGGATCGGGTGGATGCGGGGAGGATGTTCCCGGTGATGGGTGAAACTAGAACTAGGGGGCATAGTCTTAGAATAAGGGGCTGCTCTTTCAAAACTGAGATGAGGAGGAACTACTTCACTCAGAGGGTGGTAGGTCCATGGAATATGCTGCCCCAAAAAGCTGTAGAAGCTACATCATTACATAAATTTAAAACAGAAATAGACAGTTTCCTAGAAGTAAAGGGAATTAAGGGTTACGGGGAGCTGGCAGGAATTTGGACATGAGTCTAGGTCCGGATCGGTCATGGCCCTGTGGGTAGCGGAGCGGGCCCAGGGGCCGTGTAGCCTGATCCTGCTCCTATTTCGTGTGTCTAATTCTGTTAGATTCAGGAGATGGTTCTGTGATAGTGGATTGGCGGTTAGGATCAGATCAGCCATGATCTTATTGAATGGCGGAGCAGGCTCGAGGGGCCGATTGGCCTACTCCTGCTCCTATTTCTTATGTTCTTATGTTGTTATGTAAGGCAGGAGGAGGGTACTGAGTTTGGATGATCAGCCATGATCGCATTGAATGGCGGAGCAGGCTCGAGGGGCCGAATGGCCTACCCCTGCTCCTATCACCTATGTTTCTATGTTTCTATGGAACCTTCAGCTACATTAGTCCGATTCTTTGGAACCTCCCTCCCTGCTCCTCTCTACCTTGTTCTCCACCTTTTTAAATACATATTTAACAAAGCTTTTGGACACCAGTCCTAAACTTCCTCTTCCTTTCTCTGTGTGGAGTTATTTTTACTTTGATTGCCAGGTGAGAACGAATTGGCAGCTTGTTTTACATACACATGGCCTGTTATCTTTTCCATTGAAGAAAAAAATTGGGCGTGGTGTTAAACGAGCTGCCGGTTTGCTGTCGGCTGTTTTTCACCCCGGGGTAAATGACCCCCCGGTGACCTCCCTTTGCATCTATTTTCGAAGTGCCGTTAGATGTTTCTCTATAATAAAGACTATGGCCCAGAAATTCGGGTCTCCACGGGTGAGTACGCATGGAGTACTCACCCGTAGGCCAAATGGAAGTGCCGGTTTCCTGCATGTACTGCGCATGCGTGGGAAACCGGCACTTCCGATCCTCTGAAAGCAGGGGTTCAGAGGTCGAACGCACGCGCAGGGGAGGCAGCGTGTGCGCATTGAACTTAGGTTTTTTTTTTACAGGTTTTCCCAGGAGGGTAAGCCTGCAGAATTTAGAAATGTAAAAAGCAGGCATAAGGCCTGCTTTTTACAAGGTAAGTGGTGAATTAACTAAAATTAAAACATTTTTTCCACAGTTATATTATTTTAAAATACTTTAAAGCAAGGTAAGTTTATTTTTAGCCCCTTTAGAATATAAAATTATTTTTTCAAAAATTTAAATTATTGTTTAAAATAGTTATTTAATGTAATTTATAGTTTATTTAAAAAATGTGATTTTTAAAAGAAATTTATTTGAAGGTTTACTGCTATTTTGGGGTCGTAGTATTTATAAGTCTTGACAGTTCCCGTCAACACTTATGAATGGAGCATTCCCTGCTATATTGGCTCTCCATGGCCCACGTGATCCCAGGGGATGCATCGCATTAACTGCGCCCCTGGGACATGCAAGCACTGCGCGCCGGCAGCTAGACCAAGCCCCGGATCGGAATTCCACGGGGCCCTACAGCTCAACTGCCGGCGCGTAAGGTAAGTGCAGGTCGGGGGCTTGCACCCGCGGGAAGCCCCCGACCTGAATTTCTGGGCCTATGTTAACGCACATTGTTGTTGTTGTTGCTGTTGTTCTGCCGGAACTGGCAAAGGCAAAAACTATTCATGTTTTGAATGCAAAGGATAGGTTTCATTACATTGCATTAAACAAAGGTTCGAATTTGCTGACTGCCTTTTCTACACCATTTGGAAGATATCGATAGTTGTGCATATAACTTTGGAATCTCTTCAGCGCCTGAGGATTTTTCAGGCAAGAATTCACAAGGCACTTCAAGGCTGGAATTTTGCTGGCGCTCAGTGGATGGGATGGGTGGCGGGTCAGCTGTTAAATTTAAAATGATTGGCAGTAGGTCGGGATCCTGCTGTCAAAAATATGCGCACTGGATTTTCCCGGTCGGGTCTGTCAGTGCTGAGCAAACCCGACAGGCAGTGGCGGGGGAGGCAATTAAAATCATTAGTAGCTTGTTTACAGCCACTTATCAATGTTTTTTTTCCCCCCAGCTTTTTGGATTTGACAGGTCGCCCACCGGTTTCCCACTGTGCCTAATCTGTGAAGCTGAGGTGGGAGGTCAGTGGCCATTGAATCAGCTGATGAGTTGACAACTTCAAATGTCAAGGCAAAGCTCCCAGCTGATTGAGACGTGTTCCCTTAACCACTAGCTTCTCTAAACTGCATTCCCACTAGAGATTCAAGATGCTGCAAGACTTTACACAAGTCTCCATCCAGTCTGACCTCATTACCTCTCTCACCATAAACAAATCGCTTCTGTCATCTCTACTTCACCTGCCATCTATTACATCAGCATCGGTGTCCTTGAAACTCTCTCACCTTGGTCCTCAGAATCCCACCACGATCAGCCCCAACACCAGCATCACCGGGCACACCAGCAGCACCAACAACAACACCAACCTTCTCCGCAATCACCTGATGCTGCACAGGATAGAAAGCATCAGCACCTGACCACATTGCTGCACAGGAGGTCAGGGATAGCCTCACCATGGCCAGATTTACTTCACTTGACGCTGTACACCCTGGCTGCCACATGACGTGCCAGGTTGGCACCACCCAACACCAACAACATAAAGCATCCTACAATGCCCAAGCCATTCCTTTCGCACTCATGACCATTGTGGGGTGTACCATTATGTCTCACCTTTCACTGTAACTTATTAAGCCACTTCCAGCAGTGCACACAAATCTGTCCAAGAACACAAAGGGGTAGATTTTGCCGAACCTGTCGGGAAGAAGGCGGGACTTCCACTTTTTGGGTTTTTGACCTGCCTACTTCGACATCCGGCCAATCCACGCGACTTTCCCTTGATTGACCTTGTTGAGCCTGCCCAGCGGGCTCAGCAGGCCAATTAAGGGCCACCCGGCAACAGGTGATGTCACAGACTGCAATTTCATCTGTCAAGAGTTCTTGACAGATGAAATATCAGTGTCTCACAGCTGTTTGAAGCTGTGAAACACTGACTGTCTGAGTTCTAAGCTGAGTCATTCTGCACAGACTCAGTTAGAACTCTCACCGGCACTCAAAGCTGAAGACTGTCACTTTTGACAGATCGCAGCCGTTCAAGTTTTAAGCGCCAGCTGAGTGATGCGCTCCCGATGACTGCAGGAAGAAAGGCTGTTAAGGTAAGTACAGGTAAGTAAAAGTCCTTTACGCACTTTAGACACACCAAACACACTTACCTTTGCACTCATGCACCCATCACTCACCTGAGCACCGACATCGCGACCCCATCAACTCCTTCAACCCGACGGCCCGCCTGCTCTACCTGGCGTGGTTTGGAGCCGTCGGGAAACCCACACGAAACCCCTCAAAATAGGGATTAGGCTAAAAACTGCCTGTTAACTACCTGTTAATTGGCACTAATCCCTTCCCGTCTGGTTTCGGTGGGTCCCAGTGTGGGGCGGGTACCCGCCGCCCCTGAAACTTACGTGGGGCGGGGTTTTGGGTGGGATGGTGTCGGGACCCCCAAATTCAGGATTTCCCCCCCCCCCACCACATGCCTGAAACCCCGCCTGACGGCTCCCTGAAAATCTAGCCCTTTAAAGTGTTGAAAATAAAGATTTCAATGTTTGACAGCACATTTACATGAACATTGGCTAAAACACTCAAGTGCCTACCTGTGTGTGTTGTTAGTTGGTATTCCTGAGAATTCTTGGAATGACTAACAATCTACATCAGTTGGCTCCAACATTATTTTTCCATACCACTTCTACCCTGACCTCAATAACAACAGAAAATGCTGGTAAAACTCAGCAGCCCAGGGCAGCATCCGTGAAGAGAGAAACAAAGTTAATGTTTCAGGTCGATGACCCTTCGTCAGAACTGGAAAAAAGCAGGAAAAGGAATAGATCTTAAAGCAAGTTAGAGGCGGGGAAAAGGGGGAAGGGATGAAAGAACAAAAGGGAAGGTCAGTGATAGGATAGAAAGCAGAAGAGATAAAGAGACATTGAGAGACATTAAGAGATATTCAAGGCAAGAGGAGGTGGTAATGGGACAGGTTAAGGAACAAAGGATGGTTATAGATGAGGTGTGAATTGCACTGGCAGAATGAAGGAGAGGGAAGAAAAAACGGCCAAACAAAAGTGTGGATAAAAAAATGAAAAATGTGTATATATATGTGATAGGGGCCTAGGTTATGATCTGAAATTGTTGAACTCTATGTTGAGTCCAGAGGGCTGTAGAGTGCCTAATCGAAAGATGAGGTGCTGTTCCACTCTGACCTCTCTGTCCTCGGCCTTCTACACTGTTCCAGTGAAGCTCAGTGTAAGCTCGAGTAACAGCACCTCATCTTTCGATTAGACACTCTACAGCCCTCTGGACTCAACACTGAGTTCAACAATTTCAGATCAGAACCTCTGCCCCCATTTTTTCGGACGGTAGCTGTTGCTGATGATTCTGATATTCCCATTTACACCTCCTCTAGACCCATCTTTTGTTTCTTTATTTGTCCCATTACGATCTCCTTCCACCCTGCACCATCATCCCTTTTGTCATTTAATCTCTCCTGCCTTCCACCCTATCACAGACCTTCCCTTTTGTTCTTTCCTCCCCTCCCCACTTACCCTGCCTCTGTACTAAAATCTGTTACATCTCTAACTTTTTTCAGCTTTGCCCAAGCCTACAACTCTGTGGGGCCCTACCTGGACCACCGGGGAGCGGGGTGGTGTGCCAGCAGCCCGGTACACAAGAGGAACGCTGGGCTGCCAGATCGTGGCACGGACCCCGTGTTCAAAGACGCAATGGGCCGCGACAAGTAAGTCGGCCGATTTTTTTTCCCCCCCTGCCCACCACCTTCCATTTAGTTAGCGCCCGCGAGCCTTCTGCCATCCCGTTCCCACCCCCTGAATCCGTTGCTGTCATCGCCCGGCGCAGATTCAGGGGGCGCGAGGCCAATTTTGCAGGTGGAGCAAAAATGGAGCGCTGCGCATGGTGATGATGTCATCATCGCCTGCGCAGTGGCGCGGGGTGCTAACGGTTACCACTGCCGCTAAACACCCTCTGAGTTTAGCGGGAGTCATTAGCGGCCCAGCGCCCGGGCAAAAAAGTCGTTTGCACCTCCTGGAGGTGCTAAGGCACCCAATTTCAACCCTAACTTGTTTCTCTCTCCACAGATGCTGCCTGACCTGCTGAGTATTTCCAGCATTTTCTGTTTTCATTTGAGTTCCAGCATCCGCAGTATTTTGCTTTTGTAAAAGTAACTGTTGAGCTTTGTGATCTTCTGAAGAAAGACATTGGCCGAGAAATTCGCAGTCTTACCGCTGGCCGTTAAGGCCCATTTCGGGAAAAAGATGGCGGCCGCCACACTTCCACCTGCTGCCGGCGGGTCACGTGGCGACCACCATTTTCAGCAGGTTGGCAGCGCTGCAGTTGGCTGCGCTTGCCGAAAGTATTGTAATTAGTGATGTCAGTCGGCATGCAACACTGAGTTGACGCCTGCTCATTCCTTTTTGGATATTGCCGCTCCTCCTGCCAACCTTTCCAAAGCACACCCGTGTGTGCAGCTGCTAAAAGCAGTTCAGCAGCGTAAACAGCCATGAGGACGCTTGAAGTGACAAGTGTAAGTCAGCCGGGACTATTATCTCCACGTAGCAGTGTTTATATTAATCACAAGCCTAGGTATTGATAGCTGACCCTTGAGATTTGTAGGTAAAGTTTAATTTGTTTTTGCTTACTTGAAACTGTCCTGCCTGAGATTGTAATTGACGTAATAAAACTCACTACGCACTTGGTTTGAGTATAAAGCAAGGCTTTAATCAACTTGTTTCAGAACATGGAGGTCTAGTTGTACTTCACTAGTTCCTTGTCTTACAAAATGTCCCTGGAAAACTGGGCCCACGCCCGAGTATTTATACTCCTTGGACGGCGCCACCAGCTGGCCGTTCAGCGTTATTTCATGAGTAGTTTCTTGATGATGAGATTTATAACAGTAATACTGAATGTAATAAATGGGAAGATGCAGAATATTGCAGGTGATTACTTCTGGAAGAGTAAGCTTGAGGTTTGGATTAGGAATCACCTATGGATGTTCAGTGTTTCGATCTCTGAAATCTGAATTCAAATTGTTTGATATAGTTTATTTTAGTACTCTGTCCTCACCATGTAACAGTAAAAAGGCCTCAGTTGTCAGAACCTCCTAAGCCAGTGACTAAAGTGACCTCCACATATCAATGAAATTATGAATATGGTGTAATGGTTTCAAAAACTACAAAGTGCTGGATTTGATCGTTCCTGTCCTATATCTTTTTCTTCCTGCTACATGAAAATTTAAACAAGCATTTAAAATAAAGAGCTTGGCTTAGTCTCTATTCCTTTAGAATGAGGTGTGTGGGTAAAATGACGGAGCAAGTCCTTGAAAGCATTAAATGGGCCATCTTGGCTCAACGTAAAAAAAAAATGAACTGTGGTCCCTTTCAACAACACTGAATGCTGCGTGCCTTCTTCAGCGCAATGAGAGGTACTGACTTCTGATAATTAATTTGCACTGTTGTACCCCCACACCCTCCCCCCTCTCCTCCGCTCCCATAAAACCCGAAATCCGATCAAACCACAGGCTTCCCTGGCGCAGTCGACAGACTCTCCACAAATGCATAATCAATTTGCCGAACCCTTTTTTCTATCTGTAGAAATTTTGCAAGATGGAGCCTGAGCTGATTAAAATGACGACTTCCATTGATAGATTCCGGAGCTTTGCTTGTGTCACTTTGCACTTTAAGCGGCAGAGCTTAAATACCGGCAGTTGCGAGGTGAGGCCCGACCAGAGCATCGGACCTGTGAGGGAGCAGTGACCGGCGGCAGAGCTTAAATACCGGCAGTTGCGAGGTGAGGCCCGACCAGAGCATCGGACCTGTGAGGGAGCAGTGACCGGCGGCAGAGCTTAAATACCGGCAGTTGCGAGGTGAGGCCCGACCAGAGCATCGGACCTGTGAGGAAGCAGTGACCGGCGGCAGAGCTTAAATACCGGCAGTTGCGAGGTGAGGTCCGACCAGAGCATCGGACCTGTGAGGGAGCAGTGACCGGTGGCAGAGCTTAAATACCGGCAGTTGCGAGGTGAGGCCCAACCAGAGCATCGGACCTGTGAGGGAGCAGTGACCAGCGGCAGAGCTTAAATACCGGCAGTTGTGAGGTGAGGCCCGACCAGAGCATCGGACCTGTGAGGGAGCAGTGACCAGCGGCAGAGCTTAAATACCGTCAGTTGCGAGGTGAGGCCCAACCAGAGCATCGGACCTGTGAGGGAGCAGTGACCGGCGGCAGAGCTTAAATACCGGCAGTTGCGAGGTGAGGCCCAACCAGAGCATCGGACCTGTGAGGGAGCAGTGACCAGCGGCAGAGCTTAAATACCGTCAGTTGCGAGGTGAGGCCCGACCAGAGCATCGGACCTGTGAGGGAGCAGTGACCGGCGGCAGAGCTTAAATACCGGCAGTTGCGAGGTGAGGCTTACCAACTTAGCAGCAGAGGAGAGAGGCAAAAAGTAATCCAAGTGTGACGTCACCAGGAAGTAGGTAAGTGATTGGTTGGATTGGTTGGTGAGTATTTCTTTCTTTCTCCTTTTCATTACAAGCTTAAATTCTGCGGTTTTTTTTCTAGGGTCTCTGTGGTGTAATGGGGACAGTTGGGAAATAAGCACCCTAGAGTATATCTTTAACTGGTTGTACTTAATAAGGCCTTTCTGGTGCAGAGTGACTGTTGGTAAACCATTTAACTGGTGTAATTAGAGGGATTGATTTAATTTAAATCCAATTAATTAAAGGGGATACCAGCATCTAAAATCGGGTAGAGGGTGTCCATAACTAACAATAAAAAGTTTAATTAATTACATAGAATGGAGCAGGTGATGTGTTACTGTTGCGAGATGTGGGAGCCGGTAGACCCCATTGAGGCTCACGGTGATTACATCTGTGACAAGTGTCTGCTGCTACAGGATCTCCAGCTCCGTGTTGATGAGCTGGAGTCTGAGCTTCAGACACTGCGACACATCAGGGAGGGGGAGAAGTACCTGGACTCAGTGTACCAGAAGGTGGTCACACCTATGAAGTTAATTAATTCAGATGTAGCCCATGGCCAGGGTCAGGATGGTGTGACTACGAGCGAGGCAAGTACGGGGATCCAGGAGGTAGTGTTGGAGGAGCCGCAGCCCTTGCTCTTGTCCAACAGGTTCGAGGTTCTTACTCCCTGTGTGGACAGGAGCAGGGACTGCAGGGAGGATGAGCAACCTGGCCACAGCACCGTGGAACGGGGGGCCATTCAAGAGGGGGGAGTAAATAGAAATGTTGTGGTGGTAGGGGATAGTATTATTAGAGGGATAGATAGAGTTCTCTGCAGCCAAGAGCGAGAGTCCCATAGGTTGTGTTGCCTACCCGGTGCCAGGGTTAAGGACATCTCCTCTGGGCTGGAAAGAAACTTGCAGTGGGAGGGGGTGGAACCAGTCGTCGTGGTCCATGTTGGTGCAAACGACGTAGATAGGACTAGGAAGCCGGTTCTGTTAAAGGAGTATGAGCAGCTAGGGGTCAAATTAAAAAACAGAACCTCAAGGGTAATAACCTGAGCCATGAGCGAATTTGGCTAGGACAAATAAAATTAGAGAGTTAAATGCGTGGCTCAAAGACTGGTGTGGGAGAAATGGGTTTTGCTTCCTGGGACACTGGCACCAGTACTGGGGCAGGAGGGAGCTGTTCCGTTGGGACGGGCTTCACTTGGCCAGTGCTGGGACTAGAGTCCTGGCGGATCATATAACTAGGGCTGTAGAGAGGGCTTTAAACTAACTAGTGGGGGGGGAGGTTCCTAGAGAGCAAATAATAAAAATGACAACAGAGAAGGTCATAGACTTAGGTAGCAGTGGGGAAATTAAAAACCAGAGTGTGTCAGGAAGGGGCAGAAGGTATGGAGTAAAAGGTAAAGTAATAAAAAGGGCAAAAGCAGGAACTAAGTGTCACAAAACATATTTGAAAGTTCTCTATCTGAATGCACGTAGCATTCGTAACAAAATAGACGAGTTAATGGCACAAATAACTACATATGGGTATGATCTTGTGGCCATTACAGAAACATGGCTGCAAGGTGACAATGCCTGGGAATTAAACATACCAGGTTATTTAATGATCAGGAAGGACAGGCAGGAAGGAAGGGGAGGTGGGGTGGCTATGTTAATAAAGGAAGGAACCACTGTAATACAGAGAAATGATATTGGGTCAAAAGATCAGGATAATGAAACAGTTTGGGTGGAGATAAGGAATAATAAGGGGAAAAAAACACTAGTGGGTGTAGTCTATAGGCCTCCGAACAGTTGCAACTCGGTTGGACGGAGTATCAATCAGGAAATAGTTGAGGCTTGTAATAAGGGAACATCTATAATTATGGGGGATTTTAACTATCATATTAATTGGACAAATCAAATTGGGCAGGGCTGCCTTGAGGATGAGTTCATTGAGTGTATTAGGGATGGCTTTCTTGAGCAGTATGTAACTGAACCGACCGGGGCACAAGCAACCTTAGATCTGGTCCTGTGTAACGAGACAGGATTAATTAAAAATGTCCTAGTAAAGGATCCCCTTAGAATGAGTGACCATAACATGGTGGAATTCCATATTCAATTAGAGGGTGAGAAGGTTGGATCTCAAACAAGCATGCTTAGCTTGAATAAAGGAGACTATGAAGGTGTGAGAGCGGAATTGAGTAGAGTGGATTGGGAAAATAGATTAAAGGGTAAGACGATACATGATCAGTGGTGTACATTTAAGGAGTTATTTTACAACTTCCAAAAAAAAAATATTCCACTGAGAAGAAAAGGGCGTAAAAGAAAAGACAGCCATCCATGGCTAAGTAAAGAAATGAAGGATAGTATTCGACTAAAAACAAGGGCATATAAGGTAGCCAAATCTAGTGGGAGGATAGAGGATTGGGAAAACTTTAAAAGACAGCAAAAAATAACAAAAAGATTGATTAAGAAAGGGAAGATAGATTATGAAAGTAAATTAGCAAAAAATATAAAAACAGATAGTAAGAGTTTTTATAGTTATATAAAAAGAAAAAGGGTGGCTAAAGTAAATGTTGGTCCCTTAGAGGATGAGACCGGGAAATTAATGGTGGGAAATATGGAGATGGCAAAAACACTGAATGAATATTTTGTATCAGTCTTTACAGTAGAGGACACTAAGAATATCCCAATACTGGACAAACAGGGGGCTAAAGGGGGGGAGGAGCTAAACACGATCAAAATCACTAAGGAAGTGGTACTCGGTAAAATAATGGGACTCAAGGCGGATAAATCACCTGGACCTGATGGCTTACATCCTAGGGTCTTGAGGGAAGTGGCAGTAGGGATTGTGGATGCATTGGTAATAATTTTCCAAAACTCCCTGGACTCAGCAAAGGTCCCGGCAGACTGGAAAACTGCTAATGTAACACCCTTATTTAAAAAGGGCAGTAGACAGAAGGCTGGAAACTATAGACCGGTTAGCCTAACATCTGTGGTAGGTAAAATTTTGGAGTCCATTATTAAGGAGACAGTAACAGGACATTTGGATAATCATAATTTAATAGGACAAAGTCAGCATGGTTTTATGAAGGGGAAGTCATGTTTGACAAATTTGCTGGAGTTCTTTGAGGAAGTAACATATAGGGTGGATAAAGGGAAACCAATGGACGTAGTGTATTTAGACTTCCAAAAGGCATTTGACAAGGTGCCACACAAAAGATTATTGCTGAAATAAAGAATAGATTTGCCTTTCTAATCTAGGCTTTATTAACTTTAAAAATCCAGTAGCACATCTTTCAACACCAGTCTCCAACCATGACTGGAGAGAACTGAATTTAAGATGGCCACCACAAATCACCTGACATCCACTACCAATGAGTTTACAACATATATCTCAAGGTAGAAACAAACAACCAATTACAATACTTCTTACTAACACAGAGAACAACCACCACATTCACCAATCACGATACTTCTTATTAAACATAGGAAATAATCACCACATTCACCCCTCCTTTTAAAACATACTCCAACCTAAATAACCTTTACAATTTATAATTAATTTATTTACAACTAAAATACAAATATAATATTTCAACAATTTAAAAACATTACTATCAATTTAAAAGTCCATTTTCAATCGGTCGACCGGATATCTTGTTCGTGTCGACCTTCTTAACCTTGGTGAAATTCCTTGCCCTCCCACACCCGGAGACACGGAAGTATCTTCTGCAGGAAGGCTATCCATATCCCGATTATCAACGGTTTCCGGATTGGAAATCCCATCAGGAAGTAAACTAGGACGGTCATGAACATCCATCAAAGGCTGACTAATAGAAGTATAATTATCTGCAATAGGATTGGAAACATTCGTAGTATCTATAACAACATCCACATTATCTGAATCATGACTATTATTAGTATCCTCAGAAGAGGGCTGGCCACCACAAGGAGCCAAGTCTTTAATTGAAACAGTACTTTCTTTCCCATCTTGGAATCGAATATGGGCATATTGGGAATTTGCCTCCAACAGCTCCACCTCCTCCACTAAAGGATCATATTTTGACAATCTAACATGGCGTCGAAGCAGCACAGGTCCCTGCATAGTAAGCCATGAAGGTACCGAATATCCCGTAATAGATCTCCGCGGGTAATTAAAGAGCCTTTCATGGGGGGTCACATTAGTAGCCGTTGAAAGCAATGATCTAATGGAATGCAGGGCATCAGGCAGTACCATTTCCCACTGTGTATTCTTAAGGTTCCGGGATGTCAAAGCCAACATAACTGCCTTCCAGATCACCCCATTGTATCGTTCGCACTGTCCATTACCCTGGGGGTTATACGGGGTAGTTCTACTAGTAGAAATTCCCCGACTCTGAAGGTATTCCTTCAACTGGGAAGACATAAAAGAACTTCCCTGATCCGAATGGATATACACAGGCATCCCAAAGATGACAAAAAGTTGAGTCAGACATTTGATAACTGTAGCAGCTGATACATCTGCGCAAGGAAAAGCAAAAGGAAACCTTGAAAACTCATCCACAACAGTAAATATGTATCGATTTTGAGTCGTTGAAGGAAGAGGCCCCTTAAAATCAACGCTCAGACGTTCAAAAGGAGAAGTAGCCTTTATAAGATGAGCTCGTTGAGGCTTAAAGAAATTCGGTTTACACCGAGCACAGATAGAACATGATGAAGTCATCCGCTTGACGTCTCCAACTGAAAAGGGCAAATTCTTACTGCGTACAAAGTGTATCATCCTCGTAACCCCAGGATGACATAAGGCATTGTGAAGATTAATAAGCGTATCTCCGTGAAACGCAGAACAATAAGCCCTCGACAGTGCATCAGCAGCAACATTATCCTTCCCCGGACGATAAACTATATCAAAATGGTAACCTGCCAACTCAATCCTCCACCTCATTATTTTATCATTTTTGATCTTTCCAAAATGTTTAACATCAAACATAAAGGACACAGATTTTTGATCGGTTACCAACGTGAAATGTCGCCCCGATAAATAATGTCTCCATTTACGCAGTGCTTCTACTGTTGCATATGCCTCTTTCTCTATTGAAGAATGTCTTTTTTCACTATTGTTCAAGGTACGTGAGAAAAAGGCCACAGGTCTTCCATTTTGGTTCAGAGTAGCCCCAATTGCAAAATCAGAAGCATCCGTCTCAATCACAAAGGGAACCTGCTCATCAATAGAATGCACAACTGCTCCTAAGATATCCTTTTTAAAATTATCAAAACATGTCCTAGCCTCCCATGATAGAGGATATGTCGTAACCCGAATAAGGGGCCGGATCTTCTGCAAAAAGTTTGCAATCCAATTAGAATAGTAAGAGAACAGTCCAACAACTCGTTGCAAAGCCTTAGAATTAGTAGGATAAGGTAAATCGATCAATGGTCGCAAACGTTCTGGATGTGGTTTAATCTTATTTCCCGAGATAATATACCCCAGTAGATTTACCTCAGTAGTCGAAAAGATACACTTCTCTTTATTAAAAGTTAAGCCAACTTTTTCCGCAGCTTGAAGGAATCTTTCTAAATTAGAATCATGCTCCACCCTTGATTTACCACACACCGTGATATCATCTAAATATGAAAAGGTGTCAGAGAGAGAGTTATCACTTATAAAAGCATCCATTGCCCGTTGAAAACAAGCAACACCATTAGTAACACCAAATGGTATTCGGCAAAACTGATACAGCTTTCCACCAGCCTCAAAGGCTGTATATGGTTGATCCCTCTTAACAATAGGAATCTGATGATAAGCACTCTTTAAATCAATAGTGCTAAAAAACTTATACTGAGACACTTTGTTGATAAGCTCATCAATCTTAGGCAAAGGGTAGGCATCTAATTGAGTATACCTATTAATAGTTTGAGAGTAGTCTATCACCATTTGTTTCTTATATCTCTCGTTAGTGGTGACAACTACCTGAGCCCGCCAAGGCGAACAACTAGGTTCAATGATTCCTTCCAATAAAAGACGTTGGACTTCAGAATTAATAAATTCTGTATCCTGACTGCTATACCTTCTTGACTTGGTAGCGATTGGCTTACAATCCGGCATCAAATTGGAAAAAAGTGATAATGGAGAAATGGATAAAGAAGTTAATCCACAAATGGATAAGGGTGGCTTAGTCCCTCCAAACGAAAGACTGAGAGACTCGTGTAATTTAAGCACATCATGACCAATCAAAATATCCGCACAAAGACTAGGCAAAACAGATAGGCGTATATCAGTATACGTATTACCTAGAAGAATCAATTTCACAAGACAACAACCAGCTACTTGTGAAGTCAGGGTCGTCTGAGCCATACACACCTGATAAGTAACAGGCAAGATTTTCAAACACTTTTCCTTCGCAAACTGAAGACTTATAAAACTCTCGGTACTGCCCGTATCTATGAGAGCCTTCACTTCTAACCCATTAACTTGGGCCATAACTATAGCTTTGTTTAGGCCATGAGCAAATGCAGCAGAAATTGATGCAATAAACGCCCTCTCTACAGGTTGAATAGTCGCAGAAGAGGAGGGAATTGAACCTAATGATTTACAAACACGTGCATAATGACCTCTCTTTCTGCATTTATGACACACAGCCTCCCGGGCAGGACACTTCAAACGAGGATGCCGGACGTTCCCACAAAAATAACACTTCTGAATCCTAGAGGCAACAGCCGCCGAAATAGAAACTGTTTCAGAATCTAGTAAACCACTCCCATTAAGTCCACCTAATTCTTTTTCGTCCGGAACTGCCGAAACCACAGTCGCAGGCCAATTAGAAAGAGCATAAGAATCCGAACTTCTCTGAGCCATATCCAATGTAGAAGCTTGCTCAAAAGCACTCTTGAGATCCAAAGTCTTATTTTCTAACAACCGCTGACGAATTGATCTAGACAGTAGTCCATTAATAAAAGCATCCCGTACCGATTCTTCCTTATATTCTTCGGCCATCACGGCTTTATAATTACAGTTAGCACTAAGGTGCCGAAGTGCTTGTAAATAAGTATCCAATGTACAATACCAATGTTTCCATTTATCATCCACTCCTGCAGAATTAGGGTCAGCATTGAATCGTTCCGGTTGAAGATATCGCTCCATTCTGATAAAAAGTTAATAAATTGAAATAAAGAATAGATTTGCCTTTCTAATCTAGGCTTTATTAACTTTAAAAATCCAGTAGCACATCTTTCAACACCAGTCTCCAACCATGACTGGAGAGAACTGAATTTAAGATGGCCACCACAAATCACCTGACATCCACTACCAATGAGTTTACAACATATATCTCAAGGTAGAAACAAACAACCAATTACAATACTTCTTACTAACACAGAGAACAACCACCACATTCACCAATCACGATGCTTCTTATTAAACATAGGAAATAATCACCACAATTGCTTAAGATAAAAAATCACGGGATTGGGGCTAATATCCTGGCATGGATAGAGGATTGGCTATCTAACAGAAGGCAGAGAGTTGGGATAAATGGTTCATTCTCAGACTGGCAATCAGTAACTAGTGGTGTTCCGCAGGGGTCAGTGCTGGGTCCCCAACTCTTTACAATCTATATTAACGATTTGGAGGAGGGGACCAAGTGTAACATATCAAAGTTTGCAGATGATACTAAGATGGGAGGGAAAGTAGTGAGTGAGGAGGACATAAAAAACCTGCAAGGGGACATAGACAGGCTAAGTAAATGGGCAGAGATTTGGCAGATGGAATACAATACTGGAAAGTGTGAGGTTATGCACTTTGGCAGGAAAAATCGTAGAGCAAGTTATTATCTTAATGGCAAGAAACTGGAAAGTACTGAAGTACAAAGGGATCTGGGGGTCCTGGTGCACGAAACTCAAAAAGTTAGTATGCAGGTGCAGCAAGTGATTAAGAAGGCCAATGGAATGTTGGCTTTCATTGCTAGGGGGATAGAATATAAAAATAGGGAGGTATTGCTTCAGTTGTACAAGGTATTGGTGAGACCGCACCTGGAATACTGCATACAGTTTTGGTGTCCATACTTAAGAAAAGACATACTTGCTCTCGAGTCAGTACAAAGAAGGTTCACTCGGTTAATCCCGGGGATGAGGGGATGGACATATGAGGAGAGGTTGAGTAGATTGGGACTCTACTCATTGGAGTTCAGAAGAATGAGAGGCGATCTTATTGAAACATATAAGATTGTGAAGGGGTTGGATCGGGTAGATGCGGGGAGGATGTTCCCGATGATGGGTGAAACTAGAACTAGGGGGCATAGTCTTAGAATAAGGGGCTGCTCTTTCAAAACTGAGATGAGGAGGAACTACTTCACTCAGAGGGTGGTAGGTCCATGGAATATGCTGCCCCAAAAAGCTGTAGAAGCTACATCATTACATAAATTTAAAACAGAAATAGACAGTTTCCTAGAAGTAAGGGGAATTGAGGGTTATGGGGAGCGGGCAGGAATTTGGACATGAGTCTAGGTTCGGATCGGTCATGGCCCTGTGGGTAGCGGAGCGGGCCCAGGGGCCGTGTAGCCTGATCCTGCTCCTATTTCATGTGTCTAATTCTGTTAGATTCAGGAGATAGTTCTGTGATAGTAGATTGGCGGTTAGGATCAGATCAGCCATGATCTTTTTGAATGGCGGAGCAGACTCGAGGGGCCGATTGGCCTACTCCTGCTCCTATTTCTTATGTTGAAACAAGGAGGAGCTTTCTCCACAAAAGCTGAACGCAATGTTGTAACATTGATTGGTTAGCGGGTGGCAGGTAACTTGTAACAAATACGGCAACTGTTCGGTACATGGACAAAGGGCAGGGGAGTGGAACTAATTGGATCGCTCTTTCAAAGAGCCGGCACAGGCACAATAGGCTGAATGGCCTCCTTCTAGAAACATAGAAACATAGAAGATAGGAGCAGGAGTAGGCCATTCGGCCCCTCAAGCCTGCTCCGCCATTCAATGAGATCATGGCTGATCATCCAAATTCAGTACCCTGTGTCATAAATTGCAACTTCTACAAGAAGCAACTCAGGAAGTACTACTGAACGGCCAGCTGAGGACGCCATCTGAGGAGTATAAATACTCGGGCGTGGGCCCAACTTGGCCAGAGACAATCTGGAAACAGGAAGCTAGTGACTACTAACTAGACCTCCATGTTTGTTACAAGTCGATTAAAGCCTTGCTTTATGTACAACCAAGTGCGTAGTGAGTCTTATTACATCACCCTGTCTCTGCCTTCTCCGCATATCCCTTGATCCCTTTAGCCTTAAGAAATATATCTAACTCCTTCTTGAATATATACTGTATGATTTTACATAGACAGATGCAGCCTCTCAATAGGCAGGCAGAGCCTTGGATTAGCATTTCATCCAATGGTTTAACACCTCCAAAAATGCAGCATTTCCTTAGCACTGCACTGAAGTGTCAGCCTACATTATGTGCTCATATCCTGAAGTGGGAGTTGACTCAGAGGCGAAAGTCCTAGCAACTGAGCCAAGTTGACACTATTATAATTAGAAAAAGAAGAGAATTTCAATAAGGCTCCATGAATTGAAACCAAAAGGTCTCGAGAGGTGAAAGGACAGTGTGCTAACCCACTCGATGCCTGCTTAAATCAATTTTGCTGAAATGTCACTTTTTATTGCTCTGGCAGCATGCCTCTCTCTGAGGAAGCTCCAAACAGCTTTAATATTGGTGGAAGTTTGAAAAAAAATGAAATATTGAATTCCAGTGAGATTCACAATAAATTGTTTAATAAGAGTAAATTAAATAGTCTGGATATTTCATAGAGGAGTTATGTGACAGGTAATGTAATCAATTCTATATAGGCAACTATAACAGACTGACACATGAGGCTGTGGGGTTTGGGCTGAATTGGAATTGTCAGCTCAATAATTAGCAATACTTGCAGTTCTTGGGATGAATTCTTTTATTATGACAGTCACAATATTCTGTGGCTTCTTGATAATTTAATAAACATCCATTATCATTAAAAGCCTTTGTTTAGTTTTATCTACAATTCTGGAGAAACAGCCAAGTCAGGCCTCACTTAGCTGTAATTACAGCACAGCATTCTTGTGGAGTTGCGCTCTTGTATGTAAACCGTAAGTAATGCTTATCTCATTATGTCTAAAACTTTTCTTTTGTGTCTTGCTCTCTGTCTTAATCCGCTAGAAGTTGTGGGGGTAGATTTCTTCGGTCTTGCAACTGAGCATATTGGGGTCACCTGAGCATGGGAAATGCAGGAAAATCAGGAGGGAGGAGCAATATCCCTGTTAGTGAACCCACCCCCATCCATTTAAATGAATAGAGGGAACATTTGGTGGACTCCCTTAAGAACATGTACTCCAGCTTCCTGTATTCTCTAGTGTCCAAGCGATCCAGTAAACTTAGGTGCAGAACCAGGAAAATCTACCCATTTGGTTGTCAATTAACACTGACACGATTCAACTGATAGCCAAGTTCCGCACTCATGAGGACGGCCTCAACCGGGATCCAGACTCGAATCGTCGTTGGCTTGTTCTCTCTACACATATGCGGCCGGACCTGCTGTGATTTCCAGCAAAAAAAAATCTTTTTTTTTATTGTTCTTTGTTTGTTTTTTGTTTTTTCATACAGACCCCAGCATCTGCAACATTTGACCCCTGGTGACCCCACCTCATTGTTCTTTGATGTAATGTTTTCCTGACTGACCTGTTTGGACACCATCCACACCTTTGATTGCTGTGATTATCTCTCTGCCAAGGTGGGATAAAGGGCAGTTAGAAAGATTACCTGTAATCATCTGGCAGTGCTCTCTGACTATATATGCTGTGCCTATATGCATCTCTTCACTTCACCTGACAAAGGAGCAGCGCTCCAAAAGCTTGTGATTTCAAATAAAGCTGTTGGACTATAACCTGGTGTTGTGTGACTTCTCACAATGATTCAAAACCCACAATGAGCCACCCTGCTTGATCACATAATATTGAGCCTTAATTTGCTGGAAACTTGCGCCATAGTAATGACGCATGATGCGCTATTAATTACTCAAAAGACTGAGGTTAAGTGAGTAACTAACAGGCTTTTATTAACAAGAGAATGAAGGTGTGCCTCGAGTGGTCGACCAGTCCAGAATACAGAGGGACTGTGGAGCAGTCACCTTTATACCTGGACTCGTGGGAGGAGTCAGCCGAGGCATGTACAGACATGTACACAGTGGAATACAAACACCCACACAGGCAGGTATAACAGTGGTTTACCACAACGCATTAATGGCACGCGCCATTATTAACACGTAAACATTCCAGAAAACAATGGAGTAAAGTGAGTTATGCCATTAGTCGTGTTACACCATAATTTGCTGGGAAATTTACGCTTTTCTGCCGATAGCCTTGTCAAAGCCAATAAAACTTTGTTCTCGTCAGTCTGCCCATCATTGCAGTCAATGGTAATCGCCAGTTTGCTGGATTCACGCCATTATTCGCGCAGCAGCCACTTGCACTGAAAAATAATGGCGTGGGTGAACTGACCCTGTCTCCCTATTCAGGCACTTATCACATTCCTCTTCAACCACAGCCTAATTTTCCACTTCTCCCATTAGGTTATTTCCCTGCATAAGGCCAGTGCTCCACAGGAAGCTCAAGATAATTAAGCAAATAAGATGCTTCCAGAAAATTGGGGGCAGTCAGCTTACTGCACTTTTGGCTGGTTTTTTGTGGACAGCGTCATTCCCTGTTCTAAATAGCTAAGCCAGAAAATCTACCCTTTTATTCTTACAATATACGAAGGGACATGACTGCAGACCTGTTTCTGCTACCATGCACTGGAAGTTTATCCGAACTATAAATTAAATATTCAAATCGTTGTTAATTAGTGTAGTACATCAGTATTAAAAAAATGCCAATTTTGTGCTTGAGTTTAAAAAAAATTGCTGCAAGCTTTGCACTATCACTAATGCAGATAGTAATAAACTCTACCTGTGGGATTTTAATCTTTGTGCAGTACTGACACCTCATATTAATGAAAATCTCTAAATGTACACAAATTAGACAACGGCAATCAGTAGCAAAGTTGACGAACTTGGCAGAACACTTAATGAAGTGTATATTAAAAATCACCCTTACTAGAAGTAATGGATCTCATAAAATATTGACAAAGATTCTCCCCACGGGGCACTATTTCCACTGCTGTTGATATTTGTAGTAAAATACAGCATAATGTTTCACTTTGCCAATCATAAAGGTGAGAAATACTTTAATATTTGAGTTGGTTCAAGAATGGAATTGGAAGAGGCCTGGAAACATTTACCCGCTCCACAGAACGGTGCATGGTACCTAAAAGAGTTGGGATCCAGTTTAATTGCAAAATTACGTAGAATTACACAGCAACAGGCCATTCGGCCCAACTGGTCTCTGCCGGTGTTTATGCTTCATATGAGCCTCCTCCCACCCCTCTACATCTCACCCTATCGGCATATCATTCTATTCCTTTCTCCCTTGTGTATTTATTTGGCTGCCCCTAAAATGCATCGAAAAAAAAATAGACAAAATATGAACAACTCAACTCAACTGCACTGGAGACCCCAAGGGCTCTGAATAGTTAGGAGAGTCAAGCTTGGGTTGCAGTTTGTTTATCGCATATAATGGGGATTGGGGTGTAGGTGAAAGGTATTTATCAAGTCCCCAAAGGCTGAGTAGAAGAAACATGCCCAATGCACTGCATTTAGATACTGGTGTAGCGAGCGGGCTCAGTGAATATGTGCTGTGCTTCTTCGCATTGGCACTTGCTCAATAATAAGCAAAGCCCTCTAGCCTTGAAGGCAACAAGATGCTAACTCTTATAGCACCTGGCACTGATGGATTTAAACTAGTGAAATACAAACCGTATAAGGGTATATATATATATATTTTTTTTTACAAATGTGCACTCCTGGCACAGAGCTTCATGTGTGGGGAGTGCATATTGAGGATTTAGACATGGAGGTCAATGGGCTCCATGGGACTTTCTGTCCATTTAAAATCTATAGATGTAAAATCCTGTGAGGGCAGCTGACCTCTGCTCCTGAATTTCAAATTCATGTTCCCGGCTCGTGAACCTTTCTGCCACCATCAGGCACTAATATGATCTGCCCTCTCTCCAAATCAGCTGCATATGCCAAGATTTCAGAATCGTGTTGTGATCCAATGACGGAAGGGCGCATGCTTAGTTTTGAAGCAGTGAGAAACGATTTTTTCGTTGTGAAGTTTCATGCTTGTTGAGGTGAGTGGTGCAAGTGATGGGAAATGGACCACTTCTTTTTGTTTCACGTTTGCTACCCAGCATCAGCGTCAAGTACTTCCAAAGTCAAGTATAGTGCAACCAGGTGCAGAATGAAACTCCCTGCGCTGTCCTCCAATGTGCGTTCTTTCAAAAACTACAGGGGTAGAGTTTCACCTTTACCACCTGGGAGTTTGTAAGCATCGTCTGGGATGGAACGCTGAAACAAACACTGCTGGAGGGCTGGGGTCCGGGGCGGAGGGGGTGGTGGTGGGGAAGGAGTGGTTGTATTGGAGACGTTAAATCATGCTCTCCATGCTCCATTAAGGCAATGTTTAATGTCCAGGCTATAAAGTATTGTAAAAAAGTCTTTATCAAACATTTATTTTTGTTCTAGGGAGGGAGAAAAAAAAACTGATCAGCTGTGTGTTATTTAAGTCATATTAATGTAACTCACAAACAGTGCAATGATGCATTTCGACACAACTTATATCTTTGCATCACGCGTTTGTAAAAAAAAAAGAATTGTCAAACACTATTTCATGAAGATGCTCCTTTAATCCCAGGCCCTGAAAAGCACCTTGTACTCCATGGCTGCAATTTTTGTTTTGACTTCTCACACCAGACATTTCCTTCGGCCCGATTTATTAATTTGTGACGAATTGTGGGCAGTTCTGGGCTGTGGGTTTGTGATCTTCAGGAACTGGCTGTCATGTCCCCAGATGGGTTTCCCTTACAACTATCCAACCAGCAAAAGGCATTCCTCCCATCACTCTGGGTTGGACTCAAACCCATGATCTAGAGGTGAAAATGCAATGTGCTGGCCTATCGCACCAGCCCGATCCCTCAGTGTACCGTTGCTGTAATGTGTCATGTGCAGGTTATAGTTGGCTTCTCTAAAAAGGGAAAATGCTGGGAACCTGGAACAAAAATAGAAAACAAAATTAGTTCTGTCTAAGGGTCACACCTGAAACATTAACCTGCCATTTCTCTTTACGAATGGTGAATGTGCCCTTCCAGCATTTTGTTTTTGTTTTATTTCCAGTTAGCTTCTGTTTGTAGCCACATGAAGAATTTGGCAAGCTGGCAATAAAGCACCAATCATCTATGCCCAATGCAGGAGATGAGCTGGCAGTTTTGAAGACCAGTCTTGATTTCTGTAAAATATTGGCTCTGAATTTGCGGTTGGAGGCTTCCCGCGGGGAAATGCCTCCGCTCCTCAAATAAAATGCCCGCGTACCTGGTGGTCCGGGAGGTGTGAAGACTCGTTGTTCTGGGCCTCTCCGGGTGCCCGCGGGTAGAGGTCTACTTATCCCAGGGGCGCAGGTGGTTCGCAAACTCCCCTGGTACCACGTGGGCCGGCCCAACGACTGAAAGAAGGGAATCCCCATATGTACCCCCAAAAATACAGCTACACATCAAATTTTTTTTTTTCCATATTTAAAATTAATTTAAATGCCATTTAATTAAATATTTAAAATAAACATGTAAGTTTTTGAAAAATACATTTAAATGTTTTAAAGGGGCTAAAAGTAACCGTACCTTACTGTACAGGTTTTTTAATGTTTAAATGATTCAAAAACAAAAATAATTTTCTTTTCAAACTCTTACGCTGGTAAAAGCAGACCTTACACCTACTTTTACCAGGCATAAGAATTTTTCGGGCATTCGCTGGGCAGAAGTTGGTCAAATAGCCCAACTTTCCGCCCGCAGAGGCCCTTTTCCCGGGGGTGCGTTGGATCTGTCGAAGATTTTCATTACATTGATTTTGTTTCAAATTCCTTGCCAGCCTCACATCTCTGGAGTGGCACTTAGTAATTGTGACCAGTTCCCCCACTGTCTCACAGGAAACAAAAAGCTGCGATAGCTCTATTTATTTCAATCACTTTTATTTAAAAAGAAAATATCAAACTGCTGCCAAACTGTGATGTTGGTAAGGATGCTGATAGATCCCTAGAATGAGCTGGCTCTGACTGACAGGAAATGCCTGAGGCTTGCCAGGCGCAGTGAAGAATCATCAGTAAATATTTTCACAAATGCAAAGTGCAAGCATATATTAGGTTTTTTTTCCTACTCTGCTGCTCGGTGTCTTTAAAGGGACAGACACAGCAACTGTTTTACTAATGGTCCTACCACAACACAATCTGCTGATCAATCTGGTCCAAAGTAGTGTATTGTAACGACATACAGTAAGTACTGGATCTAATGGTTGCCCTGGTCATAGAGTCATAGGGCTCGATTTTCCAAGCCCTGAGGAGGTGGGTTTGGAGGCAGGAGTGGTGGGAAAATTGCAGAATTGGGGGGCAGGATCCCATCCCGCCCCCAACCCGCCTCCGTGCCAATGTCCCAGGAGGCGGGTAACCGACCTGTGCTGGGAGCCGCCTCCCCGAGGCAGGAAGGGGATTAGTGCCAATTAACTGCCTGTTAACAGGTAGTTAACAGGCAGTTTTTTGCCTAATCCCTATTTTTAGCCCTGAAGTGTGGGCTGTCCGACGGCTCCGAACCACGCCAAGTTAGCGAGGTGGACCGTCGGTCTGCAGGGGTTGGAGGGGTCGAGATGTCCGTTGTGCAGGTGAGTATTGAAACATATAAGATTGTGAAGGGGCTTGATCGGGTGGATGCGGTGAGGATGTTCCCAATGATGGGTGAAACTAGAACTAGGGGGCATAATCTTAAAATAAGGGGCTGCTCATTCAAAACTGAGATGAGGAGAAACTTCTTCACTCAGAGGGTGGTAGGTTTGTGGAATTTGCTGCCCCAGAAAGCTGTGGAAGCTACATCATTAAATAAATTTAAAACAGAAATAGATAGTTTCCTAGAAGTAAAGGGAATTAAGGGTTACGGGGAGCGGGCAGGAAATTGGACATGAGTCTAGGTTCGGAATGGTCATGGCCCTGTGGGTAGTGGAGTGGGCCCAGGGGCCGTGTAGCCTGGTTCTGCTCCTACTGTGTTCTAATTCTGTGTTAGATTTCAGGAGATGGTTTTATTCCTGTTCCTGGCTGGGGTGGAGATCGCCTTTACAGAAGGTAAGTACTGTAGAAAATATAGGGACAGAGTGATTTCCTGGAAGAATTTCGATCGCCTAGATGGGTCGGAGAGGAATTTCCCAGATTTTTTTCTCCCAAATTGGCCATTGGGTCTTTATCTGGTTTTTCGCCTCTCCCGGGAGATCACATGGGTTCGGGTGGATGCAGAGTGATAGAAGATTTGAGGTTAGGATCAGATCAGCCATGATCTTATTGAATGGTGGAGCAGGCTCGAGGGGCCAATTGGCCTACTCCTGCTCCTATTTCTTATGTTCTTATGATGGGTGCATGTGTGCAGAGGTAAGTGTGTGAGGTAAGTGTAAAGTGTTTTAAGACAGGATTAATTAAAAATGTCCTAGTAAAGGATCCCCTTGGAATGAGTGACCATAACATGGTTGAATTCCATATTCAATTAGAGGGTGAGAAAGTTGGATCTCAAACAAGCATGCTAAGCTTGAATAAAGGAGACTATGAAGGTATGAGAGCGGAATTGAGTAGAGTGGATTGGGAAAATAGATTAAAGGGTAAGACGATACATGATCAGTGGTGTACATTTAAGGAATTATTTTACAACTTCCAAAAAATATATATTCCACTGAGAAGAAAAGGGTGTAAAAGAAAAGACAGCCATCTGTGGCTAAGTAAAGAAATTAAGGATAGTATTCGACTAAAAACAAGGGCATATAAGGTAGCCAAATCTAGTGGGAGGATAGAGGATTGGGAAAACTTTAAAAGACAGCAAAAAATAACAAAAAGATTGATTAAGAAAGGGAAGATAGATTATGAAAGTAAATGAGCAAAAAATATAAACAGATAGTAAGAGTTTTTATAGTTATATAAAAAGAAAAAGGGTGGCTAAAGTAAATGTTGGTCCCTTAGAGGATGAGACCGGGAAATTAATGGTGGGAAATATGGAGATGGCAAAAACACTGAATGAATATTTTGTATCAGTCTTTACAGTAGAAGACACTAAGAATATCCCAACACTGGACAAACAGGGGGCTAAAGGGGGGGAGGAGCTAAACACGATCAAAATCACTAAGGAAGTGGTACTCAGTAAAATAATGGGACTCAAGGCGGATAAATCACCTGGACCTGATGGCTTACATCCTAGGGTCTTGAGGGAAGTGGCGGTAGGGATTGTGGATGCATTGGTAATAATTTTCCAAAACTCCCTGGACTCAGCAAAGGTCCCGGCAGACTGGAAAACTGCTAATGTACTGCCCTTATTTAAAAAGGGCAGTAGACAGAAGGCTGGAAACTATAGACCGGTTAGCCTAACATCTGTGGTAGGTAAAATATTGGAGTCCATTATTAAGGGGACAGTAACAGGACATTTGGATAATCATAATTTAATAGGACAAAGTCAGCATGGTTTTATGAAGGGGAAGTCATGTTTGACAAATTTGCTGGAGTTCTTTGAGGAAGTAACATATAGGGTGGATAAAGGGGAACCAGTGGATGTAGTGTATTTAGACTTCCAAAAGGCATTTGACAAGGTGCCACACAAAAGATTATTGCTTAAGATAAAAAATCACGGGATTGGGGGTAATATTCTGGCATGGATAGAGGATTGGCTATCTAACAGAAGGCAGAGAGTTGGGGTAAATGGTTCATTCTCGGACTGGCAATCAGTAACTAGTGGTGTTCCACAGGGGTCAGTGCTGGGTCCCCAAGTCTTTACAATCTATAGTAACGATTTGGAGGAGGGGACCGAGTGTAACATATCAAAGTTTGCAGATGATACTAAGATGGGAGGGAAAGTAGTGAGTGAGGAGGACATAAAAAACCTGCAAGGGGACATAGACAGGCTAAGTAAGTGGGCAGAGATTTGGCAGATGGAATACAATACTGGAAAGTGTGAGGTTATGCACTTTGGCAGGAAAAATCGTAGAGCAAGTTATTATCTTAATGGCAAGAAACTGGAAAGTACTGAAGTACAAAGGGATCTGGGGGTCCTGGTGCACGAAACTCAAAAGGTTAGTATGCAGGTGCAGCAAGTGATTAAGAAGGCTAATGGAATGTTGGCTTTCATTGCTAGGGGGATAGAATATAAAAATAGGGAGGTATTGCTTCAGTTGTACAAGGTATTGGTGAAACCGCACCTGGAATACTGCATACAGTTTTGGTGTCCATACTTAAGAAAAGACATACTTGCTCTCGAGTCAGTACAAAGAAGGTTCACTCGGTTAATCCCGGGGATGAGGGGATGGACATATGAGGAGAGGTTGAGTAGATTGGGACTCTACTCATTGGAGTTCAGAAGAATGAGAGGCGATCTTATTGAAACATATAAGATTGTGAAGGGGTTGGATCGGGTGGATGCGGGGAGGATGTTCCCGATGATGGGTGAAACTAGAACTAGGGGGCATAGTCTTAGAATAAGGGGCTGCTCTTTCAAAACTGAGATGAGGAGGAACTACTTCACTGAGAGGGTGGTAGGTCCATGGAATATGCTGCCCCAAAAAGCTGTAGAAGTTACATCATTACATAAATTTAAAACAGAAATAGACAGTTTCCTAGAAGTAAAGGGAATAAAGGGTTATGGGGAGCGGGCAGGAATTTGGACATGAGTCTAGGTTCGGATCGGTCATGGCCCTGTGGGTAGCGGAGCGGGCCCAGGGACCGTGTAGCCTGATCCTGCTCCTATTTCGTGTGTCTAATTCTGTTAGATTCAGGAGATGGTTCTGTGATAGTAGATTGGCGGTTAGGATCAGATCAGCCATGATCTTATTGAATGGCGGAGCAGGCTCGAGGGGCCGATTGGCCTACTCCTGCTCCTATTTCTTATGTTCTTATGTTTTACTTACCTTTACTTTCTCCTGCAGGCTTCCTTCCTTCAGTTCTCGGGAGTCCCTCAGCTCACTGGCACAGAAAGCAGAATGGCCGCTGAACTGTCAAAAGCTGCAACCTCCGCTTTCTGGTCTGGAGAGCTCTCTAACTGAGTTTGAGTAGAAGGACTCAAGTTAGAAGACAGACTGTCAGTGTTTGACAGCTTCACAGAGCTGTCAAACGCTGATTTTTCAGCTGTCAAAAGCTCTTGACAGATGAAATGTCAATCATTGACGTCACCAGTAACCAGGTGTCCCTTAAATGGCCTGCTGAGCCCGCTGGGCAGGCTTAACAAGGTCAATTAAGGAAAAATAGTGTGGGTTGGTCACAAGTCGATGGAGGCAGGACTACAACCCAAACAGTGGGAGCCCCACCTCCAAAAGCTCCCCATTGACAAAATTGAGCTCATAGAGTCGTAATGGATCAGAAGGAGGCCATTCGGCCCATCGAGTCCTTGCTGGATCTCTGTAGCGCAATCCAGTCAGTCCCATTCCCTCGCTCTATCCCCGTAGCCCTGCAAGTTTATTTCCTTCAAGTGCCTATCCAGTCTCCCCTTGAAAACATTGAGTGTCTCCGCTTCCACCACTTCCATCGTCAGCGAGTTCCAGGTCCTCAACACTTGCTGCGTAAAAAAGTTTCCCTCACATCCCCCCTGTATCTCTTGCCCAAATCCTTAAATCTGTGTCCTCTAGTCCTTGTACCATCAACTAGTGGGAACAACCTTTCCCCATCTAGCCTATCCAAACCCGTCATAATCTTGTACACCTCTATCAAATCACCCCTCAACCTCCTTTGTTCTAATGAAAACAAATCCAGCTTCCCCAACCTGTCCTTGTAGCTAAGATCCCCCATCCCCGGAACCATTCTGGTAAATCTCCTCTGCACCCTCTCATGAGCCTTCACATCCTTCCTAAAGTGTGGTGACCAGAACTGGATGCAATACTCCAGTTGTGGCCCAACCAACGTTTTATAAAGGTTCAACATAACTTCTCAACTTTTGTACTCAATACCTCTATTTATGAAGCCCAAGATTCCATATGCTTTGCAAACCACTCTCTCAATATGTCCCGCCACCTTCAGGGACCTATGCACATTAACTCCCAGGTCCCTTTGTCCCTGCACATACTTTAAAACTGTGCCATTAAGTGTATATTGCCTCTCCCTGTTCCTTCTGCCAAAATGCATCATCTCACAATTCTCTGTATTAAATTCCATCTGCCACTTGTCTGCCCATTCTGCTAACCTTTCTATGTCCTGTTGCAGTCTATTGGTATCATCATTACTGTTTGCCACACCCCCAAGTTTGGTGTCATCGGCAAATTTAGAAATTCTACTCTGTATTCCAATATCCAGGTCATTTATATATCTCAAAAAAAGCAGTGGCCCCAGCACTGACCCTTGGGGAACACCACTGTCTACCATCTTCCAGTCTGAAAAACAGCCATTTATCACAACTCGCTGTTTTCTGTCCTTAAGCCAATTCCTTATCCAAGCTGCCACTGACCCACCTATTCCATGAGGCTGAATTTTATTAACCAGCCTTCTATGTGGTACTTTGTCAAAAGCCTTCCTAAAATCCATGTAGACAACATCCATTGCACCCCTTCATCAATCCTCCCTGGTACTTCATCAAAAAATTCAATTAGATTAGTCAAACATGATCTGCCTTTTACAAATCCATGTTGGCTCTCCTTATTTAGCTTAAACCTCTCCAAATGCCCATTAATTTTTTCCTTGATTATTGTTTCTAAAACTTTACCCACCACTGATGTTAAACTGACTGGCCTGTAGTTACTAGGATTGTCCTTGCACGCTTTCTTGAACAATGGTGTCACATTTGCCACTTTCCAATCCTTAGACACCTCCCCCGCATCTAGGGAAGATTGGACAATTATGGCAAGCCCTTCTGCTATCTCCTCCCCCTAATTCCTTTTGCAACCTGGGATGCAAGCCGTCTGGACCAGGCAACATATCCACTGTAAGCATACCCAGTCTTTCTAGTACATCCTGCCTATCAATTTTCACCCCTTCCATTGCTTCTACCTTTTCCACCTCCTTAGTAAACACGGATGCAAAGTACTCATTGAGTATTCTAGCCTTGCCCTGCGCCTGTACGCATATATCACCTTCTTTGTCCCTAATAGGTCCCACCCCACCTCTTACTACCCGTTTACTGTTTACATGCCGGTCGAAGATTTTTGGGTTCCCTTTTATGTTAACCGCCATTCTACTCTCATATTCTCTCTTTGCCAATCTTATTTTCATCTTCACTTCCCCTCTCAACTGATTGTATTTGGTCTGGTTCTCCCTTGAAGAATTCACCAGACATTCATCACACACCATCTTTTTTTGTTTCATCATCTCAGTCTCCCTCGTCATCCAAGGAGACCTTGCTTTGGTTCCCTTACCCTTCCCTCTTGCTGGAATGTACCTAGCCTGTACTTGGAAAATCTCCTCCTTAAAGATCACCCATTGTTCCATTACAGTTTTTCTTGTCAGTCTTTGGTTCCATTTTACCCTGGCTAGACCCTTTCACATCCCACTGAAGTTAGCCCTATTCCAGTTTAGAAGTTCCACTCTAGATTGTTCCTTGCTCCTCAGAGTACTTGGAAAACAGTGACAGGATCGGACAAAGTCAACATGGATTTACAAAAGGTAAATCGTGCTTGACTAATCTACTGGAATTTTTTGAGGATGTAACTGGTAAAATAGATAAGGGAGAACCAGTGGATGTGGTGTATTTTGGACTTTCAGAAGGCTTTTGATAAGGTCCCGCATAAGAGATTAACGTGTAAAGTTAAGGCACATGGGATTGGGGGCAAGGTATTGACTTGGATAGAGAACTGGTTGGCAGACAGAAAGCAAAGAGTTGGAATAAATGGGTCTTTTTCCGAGTAGCAGGCAGTGACTAGTGGGGTACCGCAGGGATCGGTCCTTGGACCCCAGCTATTCACAATATATATTAATGATCTAGACAAGGGAACTAGATGTAATATCTCCAAGTTTGCAGACGACACAAAGCTGGGTGGGTGTGTGTGCTGTGAGGAGGATGCCGAGAAACTCCAGGACGATTTGGACAGGTTGGGTGATTGGGCAGAAGCATGGCAGATGCAATATAATGTGGATAAATGTGAGGTTATCCAATTTGGTGTCAAAAACAGGAAGGCAGATTATTATCTGAATGCCAATAGATTGGGAGAAGGGGAAGTGCAACGAGACCTGGGTGTCCTTGTGCACCAGTCGCTGAAGGTAAGCATGCAGGTGCAGCAGGCGGTTAAGAAGGCAAATGGTATGTTGGCCTTCGTAGCGAGAGGGTTTGAGTACAGGAACAAGGATGTCTTGCTGCAGTTTTACAGGGCCTTGGTGAGACCACATCTTGAGTATTGTATGCAGTTTTGGTCGCCTTATCTGAGGAAGGATGTTCTTGCCATGGAGGGAGTTCAGCGAAGATTCACCAGGCTGATACCTGGGATGGCAGGAATGACGTATGAGGAGAGATTGGGTCGATTAGGCTTATACTCGCTGGAGTTTAGAAGAATGAGAGGGGATCTCATTGAAACTTATAAAATTCTGACAGGACTGGACAGACTAGACGCAGGAAGGATGTTTCCGATGGTCAGGGAGTCCAGAACCAGGGGTCACAGTCTAAGGATAAGGGGTAAGCCATTTAGGACAGAAATGAGGAGGAATTTCTTCACCCAGAGAATGGTGAACCTGTGGAATTCTCTACCACAGAAGGCAGTAGAGGCCAATTCATTAAATATATTCAAGAAGGAGTTGGATATATTTCTTAAGGCTAAAGGCATCAAGGGGTATGGGGAGAAATCAGGGACAGGGTACTGAATTTGGATGATCAGCCATGATCGCATTGAATGGCGGAGCAGGCTCGAGGGGCCGAATGGCCTACTCCTGCTCCTATCTTCTATGTTTCTATGTTTCTCTCCATTGCTAATCTAAATCTTATGATATGATGATCACTCGTACCCAAGTGTTCTCCCACAGACACTTGGTCGACCTGGCCCACCTCATTCCCCAGCACCAGATCCAGCAATGCCTCCTTCCTAGTTGGGCCAAGAACATACTGGTGTAGAGCATGATTGCGTCCTGGGTGGTGACGCTGTGTGATTGTGTTGTTTCTTTGCTTTTTGAAATGAGCAGGCCAGTGAGAAAGACCCTAATTAAAAAGATGTATTGTATATGACAGGATAAAGTACTCTGCCTTAGCTCAGTGGTGCTACTCCTGTCTCCGAATCAGAAGGTTGTGCGTTCAAGCCCCACTCCATGAATTGAGGACATAATCCAAGCTTTACTGTCGGACATGTTGGGCTGGATTTTCATTGAGGAGTTGGGTAGGAGGCGGGACTACAACTTTTGGGGTTGTAGTCCCGCCTCCATTGAGTTGTAGCCAACCCACGCGAGTTTGACTTAATTGACCTTGTTGAGCCCATCCAGTGGGCTCAGCAGGCCAATTAAGGGCCACCTGGCAACAGGTGATGTCACAGATTGATATTTCATCTGTCAAGACCTTTTGACAGATGAAATATCAGCGTTTCACAGCTGTTTGAAGCTGTCAAACACTGACAATCTGTATTCTAAGTTAATTCCTTCCTGTCAGGATGATTTAGAGATCTCCCCGGAACAGAAACCTGAATGCTGCAATTTTTGACAGCTCGCAGCCATTCTGCTTTCTGTGCCGGTGAGATGAGGGACTCCCGAGACCTGAAGGAAAGAAGGCTGTAAAGGTAAGTAAAGGTATGTAAAACTTCTTGAAACACTTTACACACACCAAACACACTTATCTTTGCACTCATGCACCCATCACTCACCTGAACACCGGACATCTCGACCTCTCCAAGCCCTTCATCCCGACGGTCCGCCTCCTCTAACTTGGCGTGGTTTGGAGCCGTCGGGAATCCCACACTTCAACATTAAAAATAGGGATTAGGCTAAAAACTGCCTGTTAACTACCTGTTAACAAACAGTTAATTGGCATTAATCCCCTTCCCGCCTCGGGGAGGCAGGCCCCAGTGCGGGGCGCGTACCCGCCTCCTTTGAAACTGGCATGGAGGCGAATTGGGGCGGGATGGGTTCGTGCCCCTCGATTTCGGGATTTTAAACCCCCCCCATGCCTCCAATCCCGCCTCCACAGCCCAATGAAAATCCTGCCCATTGTCTTTCAGATGTGATGCAAGACAAGGCCCCACCTGACCTTTCAGGTGGATGTAAAAAGATCCCATGGCACTATTTGAAGAATAGCAGGAAAGTTCACCTGGCCAACATTCATTCTTAAACCAACATAACTTTTTAAAAACAAATTAGCTGGTCATTTTTCTAATAGCTGTATGTGGGATCTTGCTGTGCAGCTTTCCACATTTCCTGCAGTTTGGACACAGCAAATGAATGGGGGGCTGGGGCGGGGGTGGGGGGGAATGCAACCTTGCTTTAAGAGTTGCATCCCCGCTTCAATTCTGTAGGCAATCGGGATGGCAGTTGACCTGTGATATTCTAATGAAGCCCGGGAGTTAAAAAGGCCAGGCCTCGAGCTCGGCTATCTGCAGGGGCTTCCCACTTGCCCCAGAGCCCTCATGGCCCGAACGTGACCCGAGTTAAAATTGAGGCTTTCGTAAATGAATAGAACCGTTTGTATATGTCCTTACTGAGTTCAATTTACGGGTATAAAATGAACGTCATGAGGCCTAATTTTGGGGACCCAAGGATGCCTGATAAACGTCCAACCCGAAATTGGGTTGAGCTATTATTGTGCGTCCCTAGCAGCCGCCTAAAATAAACGTTGTGTCCCTTAGATATGCAAATGAGGGCCTAATGCCTGTTTTAGGCTCCCTTGCTGAAATTGGTCTGCGCTGAACGGGTTGGCATCGGGCCTGTCCTGCTCAGGCTTCGTCTGCAGCCTCTGCAGTTTAAGCATTTACATTTATATATAAAAAAAAAAAGTTCTTGAGCGTGGTCGCTCCTCTCGGCTCCACAGCCCTCCTGCAGACCGCTGCTTGCCTACGATTCCCCTCCCCTCTACTCCTGTTCTCCTTCCCGCCCGGGACTTGTCTTACTGGTGAGGTAGGCAGTCTGAAATTTACCTCTCCAGTCAGGTGAGCGGCCTGTGGAGGCGCAACAAGTGACGGCAGCTCACAGATAAGGCCCCTGGGCTAATTTTGCCTGATCCTCGGGCTTCTTTCTTCAGGTGCAGGGGTCGTTCCCTGTGCCCATTTGACACCCGAAAACTGGTATAAATGAATTTCTAAGTAATAGGAATGTTGAAACTCAGGGTAAGTAATGGGATGGAGTGAAAGCATTTGAAAAGTCAATAATAATCTGTAATTAACAGGTACATAAGAACATAAGAAATAGGAGCAGGAGTAGGTCATTTGGCCGTTCAAGCCTGCTCCGTCATTCAATAAGATCATGGCTGATCTTCTACCTCATCTCCACTTTCCTGAACTATCCCCATATTCCTTGATTCCCTTAATATTCAAAAATCTATTGATCTCTGTCTTGAATATACTCAACGACTGCTCCTCCACAGCCCTCTGGGGTAGAGAATTCCAAAGATTCACCACCCTCATTTCTCCTCATCTCAGTCCTAAATGGCCGACCCCTTATTCTGAGACTGTGAGCCCTGGTTCTAGACTCCCCAGCCAGGGGAAGCAAATCTTGCAAAAAGCAAAATACTGCAGATGCTGGAAATCTGAAACAGAAAATGCTGGAAACACTCAGCAAGTCCTTACCTGGTCTGGCCTATATGTGACTCCAGACCCACAGCAATGTGGTTGACTCTTAGCTGTCCTCTGAAATGGCCTAGAAAGCCACTCAGTTGTCAAGAAGATGGCTCACCACCACCTTCTCAAGGGCAGTTAGGGATGGGCAATAAATGTTGGCCTTGCCAGCGACACCCACATCCCGTGAATGAATTAAAAAAACGCATCTGTACTGAAAGGATGTTTCACATGAAGTCCTAAGCCTGAAACATCAAGGGGGAAAAATTCGGTTGCTTTGCGCCTCCCGTTAGGGCGCTAATGGGGCGCAAAGCAACTTGCGCCTGGGCGTGGCGATGTTTGCGCCGCACGCGAAATTGACCAGACATTTTGCGATGGCGCTAACACTACCGCCACCATCTCCTGCGCCCACAGATCGTGACATCAGTCGAGCGTGCAACGCCCCGGTAGCGCCCCGGACCGGATATTGAGTGGCGCCCCCTGTCTTTCCGCCTGTCGCTAGCAACGACAGGTTGAGGGGAACGTTTTGCTGTCGGGAAAGGGCTGGGGGTGCGTTATTTAAAGGCAGCCTCTTCCTGCCTTTTTTTGTCGGCGACATTTTTGCACCACACATTCTGAGAGAGAGAGACTTCTGGAGAGATTCAATGCTGTGTGATGGAGTTTTGGGTAATAAACAGCACTTTGCAGGTTCATTTTGATTCGCCCTTCCTTGTATCGATTTAGAAGAGACTGTGGGGGCTGCACTCTGAGCTCTTTCCCTGGATCTCTCCATTGTTCTTTCCAGCAGAATTGATGTACAGGTCTCTCCAGGCTGAGATTCAAGGCTGCAATGAGCAGGGTGTGGATGGAGAGCAAGATCGACCTTCCCCTTTAAGAACTGGCCGGCGCCAGTGTGTCTGTGTTCCATTGCTGATTGACATCACATGAACTTCGCCAGCGCTCTGAGGTAGCGCCTCACTCCTCGGCGTTAGCACCTTAAGACAGGTGTGTAGCACCTGATTTAGCACTCCAATCACCTCCAGGGGCGATAGAAGCCAAGTTTACAGTCGGAGGCGATAATTAGCACCAGGCACTAAACTTTGCGCCCGGCCGATTATTGCGCCCCCAAACGGGCGATACCGAATTTCTTCCCCCAACACTTTTCCTTTCTTCCCAGATGCTGCCTGACTTGCTGAGTGTTTTCAGCATTTTCTGTTTTTTGTTTCAGGTAAACAAATGGTGACACATCTTAAACTCACTTCGATTTGTCTAAGGTGAAAACTTGAAGGGTCCACAGGGTATTGGAGCTGAAACCTTAGAGTATTCTGTAAAAGTTAGCAGTGCACACAATTAATTGGAGTACATGGATTGCCCTGCTCTTGATGTACGATAGACCTTTGACAAGGAACAGTGACTGCACTTGTTTTACAGGAAAGTTTGTTACTGGGCCAAGTTTTCTGGGTCGGTGAAAACATAGTTACAAGCTTGGGGAGCCAAGTACAATCGTTTCTTCCCACTTTAAGCTGGTACAAGGTCTGTGTAAGGGTTGCCAATTCATCTCACAGTTACTCATTCAGCATTGGAATCCTTCGCAGTCTAATTAGGAGAGATCCCCATTTCTTAGACTGGAATCTGAGCGATTATGAGATGGCACAGAAAAGTTGTTTGAAAAGTTTATTCAAAAAGTATCAAAGATTGATTTATCCAGATCAGTTCTAGCCCCACTAAAATTATCCTGATCCCACTAGAGACACGCAACTTTTTATTTTTGACAGGTATTTCCCACATTACAACAGTGACTGCACTTCAAAAAGTACTTCATTGGCTGTAAAGCGCTTTGAGACGTCCGGTGGTCATGAAAGGCGCTGTATAAATGCAAGTCTTTTTTTTTATTGACAGGCTGCTGCAGGTGGCAGTAATTTGAGGAATCTTTGTGAGGGTAGATTAATGATACTATTTGATCAGTTTAATATGCCGCAGTTACAACTTTAATATTTACAGCTTAGGGAGGTTGTGGGAAGGTAAACCGATGGACTGGGGGAATTTTAAAAGCAGAATCTCATTTGGAAATAACCCCATAAGCTCCAACCCTTCTTTCACCTCAGCAAGCCTGCGGCGCACAACCTCAAGCTGTATTCTCAAGCCCATCACCTGTAAATCTCCAGCTTCTATCTACACTATAAACCAGTTGGTCTCATAGAATCATAGAATCATAGAAAGTTACAGCACGGAAGGAGGCCATTTTGGCCCATCATGTCCACACCAACCAACAAAGAGCTATCCAGCCTAATCCCACTTCCCAGCTCTTGGTCTGTAGCCCTGCAGGTTAGAGCATCTCAAGTGCACATCCAAGTACTTTTTAAATGTGGTTAGGGTTCCTGCCTCTACCACCCTTTCAGGCAGTGAGTTCCAGACTCCCCCAATCCTTTGGTTGAAGAAATTTCCCCTCAAATCCCCTCTAAAACTTCTACCAATTACTTTAAATCTGTGCCCTCTGGTTTTTGACCCCTCTGCTAAGGGAAATAGGGCCTTTCTATCTACCTTATCTATGCCCCTCATAACTTTATACACCTCAATAAGGTCTCCCCTCAGCCTCCTCTGTTCCAAGGAAAACAGACCCAGCCTATCCAGTCTTTCCTCATAGCTAAGATTCTCTACTCCCGGCAACATCCTTGTAAATCTCCTCTGCACCCTCTCTAGTGCAATCACATCTTTCCTGTAATGTGGTGACCAGAACTGCACGCAGTACTCTAGCTGAGGCCTAACTAGTGTTTTATACAGTTGAAGCATAACCCCCTGTAGGGGGTGGCGCGTGAGCCCAGTCAGTTATGCCTCTGACTGCCCGTGAGCGGTTCGAATCGCTCCCACACCCCTGAGATTCTCGATACCGGACTTAGGTACAGGTAGCGATACAGAAAAGACTCGAGTAGACAGGTGGTTTGGATGTAAGCAAAACTCAAGATTTTGTTAAACAGAAAAATTAACACAGTCTTATGAGAAGTTACCAGTATATAAAATTACAGGCAGATACAAACAACTATATACTTATACAGGGAATGGGGAACACACGGCACATCGAGGGAAACAACTATCTTAACAATCCCCTTATCCTTATCCCACCCCCTATACCTAACTAGATTAAGCTATGAGGGGCCAGAATTTATGCTCACCAATCAAAAGGGTTTGCTGAACTCAAAACAGCGGTGGGGTTTGGAGTTCGCTCTTGGTGCTCTCTGGAGCCTGCCGTCGTCACGTGGTCTCCGGGTGCTGCAAGGGCGTTGTCCAGGTTTGAGTACCCCAAAGTTAAAGTCTCTGTTTGGGTATTTTACCTTGCAGGGATGATGGTTCCTCTTCCTCGGCCGACAGTTTGAGTTTGCATAAAGATAGTCGTAGGTTGGCTGAGACTGAAGGCCTGATGGTTCGAAGCCTACCCTCAGTTCATCTCCTCAGTTCATCTCCTCAGTTGGTCTTCCTCAGTTGGTCTTCCTCAGTTGGTCTTCCCTCCTCCCCTTGTCGCGTCCCACCTCGCCTGGCCTGAATTGTCCGTGTCCGCCCGATGCAGTGCCTGGGCGATTTCCAGATGGAGTGGGAAAAGGCACGGGCAAAGGCCAGGGGGTAAGCGCGGGACGGGGAAAGAGCAACAGCCACGAGGGCGAGGGGCAGAAGAGCCGAGCAGAGAGAGAGACAGCGATTGTTACCCGGGGCCTTCAATTATACTCCTTTCGAAAACCCTTATCTGCACGCCAAATCAGGTTAGTTCTTTGTCTTAATCTTGGCGGGCTATTTTAAATAAAGGTAGCAATCTATACTAACTGTTTTTAGATGGCCGGTAATCGCATCTACCGGCCCGATAATTGACTTGTTTTGTTATGAATGTTCCTTGATGGGCCTGTCCAGCCTCGATGGCTTCCTTAATCTGTTGCCGATTATTTATGTAAGCTGCTTGATGGCCTTAATTATAGGCCTAACTGCGTTTAGATTTGTCTCCAATTTGATCTAATACATAATTCAAAGTCCTGTCTGGTTTCAAAATACAAAGTCTCTCTTCACAGAAACTGCAGCTTTGGTTTCGATTTCTCCACAAGCTGCCTGCGCTACAGAGTCCAAGTTTTAAAATCTTACAGGCTTTCTGCCACGAGGCACGGACGCCATCTTGGGTACCCTTTTTGATTTAAAAATGTCCACGCAGGGTCCCTTTTATTAATAAATAACCTTTGGGGAAATGTAGAAATTTTGCAAATCTTACACCCCCTGCTCTTATAATCTATATCATGGCTAATAAAGGCAAGTCTCAAACATCAACACAGCTTGAGAGCCCTAAATATTGGTCAGAAGTGATTGATCAGTTGTCCCTATTGACAAGCATCTGGAAGGAAGTAGTAAAAGCTTCCAGGAACTTGTATCATTGGGCCAACGTTTGCGATCGGAGGCTTCCCGCGGGTGGACGCCTCCGACCTGTAAAATGTCTACAAATTTACCCGGTGACCCAGGAAGAATGACGGCTTGCGCTCCTGGGCCTCTCTGGGTCTGCGCGGGCAGCGCCCCCCCCCCCCGTATCCCAGGGGTGCAAGCGGTTCATAGGCGCTCCTGAGATCACGCGGACTGGCACAACCAATGGAAGAAGGGAATTCCCCATTCAACCTTTTGACAGTTCTGTATGTACGGAACTGTGAAAAGTATGAATAGGGATCACCTAATAAATACACCAACGCATTAAATAATTTTTTTTAATTACATATTTAAAATGAATTAAAATGCCATTTAATTAAATGTTTTGAAAAAAAATTAAATGTTTTTACAGGGCTAAAAATAAACTTATCTTTTTGGAAGAGTATTTTTAATTTATAAATGAGTTATCAAATTTTATTTTTCTATTTTTTAAAACTCAAACTGGTAAAAGCAGGCCTTACGCCTTTTACCAGGCGTAATAATTTGACAGTCATTCAGCGGGTGGAAGTTGTGCAAAAAGCGCTACTCTTTGGGGGGACTAACAAGGCAAAGGAATACACAATGAATGGAAAGACCCTAGGCAAGACGGAGGGTCAGAGGGATCTGGGTGTGCAAGTACACAGATCCCTGAAGGCGGCGGAACAGGTGGATAAGGTGGTAAAAAAGGCATATGGGATACTCGCCTTCATTAGCCGAGGCATTGAATATAAGAGCAAGGAGGTTATGATGGAGCTGTATAAAACACTGGTTAGGCCACAGCTGGAATACTGTGTGCAGTTCTGGTCGCCACACTACAGGAAGGATGTGATCGCGTTAGAGAGGGTGCAGAGGAGGTTCACCAGGATGTTACCAGGGCTGGAGCGCTTCAGCTATGAAGAGAGACTGGGCAGATTGGGTTTGTTTTCCTTGGAGCAGAGGAGGCTGAGGGGGGACATGATTGAGGTGTACAAAATTATGAGGGGCATAGATAGGATGGATGCTGAGGAGCTTTTTCCCTTAGTAGAGGGGTCAATAACTAGGGGGCATAGATTCAAGGTAAAGGGCGGGAGGTTTAGAGGGGATTTGAGAAAGAACTTTTTCACCCAGAGGGTGGTTGGAGTCTGGAACTCACTGCCTGAAAGGGTTGTGGAGGCAGAAACCCTCACAACATTTAAGAAGCATTTGGATGTGCACTTGAAATGCCATAGCATACAAGGCTACGGGCCAAATGCTGGAATATGGGATTAGATTAGACAGGGCTTGATGGCCGGCGCGGACACGATGGGCCGAAGGGCCTCTATCCGTGCTGTATTACTCTATGACTCTATGACTCTCCACCCGCAGAGGCCCTTTTTCTGGGCAGGTGGATGATCTGACAGATCGCAAGTGCCAAGTTTCAGCGCATGCGCTCCGCATGCCTGAAACCGGCACTCGGGCGGCCCCTACGGGCTCGTACGCACCCGTGGGGGTCGCAAAAATCCGGCCCATCACCTTGCAGAACATGAAAATGAAACATTTGACATACCTCATCCTGACAAGGTAATTTAAAATGGGACACTCAAAGCCCAACATAGGAATGTATTGGAGATGTGGAGGATTGAGTTATTCCAAATTTTGTGGCAATGTTCTAAGGTGGGAGTTTTTGGATGAATTGGACACTGGGATTACTCCTACCCACAATGTGCATTTTTGGGCAACCATACAGAGCTACAAGGAAATCAAGATTGTGAATGTTTGTTGCTCTCAAGTCGTGAGTCACTGTGCATCTAATTACCACTCTTTGCAAATCTGTCACCCAAAGATAATGTTAGTTTAGAAATGTTAGCATTTCATAAAAAGGACAAAATTTAGCCAAATACGGGCGATTATGGAAACGGGCATGTTTTATGAACATGCTGTTGGGCAGATATGCCATGGGTTAGCAACATCTCTAACGGCAGCTACAACTAGTGGAAATATGATTACTGATTGCATCATTTTGCAAATATATTTGTGACAGTTGATCTCAATTAGTCTGCCGATTCCACTCTTTTCTAAAAGAAAGAGTTGTTACATTATTTGCTTGTGTCTCTTATTCTGATATTGCTTTTTAATTTTGGGTATATTTTTTTAACATCTAGTAAAATTGGGATTATAGAAAAAATAACACATGCTCACTTATAGCACCGGCGAGCAGCAGGTGTAACCATAGCAACTCCTACCCAATAAGTGTCGCTCAGCTTTCAGTGGCATCGAGGCCATAAACAGAAACACTGAAAATCAAAGTCTCGCTCTTCCTTTCAGTATTCACAAACATGCTACCTGTTGCCATGGCAAGTAGAGCTGGGCATACAATATCACAGCAGTATTAAAGCAGATATTGCTAACAAAATTATACTGAAATAAGTGGTCACATTTGCTTTTCCTCACAACAGACTTTAAGTATACAAAGTGTGAATAATCACCGTGTGAACTCTTTTGTATGAACTTCCTTTTCTCCAATTTTAATCAGAGCAATTTTAAAATAAACGGGTTAACACCGCCATTGAAATAGGAGACACGGAAATGCATGCGAACACATTTAGTGTTTGTTTAATAATATTTGCACAGCATCATTTCAAGGCCAAATCCTCTAACTACAAAAATGCCAGTGTGTGTAAATACTTGAATCCACTCCCCAAACTTCAACATTTGATTTCTCTGACACACTCCTTGCTGGCCTCCACTCTCCACAAACAACTCATCCTCACCTGCTCAAAGGCCTGCACAACCATCCTTACTAAGCTTCGCTTGTTCCTCTGGCCCCAGTAAATCGAATTTGAGGGGGTGAATTTCCCCATCCGTCATCATTTCAGCGGAAGAGCTGCAGGAACCCTGGATAAACAAACTTAAATGCTGAGCGGGAGAACTCCTGCAGCAATTCACCGCCCAAGATCCCAGCCCTCGCCTTCAAATCCCACCTTGGCCTCACCCCACTCCACCTCAGTGATCTCCTGTACGTTTCTGCGCACCTCCTTCACTCCTCTGACACCGGTTTACTCCTTGTACCACCAACACAGCAGCTCCATCAGCAAGTCTTTTTCAGTCACTATGCCCCTGTCCTCTGTAACTCCCCTCTTCAACACCTCCATTTTGTCACCTTCCTCCCTGCTTTGAAAAGCCTCCTAAAGCATCTTCTCTTCAGCTTCCATCAACCCAGCCCTCCTTCTCACCTGCTTTGGAGTCTTCTCTTCCCCACCGCCCCCCCCCCCCCGCCCTCACCATCCTGTAAAATCTCAGATGTTTCTTTGTATGTGAGGAGTGCTGCAGAAATGTAGAAAATCTGGATTTGTCCCGCAATCCACAAAAAAAAATCCTAAAAAAAAAGCATCCTACAAAACAAATTTGGAATTAACAGGAATTTTGAATTTGATCTAGAATTATTTGAATTTTCTTTTTACTTTGGTGACATGTTCAGAACCAGATTCAATCAGATTTGCTGAAGGATAAATTGGCCTGGATTTTTTTCTGCTATACTACCCCCAAATTGGGTGGTATAGCAATGGGAAATGTGGACAATCGGGCGGGAGGCGTACTGCTGCCTCCGCACCCCAACCTAAATTTTTCCTCTCTCTCTCGCTCTCTCTGCCTCAGCAGGGAAGGCTGCCAGCTGCTGATTCACTTCCCCATTATATGTAAATGATGGCAGGGGAGTGGGAAATCAGTACCCCAGCCAAAGTCCCTGCCTACCATCTGTGCCAATGCAGACCCCAGGGACTGCCAGGAGAGGGTTGCAGTAACCCGGTGTGTTTTATTCAATTAGAATAGCAATCAGTAGTACAGAGCTGTTACAGCATATGATGGTGAGTTTTCATTTGCCTGTTGGCTGCCGATACCTTCAATGTTACCTTTGCCTTACTTGACAGGTGTTAATTATGCACCACACTACTTCTACAGGTCAGATCAAGCTGGTTTATTATGTATGTAGATAGCTGTGAGATGCTGTAGCCAATCATTATATTTTTGCTGCATGGATAACCATACTACTTGATGCACAGGATTTATCATGGTTGTGAAACCAAGCTGTCAGAGCATGCTGGTCCTAAGTGGCCCATGAACTAAGCATGTCACAGATCTCATAGAGCTAAGAACAGATAAGAGAGGCAATCATGTTTGTTCTTCCATCACCGCCTCCAACTGCCTATAGAATGATTCCAGAGTTCTGGTCTCCACTGAATGACCTGGAAGCAGATTAATTGTGTGACAAAATGCTTCCTGATGTAGGAACTGAATCCAGCTTTTGCTAATTTGTACCCATGTTTCCTTGACTTCCTGCCATTATTTCACTTCAGATAATGATCAGGATTGATCTTCTCTATTCTACAGGTTATCATATATCTCCTATAAGGCTCCCTTCTCTTTCACCTCCTTTTAAATGTAAGAAGTCACACAACACCAGGTTATAGTCCAACAGCTTTATTTGAAATCACAAGCTTTCGGAGCGCTGCTCCTTCATCAGGTGAAGTGGAGAGATGCATATAGATACAGCATATATAGTCAGAGAATACTGCCAGATGATTACAGGTAATCTTTCTAACTGCCCTTTCTCACACCTCAGCAGAGAGATAATCACAGCAATCAAAGGTGTGAATGGTGTCCAAACAGGTCAGTCAGGAAAACATTACATCAAAGAACAATGAGGTGGGGTCACAAGGGGTCAAATGTTGCAGATGCTGGGGTCTGTATGAAAAACAAAAAACAGACAAAAAACATTTTTTTTGCTGGAAATCACAGCAGGTCTGGCTGCATCTGTGTAGAGAGAACAAGCCAATGACGACTCGAGTCTGGATGACCCTATGTCAGGTGGGGTTACATGTAGCGTGACATGAACCCAAGATCCCGGTTGAGGCCATTCTCATGAGTGCGGAACTTGGCTATCAGTTTCTGCTCGATGATTTTGCGTTGTGTGTCTCGAAGGCCGCCTTGGAGAATGCTTACCCGAAGATTGGAGGCTGAATGTCCTTGACTGCTGAAGTGTTCCCCAACTGGGAGGGAACACTCCTGCCTGGTGATTGTTGTGCGGTGTCCGTTCATCCGTTGTCGCAGTGTCTGCATGGTCTCACCAATGTACCATGCTCCGGGGCATCCTTTCCTGCAGCGTATGAGGTAGACAACGTTGGCCGAGTCACATGAGTATGTACCATGTACCTGGTGGGTGGTGTCCTCACGTGTGATGATGGTATCTGTGTTGATGATCTAGCATGTCTTGCAGAGGTTGCCTTGGCAGGGTTGTGTGGTGTCGTGGTCGCTGTTCTCCTGAAAGCTGGGTAATTTGCTGCGAACGATGGTCTGTTTGAGGTTAGGCGGCTGTTTGAAGGCAAGTAGTGGAGGCATGGGGATGGCCTTAGCGAGGTGTTCATCGTCATCGATGACATGTTGAAGGCTGCGAAGAACATGGCGTAGCTTCTCCGCTCTGGGGAAGTACTGGACGACGAAGGGTACTCTGTTGGTTGTGTCCCGTGTTTGTCTTCTGAGGAGGTCTATACGATTTTTCGCTGTGGCCCGTCGGAACTGTCGATCGACGAGTCGAGCGTCATATCCTGTTCTTACGAGGGCATCTTTCAGCGTCTGTAGGTGTCCATCGCGTTCCTCCTCGTCTGAGCAGATCCTGTGTATTCGCAGTGCTTGTCCATAGGGGATGGCTTCTTTAATGTGGTTAGGGTGGAAGCTGGAGAAGTGGAGCATCGTGAGGTTGTCCGTGGGCTTGCGGTAGAGTGAAGTGCTGAGGTGTCCGTCTTTGATGGAGATTCGTGTGTCCAAGAATGAAACCGATTCTGAGGAGTAGTCCATGGTGAGTTTGATGGTGGGATGGAACTTGTTGATGTTATCATGTAGTTTTTTCAGTGATTCTTCGCCGTGGGTCCATAGGAAGAAAATGTCGTCGATGTATCTGGTGTATAGCGTTGGTTGGAGGTCCTGTGCAGCGAAGAAGTCTTGCTCGAACTTGTGTATGAAGATGCTGGCGTATTGGGGTGCGAATTTGGTCCCCATGGCTGTTCCGTGTGTTTGGATAAAGAACTGGTTGTCGAAGGTGAAGACATTGTGGTCAAGGATGAAGCAGATGAGTTGTAGGATGGCGTCTGGAGATTGGCTGTTGTTGGTGTTGAGTACTGAGGCTGTCGCAGCGATGCCGTCATCATGGGGGATACTGGTGTAGAGTGCCGAGACGTCCATCGTGGCGAGGAGTGTTCCTGGTTCAACTGGTCCGTGGGCGCTGAGTTTCTGTAAGAAGTCTGTAGTGTCGCGACAGACACACAGGACACAACCAACAGAGTACCCTTCGTCGTCCAGTACTTCCCTGGAGCGGAGAAACTACGGCATGTTCTTCGCAGCCTTCAACATGTCATCGATGACGATGAACACCTCGCTAAGGCCATCCCCACGCCTCCACTACTTGCCTTCAAACAGCCGCCTAACCTCAAACAGACCATCGTTCACAGCAAATTACCCAGCTTTCAGGAGAACAGCGACCACGACACCACACAACCCTGCCACGGCAACCTCTGCAAGACATGCCAGATCATCAACACAGATACCATCATCACACATGAGGACACCACCCACCAGGTACATGGTACATACTCATGTGACTCGGCCAACATTGTCTACCTCATACGTTGCAGGAAAGGATGCCCCGGAGCATGGTACATCAGCGAGACCATGCAGACACTGCGACAATGGATGAACGGACACCGCACAACAATCGCCAGGCAGGAGTGTTCCCTCCCAGTCTGGGAACACTTCAGCAGTTAAGGACATTCAGCCTCCGATCTTTGGGTAAGCATTCTCCAAGGTGGCCTTCGAGACACACGACAACGCAAAATCGTCGAGCAGAAACTGATAGCCAAGTTCCGCACCCATGAGGACGGCCTCAACCTGGATCTTGGGTTCATGTCACGCTACATGTAACCCCACCTGACGTAGGGTCATCCAGACTCGAGTCGTCGTTGGCTTGTTCTCTCTATACAGGTGCGGCCGGACCTGCTGTGATTTCCAGCAAAAAAAATGTTTTTTGTCTGTTTTTTGTTTTTCATACAGACCCCAGCATCTGCAACATTTGACCCCTTGTGACCCCACCTCATTGTTCTTTGATGTAATGTTTTCCTGACTGACCTGTTTGGACACCATTCACACCTTTGATTGCTGTGATTATCTCCCTGCTGAGGTGTGAGAAAGGGCAGTTAGAAAGATTACCTGTAATCATCTGGCAGTATTCTCTGACTATATATGTTGTGTCTATATGCATCTCTCCACTTCACCTGACGAAGGAGCAGCACTCCGAAAGCTTGTGATTTCAAATAAAGCTGTTGGACTATAACCTGGTGTTGTGTGACTTCTTACATTTGTCCACCCCAGTCCAACACTGGCATCTCCACACCACACCTCCTTTCAAGGTTGAAAACAGTTCTATCCTTTCTTTATAACTCAGTCCTAAAACTCCAGGGGCTAAGACTTATCAGGCCCACTCCTCTGGTGGAAGAGAGGCAAAGCGAGTGCCAGTGCCTTCTACTCCTAACCCGCTGGAATTTCCAGAGTTGGGGCAGGATCACTTGATTTAACCTACACCACTATGGGCACATCGTGGTTGCCCATCAGAGGGAAGGGTGGGAAAGGAAGAACCAACAAGCCACTCACTGATCCACCAACCCCACCGGTGAAGAATTTCTTTTGTGTGCTACATTGACCTTTTTACAATATATCGGGCCCGATGTTAAACATGCAGCTAGCATTTTGAATGGAGGCCCAGGCCTAGATCACCTGGTGGGCCCACCTCTGCCACTGAGCAGAACTGTCTGGATCACTTAGCGCTAGGAATGCTGGGGTCGAGGAAATTCCCATCTTGCCATGGAAGGAGTGCAGCGAAGATTCACCAGGCTGATACCTGGGATGGCAGGAATGACGTATGAGGAGAGATTGTGTCAATTGGGCTTGTACTCACTGGAGTTTAGAAGATTGAGAGGGGATCTCATCGAAACCTATAAAATTCTGTCAGGCCTGGACAGACTAGATGCAGGAAGGATGTTCCCGATGGCCGGGGAGTCCAGAACTAGGGGTCACAGTCTAAGGATAAGGGGTAAGCCATTTAGGACTGAGATGAGGAGGAATTTATTCACCCAGAGAGTGGTGAACCTGTGGAATTCTCTGCCACAGAGGGCGGTGGAGGCCAATTCATTAAATATATTCAAGAAGGAGTTGGATATATTTCTTAAGGCTAAAGGGATCAAGGGATATGGGGAGAAGGCAGGGACAGGGTACTGAGTTTGGATGATCAGCCATGATCTCATTGAATGGCGGAGCTGGCTCGAGGGGCCGAATGGCCTAATCCAGCTCCTATCTTCTATGTTTCTATGTTTCTATCTTGGGAATTCCCTCGCTACTGGCCTGCCCCCTCTGATGTCATGCACCATCTTTTAAACAGACGAAAGATTCACCCCAAACATTCCCTGAAGGAAACTTGGAGCCTTTTCCGGGTCTTCACTGACAACCCTAGGCCACACTGCACTCAAAGGCAAGTTATGCTATGAGTGCACCACTGCCCCACATGGACATTCAGGGCCCATATCTCAAACCTCCTAAATGTTGGATGATGCCCTTCTGATGTAGCATGAGGGCTTTCTTGAGAAGATTAAACTAGTGTTTTTTTCACTCATGAGGTGAAGATTATTGGTATCTTCTTCCTTCTAAGAAAAAATAACTTGCATTTATATAGTGCCTTTCACAACTGCAGGACATCCCAAAGCGCTTTACAGCCAATTATTTTCTTTTGAAGTGTAGTCACTCTTGTAATGTAGGAAACACAGCAGCCAATTTGCGCACAATGAGGTTCCACAAACAGCAATGTGCTAATGATTAGATAATCTGTTTTTTTTTTAGTGATGTTGGTTGAGGGATAAACATTGGTCAGGACACTGGGGAGAACTTCCCTCCTCTTCTTCAGAATAGTGCCATGGGATCTTTTACGTTCACCTGAGAGGATGGACAGGGCTTTGGTTTATTGGCTGTTCTGAAAGACGGCACCTCCGACAGTGCAGCATTCCTTTAGTATTGCACTGGAGGGATGGCATAGATTATGTGCTCAAGTCTCAGGAATGGGACTTGAACCCACAGCCTTCTGGCTCGGGCAATAGGGCTACAACTGAGCCACAGCTGACCTCACACCTATTCACCTAATGGCAGGGTGACACACACCGAGTCAAGTAAAGCTCTGATAAGTATAACTTTCCCCACATTATTCGGGCAGCAAACCAAATCTCAAACACAGAGGACCATCACATTGTGATTTTTCCATTTCACAGACTATCGATCTTAAAGTCTTTCTGAGTGTGATTGCCCAGAAATCCAATCAATCCTGAATGTGACAGCCACTTTGTAGTGAGGACTTGAATCCTTTGGGAACTAGACCGAGGTTGACGAATGTATTTCAGTTAGGATTATTAATAACTGCTAGAGAGGAGATGGTATCCATCCATCAGGCATGCATTCAAGCCCAGGAACGAGGGGTGATGGGGACTGTGCCATAAGTTACCTATAGTTTCATGCTTTGTAAATGCCATCTAGTTAGAGAACCATCAGACTACATCTGCTTGCGTATATACTGATTTCAGCATCACATTGTCTTAATGAAAATAACATTTTACTTCAAATTAGGCATTGTGATAACATTTTATGACTGGACGTCTGCCATTTCCTCTCATCTTATTTTTCTTTACAAGAAAAATTCATTCAATTGAATGGAAGAGCCCATTTTATTCCTAGTTTTCAAATGGAAATTGTTCAACTGCCAACAAGCACACAGTTCATTTATGAGAATAGAAACATTTAAAATTTTCTCTTTCAGATTGTTATTTTTCATCCTGTTGATTTAATTACCTCCATTCCTAAAGGGACAAAGATATGTTCTATTGTATTGTGGCTGCTGTCTCTCCTCTCTTTGTCTGTTACTGCAAAAATTAATTAATCTGCTAAAGCTTGCAGATTTCAACCAGACATATTGCATGCCATTAGTCGGTTAGTTTAGTTAGATGTTCAGATCTAATAACACTGTCAGACAATGAATCTTTCAACAATGGTAATTTAGTGGTAATGATTTTATAATGACTTCAGAGTATTTAACTAGGTTTAGTGTAAATCATAATGGAACCATCTGTTACTTCACGATTTCAACTTATTGCAATGGCAACATCCTGCCTTTGGGCATACATCTTGAAATTCGTGTAGCGTGCTTAGATGGGCTTTAATGCTGTATTAATTTTGGAGAATCACTTGAAGCAGTCCTGCGAAATACCTTAAAGTTGCTGATGCTGTGGAACCGGCCCCATTTTTTTATTGCAAGGCAGATTCCACAGCACTGTATCAACATACACACAATTACATCTCCAAAGGCAGTCTTTGTAATAACTGTAAGGTCATTGCTCACTCTGGAAGCACTGGTTTAAACCATCTATTTAGCTGGGTCTCAGTACCTCCAGAATCAGCAATGGTTCCTCATTTACTTCAGAGCTGCTGGTAAAGTTGGGCTGCCAAAGGTGATGGTGTTGTAAATGCAACACAAACTTATAATCAATGAACTGAGACTGCTAAAAAAAAATTCGTCAGTGCTGGTTTTATTCTCCATGGGCTTTTATATCCTCAGGATGTCAGCCAAGGATTTTCACTATATGTAATTTATAATAAGTGTTCTCTTTTATTCAGTTACAGTGACTTGTACTTCCAGTAGATAGAAACATTGCTATCAAAAGTTGACTGTCTTAGACTGTCAATCTCTACTGAGGAATCTATTATCTGATAAAGTGCAGCATGTAAGTACATGGAAATTATATCATCATCATAAAGTATACAATAGATAATGTACATTTTGGCAATTACATTGAACTGAGTGTTATAAACTGAATGTTGTAAATTGTAATTCATGAAAAATAGTAGCAAGTTAGAGTTGCTGCTTTCTAGCAATCATTACTTTCTTCTTCCATTTTCTGCCCTGAAGATGATGAGGTACAGTTCCATGGAGAGCGTCTGCTCTCTCGGACCTTGCCCAAGTGGCCATTCTTCATGGGTAACAACCCTGCCAATGGGACTCTCGCCAGTTGAGAGCTGGTATGTGGTCCACAGTGAGCCAAGGTGTCTGTGCTAGGGAAATGTTCACCTCCCCATTAATGCCCATATGCTTCTTGGAAAAATTAAAAAATAAATTTTAATCAGTTCTTCTTAGGTCTGCCTTCGGAGTGACACAATGCCGCTCCAATTTTCCTTCCGGCTGTCGGGGTGGGCACATCTGAAGCACTCTTACACGCATGAGCTACTGGAGGAAGGTGTCACAACTAGGGATGTGTGATGTGAGGGCCGGTGATGTTGCAATATCAGGGGGGAAGATTCCTCAAACCATTAATGAGGGTTTAGTGCCTTTAAGTGGAAACTGAGAAGAACCTTGACAAGGTACAGACTTAGCGAACATAGCCTAGCGATCGAAAAAGGCAGACACAGGCAGACCAGGCTGCCAAGAGAAGACAGGATATGCTCTCACTGCAGTCAGGGAGTAGTTGAGACAGAGATGCACTTCCTCACAGCTTGTGGAAAATATCAGGGCATCAGAGAGAATTTCTATCAAAAATTCTCACAAATATGCCCTGAATTCAGAAATCTGACTGACAACCAAAAACTCCCATTCCTACTGGGGGAGGAGAGAAGCTGTGTAACACTGGCGGCACACTATGTTACAGCTTGCCATGAACAGAGGGACAACCAGTAAACTAAGACAAGAGTATATATAAACAAGGCGAAAATATATTTACAAACTCAGGGATATACCTGTTTATACACTGTATGAATGGAACCGCGTTTATGTGTTCAACCATAAATGTATTTTGATGCTTTGGCAACATAAGATGTACCTTATCATGCCAATAAAGCGATTTGTATTGTATTGTATTGTATTGGATGTTTGATCTGAGCTCTCAGACATAATGCTATAGTGAGGGGTATTACATTGTATAGTGAGGGGTATTACATTGTATAGTGAGGGGTATTACATTGTATAGTGAGGGGTATTACATTGTATAGTGAGGGGTATTACATTGTATAGTGAGGGGTATTACATTGTATAGTGAGGGGTATTACATTGTATTACATCGAGTTTGTGGCACAGAAACAGGCCATTCGGCCCAACTGGTCTATGCTGGTGTTTATGCTCCAGACGAGCCTCCTCCCACCCCTCTTTATCTCACCCTCCCGCCCCTCTTTATCTCACCCTCCCACCCCTCTTTATCTCACCCTCCCACCCCTCTTTATCTCACCCTCCCACCCCTCTTTACCTCACCCTCCCACCCCTCTTTATCTCACCCTCCCACCCCTCTTTATCTCACCCTCCCACCCCTCTTTATCTCACCCTCCCACCCCTCTTTATCTCACCCTCCCACCCCTCTTTATCTCACTCTCCCGCCCCTCTTTATCTCACCCTCCCGCCCCTCTTTATCTCACCCTCCCGCCCCTCTTTATCTCACCCTTCCGCCCCTCTTTATCTCACCCTCCCGCCCCTCTTTATCTCACCCTCCCGCCCCTCTTTATCTCACCCTTCCGCCCCTCTTTATCTCACCCTCCCGCCCCTCTTTATCTCACCCTCCCACCCCTCTTTATCTCACCCTCCCGCCCCCTTTATCTCTCCCCCCCACCCCTCTTTATCTCTCCCCCACCCCTCTATCTCTCCCTCCCGCCCCTCTTTATCTCTCCCTCCCACCCCTCTTTATCTCTCCCTCCCACCCCTCTTTATCTCTCCCCCCCGCCCCTCTTTATCTCTCCCTCCCGCCCCTCTTTATCTCACCCTCCCACCCCTCTTTATCTCACCCTCCCACCCCTCTTTATCTCACCTTATCAGCATACTCATCTATTCTTTTCTCCCTCATGTGCTTATCTAGCTTCCCCTTAAATGCATGCATGCTATTCGACTCAACTACTCCATGTAGTAGCACGTTCCACATCCTTACCACTCTTTGGGTGAAGAAGTTTCTTTTGAATTCCGTATTGGATTTATTAGTAACTGTCTTATATTTATGGCCCCTAGTTTTTGAATCCCCTACAAGTGGAAACATCTTCTCTATGTCTACCCTATCAAACCCCTTCATCATTTTAATGACCTCTATCAGGTCCCTTTTCAGCCTTCTCTTTTCGAGAGCCTGTTTAGTCTGTCCTGATGGTTATAACCAATGTTCTCCGTAATTCTTTTTTATGTGCATGGTCCCTTTAAGGGGCTGCATGGCCCATTCAAATTACCGTGCATGCATGGTTTGTGACATTGGAACGCCATGGAGTCGACTGCACAGCTAAACTAGAACATTGGTTATGACCTCTCAGTTCTCATATCATCCTTGTAAATCTTTATTGCAACTTCGCCAATGCCTATATATCCTTTTTATAATATGGAGAGCAGAACTGTGCACCGCACTCCAAGGATGGTATAACCAAGGTTCTATACAACATATGTAAGATTCGCAAAATTTCTACATTTCCCCAAAGGTTATTATTAACAAAAGGGACCCTGCATGGACATTAAAAAAAAGGGTACCCAAGATGGCGTCTGCGCCTCGTGGCCGAAAGCCTGAGAGATTTTAAAGACTTGGACTCTGCGGCACAGGCAGCTTGTGGAGAAATCGAAACCAAAGCTGCAGTTTCTGTGAAGAGAGACTTTGCATTTTGAAAACCCGACAGGACTTTGAATATGTATTAGGCCAAATTGGAGACAGATCAAAACCCAGTTAGGCCTATACTTAAGGCCATCAAGCAGTTTGCATAAATAATCGGGAACAGTTTAAGGAAGCCATCGAGGCTGGACAGGCCCATTAAGATGTATTAATAACAAAACAAGTCAATTATCAGGCCAGTAGATGCGATTACCAGCCATCTAAAAACAGTTAGTTCAGATTGCTACCATTATTTAAAATAGCCCGCCAAGATTGGGACAAAGAACTAACCTGATTTGGCGCGCAGATAAGGGCCATCCGAAGGAGTATAACTGAAGGCCCCGGGTAGCAATCTCTCTCTTCTTGCTCCTCGCCCTCGTGGCTGCTGCTCTTCCCCCGTCCCGCACTTACCCCCTGGCCTCTGCCCGTGCCTTTCCCCATTCCATCAGGAACACCCGGCATTGCACCGGGCAGACACGGACAAACCAGGCCAGGCCAGGCGGGATGCGACGAGGCGAGGAGGCGAGACGAATTGGGAAGATGAATTTGGAAGATGATTGAAGACAAGCTTTGAATAATCAGGCCCTCAATCCAGCTGACCTGTGACATTCTTCATACAAACTTCAACTGCCGACCGAGGAAGAGGAACCATCATCCTTGCGAGGTAAAGTACCCAAGCAGAGACTTTAACTTTGGGGGTACTCGTACCTGGACAACGCCCTTGCAGCACCCAGAGACCACGTGACGACAGCAGGCTCCAGAGAGCATAAAGAACGAACCCCAAACCCCACCGCTGTTTTGAATTCAGCAGATCTTTGATTGGTGAGCATGAATTCTGGTCCCTCATAGCTTAATCTAGTTAGGTATAGGGGGTAGGATAAGCGTAAGGGGATTGTTAAGATAATTGTTTTCCCTCGATGTGCCGTGTGTTCCCCATTCCCTGTATAAGTATATAGTTATTTGTATTTGCCTGTAATTTTATACTAGTAACTTCTCGTAAGACTGTGTTGTTTTTCTGTTTAATAAAATCTTGGTTTTCTCACATCCAAACCACCTGTCTACTCGAGTCTTTTCTGTATCACCGCCTGTACCTAAGTCTAGAACCCAGGGGCGTGGGAGCGATTCGAACCGCTCACAAACAGTCAGAGGCATAACTGACTGGGCGCACGCGCCAACCCCACCACCACCCCCTACCCATAAGTTCCCTGTTTTGCAACTCTAGCCCACTAAAATGTAAATCGTGCTTGACTAACCTACTGGAATTTTTTGAGGATGTAACTGGTAAAATAAATAAGGGAGAACGAGTGGATGTGGTGTATTTGTATTTTCAAAAGGCTTTCGATAAGGTCCTGCATAAGAGATTAACGTGTAAAATTAAGGCACATGGGATTGGGGGCAAGGTATTGACTTGGATAGAGAACTGGTTGGCAGACAGAAAGCAAAGAGTTGGAATAAACGGCTCTTTTTCCAAGTGGCAGGCAGTGACTAGTGGGGTACCGCAGGGATCGGTCCTTGGACCACAGCTATTCACAATATATATTAATGATCTGGATGAGGGAACTAGATGTAATATCTCCAAGTTTGCAGATGACACAAAGCTGGGTGGGCGTGTGTGCTGTGAGGAGGATGCCGAGAAACTCCAGTATGATTTGGACAGGTTGGGTGATTGGGCAGAAGCATGGCAGATGTAATATAACGTGGATAAATGCGAGGTTATCCACTTTGGTGTCAAAAACAGGAAGGCAGATTATTATCTGAATGGCAATAGATTGGGAGAAGAGGAAGTGCAATGAGACCTGGGCATCCTTGTGCACCAGTCACTGAAAGTAAGCATGCAGGTGCAGCAGGCGGTTAAGAAGGCAAATGGTATGTTGGCCTTCGTAGCAAGAGGGTTTGAGTACAGGAACAAGGATGTCTTGCTGCAGTTGTACAGGGCCTTGGTGAGACCACATCTTGAGTATTGTGTGCAGTTTTGGTTGCCTTATCTGAGGAAGGATGTCCTTGCCATGGAAGGAGTGCAGCGAAGATTCACCAGGCTGATACCTGGGATGGCAGGAATGACGTATGAGGAGAGATTGGGCCGATTGGGCTTGTACTCGCTGGAGTTCAGAAGAATGAGAGGGGATCTCATTGAAACTTATAAAATTCTAACAGGACTAGGCAGACTAGATGCTGGAACGATGTTCCCGATGGTCGGGGAGTCCAGAACCAGGGGTCACAGTCTAAGGATAAGGGGTAAGCCATTTAGGACAGAGATTAGGAGGAATTTCTTCACCCAGAGAGTAGTGAACCTGTGGAGTTCTCTGCCAAAGAAGGCAGTAGAGGCCAATTCATTAAATATATTCAAGAAGGAGTTGGATATATTTCTTAAGGCTAAAGGGATCAAGCGATATGGAGAGAAGGCAGGAACAGGGTACTGAATTTGGATGATCAGCCATGATCTCATTGAATGGCGGAGCAGGCTCGAGGGGCCGAATGGCCTACTCCTGCTCCTATCTTCTATGTCTATGTCTATGTTAAAAAATAAACCCCAGTGTTTGGTTTGCTTTTTTTATGGCCTTATAAACCTGCATCGCTACTTTAATAATTTGTGTATCTGTACCCCTAGATCCCTTTGCTCCTCTAGCCCATTCAGACTCTCATTATCCAAGCAGTACGTGGCCTCATTATCCTTCCAACCAATATGCACCACCTCACACTTATGTCCATTGAAATCATTTTGCCAAGTACACGTCCATTCTGTAAGTTTATTGAGTATAGGTAGAGAATGAGCTCTGTACTCTGTTTTTGAAATCTTGGGTCTCTCAGATGGGCCAAAATTGCCCTGTGCATTCCTGTGTTCCTATGCCTGATATTCCAAGTTTTGACCTCCTGAGTTTTTCAGCTGCACCAGGCAGCCAGCCATCAATCTGGGGGAGAACAGATCTCTGAAGCTCCGCAAACCCTTCTTTCTTATTTGATGGCTAATGCTGCCTGCTTGATCAAGGGGGGGGGGCATGCCTTGTCAGCGGCCCTCAAAGTCGCCGGCGCCCTGAATTTTTACACCAGTTGCTCCTTTCAGTCTGCGACAGGGGACATCAGCCACATCTCCCAGTCTGCAGCTCACAGCTGCATTAAGCATGACTTAATTTGCAGTTTAAAGTTTAATATACTATTTGCAGTAAGTTAAAATACTAAACTTTGAAATATGCAATGTTTATGCCTGGGAGAAAAGTGTGCATCACATAACCGGGCAATGTGCCTGGCAGGCTCAAAATTGCTGTCATGGTAATTACTTCACTCAACTTCAACTAATCGTTAGTTCATTAGCACAGGCAGTTCAGAAAGGATCTATTCAAGTATCCATACACTGGTTCCTCTGCAGATCTTTTAGTTTGGACTAATTAAGTACAAATTTCAGTGAAGGTTTGATGTGTTTTTGTTAAGTGATTCTAATTCTTGAGAATTCATTATCCAAAGGATAGAGAACCTAAGGTTCACAGAGAGAAGTTTTATGCTGAAGCACCCCTGGCAGTTCAGCAATGCTTCCCATGAGTAGCTGAGTCAGACAGACCAAGAAGGCCTCGGGTTTGATTCTTCGTTCGTACTGAGTTAGCTGATTTCAGCTAGGGCAGCAGCACAGCCATTACAATCGACCTCAGAACTCCAGAGTTAGAGGGAGAAAATAGACACTGGTTGCTGCTGTTGAATCCTATCCAGTAACCAGTGCCTATTTTCTCCCTCTCTTAACTCCGGGGCTCTGAGACTGATTGCTACCTGTGAGGTGGTTGTTCTTGTGCTTGTATTGTTGTCAAAAGGCCACCATACCTCCCCTGCATCCTACGCATTCCACCCCTTGCACTCTGTACATATCAACTGCAGCATCCTGCACACACACCCCTGCTGTATGCTGCACATAACTGTGCTTTGTTCTGCATGTACCGTACATTATCTGACCACCTCGTTTTATTGAACCCCTGCCAAAACATAATTTGCCAAAATGTACTTCCAGGAGCATACACATTACACAGCCTCAACATAAACATTCAACAGTGGTATTTATCTCAACCTAATCAATAATATACATGAGTGAGAGCATGCTTAATTCAGATGTCTGTACTCAAAAATGTTTAGTAGTAAAACTGCTGAGTTTAAGCATCATGGAGCAATAGTAGATGCTGCTTCTGATTTCAGAAGCTCAATTGTACACAGGGAGATAGTGTGAAGGAATAAGCCATATTTCAGAAAAATGCACCATCATATGAACAGATTTCTGATATTAAAATATGACATACTGGGTTTAAAAATCTAAAGTCTCAATGACACAAGCTGTGCAAACAAGCTTCTGAGATGGGATGGTTTGATAACACAAAAGTTGTAAACACTACAAGCTTTTGAAATGGGAATTGGTTAAAAACACTAAAACAATGGCCCTATTGAAATAGCAGTTTGGCGCTTCCAGAAGGTCTGGAGTTTGGGAGAAACACAATGGAATGACCCAAGTAAAGTGTTAAAAATTAACACTTTGAACAGGAACACAGAATATTAAAAAAACTATGTGCCTTTGTAAAAGTAACATCAAATGAAACAGAAAACACAATTATAATATAACCAACTAAGATGGCTAGGAAAACAAACACCCTAGTTGAAGTGTCTTTAACTTACATGTTGTAAAAAGTACCTACAGAACACTTTGAAGATATTACATCAATAGATACACCAAGCAATCACATGGTGTTTGTGTTGAACTTAGAATACATAGGAGTCACAACATCTGCTAATAACCAGTTAAGCCAATATTTAGAATTGAATGGAAGTTCTTCGATAAGAATGACATCAAATAAATACTACTGTCATATTGTTTTATGATAAGTTTTTGAAACACCTAAACAACAGACAGAAGTCTGAGAGTTGGCAGCTGAAATGACAGTAAGAATAGTAAGAATTCAACAGAGAGAATGAATAAAGATAATTAGCTTACATCAGCAGAAAACTTCAAAGAATATACAGCTAAAAAAAAGGTATAAAAATAGAGCTTTCCAGATAGATAGTCAGAAGTCGCTGGAAAGGGCAAGTGATTCTCTCAACTTCAGGGCCATCTGTAAGTTTTTAACTTTCAGTCTCGGGGATCACAAGGTACTTTTAATTTGATTTTGGTGTCTATTCTAGATTAGAATTAAGAATAAGAAATGTAAAAATATAATGAAGTTAAGATTTGAGAATAAGAATCTCTGAGGATAAGAAATGTAAGCTATTTGTTTTTGAACTGTTAAAGTTGCGATTGACTCACAAGCTGTTAACTGTATGTCGGCTCTTACATAAATCTATATATTTTTAGAATTGTCTCAAGTAGTATTTCTGTATCAAACTCGCAAACTCAATTTCTGTACACTTTTTTGTAAGGCGTTGCAGAATTCTGGGAGGGTTTCCAGACCCTCATAATATCCAGAAGGTTACAGTCTAGTTAAACTTATTAAAAGTGCTATCAGGAGGACGGTAGCATCTTCAGTCATTCCTTTCCTTTAGGGAGAGATAGCCTGGACCTTTAGACCCAATTAAGCATCTTAAAGAATTCGGCTATCTCTAACTTTAATTGAAGGTGAACGTCTGGGGAATATGCCTGATCTGGGGTAGCCTGAAAAGGGCTAGGACTAGTAATTATCCCTTCAATAGAGGGTGAGGAACCTGCACTGCCCAAATATACAAAGACTGGAACAATTCTACTAATGTGACTTGGTGTGAAATGGAAGATATTTTTATTCTTCTGAACTACTATTATCCCCCTTCCAATCTCGACATGCATTGTACACTGCATGATAAACTTTAATTTACATGTTTCTCATGAAAGAGCCGTAACTGTCTTCAACAGTCTGGTAATACTAGGACAAGTATAACATACAGAAAAGAGAGTGCAGTGCTGAGAAAAGCTACATTGTCACAAATTTGACAAGACATTAAACCAAGGCGCCGTTTGTCTGCTGAAGTGGTTTGAGTGAATGTTAAGGCTGTTATGACACCATTTGAAGATGATCAGGGACTTCCCCTGATGTTCTGGTTAACAGTCCTGCCTCAACCAATACCACCATTTAGTCATCTCATGGTTGTTTGTGGAATGCTGTGGGCACAGAATGACTGCTGCATTTACCCACATAACAAATCACTGCAGCTCAAAAATAAGTTATTCTGTGCTGTAATTTCTATGGTCCTATTTCCTCAGAGCTGCTCCCCCTCCACCACTAATTTTACCAGAAGTGGAACGGAAACCCTGTTTATGCGTAAACAGGCTAAACAGGCCTAGAATTTCAGTATAGCCAGTTTTGGGGCGCTAACGTTAGCGCCCGCCCGAAGTTAGCGCCCGCCCCAAAGTTGCGCCCCCTTGCCGGAAATTCAGTGGCTTCGCCCTAAGGGGTTGGTGGAGCGCTAAAAGAGGCGTTCCACTACTATCTTTAGGCGCTAAGCCGGCGGTGCAGAGGGATAGCGCCGAGGCGGGGGCGCAGCGCGGGTGCGGCCATTTTTTGATTGACAGCAGACCCCGTGGCGCCGACCAGCTCTTAAAGGGGGAAGGGACGATTTGGTCTGCTGCCACGCCCTGCACACTGCAGCTTTCAAACTAGGCCTCAACACAGCTGCTCAGCCCCAGGGAGTCATGGCAACGCCAGAGAAGGCCCGTGAGCGTGCCCTGCGCTTCTCAGAGCGTGATCTGGAAATAATGGTGACAGCTCTGGAGAAGAGGCGCAGGATCTTGTTCCCAGAGACTGGGAGGAATCCGAACCACCAAGAATACACCAGAGCCTGGAAGCAGATCGCCAACAGGGTGACGTTCACCGGCGATGCCCCCAGGACCCACAAACAATGTCGGAAAAAATACAACGACCTGACCAGGATTGTCAGGGTGAGTACCCTTTCCAGTCTCCTCCTCATTCTTGCATGTACACCTGACATGATGGGCAAAGGGAGCTGAAAGTCGTAATGGCCAGCCCTCAGCCAGCAGCTTTGGGACAGTCATGAGCATCAATTGCCCATTCTGCACTCTACACTCTGGCCAAGCTATTCCACCATGGGAGGCAGTGCACAGTACATCAGGGCTACACTCTGGCCAAGCTATTCCACCATGGGAGGCAGTGCACACTACATCAGGGCTACACTCTGGCCAAGCTATTCCACCATGGGAGGCAGTGTACAGTACATCAGGGCTACACTCTGGCCAAGCTATTCCACCATGGGAGGCAGTGCACACTACATCAGGGCTACACTCCGTACTTACAGCCCGTCCTTTCTCTTGCAGGCTAAAGTTGCCTATAATCGCCAGGCCCGTGCCAGGACCAGGGGAGGCCGCGCCAAGCTGCAGAAGCTCACTCGCCTGGAGGAGTGCGTGTGTGGGCTCATGGGAGCCCGGCTGATCGTGCCCACAGCGTGCGGAGTAGCCGACCCTCCACTGCCCGGCAATGGTAAGGACCTCGCCTTTTGGCCCTCTCGCGTCGCACTTGCGCATCCGAGCTACCTCCTTTGCCACTGTCCCACCAATGCGCTGAATGCCACCAGTCCTAACTCCCTCGCTGACGCCGTCTCCTCACTCTGAAGCTACTCTTGTGCATTCCTGCTTTCAGCTGGTGACGACCAGGACCCTGAAGCTGCCAGTGACAGCCCCTCCGAGCAGGAGGAGGAGGAGGAGGAGGAGGAGGAGGAGGAGCAAGAGCAAGCCGGACCATCAGGGGAACACTCAGGTCCCGCAGGAGAGGATGAAATGATTGACACGTCCTCACTGGACGAGTGCCTGGACCAACTGTCGCAGGGGATTGCAGCTTCTGGGACCAGTGGCGTCCAGCCACCCAGGAGCCCTGCGCGTGGGCCGCGGCCTTCCCCCCAAAGGGGGGAAGGATCAGAGGGGAGTGCAGTTGATCGAGACACTCGCCACCACCAACGTGGCAAGGTTCCCCTAGTTCGGTCCCCTGCTCCCCAGCGGGAGAGTCCCGACTCCAGTCTGGACACCTTCACCTCGGGCGTGGAAGCTGGACAAGATGGCCGAGGATTCGGACCGGCGCCACACGGAGCTCATGCGCGTGGTGGGGCGCATGCCTGAGGCCATCGAGTCGCTGGCGACCAGTGTGCGCGAGTTCGGGGCATCAACTGCCGCGAGTGGCCGCCTGCTCACTGATGCCATCAAGTCCCTGGCGGGTGTGATGCGGGCGCACACCAGGACAACAGGGGTACTCACTGCTGCCACACGCGCTGTCTCAGGCAGGCATCGCCAGGGCAGCCGCCGCGCTGGAGCATCCCAGCGAGCCGCCCCTCGGCTGATTGTTGCGGATCCTGCAGTGCGGGCCCGGCCGAGTGCCAGCGCGCCACAGCACCAGCCAGCGCATCCCAGACGCCAGCTTGCCCACATTGCGCCATCCGTCGCCGCCACTCCCCCACTGGGGCGTCAAGGGCAAGCGGCTGGAGCTGATGTTGGCCAGGCTCAAGTGCGCCACTCAGCAGCCGGCCCCTCGAGGCCCAAAGGCCGTGTAGGCCGCCCCCCAGCGGCATCTGGCGGAAGGACATCTGAGCCTCAGGCGCCTTCCCCCAGCCTCGCAGCAGCCACTGGGCAGAGCTTGCGAAGGAGCAGCAGGCCGGGCAGGGGAGGCAAAAGGCTGGACAAGGTCTCGCCCTCGCGGGCCACTCAGTAGAGGGTGTGGCCAGCTTTCGTTTTATATGGCGGTGGCCATCTTCCTTTTGCCCATGGTTGTTTGGTTTGTGGGCTTATTTTTTGCGTTAAGGCCGAGGTTGAGGCCAGCTTTGTACAAATGTGGAGTTACTCCTCCCCAGTTTGTGGGAGTGAGTCGTTTGTTGGGCTTTTTGTGGGGCCCGTTGATTGTTTTTGGGGATTCATGTGGGAAGGGGTTTTCATTTTTGTGTAATAAATAATTATCTTTATTCATACAGTCTCCATGGTTGTTCTTGTTAGTGTTTGTTGGCTTCGCCGGCTGAGGGCTTGCGGAGCGGCTGCATTCATCTTCCCTCATGGCCACAAGGCATTCCCTGACAGGGGGCTTAGAAGTAACGTGTAATAAGGTGGCGTCGCGCGGCCCTTGGCCCTGGTCGCTCCCTCCTGGGAACGTACTCCTGCTCCTCCTGCTCCTCCTCCTGAGGTGCTGCTCCAACGTCAGGTGGCAGTGCCTGAGTCCTGCGGATAGCCAGGTTGTGTAGCATGCAGCAAACTACCACAAATTGGGAGACCCGGTCCGGCAAATACTGCAGAGCTCCTCCGGAGCGATCAAGGCAGCGGAACCGCTGCTTGAGGACCCCAATAGTTTGCTCGATGATGTTGCAGGTGGTTTGATGGCTCTCGTTGTATGCCTGTTCAGCAGCGGTCCTGGGCGCGCGGAGCGGGGTCATGAGCCAGGTACACAAAGGATAGCCTTTGTCCCCGAGTAGCCATCCTCTTGGGGGAGGCTGTGCCTCGAACATGTCATGCACAGTACTCTGCCGCAGGATAAACGCATCGTGGCTGCTGCCTGGAAAGCTGGCATTGACAGCCATGATGCGCTGCTTGTGGTCACACACCAGCTGCACATTCAGAGAATGGTAGCCCTTCCTGTTGCGAAACTGCTCGCCATGCTCCAGAGGGGCCCGCAAAGCCACATGCGTACAGTCAATGGCGCCCTGCACCAAGGGGAAGTCCCCGAGTCTTGAAAATCCCAATGCGCGCTGATGCTGGCTCTCCAGGGCCATGGGGAAGGAGATGAATTGGCTTCTCCTTCTGAACAGTGCTTCAGTCACCTGGCGGATGCAGCGATGCGCGCCGTACTGGGAGATGTTCGCTATGTCCCCAGCAGCGGAGTGGAAGGAGCCGGTGGCATAGAAGTTCAATGCCACCGTCACCTTCACTTCCACCGACAGAGACGTCCTGCACCTGAGCTTTGGACGCAGATCTCTGTGAAGCAGGTGGCAGATCTCTGCAACCACCTCCTTTCGGAATCGGAGCCTTCTAACACATCGCGCGTCAGTCATGTGGAGGTAGGAGCGCTGCTGGCGGTATAGCCTGACTGGGTAAGGCCTACGTGGCCGACGCCTGTAGCCCCCTCTGCCTCTAGCCAGGGCTGCCCCTCTCACAATGCGTCTGCGAGCCCTACGGACATGGCGCTGCAGCTCCGCGTTGGCACCCCATGCAACCCCCATCAAATCCTGGCAAACAGTCAAATTTCCAAAAGGCCACTTGCAGCGCTCTGGCCTGAGTCCAAAAATACCTGAGCTGTTGCTGCTTGAAACCAGTTAGCTATCCTCCTTGTTGTGTGTCCAGAAATGCGTTGCACAAGAGTGTTTCCTGCAAAATGGCTGGGCTTTATACTGGAGGGTACGTCCCCTTTAATTTGCGCCCCCCGGGGCCCGTGCTGGTTGTGTTGTGTTCCTTTTTACAAACGCTCCGGCCGCCAGCCGCACAATGGGGCGGTCCGACTGAAGTTTGGAATTGGGGCGGCCAAAGGGCGTTGCACGAGGATGTGACGTCATTTTCTGCGCGCGCATCCGGGCGGGCGCTATACTTTGCGCCGGCGCTAAGGGTCAACTTAATTTGGGGCGAGGCGCAAACTGCGCTGCGCCCGGGCGCTACACGCATAGCGCCCGAAATTCACTTCTCTTAAGGCGCTAACTGCTGGCGCAAGCAACTGAAATTCTAGGCCTACGCTTCTAGAAAAGTGAAGGTGTGGAGTGGGAGCAGCTCTGAGGAAATTCCTGGCCTACGTTTCAACATCATAATGCACTATATAATTGAAAGTCCTATTACATTGTTTTTATAGAAGATACACAAAGACACATCAGCTGAAATATGGAACAAACGCAAGTTGTTCATCACTAAAATTGCTTTGAAATACTAATGTATCTACTGTGGTAGGTACAAGATTGTCTCAGTTTACAGCATACATGTCTTATGTGGATGAAAGTTGATAGTGAAACGTACTCTAGTCGTAGAGCATTGGATGTGTATAAATTATTGTACAAATTATTGCCTTTGTACCTCAGTCTTAAAACTTTTACAATTTAAAAAGTTGACCCAGTAAAAACTGCATGGAACCACATAGCTGACTTGGGATGGTCAGTGCCTTTCATGTATAGTTTTTGATCATCGTAAATCAAGATTGTATGGTTAGGTGGGTAATGGGATTTTATTGTAATTTGATAAAGTAATTGGTAATTGCTTTTTAAAAGTGACTGATAAGCAGTCAGCTCTAACAAATGAGCATATTAAAACTCTTCATTCTATCTAAGTGTCAGCTGTGGCTCAGTTGGTAGCACTCTCCAGCTGGGAGGGGCTAGGAGTGAACAGGTGTTACTGGTTGCCTGATTGCTGCAGGGAGTTGGAGTGAGTTTGTAAAAAGTTGGTGGTGGGGTTTTTTTCCTCCAAGTTTTAGGGCCTTTTTGGCCCATAAACAACAGAGATGGCTGCTGAGGGGTCCGGAGTGCCAGGCCCCTCAGAGGACAGTGTTCCCAAGATGAATTTAATTAGGGGAGAAACTGTGGTTGGAAGGGAAAGAAAAAGGCCCAAAGATTTGGTCCGGGACCTTGGGAGGTTTAGAAAAGAAAACATGGTGGTGGTTCAGTGCGAGGATAAGGAGATACGAGCTTGGGATATTATCCAAGCAGTACATGAGGACTGTGGCGAGGGAAGCTGCTTTGCCTGCCGATCAAAGCCGAATGTTGGGTTCAAGGCGATGGTCAGTGGCCGAAAGGAGGTGGAAAGACTTTTACTCAGTTTGAAAGTTGGCAATAAGTTCTTGGAGGTATCTCTGCTATATTCGGAAGAGGTGGTGGTCTCATTCTTAAACTTGCCAGTTTATATTGAGGACGAAGTGCTAATCAAAAAGTTGGAGTCGTGGGACATTAAAATTTGCTCAGCAATAAAGAGGAGATACTATCCAGGAACACGGGTAGCAGATGGAACCCATTACATAAAGGTGCAGTTCCCAGAGGGTGTGAAGTCATTACCGTACAGCATGAAATTCGAGACAATGGAAGGAGTGCAGTACTTCCGATTACTACATGATAACCAAGTGAAGGTTTGTTATTATTGTTTTGGACACGACCATCTTGTAAGAAACTGTCCAGACTTGTACTGTTATAATTGTGGCGAGTCTGGACACATCGCTCGGAGCTGCAAAGTGGAGAGCTGTGGGGTGTGTCACAAAGGCCCCACCCGCTGTGAGTGTGAGGCAGAAGGAAGCTCTATGAGTGATGAGGAGATGGGAGAAGGAGCAGGAGGTGTGAGTGGAACGGCCGGAGGAGCAGAGCAGTCGGAGGACACAGCTGGTAAATTGAAGGAGAAAAGAGCACAGGAAGAGGCAGAAAATTGCGGAGCAGAGAACAGGATGGAGATGGTGGAAAACACATCAAGTACAGTGGAAAAGAACAAAGACAGCAGAGGGCAGCAAGGGTCAAGTGCAGACTCGAGCCTTAACACGGTTCAGCTCTCCCTAAAGAATCCGGTGTCAGCAGGGGGAGAGGAGGTGGGAGCGGGGTGCGTGGTATATGTAAGTACTCTAAAGAAAGACGGGGAGTCGGACATCTTGGTGAGCAGGAGGGGGCAAGACAAGGAGAGGGTGCAAGAGGCAGGAGCCTTAAAGGGGCAGCAGGACGGGAGCGGCGAGACAAAGGCGCCAGAAGGGAGCAATATAGGTGTGCCATTGTCCCAGAGAGAGAAGGATCAGGGGGCAAGGGTCAGAGGTGGAGATGAGGTCAAAGGGAGCGGCACTGTTGGAGAAACTGCTATAGCAGGAAGAATCTCTATGGGAGATGATGGCCTCGATTTTCATTGGGCCGTGAGGCGGGCTTTTAGACGTGTGGGGGGTTAAAATTGCAAAACCTAGGGGTCGCGACCCCCCTCGCCTTGTTCTCTCCTCCACGCCATTTTAACCTAGGTGTGTCTGATTGACACAAATCAGTCCCGCCTGTCTTTAGGACCCTTAAGCAGCTCTGATTGGCCTTTATAATCCCATTTTAACAGGCCCTTACCTGTTTAACCCTTTTCCCATGCAAAACGCGCTTGGTGGCGATGACGCCTGTGAAACCTGGCATGAACACTATTGGCTTGCTGACTATCAGCTGCAGGTCCAACATTAAAGAGGATATTTGATCAGTCATCATTTGCAGGTGGCAGGACTTTGTTGTCTCAGGCCTGGGGGAACTTTTAGAAGGCATAACCACAGCTGTGGAAGTTTGGAGCCTCACACACTTCTCCAGTGTGACCTCCTGCGAGACCCCTCTCGCCACCCTCACTCAGCGCTTCCTCAACTGAGGCACCTACCAGAAGCATGGGAGGCCTTTTTTTCCTTCCCCTCTTGGCATTAGAGGACCTCCAGCCCCATTCGCGAAATGACACACTCCACAACTGCAGAAGTAGCCATCAGAAATTTTATTTACAAGGACCAACTGATGGCATTTTTAAAATAAACACAACATTTCACCAAAGTGACTACCCTTGTGACTATTAGTGCTTTATTTTCCTCTTACGTGTGCTCCTACGTAGTGGTTCCCCTATGATTTCAGCAGATGTGAAGGCCCCTTACTCACTTTCCTGCTGCTCCTGTCTCGACACCTTTGGCGGGTGTCCTCTGGGGTGGCGAGCCTGTGAGGGCTCGTCAGCAGTTTGCTGCTCCTGCAGCTGTGCAGGGGTTGAGACCTCTATCTCCGTTGGGTGTGGACTCCGGCGGGGCTCTGCAGTGGCATGGAAGTGTGAGCGCTTGGAGAGGAGCCCCCACTTCCTTGAGGTCTGCCACCAACCTCCCTCTCATGGGTCAGGTCCCCCTCAGTGCCTGCAAGTGGCTTGGGAGCAGCTTGCTGCACATCAGGGGGGCCATGGGGACCCGTTTCTACAATGGCAGTCCTACTCAGAGGGCCTGCCATGAAGGTCTGGTTTCTCTGTTCAATAGCTGACCATCGCTCCTCCAGAGATGTCAGTCTATTTTGAACACTCACCATGTTTTCAACACTCTGGCGACTTAGCTCCTCCATGGCCGTAGCCATCCTCTCCTCTACTGTAGCCATCCTTTCCACAGAGGTTGCCATCCTTTCCGTGGTGATGCGTTCATGTGCCAATGACTCCACAAAGGCTCTGCTCATGTTCGCGATGGACTCCTCCATTCGCTCCACACTCGCAGCGACCCTAGAGACAAAACCTGCCAGAGACTCCTGCATCTGTGCCTGGAGTTCCATCACCTCTGATCTTACGGATGGACCCAGGGGCAGAGGGTCGACATGCAGCTGAGCCGAACTGGAAGAGTCCTGTGCCCTCTGACGATGACTCTCCACTGCTGTCCCTGTCTCCACAATCTGCTGATGCTCACTTGTGAGCTGTGATACACCAGGTGACAACTCTACTCTATGTCCCGAAGGTCCCACCGAGGTGTGAGTGTCTGCGCTGGTGCTGGGTGCGCTTATTGCTGATGACGCTGCACCCTCAGAGGTTGCAGATTCCTCTGAGGAGTCTGGCTGCTCAGGCTCTTCCTCCTGCACCGTGGGGATGGGGGCTCTCGATGGCCCTGTGGGGGAGTCAAGGAAAAAGTTAGAGATGTGATGCCAAGGTTACATGCACATTGCATTCTGCAGATGATCATAAGTCCATATGATGTAGCTTCAGAATCATTATCAGCGACTCATGCAATGCCAATGAGAGAGATGGAAAACTATTCTGTCACCAGCTTACGGGGATGCTCCTGCCTGTCCTTCCCCAATGTCCACATCTCGGTCAGCCCCGGCAATCTCTAGGACGCCTTCCTCCCAGGGGGTGAGCTGGGCTAATGAGGGCGGCCCTCCTCCTGTCCTAGCTCACTCTCTCCTGTTGTGAGCTCTCTTTTCCTGCAACGAGGGAGACAAGTGGAGGTTGAGTGAGAATGAAGGAGTGAGTGCAGAGATTGCATAGCATAGATACTTAGAAGGAGACAAAGATGGAGTGAGGTTGCAAGATCAAGGGCCCTCCCTGTGTGTTTTCAGTTGTGTTCAAAGATTCAGAGTGAGAAGGAGTGTGAGGGCTGCATGGTGGCATAGTTCTGTGAATGTGAGCATAGAGAGAGAGGGAATGGGTAAGGGTGCATGGATGTGAGTGTCTAGTGGGATGTGCAGGAAGAAATTGCTAAAGCTGAGTGCTGGTGAGGAAAGGCAATGGGGATCAGATTGAGGGTGATGGAAACATCATACTGTAGGAACGCGGGTTCCTAGCTAAAAGACTGAGTTCTACTCAGGCGATCAAACAAAACGAACTTTAATGAAACAAACAGGTTTTAACAAGAAACTGCAGGCTAACATCGAATGTAGGTCTGCTCTCTCTGGAGGCTCCACGAGGACTGCCCCTGCAGTCCCGTGGCTGACGTCATGACGTCATCACGTTTCCCTGCCAGTGGGGAATCACGTGATGAACGGCGTGATGTCATCACATTTTAGCCGCGCTGTTAAAGTAACCACGCTCTGTACAGTTAAACAGCATAAATAAAGATACAGGCTCAGGCTGTAGCTAACATGTTGTTAAAGGAATTAAATACAAACGATCTGAGTCCTTTGGTGGCTCCGCCACATGCGCCCCCCCAGAATTGTCTTTAACAGCAAAAATGAGGCATCGAGGAGGCCTGACAAGTCTGTCCGAGCGACTTCGGTAACCCTGCAGAGGAAGCTGATGGAGGGTGGTCGAGCTGGCGGGCGGTTGTGGTTGAGCTGGCGCGGCGAGTGTGGTCGAGCTGGCGGGCGGCTGTGGTTGATCTGGCACGGCGGCTGCGGGCAGTCGGCCACGTTTCGGCAGCTGAGCGATGACGACTGGGCAGTCCAGGTCCAAGTGAGCCGGCTTCAACCGGTCCACCGAAATGTGATCCGGCTTTCCTCTGATGTCGACCAAAAAGGATTTGTCTCCTGAGTCGATGACGCGGAAAGGACCAGTGTAAGGGGGCGTCGTGGCGGATAAATACGTACTCGGCGTTCTTCAGCTCCGCTGGCACGTGGGAGCTCGGTAGGCTGTGATTTGATGTAGGCACCGGAGCAAAGCATCTGGCCGCTTCCTGGTGGCTGACGAGCTGCTGGGAGGCGGACCACGGCTCTGTGGGAGAAGGGAGGAAATCCCCATGTACTCGGAGCGGCTGGCCATAAATGAGTTCTGCCGAGGACGATTGCAGGTCTTCTTTGGGCGCCGTACGAAGACCCAAAAGGACCCATGGGAGTCTGTCCACCCATCCCGCACCTTGAAGACTGGCCCGTAAGGCGGCTTTAAGTGACTTGCGGAATTGCTCGCACAGGCCGTTTGCATGTGGATGATAGGCGGCGGTGTGATGAAGTTTGGTGCCGAGCCCCTGAGCTACAGCGTTCCAGAGCTCCGAGGAAAATTGTGGCCCACGATCGGAGGAGATGACCGCCGGTACCCCGAAACGAGCAACCCAACAGGAGATGAAAGCTCTCACGACGTCTGCTGAAGTGGTGGAAACCAAAGGAATTGCCTCTGGCCACCTAGTGGTGTGGTCTACCATGGTGAGGAGATGCGTATAACCATGGGAAGGCGGAAGTGGCCCCACAAGGTCCACATGCACGTGGTCGAAACGACGCTCCGGAACAGCGAACGTAGCCACCGGAGCTTTTACATGACGCTGGACCTTGGCCTTCTGACAGAGCACGCAGGTGTTGGCCCAGTCACGGACATCGAGGTGCATACCCTTCCAGACGAACTTCGCCGACATTAGCCATTGTGAAGCCTTCATACCAGGGTGCGACAACCCGTGTATGGCGTCAAACACCTTCCGGCGCCATGCGACTGGGACGATAGGTTGGGGAACGCCCATGGAGACGTCGCAAAGGAGCGTGGTGCCTGCGGCCTGGAAACTGACATCGGTCGCTTGGAAACTAGAGGGGACGGTTCTGTACGATTGGACCTCTGGGTCCGAGGCCTGATCCGCAGCCATGAGGGCGTAGTCAATCCCCAGGTGAACCGCATGGACCGTCGCGCGGGAGAGGCAATCCGCTACCAGGTTGTCTTTACCAGACACATGTTGAATGTCCGTGGTAAATTCAGAAATAAACGTCAGGTGACGTTGTTGACGAGCTGACCACGGCTCAGCGGTCTTGGCCATGGCGAACGTTAGAGGCTTGTGGTCGACAAAAGCCGTGAAGGGACGTCCTTCTAATAAGAACCGGAAATGGCAAATGGCTAAAAAAAGGGCCAGCAACTCCCAATCGAAGGAGCTGTATTTTCTTTCATTTCTCCATAGTTGACGGCTGAAAAACGCCGGCGGTTGCCACATGCTGTTCACCCACTGCTCCTGCACTGCGCCGATGGCGTAGTCTGACGCGTCTGTGGTAAGGGCGATGGTGGCACCTGGAAGTGGGTGCGCCAGCATGGTTGCGTTGGCCAAAGCGCTCTTGGTGTTGACGAACGCCTGGTCCATCTCGGCCGTCCAGCTGATTGGATCCTTACTGGACTTGCCCTTGAGGGCCCCGTACAAAGGCTGCATAAGCTGAGCCGCCTTAGGGACGAATCGGTGATAGAAATTGACCATCCCCAGGAACTCTTGCAGGGCCTTGACGGTTGGCGAGCACGGGAAAGAGGTAACAGCTTCCACCTTCGTCAGTAAGGGGACGGCGCCGTCTGATGTTATGTGGTGTCCCAAGAAATCGATCCGCTGCAGGCCGAACTGGCACTTGGCTGGGTTGATCATCAAACCGTGCTGACTGAGGCATGTAAAGAGGGTACGCAAATGGCAGATATGCTCTTCCTTGCTAGCGCTGGCGATGAGAATGTCGTCGAGGTAGGCGAAGATGAAGTTTAGGTCTCGGAGCACGGAGTCCATTAAGCGCTGGAAAGCCTGTGCCGCGTTCTTCAAGCCAAACGGCATCCGCAAGAACTCAAAAAGGCCGAAAGGGGTGATGACTGCGGTTTTCGGGATGTCTTGCGGGTGCACGGGAACCTGGTGATACCCCCGGACGAGGTCGACTTTAGAAAAGATAGAATTTCCCGCCAAATGGGCCGAGAAATCCTGAATATGCGGGATCGGGTACCGATCAGGAGTAGTGGCATCGTTCAGGCGTCGGTAGTCACCGCATGGCCGCCAGCCGCCGCCCGGTTTTGGAACAATGTGGAGAGGCGAAGACCAGGGACTATTCGACCGGCGAATAATCCCCAGCCGCTCCATCATGTCGAACTCGCTTTCGCAGCCGCGAGCTTGCCGGGTTCAAGCCTTCTAGCCCGTGCATAAACCGGGGAGCCAGTAGTGGTGATATGATGTTCAACACCATGCTTCGTGGCCGAGGAGGAGAAAGTGGGCCTGATCAGCTCCGGGAACTCTCCAAGGAGCCGAGTGAAGTCATCCGGAGATGGGAACGCGCAGGCGATAGAGCGCGCCACGGTGGTACCGTGGTAGCACGGAATCGAGTGGAAGGTGGCCGCGTTGATCAACCGGCAGTGCCGGACATTGACGAGGAGGCCGTTGGCACACAGAAAATCCGCCCCTAGGATGGCCTGTGAGACTGTGGCCGTGACGAATTCCCAATGGAAGTGCTGACCGCTGAAACACACTTGGACCCGCCGCTTTCGGAATGTTCAAATGGCTGCGCCATTAGCAGCCACGAGGGAAAAACCATGGTCCCCAGCTTGCATATCGAGATTCGACGCAGGTAGGATGCTACACTGCGCCCCGGTGTTACAAAGGAAACATCGACCCGATAGGGAATCGGTGATGTAAAGAAGTTTCCCCGAAGATCCGATGGCCATCGCAGCCGCGGAGCGCCCGTTAGACCCGGTCCTCCTTCGCCAGGAATGCTGCAGGAGCTTTGTTTTGTTTTTGGGCGAAAAGCTGCAGGGAGAGCGGCAGCGTCATGCTTTCGCGCCAAAACGGGCGTGATAGGAGCACCAGCCTGCTGCAAGAGGAGCTGGAGCCGCATCTGTGGGGGATGGGCGCCTCATGGCCGCGCAGCACTGCTGGGTTACTGTGAAAATCTTACCTGCTTCAGCAGCAAGCTCAGCGCAGTCTGTGACCTCGGACCCAGCTAGGGCAGCCTGCACCTGCTCCGGCAGTTGGCAGAGGAATAGCTCCCGGAAGAGGGAGCATTCCGGTTCGGCACCTAAGAGCATGAGCATTTGGCTCATGAGCTCGGACGGTTTGGAGTCCCCGAGGCCGGGCATAGCGAGGAGCTGGCGAGCGCGTTCAGACTTCGAGAGCCCGAAGACTTGTAGCAACCGCGTCTTTAACGTATCATACTTGCGGTCAGTAGGAGGACTACCGAGGAGGCTGATGATCCGTGAGGCAGTGGCGCTATCGAGGGCGGAGACCACGTAGTAATAACGGGTCTGATCCACGATGATGTTCCTGATGGCGAACTGGGCTTCAGCCTGGATAAACCACGCGGCTGGTTGTTGCTCCCAGAACTGTGGCAGTTTCAGAGTCACGGCGTTTGTTTCCATGCTGAAGATCTTCCACGAAAACCGTTCATGAAAGTCGGGGTCACCAATGTAGGAACGCAGGTTCCTAACTAAAAGGCTGAATTCTACTCAGGTGATCAAACAAAATGAACTTTAATGAAACAAACAGGTTTTAACAAGAAACTGCAGAATAACATCGAATGTAGGCCTGCTCTCTCTGGAGGCTCCACGAGGACTGCCCCTGCAGTCCCGTGGCTGACGTCATCACGTTTTCCCGCCAGTGGGGAATCACGTGATGAATGGCGTGACGTCATCACGTTTTAGCCGCGCTGTTAAAGTAACCACGCTCTGTACAGTTAAACAGCATAAATAAAGATACAGACTCAGGCTGTAGCTAACATGTTGTTAAAGGAATTATATACAAACGATCTGAGTCCTTTGGTGGCTCCACCACAATACAGTACTTACTTTTCTAGTGCGAAGAAGGTCATGGAATCGTTTCCGGCACTGCAACCACGTTCTTCGTGTTAGCCCCAAGGAGTTGACTTGACCTGCCACCTCTAGGCACACAGCCTTGGTCTGGCTGGGAGGCCTCTTACTCCCTGAAGAAGGGAAGAGGACCGCCCTGTGGGCCCTAGCACCATCCAATAATGCCTGTAGTGAAGGTTCATCAAATTTGTGCGCAGCTCTGGCCCTCCCGCTGGCCGTTCCTCCTGCAGGCTCCTGTGCCATCTTAATGTGGAAGGTTGGAAGCATGCAGAGGAAGCAAGGCTTGCTGTGAACCTTAAAAGCAGCAGCAATGATGACGTCATATTCTGCAACTTTCTGACTGGAAATACTCAATTGCCAAGGCTTCCCACACGCTGGAAATCAATTGGCCAATTGAGTTAAATTTGCATCAATCTCACAGACCCATTTACAATCGTGTCGGAATCACTAAATTTGGGGAAGCCACCAATTCCCCGCACCTGAATGAAAATCGATCCCGAAATACTCAATTGCCAAGGCTTCCCACACGCTGGAAATCAATTGGCCAATTGTGTTAAATTTGCATCAATATCACAGACCCATTTACAATCATGTCGGAATCACTAAATTCGGGGAAACCGCCAATTCCCCACACCTGAACGAAAATTGACCCCGATATATCTGCCGGGGAGCAGGATTATGTATCTGACGGGGAGCAGGACTATGTATCTGCCGGGGAGCAGGATTATGTATCTGCCGGGGAGCAGGACTATGTATCTGACGGGGAGCAGGATTATGTATCTGACGGGGAGCAGGACTATGTATCTGCCGGGGAGCAGGACTATGTATCTGACGGGGAGCAGGACTATGTATCTGACGGGGAGCAGGACTATGTATCTGCCGGGGAGCAGGACTATGTATCTGACGGGGAGCAGGACTATGTATCTGACGGGGAGCAGGATTATGTATCTGACGGGGAGCAGGACTATGTATCTGCCGGGGAGCAGGACTATGTATCTGACGGGGAGCAGGACTATGTATCTGACGGGGAGCAGGATTATGTATCTGACGGGGAGCAGGGCTATGTATCTGACGGGGAGCAGGCACAGAGGGTTGCAGAAGAGCTTGACAGTGAGGAATTAGAGGGGGACAGACATGGAAGTGGGGGGTGGGGTGGCATCATGTGGAAAGGAAAGGTTAGTGAGGCGCAGAAGGAGGGAGAAAGGGCAGCTCCTTGGCCCAAACTTAATGCAAGGAAGAGGCTGAAACAGCAGGGAAGGTTCAAACAGGAGGTGAAAAAGAGTTGGAAGCTGCAGGAAAAAGCAACAGCTGGCCGAAAAGTTGGGAAGGAGCATGAGAGGAGGTAAGGGCCAGAGATTAAATGATGGGGCGATTATCAGACATAATTCCCTTCTTCGGAGCCATGATTACATTGGTCTCGATTAATGTGAACGGACTGAGGGGTGAGAAGAAATTGCAGCAGTTGTTGCAGGGTTTTAAAGGCATGGACTTGTTGGGCTCGATTTTCATCGGGCCGTTGAGGCGGGATTGGAGGCATGTGAGGGATTAAAATTGCAAAAACTGGCGGGCAGGCCCAACCCCGCCTCCATCCCGCCTCCAAGCAATTTTAATTAAATCGTGTCTACTGGTCCCGTCTCCGTCCTGCCTCCAAGAGGTGGGATAGGCCGTTAAGGCCCTTAACAAGCACTAAATTGCCTCTATAATGCCATTTTGATAGGCCTTATTGATTTTAACCCTTTTCCGACGTGAAGCACGCCTGTTCTGAAACACGACGGTGAAACCTGGCGGGAGCACAATTGGATTGCTGACTATTAGCTGCAGCTCCACCATTAAATAGGATATTTGATCAGCCATCATTTGCTGGTGGCAGGACTTTGTTGCCTCAGGTCTGGGGGAACTTTTAGAAGGCATAACCACAGCTGTGGAAGTTTGGAGCCTGATACCCATCTCCAGTGTGACCTCCTGGGAAACCCCTCTCACCACCTTCACTGAGCGCTTCGTCAACTGAGGCATATACCAAGTAATCCTAAGCCCTCAATGTGGAGGTCCCATTAGCAAAATGACACACACCACAACTACAGCAGTAGCCATCAGATTTTTTATTTACAGTAATCATCTGATGGCTTTTTAACATTAAATATCAAATTTCACCCAAGTGACTACCCTTGTGACTATTTGTGCAGTATCTTTCTCTTACGCGTGCTCCTACGTGGTGCTTCCCCTGTGGCTTCAGCAGATGTGGAGGCCCCTTGCTTACTTTCTTGCTGCTCCTGTCTTGACACCTTTGGTGGGCATCCTCTGGGGTTGCGAATCTGTGAGGGCTCGGCAACAGTCTGCTGCTCTTGCGGCTGTGCAGGGGTTGAGATGCCGATCTCAGTTGGGTGTGGACTCTGGTGGGGCTCTGACTGAGGGCTCTGCAGTGGCATGGAAGTGTGAGCACTTGGAGAGGAGCCCCCACTTCCTTGATGTCTGCCACCAACTTCCCTCTCATGGGTCAAGTCCCCCTCAGCGCTTGCAAGTGGCTTGAAAGCACCTTGCTGCACATCAGGGGGGCCATGGGACCCGTATCTGCACTGGCAGTCCTACTCAGAAGGACTTCCATGAAGGTCTGGTTTCTCTGTTCAATAGATGACCATCGCTCCTCCAGAGATGTCATTCTATTCAGAACACTCACCATGTTTTCTGCACTCTGGCGACTTATCACCCCCATGGAGGTTGCCATCCTTTCCATGGTGATGCGTTCATGCGCCAATTACTCCACAAAGGCTCTGCTCATGTTTGCAATGGACTCCTCCATTCGCTCCACACTTCCAGCGACCCTGGAGACAAAACCTGCCAGAGACTCCTGCATCTGTTCCTGGAGCTCCAGCACTGCTGAGCTTGTGGATAGAGCCAGAGGCAGAGGGTCGACATGCAGCTGAGCTGAGCTGGCAGAGTCCTGTGCCCTCCAACTAGGACTCTCCACTGCTGTCCCTGCCTCCACAATCTGCTGATGCTCACTTGTGAGCTGTGATACACCAGGTGACAACACTACTCTATCTCGCGATGGTCCCACCGAGGTGTGAGTGTTTGTGCTGGTGCTGGGTGCGCTGAATTCTGCTGATGCTGCGCCCTCAGAGGTTGTAGCTTCCTCTGAGGAGTCTGGATGCTCAGGCCCTTCCTCATGGCTAGTGGGGATGGGTGCTTGCGATGGTCCTGTGGGGGAGTAAAGGAAAGAGTCAGAGATGTGATGCATAGGTTACATGCACATTGCATATTGCAGATGATCATAAGTCCATCTGTTAGAGCTTCAGAATCATTATCAGCGACTCATGCAATGTCATTGAGAGAGATGGAAAATTATTCTGTCACCAGCTTGCTGTGATGCACCCGTCTGTCCGTCCCCCACTTGCGCATCGTCCTCGAGTCCCACGATCTCCAGGACCGCATCATCCCAGGGGGTGAGCTGGGCTACTGAGGGTGGCCCTCCTCCTGTTCTCGCTCTTTCTCTCTTATTATGAGCTCTCTTTTCCTGCAATGAGGGAGACAAGTGGAGGTTGAGTGAGAATGAAGGAGTGAGTGTAGAGAATCCATAGCATAGATACTTAGAAGGAGACAGAGATGGAGTGAGGTGGCAAGACCAAGGGCCCTTCCTGTGTGTTGTCAGTTGTTTTCCTAACATCACAGTGATAGGGAGTGTGAGGGCTGCATAGTCGACTAGTTAGGTGAATGTGACCATAGAGAGAGAGGGAATGGGTAAGGGTGCATGGATGTCAGTTTCAAGTGCGATGTGGAGGAAGAGATTGCTAAAGCTGAGTCCTGCTGAGGAGAGGCAATGGGGATCAGATTGAGGGTGATGGGAAATTCAGACTCACTTTTCCAGTGTGCAGAAGGTCATGAAATCTCTTCCTGCACTGAAGCCAGGTTCTGCGGGTTACTGACAATGAGTTGACCTCCTCTGCCACGTGGATCCACACAGCCTTGGTCTGCTGGGGAGGCTTCTTCCTCCCTGAAGAAGGGAAGAGCACCTCTTTATGTGCTCTTGCTCCCTAAACTAAAGCTTGCAGGGCAACATCATCAAATCTGGGAGCAGACCTAGGTCTCTCGCTGGTCATTCTGCCTCTAGGTCCCTCTAACATGAAAGGCCAAAAGGTTGGCAGTCTGCAGAAGAAGCAAGGCTTGTTGCAGACATTAAATGCAGCAGCAATGATGATGTCATCAGAGGCGACTTTCAGACTGGAAAAACTCATTTGCCATGGGTTCCCACACGTTGGAACTCAATTGGCCAATTAAGTTAAAATTGCATCATTCTCTCACATCGATTTAGAATCGGGTGGCTAACACGAAATGCGGATTACACGACCCCAGCCTACCTCTGAATTAAAATCCAACCTTTTGGGATGAGGATATCCTAGAAAGAGTTCAGAAGGTTTGGAAGGGAGAGGTGTTTGCAAGTTGTGCAAGGGTGGCTGTTTTGGTGAGTCCATCCATAAAAGAGAACGTTGCCTTGGTGGACAAGGACACTGAGGAGAGATTTTTACAGCTAAGGGTAAAAATGAAGGAATTTAATTGCGATCACTTTAATATCTATGCACCGAAATGTTGAGTCTGTGTGTCCCAGTTATGCTTATTATAAATCACTGGACACAGACAACAAGAATAACTTTAACAGGTCTTTACTATTCGGAGGTCAGGGCTGAACTGCCCAGTAAATCACTACACAACGCTTATATACCGGTGTGGTCACCACCGGTATTACAGTATACAGCAGCCAAGAGAAAGTAGTACATCTCTTAAGGTAGTTCTCTTAAGGTGGAACAGGTTACATACACCACAATCCTCCCTTTTTAGCTTAACAGTGTATATCCCCATTTAACATAACATAAAAACATATATATATATATATACAACTTCATGCAAAACAGTTCAAAGATTCAGTCTCTGAGGAGGCCTCCTGATCCGAGTTGGATAACGCCTTTCAGGGGTCTCTGATTCTCGTTGCTGGGGTGACTCATCTAGTTGCTCTCTTATGGATTGGACATCATCATCAGGTACATTCACTTCTGAGGTAGATGCTTCAGATTCACTAACTTCTTCCACGGTTGTCTCTGCCGTAACCATGGGTTCGACCCTTGTTCTCGATTCTACCAGTTGGTCAGCATGACGTCGTATTACATTTTCACCAATATCTACCGTGTACATCAGGGGTCCTTGTCTGGCCCGAATTGTTCCAGATTGCCATTTCTCATTTTTATAGTCCCGGGCTAACACTGGTTGTCCTATTTCGAAACTCCGAGTGGTCTTGTTATTTATATGCTGGAACTGTTTGTTTTCGACTTCCCTCCGCACATTTGGTTTTAACAAGTCCAACCTGGACCGCAACCTCCTGTTATAGAATATCATGGCAGGACTTTGGTTTGTCACTGCATGAGTGGCGTTTCGATATGCCAGTAGGAAATTGTCCACCTTGTGTTGTAGTGGAATCTGATCTTCGCTCATGGCCTTTATTGCTTTTTTGAACGTTTGTATAAATCTCTCGGCCAACCCGTTTGTAGCCGGATGATATGGGGCAGAGGTATAATGTTTCACCCCATTCCTCTTCATGAATTTCTGGAATTCTTCTGACACGAACTGCGGTCCGTTGTCTGAACATATTTGTTCTGGCAATCCATTTCTTGCAAATATCGTTCTTAGCACCGCGATCGTCTTTTCCGAGGTAGTGGTAGTCATCTTAATCACTTCTGGCCATTTAGAATGTGCGTCCACCGCAATTAAAAACATGGAGTCCATGAATGGACCAGCAAAGTCAATATGTACACGTTGCCATGGGGTTGAAGACCATTCCCATGGATGCAGCGGTGCAATCGGAGGTGCATTTTGAACTTTTTGGCACCCTGAGCAGCTTTTCGTCAGATCCTCTATCTGTTGGTCGATACCCAGCCACCACACATAAGCCCTAGCAAGGCTTTTCATCTTGACTCCCCCCAGATGACCTTCATGCAGTTCCTTTAGAACTCTCTCTCTTAACTTAGGAGGAATAATCACTGTTCCTTGACAGACAGATAGCTGTTCTCGTCTTGCTGAGAATGCCGGTAACAGTGGAACACCATGTGCTGGCCATCCCTTCTGTAGTGTATGTACCCGTCTATCTTTAAGGGAACTATTGAATGTAACCGTTCACCTTTAAGGGAACTACTTTAGGTGTGGCACTATTTGTTTGGCTTCTGTATACTGTAATACCGATAGTGACCACACCAGTATATAAGTGTTGTGCCAGGAGTTATTGGGCAGATTCGCCCGGACCTTCGAATAGTAAAGACCTGTTTTGTTTGTTACTTCTGAAGTCTGTGTATTTATTAACTGCACAAACCACAGACTTTACAGTGGCGACGAGTCCGATCGTACCCTGCGGCAAGATTACCAAAGCAAGAAGAGCGTCGAAGAGAGGCAACCGCCCTCGTCGTGCTGCTGGAAGAAAACACGAGGCTGCAGCAGGAGAGAGGTGGAAGCCTTTAGCAACAAAAGCTTCCGTCTACAACAGGCACTGACTACCCTTCTACCACGGTGCGGAGTGAGCCGATCAGCAGGGAACAAGGCGGCCGAAGAGACTGTGAGTAGGGGAAGGTGTAGAGAATATCCGGAGGATAAGGGCAGAGCACTCGACCTCGGTCGAGGGGGAGCTGTGCCGGCCAAAAGTCGGGTCCAACGGTGTCGGGTGACAGCTGGACCGCGATCGGCGGGAAAAATCCGGGCAGCGACCGCAGCCACAAAGTGCTGAGCCTGCGAGTAGGCGCGGGAAGAGAAACCCAGCCGCAGCCGGGGAGGGAAACACCGGTCTGCGAGAGGGCTGGGGAGGCGAACGGGAACCGTGCGGGTGAGAGCCGGGTGCGGAGAGAGAGACTGCGAGGAGCCAGTCCAGCGGCTGAGCTGTTCTCCACCAACGGGGTACTCAGAGCCGGCAAAACCGAACGTGCGGGGGTGGGTGAGAGACACAGCCGAAAACGGGGTGAGAGACTGCGCGAGAGCCAGTCCAGCGGCTGAACTGTTCTCCACCAACGGGGTACCCAGGGCCGGTAGCACCGAACGTGCGGGTGAGGGAGCGACAGAGCCGGGTACGGAGAGAGAGACTGCGCGAGAGCCAGTCCAGCGGCTGAACTGTCCTCCGTTAACGGGGTGTACCCAGCGCCGGTTGGGCCGTGCGGGCGGGAGGAAAAGACATAGCCGAGTAAGGGGAGCTGTGCGGAAGCCAGCCAGCGGCTGAACCTGTCCGCTGTGGGGGAAGCGTACCCCTTCCACCGGGAAGAAACGCGGGAAGCCGCCATTAGGCGGAGAAGACGCCAGAAGCGGGAAACCGCCATTGAAGTGGGCGGGGCGAGAAAGGAAGAGCGGGAAACCGCCATTTTCGCGGGAAAACCGCCATCTTGATTGACATACCGCCATTGAAGTGGGCGGGGAGAGAAGGAAAGAGCGGGAAACCGCCGATTTCGCGGGAAAACCGCCATCTTAGAAATACACAAATAAATAAGAATACTTAAAGAAATACTGGTTCTGCTCCCAAGGGAAGAAAAATGCCTAAGCGAGGGAATATTAACGACTTTAATTCGGAAATAGAAGACTGGGCCACGTACGTGGAATGCATAGAGATCTATTGCGAAGCCAACAAAATAGAGGAAGACGACAAGGCGATAACATTGCTAAACTCGATGGGGGCAAAAACATACGGGCTCTTGAAGCATCTAATAGCACCAAATAAACCAGCGGATCAGACCTTTGAAGAGATTGTGGCTGTGCTGAAGGACCATTTGAACCCCACACTGCTGATGCTGGCTGAACGATTCAAATTCTACGCAAGAACGCAGAAGAAAGACGAAAGCAATGCGGAATACTTGGTCGAACTGCGTAGGCTAGCGAAATACTGCCAGTTCGGAGGGAATCTGACAGAAGCGCTGCGGGACAAGTTCGTATGCGGATTGTCCAAAGAAGGGACGCAGAAGCGACTACTGGAAGAGAACGACCTCACACTGGACAGGGCTGTCCTTATAGCTGCATCGCACGAAGCCGCAGCGAAAGGAACGGCGGAAATGCAACTAAAGGCGGCGGCACTTGGGGTGGACCAAATTACTTCAAGCACAACAAAATGCTACCGTTGTGGGAAGACAACGCATGACCAGAATCAATGCTGGTTTAAGTACCAAGAGTGTAGGAAATGTGGCAAACTGGGTCACATCGCGAAGGTATGCCGGTCCGGGAAAAAGACCAATAATCAAAGGAAGCCACCACAAGAAAAGTACAACAAGGTACACAAGGTGGCTGAGAAGAGTTCAGACGAACAGAATTCAGACTCAGACCCAAACAACCAGGAGCTGGGTAGGCTGAGAATCCACAATGTGGGTAAAGAAACGGATCTACAGGCCATCTGGGTCATACTAAAAATAGCTGGAGTCCAAGTAAGAATGGAGCTGGACACTGGATCAGCTCTATCAGTCATCAACCGAAGGGACTACCACCGGCTATTCTCTCACATACCTTTAAGAAATACCAAGTTCGTATTACAGACATACACGGGGCATAACGTATACCCCGTGGGGAAAATAAGAGTCAAGGTGAGAGAGGGGTAAAGAACACCCAAGAATGAACTTGTACGTATTACCTGAGGGAGGACCACCACTTCTAGGACGGGAGTGGATTAAGAAAATAGGCATGGAATGGCATTACCTAAAAGCCATAATGAGGGAGGACTCGGTGCAAGCTATTAGCTCAGATTCTGAAATGGATGATGATAAGACCAAGTCGAATATGGAAGACAAGGCTAAAAGGGACTTGCCGACAATGGGAAAGAAAACGAAGACATGCAGAAGGACTTATGGTACCAAGAAGAATAAAGCTGCAGAGCAGAACTTCAGGTTGACAGAGAATTTGGAGCCTGTTCAAGCAAAGGATTCATCCATGACGGAAGAACACCGAGCTAGGACGCAAACTTATGTCAAAGTACGACAACAATTAGAACAGTTGAGTGACCGTCTCGTACAAGAGATGAAAAATATGGAAAGGTTCTGGGACACCGAATGGGAGAACCTGGAAAGACTACAGAGACAGCTAGCTCAAGCAGAGAGCGACCATAGAGCCATCGTGGTCAAATACCAATCACATTCCCCTGATGCTGTTCAGGAACTAGAATATTTACAGAATGAACCAAAGGAAGAGGAATCTTCAGGGAGCCAGGATTTTATTCCAGTTCTGCTCTACGACTCCTTACAAGCAGAGTGTGAGAAGTTGAAAGAACAGTATGAACAGGCCCAGGCTACAATTCTGGAGGGGGTTAACTCGGCAGCCTCCGAAAAGCTAGTTTCAGTAGAAGCATATGAACAACTAAAGGTTGAACATGAGCAAGGAGTCCAACGGCTGCAGGAAATTCTTGATGAGCTCAAGGCCAAGACAGACTCATCGGTAGGAGATCCATCCATAGATGAGAAATTAGAGGTGAAAATCATGGCAGAGCATGAAAGACAGGATGTCCAAGAACTTATAAAAACATTGAAGGACACCCAAGACAAATATGAGGCGGCAATGACCGAGGTTCAACAACTTGAAGAACAGATTCAACTGGGAATCCTTTCAGTGGAAGAACAGGACACTGTAAGAATGGTCCCTGAACATGAACTAGAGAGCATCAGGGCGCAACTTTTCCGAGCGCTGAAAGCCAAAGTTCAAAAGGAACGTAAGGTGGAAGTATTGGAGAAAGAGGTGGAGGAAATGGAGAAGACTCTGATCCACCGTGTTCCCAGGGAAGAGTTAACGGTCAGCCAACTCCTTCATATGCTGAAGGACAAGACTCTGCAAGGGGAACAATCTGAACACGAGCTTCAATCTTCAGGGGGAACGAGTTCGGAGCTCTCAAAAGTCACGGAGATAGCTGAGGTGGCAACACAAATTTTACAAGGATGCCAAAAGTACGTTGAATCACATCAAGGTGAACAGAAGAATGTGGAAACTGTTACTTCAGTAGAAGGGTTAAATAGCCTGATAACGCAATTACCGATGGAAAGGAAGGTATTGAACTCACAAATGAGGTCCGTCGTGAAGGAATGGCAGATAACCCAGGAAGAGCGGGATGAATATGAATGCATGAAGAAGGCTTTTCAAGAAAGATGTTTAGGGAAGGAATCACCGTCAGCTAACGTCCAGACAGGTGAGGAGGAAGAAGAAGTCTCTCTCGCTGGCCTAACTCAGGACGAACCCGAATATTACCATGACCTGTTGAGTGACACTGAATATTACGAGGATGTGGTCTGCCCAGCTTGTGATGAAAACTCTCAAAGTGCTGAAATCCGGAGGAAGCACTTAAGGTCTAAGGAACATAGAGAGTTGGTGGCGCTACAGCTGGCAGCCGAGAAAGGAGCTCCGAGAGCTTCAAAAAGGCAGAAAAGAAAAAGAAGAAGCAGAAGATAATAACTGTCTAAAATATTAGCACTTCTACCATTCCAGGCGGGACATTACGAAAGGAGCTAAATTAGTTGAAAAACTGGAAAATGTCAAGACAGCCAGTTGGTTGTAAAAGTCCGCACTGCTGGTTCAACAGGACGAAGGTTCAAGCTGTTACGTCAAGAAAAAGGCTATGGAGGAGTCACGCTAGCCAGGTAATCCGGCTACACCAAAGAAACGTTGTTCGGAACGAGTCAAGATCAGAGACTGAGTCTATGAACTGTTTCCGCAGAGACTGAACCTGTGAACTGTTTCCACCAAGATTATATTTGTAAATTGTTTTATATGACATTGACTCCACCGAGATTATATCTGTAATTTGTTTTATAGGAAGTTGAAGATATGTATGTTTAACGGGGACTCTGTAAGTAATAAGCTAAAAAGGGAGGATTGTGGTGTATGTACCCGTCTATCTTTAAGGGAACTATTGAATGTAACCGTTCACCTTTAAGGGAACTACTTTAGGTGTGGCACTATTTGTTTGGCTTCTGTATACTGTAATACCGATAGTGACCACACCAGTATATAAGTGTTGTGCCAGGAGTTATTGGGCAGATTCGCCCGGACCTTCGAATAGTAAAGACCTGTTTTGTTTGTTACTTCTGAAGTCTGTGTATTTATTAACTGCACAAACCACAGACTTTACACCTTCACTGTCAATTCGTAGACCCGGGACAGTGTCGGGTCATTCCTGGTTTCTCTTTCAATACTTGCATTGGTGACTGGTAAACATTCGATGATGGTCGAGTGAAATAACTCAACAGGGTCAACCGTCGGTGCCTCCTCTGCTGTAGGTAGTGGCAGGCGCGACAGCCCATCAGCATTACCATGCTGCTTTGTACCTTTGAATTCAATCTGATATTGATGTGCCCCTAGGAAAACGGACCATCTCTGGAGCCTCTCTGCTGTCATCACCAAAACACCCTTCTTAGGGTTAAAAATGGATACCAACGGCTGGTGGCCTGTCAGTAGCGTAAACTTTTGGCCCTGCAGGTAATGATTAAGCTTCTTTACTCCCCACACAAGGCTGAGAGCCTCCCTATCTATCTGAGCATAGTTGCGCTCAGCGGAGGTCAATGATCTGGATGCGAACGCGACTGGCCTCTCCAAGCCATTTGGCAACTTGTGTGAGAGAACTGCCCCAATACCATATGGAGAAGCATCACAAGCCAAACGAATAGGCAGCGTTGGGTTGAAGTGAGCCAACACTTCCTCTGAGGTGATCAATGCCTTGCTTTTGCGAAAGGCCCTCTTACAGTCCTCGCTCCACTTCCATGGTACTCCCTTCTGCAAAAGAGCATTCAGCGGGTGCAGCACCGTGGATAAATTTGGTAGAAACTTATGGTAATAGTTAATCAACCCTAGGAACTACCTCAGCTGGGATACATTATCCGGAGCGGGAGCCTTCACAACAGCTTCAATCTTGTCAGGAGACTTATGAAGCCCCTCCTGGTCAATGACATGACCACAGTACGAGATCCGCTTCTGAAAGAACTCACATTTCTGGCGATTAACTCGAAGTCCATATTCTTTCAATCTGGTGAGCACCAGTTCCAAATTTGCAAGGTGTTCCTCATCATCATCTCCTGTAATCAGAATATCGTCCAGGTAACATTGTGTGCCTGGAATTCCCTGTAATACCTGCTCCATGGCCCTCTGCCAAATTGCTGGAGCCGATGCCACTCCAAAAACCAGTCTATTATACCGATACAAGCCTCTATGCGTATTGATCGTGAGATACTGGCGTGACTCTTCCTCAACTTCCATCTGTAAGTACGCCTGCGCCAGGTCTATCTTGGTGAAGTGTTTTCCGCCAGACAACGAAGCGAAGATATCCTCAATCCGCGGAAGCGGATATTGCACCGTGTGAAGCACCGGATTAACAGTGATCTTGAAATCTCCACAGATGCGAACTTTTCCCGGTTCCCCCGGTTTGTTGCTCGATGAACGCTTCATGACGGGAACAATGGGCGTGGCCCACTCACTCCAGTCCACCTTAGACAGTACTCCTGAACGTTCTAGCCCTTCCAGCTCAGCTTCCACAGCAGGTCGTATCGCATAAAGTACCGGTCTGGCTTGAAAAATTTCGGGTTTGCATGTTCTTCAACCTTGATGTTTGCCATAATTCCTCTCAGTGTTCCCAGTCCCTGTTGGATCACCTCTTTAGCATCGTCCAATATTCTGGACAATCGTTTAGGTTTGACATCTTTTTTTTCCGGAATCTACCGTTAGTGCTTTTAAGGAATGCCAGTCCATATTTATTCTCCTGATCCACTCCCGTCCCAGTAGTGGTGGACCTCCCTCAGGTAGCACATATAAGTCCATTCCTCGGCTTTCTTTGCCCTTGTGGACCACCTTTACCTTTATCTTTCTGATGGGGTATACTCTTTGCCCCGTGTATGTTTTCAATACAATCTCCGTATCCCGTAGGGGAATATGTGGGAATAACCTTTTGTAATCTTGCTTATTCATGACCGTCAATGCCGATCCAGTGTCCAATTCCATCTTCACTTGGACTCCTGCTATCTGAAGTGTGACCCAGATAGTTTGGAGGTCTGCTTCATTACCCACATTGTGTACTCTTAGACAACCCAGTTCCTTACTGCTGGAGTCTGAATCTGACTTCTGTTCATCCGAACTGTTCTCTGTCACCTTGTGTACCTTTCTGCACTTTTCCTGCGGTGACTTTTTGTTGCTGGTCTTCTTTCCCGACCGGCATACTTTAGCTATGTGACCAAGCCTGCCACATTTTCTGCATTCCTGATTTTTGAACCAGCACTGGTTCTGATCGTGCGTTGTCTTTCCACAACGATAACACTTTACTGCACCCAAGGCCATTTGATTGGTGCTGAGTTCCGATGACCTTAGCTGCATTTCCGCAGTGCCTCTCGCTGCGGCTTCGTGCGATGCTGCAATAGTGACAGCTTTATCAAGCGTAAGATCATTCTCCTCTAACAGTCGCTTTTGTGTTCCTTCTTTTAACAATCCACACACAAATTTATCTCTCAGCGCATCTGCTAGTCCTGTTCCAAACTGACAGTACTTTGATAGCTTACGCAGTTCAATTAAGAATTCAGCGTTGCTTTCTTCTTTCAGCTGCGTTCTTTTGTAAAATTTAAATCGTTCTGCTATCAGCAGCGGCGTGGGGTTTAAATGATTTTTCAGGATAGTAACAATATTCGCGAAAGTCTGATCCGCCGGTTTATCTGGTGATACAAGGTGCTTCAATAGCCCGTATGTCTTCGCACCCATTGAGTTTAATAAGGTTAGTGCTTTCTTATCATCTGGTACCTCATTTGCTTTACAATAAACTTCCATGCGTTCTACATACGTGGCCCAATCTTCGACATCGCTATCAAAAGCATTGATGTTACCATGTTTAGGCATCCTTGCAAGTTTCTTTAAATTTTCTTTTTCCCAAAATGGCGGCTTCCCGCGCTTGTCTTCTTCCCCTGCCTACTAAAATGGCGGCTTCCCGCGCTTGGCGGTTTTTCCCGCGCTCGTCTTCTTCCCCCGCCGACTACAATGGCGGCTTCCCGTGTTTGCCTTCTTCCCCCGCTGGCTGCAATGGCGATTGCCGTGCTGCTGCCGTTCTCGCCTCCCCAGCGGTTCTCAATTCCCCGACACTGCTTTTTGCTCCCCCGCAGTTTCCGTGGGCATTCACGCTTCCCCTGCTGTTGCGCCTCTCCGCCCCGCTTGCAGGCCGGTCCTTTACACCGGCTGCGGTTGAGTTCTCCGCGGTTCTCGTGGCCTTAACGCTGCCCCAGTCACTGCGCCTCTTGGCCCCGATTGCAGCCCGGCCCTTTTCACCAGCCGCGGTCGAGTTCTCCACCCTTTTTCCTCCGTTTTCCCTCCCCTACTCCACAGCCAACGCGGCCGACTTTCTGCTCGTGTTGCTGATCGGCTTACCCACCACCGTGGTAGAAGGGATGATCACTGCCTGTCGCTGATGGAGGGCTTCGTGGTCAGAATTTTTCTTTTTAACCCGGGTTCTCGATGCCTCCCGTGCGATGTGGTGCTCAGCAGGATGATGAGGGCGGATGCCTCTTCTCGACGCCCGTTCTGAGGCCAAAGCTGCCTTGGATGTAAAACTGCCACAGGGTAAGATCGGACTCGTCGCCACTGTTGAGTCTGTGTGTCCCAGTTATGCTTATTATAAATCACTGGACACAGACAACAAGAATAACTTTAACAGGTCTTTACTATTCGGAGGTCAGGGCTGAACTGCCCAGCAAATCACTACACAACGTTTATATACCGGTGTGGTCACCACCGGTATTACAGTATACAGCAGCCAAGAGAAAGTAGTACATCTCTTAAGGTAGTTCTCTTAAGGTGGAACAGGTTGCATACACCACACAAATGACCATTGCAAGCGTCGCAAGTTTTTTCGGGGGTTATTCACTGAAGTGGCAGAGGTGGAAGAACCTTCTATAGTGGTGGACTTTAATGTATTTTTATCTCGGATGGACATTTCAGCCCAGATGACCTTTAAGGATGATAACTCCAGAGGGATGATTGTAAAAATGATGGCAAATTTAAATTTGAGAGACTTATGGAGGGACCGGAACCCCATAAAAAGGGAGTTCTCCAGAACAGGTTGGGTGGGTGATGTTTTAAAACAGAGCCGAATAGATTTTGTGTTAATGCGGGAAGGGTTAAGTTCTGCGGTGATGGAGATTTATTATAAAAAAGTATTTTTTAGTGACCACTCGGCTTTGGTTCTTAGAATTGGGAACAGCAGTATTAAGATCGGTTCAGGGCTGTGGATTTTAAACAATCAATACCTGAAAGAAATTGCTTATAAAGAAGGGATTTTAAATATAATAAAGAATGCTCGGAAGGAACCTTTGTTCTTGAAAGAAAGAAGAGTTTGGTGGGACAATTTCAAATATGAGGTAAAAGTTTTTTCGGTACGTTAGGGGAAAAAGAGCGGCAGCTAACCGGCGTCGAGAAGAGAATTTAAACAAAAGGTTTACGGATGTCTGTAAAGCAGTTGACGGAGGGGATAACGGAGCTGAGACTAAGTTCCGGGTGCTAAAAGAAGAGTGGGAATTATTGCATGTTGAAAAATGCAAGGAGGCCATTCTCCGTGCAAAGGCTAGAGATGCATTGGAGGGCGAAAGATGCACCAGATATTTTCTAGAGCAAGAGAAGCTGTGACAGAGATTATCATTAATTGGAGAGTTGAAGGTTGGGGAGAAGATCATTCATGAAAGTGGGGAGATTTTAGAGGCGGCTAGCAGCTTTTATCAAGAGTTATATACATTTCCAATTTGGCGATGGAGAAGGTTAGTGCTTTTATTGAAGAGGGTTTAAAGGAGAATGAGAGAAGCATGTGTGACAAAGAAGTAGGATTAGCGGAAATAAAAGCAGCAATAAGTGGAATGAAAGGGGGGTGGGGGGAAGCACAGGGTCCGATGGACTAAGTGCAGAATTTTATAAAGAATTTTTCGAGATTTTAAGTCCATTAGAAGTTTTTAAGGAAATTAAAATTGAGGGAAGCCTGGCCCCATCTATGAGGGGAGGTGTCATAAGCTTAGCTTATAAAAATAATAAAGGGGATAGAAGGGTTCTGAAGAATTGGAGGCCCATCACATTATTAAATGTGGATTATAAGATCTTGGCGAGGGTTATGGCAAATCGAATGAAGGAGCTGTTGCCACAGATAGTTTTGCCCTCTCAGTCACACACACACACACACACACACACACACAATCCCCACAGTGCAGATAGAGGCCATTTCGGCCCATCAAGCCTGCACCAACACATATCCCACCCTATCCCTGTAACCTCACGTATTTAATCCCCTAACACTAAGGGTCAATTTATCATAGCCAAATCAACCTAACCTGCACATCTTTGGACTGTGGGAGGAAACCGGAGCACCCGGAGGAAACCCACGCAGACACGGGGAGAATGTGCAAACTCCACACAGACAGTCACCCGAGGCCGGATTTGAACCCGGGTCTACTGGCGCTGATGAGGCAACAGTGCTAACCACTATGCCACCGTGCCCCTCCTATGGAGTCATAGGCCGGGACATCGCAGACTCTGCGGTCTCAATCCGAGATGCGATAGAGCTCATGGAAGAGAGTGGGAGGGAGGCTTATGTATTAAAGATAGATCAAGAGAAAGCCTTTGATAGGGTCTCATGAGTTTTTATTGAAAGTTTTGGAAGCATTTGGTTTCGGGGAAAATTTCATTCAGTGGATAAGGATTTTTTATTCAAACATATTTAGCTGTGTTAAATGTAATGGTTTTTTATCCAAGTATTTTCCGATACAGAGATCAGTGAGACAGGGTTGTCCCCTGTCCCCGTTGTTGTACACATTGGTAGCAGAACCATTAGGTTACGTGATGTGAAAGAAACAAGGTGTAGTTGGGATTGTGGTCCCCAGTTCCGGGCTGGTGTCGGTGATACACCAATATGCAGATGACACAACCTTAACATTGAGAAATGGGGAGTCAGTGAGGAAAGCTATGGATGTAGTGGAGGAATATTGTAGAGCTTCAGGAGCCAGAGTGAATTATAGTAAATCCCAATGCCTGGTTGCAGGAAGGGGTAGGGAGGAATGGTTGGAGGAAAGTCCCTTTAAGGTGGTGGATGTTTTGGAAGTTCTGGGGGTGCATATGGGGTGCAAGAAAGACGGGGATGAAGTGCATCGATTAAATTGGGAACCGAAGGTTATGAAAATTAAAAAGATTTTGGGAAAATGGGAAAGAAGGTGGTTGAAAGTGCAAGCAAGAGCGACAGTGCTGTCTGCTCTCCTGCTATCTAAGCTATGGTACTTATTGATGGTGGAGGATATTCCTGAGTGGGCGGAAAAGTCCATCCGAGAGGTTTGTGTAAGGTTTTTCTGGGAAGGGAAACCAGCCTTGGTGGCTTACAATACCATCATTGGATGGAGAAATCAGGGAGGACTCAATTTCCCAGATATTGATTTGAAGAAAAAATCTTTTAGAATTAAATGGGTGAAGAGATTTCTTCAGAAGTCAAATACAAGTTTTTGGAAGAGTTGTCTTGAGCATTTTTAAAAACGAAGTGGGATAGGAGAGCAGGGGATATTGTATATGGAATACAATAATGGCCCAGAAATCCGGGTCGGGGGCTTCCCGCGGGTGCAAGCCCCCAACCTGCACTTACCTTGCGCGCTGGCCGATGAGCTGTGGGCCCCCGTGGAACTCCGATCCGGGGCCTGGTCCAGCTGCCGGCGCACAGTGTTTGCATATCCCAGGGGCGCAGTTAGTTTGAAGTGTTCCCTGGGGTCACGTGGGCCATGGGGAACCAATCGGAGCAGGGAATGCTCCATTCATAAGTCTGACAGGAAGTGCTGTCAAACTTAGAAACACTATGGGCCCCTTCTTCTTACAAAAATCACTAAATTTTCAAATACATTTTTTTAAAATCACTTTTTAAAAATAATCTATAAATTAAATGAAATAACTATTTTAAACAATAATTTAAATTTTTGAAAAAAATAATTTTATTTTCTAACGGGGCTAAAAATAAACTTACCTTGCTTTAAAGTATTTAAAAATAATAAACCTGTGGAAAAAATGTTTTAATTTTAATTAATTCACCACTTACCTTGTAAAAAGCAGGCCGTACGTCTGCTTTTTACATTTCTAAATTCTGCAGACTTACCTTCCTGGGAAACCTGTAAAAAAAAAAAAAAGTTCGATGCGCACGCGCAGCCTCCCCCGCGCACGCATTCAACCTCTGAACCCCTGCTTTCAGGGGAACGGAAGTGCCGGTTTCCCGCACATGCGCAGTGCATGCAGGAAACCGGCACTTCCATTGGGCCTATGGGCCAATATGTTTTTGAAATCGATTAAACTTCTCCCTAGGTTTTATAAGGGGGTTGTAGAGACTTGGGCCCAATTTTTTAAAAGTGTGCAGTTTATGCCCAAGGGGGCTGAGGAATTTTTAGAACAGCCTTTATTTTTGAACAGGAGGGTCAACATCGAAGGAGAGGTTTTATTTAATCAAGCTTTTATAAAAGCTGGTATTATATGTGTGCAAGATGTATTATACGAGGTAATTCCAGGTTGGTTGCTGGAAGCGATAGTGAGGGACATGGTGTGGGAGGAGGATCAGGAGGTAGAGGAAAAAGCAATAGGAATCATGTATGAGAAGATTGTGAGGGCAATGCCACAGGATTGGATGGAAGAAATAAATGCGGAAATCTCCTAAGGAAGTAAAATGCGTCCTGTAGGGGTCACAAAATCCCCTCAGCCCCCGAAGATCGGGAAATATTAATTCACATCGTGGACGAAGACCTCTGTGATTTAAATTGTCGCTGGGTTGGACAATGTTTTAAAATATACCCAGAACCGCAAAAGGCTGCGTTAAAAAGATCGTAAGCTAGGCAGCACTTGGACAATGGAATCAAAGAATTTTGTGAAAATCGCACACTTTAAGATTGTACATTTTATTAAAAGATGTACTCTTGAGTTTTGGACTGTTTAAATTGCTCAGGGCATAAAAATGGCTGAACAGACCTCATGGAAACAGAATTATAAAAAGGCAGCAGAACAGGACAGACAGGCTGTTAGCATACGAAAAAGCTCAGCGCTGCCCTGTAGTGGGTTTGAATGGAGCCCGAGCTGTCAGTCACCCTGTGGTATTGGGCGGGTCCGGTAACCTACAAGCTGCTTGTTTACACTGGGGAGTAGCCAGTTTGAATCAGCCAATCATCGGACAGCAAGCACAATGGGTTGTTTACACACATCCATTCACTGAAATTGACTCTACTACATGATGTCTCCATGTATGAATGGAGGAATTTAAAAGCCCTTCTCTTGTGTATTCGGACTTTTCGGCACGAAATTGTGCACGGACCTTTTCGGCGCGAAAACAGCAGGGACTCCCAGGGTATGAAGATTAAGCCCAGGAAGTCCTCTCTCTCTCTTCTCTTTTACTCTTTGGGCTGCAGGTGAGCAAGGCTTCTGACCCACTAGCAAGACAATCTAGTGAGAAGCAAAGGGGTGGTAATCTAAGGGAAATGTTGCTAAGATTGTAAGATTAACATTGTAGCCATTTATCCCTCATTTTTGCTGTCTGCCTTCCCCTGTTAAGCAATTTTACCGTGAGTACTTTGATCGTGTGGTGTAGTTTCTTTAGTTTTAATAAAATTTGACTTTCTTGCATCCAGACCATTTGTCCGTTTTTAATATATCATTAATTATAAGTTCTTCCAGTCAGAACTGGAAGGAGGGTTTAGTGATTCGAAAACGCTGATTGGAATTGGTCACAGTGCGGTGGCAAAGACTGCCTGATGAGGTAAATTACCGTAAACCAGGTAAAGGATGCCCCCCTAAAAATTGGCGACTGTGGCAGAACTGGAGGCAGCTTTTGATGTGATAAGTGGTCTGGATCTGGAGAAAGCATCAGCTCTTGCATTTCTTGCTTTCAGTCTGTGGGTAGCCCTGCAGAAGTTAGCGGCAGCGTGTAAGCTGACCTATTATGGTATAGGTGGCTGGGTTAAGAAGGGTGAGATGAGGGTGCGGGAGGAGGTTACAGAGGCCAAGGATCGGGAGTCAGAGTTTGAAAAATGCCAGGCGGAGGTAGAACACCTCATAAGAGAGGTGAATGAGGCCAGAGATAGTGGGATGAGGGTGTGGGAAGAAAATGCACGCCTCACACTAGAGGTCACGAAATGCCAGGCAGAGATAGAGCGCCTTGTGCAGGAAGTCACAGAGGCTAGGGACAGTGAGATGAGGCTACAGGAGGAAAACGCACACCTCACCCGAGAAGCTAGCGAGGGCAAAAGCCACGCGAGGCACAAGATAGAGTTCCTAAAGTGCCAAATTACAGGAGCAAAGAGTAACGAGATGAGACTGCGGGAAGAGAATTCCCGCCTCACCTCAGAAGTAACAGAGCAGGAGGAAATGATTAGGGAGGTAAAGGCAGCTTATAAGCTGGCCTGCGACCAAAGGTTTAGTGGAGCAGATCATACCCCATGTAACAGAAAGATAGAGAGTTTGGGTGTGGAGTTATTAAGGACTAAAGGGATGGTATGTTTCATAAGTCCGAAGGGAACTCCGTCGGACAGTACCAGCAGCCCAAATCAAACCGCCCCACAGGCAACACCCAGAACAGAGCTGTCTAGGGAATTAGAGATCCCAAGACCGCAGCCCCCAGCTCCGAGTTTTGAGGAGCTCTGGCAGCAAGAAGGGGTGGACAATGGGGTGGTAGGAGAATGCCAGCAGTTCCTGCTAGGCAGGTGGGGACCAGGACCAGTGTACCCCCTCCGACAACGGAGGTACGGTCCGCCCGTGAACGATAATGACCCAGGGACTGTTCAACATACCTATCTGGTACCCTATGATACCCAACAGCTCAGAGGCCTGGTGAAACATATTCCCCTGCTCTCCGAAAAGGGAGACCCCTCAATGCACTTCCAAGGGATAGAACAGGCAGCCTGTGTTAACGGCTGTGATGACGAAGAGAAAGCCAAAATGTTGCTTTTCTCTGTAGATAGTAAGCTCTATCAGACCCTTTCGGATGAGGCTAAGAGAGGGCAGAAGGGTTTTGAGGACCTAAAGGAGGAAATACTGGAAGCCATGGGTGCGAACGACGGCAGTCCATTCGATCGCTTAGGGAAAACACTGCAGAAGGAAGGGGAGACCCCACAGGCATTTGCAGACAGGCTGTGGCCAGTCTACAACAGCGCGTGTACAGGGGGACAAGATAGAGTACACCTGAACCAGCGGCAGCGGACCCAATGGCTTCGTTGCCTGGTGTCCAATTGCCTGCCCCAGATAAAAGCAAAGGCTGATACTTGGTTTGACCACCGAGACCCCCTAGCAACCGAAGAGACTGTAATCCGGCAGCTCACAGTAGCATATAGGAATGGTAGGAATAGTGGGACCCCCCAGCAAAAGGGTAAGGTCCACGAGGTTAAACCTGGGGCTCAATACAAGAAAGAGTGGCGCCAGGAGGGGAACCGTCCCTCCCAGAACAAGGTCACTTGTTACAGGTGCGGGGAGGATGGCCACTGGCGCAGGGATTGTAAAAAGCCTGGGAGAGACGATAAAGCCAGGACCCCCGCAGCCCCAACTCAGAAGGCAGAGACAGAAACTCCTCCCGATACAGTCGAGTCTGTCATGGAGTCGATAAAATCTTTCCTCAGGGCCAATCAGGAGGAGGTAGCAGCCATCAGTGGTGCTGCAGCCCCCTCGCCCACCTCTGCCTCCCCACAATGACTGGAGCCCGCGCAGCCTGTCTACCTGTGTAATCCCCGGTACGATGAATGGAAGAGACCGCTCACACAGATGGAGGTAGAGAAGGTTACAGGGACTTATCTATTGGATATCGGGGCATCATGCACCGTGATCCATACGGATAATCCCACCACCTCACCTTTGTCTAATGGGGTTCCATACATACTATCGGGATTCACCGGTCAGGAGCAGGCAGGGGTATACTCCAGACCCCTCTCAGTCTGTCTGGGCATGCTTCAAACTAAGTGGACGTGCATCCTGGCAAAGTGGAATAAGGAGGAAGGAAAGGGGATCCTAGGGGCTGACTTCATGGTGAGCCATGGGATCCTCGTGGATCTCCGCAACCATTACCTTTGGGGGGCTAGCACAGACAGGGAAGAAGGTGTAGTGGTCATCCCGGGCAAGGAGGGTAAAGGGACCTTGTGTACTGTGAAGCCCAAAGGAGGTTACGACCTCGGGCTCATGGTAAATGGTGTCCCGGAGGCACTGCAGGCAGTCGTGCAGGCAAACCTCACAGCGTTTGCCACCCATAAACACGACTGCGGGAGGATCACAGGGTTTGAGGTTAAAATAGACGGGGACCCCATGGCCTGACCACAGAAGCAGTACAATTTCCCCAAGGAGGCAGAACCTGACATGGAGGCAGCCATCACCTCCTTAGTTGAACAGGGAGTGTTGAGGCCCACAGCCACTCATGTTAATTCTCCACTTTGGCCGGTTAGGAAACCAGACAATTCATGGAGAGCCACGGTGGACTATCGGGTGCTTAACAGCAATATCCCCGCGTGTGCCCCCACAGTAGAAGCAGTGGCTAATCTTATTAGCAGTATTCCAGCATCCGCGAACACATTCACGGTGCTGGACATTTCGAATGGGTTCTGGTCCGTCCCTTTAAAACGGGAGGACCAATATAAGTTTGCCTTCACCTTTAAGGGACAGCAGTATACCTGGAACTGTCTGCCACAGGGTTTCCACAACAGCCCCAGCATCTTCCACCAATGCATGAAGGATAGTTTAAAAGAGTTCAGTCAGCCCACTCAGTTACTGCAGTATGTGGATGACCTGCTCTTATTTACCGACTTGGTCGGGGAGCATGGCCCACTACTGGCTGAGCTGCTGGAGCTGCTGCAGAGAAAGGGGTTTAAAGTCAACCCCAAGAAGGCGCAGATCGGTCAGCAAGAAGTTAAATTCCTGGGTCTGACTGTCTGCACAGGAGAGAGGACCATAGATAAGGCAAGGAGGGAAGCGGTCCAGGAGTTACCGATTCCCAATTCATTAAGAGGGGTGAGGTCGTTCCTGGGATTGACGGGGTACTGCAGGGATTTTATAGAGGACTATGCAGCCACAGCGGCCCCTCTGCTCCGTCTCCTACACAAGGGAGTGGAGTGGTCCTGGGATGAGGGATGCCAGGTGGCATTTGTTAAGTTAAAGGGAGACCTGCAGACCGCACCAGCCCTAGGAGCGATAGATGGGAAAAGGGAGTTTTTTCTGGAGGTAGCAGCCAGTGGGGATAGCCTGAGTGCTGTGCTGCTCCAAGAGCGGCACGGTAGGCTGAGACCCGTGTTCTATTCCTCCAGAATACTCACCGATGTAGAGAGGAGCTACTCAATATGTGAAAGCCACCTTTTAGCCACATATTGGGCTGTGAAGAAATCCCGGATCTTCGCAGGCACCTCTCCCATCACCCTCCTCACACACCACACACCCACTCAGATGCTTTTGGATGGGAGGATTAAAGATGGGACAGTCAGCAGCATCCACATTGCGCGCTGGATCCTTCTCCTCTCACAGATGGATCTGAAGGTAAAGGGCCTTTGCGAGCCAAAGCTTGCGGCCAATATGGTATACCCTGGAACAGCTCATCGATGTTCCATAGATGGGGTATGGGAAGTGAACATAGGTTTACGGGCCGGGATACATCCCACGGGTCACGAGATCTATGTAGACAGTTCCAGCATGGTATCCGCTGGAGTACGACTCCCGGGTTGCGGGATCTTTGACCCAACGGCAGGCATTGCCTTGGCAATCAAGCTCCCTAACACCATGAGTGCCCAGCAGGCTGAACTGTCTACGGTGATGTACGTGGTTATACACCCCAACATCTTCCCTACCCCGTATACGATTTGCTCTGACAGTATGTTCACTTGCAACTCGTGTACGGAGTACCTGGCCATCTGGTCCTGTCGTGGGTATACCTCTGCCGACGGGAAGCCCTTGACAGTAAAGCCCCTGCTGGAGCAAGCCGATATGCTGGCCAAGGAGGGTGCACGTGCACGCACTTTCTGGGACCCATATGAGTCCGGGCCAGTGGCAGCGATTACAGGCAGGGATGGGACACAGGGAAAATCAGGAATAGTGTTGGCCCTGGACCTTAAAATGGTCCAGGCACAGGACCCCATCCTAAAGGCAATAATTAGCGCAGTGATGGAGGGCAAAAGGATAGAGGGCCCCTACAGCACAGCCCCTCTCACCGTAAGGGAGGGCATGCTGTTCAAGGCAGAACAGTGGGTAGTACCCCAGCAACACTGGAGGGAGTTCCTTCAGCTGGCGCATGAGGGGCCGGGAGCAGGACACCCCGGGCCTGAGACCACCTGGCAATGGGTGGAACAGGCGGGATGGTGACCAGGACTCCGGGATGATATCCGCGAGTTCTGTGCTAGCTGTCTTGTGTGTGCAGCAAATAATCCCGATCCCCACAAAAGGAAGGTGCCCATGGGACACATTAGGAGGGTCGAGGGACCATGGCAGTCGATCCAGATCGACTATATAGGGCCCTTGCCCACCACCCAGGGAGGCTACAAATACTGCCTCGTCCTGGTGGATGTGTTTTCCAAGTGGGTGGAAGCCTTCCCCTGCAGGACGGCCACAGCAATGGGGACTGCAAAGATCTTGGTGAAGGAGGTGTTCTCACGGTGGGGACTGCCCCAGTTCGTGGAGTCCGACCAGGGAAGCCACTTCACTGGCCAAGTCATGCAGAACACCCTCATGCTGCTCGGTATCAAAGGGAAGTGGCACGTAGCCTACAACCCGCGGTCCTCAGGGATTGTGGAGCGTATGAACCATACCCTTAAAGAAAGATTGAGGAAAAAGGCCGTGGGGTCGCCCCAAAAATGGGCAGAGACCCTACCTCGGATCCTCATGGGGATCCGGGCCAGCCAGTCCAAAAGTACAGGGCATTCACCACATGAGCTCATGACCGGCAGAGTTTTGAGGACCCCCACTCATGCCCTTACCCCAGTCCTCACCGAAGGACAACTGCAGGAAATAAACTGGGATAAATTCGCCCGAACCCTCCTAGAACACCTTAAACGAATTTATGGGCAGGCAGCAGACAGCATGGGGAAGCAGCATCGGAATAACCGGCTGCTGCTCATGCCTAGCAAGAGCCACCAGTGGGAGATAGGAGACCTAGTGATGGTAAGAAACTATGCCCGGGTGGGAAGTTTAGAGCCACTCTACATGGGACCCTATAGTATAGTTGATAGGGCCAGCCCCATGGTCTATGCAGTAAAACTACCCCGGTGCACAAAATGGTTCCACGCCAACCAATGTAAATTGTATAAATCTGACCATACAAGTTCAAGTTCACAGGCTGTAAAGACAGGCGCTGTGGCTTGTTTCAAGGGAAAGATTGTCCGGCCCACCAGTTGGGACACTTCCCCGCCCCAGTGGGACCTAAGTTTTGGCCAAAGTTTAAATTTGAACCAGTTATTTAGTTCAGAAACAGGGAAACCGCAGCCCGAGAGTAGAAATCTGCAGGCTGCTGTGAGTTCATTCACAGAAAATCGCTTGGGGGGCTCCAGGGAGGAGCCGCCTTTTGAAGAGACCGCCCACGCATGCGTAGTCGCTGGTCTGGAGACAGGAATTCCCCAGTCTTTTGAACGGCCTGTTTGCACAGGCGCAGTTCCCCAGCCCATGACCACAGCGGCTCCTCTTCAGTTTCCCTGCGCAGGCGCAGTCACGCGCCTGAGGGGAGAGGTTTCCCAACATTGGGTTCATGCAGGCGCAGTTCCCCAGCCCGTGACCACAGCGGCTCCTCTTCAGTTTTCCCGCGCAGGCGCAGTCACCTGTTTGAATACAGAGGTTTCACAGCTTCTGCCGTGGGACTCCAGGGAGGAGGTTTGCGCAGGCGCAGTTCCCCAGCCCGTGACCACAGCGGCTCCTCTTCAGTTTTCCCATGCAGGCGCAGTCGCCTGTTTGACTACAGAGGTTCCACAGCCTCTGCCATGGGACTCCAGGGAGGAGGTTCACGCAGGCGCAGTCGCCTGTTTAAAGGGACAAGCTTCCCAGCCCGCTTCCAGAGTGGTTCCCCCTATGGTGTGGGACTCTGGGGAGGAAGGGATAGCAATTCCTCTTGCAGGGGACATATGGAAGGAGCTGGTACCAGGTTTTGGACCTGGAGAGGAAGATTTTCAGCCACCAGCAGCGGGTGGTGAGGGAATACCTGCCGCCAGTACAGGAGTGGGTAGATAAAGGAGACAAACCCGGATTACTGGCAGGCTGCCAGGTATATTAAACAGTGCAGGCTGTTTGCATCAGGGGGAGAAGGTTCCCAGCCAGCTAGGGCTGTGACCCAGGCTCAGGGTCCGTCAGCCAAAGTTTCCCCCACAGAGATGCCCCTCAGAAGATCTCAGCAGGTCCGCAAGCCCAAGATAAGATGGTCACCAGAGTACCCGCCACAAAGAGCAATCTCCCGAGCCCGGGAGGAAACAGATCACAGAGGTCCCCAACTAGCAGCCATAAGCTGCCAGGGACCAGAAGCAGGAGGCAGTCCAGCTTCGCTGCAGGCAGCAGTAATCTGCGACAGTGACACCAGAGATTAGCCTGGCCGTCTGGAGACGGGCGGCATTTGTATTATAGCTTTGTGTTAAGTTACCAATGTTTATAGCGTGCTTTTAAGGTGTTTAAATTTTAAGTTTAGAATGTAACTAGTAGTTTTGAGTTTAAGTTTAAAGTTTAAGTTTATAAGTGTGCCAAATGCTTGTATTTTGGTCCGAGGTCGAGGGACCCGACCATGTCTCCACCTAAGGCAGCAGATCAGTGAGAGACCTGGCTGCATGTCCTTTTAAGTTCTTTTGCAGGAGATTGGACAAAGGAGCAGCCCTGTTCGCCCAGCCCGAGCTGGGTATCGAATGAAGATATACAGAATGTTGGGGATCGCCTCGCCACTGGGCAAATCCAGGAGGAGACCCCGCAGTGACCTTCGGGAGAAACCGGACAGGGTCCGGAGGAACCTGCCTACTCATCCTACGTGGAAGAGATGGCCCCAGCTTGACCCTGCACTATCCTGACCGAATTTCACTTGCGGGAGACCTCGCTGTTGAGGAGTCATGGTGGGGAAGCATGGGCGCCTAGTCAGGTAGGGACGCGTTCCCCGGGAGTGGGTGGTGATGGCCCGGGAAAGATTGTAAAGGGGAGGGGGAGACCCAAGAGTCGCGTGGGTGCGTTCAGGGAAGGGAGAAACTCACCCGGGGCCCACGAGCAAAGTTAGAGTGTAAGTGTGGCTGGGAAGGATGAGTGGGTGGCCGGATCTGGGATCCAAGTTTGAGTGTGGGGCCAGTGAGAGCTGCCACACAGGCACCCATCATTTTCTGCAGCCAGTCGAGGGAAGACGGGAGGGGGAGGGACTAGGAGTCGCGATCCCATACTCCCCGGTCTCGGCCTGTGAAACATGAGGGGTACCCCGCCTCCACAAAGGGACAAGGGAACGGCTCGGGGCTGGCGGATCAGACTGTTCTGTAAAATTCATTCTGTATGTTTTAAAAGTTTAAGACCAGTAAATGGGGGGGGGGGGGTGGCAGTGGAAGTAACATTTACTGCCCAGGTGGGAGGAGCAATACCCACTCGAATTTCGTGACCCATCATTAGCACGTGATGGTCGGGGTTTATTTCAGCATTTTGTTTCAAATGTTTCAAATGTTTAATGAAGATTTTTGTATTTTGTTTTACAGTTCCAAGCGGTGCAGAGGTGTAGGACCCTCTCCGTGCTTGGGATCATTTTGATTACATTGTATAACCGAGATTGCAACATTTTGTAATATGTTATAATGTAACAAGTGGTGCAGGGGTATAAGACCCCCTATTGTAATATTGTGTAATTGTTGTATCTGTAGATGCCTACCATACCACGGTTTTTCTCGGATTTGAGGGGAATAGATGGGTCGGGGGATCAGTGGTAGGTAGCTATAGGTAAATACAGGGGATGATTGTTTCTGGGGGTTCAGAAAATTTTGCTCACTTCTTCAAGAGGATACTACAAGCAAGTTGGAAGTATCCAAGGGCGGAATGTAGGGGTTGCAAAATCCCCTCAGCCTGCGAAGATCGGGAAATATTAATCCACATCGTGGATGAAGACCTGTGTGATTTAAATTGTCTCTGGGTTGGACAATGTTTTAAAACATACCCAGAACCGCAAAAGGCTGCGTTAAAAAGCTCGTAAGCTGGGCAGCACTTGGACACTGTAATCAAAGAACTTTGTGAAAATCGCACATTTTAAAATTGTACATTTTATTAAAAGATGTACTCTTGAGTTTTGGACTGTTTAAATTGCCCAGGGCATAAAATGGCTGAACAGACCTCATGGAAACAGAATTATAAAAAGGCAGCAGAACAGGACAGACAGGCTGTTAGCATATGAAAAAGCTCAGTGCTGCCCTGTAGTGGGTTTGAATGGAGCCCGAGCTGTCAGTCACCCTGTGGTATTGGGTGGGTCCGGTAACCTACAAGCTGCTTGTTTACACTGGGGAGTAGCCAGTTTGAATCAGCCAATCATCGGACAGCAAGCACAATGGGTTGTTTACACACATCCATTCATTGAAATTGACTCTACTACGTGATGTCTCCATGTATGAATGGAGGAAGTTAAAAGCCCTTCTCTTGTGTATTCAGACTTTTCGGCGCGAAATTGCGCACGGACCTTTTTGGCACAAAAACAGCAGGGACTCCCAGGGTATAAAGATTAAGCCCAGGAAGTCCTCTCTCTCTCTTCTCTTTTACTCTTTGGACTGCAGGTGAGCAAGGCTTCTGACCCACTAGCAAGACAATCTAGTGAGAAGCAAAGGGGTGGTAATCTGAGGGAAATGTTGCTAAGATTGTAAGATTAACATTGTAGCCACTTATCCCTCATTTTTGCTGTCTGCCTTCCCCTGTTAAGCAATTTTACCGTGAGTACTTTGATCGTGTGGTGTAGTTTCTTTAGTTTTAATAAAATTTGACTTTCTTGCATCCAGACCATTTGTCCATTTTTAATATATCATTAATTATAAGTTCCTCCAGTCAGAACTGGAAGGAGGGTTTAGCGATTCGAAACCGCTGATTGGAATTGGTCACAGTGCAGTGGCAAAGACTGCCTGACCAGGTAAATTACCGTAAACCAGGTAAAGGATGCCCCCCTACAGTCCCGCTTTTCCAAGCTTTCTGCTGGAGAAAGGGGGAGAGTTGGTCCAATTTGACAACTATAGTACTCGAGATTTCTATGAGGTATTTAGAGAATAGAGATTCAAGACACCTGCTGGTCAGGAGTTTTGGCAGAGTATATACCCACAGCTGGACTTCAATAGGATTTGGAAGGGAGTGTGGGCGAATTTTAAATGTCCAGAGTGGATTAAACTGGATTTCAAATTGGCTCATAATTGGATTTTTACCATGACGGTCTTGTGCAAGATTGGACGAGTGGAGGGGGCAACTTGCCCAGTTTGTGGGACACGGGATGAGACTGTCCCATTTACTGGTGTTATGTCCACAGTTAAATGATTTTAAGTACTGTGTTCAACAGTTGTGTGAAGTTTTTTTGCTGGGTGGGGACCGAAGAGCGAGAATGGGAATCCCGTGGGACTCAATTTTGAGATGGGGATTGCAGGAGAGTCTGCCCGTGTCCAGTGGAGCGGCAATTAATTTAATGTTCAGTTTGGCTAGATTCGTGATTGTGCAAAGAAGGAAAACTCTGTTTTTTAAGGGGAGGAGAAGCAATCTAAAAGAGTATTTTAAATATAAGCTAAAAGATCATTATAAGGCTCTGTGGATGTTTTATTCAGAAAGGAATTTAAAGATAGTATTTTACAATCGATTAATATATGTTACAGGAGACAAATTAAACTTCAGGTTTTGATGTTAAAATGTGGTGGCGGAATGGCTGTGCAGAGTGGCGAATTGATTTATATAATACAAGGAAATGATCACGATGTTCTTAATGTTCAATAAAGTATATTTTAAAAAAAAGTTGGTAGCACACTTGCCCGTGAGTCAGAAGGTTGTGGGTTCAAGTCCCACTCCAGAGACTTGAGCACAAAATCTAGGCTGACACTCCAGTGCAGTACAGAGGGAGTGTTGCATTGTCAGAGGTGCCGTCTTTTGGATGAAACATTAAACTGAGGTCCTGTCTGCCCTCTCGGGTGGACGTAAAAGATCCCACAGCACTATTTTGAAGAAGAGCAGCTAAGTTATCCCTGGTGTCCTGGCCAATATTTATCCCTCAATCAGCATCACTAAAACTGATTATTGGGTCATTATCACATTGCTGTTTGTGGGAGCTTGCTATGTGCAAATTGGCTGCTGTGTTTCCTACATTACCACAGTGACTATACTTCATTGGCTGTAAAGTGCTTTGGGATGTCCGGTGGTCGCGAAAGGCGCTATATCAATGCAAGCCTTTCTTTCTTGCTACCTTCTGAACAATGGATTGGTTCAGAATTTGTGCCAATTTATTAACGATAAAGTGGTGGCAGCCAGTTTAACGCACTATTCTCTATAATATTTAGAAAACAGATCTCATCGGAACCTTCCTTCGCCCAGCAGATGCCTAAATGTTTTGTTTTGCTCCCCCGTGCACTTAGTGTGGAAAGCAGCAGGCTATTCAGAGAACTGATCGTTTCAGAACAACACAGCTGGCAGGAGCGCAGGGCCCCTACAATTTATGTGCTTGCAGGTCTGGCAGCCTTCCTCGCCACGGTGTCATTCCAACAGACTCTTGATAAAGGCTGCAATTTTGTTGCCAGTCTAAAAGGGCATGAACTGGTGGTGGCAAAATGATCTGAGAAACTCGTTCCGCTCAAAATGAACCCGGTGCCTGTGCCAGGATCCTCCTCTTTCAAACAATATAAAGAGAGAAGAAGTACATGAAAAGCTCAGAAACATGCAAGTGGCTTAAGATTGATTGTGCTACAATTAAAGCCCTATCCTCGTGGTTTGCTTTGCCAAGAAAACGTGTTGTGGCATTTAAAGAGCTCAGAAGAAGTACGGACAAACAAGGAAGAACACGCATTCGCTTTTCTGTTACGAACAAGGCAGGCACAGAATTCTCCTTCCAAGGCCCACTGGCTGTCATTCTTTCTTAATAGCACACAGCAAATGAATAGACTGTGCACCTAGAAACCAAAACAGCAGGATAATAGACCCCACTTTATTCACATTCTGTTGCAAGGCTTTCATGATATAATTGCTTAAATCATAGACAGCATTTAAAGAAAAATGTAGCGGAGCATTTGTAAAACTATTTTTTGTGTCCTCCATTAAGGTTGACTTTTAGTGAAATGTGTTCTTAACTGAGATTACCTGGGTGTACCAAAGGCTGGCCGTACCCTTTTTTAACCACAATTCTGTAACTGGAGTGTTGTCCTCCAGGCTTCTGTCCTGTCAGCTGTGTTATGCTTCCTGTATGTTTGATGATGATCACTGCAATGACAAAAACTTTCATTTATATAGCATCTTGAACACAGAAAAACATCCCAAGTTGCTTCAACAGTTGCACAAATCAAAAAATGGATGGCAAGCCAAAGAAGGAGATATTAGGAGGGGTGAACAAAAGCTTGGTAAAGAGAGGGTTTTAGGGAGGATCTTAAAGGAGAGGGAGGTGGAGAGGCAGAAGAGTGTAGGGAGGGAATTTCAGAATATGGAGCCTAGGCAGCTGAAGCAAGGCCACTAATGATAGGGCCAAGGGAGGGGGGAAGCACAGGAGGCCAGAGTTAAATAATGGCTCGTTTATGGGGGGGGAGAGGCTCAGTAGGGCTGGAGGAGGTTACAGAGATAAAGAGGAGCTAACATGAAGGGATTTAAATATGAGGATGAGAATTTTAAATTTGAGATAATAGGGGGCTGGAAACATAGAAACATAGAAAAATAGGAGCAGGAGTAGACCATTCAGCCCTTCGAGCCTGCTCCGCCATTCAATATGATCATGGCTGATCCTCTATCTCAATACCATATTCCCGCTCTCTCCCCATACCCCTTGGTGCCTTTTGTGTCTAGAAATCTATCTATCTCCTTCTTAAATATATTCAGTGACTTGGCCTCCACAGCCTTCTGTGGAAGAGAATTCCACAAGTTCACCACCCTCTGAGTGAAGAAATTTCCCCTCATCTCAGTCCTAAATGTCCTACTCCGTATCCTGAGACTGTGACCCCTCGTTCTAGAGCCCCCAGCCACGGGAAACATCCCCCTTGCATCCAGTCTGTCTAGCCCTGTCAGAATTTTATTTGTTTCAATGAGATCCCCTCTCATTCTTCTAAACTCTAGTGAATACAGGCCTAGTCAACCCAATCTCTCCTCATACAACAGTCCTGACATCCCAGGAATCAGTCTGGTGAGCATTTGCTGCACTCATTCTATGGCAAGTATATCCTTTCTTAGGTAAGGAGACTAAAACTGCACACAGTACTCCAGGTGTGGTCTCACCAAGACCCTGTATAACTGTAGTAAGACATCCTTGCTCCTGTACTCAAATCCTCTTGCAATGAAGGCCAACATACCATTTGCCTTCCTAACTGCTTGCTGCACCTGCGTGTTTACTTTCAGTGACTGGTGTACAAGGACACCCTGGCCCCTTTGTATTTCAATATTTCCTAATCTATGACCATTTAAATAATACTCTGTCTTTCTGTTTTTCATACCGAAGTGGATAACTTCACATTTATCCACGTTATACTGCACCTGCCATGTATTTGCCCACTCACTCAACTTGTCTAAATCGCCTTGAAGCCTCTTTGCATCCTCCTCACAACTTACAATCCCACCTAATTTCGTGTCGTCCACAAACTTGGAAATAATACATTTAGTTCCCTCAAAAAAACCCAATGAATGTTTGCTGCCTGTGTATAAGTCTGAAATTTTTTAACCAATGTTGCTGTCTCGTTTACAGTGAGTTAGGGAGACTGCCTCATTCCTGGAGGGCCCTGCTTCGAGGTTTTTATGGTAAATTTTGGAACCTAAGTGACTTGGGAAATCTTTGTGGTTCAGTGCTGTACTCTGAATTGCAACTTAACCACTGGAAGGTGGCTCGTCAGAAGCTCTGTGTACGCCATGCAGGAGACAGCCTGCGCATTAGACCCTAGACGTATGTAACCTTCGACCAGCTGTAAACAATATTTCACATTGGCAGCAAAGTGTAGTTTAAAAATTTTTTAGTTTACAGTAAACGTGAAAAAGGCTTTTCCCCCTTCTCAAAGTATCATGTGTGTATCTACAACACCCTGACCTCCCATTGATTGTATGGACTTTCCTCTTTCACTCCCTGACTGGTTTTAAACTGCAGCCTCAGCCCCTGAGCTGTGATTGTATATAGAAGTTGTACAATGCACATACCCTCAGAGTTGGCTGTTTTTTTCCTTCTCTTGTAGAATGAGGTTTACAATTTTCATGACATGGTCAAGCGAGAAGTGACAATAGCTTTTATTTCCATTGGCCATATCCTTTGAGGGTAATGTACAAGTTTCTGTCTGTATAAAGTTGTGCTCTGGTTCAAGGAGAGCAACAGATCACGTTTTTCCTTTATAATCAAGGTGTGAAAAAAAGTTTAGGTTCAGTTGAAGCTCACAAAAAATGAAGAAACACAATTTGAGATTTTTCAGTGCTATGAAATCTGCATATTTGTATTTCAGACAATGTAGCTAAAACTTGATGTAAATTCCTCCTTTTTCCTTTGGCTTAATGAATATCATTTATTCAGTATGAAATCTTTATACTATATGTTCCACGTGTTAAGAATAAGTGTACATTAAAGCTTGGGAAAAAAAGGGGAATTTATAATGGGAAACAAAGACATGGCATACCAATTAAGGAGGACACAAATAACCTCCCAGCGATGTTGGGGAACATAGGGTCTAATGAGAGGGAGGAACTGAATGAAATCAATATTTGTAGGGAAATGGTGTTAGGGAAATTGACAGGATTGAAGGCCGATAAATCCCCAGGGCCTGATAATCTACATCCTAGGGTACTTAAGAAAGTGGCCCTAGAAATAGTAGATGCATTGCTGGTCATCTTCCAAAATTCTATAGATTCTGGAATAGTTCCCATGGATTGGAGGGTAGCTAATGTTACCCCACTATTCAAAAAAGGTGGTAGAGAGAAAACAGGGAATTACAGACCGGTAAGCCTGACATCGGTAGTGAGGAAAATGCTAGAGTCCATTATAAAAGATGTAATAGCAGAGCACTTGGAAAACAGTGACAGGATCAGACAAAGTCAGCATGGATTTACAAAAGGTAAATCATGCTTGACTAATCTACTGGAATTTTTTGAGCATGTAACTGGTAGAATAGATAAGGGAGAACCAGTGGATGTGGTGCATTTGGACTTTCAGAAGGCTTTCGATAAGGTCCCGCATAAGAGATTAGCATGTAAAGTTAAAGCACATGGGATTGGGGGTAAGGTACTGACTTGGATAGAGAACTGGTTGGCAGACAGGAAGCCAAGAGTTGGAATAAATGGGTCTTTTTCCGAGTGGCAGGCAGTGACTAGTGGGGTACCGCAGGGATCGGTGCTAGGACCCCAGCTATTCACAATATATATTAATGATCTGGACGAGGGAACTAGATGCAATATCTCCAGGTTTGCAGATGACACAAAGCTGGGTGGGCATGTGTGTTGTGAGGAGGATGCTGAGAAACTCCAGTATGATTTGGACAGGTTGGGTGATTGGGCAGAAGCATGGTAGATGCACTATAATGTGGATAAATGCCAGGTTATCCACTTTGGTGGCAAAAACAGGAAGGCAGATTATTATCTGAACGGCAATAGATTGGGAGAAGGGGAAGTACAACGAGACCTGGGTGTCCTTGTGCACCAGTCGCTGAAGGTAAGCATGCAGGTGCAGCAGGCAGTTAAGAAGGCAAATGGTATGTTGGCCTTCATAGTGAGAAGATTCAAGTAGAGGAGCAAGGATGTCTTGCTGCAGTTGTACAGGGCCTTGGTGAGACCACACCTTGAGCACTGTGTGAAGTTTTGGTTGCCTTATCTGAGGAAGGATGTTCTTGCCATGGAGGAGTGCAGCGAAGATTCACCAGATTGATACCTGGGCTGGCAGGAATGACGTATGAGGAGAGATTGGGTTGATTGGGCTTATATTCGCTGGAGTTTAGAAGAATGAGAGGGGATCCATTTGAAACTTATAAAATTCTAACAGGACTAGACAGACTAGCTGCAGGAAGAATGTTCCCGATGGCGGGGGAGTCCAGAACCAGGGGTCACAGTCTAAAGATAAGGGGAAAGCCATTTAGGACAGAGATGAGGAGGAATTTCTTCACCCAGAGAGTGGTGAACCTGTGGAATTCTCTACCACAAAAGGCAGTTGAGGCCAATTCATTAAATATATTCAAGAAGGAGTTAGATATATTTCTTAAGGCTAATGGGATCAAGGGATATGGGGAGAAAGCAGGGACAGGGTGCTGAATTTGGATGATCAGCCATGACCTCATTAAATGGCAGAGCAGGCTCGAGGGGCCGAATGGCCTACTGGGGCTCCTATCTTCTATGTTGCTATGTTTCATCCAAATCATTGATATATATTGTGAATAGCTGGGACCCAAGCACTGAACCCTGCCGTATCCCACTAGTCACTGCCTGCCACTCCGAAAAAGACCCATTTATTCCTACTCTCTGTTTCCTGTCTGCTAACTAATTTTCAATCCATGCCAGTATATTACCCCCAATCCCATGTGATTTAATTTTGCACACTAATCTCTTAAGTGGGACTTTATCAAAGGCCTTTTGAAAATCCAAATACACCACATCCACTGGTTCTCCCTTATCTATTCCACCAGTTACATCCTCAAAAAACTCCAGTAGATTTGTCAAACGCTATTTCCCTTTCATAAATCCATGTTGACTTTGTCTAATCCTCTAGATATTTTCCAAGTGTCCTGTTATCACATCCTTTATAATAGACACTAGCATTTTCCCTACTGATATGTTAGGCTAACCGGTCTATAGTTTCCTGTTTTCTCTCTCCCTTCTTTTTTAAATAGTGGGGTTACATTTGCCACCCTCCAATCTGCAGCAACTGTTCCATAATCTATAGAATTTTGAAAGATGACAACCAATGCATCCACTATTTCCATGGCTACCTCTTGTAGTACTCTGGGATGCAGATTATCAGGCCCTGGGGATTTATCAGCTTTCAGTCCCATTAATTTCTCCAGCACTATTTTTTTACTAATACTAATTTCCTTTAATTACTCCTCACTAGAGCATGGGGGTAAAAATTCGGTTGCTTTGCGCCTCCTACTAGTCAATGCCTGCCACTCTGAAAAAGACCCATTTATTCCTACTCTCTGTTTCCTGTCTGCTAACTAACTTTCAATCCATGCCAGTATATTACCCCCAATCCCATGTGCTAAAAGTAGCAACCTGGTGAAGTTGGGGTGCTACTCAATTTTTAGCCCCATTGGCTCCTTAGCATTTTTGGAAAGTTATTTGTGTCCTCTTCCGTGAAGACAGAACCAAACTATTAGTTTAATTGCTCAGCCATTTCCTTGTTCCCCATTATAAATTCTCCCGTTTCTGACTGTAAGGGGCCTACATTTGTCTTCACTAATCTTTTTCTTTTTACATACTTGTAGAAGCTTTTACAGTCCGCTTTTATGTTCCTTGCAAGTTTACTCTCGTAATCTATTTTTCCCAACTTAATCAATCTCTTGGTCCTTTTTTGCTGAACTCTAAACTGCTCCCAATCCTCAGGCTTGCTACTTTTTCTGCCAACTTTATATGACTCCTCTTTGGATCTAATACTATCCTTAATTTCTTTTGTTAGCTGCTTTTCCTTTTGTGTTTTTGTGCCAGAACGGAATGTATAACTGTTGCAATTCATGCATTCGTTCCTTAAATGTTAGCCATTGCCTATCCACCGTCATGCCTTTTAATGAAGCTCCCCAATCTATCATAGCCAACTCACTCCTCCTACCTTCGTAGTTTCCTTTGTTTAGATTTAGGACCCTAGTTTCGGATTGGACTACTTCACTTTCCATCTTAATGATGAATTCTATCATGTTATGGTCATTCTTCCCTAAATCAATCAATCAAATCAAAATCAAATCAACTTTTATTGTCATTGTTAGTGCACAAGTGCAGTACAACGAAATGTAGGCTTACGGCTCCCGAGAGTGTACAATTTGGATTAGGACACTTAAACATTCAACATACATTTATACATTTGGCTTGCAGTATATTAGCATAAATATGACCATAATAAAGTGCATTGGCAGATGTGCAGGCTTTAGTGTTTATTTGTGGAGCTCAGTAGGATGACAGCCCTGGGAAAGAAGCTGTTCCTAAATCTGGTCGTACGGGTGCGAATGCACCGCACAGTAAGATTATTAATTAATCCCTTTTCATTGTGAAATACCCAATCTAGGATAGTCTGTTTCCTAGTTGGCTCCTCAACGTACTGGTCTAAAAAACCATCTCGTACACACTCCAGGAATTCATCCTCCACAGTATTATTGCTAATTTGGTTTGGCCAGTCTATATGTAGATTATAGTCACCCATGATTACTGCAGTACCCTTGCTACATGCATCTCTAACTTCCTGTTTGATGCCATCCCCTACATTACCACTACTGTTTGGAGGCCTATAGACAACTCCCACCAATGTTTTCTGCCCCTTGGTGTTTCTTAGCTCCACCCAGACTGATACTACATCTTGATTTTCTGAGCCAATATCCTTTCTCACTATTGCTCTGATTTCATCCTTTACTAACAACGCTATCCCACCTCCTTTTCCTTTTTGCCTGTCCTTCCTAAATATCGAATGTCCTTGGATATTCAGCTCCCAACCTTGGTCATCCTGCAGCCATGTCTCCATAACCGCAATTATATCGTATCCGTTTTCATCTATTTGCACTGTTAATTCATCTACCTTATTACGAATGCTTTGTGCATTCAGATACAGTGCCTTTAGATTTGTCTTTTTAACACTTTTAGACATCTTAACATTTTTTTGTACTATGGCCCTATTTGCCTTACCATTTTTCTTACCCGGACCCTATTTGTTAGTGCACTCTTTTGTTTATACGCTCTGTCCCTTCCTGACACAATCTGGTTATCCTTACCCCAATCACTTTCCTGCACTGCTACCTTGTCTTTTCTTTTTAGCATTCTAGACTTCTCGCCACCCAGACCCTCCCCCCCCCTTATTTAGTTTAAAGCCCTATCTACCTCCCTAGTTATTTGATTCGCTAGAACCCTGGTCCCAGCATGGTTCAGGTGTAGTCCGTCCCAATGGAACAGCTCTCTCTTTCCCCAGTACTGGTGCTAGGGCCCCATGAATCGAAACCCACTTCTCCCACTCCAATCTTTGAGCCACACATTCATCTCCCTGATCCTATTGACCCGATGCCAATTTGCTCATGGCTCCGGTAATAATCCAGAGATTATGGGCTAGATTTTCAGTTGCTTGCGCCAGCAGTTAGCGCCTTAAGAGAAGTGATTTTCGGGCGCTATGCGTGTAGCGCCTGGGCGCAGCGCAGTTTGCGCCCCGCCCCAAATTAAGTTGCCCGTTAGCGCCGGCGCAAAGTTTAGCGGCCGCCCGGATGCGCGCGCAGAAAATGACGTCACATCCTCGTGCAACGCCCTTTGGCCGCCCCGAATCCAAACTTCAGTCGGACCGCCCCATTGTGCGCCTGGCGTCCAGAGCGTTTGTAAAATGGAACGCAACACACCCTGGGGAGCGCAAATTAAAGGGCACTCGTACAAAAGGCACTCTGCATGTGTTGTGTGGAAGTAAGCTGTGTGTTGTTCTGAACGGTCTAATTATGTTTCCGGGCACCAATCATTCCTCCTCCTCCTCCTCCTCCTCCTCCTCCTCCTCCTCCTCCTCCTCCTCCTCCTCCTCCTCCTCCTCCTCCTCCTCCTCCTCCTCCTCCTCCTCCTCCTCCTCCTCCTCCTCCTCCTCCTCCTCCTCCTCCTCCTCCTCCTCCTCCTCCTCCTCCTCCTCCTCCTCCTCCTCCTCCTCCTCCTCCTCCTCCTCCTCCTCCTCCTCCTCCTCCTCCTCCTCCTCCTCCTCCTCCTCCTCCTCCTCCTCCTCCTCCTCCTCCTCCTCCTCCTCCTCCTCCTCCTCCTCCTCCTCCTCCTCCTCCTCCTCCTCCTCCTCCTCCTCCTCCTCCTCCTCCTCCTCCTCCTCCTCCTCCTCCTCCTCCTCCTCCTCCTCCTCCTCCTCCTCCTCCTCCTCCTCCTCCTCCTCCTCCTCCTCCTCCTCCTCCTCCTCCTCCTCCTCCTCCTCCTCCTCCTCCTCCTCCTCCTCCTCCTCCTCCTCCTCCTCCTCCTCCTCCTCCTCCCAGACTTTGCATTTGAAAAAAATACATGCACCCTTCCCCTTTAAGAGCTCACTGGCACCAGAGTGTCTGCCGTGCGCTGCGCCCGAGCTCGGGTGTTGCGCTCTCCACCGCCGGCTTAGCGCCTAAAGATACTAGTGGAACGCCTCTTTTAGCGCTCCACCAACCTCTTAGGGCGAAGCCACTGAATTTCCGGCAACGGGGCGCTACTTTGGGGCGGGCGATAACTTCGGGCGGGCGCTAAGCTTAGCGCCCCAAAACTGTCTATACTGAAAATCTAGCCCTATGACCTTTGTGGTTCTGCTTTTTAATTCAGCAGAACCTCTTTCTTAGTCCTACCTATGTCGTTGGTACCTACGTGGACTACGACAACTGGATCCTCCCGCTTTCACTTCAAGTTCTTCTCCAGCCCGGAGGAGATGCCCTTTACCCTGGCACCAGATAGGCAACATAACCTTCGGGACTCACACTCCTGGCTGCAGAGAACAGTGTCTATCCCCCTAACTATACTGTCACCTAATACAACCACCTTCCTTTTCACTCCACCCACTTGAACGGCTTCCTGTACCACAGTGCCGTGGTCAGTTTGCTCATCCTCCCCGCAGTCCCCGCACTTGTCCACAAAGGTTGCAAGAACCTTGAATCTATTGGACAAGTGCAGGGACAGAGTCTCCTGCAATACTTCCTCCTGGATCCCTGTACCTGCCCCACTCGCAGTCACACCCTCCTGTCCCTGACCACGTGTCAATTCTAAAGTATTTAATCTAAGGGGTGTGGCTGCCTCCTGGAGCAAAAGGTCCAGGTAACTTTCTCCCTCCCTGATGTCTCGCAATGTTCGCAGTTCGGACTGCAGCTCCGCAACTCAGAGCCGAAGTTCCTCGAGCCGCAGACACTTACCGCAGATGTAGTTGCCCTGGGCAAAAATGTCCACAAGCTCCCACCTATTGCAGCAGCAACACAGCTCCTGTTCTCCCATTATTTTATTTATTTATTTATTTATTTCGTTTAGTGTTAATCAAATTATTTACCTAGTTTAGTTTATTAAATTAAGTTTAGGTTTTAAAATTTAGTTATATGTTATATGTTAACTTAAAACTTAGCCCACAGTCACTACCAATCACTTACCTGTCTTACCTGTGACGTCACACTGTTGTTTTCTTTTGTATTTGCAGGTCTGCTGCTGCTTTTATCCCCACACTCAGGCCTCGGTCTGCTCCCACTCAGGTTCGCCGCCACTCTGCGGGAGAAGTTATGAAAAGCAAGCACCTCCTGCCCCCACTTCGCTGAACTCCCACATTTATCAAACTCCCAGATTGTTCACTCTGTTCCAGCTGCACTCTGATCCAATATAGTTCAGCAAGGACAGTAATAATGGGTGGACGGGACATGGCGCAGGATAGCATGTGGACAGCAGAGTTTTGGATGAGCTGATGTGTACATAGGGTGCAGGATGGTGCTAGGAGGCCAACTATATGAGTGTTGGATTAGTCGATTCTGGTATGGATGAGCGTTTCGGGTGCGTTGAGGTAGGGGCTGAGGCAGGTGATATTACAGAGGTGGAAGTGGGCAGCCTTTGTGATGGAGAGGATATGGGATTGGAAGCTCAGCTCAGGATCAAATAGAATACTAAAGTTGTGAACAGCCTGAGATGGTGGCCGGGCAGGGGGATGGAATCAATGTCAAGGGTACTGAGTTTATGGCTAGGGCTTAAGATAATGGTGTAGGGGGTTTCTCTTGCTCGTTCTGGTCTCCTGCCAGGCTTTGTGCAATAATTACCCTTGAGTGGTTCGACCCACTCTCCCCTACAGTTCTAGACCTTGGACTTAGATGCAGAGAACTGTAGTGCAGAGAAAGGACTCAATAGACCAGGTTGAATAGCACGAAATGGATGCTTTTATTTTTAAACAGTTTGAAGCATTACAAAATACATGTCATAGGCACAGATTAAAGTAACTACAATCATGCACAAATTTATGAACTTGACTCTATGGAAATGGGGAACACACGGCACATCGTAAAAGGGAAAACACATTACGATTACCCTTAACTCCCTCCCCTATACCTAAACTAAGTTTCGACCTGAGGAACTCGGGATCATGTTCACCACTCTCAAAATCGCGAAAAAAGGGTTCGCAGCCTTTTGGCACAGCTTTCCGTCGTCACGTGGATTTGGAAACTTCTGGCGCAGCTTGTTTTTCTCTCAGGCGATGGGGCAGTAGATACAGCCTCGATGAGCGCTCGTCAAGGTTGAGATCCACTAGGTCTGTTGTCGATTTGGGTTCATGGAACAGAACAACAACCCGATGGGATGTTGAGGCACGGAAGTGTCAGGCCCGGAATGTCCTTTCTCTCCGGCCTGGATCGTCGGTTTTCCTGAGGGTGTCTTCTCCTTCGGCCTGGGTCGTCGATGATCTCCCGACAACAGCACCCGGGCCACCCTCGTCGTCTTCCCGTCGTGGCCAAGCCTTGTCTGGCTGAACACCGACCACGTTGTCTTTTCACCGAAATTGTCCGTCCGAAGCGCCTTTAAAAAGAAGCATCTTGATCGATTCCGAAGCTACCGAGGTAGAAGAGGCGCTGATGGACTTTTCAAAATCCATAGTTATACCCTTTTGGGACAGTCTTATCTCCCGCCAAATCATAGTCCTGTCTTTGTATTAATTTTGGCGGGCAGAAATCTCTGCAGGGGCGCTTTGTCTTGTAACGGGAGCCGGTGATAACTTAACTGGCCTTCCTGGCCGATAATGTCTTTTAATGTCTTTTACATTGTCACCGTGACTCGGTTCGCATATTGATCGGTCTGGAGATTTCCCTTGATGGCTGTTAAACGGTTTCTCCTTTGTACATTAAATGGGTATAAGTGTTCATGCATTGTCCGCCCATATCTTGATGGGCCCCATCCTGTACTTAGAATCCATTGAATATGTATGCTGTTTCCCTGAGTTTCGGTTCCCCGATACTGGCTTTCGCGGGCTTACTGTCTTCAATCCACAAGCCTGTCTGGCTTGCAGTAACAGAAATCAAATGGTCCAGAAAACTGATCACGAGGCCCGGCGGCCATTTTGTATGCCCTTTTTTCAAAGGTTTTTCTGTGCAAGCTTACTTTGATCAATAAACTGTCTTATTTTATCCTGTTTTCTTGCGTGATTATTGCTGAAAATTTCGAATCTTACAGGCCCCCCTGTGATACTGATAGCTTGCTAGAGGTATCAATAATCCTTGGTGAGCAAATTTTCCCTGATTCCCCACATCCAAACATTCCTGGCACTTAACTATCTATGACCCTCACGACACATGCAGTTCCCATTTCCGAAAAAAACAAAAATTACTTTGTGCACATTTGGATAATCATAGGCAGCACTTCTTAAACTATAACACATTCATCTGTCAGATGTGCAGGGGTTGATACCCTCTTGCACCACCTGCATACACCTTTTATTAATCCAAAAACTTAAGAACGACTAATAACATAACAATATTCATATCCTTAAAACAAAAACACGCAAATGGCCAAAATCTAAAAATGGAGGGACGCTTAACCTTCAATACTAGCAACTTAAAGTGGGGTGTCTTCTTCCCCCATTCGCACATAGCGTTCTCTCCATTCTCCTGTGTTCTCGTGCCTCTGGAGGCGTTTGCCTCTTTTGCAATGCACGAATAGCAAAAATATCACAATTAAAACCTGACACACTACTAGGATGTGGGATGCTATTCTAATCCAGGCCGAGACCTCTATGTTAGTGAACAAGTCCCACCATGGTGGGATGACTATGTCCAATATGTCTTTTCCTATCTCTAGAGTCTTCTGCTCCAGTGTGTAAAAATGTTTCTGTGAAACTAAAGCGGCTTTTAAAATCTTGGTGAGGTGTTCGGGAAGAGGGGGAATGACATAACCAAAATGCGCGACGAATCGTTGCAAGTCTGTGAAATTCTCTTTGACAGTGAGGTGAATGGTGGAGGGTGCAGGAATGGGGACAATTCGTTGTTGTGCCACTTGAACCTCGGCCCTGGGTTTGAAACAGAAACTGCTATCACTGATCGAACACCACTCGTGTTGTCCGTAGCGGTAGTGAGGCGCTGCAGTGGTGACGCAGTATGTCCCACCCCCGATATATGCTACCTGCGGGGGCACATGGTCCTCTGCCATTGCCTCCATGATGCAATTTATCGGCTTCGTGCTAGAGGTTCTGAACCCGCACTGTGGTTTCAAAAAGGCATTCAAGTGCTGGAGACACAGGATGATGTGTGTTCTCCAGCTCCGACACCCCGAGAGGTCGGTGCCTGTCATCGTACGCTCCCATCTGATGACGTAAGGCGGGACCACTGCGTAACGAATGTGTGCGCCCCCCCTGAATGACTCCAATGTTCTCCACCCTGTATACCGGGGCGGGCTTTGCTGCGGGACCCAACACCGGCATTCTTACCACTATTCCCATGATAGTATGATTCGAACGTCCTCAGTCCATTGGGACTGGGTACGCTTCTGCAGCTAGTCTGAGCTGGCACGGGCTTAATGCATTCTCAAAAGGGTGGAGCGCTTGCAAGTGCTTGTTGCTGATCCAGGACGGGACCAAACCCTGTTTTAAATCCTCAAGATTACTGCGGCCCTCGCCCAGTAACCACGCCCCGTATAGCACACAGGCCTCGTTTTGCGCAGCTTGATCGGACGCATTCCGATCCTCCTTAATGAGCGCATTTACCGTTCTCGCGTGTTTCTCCAGCTCAGCTATTATTTCCTTAAAGTGTAGTGTCATGGCCTGGTCCTCATGTAACTCAGAGCCCACTACCTTATTTTCGTCTGTCAGTATGTTCCTTAACTGGGCTTTTAAACCGTTGATCTGTGTCTGCAGCTCCACGTTATCTAGAGCATTGACGACAGATGTCCCGGTATTAAAAGCAGTGAATATGTCATTTACTGTACCCCTTCTTTGCCTCCCGACTCGATCCAAAACTTCTGGTGGTGTGGTGTATAATTTGTCTTTGTCGATGTCGGCAAAGTCAAACTCGTAAAATTGTCTAAACATTCGGGTTAACAGGACCTGGTATAATTGTTCCGTTTCTTTGGGACACCACTCCGGCAATCGTACCTCAGTGAGGTTTAAAATCACTGAGGCCACCGCGTAGTGTACCCCTTGGTACAGCACCTGACCGGTGGGTACCAATACTAAACCGTTCCCGGGTCCCTTGGTGGTGGTTGGGCACCCTTCTTTCTGGGCTAGTGCTACCGGAAGCGTGGGCAGGGGCTTGCGTGGGCGGGTGATGAGTTCAGTGGCGTTTACCGGAATAGGGGAGTATAGGGCTCCGCACGCTCGAGTGCTGACATCCCATCTCATCCCCTTTCCTTCATCCTGCCACTGCCTCTGGAAGAAGATGGATACGCCCTTGGGGCAAACGTGTTTTGAACCCCACATACAGACATATATTCCTTCATCTGGTTCCCACCATTTGTCCCAACACACACGTAATTGTCCGTGAGTCCCCGTAATAGTCCGATGGGTATTATTACCCAGTCGCTCCCACTCGACCGTAGAGTTCCTCATGTCCTTTCCCAGCTTTCGCAGCCACCACCATCGCCTTAGTGGTACGTTCCCATTACACACCAGACAGATCCTCTTTCCCACGGTAACGCTGACTCTGGGTGCAAGGATCCTCACCCGAGGGCACGTTAACGAAGTCTCTTGGTAGGCAAAACCGAAATTGCTGGAGTATTCCGTAGAATTCGTCCCCAGCCAACCTGGCCATCTCCCCTGGTGGAAGTAAGTGGCGGTTTCCTCAACCTCTCGCTCCCCTGTCCCATCCGTTGCGATGGGGGCCGTGTCCCCGGAACACCCGAAGATGATGACGTCCTTGGTGCGGCCTCGGTAGGCCCACCCGCACCCGATCGCCACGAACACGATGAGAAGCTTTTTCATCGTATCCCAGGTTTCTGTAACCAATAAAATGATGTAGCCAGGCTCCCAATAGGTGCTGGCCTAATTAAATGGACGCGCGGGTTCCTGGACCCCGCTCCCAAACAAGCACACATACCGGGCAGACTTCAAAATTGTACTCTTAACATTTCTTAACACCGTAAACTTTATATTCCTTAAACTATCATCATAATTACCTAACTTAACTTATGTACAGCGCCGCCCTCCGCGGGGCGGCCTACTGAATTCCTGTGAGGGCTGCAGTGTGCCACACCCTGCGGTGGGGCTGCACTGGCCTTTGGCTTTGATCCCCCGCAGCCTGTCGCTGTTGAACGGGAACCATGCCTTTCTGGGGCTGCTCTAAACTGAGGTTGGGAAAAATGGGGAGAATCTGGCCAAAACTTTCTGGGCTGGGGCGCTCGAGTCGACCTACGAGGGGCTGCTTTGGGTGGGGCTCCCGGGGCTGATGGACCGGGGGTTGGGACTGTCACCGTCACAGCCTGTGGTTCCACCACAGCTGCCAGCTCCAGCTCCCCTCCCTCAGGCTCCGCCCCCCCGGGGCCGGGATTCGTGGCTTCCGACTCCACCTCACCTGTCCCTACAGGTAGTGAGTCTCCGCCCCCATTCCCTACCTCCCCCAAGCTTGAGTCGAGGGCGGGATCGTCATCCTCTGACTCTTCCTCCTCCGTGATTGGGTCTAAGGTGAGGTCGAGCTGTTCGGGCTCTTCCTCGTCCGAATCCCAAATTAGAGGGGAGACCTCCCACTCCGATGGGGTGGCCCCTCCCTTCACGCAGGCTACTGTTCCAGCCTGTGTGGTCTGTGACTCTGTTACAGGCTGAGGATCTTTGTTCTCAGACCTGGTCCCTTTTGTTGGCCCTTGTGCACCCGATTTAAACAGTTTACACTGGTTAATGTGAAACCATTTGGTACGTCGGAGCACCTTCACTGCATAAACCATGGGGCTGGCCTTGTCTACAATGCTGTAAGGCCCCATGTACAATGGTTCAAAACTCCCTACCCTGGCGTAGTTTCGGACCATGACCTGGTCTCCGACTACCCACTCTTGTTGCTTACGAGGTTCCAGTAACAGTCTATTTCCCTGGTGCTGTCTTCCCGTGTTCCCAGCCGCCTGCCCATAAATCTGTTTCAGGCGCTCCAAAAGGGTTTGGACGAATTTGTCTCGCTTCACCTCTCGGAGCTGGCCCTCAGTGAGCACCGGGGCTAGTACGTGGGTGGGGGTTCGCATGATCCTTCCAGTCATTAATTCGTGCGGGGAATACCCCGTACTTTTGGACTGGCTGGCTCGGATCCCCATGAGGACTAAAGGCAGGACCTCCGCCCATTTCTGGGGCGAGCCCATTGTCTCTTTCCTCAGCTTTTCCTTGAGGGTCCGATTCATGCGTTCAACAATCCCGGATGACTGGGGATTGTATGCTACGTGCCACTTCCCCTCAATGCCCAAGAGCATGAGGGCGTTCTGCATTACTTGACCGGTGAACTGACTCCCTTGGTCGGACTCTACAAAACGGGGGAGTCCCCACCGTGAGAACACTTCCCGAATCAAGATCTTAGCAGTGCCCAGTGCCGTAGCTGTTCTGCACGGGAAAGCTTCTACCCATTTGGTGAACACATCTACCAGGACAAGGCAGTACTTATACCCTCCCTGGGTGGCGGGCAGGGGCCCTATGTAGTCGACCTGAATCGACTGCCATGGTCCCTCTACCCTCCTGATGTGCCCCATGGGCACCTTCCTTTTGTGGGGGTCTGGGTTGTTTGCAGCGCACACAAGACAGCTTGTGCAGAATTCGCGGACATCGTCCCGAAGTCCCGGCCACCATCCCGCCTGCTCTACCCATTGCCAGGTAACCTCAGGCCCGGGGTGGCCCGCCCCTGGACCCTCGTGGGCCAGTTGCAGGAATTCCCTCCAGTGCTGCTGCGGCACAACCCACTGCTCCTCTCGGAACAGCATGCCTTCTTTGACTGAGAGGGCTGCCGTACTGTACGGACCCTCTACCTGCTTGCCTTCTGTGATGGCTTTTAGGACTGTTTTTTAGGGCGGGATCCAGGGTTTGGACGGTCTTTAGGTCTGGGGGCGGTGTCACCCCCGTGTTCCCTGAATTCCCTCCCTGCCTTGGATCGCCGCCACGGGTCCGGGCTCATAGGGGTCCCAGAGAATGCCGTTGTGGGCACCCTCCCTGGCTAGCGCATCCGCCTGCTGGTTGCCCTGACTGCGGGGTTCTGTGGTGGAATGAGCCTTCACCTTATGGATGAACACCTCCCCTTCCTCTCCCACAGCTGCCAGGATCTTTTCCAGCAAGGGCTTAACTGTTAAAGGCCGCCCGTCCGCGGAGGTATATCCGCGTCGGGACCAGATGGCGAGGTACTCCGTACACGAATTGCATGTGAACATGCTGTCTGAGCAAATCGTGTATGGGGTTGGGAAAATCTCGGGGTGGGTAACCACGTACGCCACCGCGGACAGTTCAGCCTGCTGTGCGCTCATAGTGCTGGGGAGCTTAATTGCCAGGGCAATGTTTGCCGCAGGGTCATAAACTCCACACCCTGTGAGTCGTTCGCCAGCAGATACAGTGCTAGAGCCGTCTACGTAGATTTCACGGCCTGTGGGGTGTATCCCGGCCCGTAAACCTATGTTGACCTCCCATACCCCTTCTACGGAACACCGATGGGCTGTTCCGGGATATACCATGTTGGCTGCGAGCTTTGGCGCGCAGAGGCCTTTAACTTTGAGATCCATCTGGGAAAGGAGGAGGGTCCAGCGCGCAATCCGAGCGCTGCTTACGGTCCCATCCTTAATCCTTCCATCCAGAAGCATCTTTGTGGGGGTGTGATGGGTGAGGAGCGTGATGGGAGAGGTTCCTGTGAAGATCACTGATCTGTTCACAGCCCAATGCGTGGCCAGGAGATGCCGTTCGCAATTGGAGAAACTCCTCTCTACATCCGTGAGCACCCTGGAGGAATAAACTACCGGTCTCAGCTTGCCGTGCCGCTCCTGGAGCAACACGGCGCTCAGGCTGTCCCCACTAGCGGCTACCTCCAGGAAGAACTCCTCTCCCCCATCTATGGCCCCTAGGGCTGGCGCGGTCTGCAGATCTCTTTTCAACTTCTCGAATGCTGCCTGGCACCCCTCATCCCAAGACCACTCGACTCCCTTGTGTAAGAGTCGGAGTAGCGGGGCTGCTGTGGCAGCATAGTCCTCGATGAAATCTCTGCAGTACCCGGTCAATCCCAAAAAGGACCTTACACCCGTTACTGTGTTGGGGATCGGCAGATCTTGTACTGATTCCCTTCTGGCCTTATCTATGGCTCTTTCTCCAGCGCGGATGGCCAGACCCAGGAATTTGACTTCCTGCTGGCCGATCTGTGCTTTCTTTGGGTTTACTTTGAAACCCTTCCTTTCTAACAGTTCCAATAATTCGGCTAATAGTGGGCCGTGCTCCTCCCTTGTGTCCGTGAACAGGAGTAGGTCGTCCACATACTGTACTACCTGGTTGGGCTGGCTAAACTCCTTTAAACTCCCCGCCATGCATTGATGGAAAATGCTGGGGCTGTTGTGAAAACCCTGTGGCAAGCAGTTCCAAGTGTACTGTTGCCCTTTGAAAGTAAAGGCAAACTTGTACTGATCCTCCCGCCGCAGCGGAATGGACCAGAAACCGTTCGAGATGTCCAGCACCGTGAACGTGGTCGCCGATGCTGGAATACTCCCTATTAGGTCTGCAACTGCTGCTACCGTGGGCGCGCAGGCTGGGATGTCACTATTGAGGACTCTGTAGTCCACCGTGGCTCTCCACAAATTGTCCGGCTTCTTTACCGGCCATAAGGGGGAGTTCACGTGAGTGGCTATTGGTCTCAATACGCCCTGCTGCACCAATGAAGATATTGCGGTCTCCATGTCGGGTTCTGCCTCCTTGGGGAAATTATACTGCTTTTGGGGTCGGATCATGGGGTCCCCGTCTACGCTGACTTCAAACCCAGTGACTCTCCCACAGTCGTGCTTGTGGGTGGCAAACGCGGTCAGATTTTCCGACACACACGCCTGCAAGTCCGTTGGGACGTTCGCTACCATGAGCTCGAGATCGTAACCTCCTGGCGGCTTCATGGTGCACAGGGCCCCCTTTTCTTCCCTCCCTGGGATTACGACTACCTTACCTAAACCGCTCTCGGCTCCCCAGAGACAGTGATTTCTCAGGTCCACGAGGATCCCGTGTTCCACCAAGAAATCAGCCCTGAGGATGCCTTTTCCACCCCCCTCACTCCACTTCAATAGGATACATGTCCATGTGGTGTGGAGTGCTCCCAAATGAATGGAGAGCGGGATGGAGTACGCGCCAGCCTGTTCTCTGCCTGTGAAACCCGCTACTAAGAATGGAGCCTGGGTGGACAGAGGTGAGGCAAAAGGTTTAGCTGTGTGGATCACGGTACACGAAGCTCCCGTATCCAACAGGTAACTACCCTTTTCCCTTTCCGCCTCCATTTCCACCACAGGTCTTCTCCAGGCGTCATAGCGGAGCGGACACAAGTAGACGGGCTGCGCAGGCGTCAGTCATTTAGGTGCTTCGGTTGGGGTCTCGGGAGCGATAGGGCTGTTGGCGACTGCTACCTTCCCCTGCCAGGTCATCAGAGACCGCATAGTCTCCAAGATTGACTCAATCGTAGCGGGATCCACAACCACACCACCTCCTGTTGTTGGGGCAGGGGCTACGGTTGGGTTCTGGGCTGGTGCTGGGGCAGCGGTCTGGGCTTGGGCTTGGACTTGGGCTTGGGCTCGGGCTTGGGCTGCGGCGAACATTCTCTCTCTCTTATCCTTCCATGGATTTCGACAGTCCTTGCGCCAATGACCCTCCTTCCCACACCTATAACAACTGCTGTTGGCTTGGGGAGGGCGATTTGCCTCCTGATGCCATTCCTTTTTAGCAGAAGCTGCGGGCCTTGCCTCATGTACCTTTCCTTTTAAAACAGGCGTTTTCCTACCCTTGTTGTTCCTGTAACTGATCGTGAGCTGATCAAGTACTAGTTCCTCCGTGGAGCGGGCGTTAGTGGGGTCAAACCATGCTTTGGCCTGCTCCCTCACTATTGGCAAGCAACCTGCCACCAGGCACCGGAGCCAATGAGCCCTTTGTTCATCGTTTAGCGCGTTCCGTTCCGGTCCTCCCGGGCAGCTGCGCCGATACACGGGCCACAACCTTCCGGCGAAAACCCGTGGGGGTTCTCCCTCTAGCTGCACTGTCTTTTCTAAATGGAGGAACGGAGTTCCGTCACCCTCTCCTATAATCTCCAGGATCTCGTCCCGTAACAACTCATATTCCCTGTGCCCTCTCTTGCTCTCGTCGGGGAGACACTGGAGGAGCGAGCTGTCCAGGGAGAACAGCAGCATTTTGGACTGTTCAACCCCGTCGCAGTCATTAACTGCTGCGGTCTGCTCCACGTCCCTAAAATGGATGGAGGGATCTCCTGACTCGGAGAGTTTTGGGATGTGACTTATCATTGCCCTCAGCTGTTGTGCGCTGTGGGGCATTATGATCTGATTCACAAGGGGTCCGTCCTCGCCATTGTCTTCATTCGGACCAAGCCTCCGGTGTCGAGTTGGACACATCGGCGCCGGCCCCGACTCTACTATCTGGTGTTGCTCTACCTCAAGAATCTCTTCATCTACCATCTCCGTTTCCTTCCCCGGAGTCCAAGACTCATCATAAGCAGGAGGCGCAGAGGGTTCGGGGGTTGGTTCCTGAACTATCTCTTGTGGAATCGGTCTTTTGGATTCCTTGGCTAGCAATAGCTGGCTCGCTGGTGGGTTTATGAGACACACCAACCCGTTTGCCTTGGCTAGGGCCGTTCTCAGGTCCTCTCGCTCCCGGCGGCAAGCGCTGTGGTCGGTGCTCTCAGATCTATCCTCCATGGCCATCTTATATGCTGCCCTGGCTCCCAGAAGTTTTTCCTCTTGTGCCTCTACCTGCTTAGCTAGGCGGAAACACCTGTCTCTCATTCTACCTTCATAGGCCTTGGCTTCAATGACCTGACATTTTAAATACTCTACCCGGGTTTCGTGGCAGCGAGTTGTGGAGTGGCGTTCCTGATTCAGCGCGTTAAGCGATTCAATCAGTTTTTGACCTCCCGCAACCTTTTCCTCTACGTCTGTAAGCAACCTTTTGATCTGGGCTGTTTGTGCTGCAACGACTTGGTCCAAAAGCTGGACTTGCTTCTTGTAGCACATCAGCCAGACCGCCTTTTCTACAGATTTCTTATGCTCTTTACCCTCTGTCCACTTGATGGCTGCGTCTAGCGGGCGCCTATCCCTTAATAGGTCAGATATCCATTGTTTTGTGAGGTTGACTTTTCCAAAAACATAATCCGCTATTCTTTCATCCATCACATTTCGTTTATTCAGACCTTGATCTAACACACTACTTTCCTGCTGCCAAGGTCCTGCCGCGGTCGCCATTTCTGTAGGGGGTTTCTCTTGCTCGTTCTGGTCTCCTGCCAGGCTTTGTGCAATAATTACCCTTGAGTGGTTCGACCCACTCTCCCCTACGGTTCTAGACCTTGGACTTAGATGCAGAGAACTGTAGTGCAGAGAAAGGACTCAATAGACCAGGTTGAATAGCACGAAATGGATGCTTTTATTTTTAAACAGTTTGAAGCATTACAAAATACATGTCATAGGCACAGATTAAAGTAACTACAATCATGCACAAACTTATGAACTTGACTCTATGGAAATGGGGAACACACGGCACATCGTAAAAGGGAAAACACATTACGATTACCCTTAACTCCCTCCCCTATACCTAAACTAAGTTTCGACCTGAGGAACTCGGGATCATGCTCACCACTCTCAAAATCGCGAAAAAAGGGTTTGCAGCCTTTTGGCACAGCTTTCCGTCGTCACGTGGATTTGGAAACTTCTGGCGCAGCTTGTTTTTCTCTCAGGCGATGGGGCAGTAGATACAGCCTCGATGAGCGCTCGTCAAGGTTGAGATCCACTAGGTCTGTTGTCGATTTGGGTTCATGGAACAGAACAACAACCCGATGGGATGTTGAGGCACGGAAGTGTCAGGCCCGGAATGTCCTTTCTCTCCGGCCTGGATCGTCGGTTTTCCTGAGGGTGTCTTCTCCTTCGGCCTGGGTCGTCGATGATCTCCCGACAACAGCACCCAGGCCACCCTCGTCGTCTTCCCGTCGTGGCCGAGCCTTGTCTGGCTGAACACCGACCACGTTGTCTTTTCGCCGAAATTGTCCGTCCGAAGCGTCTTTAAAAAGAAGAAGCGTCTTGATCGATTCCGAAGCTACCGAGGTAGAAGAGGCGCTGATGGACTTTTCAAAATCCATAGTTATACCCTTTTGGGACGGTCTTATCTCCCGCCAAATCATAGTCCTGTCTTTGTATTAATTTTGGCGGGCAGAAATCTCTGCAGGGGCGCTTTGTCTTGTAACGGGAGCCGGTGATAACTTAACTGGCCTTCCTGGCCGATAATGTCTTTTAATGTCTTTTACATTGTCACCGTGACTCGGTTTGCATATTGATCGGTCTGGAGATTTCCCTTGATGGCTGTTAAACGGTTTCTCCTTTGTACATTAAATGGGTATAAGTGTTCATGCATTGTCCGCCCATATCTTGATGGGCCCCATCCTGTACTTAGAATCCATTGAATATGTATGCTGTTTCCCTGAGTTTCGGTTCCCCGATACTGGCTTTCGCGGGCTTACTGTCTTCAATCCACAAGCCTGTCTGGCTTGCAGTAACAGAAATCAAATGGTCCAGAAAACTGATCACGAGGCCTGGCGGCCATTTTGTATGCCCTTTTTTCAAAGGTTTTTCTGTGCAAGCTTACTTTGGTCAATAAACTGTCTTATTTTATCCTGTTTTCTTGCGTGATTATTGCTGAAAATTTCGTATCTTACAATGGCTTCGGTCTTCCCGATGTTTAGCTGGAGGAAATTGCATTTCATCCAAGACTGAATGTTGGACAAACAGTTTAACCACACAGAGGTCGTGGCGGAGGCGAGAGGTTGCGCGGGGTGTCAAAGTGTAGATGTGCAAGCTGACTCCATGTCAGTAGATGATGTCACCAGAGAGCAGTAGTAGACAAGGAAGAGGAGGGGACCAAGAACAGATTCTTGTAGGACTCCAGAGGCAGTGGGAAGGCAAGCCATTACTGGGAGGCTATGTCAGCACTGTTTAAACCTTCCAATGACTCATATTCACCTACCGCTTCCAAAAAGACAATAACGCCTTATTCTGAAGAATCAGCTGTGTTCATGATGTAGGTGAATCATTCATCCAGATTTGAAGACATGATTTATGACACGATGGGGGAGAAATTCGGTTGTTAGCGCCACCGATTAATGCCTAAAGAGGCCGAGAAGTGGGGCGCTAGCCAATTTCCGGGCGGTTGCAAGGCGCCTAGCGCCTCGCCCCATATTGAGCATGCATTTAGCGCCGGCGCTAAATCTTAGCGCCCGCCCATGAGCGCAGGCTGATTATGACGTCATATGAGTGTGCAACGCCTTTTGGGCGCCCCGGACCGGAAATTCAGTGGCGCCCCCCTCCGTAGTGCCTGGCGCTAATAGTGACAGCTTACCTGGACCTTACCAAGTCGCTCTCGGGCTGGAGGAGCATTATTTAAAGGGGACTGGTGTGGTTTAAAAGCGGCAGCCATTTTTGGAGCACAACTTCCTCGAGAGCTACAAAGAGTTGCTGAGCTGCACACTGAGAGCCATTTGACCACTGAGCCAGTGCAGGCAGACGATCTTCAGCCTTCTGGCCATCACCTTGCTGTTGGTGAGCCTTGACAATGGGGAACCTTCCTGTGGGCACTTATTATGGGGGCTGCATTGGAGGGGAACGTCCTGCTGCTGAATCATCTGGAAAGGGCACTGAGACGCTGGGAGAGGGGGGCGGGCATGGCCAGACGGAGGAGGGCCAACAGACATCGCCACAGCAGACCTTATGCTGGCAGGGTTTTCCAACAGCAGTTTTCCTACATGCACATGCCGGAGGAGCAGTGTGTCAGAAGGCTGCGATTTAGAAAGGAGGTGGTGACTGAGCTGTGCCAGCTGCTTCAGCCAGATCTGCAGCCTCAGATAAGGTGCAGGACATCTCTGTCGGTGGCTGAGAAGATGCCTGCTGGCCTGAACTTCTACGCGAGCAGCTCTTCTCAGGCTGCGCGTCAGAGGCTGATCAGAAGTAGCTTCTAGGCCCCTCTCATGGAATGCTTGCTGCCATTCCAAGAACATGAATGGAACCGGTCTGATACCCCCAAGCCTGTGAAGGGCAAGATGCATGTAAATAGCAGGCATGGCCATTGTAAATGAAGAAAGTGTTTCATTAAACAAAATGTGGTTCCTTCAAAAATGAGAAAGCTATGGCAACAGAAAGCGAAACTAATACACTGACACATAACTGCCTCTCACACCCGGGAGACTGTCCAAAACATAAATCACATTCCGACCATCTTCCTTGGCCTTGATTCCACTGCGCCAACCAAAGCATCCAATGCCCCATCAGTGAGTCATTCCGCCCTCTGCCTCACCCTTTCCATGTCTTGCTAGGCTGGTGCACCACAGGTAGGCTCCCACCGCTTTGAAGGCCTACAAGGCAGTGAGTGTGTCTGGTGATGCCAATTGACCTGCCCCTTTAAGAGCTGGCCGGCGCCACTGTGTCTCAGGGAAAGTGATTATTGACAGCACCCTCGCTGCGCTCTGCCACCGTGAAATTGGGTTGCACCACCGGGTTAGCGCCTTAAGAGTAGCGTGCAGCGCCTGATTTAGCGCCGCAATCACCTTTAGGGGCACTGCAACCCAATATCGTGCCAGGTGGCGCTAAATCGCAACAGGCGCTAGGCTTTGCGCTTCGCCAGAACTAGCGCCCCAAACGGGGCTATACCCAATTTCTCCCCCTATGTGCTGGATTTTCATTCAGAAGTCGGGAAGGAGGCGGGACTACAACTTTCGGGTTGTAGTCCCGCCTCCATCGAGATGCGGCCAATCCACGCGATTTTCACTTGATTGACCTTGTTGAGCCCGCCCAGCGGGCTCAGCAGGCCAATTAAGGGCCACCCGGCAACAGGTGACATCACAGACTAAAATTTCATCTGTCAAGATGTTAGGACAGATGAAATATCAGTGTTTCACAGCTGTTTGAAGCTGTCAAACACTGACAGTCTTACTTCTAACCTGAGTCCTTCTACGCAGACTCAGTTAGCAATCTCGCTGGCACTGAAAGCTGCAGGCTGTCACTTTTGACAGCTTGCGGCCATTCTGCTTTCTGTGCCGGCTGAATGATGGACTCCCGAAGCCTAGAGGAAGGAAGTCTGTAAAGGTAAGTACAGGTAATTTAAACTACTTTACACACTTTAGACACACCAAACACACTTACCTTTGCACTCATGCACCCATCACTCACCTGAACACCGACATCTCGACCCCTCCAAGTCCTTCAACCCGACGACCTGACTCCTCTAACTTGGCGTGGTTCGGAGTCATCGGGAATCCCACACGACAACCTTCAAAATAGGGATTAGGCTAAAAACTGCCTGATAACTACCTGTTAACAGGCAGTTAATTGAGACTAATCCCTTCCCGCCTCGGGTCGGCGGGTCCCAGTGCGGGGCGGGTACCCGCCTCCTTTGAAACTTACAGGGAGGCGGGTTTTGGGCGGGTTGGTGTCGGGACCCCCGAATTCGGGATTTTTGCCCCCCACACGCCTAAAAGCCCGCCTCACGGCACACTGAAAATCGACCCCTATGACTTTACATATTCTAATTGTTCTGTGAAACATAACTGTATAACATACTAACAGTTGCCTAGAAATTATTGTTGGTGATAAAATGGGGTCAAATGCTTAACAATTGTATGATATTCTTCTATTTTAATGCAGACTTTAATCTGTTTATTTAAAATGGCTTAACGCCTCCACAAAAATAATGGTGGAGGAATGCCATATGAAAATGTAAAGTGTTTGTTTGCCAATTTTGCTAACTGCTATTTCTAAGCGTATATGTTTGCTTAGAAAGTGCTATGGGCAATGAACAATTCTATTTGTGTTTATATGCTATGGAATGTGATGTTATCCATGTGAGGTGACCTAAATTGCACATGGTTGAATTTTTGAACAGTGGATTATGTGAAATATTGTGTCTGCTTTTTAAAAAAAAACAGAATCTACAATTCTATAACCAAATTCATAGCTGTCACTGGCCTCTTAGGGCTTCATGTGAAGTGTTGTTAAACTTTCTTCTCTAAGTATCAAAGTCTTAGGATGTGGCAGGCAGTGACTAGTGGGGTACCGCAGGGATCAGTGCTTGGGCCCCAGCTATTCACAATATATATCAACAGTTTGGATGAGTGAACCAAATGTAATATTTCCAAGTTTGCTGACGCCTTGAAACTAGGTGGGATTGTGAGTTGTGAAGAGGATGCAAAGAGGCTTCAAGGCGATTTAGACAAGTTGAGTGAGTGGGCAAATACATGACAGATGCAGTATAACGTGGATAAATGTGAAGTTATCCACTTCGATAGGAAAAACAGAAAGGCAGAGTATTATTTAAATGGTGATAGATTGGGAAATGTTGATGTACAAAGGGACCTGGGTGTCCTTGTACATCAGTCACTGAAAGCAAACATGCAGGTGCAGCAAGCAGTTAGGAAGACAAATAGTATGTTGGCCTTCATTGCAAGAGGATTTGAGTACAGGAGCAAGGGGGGTAAAAATTCAGTTGGTTGCGCCTCCTGTTAGCGCCTTAAGAGGGTGCCAAGTGGGGCGCAAAGCAACTATAGGCCGGGCGCGGCGATGTTTGTGCCGCTCGCAAAATTAACTAGATATTTTGTGGCAGCGCTAAACACTACCGCCACGATCTCCTACGTTGGCAGTTTGTGACATCATTCGAGTGCGCAACGCCCTGTTAGCACCCCGGACCGGATATTGAGTGGCGCCCCCTGCCTTACCACCTGTCGCTAGCAACGACAGGTTGAGGGGAGGGACTAGGGGAGCGCTATTTAAAGGCAACCACTTCCTGCCTTTTTTTGTCGGTGACATTTTTGCACCACGCATTCTGAGAGAGAGAGAGAGAGACTTCTGGAGAGATTCAACACTGTGTGAAGGAGTTTTGAGTACTAAGCAGCACTTTGCAGGTTTATTTGGATTTGCCCTTCCTTGCTTCGCCAGCGCTCTGAGGTAGCGCCTCGCTCCTCGGCCTTTGCACCTTAAGACAGGTGTGAAGCGCCTGATTTAGCGCTCCAATCACCTCCAGGGGCGATAAAAGCCAAGTTTGCTGTCGGAGGCGATAATTAGTGCCAGGCACTAAACTTTGCGCACCGCCAATAATGGCGCCCCAAATGGGGCGATACCGAATTCTTCCCCCAGGATGTCTTACTACAGTTATACAGGGTCATGGTGAGACAACACCTGGAGTACTGTGTGCAGTTTTGGTCTCCTTACCTAAGAAAGGATATACTTGCCATGTTCACCAGACTGATTCCTGGTATGGCAGGACTGTCTTATGAGGAGAGATTGAGTCGACTAGGCTTGTATTCACTAGAGTTTAGAAGAATGAGAGGGGATCTCATTGAAACATATAAAATTCTGATAGGGCTGGACAGACTGGATGCAGGGAGGATGTTTCCTCCGGCTGGGGGGTCTAGTATGAGGGGTCACAGTCTCAGGATATGGAGTAGGACGTTTAGGACTGAGATGAGGAGACATTTCTTCACTCAGAGGGTGGTGAACCTGTGGAATTCTCTACCACAGAAGGCTGTGGAGGCCAAGTCACTGAATATATTTAAGAAGGAGATAGATAGATTTCTAGACACAAAAGGCATCAAGGGGTATGGGGAGAGAGCGGGAATATGGTATTGAGATAGAGGATCAGCCATGATCATATTGAATGTCGGAGCAGGCTCGAAGGGCCAAATGGCCTACTCCTGCTCCTATTTTTTTTCCTATGTGAAATCCACCTCCAAATCTTCTCCCTGAAACCTTTGCTGTCACTATGGAATCTTTATCCGACAGGCTGCCAAGTTTTTTTTAATTTTCCGACTTCGAATCAGCCACACGTCCCACCTCTTTCCATGTAGAGATCCAGGCCCCTCCCAATTTCCATAATCAGTTCAATCTATTGTTTTTATAAATATTTTTGTTAAAGGTGCTGGCCCCGATATTGTGCAAGCTTCTCCCAATCTCCTACCATCATTTCGGCAGGAGACCGATGGAACCCCTGGAGCAGTGGTGTAAATGGACAAAACTGCTGTTCAGGCTACTCATCTAGGGTTCCGTTCATCTCCCACCAAAGTTACAGCTGGAGAACAGAAGGATCCCATGGAATTTCAAGCTCGTCATTCTGTGCAATATTGAACCATCAGTACTACCATGCAATGAAATATTGAAGGTCAAATTCCTCTCTTACAGGTGTCAACTATTTTTGACTTATAAAGTAAAAATTAATGGTGAACATACAAATTGCGAGGTAGCACTCTCACCTTTGAGTCAGGAGGTCCTGCGTTCAATCCCTACTCCAGAGTTTTGAGCACAAAATCTAGGTTGACACTTCAGTGCACTTCTGAGGGAAAGTTGTACTGTCAAAGGTGACCTCTTTTGGATGAGATGTTAAACCGAGGCTCCTTCTGCCCCTTTGGGTGGATGTAAAAGATCCCATGGCACTTTTTGAAGAAGAGCCGGAGAGTTCTCCTGGTGTCCTGTCCAATATTTATCCCTCAACCAACATTACCTAAAAGATTATCTGGTCATTATCTCATTGCTATTTGTGGGACCTTGTGTGCAAATTGGCTGCTGCGTTTCCTACCTTACAACCGTGACTACACTTCAAAAAAAAGTACTTTATTGGCTGTAAAGCACTTTGGGACATCCTGAAATATGAGACTTCTCTGGTACTTTAATGGAGGATTAATGGTGGTACAAAAAAAATAGTGCACATTTGAAACAAACACAAAACACGCTGGATATAGTCAGCATTCATTGAGTAAACATGGCAATTGGTGTTTCAGGTGGAGTACCTTTCCTCAGAGCTGCAAGATATTGTAGATGAAGAACATTTAAGAAAGAGGAAGGGTGCAAAAATAAAACACACACATGTAAAGACTGCACACACAGGAAACGACCTGTAAAGTGCTAAGATGGGGGTTAATTGAGGTGCTAACTTATTTACTTTAAATAGTTTAATGCTTCCATTAAAACAATAGTCAGAAGAAATCATACAGACTATCAAACAGTTACTTCTAGGCTTCATTATTTTATGCCATAACACTTCTTCCAGTTTTGCAAAGTACAATACTTATTTTATTTTATGCCATAATACTTCTTCCCGTTTTGCAAAGGCTTCTTACACTGTTCCAATGAAGCTCAACGTAAGCTCGAAGAACAGCACATCATCTTTCGATTAGGCACTTTACAGCCTTCTGGACTTAACATCGAGTTCAACAATTTTAGACCATACCCGCTGCCCCTATCTTTTTTTTACCATTTTTTTCCCTCTCTCTCTCGTGGCAGCTGTCAATCATAGAGTCTTTGGGCTAGATTTTCAGTAGCTTGCGCCAGCAGTTAGCGCCTTAAGAGAAGTGATTTCCGGGCGCTATGCGTGTAGCGCCCGGGCGCAGCGCAGTTTGCGCTCCGCCCCAAATTAAGTTGCCCGTTAGCGCCGGCGCAAAGTTTAGCGCCCGCCCGGATGCGCGCGCAGAAAATGACGTCACATCCTCGTGCAACGCCCTTTGGCCGCCCCGATTGCAAACTTCAGTCGGACCGCCCCATTGTGCGGCGGGCGGCCGGAGCGTTTGGAAAAAGGAACGCAACACAACCAGCGCGGGCCCCGGGGGGCGCTAATTAAAGGGAACGTCCTCTCCAGTATAAAGGCCATCCTTTTTTCAGAAAACAGTCTTGTGCAACGCATTTCTGGAGACACAACAAGGAGGATAGTTAACTGGTTTCAAGCAGCAAGAGCCAGGTATTTTTGGACTCAGGCAACAGCGCTGCAAGTGGCCATTTGGAAATTAGAGTGTTTGCCAGGATTTGATGGGGGTTGCATGGGGTGCCAACGCGGAGCTGCAGCTCCATGTCCGTAGGGCTCGCAGACGCATTGTGAGAGGGGCAGATCTGGCTAGAGGCAGAGGGGGCTACAGGCGTCGGCCACGTAGGCCTTACCCAGTCAGGCTATACCGCCAGCAGCGCTCCTACCTAAACATGAGTGCCGCGCGATGTGTTAAAAGGCTCCGATTCCGAAAGGGGGTGATTGCAGAGATCTGCCACCTGCTTCGCCGAGATCTGCGGCCAAAGCTCAGGTGCAGGACGTCTCTGTCGGTGGAAGTGAAGGTGACAGTGGCATTGAACTTCTATGCCACCGGCTCCTTCCAATACGCTGCTGGGGACATAGCAAACATCTCCCAGTACGGCGCGCATCGCTGCATCCGCCAGGTGACCGAAGCACTGTTCAGAAGGAGAAGCCAATTCATCTCCTTCCCCATGGCCCTGGAGAGCCAGCATCAGCGCGCATTGGGATTTTCCAGACTCGGGGAATTCCCCTTGGTGCAGGGCGCCATTGACTGTACGCATGTGGCTTTGCGGGCCCCTCTGGAGCATGGCGAGCAGTATCGCAACAGGAAGGGCTACCATTCTCTGAATGTGCAGCTGGTCTGTGACCACAAGCAGCGCATCATGGCAGTCAATGCCAGCTTCCCAGGCAGCAGCCACGATGCCTTTATCCTGCGGCAGAGTACTGTGCATGACATGTTCCAGGCACAGCCTTCCCCAAGAGGATGGCTACTCGGGGACAAAGGCTATCCTTTGTGCACCTGGCTCATGACCCCGCTCCGCGCGCCCAGGACCGCTGCTGAAGAGGCCTACAACGAGAGCCATCAAACCACCTGCAACATCATCGAGCTAACTATTGGGGTCCTCAAGCAGCGGTTCCGCTGCCTTGATCGCTCCGGAGGAGCTCTCCAGTATTCGCCGGACCGGGTCTCCCAATTTGTGGTGGTTTGCTGCATGCTACACAACCTGGCTATCCGCAGGACTCAGGCACTGCCACCTGACGTTGGACCAGCACCTCAGGAGGAGGAGCAGGAGGAGCATGAGGAGGAGGAGGAGGAGGAGGAGGAGGAGCAGGAGTACGTTCCCAGGAGGGAGCGACCAGGGCCAAGGGCCGCACGACGCCACCTTATTACACGGTACTTCTAAGCCCCCTGTCAGGGAATGGCCAGGGGCCATGAGGGAAGATGAATGCAGCCGCTCCGCAAGCCCTCAGCCGGCGAAGCCAACAAACACTAAGAAGAACAACCATGGAGACTGCATGAATAAAGATAATTTTTTATTACACAAAAATGAAAAGCCCTTCCCACATGAATCCCCAAAAACAATAAACGGGCCCCACAAAAAGCCCAACAAACGACTCACTCGCACAAACTGGGGAGGAGCCACTCCACCTTTATTGAAACCGGGCCTCAACGTCGGCCTAACGCAAAAAAAAAGCCCTCCAAAAGCACAACCATGGGCAAAATAAAGATGGCCACCGCCATATTAAAGGAAAGCTGGCCACACCCTCTACTGAGTGGCCCGCGAGGGCGAGACCTTGGCCAGCATTTTGCCTCCCCTGCCCTGCCTGCTGCTCCTTCGCAAGCTCTGCCCAGTGGCTGCTGCGAGGCTGGGGGAAGGCGCCTGAGGCTCAGATGCCCTTCCGCCAGATGCCGCTGGGGGGCAGCCTACACGGCGTTTGGGCCTCGAGGGGCCGTCTGCTGAGTGGCGCACCTGAGCCTGGCCACCATCAGCTGCAGCCGCTTGCCGTCGACGCCCCAGAGGGGGAATGGCGGCGACGGATGGCGCAATGTGGGCCAGCTGGCGTCTGGGATGCGCTGGCTGGTGCTGTGGCGCGGTGGCACTCGGCCGGGCCCGCACTGCAGGATCCGCAGCAATCAGCCGACGGCCGGCTTGCTGGGATGGTCCAGCGCGGCGCCTGCCCTGGCGATGCCTGCCTGAGACAGCGCGTGTGGCAGCAGTGAGTGGCCCTGTGGTCCTGGTGTGCGCGCGCATCACATCCGCCAGGGTCTTGACGGCATCAGTTAGCATGCGGCCAGTCGCGGCAGTTGCTGCCCCGAACTCGCGCACACTGGTCGCCAGCGACTCGATGGCCTCAGGCATGCGCCCCACCACGCTCATGAGCTCCGTGTGGCGCCGGTCCGAGTCGTCGGCCATCTGATCGAGCTTCCGCACCTCCTCCGAAGTGAAGGTGTCCGGACTGGAGTCGCGACTCTCCCGCTGGGGAGGAGGGGGCCGAACTAGGGGACCCTTGCCGCGTTGGTGACGGCGAGTGTGCCGAGCAGCAGCACTCCCCTCTGATCCTTCCCCCCTTTGGGGGGAAGGCCGCGGGCCACGCGCACGGCTGCTGGGTGGCTGGACGCCACTGGTCCCAGAAGCTGCATTGCCCTGCGACAGTTCCTCCAGGCACTCGTCCAGTGAGGAGGTGTCAAGCATTTCCTCCTCTCCTGCGGGACGTGACTGTTCCCCCGAAGGTCCGGCTTGCTCCTCCTCCTCCTCCTGGTTGGAGGTGCTGTCACTGGCAGCCTCAGGGTCCTGGTCGTCACCAGCTGAAAGCAGGAATGCACAAGAGTAGCTTCAGAGTGAGGAGACGGCGTCAGCGAGGGAGTTAGGACTGGTGGGATTCAGCGCATTGGTGGGACAGTGGCAAAGGAGGTAGCTCGGATGGGCCAGTGCGACGCGAGAGGGCCAAAAGGCGAGGTCCTTACCATTGCCGGGCAGTGGAGGGTCGGATACACCGCACGCTGTGGGGACAATCACACGGGCTCCCATGAGCACACACACGTGCTCCTCCAGCCGAGTGAGCTTCTGCAGCTTGGCGCGGCCACCCCTGGCACGGGCCTGGCGATTAAACGCTACTTTAGCCTGCAAGAGAAAGGACGGGCTGTAAGTGCGCAGTGAAGCCCTGATGTAGTGTGCACTGCCTCCCATGGTGGAATAGCTTGGACAGAGTGAAGCCCTGATGTAGTGTGCACTGCCTCCCATGGTGGAATAGCTTGGACAGAGTGAAGCCCTGATGTAGTGTGCACTGCCTCCCATGGTGGAATAGCTTGGACAGAGTGAAGCCCTGATGTACTGTCCACTGCCTCCCATGGTGGAATAGCTTGGCCAAAGTGTAGAGTGCCGAATGGCCATTTGATGCTCATGACTGTCCCAATGCTGCTGGCTGAGGGCTGGCCAAAAGGACTTTCAGGTCCCTTTGCCCATCATGTCAGGTGTACATGCAAGAATGAGGAGGAGACTGGAAAGGCTACTCACCCTCACAATCCTGGTCAGATCGTTGTATTTCTTACGGCATTGTTTGTGGGTCCTGGGGGCCTCGCCGGTGAACGTCACCCTCTGGGCGATCTGCTTCCAGGCTTTGGTGTAGTCGTGGTGGGTTGGATTCCTCCCACTCTCTGGAAACAAGATCTTGCGCCTCACCTCCAGAGCTGTGACCATTATGTCCAGATCACCCTCTGAGAAGCGCAGGGCACGCTGACGGGCCTTCTCTGGCGTTGCCATGACTCCCTGGGGCTGAGCAGTAGTGTTGAGGCCTCTTTGCAAGGCTGCAGTGTGCAGGGCGTGGCAGCAGACCAATTCGTCCCTTCCCCCTTTAAGAGCTGGTCGGCATCACGGGGTCTGCTGTCAGTGCAAAAATGACCGCACCCGTGCTGCGCCCCGCCTGGGCGCTATCCCTCTGGACCGCCGGCTTAGCGCCTAAAGAGAGTAGTGGAACGCCTCTTTTAGCGCTCCACCAACCTCTTAGGGCGAAGCCACTGAATTCCCGGCAACGGGGCGCTACTTTGGGGCGGGCGCTAACTTCGGGCGGGCGCTAAAGCTAGCGCCCCAAAACTGCCTATACTGAAAATCTAGCCCATAGAGTCAATGGGCTAGATTTTCAGTATAGGCAGTTTTGGGGCGCTAACTTTAGCGCCCGCCCGAAGTTAGCGCCCGCCCCAAAGTAGCGCCCCGTTGCCGGGAATTCAGTGGCTTCGCCCTAAGAGGTTGGTGGAGCGCTAAAAGAGGCGTTCCACTACTCTCTTTAGGCGCTAAGCCGGCGGTCCAGAGGGATAGCGCCCAGGCGGGGCGCAGCACGGGTGCGGTCATTTTTGCACTGACAGCAGACCCCGTGGTGCCGACCAGCTCTTAAAGGGGGAAGGGACGAATTGGTCTGCTGCCACGCCCTGCACACTGCAGCCTTGCAAAGAGGCCTCAACACTACTGCTCAGCCCCAGGGAGTCATGGCAACGCCAGAGAAGGCCCGTCAGCGTGCCCTGCGCTTCTCAGAGGGTGATCTGGACATAATGGTCACAGCTCTGGAGGTGAGGCGCAAGATCTTGTTTCCAGAGAGTGGGAGGAATCCAACCCACCACGACTACACCAAAGCCTGGAAGCAGATCGCCCAGAGGGTGACGTTCACCGGCGAGGCCCCCAGGACCCACAAACAATGCCGTAAGAAATACAACGATCTGACCAGGATTGTGAGGGTGAGTAGCCTTTCCAGTCTCCTCCTCATTCTTGCATGTACACCTGACATGATGGGCAAAGGGACCTGAAAGTCCTTTTGGCCAGCCCTCAGCCAGCAGCATTGGGACAGTCATGAGCATCAAATGGCCATTCGGCACTCTACACTTTGGCCAAGCTATTCCACCATGGGAGGCAGTGGACAGTACATCAGGGCTTCACTCTGTCCAAGCTATTCCACCATGGGAAGCAGTGCACAGTACATCAGGGCTTCACTCTGTCCAAGCTATTCCACCATGGGAAGCAGTGCACACTACATCAGGGCTTCACTCTGTCCAAGCTATTCCACCATGGGAGGCAGTGCACACTACATCAGGGCTTCACTCTGTCCAAGCTATTCCACCATGGGAGGCAGTGCACACTACATCAGGGCTTCACTCTGTCCAAGCTATTCCACCATGGGAGGCAGTGCACACTACATCAGGGCTTCACTGCGCACTTACAGCCCGTCCTTTCTCTTGCAGGCTAAAGTAGCGTTTAATCGCCAGGCCCGTGCCAGGGGTGGCCGCGCCAAGCTGCAGAAGCTCACTCGGCTGGAGGAGCGCGTGTGTGTGCTCATGGGAGCCCGTGTGATTGTCCCCACAGCGTGCGGTGTATCCGACCCTCCACTGCCCGGCAATGGTAAGGACCTCGCCTTTTGGCCCTCTCGCGTCGCACTGGCCCATCCGAGCTACCTCCTTTGCCACTGTCCCACCAATGCGCTGAATCCCACCAGTCCTAACTCCCTCGCTGACGCCGTCTCCTCACTCTGAAGCTACTCTTGTGCATTCCTGCTTTCAGCTGGTGACGACCAGGACCCTGAGGCTGCCAGTGACAGCACCTCCGACCAGGAGGAGGAGGAGGAGCAAGCCGGACCTTCGGGGGAACAGTCACATCCCGCAGGAGAGGAGGAAATGCTTGACACCTCCTCACTGGACGAGTGCCTGGAGGAACTGTCGCAGGGCAATGCAGCTTCTGGGACCAGTGGCGTCCAGCCACCCAGCAGCCGTGCGCGTGGCCCGCGGCCTTCCCCCCAAAGGGGGGAAGGATCAGAGGGGAGTGCTGCTGCTCGGCACACTCGCCGTCACCAACGCGGCAAGGGTCCCCTAGTTCGGCCCCCTCCTCCCCAGCGGGAGAGTCGCGACTCCAGTCCGGACACCTTCACTTCGGAGGAGGTGCGGAAGCTCGATCAGATGGCCGACGACTCGGACCGGCGCCACACGGAGCTCATGAGCGTGGTGGGGCGCATGCCTGAGGCCATCGAGTCGCTGGCGACCAGTGTGCGCGAGTTCGGGGCAGCAACTGCCATGACTGGCCGCATGCTAACTGATGCCGTCAAGACCCTGGCGGATGTGATGCGCGCGCACACCAGGACCACAGGGCCACTCACTGCTGCCACACGCGCTGTCTCAGGCAGGCATCGCCAGGGCAGGCGCCGCGCTGGACCATCCCAGCAAGCCGGCCGTCGGCTGATTGCTGCGGATCCTGCAGTGCGGGCCCGGCCGAGTGCCACCGTGCCACAGCACCAGCCAGCGCATCCCAGACGCCAGCTGGCCCACATTGCGCCATCCGTCGCCGCCATTCCCCCTCTGGGGCGTCGATGGCAAGCGGCTGCAGCTGATGGTGGCCAGGCTCAGGTGCGCCACTCAGCAGACGGCCCCTCGAGGCCCAAACGCCGTGTAGGCCGCCCCCCAGCGGCATCTGGCGGAAGGGCATCTGAGCCTCAGGCGCCTTCCCCCAGCCTCGCAGCAGCCACTGGGCAGAGCTTGCGAAGGAGCAGCAGGCAGGGCAGGGGAGGCAAAATGCTGGCCAAGGTCTCGCCCTCGCGGGCCACTCAGTAGAGGGTGTGGCCAGCTTTCCTTTAATATGGCGGTGGCCATCTTTATTTTGCCCATGGTTGTGCTTTTGGAGGGCTTTTTTTTTGCGTTAGGCCGACGTTGAGGCCCGGTTTCAATAAAGGTGGAGTGGCTCCTCCCCAGTTTGTGCGAGTGAGTCGTTTGTTGGGCTTTTTGTGGGGCCCGTTTATTGTTTTTGGGGATTCATGTGGGAAGGGCTTTTCATTTTTGTGCAATAAAAAATTATCTTTATTCATGCAGTCTCCATGGTTGTTCTTCTTAGTGTTTGTTGGCTTCGCCGGCTGAGGGCTTGCGGAGCGGCTGCATTCATCTTCCCTCATGGCCCCTGGCCATTCCCTGACAGGGGGCTTAGAAGTACCGTGTAATAAGGTGGCGTCGTGCGGCCCTTGGCCCTGGTCGCTCCCTCCTGGGAACGTACTCCTGCTCCTCCTCCTCCTCCTCATGCTCCTCCTGCTCCTCCTCCTGAGGTGCTGGTCCAACGTCAGGTGGCAGTGCCTGAGTCCTGCGGATAGCCAGGTTGTGTAGCATGCAGCAAACCACCACAAATTGGGAGACCCGGTCCGGCGAATACTGGAGAGCTCCTCCGGAGCGATCAAGGCAGCGGAACCGCTGCTTGAGGACCCCAATAGTTAGCTCGATGATGTTGCGGGTGGTTTGATGGCTCTCGTTGTAGGCCTCTTCAGCAGCGGTCCTGGGCGCGCGAAGCGGGGTCATGAGCCAGGTGCACAAAGGATAGCCTTTGTCCCCGATGAGCCATCCTCTTGGGGAAGGCTGTGCCTGGAACATGTCATGCACAGTACTCTGCCGCAGGATAAAGGCATCGTGGCTGCTGCCTGGGAAGCTGGCATTGACTGCCATGATGCGCTGCTTGTGGTCACATACCAGCTGCACATTCAGAGAATGGTAGCCCTTCCTGTTGCGATACTGCTCGCCATGCTCCAGAGGGGCCCGCAAAGCCACATGCGTACAGTCAATGGCGCCCTGCACCAAGGGGAATTCCCCGAGTCTGGCAAATCCCAATGCGCGCTGATGCTGGCTCTCGAGGGCCATGGGGAAGGAGATGAATTGGCTTCTCCTTCTGAACAGTGCTTCGGTCACGTGGCGGATGCAGCGATGCGCGCCGTACTGGGAGATGTTTGCTATGTCCCCAGCAGCGTATTGGAAGGAGCCGGTGGCATAGAAGTTCAATGCCACCGTCACCTTCACTTCCACCGACAGAGACGTCCTGCACCTGAGCTTTGGCCGCAGATCTCGGCGAAGCAGGTGGCAGATCTCTGCAATCACCTCCTTTCGGAATCGGAGCCTTCTAACACATCGCGCGGCACTCATGTTTAGGTAGGAGCGCTGCTGGTGGTATAGCCTGACTGGGTAAGGCCTACGTGGCCGACGCCTGTAGCCCCCTCTGCCTCTAGCCAGGGCTGCCCCTCTCACAATGCGTCTGCGAGCCCTACGGATATGGCGCTGCAGCTGCGCGTTGGCACCCCATGCAGCCCCCATCAAATCCTGGCAAACAGTCTAATTTCCAAATGGCCACTTGCAGCGCTATTGCCTGAGTCCAAAAATACCTGGCTCTTGCTGCTTGAAACCAGTTAGCTATCCTCCTTGTTGTGTCTCCAGAAATGCGTTGCACAAGACTGTTTTCTGAAAAAAGGATGGCCTTTATACTGGAGAGGACGTTCCCTTTAATTAGCGCCCCCCGGGGCCCGCGCTGGTTGTGTTGCGTTCCTTTTTCCAAACGCTCCGGCCGCCCGCCGCACAATGGGGCGGTCCGACTGAAGTTTGCAATCGGGGCGGCCAAAGGGCGTTGCACGAGGATGTGACGTCATTTTCTGCGCGCGCATCCGGGCGGGCGCTAAACTTTGCACCGGCGCTAACGGGCAACTTAATTTGGGGCGGAGCGCAAACTGCGCTGCGCCCGGGCGCTACACGCATAGCGCCCGGAAATCACTTCTCTTAAGGCGCTAACTGCTGGCGCAAGCTACTGAAAATCTAGCCCATAGAGTTTTACAGCACAGAAAGAGGCCCTTCGGCCCATCGTGTCTGCGCCGCCCATCCATCCCTGTCCAGTCTAATCCCATTTTCCAGCATTTGGTCCATAGCCTTGTATGCAATGGCATTTCAAGTGCTCATCCAAATGCTTCTTGAATGTTGTGAGGGTTCCTGCCTCTACCACCCTTTCAGGCATTGAGTTCCACATTCCAACCACCCTCTGGGTGAAGAAGTTCCTCCTCAAATCCCCTCTAAATCTCCTGCCCCTTACCCTGAATCTATGCCCCCTTGTTATTGACCCCCCTACTAAGGGGAAAAGTTCCTCTTTATCTACCCTATCTATGCCCCTCATCATTTTGTACACCTCAATCAGGTCCCCCCTCAGCCTTCTTTGCTCCAAGGAAAACAACCCCAGCCTGTCCAGCCTCTCTTCATAGCTGAGGCGCTCCATCCCAGGTAACATCCTGGTGAATCTGGTGAACCTGGTGAATCTTCTCTGCACCCTCTCCAAAGCAATCACATCCTTCCTATAGTGAGGCGACCAGAACTGCACACAGTACTCCAGCTGTGGCCTCACCAGCCATTACTGTTTACACTTCATCTAGGGCCATCTTTTGTTTCTTAACTTGTCCCATTACCATCTCCTTTTGCCTTGCACCATCATCCCTTTTGTCGCTTAATCTCTCCTGCCTTCCATCCTATCACAGACCTTCCCTTTTGTTCTTTCCTCCCATCCCCCCTTTCCCTGCCCCTACACTTGCTTAAAAACCTGTTACATCTCCAGCTTTTTCCAGTTCTGATGAAGGGTCATCGACCTGAAACGTTAACTCTGTTTCTCTCTCCACAGATGCTGCCTGACCTGCTGAGTATTTCCAGCATTTCCTGCTTTTATTTCAGATTTCCAGCATCCGCAGTATTTTGCTTTTGTATTTGCAAAGAACAATATGGATTATCGTACTATTTTAGTATTGCCTATTTCATACAAGCTTCATTTCAGCCACGTAAATGCTCCTTTAGCCTGTAAAAGCTCTGCTCTGTATTTGATATTCTGCCAATCTGAAGTGACATAGTGTAAGAATACATTTAATCCAGGATGCATGCTGCTCCAAAATAGGGTAATTGTTAATCTTATGGGTTATGCAATTCTGCAGTTGGCGGATTATCAATAAAACTACTGCTTCCAGATCACACTGGACATGGTTGCTCACAGGAGCTGCTGTGAAACCATTGAAATAGAAAATGGTACTTTAAAAACCTGGAGACTGTGACCGACCCTTTCATTGAACACAATACACACCTGTTTATAGTGACTGTGTTCATGATAACATTCATCATTGCTGGAGTCCCAGCTCAAGTGGGGAAAAAACTTCAAGAATCAGCAAACTCAACCCGAGGTGAGCAATATTGGCTGATTGATGTGACTTTTCTAAAAAATTTAATACACTGTAAAACTATTTATATTTGCACAAGGGAAGGTCACAGGACCTGTGTATATTCATAGGAAATTTATAGCATGCTATGCACACCACTTATTTTGTGCTGCATGCAGCATATATGGAGTAAGAATGTTTTTGAAGGTTGGTCACCCAGCAAAAAGATTCCAATCATGAATATAAAGGCCTAGAAATTCAGTATAGCCACTTTTGGGGCGGTAAAGTCGGGCGGCCACTAAAGTTTGCGCCCGGCGCAAAGTCGCGCCCCCTTCGCTGATATTCAGTCGCATCGCCCCAAGAGGTTGCTGCTGCGCTAAAACAGGCGATGCAGGACAATCTTTAGGCGCTAAGCCGGCGGTGCTGAGCGATACCCCCGAGGCCAGGCGCAGCGCCGGTGCGGCGAGTTCTTGATTGACGGCAGACACTCTGGCGCCGGTCAGCTCTTAAAGGGGGAGGGTGGATTTGTTTGCCTGCCACGCCCTGCACACTGCAGCCCTCAACCTAGGCCTGACCACTTCAGCTTCACCTGCACAACGCCCAGGGCTATGGAGAAGGCCAGGGAGAGAGCGCAGCGCTTCAGCGACGGTGACCTGAGGCTGCTGGTTGGCGGAGTGGAGCGTAGGCGCCATGTTCTGTTCCCAGAAGGTGGCAAGAGGCCGCTGCCCAGCGCCTACCGGAAAGCCTGGAGGGAGGTGTCCAACAGGGTGCCTTCCAACAGCGTGGTTGCCAGGACTCCTGTGCAATGCTGGAAGAAGTTCAACGACCTCACTCGGGTTGTCAGGGTGAGTACCTTTTCCAGTGTCCTCCTCATCCTTGCATGTGCACCTCACTTTATGGGCAAAGGGACGTGAAAGCCCTAATGGCCAGCCCTCATCCAGCAGCTATGGGACTGGCATGAAAATCACTTGCACATTCAGCACTTTACACACTGTACAAGCTATTCGACCATGGAAGGCAGTGCAGACAAGATCAGGGCTACACACTGTACAAGCTATTCCACCATGGGAGGCATTGCAGACAAGATCAGGGCGACACACTGTACAAGCTATTCGACCATGGGAGGCAGTGCAGACAAGATCAGGGCTTCACACTATATTTAGAGGCCGTCCTTTCTCTTGCAGGCCAAGGTGGCGCACAACCGGCGCAACCGAACTGAGACCGGGGGAGGCCGTCCTGACCTCAAAGAGCTCTCCGACCTCGACCAGCATGTGGAGCGCATTATGGCAGGCCGGCTGATTGGCCCCGTCGCCAGTGGAGATGCCGACCCTGTTCTGGGCACCAATGGTAAGGGCATCACCTTTTGGACCTCTCTCGTTCCACTTGCGCATGAGATCAGCATCCTTTGCCACTGTCCGACCAATGCGGTGAATGGCAGCGCTCATGCCTCCCTCGCTGCCGCCCTGTCCTCACTCTAAAGCTACTCCTGTGCCTTCCTGCTTTCAGATGGTGAATCGCCAGGTGAGGAGGCGGGCCCTCAAGCTGCCACTGTCAGCCCTTCGGAAGATGAGGAGGAGGAAGAGGAAGCCGGCCCATCAGTGCCACCCTCAGCCGCGCCAGCCCATGACGTTGTAGGGGACACGTCTTCCCTGGAGGGGAGCTGGGGGGAAGGGTCGGAGGAGAGTGAAGCTCTGGGGCCCAGCGGCCTGCAGCAACGCGGGAGGGGTGGGTAAGCTCGGCGGACTTCTCCCCAGAGGGTGAGTGCGGCCTCCAGTCCTGCGACGGTGAGCGCAGAGGAGGTGCGGCTCCTGGAGGAAATGGCCGTCCAGGCCGAGCGCAGGCACAATGAGCTCATGGCTGCAGTGGCAAGGATGCCTGACTCCATTGAGTCTTTGTCAAGGAGTGTGCAGCAATTTGGAGCAGCACAGGCCAGGAGTCTGCAGGACTTCGCGGCAGCACAGGCGGCTTCGAGCCAAGTGCTCAGTCGTGCCGTCCATTCACTGGCTGTTGTCATGTGGACACAGACCAGGGCCACACGGGCACTAACTGCTGCCACCCTCACTGGATCAGCCAGGCATCGCCACGGCACCCGCCGCGCAGCAGCAGCCCAGCAGTCTGTCCTTCAGCTGTTTGCTGCGCATGCTGCAATGTTGGCCCGTGCGAGTGCCACTGTATCAGGCGACCAGCGAGCACCTGCGATCTGCCAGGTTGGCACCATTCCTGCAGCCGACACTGCCACTCCGCCATTGCAGCTGCCACGAGCCGCTGGACAGACTGCTGCCGCCCAGCCAGAGTTGGAGCAGTCAGCAGCCCGCCACTCCAAGGCCAGAGCTGGTGCAGGCCGACCCCCAAGGGCATCTGCCGTCACACCATCTGCCCCTCAGCAGCCTTCCCCCAGCCTTGCTGCAGCCACTGGGCTCCCATTGAGGAGGAGCTGCAGGGCGGGCAGGGGCCAGGCAAGGATGCGAAAGGCATCGCCCTTGCAGGCCAAAAAGTAGAAGGTATGCTCAAATGCCTGTTGTGTTTTTGTAAGGCCGAGACTGGTGTCTTTCTTTCTTTTTGTAAGGCCGAGACTGGTGCAGTTGTGTTTTTGTAAGGCCCAGACTGGTGTCTTTCTTTCTTTTTGTAAGGCCGAGACTGGTAGTTTTGTGTTTTTGGAGGGGGCTTCTCCACATGAGGATGTAATGTGGGAAGGGCAGAGGTTTTCAATAAATTATTGTTGTTAAATTGCACTGTGCATGGTTTTTTGGTTAAGTCCTGGTTGCCCTGCTCGGCTGAGGGCTTGTGGAGCGGCTACATTCATCTGCTGACATTGGCACAAGCCATTCCCTGAGAGGGGGCCTAGAACCGACGTTCAATAAGCTGGCGACGGGCGGCCCTTGCACTTTCTGCCTCCCTCCTGTGCTGGTCCTCCTCCTCCTCCTCCTCCTCCTCCTCCTCAGGTGGCCCTCCAATCTCTGGTGGCAGTGGCTGAGTCCTGCGGATAGCCAGGTTGTGCAGCATGCAGCAAACGACCACGAAATGGGAGACTCGCTCTGGTGAATATTGTAGGGCTCCACCGGAACGATCCAGACAGCGGAACCATTGCTTCAGGACGCCGATTGTTTGTTCGATGATGTTCCTGGTCACTTGATGGCTATTGTTGTATCCCTCTTCAGCAGGGGTGCTGGGCGCACGGAGCGGGGTCATCAGCCAGGTACACAAAGGGTAGCCTTTGTCCCCGATAAGCCATCCTCGTGGGTGAGGCTGGGCCTGGAACATGTCTGCCACAGAAGTCTGTCGCAGGATGAAGGCATCGTGGCTGCTGCCTGGAAAGCGGGCATTGACAGCTGGGATGAGCTGCCTGTGGTCACACACCAGCTGGACGTTGAGCGAATGGTAGCCCTTCCGGTTGCGGTAATCCTCGGCATTCTCCAGAGGTGCCCGCAAAGCCACATGCGTGCAGTCAATGGCGCCCTGCACCATGGGGAAGCCCGCGAATGCTGCAAAGCCCATTGCATGCTGTTGCTGCTTGGCAAGGGCCATGGAGAAGGAGATGAACTGACGTCTCCTTTTGAAAAGGGCATTGGTGACCTGGCGGATACAGCAATGCACGGTGAACTGGGAGATGTTGGCAATGTCCCCAGCAGCGGATTGGAAGGAGCCGGTGGCATAGAAGTTGAGAGCCACCGTCACCTTCACTGCCACCGACAGAGACGTCCTGCACCTCAGCTGTGGCTGCAGATCACCGCCAAGCAGGTGGCAGATCTCTGTGACCACCTCCCTTCGGAATCGCAGCCTCCGAACACACTGCTCTTCAGACATGTTGAGATAGGAGAACTGCTGGCGGTATACCCTGGGTGGGTAAGGCCTCCTTTGCCGACGCCTGTTGCCCCCTCTCCGTCTAGCCAGGACTGCCACTCTCTCACGGCGTCTGTGAGCCCTTTGGATGTAATTGAGAAAGCCAGCGTTTACACCCATTGCAGCCCCCATAATATGCTGGCAAACAATGAGATGTCAATGAAGGCAAAGACAAGTGGAAAGCTGTGGCCTGAAGCCACAAGTATCGGTCCGAGTGATGAGCCAAAGCAGAAAGCTCTCTACCTTGGTCTCTCTGCAAAGATCCGTCTCTCAAGAAGGAGTGCTGCGAAATGGCAGCCTTTTACAGTGCAGGAGGCGTGCCCTTTAATTTGCGCCCCCCGCGCCCCGCATCGACTGAGCACCGTTCCACTGTAACAGTCGCTAGGGGCGCCAAGCGCACAATGGGGCGAAGCGACTGAATTTCTGGTTTGGGGCGCACAAAGGGCATTGCACGAGGAAATGACGTCAGGATCTGCACGCGCAGCTGAGCGCGTGCAAAGACTGCGCCGCCGCTAAATCTTGAGTGAAGTTGGGGCGAGGCGCAGATCGTGCTGCGCCCAGCCGCTAGCCGCCTAGCGCCCGACATCTACTCCTCCTAAGGCGCTACCGGCTGGCGCAACCAACTGAATTTCTAGGCCATAGAATTCTGTAGTAATATTTTAACGATGCATAACTTGTTCTTTGATTAATAAGTTTATAATTGCATACACATTTAATCAAAACTCCTCTAATAGAGAGAAAAAAACGATGTATTTATAAGTATAAAACTAGATATTCAAACTAGCTCCAGTGCTTAGTCACATGCAGAGGTTGTTTGAAGCTGACTAGTTATTAATATCAAGCTATATTCATGACTGCCTAGTTTCCATCTGAATGTAGTTAATGGCTCATCCTCCATTTTCCATTAGCTCAAGGGTGTCTCCCACATTCTGGTCTTTCCCACTCATTACCTGATCTTATCCATTCTTTTCATTAACTTCCTTCAGATTGTATGCCCTTAGGGATCACAAGCTCCAATGCCCTTGCAGTGCAATGGTTGAATCACTACATCTTGACTTCCTCCATGCCCTTCAATGGAACAATGAAAATCTTGTTTCTTTTACAAAGGTAGAAGATTTTTGGCCTCCCTTCTCCTCCATTGGTAAGGCTGGCGCCAAAAAGCTTTGTTTCCAATTTTGTGCCAAATACTTCCTTTCTTCTCGAGAACTCTTAAGACTTCATAAAGACCAGGATTATCCAGAATTAAATACTGCTTATATATGTGGGAGGCTTATTTGGCACCTCTTTCAAAAGGTTGCTCCCTCTCTCACCTCTAACCTCCAACCTCTTTGTCTCCATTGCCAATCTTTCTTCTCGCTCATCTGCGTAATCAAGGCATGGAAAGCTTGCAACAAATTACAAATGTTAGCTGGCACAGAAAGTATGCAGATCTTAATAATAAGGTGCAACAAGCAGATTGTTCTTTCAGAAATACTTACTCGTCATCGAATCCCATAAAATATGGTCTGTCTCAAACCTTGTGTCGGGAGAATCATATAATCATAGAAATGACTGCACAGAAGGAGGCCATTCAGAAAGTCTGAGCCTGGTTCCCAACTCCCCAACTAGTGGTAATTATCTTTCACTATTTACCCCCTCAAACCATTTCGAAATGTTCAACACTTCTATTAGATTTCCCCTTAACCTTATCTACTCCAATGAATACAGCACTATTTTTTGAGTCTCTCATCATAACTGGGTCCTTCTCATCCCTGTATTATTCTGATGACTCAAAAGTTGCACCTTTTCCATGGCTCCGATATCCTTTCTATAATTAGGTACCCAATGCTCTAGCTATGATTTAACCGGCACCTTGTAAGGATTCATCATCAGATCCTTGCTTTTGTATTCAATTACACTATTTATAAAAGTCAGGATTCCACTTGCCCTTTTATGGACATTTACCAGCTGCAATTCTCCTTTTAAAGATCAGTGTATTTGTACTCTTAGATCTCTCTGTTTCCTCATTCCATTGAGAATATGTCCAATCGGGTATGTTTCCAATCTTACTCCTGACTGTGATGAATCAATTCACTTAATTGTGTCAATGTACTCTGCCCTAAAATGGCTTTGATCATAGAATCATCGAATCATAGAAATTTACAGCACAGAAGGAGGCCTTTTTGGCCCATCATGTCCGTGCCGGCCGACAAAGAGCTATCCGGCCTAATCTCACTTTCCAGCTCTTGGTTCGTAGCCCTGTAGGTTACGGCACTTTCCGATGAATATTAAATGTGTTATAAAATTAAATGGCCTATTGGTACTGGTTGTGATAAATAAATATACTTTTTTGTGCTAAAGTACTCTGATCTAATGTGAGGATGATGGTCATATATATATCTATGATAAATTTAAAGGACTGAAAAATGGTTGACCCTCGTGCTGCTAATTATCATAATCCTATTGGTCTTATTGTTAAATGTAGAAGTGAGATATTATAGGAAGGTAAGGATTGCAAAGAGTGGCCGATCCTCCAAGGAGAAACTATGAACTGCACATGAGAGCAGATTTGTTCAGTTAATCGGAAGAAAGAATATTGAAGGCACTGAAATGTTGTAAAATACAAAATTACACCACATCTCTCTGGCTTTCCAAATATGGAGAGGCAAAATTACTTGCTTTTTCACTTGCCATTAAGAGGGAGCATTGGGGTCACCGGTTTATTTCTGATCAATTTTAAAATCTGGAATCTGCTCCATTTGCACAAAAGACACAAAGCGAACACAACTTGTGGGTGAAAGGAAAATGAGTGCTCAATTTACAATAGAAGGAAAAACTGCCAGTGCTTGAAATCCGAAATAAAAACAGGAAAAGCTGGAAATACACAGCAGGTCAGCCAGCATCTGTACAGAGAAAAGACAGGTTAACGTTTGGGTGTGTAATTGTTACTTCAGATTTGCAGTATTTATTCTTACTGCTGAATCATAGCTGGAGCATCTCCAACAATGGCTTCTTTTCCCATCCCTGCACCATTACGTCTGCAGAGGATTTAACCTTAGCCCATCTGAAAACATGGAGTCAGCTTCCACATGTATGCTGACGACACCCAACTTTACCTCTCCACCACCTCTCTTGACTCTTCCACTGCCTCTGTTCGTCAGACTTCTTCTCCAACATCCATTCTTAGCTGAGCTGCACTTTCCTCCAGTTAAATGTCTTCAGAAGAGCCGGTGCAGACTCGATGGGCTGAATGTGCTGTACTATTCTATGATTCTAAGACTGAAGCCACCTTCGGCCCCCACCACAATCTCCGTACACTCGCCACTGATTGCGTCCCCCTCACCCATCCACTGTCTCAGGCTGAGCCACATTGCCCGCAACCTCAGCATCCTGTTCGAGCCTCAGCGGCGTTTCTGACCCCATATCCTCTCCTTCACAAAGACCACCTATGCAACATTGCCTGTTTCTGCCCCTGCCTCATTCCATCTGCTGCTGGAACGCTCATCCATGCCTTTGTCTCCTCTAGACTGGACAATTCTAACACTCTCCATCTTCCATGCTCTGTAAATTTCAGCTCATCTAAAACTGTGCTGCCTGTATCCTCGCTGACCTACATTGGCGCCCAGTCTCTCAAAGCTACCAATTTAAAATTCTCATCCTCGTGTTTAAATCTTTTCCTGGATTTATCCTTTCCATTATCTGCAAACTTCTCCAGCCTTGCAACCCCCTCCGGATCTCTCCATTCCTCTGACTCTGGCTGTGTGTACCCACCCCGCCTCCCCCCTTTCGCCCTACTTTTGGCTGCCACGCCTTCAGCCATCTATAACCCACAGTCCGGAACTTCCTACCCCCTGCCTACACCTCTCACCTCCTTCTCCTTTTAAGACTCTCCTTAAAACCATTCTCTGAACAAACCATTTGGTCACCCCTCCTAATAGCTCCTTCTTTGGCTTGGCTTCCGTTTTTGTCTGAGTTATTCCTGCTATGAATCATCTTGGGAGGTTTTTCTACATTAAAGGCACTATATTAATAAACGTCGTCGTTGAATGTATTCCCTGACAACCAATACCTGTCCAGCTGTCTTGTTCCCATTGCCAGTAGCTTGCATTATTTAGTTGTCGCCCTTTATTGCAATGCTTTTTTTTCTCCAAGGTTCTCATGTTCTTTTCTTTCCAAATTGTCTCCATTCAGTTTGTTAATTCAGAACAGCTTAATTGATGTCACAGAATTGCACTTTGTATTAAATAATTATAGCTCATTTACATTTGAATATGGTCTGCGCTTAAGAGGTTGCAGCAATGCAGTTAAGAAAACAAAATAAAATAATGATCGTTGGGGGAGAGGATGAAATTTACAAAGGAGAGCAATCTCGTCAGTGTAGATAATACGAAGTAGTGAAAACAACTCGTTTTTTGGTTATTATGGGTATTCATGACTGTATGTTGCACAAAATGAGGACAAATGACAAACAAAAAAAAATCTTTTTGTGTTCTGGCTCAGAGAATCCGAATTTTCTCTGTCAATGTAAGAACAAAAGAGAATGCAACATGCTGAAAAAAATCATGCCTTGTCCATATAGAAATTCTATTTTAATGGCATTTTGCTTGTTTTTTTTGACTACCTCCAGTTGTATTTAGAAATAAATGGCGATCAATTTTCAAACATTATTTATCACCAACCTGCATATAATATATAGAATCTTATAATCCTTTGTCCTTGTCTGTCAGTACTCCCACGCAAAGAAATGTCAGTGCTTCAGTAAGAAATTATTTTCGGAAGATATATTGTGCATGTGTTAACCCTTAGTGTACTGAATATTCTTTGCAGCTTTCAAAGTCTAGATGCTTTTTTGTCATGGAATATTTGGAAATTCGCATTATGAAATATCACAATGCAGAAAAAGTGAAGAGCTTTGCAAGTGCTTTGACCACTGATGAATGGAAGAATTAAACCATGAGAACTGCATATTATGGATAGATGGGTTCGTTGGTACAGGCACCATTTTCATTCTTTCTTCATTTCGCACCTTTTCCTTGGCAATAACACCCGGGATGAAATCTTGAGGAACTTTCCCTTTTCACTGTATACTAACAGTGTGGAATCAGTGGGCCACTGGCTAATCACACTGTACTTTCATCTCCTTGTGCCTGATTAGAATTCACCCCTCTCTACTGGCTGTATTGCCATGTGTGATATAAGTTTGGATGGTCTGGCTACAGGTCTCACTGGATTCTAGCCCACGACACAAAACTGCCTCTGATTTGTCATTACTTGGCAATCTCTTTCAGAGATGGCACAAGGTATGAAGAATGTATATACTGACACTGGAACAATTTCCCGGTTCGGTAATTTTAACAAAAAGCTGTTGCGATATCAGTAGAATGCAGTAAAGGATTGTTTTCCCCTGTTTCGCATTGCTTTGAGTATTCTCTAAAACTGAGTTAAGATGCTTGTGCAAAGTTCTATAAAAGCTGATTTGTTTTGGTTAAGATCATCAATGGAGAAGTTTTGCAACATTCCACAGATGAACCGCCAAATCAATGGTTGCAATTTTGCCGGCCCTCAGAGGGCAGGTTCGGAGGCGGGTTGTCAACCCGCCGCGATCCTGCCTCTGTGTGAGTTTCAAGAGTGTCTGGTCTGTGATCTCAGAACAAACCCGACACCAAGCAGCGAGTGAGGGATTTAAGACACTTTGGGGGAGAAATTCAGTATAGCCCTGTTTGGGGCGCTAACTTCGCCGGGGTGCTAAAAGTAGCGCCCCGGAAAAATTAGCGCCCCCGCGCCGGAAATTGGTCGGTTGTGCACCAAAGAGAAACAGGGCGCTACTGGATGCGCCCCGCCTCCCTCTTGGGGTGCTGCGAGTGAATATCGTGGCGTTACATGCCGCAGCGCCACACGCTGCGGCACATCGCGCTGCGGTATTGCAGGCCTTCCTCCCCTTCTTAAAGGGAAGGGGCCTTGTGCAGCGCGACCTGGGGCCCAGCTGGGCCCCCGGGGATTGGGAGTGCAGGCAAAAGAGCCCGGCACCCAAGAGAAGTGCCAGGCTCTTGGAGCGCAGCCGGCACTCTGCCGGGGGTTGGGGGGGGGTTCCGGAGGCCGGGGACAGGAGCGCAGGCAGGTGCTGGCAGGCGGCCAACAACAAAAATGGCTACCCCGCATCTCGCCTTTAATTTGCGCCTCTCCGGCCGCAGGTATGCCACCCTGACCCTGTCGGACATAGCGACCAGCGGTAAATCAGGGGGCAATCCCGAAGATCGTGGCCGGGGCGTGAGCAGGGTGCTGTGCACATCGATGACGTCATCGCCAGCGGCGCAGCGCTAATGGTTAGCGCCACCACTAACCTCCCGCTGAATTTTGTGGGAGGCGTGGACAGTGCCGCGCCCGGGTGCTAGTTGGTTTGTGCCCAACTTAGCGCCCTCTTAAGGCGCTAACGGGTGGTGCAACCAACTGAATTTTTCCCCCTTTACTCTTTGTTAAATGCTTGTTAATTGTTAGATGGACAGCCTTTTCCTATTTTCCCGCATTTTAAATGGGTTTCACGATGTTCGGAGATCACGTCAGTTAAGTATGGCAGGAGTAGCAGCGAGCTGCATAGTTCACAGCTGAACTGTCACATCTGTTCACTTTCAAATGTCAGAGGTGTCTAATTTCAGGATTTGGATGGCACATTTGATCTGTCTGGAGGCTGTAAAAAAAGTGTGTGGTGTTAACTCTCTATCCACTGTCACCTCCTTGGAGCAAGTTCTCTCATCATTGACCGATCGCTTCTGCCATCTCAACTTCAGCTGCCATCTATTCCAGCAACATCGGTGCTCTTGAAAAATTTTCGCCTTGGTCATCTGAATCCCACTATGATCAGCCCCAGCACCAACATCACCAGGCACACCAGCACCACCAACAACAACATCAACCTTCTGTGCAATCACCTGATGCTGCACTGGACACAGGGCATCAGCACCCATCCACATTGCTGCCTGGGAGGCCAGCGATGGCATAACCATGGCCAGATTTACTTCAATTGACGCTGTACACATGATGCGCCAGGTTAGCACCACCCCACACCATCGCCATAAGACATTCCTACAGTGACCAACCCATTCCTTTCACACTCATCACCATTGTGGGGGTACTGTTATGTCTCACCATTCACTGCAACTCACTGAGACACTTCTAAAGGTGTGCACAGATCTGTACAATAAGGCAAAGTGTTGAAAATAAAGATTTCAATGTTTGACAACACATTAACAGAAAATTTACATGAACATTGCATAAAACACCCAAGTGCCTACCCTTGTGTGTTGTTACTTGGCATGATTGGACTAGGATGAGGGTGAGTGTGAGAGGTGGCTAGTGTGATGGGGAAGTGATAATGTAGATATAGAGGGATGGGTGGAGGTACAAGTTAGGTTGGTGTGAATAAGGATGTGCAGAAGTAGGGTAGGGAAGGCAGAGTGATGGGTATGTGATGAGTGGCACAGCAGGATGAGGTTGAATGTGGCTTTGCAATAATGTTTCATGATCTACTGAGATCATTGAAAGGTTTGCGCCACTGCAGCCAGGTCCTCCTGATGACATCCCTGCTTGTGCCCTCCTGTTCAGTGTGCAACCAGGCTGCGTTGGTGTTCTGGGGAGGTCTCTTCCACCCATGGGAAGGGAAATGAACCTCCCTGCGTGCTGTGACTCCCTCCATAAGCATATGGAGGGAGTCATGGGAGAGCCTGGGTGCAGCCGTGCACCTCTGTGCAGTGCTTGTCAGTGTTTGCAGCACCTCAATGCTGCAGAACACTGACAGCACAACTGTCAAAATCAATGTGGCCGTGGTCCCTTTAAGGAAACTGGCTGATGACGTGACATCAAATGATGTCATCAGATCCGCTTCCTATTAATTGGCCGGGAACTCCGCAGGGCGGGCTTAACAAGGCCAATCTACGGAAATCATTTTCAGAGATTGGCTGTAGATGGGGGTGGGACCGGAACTCGCCAACCAGCTCTCCCACCACCATCCTGCTTTCGCAGGAAGAATCCTGCCCGATGAGTGGCCATTTGACCATTTATCAGGTCTCGTGTTATTGGAGGAGATTTTGAGGCTTCCCCCCCCCAGTGGCAATGTGATGGCAGTGACCCAAAAACAGTAATGAATGATGTAATGCCCGGTTCCTGCCAACGGTGTATCATCAACAGGGCCTACTGCAGAGTGGCTGGAGTGCCATCCTAAGTCAGGTGGTATGTCCCTTTTAATATGCAAATTAGGGTCCTGTGAAGTAGGTAGGATGCCCAGTTGCCATTTTAGGCCAGTGCTGAGCGGAGCGTACACTGCGCACACTCCAAAGAGTTTCAGCTGGCGGTCCAGCTGAAGAGGAGCTCAGCAGGTAAGTTGTAATCGGTGGGGCCCGGGGAGAGCTGGAGAGCTCCTCCAGTCTCCACAAAACAACCTGAGCCATTGCCACACCGGGGGTCTCAGCTTCCAAGAACAGTCCCCACCACCACACCCACCCCCCACCTGCCTTTCCTGGACTTGCTCTCTTCCTACCCGAAGACCAGCCGAGCTGCCCGATATTGTGGCGGCTTGGAGCCATCGGCCTGCCCTGGGCACTTTGCTAATCAGTCAGGTAAATGCCGGAGGGTGGGGCGGGTGCACGTGTAGGCGAGCATGGTCAGGGGGAGGGATGACCTAGGAGGCCCTAGGTTTCCTAGTGGGGCCTGGAGAAGCCCTGTGAGGTGCTAGTAACTTAGTCATTCCATAAGTAACATTTTGTTCCCAAAATTTCACTTGAGTTGAGGATTGTATATCAAGGAAAGAGAAAGCTTCGCTGATTCATCCAAAAGGAGCTGTTACATTTTTTTTTAAATTTATTAATTCACAGGATGTGGGCCCCTGCTCCTCCTTGTCCACAAGCAAATCCTCTTCTGGGCCTGCTGCTCCTTCATGCCAGGCTTCGACCTCATGGCACATGGTTAACATGGTGGTGGGCTGTCCTCCTGATGAAGTTAGCAAGAGGTCTGATCAAATTTGGTGGTCAGACCTTATTTTGAAGTTTCTATAAACTGTCTAAAGCTTCTGCAAACTGTAACCTGCCGCTTTATTTTCTGATGTCTTTGGGTTAGGGAAGCTGGGGACAATTAAACCTGACTGGGGTGAAATGCTTACTGGAAAATATGGAGGGATGCGTCTCATGACCTCCCACTTTACACAGGCTAAGCCACTGTTCTGGATTTCTCTACGGATATAAAATGATACATTGGAGCAAAAAGACATATGAGCGAATTGGAATTCATCCACAGGAGCTAATTAGCCTTTTTATTTTGGAAGTATATTGCCGTTGCTTCATCGTCGCTGGGTCAAAATCCTGGAACTCCCTTCCCAACAGCTCTGTGGGAGTACCCTCACCATACGGACTGCAGCAGTTCAAGAAGGCGGCTCACCACCACCTTCTCAAGGGCAATTAGGGATGGGCAATAAATGCTGGCCTTGCCAGCAATGCCCACATCCTGTGAATCAATACATTAAAAAAAAGTAACATTCCTTTTGGATGAATCAGCTAAGCTTTCTCTTTCCTTGATAAACAATCCTCAATTCAAGTGAAATTTTGGGAACAAACTATTAACGGAGTCACTAGCACTCCACAGAGCCTGGTGTGCCTTTGCCAGGCTTAAAGATTAGCAGACAGAACTACAATATTTATCTCATAGAATTTTTTTGATGTAATGTCATGTCTTTTGAAGCAACCAAACAAACAAAATATTAACAGTCTTCACACTTTGGTAGACAATCAGACTGTTTTTACACACGGTGACTAGAAATTACACATCCCTCTGGCAAGCTGCTGCATTCTTCAACATTTTAAACATGCTACCCAGCTATCAAAGAGAATTTTCATCATCAGCTTATTAATGGAGAACAACTCTGCCTACTTCAAGCCAAATGACAGTTTGTTTCTGGTCCATCATTTTGTACTGAGTGAAAAGAGCAGCTTCTTTCACACAACCTAGTCTCAGAACCTCCTCCTCAGTTACATGACATCTGCTTTCAGCATAGTGCTAGTGGAACGACAGGTACAGGACAGTTTGGGGCGTGACCGCCACCTTTTATGTTCTAAACATCCAAGTTTAATGCCGTGTACCAGGCTGACCCATCGACAACTGCTTGATGATGGAGTCACCTCGATAAAGCCACAACTTGCCCTATACATTCTTCTTGAAAGCAAAACCCAGTTTGTTCCTTTCCCTAGATTCCACAGATCTCCAAAAACATCCGGTATAAAAGCCTTGACAATTTGAAGAACTACCTTCTGAGTGACTGATATCCGAGAGATTCCTCATTAGTTTTTACACATGGTAAGATCCTTAATTTGTTTGACAGAAACCTTAAATATTAGCTAAGTCAACGTGCAGAGCAGATTTATTCCAGGCAAAATTAGTATGGTGGGCAGATTGCATATCAGCACTTTGACTAACTCAACCAACAGTGAGGTTGTAAATCAGTTTCCATATCAATTACATTGACTTACATAGCTAATTACAATGCTGCATCCGACTTGGCTGTACTTACCCACAGAGAAAATAGCAGTGCTGGTTCCATTGTGAATTAACCTATCCTCCTTAGCTAACTGCATTGTTGTACCCATGGCAGTTATATGTATCTGCTGAGTTCCTGCCAAGCAACATTGCTTGTAACACGGCACAAAACAATATGGAGCTCTACAAATCTTGTATGTCCGGCTGCAGTTTCCCTCACACGGTGACCATGTTGGTATGTGAAATGGAGCCACTCAGCACTGAGAGTTCTAGGCATTTTCAGGGCAGAAATTGCGACGCTCCGCTGTCAACCCAGGGGCTTGCTAGGTGTAGGCATCGGTTCCAGAATCGGGGCTACAATGTTGTAGCCCTAACTCTGACCGGCACTTGCAGCTAGTGAGTGTCTGTGCTAGTTAGGTAGGTGTAGGGAGTTTGTGTTGGACTGCATCTTCCTCCTCCTCTGCTTCTTGGTGTTCTAAAGGAGGAGAAGAGGAAGAGAGATTAGAGTGGGTGATGCAGGAATGGTGCTCTCTAGTTTTTTTTAGATGAAGCAGTACACGAAGCTCTTCAGATAGAATCATAGAAAGTTACAGCACTGAAGGAGGCCATTCGGCCCATCATGCCTGTGCTGTATCTTTGAAGAGCAGCCGTGCTTAGTCCCACATCCCCGCTTTTTGTCCATAACCCTGTACGTTCCTCTTCCACAAGGACCCGTCCAACTCCCTTTTAAAATTATTGATGGAATCAGCTTCCTTTTCAGGTAGAGCAATCCAGATCCCAACAACTCTGAGTGGAAAAAAAAATTTGCATCTCCCCGCTAGATCTTTTTCCAATGATTTTGAATCTATAACCTCTGGTTATTGACCCACTCGCCAGAGAGAATAGTTTTTCTCTCTCTACTCTATCAAAACCTCCCATCATCTTGAGCACCTCTATTAGGTCGTCTCTTAACCTTCTCTGTTCCAAGAACAGTCCTAAGTTTTCCAACGTCTCCTCATAACTGAAGTCCCTCATCCCTGAGGGAGAGCGGCAGAATGTGATGTAAAACCTACTGCTGAGACCTACCCTCCCACTTCTCCATCTCAGACTCTCTTGGCTATGGGCCTCCTCAGTAGGACCTGGGTTTCCTTCTCATAAAGGGTCAAAAGCATGGTGTTGTCGGGGGGCGGGGAAACTCCCTGTGGCCTGTTTCTCCCTTGTACCATGTACTGTCCTCTTCTGAAACAAGATTCGGACAATGTAAAAAGCCTGTTTGTGGCTGGATATACTATATTGCCCAGGTGTCAGCAGGCAAAACATGGAAGACAGGGTGGGCACATGGGATTGGGGGCCTACTGCTTGTGCAGAGGGTAAACACCAACATGGACTGGTTGGGCCAAATGACCTGCTTCCGTGTTGTAATTTCCATGTAATTCTATGAGAGGTGAGGACAAATGCTGCCTTTCAAAGGGGAAGCGTTATGACTGAAGGCCTATTTGGAAGAAGCATCCGGGAAGGCGCTGAACATCTCGAGTCTCTTCACCGGGAGCAAGCGGAAGCCAAGCACAGGCAGCGCAAGTCAACCCAAGCACCCCACCCACCCGCCCCTTCAACCACCGTCTGCCCCACCTGTGACAGAGACTGTAGGTCCCGCATTGGACTAATCAGTCACCTGAGAACTCATTTTTAATGTGGAAGCAAGTCATCCTCGGTTCCGAGGGACTGCCTAAGAAGAGATTTGGAAGTGTAGGACAGGAGAGCAAAGGCAGCTGTACATCTGCCAACCTACAAAAGTTGGAAGAGCTGATGAATGCTTAAAAATAGCTGACAACTCAGAAAACAACATACAACTGAAAACGGCTATAAATAAAAGCCCATGACCAAGGCTATTGCTTCAAGGTAACCGAATAAGTTAAATTCCCTTTTATTACAATGGATTTCAGAATTTTTATTGCTGTTTTGAGATCACATTCCGTTTGTTTATCTGTGAAACCTTGTCATTCAATGGCCTCATGCTTGACACACCAGAATAATGAATTACAATGTGAGTGCAGTGCAATGTGAACCTCTCAGGACCAGCTTCAATTATACCCAATATTCTGGCAGTTGCATTATAGGGGAAGAACTGAAGTACGTAATGTACAATTTTGCAGTGGTGGATTTAGACATTTTAGAAAGGGGAAAATGAACTCTGTTGGTGCAAGATTTCCTCAGGGAGATCTGGGAACATGCAACCCGCCAAGGAAATTTTATTTTTTGACACTTTTTTGGTGCTTTTTCCAGCTACACGTTCTTATTTTCATCCTATTGAACACACCCACCTTTTCTCCCTGCAGCATATATTTCTGGATACTTAATGTAAAAGGTAAGCAGCAATGGCGTTCCCATGCATCCTGCTGCCCTTGTCCTTCTCGGTAGTGGAGGTTGCGGGTTTGGGAGGTGCTGCCGAAGAAGCTTTGGCAAGTTGCTGCAGTGCATTCTGTAGATGATGCACACTGCAGCCATGGCATTCCAGTGCCGGAGGGAATGGATGTTTAAGCCAGTTAAATGTTGTGCCAACCAAGCAGACTGCTTTGTCTTGGATAGTGGTGAAAAAAGAACACAGTGCATTCTGGGGAGCTGTGAAAGACCTCATTTGTTGTTGATCCTCATTAAGCTCATTAAGCATTTTGCAGCATTGCACTGCTGTCTCAGTGATCTAGACGAGGGAACTAGATGTAATATCTCCAAGTTTGCAGACGACACAAAGCTGGGTGGGCATGTGTGCTGTGGGGAGGATGCCGAGATACTCCAGTATGATTTGGACAGGTTGGGTGATTGGGCAGATGTATGGCAGATGCAGTATAATGTGGATAAATTCGAGGTTATCCACTTTGGTGGCAAAAACAGGAAGGCAGATTATTATCTGAACGGCAATAGATTGGGAGAAGGGGAAGTGCAACGAGACCTGGGTGTCCTTGTGCACCAGTCGCTGAAGGTAAGCATGCAGGTGCAGCAGGCGGTTAAGAAGGCAAATGGTATGTTGGCCTTCGTAGTGAGAGGATTCGAGTACAGGAGTAAGGATGTCTTGCTGCAGTTGTACAGGGCCTTGGTGAGACCACACCTTGAGTATTGTGTGCAGTTTTGGTCGCCTTATCTAAGGAAGGATGTGTGGTGTATGTAACCTGTTCCACCTTAAGAGAACTTAAGCCTATTCCACCTTAAGAGATGTACTACTTTCTCTGGCTGCTGTATACGTAATACCGGTGGTGACCACCGGTATATAAGCACTGTGTAGTAATATTGTATTTAGTTTTAGTCCTGACCTCCAACCAGTAAAGACCTGTTGAACTTTAATCTTGTAGTCTGTGTTAGTAATTACAACTAGAACACACAGACTTAACAGTGGCGACGAGTCCGATTCTTACCCTGCGGCAGTTTATATCCACGGCGGCTTCGTCCACAGAACGGACGTCGATGAGAGGCTTCCACCTTCATCACCCTGCTGGAAGACACGTCGCGCGGCAGACATCGAGAAACCAGAGTGCAGAAGACATCCTGAACTCGAAGCGTCCATCAGCGGCTGTCAGCTATCTTCTTTCTACCTCGGTGGTGGGTAAGCCGGGCAGCGACGCGACCAGAAAGTCGGCCGCGTTGGCTGTACAGACGGGGAGGGAAGACGGAGGAATAAGGGTGGTGAGATCGATCGCGACCGGAGATAAGGGCCGGGCCGCATTCGGGCCGAAAGGTGCAGCGCGGGGACATCGATCGCGGCTGGTGATAAGGGCCGGGCCGCATTTGGGCTAAAAAGGCGCAGCGTCTGGGGCAACTGAAGGCGTGAGAGCCGCGGTGAAGCGGAGACAGCGTCGGGGGACGGGTGAAGACCGCCAAGCGCGGGAAAACCACCATTTTGTAGGCGGAGGACGAAGACAAGAGCGGGAAGCCGCCATCTTGGGTAAAAATAAAAATAAATTAAATTGCAACGATGCCTAAACATGGGAACATTAATACCTTTGATAGCGACATTGAAGATTGGGCCATGTATGTAGAACGCATACAAAATTATTGTAAAGCAAATAAAATCCCAGATGAAGAGAAAGCACTAACATTATTAAACTTTATGTGTGCGAAGACATACGGGCAATTGAAACACCTTTTATCACCAGATGAACCGGCGGATAAGACGTTCGAGGAGATTGTTACTGTCCTGAAAAATCATCTAAACCCCACGCCGCTGATGCTAGCGGAACGATTTAAATTTTACAGCAGAAGGCAGCTGAAGGATGAAAGCAATGCTGAATATTTAATGGAATTGCGTAAGCTAGCAAAGTACTGTCAGTTTGGAACGAGACTGACAGAGGAGCTACGAGATAAATTTGTGTGTGGTTTATTAAAAGAAGATACACAAAAGCGACTGCTCGAGGAGAATGAGCTGACGCTTGAGAAAGCGGTCACTATGGCAGCAGCACACGAAGCCGCAGCGAGAGGCATGGCAGTAATGCAGCTACGGTCACCGGAACTCAGTACAAATAAATTGGGTTTGAGTACTGTAAAATGTTATCGTTGTGGAAAGACAACGCACAATCAGAACCAGTGTTGGTTTAAAAACCAAGAATGCAGAACGTGTGGCAGGCTTGGCCACATAGCTAAAGTATGCCGGTCAGGAAAGAAGACCAGCAACAAAAAGTCACCGCAAGGAAAATACATAAAGGTACACAAGGTGACAAAGAACAGTTCGACCGAACAGAAGTCAGATTCAGACGCTAGCAGTAATGAACTGGGTAGCTTAAGAGTACACAACGTTGGTAAGGATGCAGATCTCCAGACAATTTGGGTCACCCTTCAGATAGCAGGAGTCCAAGTAAAGATGGAATTGGACACTGGATCGGCATTGACGGTCATGAATAAGAAAGATTACAAAAGGTTATTCCAACATATTCCCCTACGGGATACGGAGATTATATTGAAAACATACACGGGGCAAAGAGTGTACCCCATCGGAAAGATAGAGGTAAAAGTGGTCCACAAGGGCGAAGAAAGCCAAGTAATGGACTTATATGTGCTACCTGAAGGAGGTCCACCACTACTGGGACGGGAGTGGATTAGGAAAATGAATATGGACTGGCACTCCTTGAAGGCACTAACGGTAGATTCCGGGGAAACAGATGTCAAACCTAAACGATTGTCCAAAATACTGGATGATGCTAAAGAGGTGTTCCAGCAGGGACTGGGAACACTGAGAGGAATTACGGCAAACATCAAGATTGATGAACATGCACACCCAAAATTTTTTAAAGCTAGACCGGTACCCTATGCAATACGACCTATTGTAGAAGCGGAACTGGAAGCGCTAGAACGTTCAGGTGTACTGTCTAAGGTAGATTGGAGTGAGTGAGCTATGCCCATTGTTCCCGTTATGAAACGTCCTTCGAGCAACAAGCCAGGAGAACCGGGGAATGTTCGCATCTGTGGAGATTTTAAAATCACCGTTAATCCGGTGCTTCACACGGTGCAGTATCCGCTTCCGCGGATTGAGGATATTTTTGCTTCGTTGTCTGGCGGGAAACACTTCACCAAGATAGACCTGGTGCAGGCGTACTTGCAGATGGAGGTTGAAGAAGAGTCACGCCAATACCTCACGATCAACATGCATCGAGGTTTGTACCGGTACAATAGGCTGGTTTTTGGAGTGGCATCGGCTCCAGCAATTTGGCAGAGGGCCATGGAGCAGGTATTACAGGGAATTCCAGGCACACAATGTTACCTGGACGATATTCTGATTACAGGTGATGGTGATGAAGAACACCTCGCAAACTTGGAAATGGTGCTCAACAGACTGAAAGAGTATGGACTTAGAGTTAATCGGCAGAAATGTGAGTTCTTCCAGAAGTGGATCTCGTACTGTGGTCATGTCATTGACCGGGAGGGGCTTCATAAGTCTCCTGACAAGATAGAGGCAGTTGTAAAGGCTCCCACTCTGGATAATGTCTCTCAGTTGAGGTCGTTTCTAGGATTGATTAACTATTACCATAAATTTCTACCAAATCTATCCACGGTACTGCACCCGCTAAACGCTCTTTTACAGAAGGGGGTACCATGGGAATGGAGCGAAAACTGTAAGAAGGCATTTCGCAAAAGCAAAGAATTGATCACCTCAGAGGAAGTGTTGGCTCACTTCAACCCGACACTGCCTATTCGGTTGGCTTGTGATGCTTCTCCATATGGTATTGGGGCAGTACTCTCACACAAGCTGCCAAATGGCACGGAAAGGCCAGTCGCGTTTGCATCCAGATCATTGACCTCCGCTGAGCGCAACTATGCGCAGATCGATAGGGAGGCTCTCAGCCTTGTATGGGGAGTGAAGAAGTTTAATCATTACCTGCAGAGCCAAAAATTCACACTTCTGACAGACCATCAGCCGTTGGTATCCATTTTTAACCCTAAGAAGGGTGTTTCAGTGATGACAGCACAGCGTCTCCAGAGATGGTCCCTTTTCCTAGGGGCACATCAATATCAAATAGAATTCAAAGGTACGAAGCAGCATGGCAATGCTGATGGGCTGTCGCGCCTGCCACTACCTGAAGAAGAAGAAACGACAAAAGTTGACCCTGTTGAGTTATTTCATTCGACCATCATCGAGTGTTTACCAGTCACCAATGCAAGTATTGAAAGAGAAACCAGGAACAACCCGACACTGTCCAGAGTCTACGAGGTGACAGTGAAAGGATGGCCAACACGTGGTGATCCTCTGTTACCGGCATTCTCGGCAAGGCGAGACCAGCTGTCCGTCTGCCATGGTACTTTGATGTACGGGACAAGAGTGATTATTCCTCCCAAGTTAAGGGAAAGAGTTCTAAAAGAACTGCATGAAGGTCATCTGGGGGGAGTTAAGATGAAAAGTCTTGCTAGGGCTTATGTATGGTGGCCGGGTATTGACCAACAGATAGAGGAGTTGACAAAAAGCTGCGCTGGGTGCCAAAAAGTGCAAAATGCACCTCCGATCGCACCACTACACCCATGGGAATGGCCTTCAGCGTACATATTGACTTTGCTGGTCCATTCATGGACTCCATGTTCCTAATTGCGGTGGACGCACATTCCAAATGGCCAGAAGTGATCAAGATGAATACCACTACTTCAGAAAAAACAATTGCGGTGTTAAGAACAATACTCGCAAGGAACGGATTGCCAGAACAGATCTGTTCGGACAACGGACCACAGTTCGTGTCGGAAGAATTCCAAAAATTCTTAAAGAAGAATGGGGTGAAACATTATACCTCTGCCCCATATCATCCGGCGACAAACGGGTTGGCCGAGAGATTTGTCCAAACATTCAAAAAGGCAATAAAGGCCATGAATGATGATCAGATTCCGCTACAGCACAAGGTGGACAATTTCCTAATGGCATATCGAAACGCCGCTCATGCAGTGACTAACCAAAGTCCTGCCATGATGTTTTATAACAGGAGGTTGCGGTCCAGGTTGGACTTGTTAAAACCAAATGTGCGGAGGGAAGTGGAAAACAAACAGTTCCGGCATATTAATAACAAGACCACTCGAAGTTTCGACGTAGGACAACCAGTGTTGGCAAGGGGCTATGGAAACGAAAAATGGCAGTCCGGAACAATTCGGGCCAGACAAGGACCTCTGATGTACACAGTAGATATTGGTAACAATGTGATAAGGCGTCATGCGGATCAACTGGTAGAATCGAGAGCAAGGGTCGAACCCATGGTTGCGACAGAGACAACTGTGGAAGACGTTAATGAACCTGAAGCATCTACCTCGGCAGGGAATGTACCTGATGATGATAACACCCAATGCATGGGAGACCAACTAGAGGAGTCACCTCAGCAACAGGAATCAGAGACCACTGAAAGGCGTTATCCAAACCGAATCAGAAGGCCTCCTGAGAGACTGAACCTTTGAACAGTTTATACCTGAAGTTATATATGTATATATGTTATTATGTTATGTTAAATGGGGATATGACTGTTAAGCTAAAAAGGGAGGATTGTGGTGTATGTAACCTGTTCCACCTTAAGAGAACTTAAGCCTGTTCCACCTTAAGAGATGTACTACTTTCTCTGGCTGCTGTATACGTAATACCGGTGGTGACCACCGGTATATAAGCACTGTGTAGTAATATTGTATTTAGTTTTAGTCCTGACCTCCAACCAGTAAAGACCTGTTGAACTTTAATCTTGTAGTCTGTGTTAGTAATTACAACTAGAACACACAGACTTAACAGGATGTTCTTGCCATGGAGGGAGTGCAGCAAAGATTCACCAGACTGATACCTGGGATGGCAGGAATGATGTATGAGGAGAGATTGGGTCGATTGGGCTTATACTCGCTGGAGCTTAGAAGAATGAGAGGGGATCTCATTGAAACTTATAAAATTCTAACAGGACTAGACAGACTAGATGCAGGAAGGATGTTCCCGATGGCGGGGGCGTGCAGAACCAGCGGTCACAGTCTAAAGATAAGGGGTAAGCCATTTAGGACAGAGATGAGGAGGAATTTCTTCACCCAGAGAGTGATGAACCTGTGGAATTCTCTACCACAGAAGGCAGTAGAGGCCAATTCATTAAATATATTCAAGAAGGAGTTAGATATATTTCCTAAGGCTAAAGGGATCAAGGGATATGGGGAGAAAGCAGGGACAGGGTACTGAATTTGGATGATCAGCCATGATCTCATTAAATGGCGGAGCAGGCTCGAGGGGCCGAATGGCCTACTCCTGCTCCTATCTTCTATGTTTCTATGTCTGAGTCAGTCAATGCCACCTCCTTCCACTAGGTTGCTACCACTGCTCTTGCTGGTGTTTTGTCCTGAACATCTCATTCCTCCCGTCCCTTATTTTGTACCAGAGGACCTCTCCTGCCATTAAAATTAACTGAACAACGGCCAGGAGCTGCCATCTTCCTGCCTTGTGCAGCCTGACTCTTGAAGCTGTTGCAGGACATCAAAATCTTGCAGCAGCGAGAAGATTTTTGCCATTGCCCCCTGTGCAAACTGCCCATCCCTGGCGGGATTCAGGAATCGGCCCATCCAGCAATATTCAAATTAGCAGATCAAGGGTAATCGCCCAGGGTCATAAGAGCACACATGGGGTGGATGGAAGAGCCCCACCGGCATTACAGCTGAGCGCAAGATCTAAACCCATCAATGTGGTTCAATGGTGAATGTGTACTGTTAGTGAATATATACATGTTTACCAGAAAAAGTGCCTTAATCCCCACAAATTAAATCATAGGTGAGCTTTATTCATTTCTTGTGCTCAGTAACTTACACTTCCAAACCTCTTCGAAAGTTACAATTTACTGTGCTGTGTTGTTGTACAGTCTTGGGGGGGCGAAATTCGGCTCCTTTGCACCTGCTATTAGTGCCTGCAGGGGGCGGTAACACAGCGCGAAGGGGTTATCGCCCGGGGGTGGGGGTGCAAAAAAAGCGTCCCCCCCCCATGAAATTCAGCGGGGTGTTGCTGAGGTACTACCCGATAGTGCCATGACCCCGCCCGTAGAACATCAGGCCGCTGCGCCTCCGGCGATGACGTCATCACCGTGCGCGGCGACCCCTTACTGCCCCGCAGCAGAAATTCGGCTGCACCCCGTGAGGCTGCTGCGGGTCACGAGCTGGGCCAACTGCGTTAGCTAAAAGGGGAGGTATGGCCACACCTGCACCGCCAGTTTTATTTGGCCGACCTCCAGGTCGACCCTCCGTGGTGAGCCATGGCGTGGTCCTGGCCGCCGCCTCGGTGCTGGGCTGCGGTCGCGGCACATCGCCGCCCCGGTGGCCTAGTTGTGGCAATCGGAGGTCCTGCAGAGTGCGCAGCGGCCCTCCCCTTTAACTGAAGGGGAGGGCCATTGAAACACGGCAGCGCTCCGTGGAGCCTCTGCAGAGCGCTGCCGATCGCGCCCCGACATCGCCTTGGTTACCGCCCCACCAGGAAGTGGAGCGCCCAAAATTGCACTCCACTTTCCAGGCGGGGCGGTAAGACGAATTACGCGGCCGCGGCAGGACTTCCTCGCCGGGTGCAGGATGTCCCGCCTCGAAACGAGGCGCTACAGAATTTCGCATCCTAAGACTGATCATTATTATTCTCGTCACTTCTGTCTCTGTGGCTGTTTTTAATGAATGCTGCACATCAGTGCTGAAGGCAAGATGTAGCTCATGTTCAGACAAATCAATTCCTGTCCTTCAATTGCTGCCCTTTCTGTGTTAAAAATCCATAATTAATCGATTATGCTTTCACTTTGTGGCGTGTAATTGTCATTATATTTTACTTTCAATGTTTCCTCATTTTATTTTCCTCCCTTGCACAGCCACAAACATTTGAATGTTATTTTCCTAGGCTGGAGAGTGGGCCATAATCCTCTCCATTGCTGTAGGTGTCAGTAGAGGTGTGTGGAGTGCCCGTCACCTAGAAAGAAAGAAGGAAGAAAGACTCACATTTATATGGTGCTTTTCATGACCTTAGGACATCCCAAAGTGCTTTACAGCCAATGAAGTACTTTTGAAGTGTAGTAACTGTTGTAATGTAGGAAACGCGGCAGCCGAATTTGTGCTCAGAAAGCTCCTACAAACAGCAATGAGACAATGAACAGATAATCTGGTTAACCTAACTAGCCAGAGGACATCTGATGAAATGCTGCACAGATCCAGTGGGAGTGTTTTAACTTTGCCCTCTTGGCGAGGAACCTCAACAACTCAGGCACACACCACCCACAATTTTCTAACCCTTAAAACAAATACTTACAGCCCTATCTCTGCCCTGTTAGCAAAAAGAGGAGGCTCCATGTTGGCAGCGGAAGTTCACAAAATAGACCTTTACAGTGTTATTATTAAAATAAATGAAAAGATAAAGAAAGACTTGCATTTATATAGTGCCTTTCATGACCTCAGGACATCCCAAAGTGCTTTCCAACCAATTAAGTACTTTTGAAGTGCATCACTGTTGTAATGTAGAAAACGCAGCAGTCAATTTTTGAACAGCAAGTTTCCGCAAACAGCAATGAGATAAATGGCCAGATCATCTGTTTTAGGTGTTGGTTAAAGAATAAATGTTGGCCAGGACACCGGGAGACATCCCCATATCTTTTTCAAAATACTGCCATGGGATCTTTTAGGTCCACCTGAGAAGGCAGACGGGACCTCAGTTTAATAAAAGAGGGCACCTCTGACAATGCAGCTTTCCCTCAGTACGGCACTGGAGTATTAGCCTAGATTATGTGCTCAAATCTCTGGAGTAGGACTTGAAGCTGTAATCTTCTGACTCAGAGGCAAGGATGTAAGCTGGATTTGATTTAAAGCAGGAATCTCAGTTTATTTTTGAGATGTTAATTATAAACCATTAAGGTAAAGCTCTCATGGTTGATCAAAGCATGAGAACCCCTTGAGATGACTCCCTTGCAACCACTCCTGGATTTCTAGTATTGCCTAATTTTCTTTGGGGATATACCCTGAATAAAGGATGCAAGAACTTTCAGTTCCTCATTGATTGATGATCAACCTATTGAAAAACAACTATACCAAAATCTGATAAAACCTTTGATTTTTTTTTTTTGGCTTGCAATGTCCTCTTGTGTGTTGATGTGAATTTGATAACATTGACATTGAACAAACTATCTGAACGCATCATCAATCCAGTAAGCTACATATCATGCAAACTACACTATTGACATCCAGTTCTTTCCCCCTTTTTACCAAAGGCCTGGGCCTAGGAATTCAGTTAAGGCCCGCCAGCAGGCTAACGCCCAAAAGTTAGCGCTGCGCGCGGAGCCCGTTGCGACCGCCAGAAATTCACTTTTAGCGCCCCAATTCGGAACCGGGCGCTGTTCCAGGGTGTGCCCGCCTCCGCTTGGGGCGCTGAAAGTGAATTTCAGCGCTCCAGCTGCCGCTGCGCCACCCGATGCAGTGCGGCAGGCTGGGGTACTGCAGGCCTCCTCCTTCTCTTAAGGAGGAGCTGCCTGCAGCCATGAGATCACCGCTGGATTCTGCCGGCAAATGAGCCCGGCAGTACGGCCCCGGTTCACGAACGTTGTTTGCGGCCGCTGCAGAAGAGGCGGCCGCAACTAAATATGGGGTTTGGGCCGGAAGCGGGGCGGTACCGGGGCACTGCGCACACCGATGACGTCATCGGTGTCGGCGCAGCGCTACCGGCTACCGCCGCCATTACCGCAGCGCTGAATATCAGCGTAACCTCTTATACTGGCGCAGAAACCCTCTTTAGGCGCCAACTGGGCGCAAAGCTTGCAGCGCCCAACTGAATTTCTAGGCCCTGGTCTCTGGGTTTGTGTACGCTTCTAAGCCTGTAGCACAGGATTGAGAAAAATCTGTGGAACGGAGAATACTGTACAAGTGAATGAATGGTATACTAGAAGAAATTATGTTCAAGGGAAGTACCTTGGAGCCATATTTAATATTTTAGCGATCAGCGCTAAATGGGACTCGGTTTTCTGGGAATGTCAGCGGAGACTTGCTTTCAGCACCTAAGTTAGACAAAGGGGACTTCCTCATTACTATACCATTTCCTGGTGTAGGGGGTTTTGCACAGGCGTGTTTGGGTCAGTCAGCTTTGCCTCTGACTACCTCCTTTGAGCGGTTCAAATCGCTCGCCCCCTGGGTTCTGGACACCGGACTTAGATACAGGCAGCGATACAGAGAAGACTCAAGTAGACAGGCGGTTGGATGCAAACAAAACCAAGATTTTATTGAAGAGGAAAACTTGATACAATCTTATGGAAAAATTACTAGTGTACACTTCTACAGGCAAAAATGACAAAAGAGTCATAATAATCCTATTGTAGGAATGTCTAGTTCCTAGCAAGAGACTGAGGTCGACTCAGGCGATCAACAAACGATGTTTAATATAAAACAAACGGAGTTTAACAAACCAATACACGAGAACTACAAAAACAGGTCTAATCAGTTCGGAGGCTCCACGAGGACTGCTAGGGCGGTCCCGTGGTTGGCGTCATGACGTCATCACGTTTTTCCCGCCGGTGGGGGATCACGTGATGAACGACGTGACGTCATCACGTTTGCCCGCGCTCTTAAAGGGACCGCGCTCTGTACATGCAAACAGTAAAAACAAAGATACAGACTCAGGCTGTAGCTAACATATTGTTAAAGGGAATTATATACAGTTGGTCAGAGTCCCTTAGTGGCTCCGCCACATGCGCCCCCCCCCCCAGAATTGTCTTTAACGGAAAAAGTGAAACGGCGAGGAGGCCTGACAAGCCTGTCAGAGCGACTTCTGTATGTTTGAAGTGGAAGCTGCTGGACGGCGGGCGGGCTGGCGGGCAGTTGCGCTTGATCTGGCACAGCGACTGTGGGCAGTCAGCCACGTTTTGGCGGCTGTGCGGTCTCGACCGGGCGGTCAAGGTCCAAGTGAGCCGGCTTCAACCGGTCAACCGAAATGTGGTCCGGTTTACCCCCGATGTCCAATGAGAAAGCTTTGTCTCCCGGCTCTAGCACGCGGAAAGGACCAGTGTAAGGGGCCTTGAGCGGATCCCGATGAGCGTTGTAGCGGATGAACACAAATTCAGCATTCTTCAGCTCTGCTGGGACGTGGGAGCTCTGAAAGCCGTGATGTGATGTTGGTACTGGTGCAAAACACCTGGCAGCCTCCTGGTGGCTGATGAGTTGCTTGGATGAGGACCATGACTCTGTTGGAGTCGGAAGGAAATCTCCTGGCACGTGGAGCGGCTGGCCATAGACGAGCTCTGCTGAGGACGAGCGAAGATCTTCCTTGGGTGCCGTGCGAAGACCCAACATGACCCATGGTAACCTGTCCACCCAACCAGTGCCTTGGAGGCTGGCCCTCATGCAGCTTTGAGCGACCTGTGAAATCGCTCGCACAGGCCGTTCGCCTGTGGGTGGTAGGCTGTGGTGCGATGTAGCTTGATGCCGAGCCCTTGAGCCACTGCGTTCCAGAGCTCAGAGGGAAACTGCGGCCCACGATCGGAAGAGATGTCCGCTGGTACCCCGAAACGGGCGACCCAAGAGGAGATGAATGCCCTGGCTACGTCCGCGGAAGTGGTGGATGATAAAGGAACTGCCTCTGGCCATCTAGTGGTGCAGTCCACCATCATAAGCAGATGTGTGAACCCATGGGAAGGTGGAAGTGGCCCCACCCGGTCTACATGCACGTGATCGAAACTACGTTCTGGGACAGCGAAGGTGGCCAATGGAGCTTTGACATGACGCTGCACCTTGGCCTTTTGGCAGACCACGCAGGTGTTGGCCCAGTCGCGGACATCCATGTGCATGCCCCGCCACACGAATTTGGACGACATCAGCCATTGCGAGGCCTTCATGCCAGGATGTGACAACCCGTGTATGGCGTCAAACACTTTTTGGCACCAGGCGACCGGCACAATAGGGCGAGGATCTCCTACGGAGACATCACACAGTAGCGTGGTGCCCGCGGCATGGAATTTGACGTCGGCCGCTTGGAGGCTAGAGGGGCTGGTTCGGTAAGCTTGTACCTCCGGATCTGAGGCTTGATCCGTAGCCATGAGGGCGTAGTCGATTCCGAGCTGGACTGCATGAACGGTCGTGCGGGAGAGGCAATCTGCCACCAGGTTGTCTTTACCGGCCATGTGCTGAATGTCCGTCGTGAACTCAGAAATAAACGTAAGTTGACGTTGTTGTCGGGCTGACCATGGTTCGGCGGTCTTGGCCATAGCGAACGTTAGGGGCTTATGGTCTACGAAAGCAGTAAAAGTACGTCCTTCCAGCAAGAACTGGAAATGGCAGATGGCCAGGAAAAGAGCTAGCAACTCCCGGTCAAAGGTACTGTATTTCCGCTCGTTGCGCCGTAGTTGACGGCTGAAGAATGCCAGCGGTTGCCACGTACCATGGACCCACTGTTCTTGCACTGCGCCGATGGCGTAGTCTGATGCATCGGTGGTGAGGGCGATGGTGGCACCTGGTAGCGGGTGCGCCGGCATGGTCGCGTTGGCGAGGGCACCTTTTGACTCAACGAATGCCCGGTCCATGTCGACTGTCCAGCTAACCGGATCCTTGCCAGACTTGCCCTTGAGGGCCTCATACAGGGGCTGCATGAGCAGAGCTGCCTTGGGCACAAAGCGGTGATAAAAATTTACCATCCCGAGGAACTCCTGCAGGGCCTTGACGGTCTGTGGGCGCAGAAAGGACGTCACCACCTCCACCTTTGTTTGCAAAGGCACTGCTCCCTCCGGTGTAATGCGATGCCCCAGGAAATCCATGTGCGGTAGACCAAACTGACACTTGGCCGGATTGAGAATCAGGCCGTGTAGGCTGAGGCGATGAAATAAGAGTGCGCAGGTGCGCGATGTGTTCCTCCTTGCTCCGACTGGCCACGAGGATGTCATCTAAATAGACGAAAATGAAGTCGAGGTCCCGCAGCACAGAGTCCATGAGACGCTGGAAGGCCTGGGCAGCGTTCTTCAAACCAAAAGGCATCCTCAGAAATTCAAACAGGCCGAATGGGGTGATGACTGCAGTCTTCTGCATGTCCTGCGGGTGTACCGGGACCTGGTGGTAGCCTCGGACCAGATCCACCTTTGAAAAAATGGTGTTCCCAGCCAAATGGGCAGAGAAATCCTGAATGTGGGGGATCGAGTATCGATCAGGAGTGGTAGCATCGTTAAGCCGTCGATAGTCGCCGCATGGCTGCCATCTGCCGCCAGGTTTTGGTACAATGTGGAGAGGCGAAGACCAGGGACTATTGGACTGGTGAATTATTCCCAGGCGTTCCATCGTAGCGAACTCCGCCTTCGTGACCGCCAGTTTGCTGGGTTCGAGGCGCCGGGCCTGCGCGTGGACCGGGGGGCCAGTGGTGGTGATGTGGTGTTCAACACCATGCTTCGTGGCCGTAGAGGAGAACGTGGGCCTGGTCAGGTCTGGAAATTCTCCGAGCAGGCGAGTGAAATCGTCCAGAGTTGGGAAAGCGCAGGAGACGGTGCGTGACATGGTGTTGCCCCAGTGACAGGGAATGGAGTTAAACGTGGCTGCGTTGACCAGCCGCCGGTTCCGCACATCGACCAGGAGGCCGTTGGTGCACAGGAAATCCGCGCCGAGGATGGCCTGTGAAACCCTGGCCATAACAAATTCCCAAACAAATTGCTGGCCACCGAAGCACACCTGGACCCGCCGTTTGCTGAAGGTCCGGATAGCACCACCATTAGCCGCCTCGAGTGAGATACCGTGCCTCCCAGATTGAACATCCATAGCTAACGCGGGAATAATGCTGCACTGTGCGCCGGTGTCACACAGGAATCGCCGACCAGAGATGGAATCGGTGATGAACAACAGCTTGCCAGAATTTCTGATGGCCATCGCAGCCGCGGGGCACCCGTCAGACCCGCTCTTCCTTCGCCGGGGTTGCAGTGGATGTTTTTTTTTGGGAGAGAAGCTGCAGGGAGGGCGGCAACATCTGGCTTTCACGCCAAACCGTGCATGGTAGAAGCGCAGCCCCACAGGCTGAGGGGCTGGGGCGGCGTCCGTGGGGGATGGGCGCCTCGTGGCAGTGCAGTACGGCTGCATCACCGAGAAAATCTTATCCGCTTCAGCAGCAAGCCCTGCGCAGTCTGTGACTTCGGACCGGGCCAGGGCAGCCTGGAATTGCTCCGGTAGCTGACTGAGGAATAGCTCCCTGAAGAGGAAGTATTGCAGTTCGGAGCCAAGGAGCATGAGCATTTGGCTCATGAGTTCAGACGGCTTGGAGTCCCCGAGGCCAGGCATAGCGAGCAGTCGGCGGGCGCGCTCCGACTTTGTGAGCCCGAAAACCTGTAATAACTGCGCCTTGATCGCTTCATACTTGCCGTCGTCCGGGGGGTTTTCGAGCAGGATGACGATCCGCGAGGCGGTGGAGCTATCGAGTGTGGAGACCACGTAAAAGTAACGGGTCTGATCCGCAACGATGTTCCGTAGCGCAAACTGGGCTTCGACCTGGACGAACCACGAGGTCGCTTGTTGCTCCCAGAATTGCGGTAGCTTCAATGCAATGGCGTTTGTTTCCATGCTGTGTTCCTTCTGCGAAAACCGTTCACAAAAGTCGGGGTCACCAATGTAGGAATGTCTAGTTCCTATCAAGAGACTGAGGTTGACTCAGGCGATCAACAAACGATGTTTAATATAAAACAAACAAAGTTTAACAAACCAATACACGAGAACTACGAAAACAGGACTAGTCAGTTCGGAGGCTCCATGAGGACTGCTAGGGCGGTCCCGTGGTTGGGGTCATGACATCATTATGTTTTTCCCGCCGGTGGGGGATCACGTGATGAACGACGTGACGTCATCACGTTTGCCCGCGCTCTTAAAGGGACCGCGCTCTGTACATGCAAACAGTAAAAACAAAGATACAGACTCAGGCTGTAGCTAACATATTGTTAAAGGGAATTATATACAGTTGGTCGGAGTCCCTTAGTGGCTCCGCCACACTATACTTATACAGGGAATGGGGAACACACGGCACATCGAGGGAAAACAACTATCTTAACAATCCCCTTATCCTTATCTCACCCCCTATACCTAACTAGGTTAAGCTATGAGGGGTCAGAATTCATGCTCACCAATCAAAAGGGTTTGTTAGACTCATAACAGTGGTTGGGTTTGGGGTTCGCTCTTGGTGCTCTCTGGAGCCTGCCATCGTCATGTGGGCTCTGGGCGCTGCAAGGGCGTTGCCCCGGTTCGAGTACCCCAAAGTTTAAAGTCTCTGCTTGGGTACTTTACCTTGCAGGGATGGTCCTTCGTCGACAGCTTGAGTTTGCATGAAGATAGTCGCAGGTCAGCTGAGGCTGAAGGCCCGGTGATTCGAAGCCTACCCTCAGTTGGTCTTCCTCAGGTGGCCGTCCCTCCAGTGGTCTTCCCTCATCCCCTCATCGCGTCCCGCTTTGCCTGGCCTGAATTGGCCGTGTTCGCCCGACCCGGTGCCGGGGCGAGTCCAGATAGAGTGGGAGAGGGCACGGGCAAAGGCCAGGGGGTAAGCGCGGGATGGGGGAAGAGCGGTAGCCATGAAGGCGAGGGGCCAAAGAGCCGGGGGAGCGGCAGCACCAGCACCGCAGCAGAGCAGCAGGAGAGCAGAGCAGGAGTTCACCGATTGCTACCTGGGGGCCTTCAATTATACCTTTGTCGAAAACCCTTATCTGCCCGCCAAATCAGGTTAGTTCTTTGTTTTAATTTTGGCGGGCTAGTTAAAATAATGGTAGCAATCTATACTGACGGTTTTTAGATGGCTGGTAATTGCATCTACCAGCCCAATAATCGAATTGTATTGTCCTGAAAGTCCTTGATGGGCTTGTCCAACCTCGATGGATGTGTTTAATCTGTTTCCGATTATGTATGCAGACTGTTTGATGGTTTTAACTGTAGGCCTCATTGAATTTAGATCTGTCTCCAATTCGGTCTAATACATAACTCACAGTTCTGTCTGGGTCCCAAAACACAAAGGCCTAGAAACTGGGTATAGCCCCGCCAGCTCGTTTGCGCCGAAAATTTTGCGCTGGCCGCGGAGCCAGTTGCGCCCGTCCCATATTCACTTTTAGCGCCCCAAGGCGGAACCGGGCACTGTTCCAGGGTGTGCCCGCCCCTGCTTGGGGCGCTGAAAGTGAATTTCAGCGCTCCCGGTGCCGCTGCGCCACCCGATGCGGTGCGGCAGGCTGCTGTACTGCAGGCCTCCTCCTCTTAAGGAGGAGGTGCCTGCAACGGCCGGAGCCCCGATCGCGAGTGCCGGCAAAAGAGCCCAGCACAACGGAGACGTGCCGGGCTCCACGGAAACCAGCCGGCAATGCCGCGGGGGGGGGCGGTGGAGGAGGCCGGGGAAGGAGGTGCGGGCAGGCGGCCGCCGAAAAAGCTGCCAGCCGCACCTCCACCTTAAAGCGCCCCGCTAAGGCTGCATTAAGGACCCGGTCTCCCGATGTTGTTAGCGGCCGCCACAGAAGAGGCGGCCGCTACTGAAGATGGGGGTCAGGGCGGTAGCGGGGCGGAACCGGGGCACTGCGCACACCGATGACGTCATCGGTGCCGGCGCAGCGCTACCGGCTACCGCCGCCATTACCGCGGCCCTCAAAATCAGCGCTACCACCCCTACTGGCGCAGAAGCCCTCTTTGGGCTGTAACTGGGCGCAAAGCCCACCGAATTTCTAGGCCCATGTTCTTTTCACAGAAAGCCTGCAGCCTTAGTTTCGATTTCTCCCAAGCCGTCTGCGCTGCAGAATTCATTTTGGAATCCCGCAGGCTTTCTGCCACGAGGCACGGACGCCATCTTGGGTACCCTTTTTAATTCAAAAATGTCCACGCAGGGTCCCTTTTATTAATAATAACCTTCGGGGAGATGCACAAATTTTGCAAATCTTACAGTCTCCCCTGTGATACTAAAATTGTTTCTGACCCTCCATAGTCAACCTTCCCCTGTAATCATCTATCTAATATACGCACGACACATGCACTTCCCATTCTGCGAAAATGTAGTGTACATCAGCATACAAAGAGTAAAATTACAGACTTTACACACACATCCAAGCATGGAGGGGGTCCTACACCCCTGCACCACTTGGTACACATATCTTTATTAAACCGCGTCGCAAAAGAAAACAACAAAAGAAAAACCTTTAATTGAAAATAACAAACACAAAGAAACAACAATCCTTTTAATCAAAATACGGGGAAAAACTTAAACTGGTGTATCTTCCTCCACCTTTACATAATGTTCTTTCCAAAAGCTCTGGTTTCGGAATTCTGACCATCGACCTTTTCCCTTACACTGAATGCAAACTAAATACAGCACTATTCCTAACTGGCAAACCACGAGAATGTGAGAAGCCAGTCTGATCCACGAAGGGACCTCTATATTACTGAAGAGGTTCCACCAGGGTGGAGTCACAATATCCAATATCTTAGTCCCTATCTCTACTGTTTTCTGCTCGAGAGTGTAGAAATGTTTCTGTGAAACTATACGGCTTTTAGAATTTTGGTCAAATGTTCAGGGAGAGGGGGAATTTCATAGCCAAAGTGCGCTACGTACTTCTGCAAGTTCATAAAATTCTCCTTCACAGTGAGGTGAACAGTGGAGGGTTCAGGGATGGGGACAATTCACTCCTGTGCCACTTGAACTTCTGCCTTGGGTTTAAAACAAAAACTGCTGTCACTAACCGGGCACCAGCTATGCTGTCCGTGCTGGTAGTGGGACGCGCCGGTGGTGACACAATATGTCCCACCCCCTATATATGCTACCTGCGGGGGAACATGGCCCTGTGCCATTGCCTCCATGGTGCAATTTATAGGCTTCACGTCAGCAGCTCTGAACCCACACTGCGGATTTGAAATGGCATTCAAGTGCTGGGGACACAGGACACAGAAGCATTTCTGTCCTCCCTTATGAGAGCATTTATCGTCTTTGTGTGCTTTTCCAACTCGGCTATGATCTCTTTTAAAAGGACCGTCATGGCCTGGCCCTCATGCAACTCCGAGCCCACTACCTTGTTCTCATCCAGTAATATCCCTTTTAACTGTGTTTTTAAACCGTTTATCTGGGTCTGCAGCTCTATGTCATCCAAGCTGTTGATGACAGAGGACCCAGTGTTAAATGTAGTAAAAACATCATTCCATACACCCCTTCTTTGTCTCCCTGGGTTACCCAAAAATTCTCGGCGTGTGGTGTAGATTTCGGTCTTGTCCACATGGGCAAAATCGAACTCATAAAATTTCTTGAACATGTCCTTTAATAGGGCCTGGTATAACTGCTCTGTTTCTTTGGGGCACCACTCCGGTAAATGTACCTCCGTGAGATTTAAAATCACGGAGGCTACCGCGCAGTGCACCCCCTGGTACAGCATCTGATTGGTGGGGACTAGTACCAGTCCATTCCCTGGTCCCTTGGTGGTGGTGGAGCAATCTTCCCTGGATAACCTCGCCGCCTGCTCCGTGGGCAGGGGCTTACGGGGGCGGGTTACCAGCTCAGTGGCATTGACTGGGATCTGGGTGTATGGGACCGCACACACCTTCCGGCTGGCATCCCACCTTATTCCATCCCCGGCGTCTTGCCACTGCCGGTGAAAAATAATGGATATGCCTGCGGGGCAGACCTTCTCTGACCCCCACATACAGATATAAATCCCTTGGTCCGGTTCCCACCACTTGTCCCAACACACGCTTAGTCCTCCATGAGTCCCGATAATTGTCCGATGGGTGTTGTTACCCAAACACTCCCATTTGACTTCGGGGTTCCTCACGTCCTTGCTCAACTTCCTGAGCCACCACCATCTGTCCAGTGGAATGTGTCCTTTGCATGTTAAACATATTCGCTTTCCAACGGTGACGCTGACCCTCATGGAAATGACTCGCACCCGGGGGCACAGGAGGGAAGCTTCCCCGTACGTGAATCCGGTTTGGCTGGAGTACTGAGATGAATTGGACCCCAACCATCCTGTCCACCTTCCCTCGTGGAAGTAGACGGCGGTCTCCTCTGCATCCCGTTCACTGCTCCCATCGATCGCCAGGGGCGCCTTGTCTCCCGAACACCCGTAGATGTGGGAGTCTTGAACGTCGCCCCTCCTCTCCTTACTTATCCCGATCAGGGCGAATAGGACCACGATCCATTCCATCCCGAACATCTTTCTGCAAAAAGATGTAAAAAAAAACATGCAGCCAGGTCCCGAAGAGATTCTCTGGCTTGGTGAGGCATGGTCGGGTCCCGCGACCTCGACCCAAAGATACACTCTTAACAGACTACTTAACTTAAAACTACCCATCACCTTATTTAACTTAAATTACAAACACCCAAACTTAAGCTAATCAGTTATACCTTACTTAAAACTTATGCCCAACTATATACATCTGCCGCCCGTCTCCGGGCGGCCAGGCTAATTCCTGGTTGGACTGCGGCTCGCCGCCACCCCTGGCGTGACTGCACTGTCCTTCCCTGTTGGGCCCTCACAGCGCTTGCCTGTGCAGTCTGTGAACTTGCTCCTGCTGCAGGCTGAGGATTTTTATCCTCAGACCTTACCCCAATTGGCTGTTTTCCCCTTTCAGGCTGAAACAGCTTACAGTGGTTGATGTAACCAGTGGCCTGTTTTAAAACCCGTGTTGAGGGCTCACCCGCTGCCCCGAGCGGACCTTCTAGGGGTTCCCCTTTCTCTTTTCTCACCGGGACGGTCTTACAGGCGGGATCTTGGGTCCGGACCCGCTTTAGGTCCGAGGCCAAAACAACCCCCGTGTGCCTCCCTTGTCCCGGACTGCGGCTTCCGGACCTGCCCGATAGGGGTCCCGGTATTCTTCTTCCCCAGCCCTATCTATGGCCCTTTCTCCAGCGCGCACGGTCAGACCGAGGAATTTCACCTCCTGCTGGCCGATCTGCGCCTTCTTGGGATTCACCTTGAAACCCTTCTGTCCTAACAGCTCCAGCAGTTCGGCCAATAGCGGGCCATGCTCCTCTTTCGAATCAGTGAACAGGAGCAGGTCATCCACATATTGTACCAACTGTCCGGGCTGACTAAAGTCCTTCAAACTGTCTGCCATGCACTGATGGAAGATGCTGGGGGTATTGTGGAAGCCCTGAGGCAAGCAGTTCCACATATACTGTTACCCTTTAAACGTAAAGGCAAACTTGTACTGATCCTCTCTCCTGACAGGAATGGACCAAAACCCATTGGAAATATCCAGCACCGTGAAAGTGGTCGCGGATGCTGGGATACTCCCTATCAGGTCGGCAACTGCTGCCACTGTAGGTGCACAGGCTGGGATGTTACTATTGAGCACCCGATAGTCTACCGTGGCCCTCCAGGAATTGTCCGGTTTTCTAACCGGCCACAACGGAGAGTTCACATGGGTGGCTATCGGTCTCAGAACTCCCTGCTGTACTAACGAGGACATGGCTGCTTCCATGTCCGGCTCTGCTTCCCTGGGGAAGTTATACTGTTTCTGTGGTCAGGCCATGGGGTCCCCGTCTATTCTGACGTCAAACCCTGTGACCCTCCCGCAGTCGTGTTTGTGAGTGGCAAATGCGGCCAGATGGGCCTGCACAAATGCCTGGAACTCTGGTGGGGTGTTGCTGACCATGAGCCCAAGGTTATAATCCTCTTTGGGCTTCATGGTGCAGAGGGTCCCCTTCCCTTCCTTACCCGGGATAACTACGATCCCACCGTTCTTTACCTTTCCTGCCCCCCAGAGGCAGTGATTCCTCAAATCCACCAGGATCCCGTGACATACGATAAAGTCGGCCCCCAGGACCCCTCTTCCACCCTCCACTTCCCAATTCATCAGGACACACGTCTACTTGGAGCGGAGTGGTCCTATCCGAATGGCGAGCGGGATGGAGACCGAACCAGCCTGCTCCTTACCCATGAACCCCGATAGACTGTATGGGTCCCCGCTAGAGAGAGGTGAGGTGGTGGGGTTAGCTGAGTAGATCACGGTGCGCGATGCCCCCATGTCCAACAGATAGGTCCCGCTACCTTTTCCACCTCCATCTCCATCATGGGTCTCCTCCACTCATCATATCGGAGCGAACACAGATACACAGGCTGCGCCGGCTCTAGTCATGGTTGTGGGTTGGATGGGGCTGACGGGGTGAGAGCACCGGTGGCGGCTGCTACTCTCCCCTGGCCAGTCAGTAAGGACCTCATGGCGTCCAAAAGCGACTCAACCTCTGCGGAAGGGGTCCCTACCCCCGCCTTTTGGGCTGGGGCTGTGGGATGCTTTCCCTTGTTATCCTTCCAAGGGTTCTTACACTCCTTCCGCCAGTGACCATCCTTCCTACACCCATAACAATTGGTCTTTGTGTTGGGGGGGTTACTCCCTTCCTGGTGCCACTCTTTCCTACCCGGTCCGGGTTTTACCTCATGCAGCTTACCCTTGGGTGGGTGTGCATCGGCTCCCCTACCGTTTTTATAGGCCAGAGTGAGCTGCCTAATTACCGTGATCTCTGTGGTCTGGGGATCTTTGGGGTCGAACTAGGCTTCTGCCTTGGCCCGGATCTGTGGCAAGCTGTTCGCCACCAGACAACGGAGCCAATGCGTCAGGGAATCCCCGTTCATGAACGTCTGGCCGGGCATCCCCGGGCAAGCCTTCCGGTACACCGGCACAACCAGTCCGCGAAAGCCTGCGGGGTCTCCCCTGAGAGCTGCACCGTCTTCTCCACGCGGGAGAAAGGACTTCCCTCATCCATCCCCGGGCAAGCCTTCCGGTACACCGGCACAACCAGTCCGCGAAAGCCTGCGGGGTCTCCCCTGAGAGCTGCACCGTCTTCTCCACGCGGGAGAAAGGACTTCCCTCATCCATCCCCATGGCCTCCAGAACCGCGTCTCTAAGCTTCTCGTACCCGCTCTGTCCCCTCTTACACTCTTCAGAGAGGGATTGGAGGAGATTACTCTCCAGGGAGAATAGCAGCATCTTGGCCTTCTCAGCGTCATCGCAGTTGCTGATGCTGGCGGCCTGCTCTATTTCCCTGAAGTGGATCGAAGGGTCTCCCCTGGCCGAAAACTTTGTGATATGGTTGACCATAACCCTAGCTGTTAGGTGTTAAAGGGTAATACGAACTGGTTTTGGAGGGGTCCCTCATCTTCGCCATTGACTGGTGGGCCGAACCTCCGATGCCGTGCTGGGCACATCGGTTCCGGTTCCAACTTTTTGGGCGGGGGTTGCTCTACCTCCGTCTCCACCTCTGGCTCCACTCTGGGTTCCACCCCCCTTGCTGCCAAACCTCGCTGAAACTTGACGCTATGGGTGGTGGTCTCTCTCAACCGGGTCGTCCCTAGGCGCTACCAGTGACATTGGAACTGTTCTCCCCTCGTTCCCCATAAAATCTGCCTGACCTGCCTTTGGGCTTATGAGGCATACCATGCCTTTTGCCTTCCGGAGGGCCTGGCTCAGATTTTCTATCCTCTCTTTGCAGGGGCCGTGGTCTGCCTCCTCAAACCCCTGTTCATTAGCTAGCTTGTAAGTGGCTTTTACCTCCTGCACTTTCTCTTCCTGTTCCCTAACCTGACTTGCCATGTGGGCGTTTTTCTCCCACAACCTTGACTCATTTCCCTTGGCCTCGGTGACTTGGCACCGTAGGTATCCCAACTGGGCCTTGTGTTCTCTCACTAGATGCACTCTTTCTTGGTTCAAAGCCTGCAAAGCTACTAACAACTTTTCCCCTGCGAGAGCCTTATCCTGGATCTCCACGGCTGACTCCCTTAACTCAATTGCCTGTGCAGCAACGAGCGCGTCTAGAAGCTGGATCTGCTTTTTAAAGCACATCAGCCAAACTGCCTTCTCCAAGGACTTCTTCTGTTCCTTTCCCTCTGTCCACTTGGCTGCTGCATCTACCGGATGCCCAGCCTTTAACAGAGTGGTGATCAACTTCTTAGTGATATTCACCTTGCTAAACACATAATCAGAAATCCTTTCCTCCATCACGGTTCGCTCATCCGAACCACTGTCTACTGTATCGCAACCTTGTTGCCGGTGTCCTGCCGCGGTCGCCATTTCTGTAGGGGGTTTTGCACAGGCGTGTTTGGGTCAGTCAGCTTTGCCTCTGACTACCTCCTTTCAGCAGTTCGCATTGCTCACCCCCTGGGTTCTGGACACCGGACTTAGATACAGGCAGCGATACAGAGAAGACTCGAGTAGACAGGTGGTTGGATGCAAACAAAACCAAGATTTTATTGAAGAGGAAAACTTGATACAATCTTATGGAAAAATTACTAGTGTACACTTCTACAGGCAAAAATTACAAGAGAGTCATAATAATAGTATACTTATATACTTATACAGGGAAATGGGGAACACACGGCACATCGAGGGAAACAACTATCTTAACAATCCCCTTATCCTTATCCCACCTGCTATACCTAACTAGGTTATGATATGCCTATCAATTAGTCCAATAAAAGGCGACGAGTTAAGAACGTAACTGAAGGTTTTTATTGGCTAAATAACAGAGCCCACCCTCGTGGGTGATCCGATCCAACAGGGAGGAATACTAGCCAGTCAGCTACCTTTATACCTGGGCAGGTAATGGGCGGAGTCGGAGGTGGTCAGCCCAGGTATAACAGTGCGACAAGAGGCGACCTCGTGTAGTGATGTGACAGTGAGAACAGTGAGAACAATATACAGTGATAACTATAACAGTGGTTTACCACATTCACCCCTTGTTTAGATTAGAGTCCGGCGGGGTGAAGTGTATTACCAGCTCTGGTATGTCAGTCTGTCCGGAGGCTTCGTTAGCCTCTCCGATCGTCGCAGCGGCGGTGTTACATTATCCGGTGTTAAAGCTGGTGTCTGCGTAGTCGGCAAAGGCTCGTGGGGTTCCGGCATGCCGTCTACCTCGGCTGGACTCGGGGGGTTGGGAGGGGGGGGTGAGGGTGCGAGGTCTCGTAAGGAGACAGTGTCCTCCCGTCCGTCTGGGTAAGCCACATAGGCGTACTGGGGGTTGGCGTGCAGGAGGTTCACCTTCTCGACCAGGGGGTCCGTTTTATGGGCCCTCACGTGCTTTCGCAGCAAGACGGGTCCCGGAGAGGTCAGCCAGGTTGGTAGGGTGGTTCCCGTAGTCGACTTCCTGGGGAAGACAAACATTCGAGCATGGGGGGTGGTGTTAATGGCAGTGCAAAGTAGTGACCGGATGGAGTGCAGCGCAATCGGGAGGACCTCTTGCCAGCGGGAGGTTGGGAGGCCCTTAGACTTTAAGGCTAAGAGGGTGGCCTTCCATACCGTCGCGTTCTCTCTTTCCACCTGGCCGTTCCCTCGGGGGTTGTAGCTGGTGGTCCTGCTTGCTGCAATACCCCTCTCCAATAGGAACTGACGGAGTTCCTCGCTCATGAAGGAGGCGCCCCGGTCACTATGTATATAGTTCGGGAACCCGAACAAGGCGAAGAGTTTGTTCAGGCATTTAATGACCGTGTTACTGGTCATGTCTGGGCAGGGGAAGGCAAAGGGGAAACGGGAGTACTCATCAACGATGTTGAGGAAGTACACATTACGGTCGGATGACGGTAGGGGCCCCTTGAAGTCGATGCTCAGACGCTCGAAGGGGCGGGTGGCCTTGATCAGGCTTGCTCTGTCCGGCTTATAGAAGTGCGGTTTGCACTCAGCACAGATCTGGCAGTTCCTGGTCATGGTCCTGACCTCCTCGATGGAGTATGGCAGGTTGCGGGCCTTAATGAAATGGTAGAGTCTGGTGACTCCGGGGTGGCAGAGGTCATTGTGGAGGGTCTGAAGTCTATCACTTTGCGCGCTGGCGCATGTAATGCGTGAAAGAGCATCAGGGGGGTCGTTCAGTTTACCGGGCCGGTACAAGATCTCATAATCATAGGTGGAAAGCTCGATTCTCCACCTCAAGATTTTGTCGTTCTTGATCTTGCCCCTCAGCTTGTTATTAAACATGAAGGCAACCGAGCGTTGGTCGGTGAGGAGGGTAAATCGTTTGCCTGCCAAGTAGTGCCTCCAGCGCCGTACTGCCTCCACAATTGCCTGGGCTTCCTTCTCGACCGACGAGTGTCAGGTCTCGGGGCCCTGTAGGGTCCTTGAGAAGAAGGCTACCGGCCTACCCTCCTGGTTAAGGGTAGCGGCTAGGGCGAAGTCGGATGCATCGCTCTCCACTTGGAAGGGGATTGACTCATCCACTGCGTGCATTGTGGCCTTGGCTATGTCTCCCTTAATGAGGGAGAAGGCCGCGCACGCCTCTTCCGTGAGGGGGAAGGATGTGGTTTTCAGGAGGGGTCTGGCTTTGTCCGCATAATTGGGTACCCATTGGGCATAGTAGGCGAAAAGCCCCAGGGTTCTCCTAAGTGCTTTTGGACAGTGGGGGAGGGGTAGCTCCATGAGGGGGCGCATTCTTTCGGGGTCGGGGCCGATGACTCCGTTCTCTACTACACAGCCAAGGATGGCAAGGCGCGCTGTGTTAAACACGCATTTCTCCTTATTGTAGGTGAGGTTCAGCCGTTGGGCCGTACGGAGGAATTTCTCCAGATTCACGTCATGGTCCTGCCGGTTGCGGCCGCAGATGGTGACGTTATCGAGATAGGGGAAAGTGGCCTGTAGTCCGTTCTGGTCAACCATCCGGTCCATCTCCCGTTGGAAAACCGAGACCCCGTTGGTGACACCAAAGGGGACCCTAAGGAATTGGTAGAGGCGGCCATTCGCCTCGAAGGCGGTGTACTGGCTGTCCTCCGGGCTGATGGGGAGTTGGTGGTAGGCCGACTTGAGGTCGATGGTCGAGAATACGCGGTATTGTGCAATCTCATTGACCATGTCCGATATGCGGGGGAGGGGGTATGCGTCCAGCTGGGTGTATCTGTTTATGGTCTGGCTGTAGTCGATAACCAGGCGATTTTTGTCGCCGGTCTTGACTACCACCACCTGGGCACGCCAGGGGCTGCTGCTCCCCTCAATAATGCCCTCTTTCAGGAGTCGCTGCACCTCAGAGCTAATGAAGGCTCTGTCCCCAGCGCTGTACCGCCTGCTCTTAGTAGCGACAGGTTTGCAGTCGGGGGTGAGGTTAGCGAACAGGGAAGGTGGCGGTACCTTGAGGGTGGATAGGCTGCAGGTGTTACGCGGTGGGCGGTTTAACTTTCGCTGGTTGTCGACTGTGAGTGGGGGGAGGGGTCCACCGTATGCTAGGGTTACACTTTGGAGGTGGGATTGGAAGTCCAGCCCTAGTATGACGGCAGCGCACAGCTGGGGGAGTACGAGGAGTTTAAAATTTTTATACTCTGTCCCTTTAACCGACAATGTCACGACACAGTAGCCGCTGATGTCTGTGGCGTGCGACCTCGATGCCATCGAGATGCGGCTGCGCGTTGGCAGGACGGGGAGGGAGTAGTGGCTCACCATGTCTGGGTGGATGAAGCTCTCCGTGCTTCCGCTGTCGAACAGGCAGGTCGTGGCGTGGCCGTTGACTTTGATGTCCATCATTGAGCTGGCCAGGTGGTGCGGGCGGGCTTGATCCAGGGTCACGGAAGCTAGGGTGTAGATGAGCGCGTCGTTGTCATGACAAGATGGCGGCGAAGATGGCGGCCCCCGTAGTTCACATGAGGCTCTGTTTAAATCGTTTGCCCCGCACAAAGATGGCCGCCCCTGCTGTTCCCATGAGGCTCTGCAGGCTTCGGCTGCCCCGCACAAAGATGGCCGCCCCTGGTTTTCCCATGAGGCTCTGCAGGCTTCGGCTGCCCCGCACAAAGATGGCCGCCCCTGGTTTTCCCATGAGGCTCTGCAGGCTTCGGCTGCCCCGCACAAAGATGGCCGCCCCCAGGGTTCGCATGAGGCACTGCTGGCTTCTGAGGATTTGCTTCTGCAGGCCTTGGAGAAGTGGCCTTTCTTGAGGCAGGTTTTGCAGGTCGAGTTTTTGGCTGGGCAGCGCGACCTCGGATGCTTCTCCTGGCCGCAAAAGAAGCAGCCAGCGGCCCGATCGGGGTTGCCTGATGTCGGGGCCGGTACCGGGGCTAGCGGGCCCGGTCGGATCCGTGATGCAGACGCTGAGGTAGGTCCCGGGGGCAGCGCTGTGAAGGGTGGTGGGGTGGGGGTCGGGCCCGAGTCCCAGGGTCGCGAATAGTACCTGGCAAACGCTTCCTGGTCTTGCTGGGTGGCCTCTAGGGTGAGGGCGAGGGCTTCGGCCTTGTCCAGGTCTATGTCCTTAGCTTCAAGCAGTCTTTGCCGTGTGTAGTCGGAACGTAGGCCTCTCACCAAGGCGTCGCGGACATTGTCTTCCATGTTCGCAGTAGCCGTCACCGCTTTAAAGTCACAGTTCCTGCCGAGTTGTCTCAGCGCTCGTGAAAATTCAGCTATCGATTCTCCTGGCTGTTGCTGGCGAGATCTTAAGAGATGCCTAGTGTACATGTAGTTTACCGGGCTCCGGTACTGCTGTTTCAGTAGGTTGATGGCGTCGTCGTACGTAGTCATGTCCTGGATGAGTGTATATACTCTCGGGCTCGCTTGGGCTTTCAGGACTCTTAGTTTGGATCTCTGAGGGACGACGGCTTCCTCCAGGTACGATTCGAAGCAGTCCAGCCAGTGTTTGAAGTCGTTGGCTGAGTTTGGTGCCTGTGGGTTTAGATCCAGGTATGGTGGTTTCAAGGCTTGCAGCCAAGCCGGCTGGTGTGGCCCGTTGTCTGGAGGCTGCTGTTGCTGTGCTGTTGGGTGAGCTCCTTGCTGTTGCTGTTCATTATCAGACATCTTTAAAATTTAGCCAATAAAATTGATATGCCTATCAATTAGTCCAATAAAAGGCGACGAGTTAAGAACGTAACTGAAGGTTTTTATTGGCTAAATAACAGAGCCCACCCTCGTGGGTGATCCGATCCAACAGGGAGGAATACTAGCCAGTCAGCTACCTTTATACCTGGGCAGGTAATGGGCGGAGTCGGAGGTGGTCAGCCCAGGTATAACAGTGCGACAAGAGGCGACCTCGTGTAGTGATGTGACAGTGAGAACAGTGAGAACAATATACAGTGATAACTATAACAGTGGTTTACCACAGGTTAAGCTATGAGGGATCAGAATTCATGCTCACCAAACAAAAGTGTTTGTTAGACTCAAAACAGTGGTTGGGTTAGGGCTTCGCTCTTGGTGCTCTCTGGAGCCTGCCATCATCACGTGGGCTCCGGGCGCTGCAAGGGCGTTGTCCAGGCTCGAGTACCCTAAAGTTTAAAGTCTCTGCTTGGGTACTTTACCTTGCAGGGATGGTCCTTCGTCAACAGCTTGAGTTTGCATGAAGATAGTCGCAGGTCAGCTGAGGCTGAAGGCCCGGTGATTCGAAGCCTACCCTCAGTTGGTCTTCCTCAGGTGGCCTTCCCTCCGGTGGTCTTCCCTCCTCCCCTCGTCACATCCCGCTTCGCCTGGCCTGAATTGCCCGTGTTTGCCCGACCCGGTGCCGGTGCGAGTCCAGATAGAGTGGGAGAGGGCACGGGCAAAGGCCAGGGGGTAAGCGCGGGACGGGGGAAGAGCGGCAGCCACGAGGGCGAGGGGCCGAAGTGCCGGGGAGCGGCAGCACCAGCACCGCATCAGAGCAGCAGGAGAGCAGAGCAGGAGTTCACCGATTGCTACCTGGGGGCCTTTAATTATACCTTCGTCGAAAACCCTTATCTGCCCGCCAAATCAGGTTAGTTCTTTGTTTTAATTTTGGCGGGCTAGTTAAAGTAATGGTAGCAATCTATACTGACGGTTTTTAGATGGCTGGTAATTGCATCTACCAGCCCGATAATCAACTTGTATTGTCCTGAAAGTCCTTGATGGGCTTGTCCAGCTTCGATGGATGTGTTTAATCTGTTTCCGATTATGTATGCAGACTGTTTGATGGCTTTAACTGTAGGCCTCATTGAATTTAGATCTGTCTCCAATTCGGTCTAATACATAATTCACAGTTCTGTCTGGGTCCCAAAACACAAAGTTCTTTTCACAGAAAGCCTGCAGCCTTAGTTTCGATTTCTCCCAAGCCGTCTGCGCTGCAGAATCCATTTTGGAATCCTGCATGCTTTCTGCCACGAGGCACGGATGCCATCTTGGGTGCCCTTTTTAATTCAAAAATGTCCACGCAGGGTCCTTTTTATTAATAATAACCTTCGGGGAGATGCACAAATTTTGCAAATCTTACACTGGAGACTGACCTGAAGACAACCTGCACCAAAACTTTTCATGGGTTCTGGTGGGAGTCCAGCAGAACAGCACAGGAAAATCAAGCTCTTGATTCTCTTGGTGCTAATGAGGAGGAGGTGGCAGCGCCCAATATTTGTCCTGAGCTGTGCACTTCACAGCATCCTGTGTCCCTCACTCCTATGATGGAATGGGCCAGCACAAAGGGTTCAGTTAGTGAGTTGCAGGAGAGAGAAATCGGTGAAGCGCTGAGCACAAGTGAGGAGAAGGAAGTGAAGGTGGCGTTGTAGGTCGCACAATCTTCTAAGCAGAAGGCCACCTCTGGGGCTCCTTCAGCTGCAGAGTCCAGGGATTTGGATCTCGCAGGGCTTCCCTACTTTCATCGCAGCTAAGACCAGTTCTGCACCCACCTGACACATGTACAAGCACACACATGCATGCGTGCACACACACACACACCTTGCTAATTTGACTTGCTTTATAGAGCCCTATTTTTCTTAAATTGACTGTGTTCCATTTTCGTTGATCTTTTCTCACAATATCAGCTCTGCAGACAATCAAACTGAAGGATAATATTTGCTTGATAATTTACTCGGGAAAATAGTTGTTCATGATCTACTATAGCCTGACTTTTGTTTCGAGGTGTGGGTCACAAAAGTAGGGCACATTAAACCACTGTCTAGGGAAAGCATATTTCATGAGACATTGGAACACTTACACTGTCACCTGTCACATCAAGTTTCATTTACCAGAGTAAATCAGGCAACCCACAAGAGACCCCGTTTCATGCCTAAAGGGTTGACTTTAATCAACCTGAAAAATATTGTGTGCAGCTGTTCTTTAACTGAGTTCATGGAATTCTTAAGAATTTGGTCCATTGTTCGTCCAGTATAACTTTCATACATTTTATGAAATTAATAAGAAAATTACTTAATTTAATAGGAGACTGAAACAAATTTCAACTTTCTATTATACAATTTGGCAGTTACTTGCCAAGTGTATTATAAACACATGTCCAGCTAATTTTAAAATGTTGCAGTTTTCTAATGATGTCCCAATGCTTTGACTTTGCCACATTAGCAACAGGTTCACTAACCTTGCATTTCCTGACCTTTTTTTTAATTCATTCTCAGGTTGTAGGCATCGCTTGCAAGGCTGGCATTTATTGCCCATCCACAGATACAACCGAGTGCCTTTGCAAGGCCACTTCACAGAGCAGTTAAGAATCAACCACATTGGTGTAGGACTGGAGTTCACATACAGGTCAGACCGGGTAAGCACAGTAGGATTCCTTCTGATTTATTTAACCACTCTTTAGCCAGCTGCCAAGCAGTGTGCAAGAGTAGCTTGGCTAACTTGCCGTCGATTTTTCTTTACTCTTGGAGGGGAATTTATCTGTCCCGTTTCCTCCCAACAACTGTGTTGAAGTAGGAAATCACTATACAGGGAAACTTGCTGAGGTGAAGTTTCCGCTTTTTTACACCAGTAATATCAATGTAATCCTGGCGGAATCTACCGAACCAGTGCAAAATATTGGGGAATTTTAAACTTAAGTGATTTACACCCAAAACCATTCACGCTCGAAATCAGGCCCTGCCCACAAAACTGGCCACACCCCTAGGCCGACATTGCGAGTTTCCACCAATTGCGCTGGTTAGGGATGGCTCTTCAAATTGCGCTGATTTTCTTGGGCGCACAGGCACAAGTAGGCACTTTCAAAAAGGTTTTTTCATATCAAAAAATATTTAATTTACTAAGAATCCGACCAATAAAAGTAGTAAATGGTTCAGTATAGCTTTTTTGTCATTCTCAGTGTTTATAAATCAGGTGGAGGACTGGACACTCTGATTAAAAATTGTTGGGCTAGAAATTCGGCTCCTTTGCATCTGCCGTTAGCAACTCGGGGGGCACTAATGGGGTGCAAGAAATTTGGCAGGTCATTGCTGAAGCTCTACCCGATAGCGCCGTGCTCTTGCCAGCAGTGCCATGGGCTGCCGCGCCTCTGGCAATGATGTCATCACCGTGCACCGCAACCCCTTAGCGCGCCGCCGCGTCCCCTTACCGCCCTGTGGCAGAAATTTAGCTGCACCCAGCGAGGCTGCCGCGGGCGATGTCGGCGCCAGCCTCGTGCATCACATAGATACATAGAAGATAGGAGCAGGAGTAGGCCATTTGGCCCTTCGAGCCTGCTCCGCCATTCAATGAGATCATGGCTGATCATCCAAATTCAGTACCCGGTCCCTGCCTTCTCCCCATATCCCTTGATCCCTTTAGCCTTAAGAAATATATCCAACTCTTTCTTGAATATACTTAATGAACTGGCCTCCACCGCCCTCTGTGGCAGAGAATTCCACAGGTTCACCACTCTCTGGGTGAAGAAATTCCTCCTCATTTCAGTCCTAAATGGCTTACCCCTTATCCTTAGACTATGACCCCTGGTTCTGGACTCCCCGGCCATCAGAAACATCCTTCCTGCATCTAGTCTGTCCAGGCCTGACAGAATTTTATAGGTTTTGATGAGATCCCCTCTCAATCTTCTAAACTCCAGTGAGTATAAGCCCAATCGACCCAATCTCTCCTCATATGTCATTCCTGCCATCCCAGGTATCAGCCTGGTGAATCTTCGCTGCACTCCTTCCATGGCAAGAACGTCCTTCCTCAGGTAAGGCGACCAAAACTGCACACAATACTCAAGGTGTGGTCTCACCAAGGCCCTGTACAACTGTAGCAAGACATCCTTGTTCTTGTACTCGAACCCTCTTGCTACGAAGGCCAACATACCATTTGCCTTCTTAACCGCCTGCTGCACCTGCATGCTTACCTTCAGCGACTGGTGTACAAGAACACCCAGGTCTCTTAGCACTTCCCCTTCTCCCAAACTATTACCATTCAAATAATAATCTGCCTTCCTGTTTTTGCCACCAAAGTGGATAACCTCACATTTATCCTCATTATAGTGCATTTGCCATGTTTCTGCCCAATCACCCAACCTGTCCAAATCATGCTGGAGTTTCACGACATCCTCCTCACAGCATACCCTCCCCCCTAGCTTTGTGTCGTCTGCAAATTTGGAGATATTACATCCAATTCCTTCGTCCAGATCATCATTAATATATATTGTGAACAGCTGGGGTCCTAGGACCGATCCTTGCGGTACCCCACTAGTCACTGCCTGCCACTCGGAAAACGACCCGTTTATTCCAACTCTTTGCTTTCTGTCCACCAACCAGTTCTCTATCCAAGTCAATACCTTGCCCCCAATCCCATGTGCCTTAATTTTGCACGCTAATCTCTTATGCGGGGCCTTATCGAAAGCCTTCTGAAAGTCCAAATATACCACATCCACTGGTTCTCCCTTATCTATTTTACCAGTTACATCCTCAAAAAATTCCAGTAGATTAGTCAAGCATGATTTACCTTTTGTAAATCCATGTTGACTTTGTCCGATCCAGTCACTGCTTTCCAAGTGCTCTGCTATTACATCTTTTATAATGGACTCTACCATTTTCCCCACTATCGATGCCAAGCTTACCAGTCTATAATTCCCCGCCTATTCTCTACCACCTTTTTTGAATAGTGGGGTAACATTAGCTACCCGCCAATCCATGGGTACCGTTCCAGAGTCTATCGAGTTCTGGAAGATGACCAGCAATGCATCTACTATTTCTAGGGCCACTTCGTTAAGTACCCTGGGATGTAGATTATCAGGCCCTGGGGATTTATCGGCCTTCAGTCCCATCAATTTTCCTAACACCATTTCCCTACAAATACTGATTTCTTTCAGTTCCACCCTTTCATCAGACCCTATATTCCCCGGCATCTCTAGGAGGTTATTTGTGTCCTCCTTTGTGAAGACAGAACCAAAATATGTATTTAGTTGGTCCGCCATTTCTTTGTTCCCCATTATAAATTCCCCCGATTCTGACTGCAAGGGACCTACGCTTGACTTCACCAATCTTTTTCTCTTCACATATCTATAAAAGCTTTTACAGTCAGTTTTTATGTTCTCTGCAAGCTTACTCTCATATTCTATTTTCCCTTTCTTAATTAATCCCTTTGTCCTCCTTTGTTGAATCCTAAACTGCTCCCAATCCTCAGGGTTATTGCTTTTTCTGGCCAATTTATATGCCCTCTCCTTGGAGCTTATGCTATCCCTAATTTCCCTTGTTAGCCACGGTTGGGTCACCTTTTTTGTTTTATTTTTATGCCAAACTGGGATGAACAAATTCTGTAGGTCATCCATTCAGTCTTTGAATGTTTGCCATTGCCTATCCACCGTCAACCCTTTGAGTGCCATTCCCCAATCAATCCTACCCAACTCGCTCCTCAGACCATCATAGTTTCCTTTATTTAAATTGAGGACCCTAGTCTCCGAGTCAACTACTTCATTCTCCATCTTAATGAAGAATTCGATCATATTATGATCGCTCCGACCCAAGGGGCCTCTTACAACAAGATTGCTAATTAATCCTTTCTCGTTACATAATACCCAGTCTAAGATGGCCAAAGATGTGCAGGATGGGTTGATTTGGCTATGATAAATTGACCCTTAGTGTTAGGGGATTAAATACATGGGGTTACAGGGATAGGGTGGGATATGTGTCGGTGCAGGCTCAATGGGCCGAAATGACCTCTATCTGCACTGTAGATTCTGTGATTCTGTGATTCTGTGATTCTGTGATGTCTGGTTGGTTCCTCGACATATTGGTCCAGGAAACCATCCCGTAAACACTCCAGGAATTCCTCCTCCACAGTATTGTTACTCATTTGGTTGGCCCAATCTATATGTAGATTAAAGTCACCCATGATGACTGCTATGCCCTTATTGCACGCTTCTTTAATTTCTCTTTGAATGCCATCCCCAACCTCCGCCTTACTGTTTGGAGGTCTATAAACCACTCCCACTAACGTTTTTTTCCCCTTAGTATTTCTCAATTCTACCCATACAGATTCCACCTCATCAGAGCTAATATCCTTCATTACAATTGTGTTAATCCCTTCTTTAACCAGTAATGCTACCCCACCTCCCTTTCCTTTTTGCCTATCTTTCATGAATATTGAATACCCCTGAATACCCCTCACGAACCGGGCCGACCTCCGCTCGCGGGGCGGTAGTTAAAGGGGAGGTGTGGCCACGACCCGCACCGCCATCTTTTTTTGGCCGACCTCCAGGTCGTCCCTCCATGGTGTGCCATGGCGTGGCCCTGGCCGCCATCGCGCAGCCTGGCACCATGCCACGGCACACCACCATCAGCTGTATTAATAAAAGTGGACAAGGTTACCACTCTTAAATACATCAATGAGTACTTTTTAATGGATTGAAAGGAAATAAACAATTATATTTTATTACGTTGCCCGATTGCACTGGTTCATGGAAAATTTTACGTTTGTGATTATGCAAATGATTTTTATCGGAAATTTGAACTGTAACCTAACCAGCGCAATTTCAAGCACATTTTTGGTGCAATTTCCTGATTGTGCCCAAAGCGGAAACTCTACCCCGTTTTGTGAAGCTGAAGTCTGCGTCTGTACTGCACCAAACAATTGCTTATCATCGATTTACAAATTTTAGCTTCTAAAACTTTTTAAGTAAATTAACATTCTGTGACATTTTTAAATTTAAAATTCTACATTGAGCAATCCTTCGGCAGATATTGAACCACCAGTGACTCTATTTGCTGAAGCACTGCTCAGTCAATTGCCAATGTGGTATATAACCTTGTCTGCAAGTTCAGAGGGAGGTTGGTGAGTGAGGGGAGCAGAGAAATTGAGACGGCTGATGTCGCGCTGGCAGTTCGCAACAAAAAGATATGGAGAGGGTAAGAGGCCAGAGGGAGGGGACCAGGTGGAATGAGAATTCTGAAAATTCTGGTATTTTTTGAGGATGTAACTGGTAAAATAGATAAGAGAGAACCAGTGGATGTGGTGTATTTGGATTTTCAGAAGGCTTTCGATAAGGTCCCGCATAAGAGATTAGCGTGTAAAGTTAAGGCACATGGGATTGGGGGCAAGGTACTGACTTGGATGGAGAACTGGTTGGCAGACAGAAAGCAAAGAGTTGGAATAAACGGGTCTTTTTCCGAGTGGCAGGCAGTCACTAGTGGGGTACCGCAGGGATCGGTCCTTGGACCCCAGCTATTCACAATATATATTAATGATCTAGACAAGGGAACTAGATGTAATATCTCCAAGTTTGCAGACGGCACAAAGCTGGGTGGGTGTGTGTGCTGTGAGGAGGATGCCGAGAAACTACAGGATGATTTGGGCAGGTTGGGTGATTGGGCAGAAGCATGGCAGATGCAATATAACGTGGATAAATGTGAGGTTATCCACTTTGGTAGCAAAAACAGGAAGGCAGATTATTATCTGAATGGCAATAGATTGGGAGAAGGGGAAGTGCAACGAGACCTGGGTGTCCTTGTGCACCAGTCGCTGAAGGTAAGTATGCAGGTGCAGCAGGCGGTTAAGAAGGCAAATGGTATGTTGGCCTTCGTAGCGAGAGGGTTTGAGCACAGGAACAAGGATGTCTTGCTGCAGTTGTACAGGGCCTTGGTGAGACCACATCTTGAGTATTGTGTGCAGTTTTGGTCGCCTTATCTGAGGAAGGATGTTCTTGCCACGGAAGGAGTTCAGCAAAGATTCACCAGGCTGATACCTGGGATGGCAGGAATGACGTATGAGGAGAGATTGGGTCGATTGGGCTTGTACTCGCTGGAGTTTAGAAGAATGAGAGGGGATCTCATTGAAACTTATAAAATTCTGACGGGACTGGACAGACTAGATGCAGGAAGGATGTTCCCGATGGTCGGGGTGTCCAGAACCAGGGGTCACAGTCTAAGGATAAGGGGTAGGCCATTTAGGACAGAAATGAGGAGGAATTTCTTCACCCAGAGAGTGGTGAACCTGTGGAATTCTCTACCACAGAAGGCAGTAGAGGCCAATTCATTAAATATATTCAAGAAGGAGTTGGATATATTTCTTAAGGCTAAAGGGATCAAGGGGTATGGGGAAAAAGCAGGGACCGGGTACTGAAGTTGGATGATCAGCCATGATCGCATTGAATGGCGGAGCAGGCTCGAGGGGCCGAATGGCCTACTCCTGCTCCTATCTTCTATGTTTCTATGTTTCTAAAATGGAAGAAAGGGGAAGACTCCTGGCCAAAGAAGTGGGCATGGAGATGAAGGCGATGGAAAAAGGGCTCAGCGTCGTGCCGAGCTCGAAATTCATTGAGGTGGGGTTGTAAGGGGATGAAGCTCAGGCCTTTGCTGAAGTCTGATCATTCGGGGTCAGAGAGGGGAAGGTCAAAGGGGATAGTGAAAGCACAGCAGGGGGTGGGGTTGGAAGAAGGGATGGGGTCAGAGGAAAATGAAGGAGAAGAAGGTTCCGGAGGGGCTTTGGTGTCCAAGAGTTGTTGAAGCTTGCAATCCTTGACACCTGAAAGGAAGAAAAATAGTTTTTTGTTCTGATGAAAGGCCATCGACCTGAAACGTTAACTTTGTTTCTCTCTCCACAGATGCTGTCTGACCTGCTGAGTATTTCCAGCATTTTCTGTTTTTATTTATTACATAACCTTGTCTTCCTTGGTTATTAATGGCTAAATTAAGTAACATCAACTAACCCGTGCAATCATTACTTCAGACTTCAAATTCCACTAAACACTAATTTTAGCGTGTATCCCTGTGAGCGGGCGCTCCCCCTGTGGGCGGGGCGCTCCCCCTGTGGGCGGGGCGCTCCCCCTGTGGGTGGGGCGCTCCCCCTGTGGGCGGGACGTACACACTATACTAGGAAACAGATCCTCGTTCTGTGCAGATTGCTCAATCGTTTGGAGATTCTTGGTAATTAGTCCGTGTGTGTCTCAGACTGCCAGCTCACAAAAAAAAACCCTGCCTTCCTTTTAATTTGGTATCCCTACCAGCTATATGTTGTGACACAGGCTGAAACCCCACCCCCAGATCTTTCTCGTTAAATAGAAAAGATTACCTGTGCTTGTTTAAGGCAGGCCGTTAAAGGTAGAATTCCTGGGTTCTTTCAATGGACAATACACACTGGTGGCGAATGAGTTAACTCCCCACAGCCAAGATCTCTAAGTGATAGAGAAAACTATTAATGAAGAAATTGCTTTACTTGTCTGACAGATTACACTTATTGTAGATCATCATTATTAGCAGAGACCCCAAGCAGTGACCACATGTTATATACACTGACTGAAGAGCAGTCGTGCTCAGTCTCACATCCCCGCTTTTTGTCCGTAACCCTGTAAGTTCCTCATCCTCAAGGACCTGTCCAACTCCCTTTTAAAATTATTGATGGAATCAGCTTCCACCACCTTTTCAGGTGGAGAGTTCCAGATCCCGACAACTCTCTGAGTGAAAAAAATTCTCCTCATCTCCCCTCTAGATCTTTTGCCAATGTTTTTGAATCATTTGACCACCAATTATTGACCCACTCACCAGAGGGAATAGTTTTTCTCTCTTTATTCTATCAAAACCTCTGATCATCTTGAAAACCTCTATCAGGTCACCTCTTAACCTTCTCTGTTCCAAGAACAGTCCTAACTTTTCCAACCTCTCCTCATAACTGAAGTCCCTCATTCCTGGTAACATCCTGGTAAACCTCTTCTGTCCCCTTTCTAAGGCCTTTACATCTTTCCTGAAGTGTGGGGCCCAGAATTGTCCAGCTAGGGTCTAACCAGTGATTTATAAAGTTCTAGCATGATCTCTTTGCTTTTATATTCTATTCCTCTATTTATAACCTCAAGTAACCCATATGCTTTTTTAACCAGCTTATCAATTTGCCCTGCCACCTTTAAGGATTTGTGTATATGGACACCAAGGTCTCTCTGCTCATCCATACTTTTCAAAATGGTGCCGTTTATAGTGTACAGTCTTTCCATATTAGTCCTCCCAAAGTGCATCACTTCACACTTCTCCGCATTGAACTCCATCTGCAATGCTTCTGCCCATTTCACCATCCGGTCTATGTCATCTCGAAGCCTATAACTAGCCTCATCATGATCTACTATTTTGCCAAGTTTCGTATCATCTGCAAACTTTATAATAAGAACATAAGAAATAGGGGCAGGAGTCGGCCATTCGGCCCCTCGAGCCTGCTCCGCCATTCAATAAGATCATGGCTGATCTGATCTTGGCCTCAACTCCACTTTCCTGCCCGCTCCCCATAACCCTTGACTCCCCTGTTTTTCAAAAATCTGTCTGTCTCCGCCTTGAATATGTTCAATGACTCCGCCTCCACAGCTCTCTGGGGTAGAGAATTCCACAGATTCACGACCCTCTGAGAGAAGAAATTCCTCCTCATCTCTGTTTTAAATGGGCGACCCCTTATTATGAAACTATGCCCCCGAGTTCTAGATTCCCCCACAAGGGGAAACATCCTCTCTGCATCTACCCTGTCAAGCCCCCTCAGAATCTTATACGTTTCAATAAGATCACCTCTCATTCTTCTAAACCCCAATGAGTATAGGCCCAACCTGCTCAACCTTTCTTCATAAGACAACCCCTTCATCTCCGGAATCAACCTAGTGAACCTTCTCTGAGTTACCTCCAATGCAAGTATATCCTTCCTTAAATAAGGAGATCAAAACTGTGTGCAGTATTCCAGGTGTGGTCTCACCAACGCCTTGTACAGTTGTAGCAAGACTTCCCTACTTTTATACTCCATCCCCCTTACAATAAAGGCCAACGTTCCATTTGCCTTCCTAATTACTTGCTGTACCTGCATGCTAACTTTTTGTGTTTCATGTACGAAGACACCCAGATCCCTCCGTACCGCAGCATTCTGTAGTCTCTCTCCATTTAAATAATATTTTGCTTTTATATTTTTCCTACCAAAGTGGATAACCTTACATTTTCCCACATTATACTCCATCTGCCAAATTTTTGCCCAGTCACTTAACCTGTCTATATCCCTTTGCAGACTCTTTAATATAGATTGTAAATAGTTGAGGCCCCAGCACTGATCCCTGTGGCACTCCACTAGTTACAGTTTGCCAACCTGAAAATGACCCATTTATTCTGACTCTTTGTTTTCTGTTAGTGAGCCAATCCTCTATCCTAATGCTGGTCCCTACACCTGAGTCTAGGTCATTTATAAAAATTGAAAAGAGTAATGGACCCAAAACTTGGGGAACACCACTGCAAACCACCTCCCAGTCTGAAAAAGCATCCACCCACCACCACTCTTTGTTTCCTGTCACTGAGCCAATTTTATATCCATACTACCACTTTCCCCTTAATTCCTTGGGCTTCCATCTTCTTAATAAGCCTCCTGTGTGGCACTTTGTTGAATGTCTTCCGAAAGTCCATATATACATCTACTGCACTACCTTGATCAACCTTCTCTGTTACCTCATCAAAGAATTCAATCAAATTAGTCAGACATGATTTACCTTTAATAAATCCATGTTGGCTCTCCTTGATTAACCCATGCCATTCCAAATGAAAGTTTATTTTGTCCCTGATAATGGTTTTCAATAACTTCCCCACCACCGATGTTAGGCTGACTGGCCTGTAGTTTCCTGCTTTATCCCTCGCCCCTTTCTTTAATAGTGGTATAACATTAACAACCCTCCAGTCATCCAGCACTACTCCTGTATCCAGTGAGGATTGAAAGATTGTGACCAATGCCTCTGCTATTTCTACCTTTGCTTCTTTCAGCAGCCTAGGAGGCATTCCATCTGGACCAGGTGACTTACCAAATTTTAGTAATGCTAATCTTTTTAGTACATCTTCTCTATCTATTATTATCCTGTCCATAACTTCCCTCTCTTCTTTTAGTGTAACCTTCACATCATCCGCTTCCTTTGTGAAGACAGATGCAAAGTACTCATTTAATAATTTTGCCATGTCCTCTGCCTCTACATGAAGATTTCCCTTTTGGTCCTTAATCGGCTAAACTTATTCCCTAGCTAACCGCTTACACTTTATATGTTTATAAAATGTTTTGAACTTCAATTTAATGTTGCCTGCTAATCTTTTCTTGTAACTGCTCTTTGCTTCCTGTATTAATTTTTTTCAATTCCCTCCTGTACTTTCTATAATCTTCCTGGTTATTAACTGAATCTTGCTCCTGACATTTGTCATAAGCCTCCTTTTTCTGTTTTATTTTAACTTTTATTTCCTTTGTCAACCAGAGTGCATTAGCTTTGGATGCTCTACCCTTTCCCCTCAAAGGAATGTGCCGAGTTTGAACTGAACTATCTCTTCCCTGAATGCCCTCCATTGCTTTATCCTGAAATCACCTTTTCCAATCCACCTGTCCTCGGTCTCTTCTTAAATCACTGAAATGAGCTCTTCCCCAGTTGAGCATTTTTATCTTCACTATTTTCTGGTCTCTTTCCATAATTACTTTAAACCAAATTACATTAATGTCACTTAGCTAGATGATCTCCTATTGTAACTTGCCCTACTTCATTCCCCAGAACCAGATCCAACACTGCTTCCTTCCTTGTTGGGCTGGAGACATATTGATCAAGAAATTCTCCTTTGCACATATCAGAAATTTTTCTCCTTCCTTACCCTTAGCACTATGTTTTCCCAGTCGATATTAGGGTAATTAAAGTCAGTTAATACTTTAATGTATTTTTGTTACACGTTTTTGAAACTTGCTAACAAATTTGCTCATCTATCTCCTTCTCACTGTTTGGAGCTCCGTTAAAAACAAACTCCCAGCAATGTAACAGCTCCTCCTCTGTTCCTCAACTCAAGCCAAATAGATTCAGTCCTAGAACCATCTAGAAAATCCTTTCTATTTAGAACTGTAACATCATCCTTAATCAATTCTGCCACAGCCCCTCCTCTTTTTCCTTCTCTATCATTCCTGAACACTTGGTAACCAGGAATATTAAGAACCCATTCCTGACCTTGTTTGAGCCATGTCTCTGTTAATGTCACCACGTCATAATCCCATGTAGCAATTTGTGCCTGCAGCTCACCAACTTATTAGTTGCCCTATGGACATTGACGTAAAAACAATTTAATACCTCCTTCATCACTTTTGCTATTTTCCTCAAACTGGTCCCTGCAATTTTTGGGATATTTCTAATTTTACTGCTGTTTATATTTCTCTGTCCTCTGATCTCATTTCTGCTCCTTTCTGCTATTTTCTGGTTCCCCTTCCCATGACAAATTAGTTGAAACCCTCCCCAACAGTACTAGTTAACCTCTCAGCGAGAACATTGATCCTGGCTTTGTTCAGGTGCAACCCGTCCATCTTGTATTGGTCCCAATGCCCCAAGAATCTGAAACCCTCCCTCCTGCACTACTTCTCCAGCCATGCATTTACCTGCACTATCTTCCTGTTTCTATACTCACTAGCACATGGCACTGGGAGTAATCCTGAGATTACTACCTTGGTGGTCCTGTTTTTTAATCTTTTTCCTAGCTCCAGAACTGATGAAAGGCCAATGACCTGCAACTTTAACTCTGGTTTTCTCTCTCCCCAGATGCTGCCTGACCGGCTGAGGATTTCCAGCATTTCCTGTTCTTATTTCAGATTTCCAGCATCCGCAGTATTTTGCTTTTGTTTTGGTCTAACTATACTTATTCATTCTGCATCTCTTCCGCAAAGAAAGGTGTACTACCATCCAAATACCTAAACCAGGAGGAGAGAGAGGTAGAGACAGGGTAGGATGCAAGCATCATTATAATGGAACCACTCGATATTGTGTGCAGACAGGTACATACATACCTCTTTCAAGTCCCACTCCTGGGACTTGAGCACGTAAAATTAGGCTGACACTCCAGTGCAGTGCTGAGGGAGTGCTGCACTGTTGGAGGTGCCGCCTTTCGGATGAGATGTTAAACCGAGGCCCTGTCTGCTCTCTCAGGTGGATGTAAAAGATCCCAAGGCACTATTTCGAAGAAGAGCAGGGGAGTTGTCCCCGGTGTCCTGGCCAATATTTATCCCTCAACCAACATAACAAAAACAGATGATCTGGTCGTTAGCACATTGCTGTTTGTGGGAGCTTGCTGTGCGCAAATTGGCAGCCGCGTTTCCCACATTACAACAGTGACACCACTTCAAAAATACTTCATTGGCTGTAAAGTGCTTTGAGACGTCCAGTGGTCATGAAAGGCGCTATATAAATGCAAGTTTTTCTTTCTTAATTACATTTGTTCATGATCTGAAATTGAGTCCATGACTTCTTTTTGTATTCCATAGACTCCACAACAGCTTCAATTGCAGTATAGTGTCAACTATCACCTCTTTTGCCTGAGGGAACCGAGTCTATTACTCCCCATTGCCAACGCATCTTTTGCATAAAGATTCCTCTGAGGAAGTAAGTTCAGCAGTTCCACATTCAACATCACCCAGCATAGTTTCAAAACAATGGCCCAGAAATTCGGGTCCCCATGCGTGAGTACGCACTGGGTACTCACGCATAGGCCCAACGAAAGTGCCGGTTTCGTGCATGCACTGCACATGCGCGGGAAACCGGAACTTCCGTTCCCTTGAAAGAAGGGGTTGACAGGTGGAACGCGTGCGCCGGAGAGGCAGCGCGTGCGCATCGAACTTACATTTTATTTGCAGGGTTCTCCGGGAGGGTAAGTCTCCAACAGTTACACGTTTAAAAAGCAGGCGCAAGGCCTGCTTTTAACAAGGTAAGTGGCGAATTAATTAAAAATAAAAATTTTTTTCCACAGGTTTATTATTTTTAAATACTTTAAAGAAAGGTAAGTTTATTTTTAGCCCTGTTAGAAAATGTAATTAATTTTTTCAAAAATTTAAATTATTGTTTAAAATAGTTATTTCATGTAATTTATAGTTATTTTAAAAATGTGATTTAAAAAAAAAATTATTTGAAGTTTTAGTGATGTTTTGGGGCTTATAGTATTTATAGGTTTGACAGCTCTTCCTGTCAAATTTATGAATGAAGCATTCCCTGCTACGATTGGCTCTCCATGGCCCACGTGATCCCAGGGGGCGCTTCGAGCTAACTGCGCCCCTGAGATATGCAAGCACTGCGCGCCGGCAGTTGGAGGAGGCCCAGGATCGGAATCCCACGTGGGCCAACAGCTCAACGGCCGGCGTGGTAGGTAAGTGCAGGTCGGGGGCTTGCACCCGCGGGAAGCCCCCGACCCGAATTTCTGGGCCATTATTGTTTCGACACTTTTGAGAGAAAATATTGATCATGAATGAAGTATTTGGGAGTGGTTAATAAAATGGCCTGGCAAATATTTATCCCTCTATCAACATCACTAGATTATCCAGTCATTATCACATTGCTGTTTGTGGGAGCTTGCTGTGCAAAAATTGGCTGCTGCATTTCCTACATTACAACAGTGACTCCACTTCAAAAGTACTCAATTGGTTGTAAAGCACTTTGAGACATCGGTGGTCGTGAAAGGCGCTATATAAATGCAAGTCTTGCTTTCTTTCTTTCTTTGACCTCAGGCAAATTCAGGAAGGGTCCCATTGGAGAATGAGGAATTTAAGAATTAGATAAGGGAAGGGATAATGTGGGATATGAGGGAGGTTAAAGACATGTAAAAGATTAGAGAGGAATGAAGGAGATTATGGAAAAGCATCAGGAAAGGCAATCAATTCAGTTAGACAGTTTGTAGGCTCCTAACAGCATTAATAATGTAATTAGCAACTCATTATTACCTCTGAACTGTTAGTATGTAAAATTATAGACATTTACTGCACAGAAGAGATCATCTGGCCCATCATGTCCGAGTCAGCTTTTTGCTACAGCAATCCAAAACTATCGCACTGCCTCCTCGTGTTTACATTCTCTCATTAAACTTACTGACAATGTCAAGCTAAGCCTACAGATGGAACGTTTGAAGAAAAATTTCAAGTTCACCATTTGACAACCAGATGTGATCCATTTGACCTTATTTAATATTGAGTGTAACTTCTGGTTCCTTTACATTACCGTGCTGTGACAGAAAGAAGTTCACATGGTGAGATGGTTCTGTATCCTGCAATTTTACTTTCTGGAGTGTCTAACACATGTGGCACATTGTTATCCGCAGTGCCTCATTGTGTTACTGTCATTATATAAAGATTGTCTTGCATTGTACCAGGTAGTTCATCAAAATTGTCACAATAGAGCACAGTTTCTATTTACCATATCTCATGATTGATGCACTCTCTTTCGTTACTATTGTAGGGAGCTTTTAAATATCAAACCCTCAAATTTTTTTGTGGTTGCATTATAGCTTATGTTAATGATTTTCTACCGTTCTATACTTAAGATCAGTTTTACATGTATAACAGTTGTGACTAGATACTCGTCTAATAGTGTATGAGATATGGAATCCAATTCAAACGTGTCTTACAGTGCTTGCTTGAATACAAAATAATGTCAAATGTGACAATTTGGCTTATTTTATTCAGGTAGTGTAGATAGTGATATCATTGGTGTTTCTGTCATTTTAGTTGATTTAATGTAAATCACTTGCTGTGATTACACCAAAAATAAGATTGACCCAACATGACATTCTACTATAAGAAGCAACTGGGCAAAACGTTACTGCAGAAAAGATTATCTGACCTATATGTTTTAACAGTTATTTGATGAAAGGGATTTGTGTGCATACCACTTAAAACTTAATTGTTTCTTCATAATCCCATTGGCAATTTAGAAATCTCCTTCCAATGTCATTGGGTCCCAATTCTTCTTTTAGCAGTCTTCCATATTCCCAGAATTACTCTTGTTCGTCACATTAACCTCTCCAGACATAAAAAGCAACATTTATACTTGGCAATATTAAACAAAGCAGAGCAGTGACCTAGTTCGTGGTCTCTAGAGCTGCACTTTATGATGAGTTCTTGTCCTGATGTACAAATTAAATTTCACTGAAAAATTATACTGGAATCAATGTACCAAACTCAAATGTTCAGACTCCACTCAACTCTGACAACAATGAAGATAAAAATGTAGAATTAAAGTAAAATGGGTAGAATGAAATACATTCCGATCTATGCGTCCAATTTGTTGAGGTTTGGGGTAATTTCGGGGCTCGTCTGTTAGTCTCAGATCTTCAGTTTGTGCACTTTATACCATTTCTGACATTACTGAGCAACCAAAACATTAATGTAAATAGTGGGAAGCAAAATAATGTTTCGGGGTGTAAGATCTAGGCCTAGAAATTGGGTTTTGGCGCAGCGACGGCTTTAGCGCCGGAAGTTAGTGCCGGAGCTAAGTCGCGCTGGGCGGGCCAAAAATTCAATAGTTCTGCGCCCAAACGGCTGCCGGCGCTGCTGAGAGCTGTTTGCGCCTGAAAACTGGCGCTAAGCGCTGAATTTCGGCGCTATTCCGGCGCTGCGGCGCCCGCTGCGGTGCGGCAGGTTCGGGAAGTGCAGGCCTCCTCCTTCCCTTAAGGAGGAGCTGCCTGCACCCGGCCGCGGCCCGCGAAAATCTTTTTAAAAATGAGCCCGGCACCTCGGACAAGTGCCGGGCTTGCTTCTGTTCCGGGGGGGGGGGAAGTCCGGGGAGGGAGCTGCGGCCAGGCGGCCGGCGGGAAAGCGGCCGGCCGCCGCGGGGCCTTTAATGCGCCGGCGCAAACACTTGTTGGACTCTGTTGCCAGAGTCTTAGTTGCGGCTGCCACGGGCGAGGCGGCCGCAACTGAATTTCGGCGCTGGGGCCCGTCGGCATGGCAACCGGGACGCTGCGCACACCGATGACGTCATCGGTGCCGGCGCAGCGCTACCGGTCTAACGCGGCGGAAGGGCCCCAGGCAATTTAGGCGCCGGCGCCAATTGCAGCGCTAGGCCCTCTAGCGCCGCAAAATCGGCGCTAAGGGCACTGAATTTCTAGGCCCTAGTGTTTGTTCCCCTTATTATTATAATTCCAATTACTAGCATGTGCACTGGCTTCTGGAGTGAGAGCAATAACTGAAATACGAGCCTCCTACCAGGTGCAGTTTGTGTTATTAAAGCTGCCTCATAGTGCCATTAATAAAATAATCAGATTTAAAGAGAGGTGGATATCATAACTGCTTTATTTCTTTGCACCAGATCAATTAACTTATTGAAGCCCTGGGGTAATGCAGCAGCAGAAGTATATTAGGAAGAGACATGATTATTGAGGATGTGAGGAGGTAAAAGGGGATAAAAAGTGAGTTTGATAAGTGAGTTAATGGCCGCGATTTCGCCTACCTGGGCGGCTTCAAGGCGGGAGAGGTTGGCGGCAGGGGGGCGACCTCGCTGCTGCGTCGATCACATTGTTAAATCGAATCTTGCCTTAATGGGCCTTGTTAGGCCCGCCCTGTGCATTTCCCAGCCCGATTAAAGGGTGTGGGTCTGGTGATGTCATCGGATGATGCGATTATTGTCGGTTTATTTAAAGGGGCCATGTCCCCTGCTACTGTCAGTTGCAAATTGATAGCATTCAGTGCTGTCAGTGTTTGAGTCTCTGCAATATGAGCTTGCAGCGCCAATGAGCAGCACCTTGCTTCACAGATGAGTCCCTCCATCATCTTGTGGAGGGAGTGAGAGCACGTAGGGAGGTTCTCTTCCCTGCAGACGGCAGGAAGAGGCCTCCCCAGCAGACAAAGGCAGCGTGGCTGCAGATATCGCAGGAGGTTATGGGGCTGTCAGTGGTGGTTCGCACCTGGGTGCAATGCCGCAAGAAGTTCAATGATCTAGTAAGATCAGGAAAAGTGAGTATTAAGCCACAATTACCTTGATGCTACTGTGCGTCTCATCACATTCGCACCACTCTACATTGCCACCCTGGCATTCCTGCACAATGCTACACAGCCCAACATCCCTTGTACCTTCAGCCATCCCTCTAACTCTATCTACATTATCAGGTCGCCATCTTATTATGCAGCCCTTACACTGAGCCTCATCATTATGCAATGACAGCAACTAACAACACAAAAGGAGGCAACTTGGTATTGTCAACCCATTCCATCAAATTGCCCGTGTAAAGCTCTATGCCATTCCATTCCTTACACTCATACCATCACTCTCACTGAACCTTCTCTTCTTTCCCTCCTTGCAGGGAAAGATAGCCCACAATAAGAGGGAGAGGGAGAGAATGGGAGGAGGGCCTCCACAAACCATGTCATATCTGACGAGTACAGAGGAGGCAGCACTGGAGATTGCTGGAGTGGTGGACGTTCTGGAAGTGGGGGACGGAGAGAGGGGCTCAGTAGAAGAAGCTGGTGACAGAATGAATTTCCATACAATTGCATGCCTTTCATCATTGCCTCATTTGGGGTGGGATGTCAAGACAAGATGAATGCTCATCATGTGGATAATGGTATGTGTCTGCAGTAGACATCCTGCATATCTAACGGCTGTCTTCACTCTCCCACAGGTCCATCAAGAGCCCCCCCACAATGTCCAAGAGCAACAGCAAGAAGTCCCCTCAGAGGAGCCTCCTGCCTCTGAGGGGGCAGCGTTATCTCAGAGTCGCACACCTCGGTGGGTATGTCGCGAGATAGAGTAGTGTTATCACCTGGTGCCTCACCGATCACAAGTGAGCATCAGCAGATGGTGGAGACATTGACAGCAGTGGAGACTCCTTGTCGGAGGGCGCAGGACGCTTCCAGCTCTGCTCAGCTGCATGTAGATGCTGAGCCTCGGTGGGCCATCCAGTGAGAGGGCAATCCTGGAGCTGCAGGAACAAGTGCAGGAACACTGGCAACTATAGCTTCCTTCATGGATAGGATAGCTACCTGCATGAAGGAGACATTGCGCCAGTTGCATGAGAACATGGTTTCTCTTCAAAATAGATGCTCATCCACAGAGGAGAGAAGCTCATCCACAGAGGAGAGATGGGCATCTATGGAGGTGAGAAACCAGAGGCTCATAGACATCCTTTGTAGGAGGGATGTCAGCATTGAGGTGGCTCCTCATGGTCCCACTGAAGTGCACAAGGTGCTCTCCAGCTACTAGTAGAGAAGTGCGGGTGGCCCATGAGAGGGATGATGGTGGGAGGGGATATGGAAGGGGGGGCTCCGCTCCAAGCGCTCTGACTTCCACCCCCTTGCCAACCCCTCGGTCAGAGCCCCAGATGCCTCCCCAGACAGCGGTGGCCGAGACGGCGCATGCACAGTCGCAGGAGGAGCAGACTTTGGTGGAGCCATCAGTGGCTCCAAAACCCAGAGGACGACCACCAACCACGTCTAAGCCGGTGCAGCACGGAGATGAGGAGGCTGCCTCTACCTCTGCTGAAGCCGTAGGAATAGCATGACGTAGAAGCACCGGAAAAGAAAGATCCCACACAAATAGTCACAAGGGTAGTCACTCGGGTGTGTCTTTCTTTATCAATGTCATGTTAGTATTTTATGAAGTGGTGTTAATAAATCATGTAATTGTCACAATTGGAGGTCGTTGACAAATTTGTATGATGAAATGGAAGTGGCAGAGTGAAGGGTCAAGGTTCATTTCACACCTAGCAATGGTGGTGAGAGTCAAAACAAGGGATGAATCTTTGTGTAACTGCTGCATGGTGTTGGTGTTGGGTGATGCAAACCTGCGTACGCGGGTGGCAGCCACACGTATGAGTTGCATGAAGTTATTGAAATCTGCCATTGATAAGGGTATCCCTGGCATGACAGGCAGCAACGTGCTCGTGTTCTGGTCACAATGGGACCGCCGGCTCGTCCAGGTGTTCTTCATCCTCATCACCAACCTCATGGTGCTCCTCCTCGCCCTCCGATGAGACAGTGCGCTCAGCGCCGTCTTCCTCATCCAGTACTAATCCTCGCTGCTGCATTATTTTGTGCAGGGCGCAGCACAGCATGATTATTCGGGAGACCCTGGCTGGTGCATACTGAAGGACTCCTCCAGATCTGTTGAGGCATCTGAAGCGCATTTTAAGCAAGCCTATTGTCTGCTCGATGACACTTCTCGTGGAGATGTGGCTTTGATTATATAATCCCTCAGGCTCATTGATTGGCCTCCTCAAAGGTGTCATAAGCCACGTCTTCAGGGGATAGCCCTTATCTCCAAGCAGCCAGCCGGCAAGACTGTTTGGTCGTGCGAAGAGCTGAGGGATGGTGGAATAGCGCAGGATGTACGAGTCATGGCAGCTGCCAGGGAACTTGGCGCACACATGGATAATAATCTTCCTATGGTTGCAGACCAGCTGAACTTTATTTATTTATTTAAAAAGAAAATAAGAGTCACCACTCGGTGGCTGCCTGCGACAGTGATATCCACTGCTACCAGATGCACTGTGCCCAAAGTCGTTGCAGAAAGGTAGTTTAATGGTCCTATTTGTGCAATTTAACTGATGGAGAGGAGCAGCACATTGCTGCTTTACTAAAATAGACCTAATAACTATGATATGAATAAACCATGTCAGCTCCAGCTCACACTGACCAGATGCTGAGCACCCTAGTGGACTTGGCTGAAAAAGCAGCTGGAAGCATATTAGTGCTCTGGGTTGAAACACTGTGCACTTTTAGCTAGTTAAACTCCAGCAGCAGTCCTGCACACTCTTGGGCAATTTTCAGTCTTGGATTGGCTTATCTCATTGCTGTTTGTGGGACTCGATTGTATACAAAAATGGCTGCGATGTTTGCCTACGTAACAATAGTGATTACACTTCACAAAGTATGAAGCACTTTGGATCGTCCTGAACACATGAAAGGTGCTTCTTCCTTCTTTCCTTCTAACATGTGCCTAAACTCAGGTGAGTGAGGTATGTCCCTGTGGGACCAGAGCGTGCATTCCCTATCAGGCAAATAGCAAATAGCGTTTCTCAGTAGCTTGGTTTGAGACTGAGTTTTCTTCTTGGTGGATAGTAGTGGGCTACCACAGACAATAACTGCATTTTTACTTGTATTTGTAGTATCATGTATTTGACAGCACCATTAGCCCAATGTCCACAACACAGACTTCAGATGCTGTGATGGGCATTTCCACACATACCATCAGCACCATGGAGAGGGCTGGACTTGCTGTTATCCCTGCTGCCATTATCAAAAAGAAAAGCTGGCAATTCTCTCACTTGCCTCATTCAATCTCCTTCAACAATAGCCCGTGGAGGGAAGAATCTTAGATCTGGTGATAAGCAAATCTCAAGTTGCTGCCAGTGATAAAATCAAGGCCTAAATAATTTTGTTTTGTTTAACTTTTATTTTGAAGCTAATAGGTCCTGATTATCTGTCCTAAAAATGTTGTGTTGACATTTTGCTATAGAATTTACAAGCATTAATACTTACTGGCTGTTGCTGTTATCAAAGAATCTAGCCATGGGTGACAAATGTAGCAATGCCCCCCAACTCCACCATCTCATAAATCATGAGACAAACCCTTAAATATCATTGGTAAGAAATCTTGAGTTGCTATTTTTTTTCAAACATAAACCACTATAGATTGACAGTTGGTTTATAAACCTCATTAATGGCTTTATTTAATCTCTAACAGGTCACAGATCTTTACCAAAACTATAGTACTTTTCATGAGATCACGAGTTAGGGTAAATTTCCATTATAAAATGCGTGTCTTGCGATTAATTCGCGAGAGTTGGCATTACTGCGTCACACATTAAAACTGACCGATACAGGCCAACCTGAACCAAACCGAGATACTGCACAAAGGGCAAAGTGAGAATACGAACATACATATGAACATACAAATTAGGAGCAGGAATAGGCCACTCGGCCCTTCGGGCCTGCTCCGCCATTCAATAAGATCATGGCTGATTCGATTACTCTGCATTCCCGCCTACCCCCGATAACTTTTCACCCCCTTGCTTACCAAGGATCTATCTACCTCTGCCTTTAAAAATATTCAAAGACTCTTCTTCCACCGCCCACTGAGGAAGAGAGTTCCAAAGACTCACGACCCTCTGTGATAAAAAATGTCTCCTCATCTCTGTCTTAAATGGGCGACCCCTTATTTTTAAACAGTGACTCCTAGTTCTAGATTCTCCCACAAGAGGAAACATCCTCTCCACATCCACCCTGTCCAGACCCCTCAGGATCTTACATGTTTCAATCAAGTCACCTCTTATTCCTCTAAACTCCAGCAGATACAAGCCTAGCCTGTCCAACCTTTCCTCATAAGACAACCCACCCATTCCAGGTATTAGTCTAGTAAGCCTTCTCTGAACTGCTTCCAATGCATTTACATCCTTCCTTAAATAAGGAAACCAATACTGTACACGGTACTCCAGATGTGGTCTCACCAATGCCCTGTATAACTGAAGCATAACCTCCCTACTTTTGTATTCAATTCCCTTCGCAATAAACAATAATATTCTATTAGCTTTCCTAATTACTTGCTGTACCTGCATAGTAACCTTTTGCGATTCATGCACTAGGACACCCAGATCCCTCTGCATCTCAGAGCTCTGCAATCTCTCACCATTTAGATAATATGCTTCTTTTTTATTCTTCCTGCCAAAATGGACAACTTCACATTTTCCCACATTATACTCCATTTGCCAGATCTTTGCCCACTCACTTGACCTATCTATATCCCTTTGTAGCCTCCTTATGTCCTCTTCACAATTTACTTTCCTACCTATCTTTGTGTCATCAGCAAATTTAGCAACCATACCTTTGGTCCCTTCATCCAAGTCATTTATATAAATTGTAAAAAGTTGAGGCCCCAGCACTGATCCCTATGGCACACCACTTGTTACATCTTGCCAATCAGAAAATGACCCATTTGTGCCTACTCTCTGTTTCCTGTTAGCTAGCCAATCTTCTATTCATGCCACTATGTTACCCCCTACACCATGAGCTTTTATTTTCAGCAACAACCTTTGATGTGGCACCTTATCAAATGCCTTCTGGAAATCTAAGTACAGTACATCCACTGGTTCCCCCTTATCCGCAGCACATGTTACTTCCTCAAAGAACTCCAATAAGTTGGTTAAACATGATTTCCCTTGCACAAAACCATGTTGACTCTGCCTGATTACTGTGAACTTTTCTAAGTGCCCTGCTATAACATCTTTAATAATAGCTTCTAACATCTTCCCTATGACAGATGTTAAGCTAACTGGCCTGTAGTTTCCTGCTTTCTGTCTCCCTCCCTTTTTGAATAAAGGAGCTACATTCACTATTTTCCAATCTAATGAAACCTTCCCTGAATCTAGTGAAGTTTGGAAAATTAAAACCAACGCATCAACTATCTCACTAGCCACTTCGTTTAAGACCCTAGGATGAAGTCCATCAGGACCCGGGGACTTGTCAGCCCGCAGCTCCAACAATTTGCTCAGTACCCCTTCCACGGTGATTATAATTTTCTTGAGTTCCTCCCTCCCTCCCATTTCCTGACTTACAGCTATTTCTGGGATGTTACTTGTATCCTCTATAGTGAAGACCGATGCAAAATACCTGTTCAATTCAACTGCCATCTCCTTATTTTCCATTATTAATTCCCCAGACTCACTTTTTATATGACCAACGCTCACTTTGTTAACTCTTTTCTTTTTTAAATATCTATAGAAACTCTCTTACTGTTTTTATATGTCTAGCTAGCTTTCTCTCGTACTCTAATTTTTCTCTCCTTATTAATCTTTTAGTCATTCTTTGCTGTTTTTTATATTCTGTCCAATCTTCTGACCTGCCACCCATCTTTGCACAATTATATGCTTTTTCTTTAAGTTTAATACTATCTTTAGCTTTTTTAGTTAACCACGGATAGTGGGTCCTCCCCTTGGAATTTTTCTTTCTTGTTGGAATGTATATATTCTGTGTATTTTGAAATATCCCCTTAAATGTCTGCCACTGCAACTCTATTGACCTATCCCTTAACCTAATTTGCCAGTTCACTTTAGCTAGCTCTGCTTTCATGCCCTCATAATTGCCCTTATTTAAGTTTAAAATACTAGTCTTGGACCCACTCTTCTCTCTCTCAAACTGAATGTAAAATTCAATCATATTATGATCGCTGCTACCTAGGGGTGCCTTCACTATGAGGTCATTAATTAATCCTATCTCATTGCACAATACCAGGTCTAGTATAGCCTGCTCTCTGGTTGGCTCCAGAAGATGCTGCTATAAGAAACTATCCCGAAAAATGAACTCCTCACCTATGCTACCTTTGCCCATCTGATTTTTCCAGTCTATATGCAGATTAAAATCCCCCATGATTATTGCTGTACCCTTCTGACAAGCTCCCATTATTTCTTCCTTTATACTCCATCCTACCATGTGGTTACTGTTAGGGGGCCTGTACACCACTCCCACAAGTGACTTCTTGCCTTTATTATTTCTCATCTCTGCCCAATCCTTGGTTTCATTCCCTAGTTCCCCACTCGCTCACCAGTGGAAACAATCTTTCACCATTTACCCACAGTAAGGTCCCCAGGTTTTGCTTACCCCTTTACTGACTGCTGCTCTCTCAGTGCCGCTCCCACTCACCACTGCTGCTGCTCCCGGCTCTGTGAGAAATGCTGATCCCCATGCCCATGCCCACCATTCTCATCCCCCACCCCTTGATCCCCAATCTCCCGAACACCATTCCCCTGTCCACTTCACTCTCCCAACCTCCTGAGCCCCAATCCCCAGTCTCCCAAGCTCCCATTTCCTCTCTTTCCCCTAGCCTCTATTCCCCAAACTCACTGTCTTTGCCTCCCCCCAACTCACTCTTGAGACTCATTGATTGCCGACAGCACTCCGATTTCCAAGCTCCCCCCACCCCACCACCACCCACCGAGCCGGAGGCTTCTCTGAGTAACAGCAGATGAGGTCACAGAGCAGTTGAGTGGGGGGAGGTAATGGGGCAATGGCGCAAAATTGAAAGCGTTAGTCTCCCGGGCTGCTAGAGGCAGCGTTTGGGAGAAGAATCACCGATTTCGAGAGACGCAGGAGTGTTGGGAATCCTACTCCATCTCTGATTATAAAGGAACCATTCTCTTCCAGCTCTGTTGAACAGGAATTGTTTCCTCCAGCTCAATTTTAAATGCTGGCTATAGGGCCTCAGTCCTTCATTTTTGATTCAACAGTGCACATACACATATGAGACTATTACAATCACACTGGGGAGCAGGGGGGAGACTTCTGATGGAAAACCAATGGCAACTTGTGGGAGACAGTACTATGGGACAAACCAACTCGTGGGCCCCCTGGACCCATCAGTTGAGAACCCCTGACCTAAACCAAGTGTCCCCTGTAGCCAATCACAGGAGGCGGTGACAAAGATTGATACAGTCGAAAAAAAAACATGATTTATGAATGGAATCACGAGATCACGAGTTGGGGTAAATTTTCATTACAAATTGTGTGTCTCGCGATTAAAGTGTGAGAGTTGATCTTACTGAAAATGGCACAGCACCAAAATGTACCAATGTGCCATTTTCTAACATGGTCGGATGCAGATTCTCCAGCGGGCATCCCACGTGCAGAGTTCCCAATGACCAAGAGCTGACCGGGATGCACTAATTGAAGTGATATGCTTTTGTTGAGAGAGAAAGACAAAACACTGGAGTGAGTCAACCTACATTGCTTTCATATAACTCTTAGCAAACTGACAAAGGGATGGTGACTAAGGCAATGGTGGGGGAGAGAATCTGTGACTAAGCTCCTTGAACTCAGCTAAGTCAGGGGAGTCCCTGTGAGGGGACAATTCTAGCTGTAGTGTTAGATTTTCAGAGGATTGTGAAGCGATATCCCTGCCTTGACTGATGTGCAAGCTTACTTGGTCTCTTTGGGAAATGTTGCTAGTTCTTAGTTGGGCCACTAGTTGGAGTATATTGTGGCAGTAGAAAAGTCCATCTGAATGTGAAGGACAAAATGACAGAAATGCAGAGTTTCAACTAATTGCAGAGTTGCGTCAGTGGAAAGAAGTCCAGTTCATATAAGTTGAACCATCCGAGTGGCTCAAGCACTTAGCATGGTGGAGAAGCCCATTACACAGAGTGACCTGACCTATTGGCTGAAGGAGTGAACACAATGGTGTAATGCTGCTGCTTTATATTGTAATAAAGAGCTCTGCTATTGCTTGCCCTTACAATTCGCTCTCAACACATCATCCATCTCTTATTGAAAATTCACTAACGAGCTTGCTTTAACAGATCCCAAATGATTAAACATTTCTCTTTTCCGACACACTTTACAATATTTGCAAGTACGCCAAGGCTATTTATTAACCCAAGTTGTGATATTTTACAAATGCGACTTCCTGCCAAATAATGTATAATCACTTTAGCTAAATGCCTCAAACCATGGGTAGGAGAAACCAGATGTCATCTTCCACTGCTAGCGCTTTGAAAGATTTATAAATGACCTTTCTTTCCAGTACTATAAAAGATTCAAATTAATCAAATGTTCTCGGCTTCCAATATATATCAGTTTAACATGGTCCTATTACCCCCCCATTAATTATTTGCATGTTTAATAGCCCTATGTTGCTTTGTATCAAGATACTAATAATCCTTGGCACAGTACATAGTCTTTCATTCCCATTTTGCAGGTTGGAAGCTTTATTTACTTTGTGCTCACAAATCCTATTCACCAGCAGCTGCAAACTCCACCTCCACCAATTTAATGAAGCCTGCAACTTCAATCCCCTGCTGATCTTAATCTTTGCAACCGCTTCCTTGCTTGCCACAATTTCAATTCGTCAACAGCTGCCATTTTGATTCAAATGGACGAATGCTTGAAGCTTCAGCGCAGCCGTCTCAGCGGTTCTGTTTCTACCTCGGAGCAGTGCCCAGTGGCACAGCCCAGCTTTGTGCTTGGACAGATCCGACAGTGTTTGATTATGACATGTTAGTCTCCTGAGCATGCCAATAAAACTAATGAGATGCACATCTTCTCTCATTCTTTTTTTCAACGCGTATCCATTTTCTATCTTCCTTTGAGGAAATACTTCACAGAAAATAGAAGACACACCATACACTTTCACAGAGGGGAAGCACTAAGGTAAAACACACTGAACATGACTGCACCACACACACTGTAAGGGTATACCTCTTTTTCCAGTACATTGATGACTGTATCAGTGCGGTTTCCTTCTCTCGCCCCGAACTGGAAAATTTCATCAACTTTGCTTTCAATTTGCACCCTTCTCTCACCTTCACATGGTCCATCTCTGACTCTTTCCTTCCCTTCCTAGACTTCTCTGTCTCCATTTCTGGGGAGAGGCTGTCGACAAGCATCCACTATAAGCCCACTGACTCCCACAGCTACCTTGACTACACTTCCTCCCACCCTGCTTCCTGTAAGGACTCTATTCCATTCTCCCAGTTTCTCCGTCTCCGTCGTATCTGTTCTGATGATCCCACCTTCTCTACTAGTGCTTCCAATATGTCTTCCTTTTTCCTCAACTGAGGATTCCCCTCCACCATGGTTGACCGGGCTCTCCACCGTGTCTGTTCCATTTCCCGCACTTCTGCTCTCACCCCTTCCCCTCCCTCCCAGAACCATGATAAGGTACCCCTTGTCCTCACCTTCCACTCCACCAGCATCCACATTCAACAGATCATCCTTCGCCATTTCCGCCACCTCCAGCTTGATCCCACCACCAAACACATCTTCCCCTCCCCCCCTCTTTCAGCATTCCGAGGGGACCGCTTCCTCTGTGACACCCTGGTCCACTCCTCAATCACCCCCTCCCCTTCCCATAGCACCTTTCCGTGCAGTTGCAGGAGATGCAACACCTGCCCTTTTACCTCCTCCTTTCCCATTGTTCAGGGCCCCAAACACCCCTTTCCGGTGAAACAGCGATTTACTTGTACTTCTTGCAATTTAGTATACTGTATTCGCTGCTCGCGATGCGGACTCCTCTACACAGGGGAGACCAAATGCATATTGGGTGACCGCTTTGCGGAACACCTCCATTCAGTCCACAAGCCATGACACTGAGCTTCTGGTCGCCTGTCACTGTAATTCTCTGCTCCACTCCCACTTTGACCTCTCTGTCCTTGGCCTCCTATACTGTTCCAATGAAGCTCAACATAAATTTGAGGAACAGCACCTCATCTTTTGATGAGGCACTTTACAGCCTTCCAGACTCAAACATTGAGTTCAACAATTTCAAATCATAATCACTGCCCCCATTTTTTCGGACAGCAGTTGTTGATGATTCTGCTATTCTCATTTACACCTCTTCTAGATCCATCTTCTGTTTCTTTATTTGCCCCATTACCGCCCCCTTTTGTCTCTTTATCTCTCCTGCCTTCCACCCTATCACAGACCTTTCCTTTTGTTCTTTCCTCCCCTCCCCCCTTTCCCTGCCTCTGTACTTGCTTAAAACCTGTTACATCTCTATCTTTTTCCAGTTCTGATGAAAGGTTATTGACCTGAAATATTAACTCTCTCTCTCTCTCGCCACACCACCACCTCCAAGTTCCCCTCCAAGTTACACACCATCCTGACTTAGAAGTATATCGCCGATTCTATATCGTCGCTGGGTCAAAATCCTGGAACTCCCTACCTAAAAGCACTGTGGGAGTAGCTTCACCACACGGACTGCAGTGGTTCAAGACGGCCCACCACCACCTTCTCAAAGGCAATTAGGGATGGGCAATAAATGCTGGCCTTGCCAGCGACACCCACATCCCACAACATTTTTTTTTTAAATGTGGTTGACTTATATGCCCTCTAAAATGGCCTAGCAAGCTATTCAGTTGTCAAGAAGATGGCTCACCACCAGCATCTCGAGGGCAATTAGAAATGGGCAATAAATGCTGGCCTTGCCAGTGATGTCGCATGAATGAATAGAAAAAAAGATGTCCAAGATTATTGTGGTTGTGGAGAAATGGAGTTGTATTAATGTGTCCTCGTGTAAGGCTGTGGGCAATGGGACCAATAGCCATTTTGGCCAGGATTCTTGGTGCATGTGTAGATGACATTGGGTGTTTCAGCCATTCAACTAAACATGTTATCTGTTACAGCTTACCTTGAGTGAATGGTTGACTGCGCAGACATCTCCTCTGACTCCTTGTCAAGGCCCCCTTCTTCAGTTGGCTAACATTGGTCCTCTTCCTTCCCCGAGTGCAATGTTCTGCTGGGAGCACCACTAATTTATGTTAATGACCATCAATGCTCCTCCTGGGTCCTCAAACATCACCCTCTCCTCCCTCCATGACTGACTCTCCACAGCCCCCCAACCCTTCCCCGACCCCCAGCATCGACTCCCCTCTCTTTGATTTTCTGCCTCCCTCCAATTGACAAGCTGCCTTTCACTGCTCGTTTAGTGTTGGCAAAGCTCGATGACCAAAATCGATCCGGCTTTCTCCTGACGTTCATTGAGTGGGCGGATACCCAATCTGTGTCCCAAATAAAAATCAACCCCATGACATCTAACAATTACATACAATGCAAAATGCCTTGTAAAAAAACCTGGTATAGTATTAGCCCATGGTTTACACTAGCATTAAAAATACTGATACCTGGGATGGCAGAATTGACATATGAGGAGAGATTGGGTCGATTAGGCTTATATTCACTAGAGTTTAGAAGAATGAGAGGGGATCTCATTGAAACTTATAAAATTCTAACAGGACTAGACAGACTAGATGCAGGAAGGATGTTCCCGATGTCGGGGGAGTCCAGAACCAAGGGTCACAGTCTAAGGATAAGGGGTAAGCTATTTAGGACAGAGAGGAGGAGGAATTTCTTCACCCAGAGAGTGGAATTCCCTGCCACACAGGGCAGTTGAGGCCAACTTATTAAATATATTCAAGAAGGAGTTAGATATATTTCTTAAGGCTAAAGGGTGTAAGGTTCTCAAAATTCCAACATTCCCCGAAGTTATTAATCAAAAGGGACCCTGGATGGACTTGATGTTAACACCAGGGTACCCAAAATGGCTGCGGTAAACCTCGTGACCAGGCCAAATGGGATTTTAAAACAAAGGTTCTGCAAAACAAGCAGGTCAAGGAGTTCAAGTTTTAAACTAATCAAAGACTTTGTAAGGACTGATAAAATGAACAAAAGACTGTACATTCCAGTCATTAAGTTGGAATGGGCTCCATCAAGCCATTAGGCTTTCTGCATTTTAAATCGGGAACTGCTCACCAGAGACATTAAGCCTGAATGGGAACAATTCACAACTTGTCTTTAACAACGGCCAGGGTTTCGAGGCTACTTTAGACATAACGACTATCACTCTACAGGTCATTTTTATAAAAAATTTTAAACATTTAAACGAGCTCACCCAAATCGGACAAAGGACTGAACTGATTTGGCACGCAGATAAGGGCTACCGATGGGGGTATAACTATGGGCCCATCAGGAAGCCACTCTCTCTCTTGCCTCTTCTCTCCTGCCTCCTGCCTCTCAACTCGCTGCCAGATTACAACCAGGACGGGTTGTATGAAGAAGACTGCGTGGGGCTTCGAATAAACGGGCCCTCAGTCCAGCTCATTCAACCCAACAGGATCAACCAAGGAAGAACATCAACTGAAGCAGAGCCCATCCTGCGAGGAAAAATACCCAGGCAGAGACTTTAATATTGGGGTATTTTACCTGGACGGCACCTTTGCAGCGCGCTGGAACCACGTGACGTCGGCAGGCCACAGAGTGCACAAGGAGTGAACCCAAAACCTTCAACTGTTTTTTTTAAACGTAACAAGTTCTTGGATTGGTGAGCATGAAGTTCTGGCCCCTCATAGTCTAATCTAGTTAGGTACAGCGGGTGGGAATTAAGGGGATTGCTAATATAGTTGTTTTCCCTCGATTGTGCCGTGTGTTCCCCATTCCCTTTAAGTATAAGCATTTTGTGTCTGTAGTGTGCTGTACCAGTAATTTTTCTCATGTAAGATCGTTATAATTTTTCAGTTCAATAAAATCTTGGTTCTTTTACACCAAACCACTTGTCTACTCGATTTTCTGTATCGCTGCCTGTATCTAAGTCCAGTGTCCAGAACCCAGGGGGCGAGCGATTCGAACCGCTCAAAGAAGGTAGTCAGAGGCAAAGCTGACTGATCAAACACGCCTGTGCAAACCCCCTACAGAAATGGCAACCGCGGCAGGACGCTGGCAACAGGGTTGCGATACAATAGACAATGGTTTGGATGAGTGAACCGTGATGGAGGAAAGGATTTCAGATTATGTGTTTAAGAAGGTGAATATCACCAAAAGGTAGATCACCACTCTGTTAAGCGCTGGGCGTCCGGTAGATGCCGCAGCCAAGTGGACAGAGGGTAAAGAGCATAAGAAGTCTATAGAAAAGGCAGTTTGGCTGATGTGCTACAAAAGGCAGGTCCAGCTTTTGGACAGAGTTGTTGTAGCACAGGCAGCCAAGATCAAAGAGTCAGCCCTGGAGATTCAGGATAAGGCCCTAGCAGGGGAGAAATTATTGGTAGCGCTCCAGGCTTTAAATCAGGAAAGGGTACAATTAATGGGGAAGCACCAGGCCAAGTTAGAGTACCTGGAGTGCCAGGTCACCGAGGCCAAAAGTAACGAAGTGAGGTTGCGGGAGAAAAATGCCCGCCTCGCACGGCAAGTGAGAGAGCAGGAGGAGAAAGTTAGGGAAGTAAAAGCAGCTTACAAGCTAGCATGTGATCAGGGTTTTGAGGAAGCGGATCATGGCCCCTGCAGAGAGGAAATTGAAAGTCTAAGTATGGCCCTAGTAAGAGCAAAAGGCATGGTGTGCCTCATAAGCCCAAAGGCAGGTCAGGCAGATTTCATGGGGAACCAGGGGAGAATGGTTCCACAAGAACCAGTTGGGGAAATGGAGGTTTCACGGCCACCACCCATAGCGCTGAGCTTAAGCGAGGCCTGGCAGCAAAGGGGGGTGGAAACAGAAGTAGAAGCGGAGGCAGAGCAACCCCCGTTAGAAAGGTCGGAGCCAGGACCAATGTGCCCCGCCCGGCATCGGAGGTTCGGCCCGCCCGTTGATGGCGACGGTGACGGACCCCTCCAAAACCAGTTCATGTTACCACATAGCGCCCAACAGCTTAGGGCCATGGTGAGCCATATTCCAAAGCTCACCGAGACAGGGGACCCCTTGGTCCACTTCATGGAAATAGAACAGGCGGCCGGCATCAACGAGTGCGATGATGCCGAGCAGGCCAAAATATTGCTATTTTCCCTGGACAGTAGGCTCCTCCAATCCCTCTCTGATGAGTGTAAGAGGGGGCAGAGTGGGTATGAGGAGCTCAGAGACAAAGTTCTGGAGGCCATGGGGATGAACGAGGGCAGTCCTTTCTCCCGCGTGGAGAGGACCGTGCAGCTCGCAGGGGAGGCCCCGCAGGCTTTCGCGGGCAGGTTGTGGCTGGTTTACAGGAGCACCTGTCCAGGAACGCCTGATCGGACACTCCTGACCCGGGATCAATTGACCAACTGGCTCCGTTGCCTGGTGGCGAACAGCCTACCACAGGTCCGGGCCAAGGCAGAGGTCTGGTTCGACCCCAGAAATCCCCAGATCACCGAAATTATGGTGATCAGGCAGCTAACCCTAGCTTACAAAAACGGCTGGGGAACCGATGCACACCCACTTAAAGGGAAGGTGCATGAGGTAAAAACCGGAGTGCAGAGTAGAAAGGAATGGCATCAGGAAGGGAATCACCCTTCCAATGCGAAGCTCAATTGCTATGGGTGTGGGAAAGACGGTCATTGGCGTAAAGACTGTAAGAATCCCTGGAAAGACAACAAGGGAAATGTTAGACCCGTGATTCTGAGAGTATGATGTTTTTCAATAACTACACAGATGCTGTAACTTAACAATCAACAGGTGTTTACTGGAGTAGGGTAGTCTCAAGACTGGGGGTACAGAGGCATGCTCAAGGCTTATATACAGGTGTGGTCACTGCCAGTACTACAGTATACAGGAGCTGTAAAAGTAGTTCTCTCTTAAAGGTACATACACTACAATTCCTCCCCTTTTAGATTAGCAGTACCCATAATATTCAAATAACAATTAACACTTTAACATGTACATTAAACAACAATAGTCCATTTATAGATTCAGTCTTGGGGCGGCTTCCTGATCCTTTCGGGATAGCGCCTTTCCTGAGGTTCTTGCTCTTGGTGCGGAGGCAATTCTGGCCCCTTTTCGTCGGTTAGTTCATCGGTTTCCACTGCTACTGGTTCTGAGGTAGATGCTACCGGTATGTCGGGTTCATCCCCAGGTATGCGAGACATGGGGTTGACTCATTCCTGTGACGCTAAGATCTGATCAACGTGGCGTCTCTCAATGTTCTCCCTGACATCCACTGTGTACATTAATGGCCCCTGCCTTGTGCACATCGTTCCGGGTTGCCATTTCTCTGTTCGGTAGTCACGGGCCAAGACTGGTTGTCCTACGTTGAAGCTCCTTGTCGGCTTCTCATTGATGTGCTGGAATTGTTTATCCTCAACATTTCTTCGCACATTTGGTCTGAGCAAATCCAGACGAGATCTCAACCTTTGGTTAAAGAACATCATGGCCGGGGTCTGGTTGGTAACTGCATGTGTCGCATTTCTGTAGGCTAATAAGAAATTGTCCACCTTATGTACCTTTTTGTACTTCTCCTGTGGAGATTTCTTGCTGTTGGTTTTCTTCCCTGACCTGCAGACTCTTGCTATGTGTCCTGCTTTTCCACACTGTCTGCATACTTGGTCCTTGAACCAGCAATCCTTCTGGTCGTGTGTTGTTCTGCCGCAGCGATAACACTTCCCTGTTCCATAGGACATTTCATTGGTGCCATATTCTTGCGGTCTCCGTTGTATCTCTGCAACGCCCCTTGCGGCTGCTTCGTGTGATACTGCCATGCTGAACGCCTTGTTCAGCGTAAGATCCTTTTCTGATAGAAGCCGTTTCTGGGTCCCTTCACTTTGAAGCCCACACACAAACTTGTCCCTTAACGCATCTGCTAGTCCCACTCCAAACTGGCAGTGTTTCGATAGCTTGCGCAGTTCCGTTAAGTACTCAGCATTGCTTTCGTCTTTATGTTGGTTCCTTTTATGGAACTTAAATCTTTCTGCTATCAGCAGCAGTGTGGGGTTTAAGTGGTCCTGTAGGATTTCTACTATGCTTTCGAAATTCTTATTCACGGGCTTCTCTGGGGTTATTAGGTTTCGCAGTAACCCATAAGTTTTTGCACCCATGGAATTTAACAAAACCAGTGCTTTCCTAGCATCTGGCACTTCATTCACCCTGCAGTACACCTCAATACATTCCACATATGTCGCCCAATCTTCAACTTCATTGTTGAATGTAGAGATACTGCCACTCTTCGGCATCCCTGGGTGTGATTTAACTGTCAAAAATGGTGTCTCCCACGCTCTCCCTTCTTCTCCGCTGGCACAAAATGGCGTCTCCCGCGCTTTCCTTTCTTCCCACGCTCGCCCTTCTTCTCCGCTGCGGCTTCTAAAAATGGCGTCTCCCGCGCTCTTCCTTCTTCTCCGCGGCTCAATGGCATCTCCCGCGCTCTCCCTTCTTCTCCCCGCGGACACTGTTGAGCCCTTGAGCCCTGGATGTGCTCTGCGCATTTTTTTTTCTGTGCGCCTTTCCCGTTTCTGCCGCTCAGTCCTGAACCCGGCTGCTGCTTTACCCTCTCTCTCTCCGTTTTATTTTTCCTCGACGCCGGTCGGTTTTCAACCCCCGGCTGCGCCCTGTGCGCTTCACCCTCTCTCTTACCCCGTCGATGCTGCTCGGCTTTTTCTCTGCCGTCGGTCGGCTCCAGCCGCCGCTGTCTGGGAAGGGTCTGCACTGTACCTGTCGTCAGTCTGTTGCTGATCGTCGTGGCTGGGGAACCAAGCCCGGCTCTCCACAGCCTCCCCTGCAATGTTCACTCTCTGCCGGACGACTGGGCGGTTGCTCGTGGCCGACGCCCGTGCTTCTGGCCTTGACTTTCTTCCACCGCCCTCCCGGAGCGAATCCTCGAAGGGAAATGCAGAGTTGCAGGTAGATTCGAATCGACACTCGTCGCCACTGTTAGATCCGTGATTCTGAGAGTATGATGTTTTTCAATAACTACACGGATGCTGTAACTTAACAATCAACAGGTGTTTACTGGAGTAGGGTAGTCTCAAGACTGGGGGTTCAGAGGCATGCTCAAGGCTTATATACAGGTGTGGTCACTGCCGGTCCTACAGTATACAGGAGCTGTAAAAGTAGTTCTCTCTTAAAGGTACATACACTACAGGAAAGAATCCCACAGCCCCAGTCCAAAAGGTAGAGACAGGAATTCCTCCCGCCTCGGCCGAGTCAATTTTGGAGGCAATGCGGTCTCTTCTGACTGGCATGGGGAGAGGTGCTTTGACCCAGTCTGCTCCATCCCACTCCCAGCAATGACTAGAGCCAGCGCAGCCTGTCGACCTGTGTCCCCGCGAAAATGCTGAGGGGAGCAGGCCCTATGTTAAGATGGGGGTGAAGACGGCGCAGAGGAGATATTCGGTGGACACTGGAGCTTCCAGCAAGGTGGTCCATTCAGAAGACCTGACCAATTCACCCCGGTCTAACAAGGTCCCATTTAGCTTAATGGGACCCACAGGGAACGAGCAGGCTGGGGAAAGGTCAAAACCTTTGGCCATAGGTTTAGGATCCCTCCATACCATGTGGGAGGGTAACCAAAAGACCAACGAGGTGGCCAAGCAGGGGGAGCAGGAAAAGAGAGTTCTGGGATCCCTGTAGAGCAGGCCCAGTAGCCACAATCCGGGACAAGGGAGGCACACAGGGGATAGCTTTGGCCCTGGACCAAAAGCAGGTCCAAGCCCAAGATCCCGCCTTTAAGGCCGCCCCGGTAAGGAGAAAGAATTTAGAACAGGGTTACTGGCAGGCTGCTAGTTATATTAAACAATGTAAGTCGTTTAAATCCGAAAAGAAAGAGCAGCCAGTTGGGACAAGGTCTGAGGATAGAGATCCACCGCCTGTAGCGGGAACAAGCTCACAGGCTGCACAGGCAGGCGCTGTGGCTTGTGTTAGGGGAGGAGCCATTCCGCCCACCGTTCAGGACACTCCCCCAATCCGCTGGGATTCAGATGGGGAGGAGCCCTAGCGCGAGAATCCCGCCCCCGACCCAGGTTTGGAACCTGAGGGCGGAGACTCTAAGCCTGCTGCAACAGGCGGCGAAAGGTTACCTGCCCTCAGCCCAAGTTTGGGAGAGGTGAAACCTGAGGGAGAGTACCCCCAGCCAGCGGTCGTGGAAAACCCACAGACCGCACTAGCGAAGGCTGCGGTCCGAGCCAAAGGTCCGCCCGCCAAGAAAACCCCACCCGTCGCACCTCCTAGAAGGTCCCCTCGGACACCCCAGCCTAGGAAACCATGGTCACCGGCTCCCCAGTTTAAAGGGGCAGCCTCCCGAGTTAGGGATAGGTCAAAGGATAGAGGTCCCCAGCCAGCAGCCACAGGCTGCGAGGGACCGGAAGTGCATGCCAGTGCGACCACGCCGCAGGAAGCGGCATGCAGCAGCCCAAACAGGGATTGGGCTGGCCGCCCGGAGACGGGTGGCGGATGTATGTAGTTTAAGTTTTAAGTTTATACAGTGTTAAGTTTAGGGTGTTTAATTTAATTCTAATTAAGGTGATGGTTAGTTTTAAGTAATCTGCTCAGAATATGTACATTTGAGTCGAGGTCGCAAGACCTGACCATGCTTCACCCAAGCCAGCGAATCTCTAGGGAACCTGGCTGCATGCTTCTATATCTGTTACAGGAAAATTTACGGAATGAAGGGGGGCATAATCCTACTCGCCCTGATAGGGCTGAGCTTCGGAAGGAGAGGTGATGTGGAAGATTCCCACATATATGGGTGCTCCGGAGACACAGCACCGATAGCGATCGATGGGAGCGGCGAACGGGATGCAGAGGAGACCACCGCTTACTTCCACGAGGGAAGGTGGCCAGGGTGGCTGGGGTCCAATTCACCTCAGTACTCCAGCCAGACCGGGTTCACGTACGGGGAGGCCTCCCTCCTGTGCCCCAGGGTACAGGTCATTACCACAAGGGTTAGCGTCACCGTCAGTAAACGCATATGTTTGTCATGTAAGGGACACGTTCCTCCGGATAGATGGTGGTGGCTCAGGAAGCCAAGTAAAGATATGAGAAACCCCGCGGTTGAGTGGGAACAGTTGGGGAACAATACTATTACAGGGACCCACGGGGGATTAAGTGTGTGCTGGGTCAAGTGGTGGGAACCGGGTCAGGGGATCCATGTCTGCATGTGGGGGTCAGAAAGGGTCTGCCCCGCAGGCATTTCCATTTTTTCCACCGGCAGTGGCAGGATGCCGGGAAAGGGGTGAGGTGGGATGCCAGCACGTGGGCGTGCGTGGTCCCATTTTCCCCAATCCCCGTGAATGCCACTAAACTTGTCACCCACCCCCGAATGCCCCTGCCCATGACTCAGGCAGCAAGGACACACAAAGAGGGGTACCCCGCCACCACCAAGGGACCAGGGAACAGGCTGGTGCTAATGCCTACAGATTAGGTACTGTACCAAGGGATGCACTACGCGGTAGCCTCCGTGATTTTAAATCTCACCGAGGTACATTTGCTGGAGTGGTGCCCCAAGGAAACAGAGCAGTTATACCAGGCCCTATTAAAAGACATGTTCTGAAAGTTTTACGAGTTCGACTTTGCCGATGTTGACAAGGCCGGGCTGTACAGCACACCCCACGAGTTTTTGGATAATATAGGGAGACAAAGAAGGGGTGCATTCAATGATGTTTTTATTGCATTTAATATTGGGTCCTCTGTCATCAACAGTTTAGATGACATGGAGTTGCAGACCCAGATAAACAGTTTAAAAACACAGTTAAAGAAAATATTAACCGATGAAAACAAGGTAGCGAGCTCTGAGTTACATGAGGACCAGGCCGTGACACTCCACTTAAAAGAAATTATAGTAGAGCTAGAGAAGCACGCAAACACGGTTAATGCTCTCATAAGGGGGGACAGAAATGCTTCTGACCAGGCTGCACAAAATGAGGTGTGCGTGCTGTATGGGGCATGGTTGCTGGGCGAGGGCCGCAGTAATCTGGAGGATTTAAAACAGGGTTTAGTCCCCTCCTGGATCATTAACAAACATCTCGCAGCCCTCCACCCTTTCAAGAATGCATTAAGCCATGCCAACTCCAGCTAGCTTCTGAGGCCTGCCCAGTCCCAGTGGATTGTGGGCGGTCCAACCACACCATTATGGGAATAGTAGTCAGAATGCCGGTTATGGGTAGGACAGCCCGACCCGCCCCGGTATACAGGGTGGAGAACATTGGAGTCATTCAAGGGGGTGCACACAATCGTTATACAGCGGTCCCACCATACATCATAAAATGGGAGCATGCTATGATGGGTACCGACCTCTCGGGGTGCCGTAGCCGTGGAGCACACATAATCCTGTGTCCCCAGCACTTGACCGCCTATTCGAAACCACAGTGCGGGTTCAGAGCTGCTGGCGCGAAACCTATAAATTGTACCATGGAAGCAATGGCACAAGGCCATGTTCCCCCGCAGGTAACATATATAGGAGGTGGGACATATTGTGTCACCACGGGAGCACCCCACTACCAGCATGGACAGCACAGTTGGTGTCCGGTGAGTGACAGCAGTTTCTGTTTCAAACCCGAGGCGGAAGTTCAAGTGGCCCAAGTATGAATTGTCCCCATTCCTGAACCCTCCACTGTTCACCTCACTGTGAAGGAGAATTTTACCAATTTACAAAAGTACGTTGCACATTTCGGTTACGAAATTCCCCCTCTCCCAGAAAACCTCACCAAAATACTAAAAGCCGTTATCGTTTCTCAAAAGCATTTTTACACTCTAGGGCAGAAAACAATAGAAATAGGGGCTAACATATTAGATAGGCAGAAATTAGGATCGGGTGCTTGCCGCGCGTGCAAGCCCCCGATCTGCACTCACCCTGCGTGCTGACATCTGAAGCCCGGACCTGCTTACATTTCCTGTCACTGGCCCGGTTCCGATGTCGGCGCGATGTGCTTACCTGATCCAGCGGTGTAGTTAGTGCGATGTGCCGGCTGGGATCAGGTGAGCACTCTGCAGCCAATCAGGGGAGGGGAAACTCATTCATGAGTTTGATAGTAAAGACTGTCAAACTCATGAAAAATACGGGCGCCCAAAAGACTAGTTTAACTTTAATTAAAATTTTAAAAAACATCCCAATAATTAAATAAACTATAAATAACTTTAAAAAACTATTTAAAACAATTAATAACATTTTTGAAATTTTTTTTTTTAACGAATTCGGGTCTAAAAATAAACTTACCTTACTGTAAAGTCCTTAAAAACAATGAAGCTGTGGAAAAAATGTAATATTTTTAAATATTAGACCACTTACCTTCAAGAATCCACTGCTTATGCCTCCTTTTTTCATTTCCAAAAAGTTCAGTCCCTTGCACACGCGCAAACCTGTCTAAACGAAGGAAGTTCAACGCGTGCGCGCAGAGTCCTGCGTGCACGCGTTGGACCTCTTAACCCCTTAGTTCGATGGAGAGGAAATGCCGGTTTCCTACGCATGCGCTGTGCATGCTGGAATCCGGCACTTCCAATGGGCCCACGCGTGAGTACACCGTCCATACTCATGCGTTGGGACCGGAATTACTGGCCCAAGTGATCCCACCTTGGTGGGACATTTTCTGTAATATAGAGGTCCCATTGTGGATCAGACTGGCCTCCCACATTCTTGTGGTTTGTCAGTTAGGGATAGTGCTGTACCTAGTATGTATCCAGTGTAAGAGAAAGGGTCACATACGGGAGTTTAGAAACCAAAAGACTTGGAAGGAACATAACGTTCGGGTGGAAGGAGATACACCCGTTTAAGTTCTTTTTTGCATCATTAAAGCATCATTGTTGTTTTGCCGTGTTGTAATGCTTAAAGGTTGTTTTTGCATGTTCCTTTTATTAATTTTAATAAAGATGTTTGAAGTATGGTGTTTTAAATAAAGATATGTGTGTACCAAGTGGTGCAGGGGTGTTGGACCCCCTCCACACTTGGATGTGTGTAACTGACTGTACTCTATCTATGGATGCTTAATGTACACTACGTTTTTTTCTAGAATGGGAAATGCATGTGGCGTGGGATCGTAGATAGGTAAATACAGGGGAAGGTTGATTATGGAGGGTCAGAAATTTTGCTCACCTAGTAAGTATGATACTTCAAGCAAGTTTTAGTATCACAGGGGGGACTGTAAGGTTCTCAAAATTCCAACATTCCCCGAAGTTATTAATCAAAAGGGACCCTGGATGGACTTGATTTTAAAACCAGGGTATCCAAAAATGGCTGCGGTAAACCTGGTGACCGGGCCAAATGGGATTTTAAAACAAAGGTTCTGCAAAACAAGCAGGTCAAGGAGTTCAAGTTTTAAACTAATCAAAGACTTTGTAAGGACTGATAAAATGAACAAAAGACTGTAAATTCCAGTCATTAAGTTGGAATGGGCTCCATCAAGCCATTAGGCTTTCTGCATTTTAAATCGGGAACCGCTCACCAGAGACATTAAGCCTGAATGGGAGCAATTCACAACTTGTCTTTAACAACGGCCAGGGTTTCGAGGCTACTTTAGACATAACGACTATCACTCTACAGGTCATTTTTATAAACGTTTTTAAACATTTAAACGAGCTCACCCAAATCGGACAAAGAACTGAACTGATTTGGCGCGCAGATAAGGGCTACCGATGGGGGTATAACTATGGGCCCATCAGGAAGCCACTCTCTCTCTTGCCTCTTCCCTCCTGCCTCCTACCTCTCAACTCGCTGCCAGATTACAACCAGGACGGGTTGTATGAAGAAGACTGCGTGGGGCTTCGAATAAGCGGGCCCTCAGTCCAGCTCATTCAACCCAACAGGATCAACCAAGGAAGAAGATCAACTGTAGAAGAGCCCATCCTGCGAGGTAAAATACCCAGGCAGAGACTTTAATATTGGGGTATTTTACCTGGACGGCATCCTTGCAGCACGCTGGAACCACGTGACGTCGGCAGGCCACTGAGTGTACAAGGAGTGAACCCAAAACCTTCAACTTTTTTTTTAAACGTAACAAGTTCTTGGATTGGTGAGCATGAAGTTCTGGCCCCTCAAAATCTAATCTAGTTAGGTATAGGGGGTGGGAATTAAGGGGATTGCTAATATAGTTGTTTACCCTTGATTGTGCCATGTGTTCCCCATTCCCTTTAAGTATAAGCATTTTATGTCTGTAGTGTGCTGTACCAGTAATTTTTCTCATGTAAGATTGTTATAATTTTTCAGTTCAATGAAATCTTGGTTCTTTTACACTAAGCCACTATTCTACTCGATTTTCTGTATCGCTGCCTGTATCTAAGTCCGGTGTCCAGAACCCAGGGGGCGAGCGATTCGAACCGCTCAAAGAAGGTAGTGAGAGGCAAAGCTGACTGACCAAACACGCCTGTGCAAACCCCCTACAGGGATCAAGGCGTATGGGGAGAAAGCAGGGACAGGGTGCTGAATTTGGATGATCAGCCATGATCTCATTAAATAGCGGAGCAGGCTCGAGGGGCCGAATGGCCTACTCCTGCTCCTATCTTCTATGTTAATAAACGGGGCCCATGGTTGGTCAACAACCATCACTTTTACTTCTTCTTCTTCTTAGGCAGTCCCTCGGAACTGAGGATGACTTGCTTCCACATTAAAAATGAGCTCGCAGGTGGCTGATTAGTCCAATGCGGGACCTACAGTCTCTGTCACAGGTGGGGCAGACGGTGGTTGAAGGGGCGGGTGGGTGGGGTGCTTGGGTTGACCTGCGCTCCTTGCGCTGCTTGCGCTTGGCTTCCGCTTGCTCCCGGCGAAGAGACTCGAGGTGTTCAGCGCCTTCCCGGATGCTTCTCCTCCACTTTGTGCGGTCTTTGGCCAGGGATTCCCAGGTGTCGGTGGGGATGTTGCACTTTTTCAAGGAGGTTTTGAGGGTGTCCTTGAAGCGTTTCCTCTGCCCACCTAGGGCTCTCTTGCCGTGCCGGAGCTCCGAGTAGAGCACTTGTTTTGCTTTTACTTATTTAGCTGTTTGTTGCACCAAGTTAAACCCAATTTGATAGCTATAGGTTTACTGCAGTCTAATCTTCCAAGGTTTGGCAGGAACAGTTGATGTAAATCCCCATCTCTGCCAAAGAGTTGAAGATCACAGGTAATGCATTTATAACCAGATGTAATCTAATCCCAGGAGACATCAGCTAATATAGCACATAACTCTTGTTTCAGCCTCTGTGGCACTGGTGAAGGGGTTGTAATTGCAGAGCTGTCTCTGCTGTGAGGTAGATTTAATTCTAGTTTAACATTTAGGCCTGAGACAAAGGTAGGATTATAGTTACCTTATACTGTTACCTATTTGTCTTAAGTTTGAGCTAAGGTTAGTTGATATTGCTGTTATCTGTAAAATGGAAAAACACACCTTGTAAAACTCCAGGATCAGATTCCCAAGTTTATTTACTGATTTTCTGAACTAGATAATACCAACTAAGAGAACTGCTCACTTACTATGTAGTTGCTGATTTGACACTGCTCTGAAAAATAACCCTGCTTTTATACTAGTGCTGGCAGAGCTTGGATTCTGGGAAACTGGTATCTGTGTGCAACAGCCTGCATTTAACTAGGCTAAATCCTGTTCCCTTATCCGGGCAGTAGGATTATAGACCCAAGATTGAGTCTCCAGGATGAAAGAGCTGGATCTAGCAGGCTCACAGATTTCAGGCTTCCCAAATCCGAGCTAAGTGAGCGCCAGTGGGAAATCGGCCTTGAAGAAGGTCAGAGAGCTTCTACAGAGAGAAAAGAGAAGTTAGCATTTCGGAGAGCGTCCCTTCTGAACTGAAAACCAAAAGAGAAACAAACATTTTCAGAGAATCAGGGAGGGGGAAACAAAGAAGCAAATGCTTGTCCAAAATGCTAACTTGTCTTTTTCTCTCTACAGAATCTGACATGCCTGTTGTGTGCTTCCAGCATTTTCTGTGTTTTGCTGCAGATTTCCTGCATTTGTCATTTTCTGCTTTTTATCGGGCATGTGTTTGTTAGCGAGCTAACACAAGTTGCCATTTAAATCGGTGGAAAGAGACTATTGATCCCCTTTTCAACAAATGGTACACGACTTTAAAAAGATTTCTGACAATAAATTACTTCTACTGCAGTAATAACTGCACCTTTTTACAATCACAGAGATTTCTTCTTCCGAAGCCGCAGTGCATACATGTTAGCTCCACAAAATAGCATTAAGCTTCAGATTTGTACTGCCTCTGTCAGCCATGTGCGACATACCGCATGGAGGCTTTCACTCTCGTGATTGTAAAAAGAATACTGAACAGTAAAAGTGAATTTACATCCCAACCTTTGACACCACTTTTCTGCCTGCTTCGATCACTTCAGATGGAATCTCAATGCTCACACTTAGTTTAAGAACCAAATGTTCAAGAATCAAGCTTCGGTTGAATTTTATGAAGTATTTAAAAATGATGAGATGTATGTGAGTGAAAGGAATAGCAATGTGAGGTTGATTTACAGACCCGTGAAGGATTCCAATGAAATGCCATCACAGGAGACCATTCAACCCAACCTGCCTGTGCCAGTACTAGCTCCACATCGGAACGACCTACTTTACGCACATTTACATCGTCTTTCTTCACATCTTTTGTAACTTTCCTTTTTCAGTTGCTCATCGAGTTCCCTCCTAAATGCCGAGTGACTCTGCTCCAATTGCCACTTGCGGAAAGTGTATTCCATGGACGAGAAATTGCTTTTGCGCTAGTTCACGGCACACCTGGAATGTGAAAGGAAAAATCATAACTAAAAATGAATGCGTTTTCTTATCTGAAAGCTGCTGTTTTATATGTTATAATGAAGAGCTCTGCTATCGCTTGTCCTTACAATTCGCCCTCAGCACATCGTACATCTCATTATTGAAAATTCACTAACGAGCTTGCTTTAACAGATCCCAAATTATTAAACATTACTCTTTACTGTATAATATTTGTGAATACGCCAAGGCTATGTATTAACCCAAGTTATTTTTTTAAACAAATACAGCTTCCTGTCAAAAATATATTTAATCACTTTAGCTAAATGCCTCAAATCATGGGTTAGAGAAACCAGGGCCGTGATATTTGCAGGGATGGAGCGGGTAGGAGGGGTTCCAGGCAGGAAACCAGGAAGTACGGGTTCCCCGGACATCCTGCTGAAATTAACGGGGGGGGGAGCGATTGTGGTGGGGGAGAGCATGGAGATGATGGGAGATTGAGGGGATCAGTGATTGCGGGGAGAGAGGGGGAATGGGGGGAGATTGAGGAGATCAGTGATTGCGGGGAGAGATGGGGTAGTGGGAGATTGAGGGGATCAGTGATTGCGGGGGAGAGATGGGGGGGTGGGGGGAGATTGAGGGGATCAGTGATTGCAGGGAGAGATGGGGGTGGGGGGAGATTGAGGGGATCAGTGATTGCGGGGAGAGATGGGGGTGGGGGGTGATTGAGGGGATCAGTGATTGCGGGGAGAGGGGGGGATGGGGGGAGATTGAGGAGATCAGTGATTGCGGGGAGAGATGGGGTAGTGGGAGATTGAGGGGATCAGTGATTGCGGGGGAGAGATGGGGTGGGGGGAGATTGAGGGGATCAGTGATTGCGGGGAGAGATGGGGGTGGGGGGAGATTGAGGGGATCAGTGATTGCGGGGAGAGAGGGGGGATGGGGGGAGATTGAGGGGATCAGTGATTGCGGGGAGAGATGGGGTGGGGGGAGATTGAGGGGATCAGTGATTGCGGGGAGAGATGGGGGGGTGGGGGGAGATTGAGGGGATCAGTGATTGCGGGGAGAGATGGGGGTGGGGGGAGATTGAGGGGATCAGTGATTGCGGGGAGAGATGGGGGGTGGGGGGAGATTGAGGGGATCAGTGATTGCGGGGAGAGATGGGGGGTAGTGGGAGATTGAGGGGATCAGTGATTGCAGGGAGAGATGGGGTAGTGGGAGATTGAGGAGATCAGTGATTGCGGGGAGAGATGGGGTGGGGGGAGATTGAGGAGATCAGTGATTGCAGGGAGAGATGGGGTAGTGGGAGATTGAGGAGATCAGTGATTGCGGGGAGAGATGGGGTAGTGGGAGATTGAGGGGATCAGTGATTGTGGGTTGAGAGGGGGGTAGTGGGAGATTGAGGAGATCAGTGATTGAGGGGAGAGATGGGGCTAGTGGGAGATTGAGGAGATTAGTGATTACGGGGAGAGATGGGGCTAGTGGGAGATTGAGGAGATCAGTGATTGAGGGGAGAGATGGGGGTAGTGGGAGATTGAGGAGATCAGTGATTACGGGGAGAGATGGGGGTAGTGGGAGATTGAGGGGATCAGTGATTGAGGGGAGAGATGGGGGGTAGTGGGAGAGATTCGGCGTTGGAGATCGTGGAGGTGGAGGGTCAGCCGATCACGGGGATGGAAGCAGGTTAGCTCATTGGGCCTGGGGGGAAACACTCCTGCTCTTCCTGGCCCACAAGCAGAGCTGTAAATGCACTAACCTTTGGATCCGGCCCTTCTCGCCTCCTCTCACCAGCCAGGTTTCCCGAGGCCCGGGAAACCCGGCCGAAGTGGGTAAAAATAAAATGCCTATAAAAATGCCTCGGTAAAGCTTTTACTGACCGACCCACCTCCTGAGAGCGGATTGGTTGCCCACCACAAACACCCCCTCCCCCCGACCCGCCTCCGATAAAACCGGAAGTGGGCGGGTTGGGTCGAGTTTGAAATTTTAACTTCTCACCTGCAGCCAACCCACCCTTTCCTGGGGGTTAAAATGACCCCTCCCAACACCCCCTCAACCCCAACCCCAGTTGTCAGCTTCCACTGCTAGTGCTGTGAAAGATTTAAAAAGAATCTTTCTTTCCAGTACTAGGAAAGATTCAAGAGAATCAAATGTTCTCGGCACCCAATATATCAGTTTAACAGGGTCCTATTACCCCCCATTAATTATTTGCATGTTTAATAGCCCTATGTTGCTTTGCATCAAAACACTAATAATCCATGGCACAGTGCCAGGTTGCAGGTTGGAAGCTTTATTTACTTTGTGCTCACGAATCCTATTCACCAGCAGCTGCAAACTCCACCTCCAATAATTACGTAATGCCTATGATTGCAACCCCCTGCTGATCTTAACCTGGAATGCGCGCCCAAAGGCGAAGGCCGAGGCTTGCTCCAAGTTGGGCCTCATCTCCATAATACCAGTGAGGTGCGGATTCCAATCGGGTGACCCGATGCAGCGCACCAATCAGACGACCTGATGCAGCGCGCCGGTTCGGGGCCTTAGAAAAATTGTCCGGCTTGCAGGCAAGGTGAGAGGGGTGGGTGTGCGAGCTCGGGTCAGTAACAACTCACAAGTATTGCCTGCTCCTACTGGTTCCATATTAACTCAATAAAACCAGGAAACATGCCTATCCTGTGACAGCTTCCAGCGATCCCTTTACGGACCGCTGCTTAGGCCGTGATAGACCGAGAAGCACATTGGCGACACACGCATCGCCCAATTTCTGCTGAATTTGGCAGCAGTGATACAGGCGTTAGGTGCCTGACCAGCACCTTCAAGGAGCCGAGTGCCTGTTTTCGGCAGGCACCTTAGGTAATCGGAAGTAACCGGCTGCCAGTTCCGGGGAGGACCGGGCATGGGACATCGAGCCGGAAATCGGTATCCGCACCGTGAATTATGCACCCCAAAATCAACCTTGATAGGTGCAAGTATCTCCCCCAATGTTCTGATAACAGTTTGAGAGCAAAAATTATTTCTACCCTCCCTTGTGCTTGGGAACATAGGAAGAGGTGTAGGCCATTCTGCCCCTCAAGCCTGTTCCACCATTCAATTAGATCATGGCTGATCTGTATGTTCCCTTCATTGTTGTTGGGTCAAAATTATACTGTAATATATGTGGATACAACAAATGAAGGACACAGACACAATGAGCTGCTGGTTCATGTGCTTGTTTTATTAGGCCAGAGCAAACTGAGCATGCTCATACTAAACTATGTGATAAACCATGTGATAATACATTACACTGATTTCCCCTTAACAAAATGTATGTATTCCCCTCTCAAATACAACAAAACTATGGTCCCACCTTTCCCAGCATTACATGTCCACATAACAATAGCTCCTGGCTTTTTTTCTTTTAAATGAACTACAAATCTTACAAATGAACTACAAATCCAGTTTAATAACAGGTTTGCGGAGGCTTCCTGATCTCCTCACAAAAGGTTTTGGTGTTGAACCAATTGTCGGGCTGTTTTGTTTTGGTTCTGAACTCAAAGATGATCCTGTTTCTATCTCAGACTTGTTTGAACCATCTACACTGAAGATGTTTTCCAGTCTAGTTTTAATTTTCTCAACCAGTTTTTGCCCATGGGCGTTGAGCTGGTGTTGTAGCTCACTACAATAATAGGCAGCTTTACTGACTGGCCATTGTGTTGAACTGTACATTCCATTTGTCCACATGTCTCTAGGATTTCTACGGAGTAGGTTTTTAACTCTACGGTTCTTGGTAAGTGGCATTTCATTAAACTTACTCTCATATGTGTCCTTGTGAAGGAATATACTATAACCTTTTTAGAAAAATACACTATCTTATGAAAGAATTCTGGCCTTGTTGAAACAGGATAAGTTGTTGACCCTGAATAAATAACCTTATTGAAACTGAAGAATGGGATGGCTCTGAGTAGCTAACCTTTTGGGAACAACACAATAGTCAACCCTGGCTATGTGATATAAATTAAACTTCGTAAAGATGGCACATAAGATAAGGACCATCTGCCCTCGTAAAGATGACACATAAAATAAGGGACACCTGCCTTTCACACCTTTTTATATGGTGAACCAAGAACACTTGGTGACGTGGCAGATTCTGGAATATTACAAGCTGATGTGGCAGTAAAGAATTGCAGAGGTCAGCAGAAAGATGAATAGTGATAATGAACTTGCATCAGCAGAAACCTTTAAGGAAATACAACTGAAAAAGGGTATAAATATTGAAGTCTCAAATGAGATAGCAGAGTTGCTTTAATCGGGCAAAGCAATTCTCAACTACAGAGGTGGCTCTGTGGTTTCCACTCTTTGTACCTCGGGGATCAAAGGTATTTTGATATTGATGGATATCCTGTATAGAAAACTTTAAGAACTGTAATACTGTAGCAAAGTTAAGATTTAAAAGTAAGATTCTCTGTTAAAATGATCATATTTTTTCTCTTTTTAGAACTGTTAACATTGCGATTGACTGATTCATCAACTGTAAATTGCATGTCGGTTCTTTTAATAAATTTCTATATATTTTTAGAATTGTCTCACAAATGTCTTCTGTATCAATAACTTGCGAACTCAATCTATGTACTCTCTTTGGTGGAGAGTTACATTTATGAGGGGAGTTCTCCGGACCCTCATAATATCCGGGACATTACAGCCTAGCTAAACTTATTAAAAGCACTATCTGAAGGATGGTAACATTCTCGGGTTGTTCCTTTCCTTTAGGGAGAGATAGCCCGGACCTTTAGACCCAGTTAAACGTCTTTAGGATTCGGCTACCTCAAACTTTAGTTGAAAGTGAACATCTAAGAAATACATCTGATCCAGGATAGCTCCAAAGGGGCTAGGACCAGTAAATATCCTTTCATCCTTACTCATGATAGAGCAGTCTGCCGTCATGTCAATACACATATCAATATATTGCTCGGTGATTAAAAGTTTTGTATGGAAGTCTTTCTCACGCCTGCTAGCATTGCTGCTAGTGGCATAGATATTGTAGATGCCTAGTTCTTCAACATCAGGTGTGTTCAGTTCAATATTGTGAACTCCTCCCTTTTGTTGTCTCTGCTTTATGTTGCCACGAGAATGGTTCTTACTTCCTGCTTTAAATCTAGCTCTGCAAGCTGTTGAAATATGGCCTTGCTTCTGGCAGTGAAAACACTTTGCATTTCTGTATTGGCAGGACTGTGGTGAGTGAATTCCATTGCAGCGATAACAATTCACTGAACTGCTCTCACCGACATGCTTTTGACTCGGTCTCACAGCTTTAGGTTCGACGGTGGCTTTGTGACTGTAGACCTCAGTTGCACGAGTCACTTGAGTTGGACGGAGCTCCTTAGCATTCTTAGATGCCATCTCCATAGATAGGGCAATTTTGCAGGCTATGTCAAACGTTAGGTTCGGAGTGTTCAGCAACTTGGACTGTTTTCTGTCCACACACAAACTTAACTCGTAATGCACGATCCAAAAATGTGGCAAGGTTACAATGCAAAGGCAGGTTCTTAATGTACTCACTGATGGTTTCACTTTGTTTTTGGTTTCTGGTAACAACATTATAGCTCTCTGCTGAAGTAAGTCCCCAAAGTGCGGACCAAGTGATATACAAGGTCGACGTCACCGGCTTGTTGTAAGAAAGACAGACCAACTAATTGAATGCACAACGGTTTATTCAGGCCTGGGGAGAACCTTTCAGATCACTGTCTGAATCCAACTCCACCAATATCCTAGCAACATTAACAATTATACAAAAATCAAGCCCCTGCCTTAGCGGCGGGGGTAAAGCTTATCAGCATATACAGAGTTATAGCTAAATTGCAATTATAAAACCGTGACATTTCCTCTTCCTGCCACCCACAAATCCCACATTTCAGTTATCAATTGGTCCCATCACCTCCTGTGACTGTGGGGCCTCATCTTAATTGCTTTACAACCATCCAGTTGCCCGTAGCCAGGTGGTTTTGCTCGTTACATGTGTCCTTAAGATAACAGTCCTCATTAAGGCGTGCAAAGCACAGACTTTGGCCTCATCTCGGGTTACCCCTGCAAAGCAAGCACATTCTGATTAGTCCCACCATACTTTGAAGAATGGAACCCTGTTGTAATTTACAACAAACAATTTCTTCAATGTGTTATCTTGTATATGTGCCACCTCGCCTGACCGACCAGACATCCTCCCTAATCTTCCCACGAGTTGCTCTGCAGTTTAATCTCTCAGCAGTTGAAGTCACCTAATCATGTTTTAAAACTTAGCTGGGTAAATGCAATATACAGACCTCCATATCGTTTAACTCAGGGTAGGGATTAACCCATTATCTCCACCTTGTACATTGGTGCTGCAATTGAATCCTGGTTGTCTTGCCCTGTTATGCCCAATTTTTAATATCTTACTTCAGTCCTCCCTTTTGACCTTTTGGACAATTGTTCCAATACAGGTCAACATGTATTTCCACTTCCTGGTGTCTGCCAGAGCGTGCACTCCCTGGCCTTCTACCAGTCTAGGTTATATGTGTGTATATATCCTATCAATCTGGAGGCCGACTTCCCCCCACGTGGTATGGTGGTCTTTCCTTTACGGTGGTCTTTCCTTTATGGTGGTCTTTCCTTTATGGTGGTCTTTCCTTTCTGCATTCCTTCCAGTGTAACCATTCCCAGGGCCCCTTAGACCCTGCATTAATGGTTTAGGCTTTCCGCTCAAGCTTGTCCCTCATTCCCGCATTGGGTGTGTGACGTGCCAATTCGAGACTGTTATCACTCATCAATCCTCATTCACCACCCTCCTTCTGCCACCCCCCGTCTTATGGTTGGCCGGCCCGGTCATTAATTACCATGCCCAATTAATCCCTTATAATTTCAGGGCTTCCTATCATTTGCCTTGGAGAGGCGGGGGAGTTTTCCATACTTAACTTCTCTACCTGCCTCTCCTTAGGTTTGACTTCTTTCACGGCACCAATTTCGGCTTTACTCATTCTGGTGCAGAGGCACTGGAGCAGCAAAAATACACAATATATCGTAATAACAATCATGAGGAATATCATTATGCCTTGTATCACTGAGGCGCCCAACATCCCCGACCATCCTGATCCCCAATTATCAAAATAGGAGGAGGTGGGGGAGTCTCTAGTTTTCCTAGCCGCTTCCTGTATGTGGTTGGCGAGATCCTCAATCTCCTCTGCGTTATCTGGGATGTAAGTACAACACGATGGCCCTATTATGGCACAAGTCCCTCCTTCTTTAGCTAATAAGTAGTCTAAGGCCATTCGGTTCTGCATTGATACTGTACGCGCGGCCACCAATTCTTCATTTATTGATCTGGCTACCCCGGCCGTATTATTAGCTACTTGTTCCAATAATGTATTTAATTGGTCCGTTTCAAGAATGGTCCTGTGTACCCCATAAAACGGCCACATTATGGCCATAACCTTTTCCCAGGTTTGCACCGCCCGCTTGCTCCTGCCCGTTGGGACCTCTTGTTGGGTGTCGGTTAGGGTTCTATGGTGGGTTACATACGGCTGTACAAAGCCGACGTAGCATGATCCTTTCCAGTTGGGTGGCAGCCAGGGATACGCCCTTTCCCCACATATAAAATACGTGCCATTATAGGCGTGTATGGTTTTATTAACTTGGTACATATCATTCCACGATTGCCATGTGGTATTCCGATCATTCCACTTTCTTCCACTTGTCTTATTGATCACATTGGTCCAGTCTAAGGAAATAAGATCACCTAATGGAATGTCTACTCTATTTCTGGTTTTATAGTCTGCCTCTACTTCAATGAAGTTATCACAGATGCTCCACCCCATAAACTGTCCCTTGCTCCTGGTTTAGTTGAGACACCATACTCCCCGGTGCTCCCCCATCAGTGTCAATGAGGGAGGTGGCCTGGTTGCATCGAAGGTAGTCAGGTACCAGCCCTCAAATTTGTTCAGTGGGTATCCAGCTGACCTCCACATCCTCGTCCACATGTTGTTTAACCATGAATAGTTGCCGTAGCTGGCGTTTTGTCTTACCAGCCATTCGACTATCTCGGGATACTCATATCCCTTGCCTGCCATCATGGGAATCCCTCCCCTTGAGTGTGTTGGGACCCTGGTGCAAATCCAACAACTCGAGAGGTTTAGCTGACTGGCGTACTTCCATGACATGTACAGGTAACTGTTCCCTGTCGCTGCGGGATTCCCTTCCACATTATCGGGCGCCCTTAGGCCTAAAAGGCCATATAAAAACAAAGAGTTAATCATTCTGTTTGTTGCCTGTCGGCTGTCTTTGTCGTCCGGTTCCTCCTCTGATGGGTTCTGTAAAATACAAGGCTGGTCGTCACCAGCAATTGATTAATCCAATCTTACTACTTCTAACATTTCGGGTCCTATATCGTCCCGCCATATTTCCTGACATGCACACAGTGATCCCACAGTTATCTAAATTATACTAATATACATCCAATTTCTATGGATTTTTAAAGAGTGGTTATACTTATTCTAATTTTCAATTTATCCTCACTAATTCAATTCTTTCTCTTGGTTGGTTCGCTGGTGGAGGCATGCCCCTCCGCTCCTGGCTAACTTCCCAGAGGTATTTAAATATACATACTACAAAGAATACTACTAGCATCATACAGCACGATGTTATTAATGCGAGCGTGAGGTCGTCTCTTTCCTGTTGGACCCTGTTCCAGTAATCCTCGCTCTCCCTGTAAGGTATGATTTCCGGACTACTCATTGGCTTCCTTATATAATTTCAGCTGTGTCCAGTGTTTCCACCTCCCTTTTCCCGTGCTGTGTATGTCTATACACGCACATGTATCACTGGTCATTAACACCTCGTATGGTCCTTCCCAACGGAGCCTTAGTCCCGGTTTACTGGTAGGATTTTAGACATTACCTGGCTTCCCACCCCAGGTAACTCTTTCTTTTGTTCCTCTGCGTCCTTTTCTAGGTCCCTAATTATCTGCTGGTCTCAGGCCTCCTGCCTTAGCCCGTGTAGTTCTGTGCATAATTGTTTCACAAACCTACCAATTCTGTCTTTCAAAGGTCCTACGCCCCCCTCCCCTGTGGCTACTCCTTCGGGGAGTGCCATTGCCCGTCCAGTCATTAACTCAAAAGGGGTTAATCCGGTTGTCCTATTTGGCGTTGCTCTCAGCCTCATCAAAATTGTGGGTAACAACTCTGCCCAACCTTGTCCTGTTTCTTCAATTGCTTTAGTGAGGGACCGTTTGAGTGTCCGGTGGCGTAGTGGTTATGTCACTAGACTAGTTAAACCAGAGGTTCAGTCAAATGGTCTGAGAATATGGGTTCAAATCCCATGACGGCAGCTGGTGGAATTTAAATTCAATTCAATTTAATTCTGGAATTAAATGTTAGTTTTAGTAATGGCGACCATGATACCATTGTCGATTGTTGCAAAAACCCATCTGGTTCACTAATGTCCTTTAGGGAAGGAAATCTGCCGTCCTTACCTGGTCTGGCCTACATGTGACTCCAGACCCACAGCAATGTGGTTGACTCTTAATACCCTCTGAAATGGCCTAGCAAGCCACTCAGTTGTAAACAACTGCTACGAAAAACAATAAGAATAAAACCGGACGGACCACCCGGCATCGACCTCGGCACCGGAAACGACAACGACAACGGCAAACCCAGCCCTGTCGACCCTGCAAAGTCCTCCTTGCCAACATCTGGGGGCTTGTGCCAAAATTGGGAGAGCTGTCCCACAGACTAGTCAAGCAACAGCCTGACATAGTCATAATTACCGAATCATACCTTACAACCAATGTCTCAGGCACCACCATCATCATCCCTGGGTATGTCCTGTCCCACCGGCAGGACAGACCCACCAGAGGTGGTGGCACCGTGGTATACAGTCGGGAGGGAGTAGCCCTGGGAGTCCTCAACATTGACTCAGGACCCCATGAGGTCTCCTGGCATCAAGTCAAACATGGGCAAGGAAACCTCCTGCTAATTACCACCTACCGCCCTCCCTCAGCTGATGAATCAGTACTCCTTCATGTTGAACACCAATTGGAAGAAGCACTAAGCGTAGCAAGGGCACAAAATGTCCTCTGGGTGGGGGACTTCAATGTCCATCACCAAGAGTGGCTCGGTAGCGCCACAGCTGGTCGAGTCCTAAAGGACATAGCTGCCAGACTGGGTCTGCGACAGGTGGTGAGGGAACCAACAAGATGGAAAAACCTACTTGATCTCGTCCTCACCAATCTACCTGTTGCAGATGCATCTGTCCATGACAGCATTGGTGGAAGTGACCACCGCACAGTCCTTGTGGAGATGAAGTCCCGTCTTCATGTTGAGGATACCCTCCACCGTGTTGTGTGGCACTACCACCGTGCTAAATGGGACAGATTTCGGACAGATCTGGCAACTCAAAACTGGGCATCCATGAGGCGCTGTGGGGCAGCAGCAGAATTGTATTCAACCACAATCTGTAACCTCATGGTCCGGCATATCCCTCACTCTACCATTACCATCAAGCCGGGAGATCAACCCTGGTTTAACGAAGAGTGCAGGAGAGCATGCCAGGAACAGCACCAGGCATACTGAAAAATGAGGTGTCAACCTGGTGAGGCTACAACACAGGACTACTTGCATGCCAAACAACGGAAGCAACATGCGATAGACAGAGCTAAGCGATCTCACAACCATTGGATCAAATCAAAGCTCTGCAGTCCTGCCACATCCAGTCGTGAGTGGTGGTGGACAATTAAACAGTTAACAGGAGGAGGAGGCTCCAAAAATATCCCCATCCTCAATGATGGTGGAGCCCAGCACGTGAGTGCAAAAGACAAGGCTGAAGCATTTGCAACTATCTTCAGCCAGAAGTACCGAGTGGATGATCCATCTCGGCCTCCTCCTGAGGTCCCCAGCATCACAGATGCCAGTCTTCAGCCCATTCAATTCACTCCACGTGATGTCAAGAAATGGCTGAAAACACTGGATACTGCAAAGGCTATGGGCCCTGACAACATTCCGGCAATAGTACTGAAGACTTGTGCTCCAGAACTAGCTGCGCCCCTAGCCAAGCTGTTCCAGTACAGCTACAACACTGGTATCTACCCGGCAATGTGGAAAATTGCCCAAGTATGTCCTGTCTACAAAAAGCAGGACAAATCCGACCCGGCCAATTACCGTCCCATCAGTCTACTCTCAATCATCAGCAAAGTGATGGAAGGTGTCGTCGACAGTGCTATCAAGCGGCACTTACTCAGCAATAACCTGCTAACTGACGCCCAGTTTGGGTTCCGCCAGGGCCACTCAGCTCCTGACCTCATTACAGCCTTGGTCCAAACATGGACAAAAGAGCTGAACTCAAGAGGTGAGGTGAGAGTGACTGCCCTTGACATCAAGGCAGCATTTGATCGAGTGTGGCATCAAGGAGCCCTAGCAAAACTGAAGTCAATGGGAATCAAGGGGAAAACTCTCCATTGGTTGGAATCATACCTAGCACAAAGGAAGTTGGCTGTGGTTGTTGGAGGTCATTCATCTCAATCACATGACATCACTGCAGGAGTTCCTCAGGGCAGTGTCCTAGGCCCAACCATCTTCAGCTGTTTCATCAATGACCTTCCCTCTGTATTGATTTCTTTGTGGGTTCAATGACGAGACATTTATGAAAGAGAATGGCCTAGAAATTCAGTTGGGCGCGCCAGCCGTTAGCGCCTTAGGAGGAGTAGATCTCGAGCGCTAGGCGCTTAGCGCCCGAGCGCAGCGCGATCTGTGCCTCGCCCCAACTTCAGTAGACATTTAGCGCCGGCGCAAAGTCTTAGCGCGCGCCCTGCTGCGCGCGCAGATCATGACGTCATTTCGTCGTGCAACGCCCTTTGTGCGCCCGGAACCGGAACTTCACTCGCGCCGCCCCATTGTGCGCCGGGCGGCCCTAATGACTGTGAAGTGGAACGGTACACAGCCGAGGCGGGCCGCGGGGAGCGCAAATTAAAGGGCACTTACCCTGCACTATAAAGGCCAGCCATTTTGCAGCATTCACTCTTGTGCAACGGTTTTTTGGAGAGAGACCAAGGAGGAGAGCTTACTGCTTTGGCCCAACACTAGGACAGGTATTTTTGGCTCAGGCCAGAGCTTAGCAATTATCTTTGCCTTCATTGAGATCTCAGTGTTTGCCAGCATATAATGGGGGCTGCATTGGGTGCCAACGCTGAGTTTCAGCCTTATGCCGGAAGGGCTTACAGACGCCGTGAGAGAGTGGCAGCCCTGGCTAGACGCAGAGGGGGCAACAGGCGTCGCCAAGTGAGGCCTTACCCACCCAGGGTATACCACCAGCAGTCCTCCTATCTGATCTTGTCTGCCGCGCAGTGTGTTAGGAGGCTGCGATTCAGAAGGGAGGTGGTTGCAGACATCTGCCAGCTGCTGCACAGAGATCTGCGCCCACAGCTGATGCGCAGGACGTCTCTGTCGGTGGCAGTGAAGGTGACGGTGGCTCTCAACTTCTATGCCACCGGCTCCTTCCAATCCGCTGCTGGGGACATCGCTAACATCTCCCAGTTCGCCGTGCATTGCTGCATCCGCCAGGTGACCAATGCCCTTTTCAGAAGGAGACGTCAATTCATCTCCTTCCCCATGACCCTGGACAAGCAGCAGCAGCGTGCAGTGGGATTTGCAAGAATAGCGGGCTTCCCCATGGTGCAGGGCGCCATTGACTGCACGCATGTGGCTTTGCGGGCACCTCTGGAGCATGCCGAGGATTACCGCAACTGGAAGGGCTACCATTCCCTCAACGTACAGCTGGTGTGTGACCACAGGCAGCGCATCCTAGCTGTCAATGCCCGCTTTCCAGGCAGCAGCCACGATGCCTTTATCCTGCGACAGACAACTGTGGCTGACATGTTCCAGGCACAGCCTCACCCAAGAGGATGGCTTATCGGGGACAAAGGCTATCCTTTGTGTACCTGGCTCATGACCCCGCTCCGCGCGCCCACGACCCCTGCTGAAGAGGCATACAACGAGAGCCATCAAGCGACTAGGAACATCATAGAACAAACAATCGGCGTCCTCAAGCAATGGTTCCGCTGTCTGGATCGCTCCGGGGGAGCCCTCCAGTATTCGCAGGAGCGAGTCTCCCAATTCGTCGTCGTTTGCTGTATGCTGCACAACCTGGCTATCCGCAGGACTCAGGCACTGCCACCTCACGTTGGAGCACCACCTCAGGAGGAGGAGCAGGAGGAGGAGGAGGACGAGGAGTACCAGCCCAGGAGGGAGGCAGAAGGTCCAAGGGCCGCCCGTCGGCGGCTTATTGATCGTCACTTCTAGGCCCCTGTCAGGGAATGGCTTGTGCCAGTGAAAGAACATGATTGCAGCCGCTCCGCAAGCCCTCAGCCGGTTAAGGCAACAAACACTTCAAAGATCAAACATGGACAATGTGAATAAATAAAATGGTTTATTGTACAAACTCAGGGCCCTTCCCACATGAAAACCAAAAACAGACGAAACCCCCAAAAAACACTCACACACATGACTCACTCCCACAACCTGGGGAGCAATAACAAAAGAAGTAAACAAAAATGGCCTTCATCCTCGGCCTTCACAAAACACACATTCCAGAAAACACAACATTTGGACACACCCTCTACTTAGTGGCCCGCGAGGGCGATGCCTTCTGCAAACTTTGGCGGCCCCTGCACGCCCTGCTGCTCCTCCTCAAAGTGAGGCCATTGGCTGCTGCAAGGCTGGGGGCAGGCTCCTGAGGGGCACATGTCGTGACAGCAGATGCCCTTGGGGGTCGGCCTAGACGAGGTCTGGCCGTCGAGGGGCCGGCTGGTGAATGCTGCAGCTGTGGCTGGCCAGCATCAGTCGCTGCAGCAGCTCCTGGCAGCTCCACTGGGGGAGTGGCAGTGGCGGCTGGAGGAATGGGGGCAAGCTGGCGGATGGCAGGTGCTCGCTTGTCGCCTGAGACACTGGCACTCGGCCGGGCCAGCACTGCAGCATGCGCAGCAATCTGCCGAGGGACAGACTGCTGTGCTGCTGCAGCGCGCCGGGTGCCCTGGCGATGCCTGGCTGACACAGCGAGTGTGGCAGCAGTGAGTGCCCATGTTGACCTGTTCAGTGACCGCATCAGAGCACCCAGTGACTGCACGGCACCACTGATCACTTGGCCACTCGCTGCCTGAGCTGCCCCGAATTCCACCCGACTGGTGGCCTGTGAGGCCCCAAACTCGGTCACACTCCGAGACAGGGACTCGATGGCCTCAGGCAACCGTGCCACTACCCCCATGAGCTCCGTGTGCCGGCGCTCCGAGTCCGCAGACAAGTCATCGAGGCGGCACATCTCCTCGGCGTTGGCCGTCTCCGGACTGGAGGCCGGACTCTCCCTCTGGGGAGAAGGCCGCCGAGCTGGCCGACCCTTCCTGCGTTGCTGGACGCCGCTGGGCCCAGCAATTGGACTCCCCTCCGACCCTTCCCCCCTCTGGGGAGAAGGCCGCTGAGCTTCCACTCCCCTCCCGCGTTTCTGCAGGCCGCTGGTCCCAGGAGCTACCCTCCCCTCCGACACTTCCCCCACACTCCCCTCCAGGGAAGACGTGTCCCCTACATTGGCATGGGTTGCCGCGGCTGAGGGTTCCCCGGATGGGCCGCCTTCCTCTTGCTCCTCCTCCTCCTCCTCTTCTGAGGGGCTGTCACTGGCAACTTCAGGGACCTCCTCCTCACCACCTGAAAGCAGGAAGGTACAAGAGTAGCCTTAGAGTGAGGAGAGGGCGTCAGCGAGGGATGCATGAGTGGTGGCATTCAGCGCATTGGTCGGACAGTGGCAAAGGATGTAGATCTGATGCGCAAGTGGGACGAGAGAGGTCCAAAAGGTGATGTCCTTACCATTGGTGCCCAGAACAGGGTCGGCATCTCCAGATGCAACGGGGCCAATCACCCGGGCACCCATGATGCGCTCCATGCGATGTTGCAGCTCGGTGAGCGGCTGGATCTGGGGTCCGCCTCCTCCGGTCGCAGTCCGGCTCCTCTTATTATTGGCCAGCTTGGCCTGCAAGAGAAAGGACGGCCTCTAAGTACAGTGTGTAGCCCTGATCTTGTGTGCACTGCCTCCCATGGTCAAATAGCCTGGCCAGTGTGTAGCCCTGATCTTGTGTGCACTGCCTCCCATGGTCGAATAGCCTGGCCAGTGTGTTAAGTGCACAATGTGCAATTGATGTTCATGAGTGTCCCATAGCTGCTCCATGAGGGCTGGCCATTAGGGCTTTCAGGTCCCTTTGCCCATAATGTGAGGTGCACATGCAAGGATGAGGAGGACACTGGAAAGGGTACTCACCCTGAGAATCCTGGTGAGGTCATTTAGCTTTTTGCGGCATTGGACACCGCTCCTGGGGACCTCGCTGTTGGATGACACCTTGGTGGCGACATGCCTCCAGGCTCTCCGGTAGACGCGGGCCAGCGGCTTCCTGCCATTGTCCGGAAACAAAATATGGCGTCTCTTCTCCACAGCACCAACCAGCACCCTCAGATCATGCTCTGAGAAGCGCTGCGCACGTTCACGGGTCTTCTCCATGGTTTCAGGCGCTATTTGGGTCCAGCAGCAGTGTTCAGGCCTAGCTGCAGGGCTCCACTATCCAGGGCGTGGCAGCAGACCAAGTCGACCCTTTCCCCTTAAGAGCTGGCCGGCGCCAGGGTGTCTGCTGTCAATCAAGAAATGGCCGCACCTGCGCTGTGCCCGGCCTCGGTGCTCTCGCTCAGCACCTCCCGCTTAGCGCCTAAAGAGAGGCGTGCATCACCAGTTTTAGCGCTCGAGCAAACTCTTAGGGCAAAGCTAATGAATATCGGAGAAGTGGCCTCGAATTTGCGCCGGGCGCAAACTTTAGCGGCCGCCCGACTTTACCGCCCCAAAAGTGGCTATAATGAATTTCTAAGCCAATGACTTTTAATCTAAAGTCTGTTCAACTCTTTATACAGCTTTACAGGAGACACGATGCTTGTGATGCATCTAGAACGAAACTGAAACTAAACTAAACTGCCTTGCTTGTCTCGGTCACATGCCCTCTGCTGGTCAGGCACAAGCAATCAATACATGCAATCATGCTGGTAAGGCATCATAGTCGAACAGGCAAATACCATCTCTATTTGCTGATATCATTACATATCCTTTTCTTAAAACAAAAGTATTTTACTTTTAACTAACAACATGTTTTCTTTGTATTAATCTGCATGTTAACTGTAACACTTAATGAACTTACATTATCATTATCATGATCAAGGTTTTTTAACCTTGCTTTGTGTGTTCACATGAAATATGCCAATACATTAGAACTTGAAGAAAGAATAAGATAACATTACTTCCTTCTATAACAATAGTCCTTAAATTTGCTCAATGAGTCTCTCAGGAGGCTTCACGCGTCTTGAGGATTTTCTGATTGATTGTCCTTGAATCTGAGTTGTTGCCTCAGATGATGTGTTCTCAGCTGTGTGATCAGGTTGTTCAACAGTATCAGTCTCTTGACCTGCTGTGGCTGGTCCCAACTCTTTACAATCTATATTAATGATTTGGAGGAGGGGACCGAGTGTAACATATCAAAGTTTGCAGATGATACTAAGATGGGAGGGAAAGTAGTGAGTGAGGAGGACATAAAAAACCTGCAAGGGGGCATAGACAGGCTAAGTAAGTGGGCAGAGATTTGGCAGATGGAATACAATACTGGAAAGTGTGAGGTTATGCACTTTGGCAGGAAAAATCGTAGAGCAAGTTATTATCTTAATGGCAAGAAACTGGAAAGTACTGAAGTACAAAGGGATCTGGGGGTCCTGGTGCACGAAACTCAAAAGGTTAGTATGCAGGTGCAGCAAGTGATTAAGAAGGCCAATGGAATGTTGGCTTTCATTGCTAGGGGGATAGAATATAAAAATAGGGAGGTATTGCTTCAGTTGTACAAGGTATTGGTGAGACCGCACCTGGAATACTGCGTACAGTTTTGGTGTCCATACTTAAGAAAGGACATACTTGCTCTCGAGTCAGTACAAAGAAGGTTCACTCGGTTAATCCCGGGGATGAGGGGATGGACATATGAGGAGAGGTTGAGTAGATTGGGACTCTACTCATTGGAGTTCAGAAGAATGAGAGGCGATCTTATTGAAACATATAAGATTGTGAAGGGGTTGGATCGGGTGGATGCGGGGAAGATGTTCCCGATGATGGGTGAAACTAGGACTAGGGGGCATAGTCTTAGAATAAGGGGCTGCTCTTTCAAAACTGAGATGAGGAGGAACTACTTCACTCAGAGGGTGGTAGGTCCATGGAATATGCTGCCCCAAAAAGCTGTAGAAGCTACATCATTACATAAATTTAAAACAGAAATAGAGAGTTTCCTAGAAGTAAAGGGAATTAAAGGTTACGGGGAGCGGGCAGGAAATTGGACATGAGTCTAGGTTCGGATCGGTCATGGCCCTGTGGGTAGCGGAGCGGGCCCAGGGGCCATGTAGCCTGATCCTACTCCTATTTCGTGTGTCTAATTCTGTTAGATTCAGGAGATGGTTCTGTGATAGTGGATTGGCGGTTAGGATCAGATCAGCCATGATCTTATTGAATGGCGGAGCAGGCTCGAGGGGCCGATTGGCCTACTCCTGCTCCTATTTCTTATGTTCTTATGAGAAGATCTCGACGATTTCTTCTCAGAACAGCACCCTTATCTCTCTGAATGGTGTATGATCTTGGTTGAACTTCACTCAGGACAGTTCCCTTCTGAGTCCATGTGTTTGTTTTGTCTTTGAACCTTACTTGGTCACCAGTGTGGAGTTCAGGTAGGTTTTGTGTTCCTCTGTCATAGTAGTACTTTTGCTTTTCTTTCTGTTGTTCTTTGAACTTCCTCACTTTCTCCCCCTCTTTTGTTTTCAGGAGGTTCTCCGGGATGGGTAGGTTTGACCTTAGCCGACGTCCCATCAGGAGTTGGGCTGGTGACATACCACACTCGAGCGGTGTTGTGCGGTATACAAGCATGCTCTGGTAGAAGTCAGTTCCACTGTCTTTTGCCTTGTACATCAGTCTTTTCACTGTCTGGACTGATTTTTCCACTAGACCATTGGACTGTGGAAAGTGAGGACTTGACGTTGTGTGGACAAAGTCCCACTCTTTGGCAAAGTGTCGAAAACTTGCATTGTAAAACTGAGGTCCGTTGTCTGTGAAGACCTCGCTTGCCACGCCATGTCTGGAGAATATGGCTTTCATACATGTTATCACAGCATCTGCAGTGGTGGTGTGCAGTCTACAAACCTCTGGATACAGGGAGTAATAGTCTGTGACTACAATATAGTCCTTCCCTTGACATACGAATAGGTCAGCGCCTACCTTCTGGTAAGGTCTGTCTGGTGCTGGGTGTGGCTTTAGTGGTTCTACCGGATTGCTTGCTCGATATTTCAGGCATATTGTGCAGTTTGACACTTCATTTGTCACATCTTGGTTGATTCGTGGCCAGTACATCACCTCTCGTGCTCTTTTCTTACACTTTTCAATTCCCAGATGTCCTCCATGGATCTTTTTTAACATCTCTTTTCTCAGACTCTTTGGGATAACTATTTTACTTCCTTTGTAGATGATGTCTTCGACCACTGATAGTTCCGCCCTGCAGTTCCAGTACTCTGCCATGTCAGGTGAGCAGTCTTGCTTCATGTTGGGCCATCCATCCAAGATGCTTTTTCTCAGTGGTCTCATTGTTTCATCTTTGTTTGTCTCAGTCTTTATGAGCTCCATTTTTGCATCTGCTATGGGCAGTGCACTTGTGATCATGTCCACGTAGGCATTCACTTTTTCATCCATTGTGGTGTTTGCGGGCTCACTTGGGTCAACAGCTCTGGACAACGTGTCTGCTGTATACATCAGTTTACCCGGTGTGTACGCAACATTCAGTGTATAGCGTTGCAGCCTGATCATCATTCTTTGTATTCTAAGCGGACAGCTATTTAGTGGCTTTTGGAACAATGCAATCAAGGGCTTATGGTCAGTCTCTACACTGATTGCTTGTCCTGCCACAAACTGGTGAAATCTTTCACAGGCGTATGTGATGCTGAGCAGTTCCTTTTCTATTTGAGCATATCGCATCTCCGCGTCTGTCATTGAGCGCGATGCATATGCAATAGGTTGCCAGTAGTCATATTGTTGCAGAAGAACGGCACCGAGCCCACTCTGTGATGCATCTGATGATATCTTGATGGGTCTCGTTGGGTCATAAAACCTCAGAACTGGTTCCTCTGTGAGCAGTTTCTTTAGATCGCTCCAAGACTTCTCATGCTCATGATTCCATTCCCATTCTATGTTCTTTTCAGTTAGTCTTCTCAGTGGCGCCATCTTTTCTGAGAGGTTGGATATGAATTTCCCCATGTAGTTGATCATTCCATTAAACCTCTGCATGTCCTTTTTGCATTGTGGCTTTGGCATATTCTCAATGGCGGACACCTTTCTGGGATCTGGTCTGATGCCCTCACTGCTAAGGATATCTCCCACGAATGTCAGTTCTGTCACCCCGAGCTGGCATTTCTCTCTATTCAGCTTCAGGTTTGTTTTCCTTGTTGCTTCCAGCACTTTTTTCAGTCTCTCGTCATGCTCAGTTCTCGTGGTTCCCCATACTATGATGTCATCCATTGATGTATCAACTCCCTCCAGGTTCTCATAGATCATATGGATAGTTTTGTGATACACTTCAGGAGCTGAGGCAATGCCAAATGGTAACCTTAGGAATCTGTATCTGCCATATGGACTGTTGAACGTGCACAGTCTTGAACTTGCTTCATCCAATTTCATCTGCCAAAATCCTGATGATGCATCTAACTTGCTGAAATACTTTGCATTTGCAAACTTTGCCATGATTTCCTCACGTGTAGGAAGCTTGAAGTGCTCTCTCTTTATTGCTCTGTTTAGATCTCTTGGATCCAGGCAAATTCTGAGCTTTCCATTCTTTTTGTCCACTACGACGAGGGAACTCACCCACTCAGTTGGCTCATCTATCTTCTGAATCACGTTCAGGCTTTCCATCCTGTCCAACTCTGCCTTCAGTTGCTTTTGAAGAGCAAACGGGACTTTTCTGCATGGATGTATGACCGGTGGCATACTTTTATCTACTCTGATCGTGTGTTCTCCTGGAATGCAGCCTAGACCCTTAAATAGGTCGTTGTACTCTTTCATGAGTTCATCATAGACTGTCTCTCCTTCGCTTTCCACAACGAGGACTCTCTTTACCAGGTTCAGTCTCTCACAGGCTTTTAAACCTAGTATGGCTTGCACATCCTTTGGCACCACGATTAATGCTAGCGTGTGCTCTCTGTCCTTGTGTGTTACTTTGACAATGCATCTTCCTTTCACTGGTTTATCAGTACCTGAGTATCCTGTCACTTTCACTTTTATTCCATGTATCTTTGGTCTGGGTCTAATTTTCTTAAAATCAGTCTCTGATATCACATTAACTTGTGCTCCAGTATCCAATTTAAATGGAATGTGTATGTCATTCACTTTTAATGTCAACATCCAGTCTCTTTCTTCTTTTTTGTTTTCAGACACAACATCTACATAGAACTCCTCTATATCGCTTTCATCTACTGCATGGACCTTGCTTTGTTGCATTTGGTTCTTACAGCAACGGGCATAATGGTTGTTTTTGTTGCAACTATTGCATTTTTTACCATATGCTGGACACTCTTTTGGTGGATGCTGTGTATCGCATCGACTACATGTCTTTCGATTGTCCCTTTCATTTTCGTTCGCTGGCCACGCCTCTTTTTTCACATTGGCGCTCTTTTTGTTAAACGGTTTGTGTCCGTTCTTACTCACTGCATCCACGTTGCAGCTATTGTCACTGAACAGCTCCTTTGCCTACAACTTCACAGTCTCTGTAGCCTTACACAGTGCTATGGCTTTTCCCAGGTCTAGATCTTGCTCTCTTAGCAGTCTTTCCCTTAGACCATTATCTGGAATGCCACACACCAGTCTGTCTTTTATCAGCGAGTCTGTCAGTCCCCCAAATTCACACGATTTGCTTCTGTTTCTCAGTTCAGTCACATCCTGATCAATAGTCTCACCCGTTTTCTGTACACATGTGAAAAATCTGTGCCTCTCAAATGTCACGTTACGTTTAGGTATGCAGTAGGCCTCAAACTGTTCCATTATTTTATCTAGCTTCATTTTGTCTCCATTAGCAGCGAATGTGAAGTTATTATACACCTACAGCGCTTCATCACCCACGACATGTAAGAACACTGACGATTTCTTATTATCACTTTTCTCGTCAGCTCCGATTGCCGCTAAATACAACTCTACACGTTGTTTGAATCTCCTCCAATTTTCAGCCACATTACCTGTCAACTGAAGCGTCGCCGGTGGGAGTAAACCTTCCATTTTTCACTTCGTTAGCTATTCTCTAATGGTAAGTAACGATGTTCTCTTTTGGCTTGCTAATCTGTGGCGAGCTGATTTAACTTCAGATTTTTCCTCTTCATCTCTTTCAATCCCACTTCTGACACCATGTATTGATTTCTTTGTGGGTTCAATGACGAGACATTTATGAAAGAGAATGACTTTTAATCTAAAGTCTGTTCAACTCTTTATACAGCTTTACAGGAGACACAATGCTTGTGATGCATCTAGAACGAAACTGAAACTAAACTGCCTTGCTTGTCTCGGTCACATGCCCTCTGCTGGTCAGGCACAAGCAATCAATACATGCAATCATGCTGGTAAGGCATCATAATCGAACAGGCAAATACCATCTCTATTTGCTGATATCATTACACCCTCCATCATAAGGTCAGAAGTGGGGATGTTCGCTGATGATTGCACACTGTTCAGCACCATTCGAGACTCGTCAGATACTGACACAGTCCATGCCCATATGCAGCAAGACCTGCATAACATTCAGACTTGGGCTGACAAGTGGCAAGTAACATTCGCACCACACAAGTGCCAGGCAATGACCATCTCCAACAAGCGAGACTCTAACTGTTGAATCCGTGATTCTTAAAGTATGATGTTTTCCAATAACTACACGGAGGCTGTAACTTAACAATCAACAGGTGTTTACTGGAGGAGGGTAGTCTACAGACTGACAGTACAGAGGCATGCTCAAGGCTTATATACAGGTGTGGTCACTGCCGGTACTACAGTATACAGGAGCTGTAAAAGTAGTTCTCTCTTAAAGGTACATACACTACAATTCCTCCCCTTTTAGATTAGCAGTACCCATAATATTCAAATAACAATTAACACTTTAACATGCACATTAAACTGAAATAGTCCATTTATAGATTCAGTCTTTGGGGCGGCTTCCTGATCCTATCTGGATAGCGCCTTTCCTGAGGTTCTTGTTCTTGGTGCGGAGGCGATTCTGGCCCATTTTTGTCGGTTATTTCATCAGTTTCCACTGCTACTGTTTCTGAGGTAGATGCTACCGGTATGTCGGGTTCATCCCCAGGGACGCGAGACATGGGGTTGACTCGTTCCTGTGACGCTAAGACCTGGTCGACGTGGCGTCTCACAATGTTCTCCCCGACATCCACTGCATATATTAATGGCCCCTGCCATGTGCATATCGTTCCGGGTTGCCATTTCTCTGTTCGGTAGTCACGGGCCAAGACTGGTTGTCCTACATTGAAGCTCCTTGTCGGCTTCTCATTGATGTGCTGGAATTGTTTATCCTCAACATTTCTTCGCACATTTGGTCTGAGCAAATCCAGACGAGATCTCAACCTTCGGTTAAAGAACGTCATGGCCGGGGTCTGGTTGGTAACTGCATGTGTCGCATTTCTGTAGGCTAACAGGAAATTGTCCACCTTATGCTGTAGTGGAATTTTATCATCGCACATGGCCTTTATCGCCTTTTCAAAGGTTTGGATGAACCTCTCAGCCAATCCATTTGTGGCTGGATGAAACGGGGCGGATGTGTAATGCCTTACCCCATTCCTTCTCATAAATTTCCGAAACTCTTCGGACACAATCTGTGGTCCATTATCAGAGCAAATCTGCTCTGGCAAGCCGTTCCTGGCAAATATGGTCCGTAGGACTGCAATCGTTTTCTCTGTAGTGGTTGAGGACATTTTTATCACCTCAGGCCATTTCGAGTGCGCATCCACTGCTATTAATAACATTGGGTCCATGAATGGACCAGCAAAATCAATATGCACCTGTTGCCATGGAGAGGAGGGCCACTCCCATGGGTGTAGAGGGGCATGTGGTGGTGCATTTTGGACCTTCTGGCATCCTGAGCAGCTCTTGTTTAGGTCCTCGATTTGTTGATCGATCCCCGGCCACCACACATAAGCCCTAGCAAGGCTTTTCATTTTCACCCCTGCCAGATGACCTTCGTGAAGCTCATTGAGCACTCTCTCCCTTAACTTGGGTGGAATTACCACTCGGGATCCACACATCACTGTCCCCTGGCATACTGACAGCTGTTCTCTTCTGGATGAGAATGCTGGCAACAGTGAGTCGCCATGTGTTGGCCATCCCCTCACCGTCAAATCATATACCCGAGACAGCGTTGGATCATTGCGGGTCTCCTTCTCTATATCCGCATTAGTTACTGGCAATCGTTCAATTATTGACGAATAAAATATCTCGATAGGGTCCACTGCTGGTGCTTCCTCCACAGTAGGCAGTGGCAAGCGTGATAGCCCATCAGCGTTTCCATGCTGTTTCGTGCCTTTATATTCTATTTCATATTGGTTCGCCCCTAGAAAAAGGGACCATCTTTGTAACCATTGTGCAGTCATCACCGGAACGCCCTTCTTTGGATTAAAGATGGAGACAAGTGGTTGGTGGTCAGTCAGCAAGGTGAACTTCTGCCCATGCAGATAGTGGTTGAATTTTTTTACTCCCCATACTAGGCTGAGGGCCTCCCTGTCGATCTGGGCATAGTTGCGCTCGGCTGAGGTTAGTGACCAAGACGCAAAGACTACTGGCCTCTCCAACCCGTCTGGGAATTTGTGCGACAGCACCGCTCCAATACCATAGGGTGATGCATCACATGCCAACCGAATTGGTAGTGCTGGGTTGAAATGGGCCAACACCTCTTTTGATGTGATCAATTCTTTGCACTTCTGGAAAGCTCGTTTACATTCGTCATTCCACTTCCATGGTACCCCCGTTTGCAGTAGGGTGTTCAGTGGGTGTAATACTGTAGACAAATTTGGTAAGAACTTATGGTAGTAGTTCACCAGCCCGAGGAACGACCTCAGTTGTGACACATTTTCCAGTGCTGGAGCCTTGACTACTGCCTCAATCTTTTCAGGGGACTTATGTAACCCCTCTTCATCAATAACGTGGCCACAATACGAGATCTGCTTCTGGAAAAACTCGCACTTGTGGCGATTAGCTCGTAGCCCATATTCCTTTAATCTAGTGAGCACCTTCTCCAGTTTGGCGAGGTGATCGCTGTCATTTTTGCCCGTGACCAGGATGTCGTCCAAATAACACTGGGTCCCTGGAATCCCTTGCAGGACTTGATCCATTGCCCTTTGCCAAATAGCCGGAGCCGATGCTACCCCGAACACCAGCTGGTTGTATTGGTAGAGACTTTATCAGTGTTGATCGTGAGGTATTGTTTCGAGGCTTCTTCTACCTCCATTTGCAAGTACGCCTGGGCCAGATCAATTTGGGTGAAGCGTTTACCTCCAGATAGCGAGGCGAAAATATCCTCAATCCGTGGAAGCGGATATTGTACTGTGTGAAGGACTGGGTTCACTGTCACCTTAAAATCCCCACAGATGCGGACCTTCTTTGGTTCCCCAGGCGTATTACTCAATGACCTCTTCATTACAGGAACGATGGGTGTAGCCCACTCACTCCAGTCTACTTTGGACAGTACTCCTGAACGTTCCAACCCTTCCAGCTCTGCTTCGACGGCTGGTCGGATCGCATAAGGCACCGGTCTGGCCTTACAAAACTTTGGGCTTGCATTTTCCTCTATTTTAATCATTGCTGTTATGCCTTTTATATTATGTCCGTGTGTAATTGAGACACGGACTGCAGGAGTTGGTTATAACAGGTCTTTACTGAGTGGCGACAAACTGGAACTACTATGCAAAAGTTACTACACAGGCTTATATACAGGGGTGGTCACTACTGGTACTGCAGTATACAGGGGCTGCAGGATATAGGGCTAAAAATTCGGTATCGCTGCGCCAGGTGTTTAGTGCCCGAAATTTTGCGCTCGCCCGGATTCCCGTAGCGCCCGCCTGAAATTCAGTTGCGCCGCCCCAAGACGGAGGCGGGCGCTATTGCAGGGTTTGGCCGCCTCGTTTGGGTCGATGAAAGTCAGTTTCAGGCGTCCAGCTGCCGCTGCGGCACCCGCTGCGGTGCGGCAGGCTGGGGTACTGCAGGCCTCCTCCTTCTCTTAAGGAGGAGCTGCCTGCAGCCGTGAGATCGCCGCTGGATTCCCCCGGCAAATGAGCCCGGCACCACGGAGAAGTGCCGGGCTCGCGGGAGTCACACACCAAAGGGACTACAAGCAGCTATTTTCACCACCGGGGGGGTGGTGCAGGAGTCCAGGGAGGGAGGTGCGGCCAGGCGGCCGCCGGGAAAGCGGCCGGCCGCCCCTCCACCTTTATGCGCCAGCCTCTCGAAGCTGCAAGGCACCATTTTTCAAACGCTGTTTGCGGCCGCTACGGGCGAGGCGGCCGCAACTGAATTTGGCCATCGGCACGGAATAGCATTGGAACCGGGGCGCTGCGCACACTGATGACATCATCGGTGCCGGCGCAGCGCTACCGGCTAACGCTGATGTTAGGGACCAACTGAATTTCGGGCGCTAAAAAACTTCCGGCGCAAACCACTCTATAGCCAATAAGTGGGCGCAAACGCGACTGAATTTCTAGGCCATAGTTCCTTCTGCAAAGTACATACACTACATTTTAGTGTACCGAGTCCCTCCTGGAACACTTCTTGTGCATCAGTTAGCATTTTTGACAGTCGTCCTGGTGTGACGTCATCATCCTTTTTGGCCTCAACCTTCAGTGCCTGTATGGAATGCCAATCTAATTGTATCTTCCGGATCCATTCACGTCCTAGTAGTGGTGGTCCTCCATCTGGCAATACATATAGGTCAATTTTAGGTATTTCCTGGCCTTTGTATATCACTTTCACCCTTATTTTTCCTTTGGGGTAGACTTTTTGCCCCGTGTACGTCTTCAAGACAATCTCTGTAGCTTTCAAGGGTATATGTGAAAATAGCTGCTTGTAGTCCCTTTGGTTTATGACTGTTAGGGCTGATCCTGTGTCCAATTCCATTTTCACTTGGACTCCGTCTATCTTGAGTGTGACCCAGATAGCCTGGTGATCCTCCATTTTGATTACCTTATGTAGTTTCAGACAACCCAGCTCCTTGCTTCCGGAGTCTGTATCACTTTTCTGTTCGTCTGAACTGTAATGATCAATAACATGTCATTCTATAGTGGACACTAGGTGGAGCCGTAGAGTTGTGTAGAGCTGTATATAAGACTACACTACCCAGCTGTATGTATATTAAGACTACATTACCCATGAGGCACTAGGCTACCCACAAGGCAGCAGTCAAGATGGATGCCTCTACAGATACTGTACCTAGTCCACATGTGCTCAATAAAGTGCCTAGCAAAAGCTAGCTGTGTTCATAATAAGAATGTCTATTTATTAATGAACATAAGAAACTACTGTCCATCACCTTATGTACCTTTTTGTACTTCTCCTGTGGAGATTTCTTGCTGCTGGTTTTCTTCCCTGACCTGCAGACTCTTGCTATCTGTCCTGCTTTTCCACACTGTCTGCACACTTGGTCCTTGAACCAACAATCCTTCTGGTCGTGTGTTGTTCTGCCGCAGCGATAACACTTCCCTGCTCCATATGACATTTCATTGGTGCCATATTCTTGCGGTCTCCATTGTATCTCTGCAGCGCCCCTTGTGGCTGCTTCTTGTAATACTGCCATGCTGAAAGCCTTGTCCAGCTTAAGATCCTTTTCTGATAGAAGCCGTTTCTGGGTTCCTTCACTTTGAAGCCCACACACAAACTTGTCCCTTAACGTATCTGCCAGTCCCACTCCAAACTGGCAGTGTTTCAATAGCTTGCGCAGTTCCGTTAAGTACTCAGCATTACTTTCGTCTTTATGCTGGTTCCTTTTGTGGAATTTAAATCTTTCTGCTATCAGCAGTGGTGTGGGGTTTAAGTGGTCCTGTAGGATTTCCACTATGCTTTCGAAATTCTTATCCACTGGCTTCTCTGGGGTTATTAGGTTTCGCAGTAAGCCATAAGTTTTTGCACCCATGGAATTCAACAAAACCAGTGCTTTCCTAGCATCTGGCACTTCATTCGCCCTGCAGTACACCTCAATGCGTTCCACATATGTCGCCCAATCTTCGACTTCATTGTCGAACGCAGTGATACTGCCACTCTTCAGCATCCCTGGGTGTGATTTAACTGTCTAAAATGGCGTCTCCCGCGCTCTCCCTTCTTCTCCGCTGGCACAAAATGGCGTCTCCCACGCTTTCCTTTCTTCCCGCGCTCGCCCTTCTTCTCCGCTGCGGCTTCTATAATGGTGCCTCCCGCGCTCTCCCTTCTCCCCAGCTCAATGGCATCTCCCGCGCTCTCCCTTCTTCTCCCCGCGGACGCTGTTCAGCCCTTGAGCCCTGGATGTGCTCTGCGCATTCTCCTGTGCGCCTTTCCCTTTGCCACCGCTCGGTGCTGAACCAAGCTGCTGCTTTACCCTCTCTCTCTCTGTTTTGTTTTTCCTCGACACCGCTCGGTTTTCAACCCCCAGCTGCGCCCTGTGTGCTTCACCCTCTCTCTTACCCCGTCGACGCTGCTCGGCTTTTTTTATGCCATCGGACGGGTCCAGCCGCCGCTGTCCGGGAAGGCTCTGCGCTGTACCTGTTGCCAGACTGTTGCTGGATCGTCGTGGCTGGGGAACCAAGCCCGGCTCTCAACAGCCTCCCCTGCGATGTTCACTCTCTGCCGGATGACTGGGCGGTTGCTCGTGGTCGACGCCCGTACTTCTGGCCTCGACTTTCTTCCACCACCCTCCCGGAGCGAATCGTTGAAAGGAAATGCAGAGTTGCAGGTAGATTCGAATCGACCTCGTCGCCACTGTTGAATCCGTGATTCTTAAAGTATGATGTTTTCCAATAACTACACGGAGGCTGTAACTTAACAATCAACAGGTGTTTACTGGAGGAGGGTAGTCTAAAGGCTGACAGTACAGAGGCATGCTCAAGGCTTATATACAGGTGTGGTCACTGCCGGTACTACAGTATACTGGAGCTGTAAAAGTAGTTCTCTCTGAAAGGTACATACACTACACTAACCATCTCCCCTTGACATTCAATGGCATTACCATCACTGAATCACCCACTATCAACATCCTGGGGGTTACCATTGATCAGAAACTGAACTGGACCAGCCATATAAATACTGTGGCTACAAGAGCAGGCCAGAGGCTGGGAATTCTGTGGCGAGTGTCTCACCTCCTGACTCCCCAAAGCCTTTCCACCATCTACAAGGCACAAATCAGGAGTGTGATGGAATACTCTCCACTTGCCTGGATGAGTGCAGCGCCAACAACACTCAAGAAGCACGACACCATTCAGGATAAGGCAGCCCACTTGATTGGCACTCCATCCACCACCTTCAACATTCACACCCTCCACCATGGGCGCACTGTGGCTGCAGTCTGTACCATCTACAAAATGCACTGCAGCAACTCGCCAAAGCTCCATCAACAGCACCTTCCAAACCCGCGACCTCTACCACTTAGAAGGACAAGGGCAGCAGATGCATGGGAACATCACCACCTACAAGTTCCCCTCCAAGCCACACACCATCCTGACTTGGACCTGTATCGCCATTCCTTCACTGTCGCTGGGCCAAAATCCTGGAACTCCCTTCCTAACAGCATTGTGGGTGTACCTACACCATATGGACAGCAGCGGTTCAAGAAGGTGGCTCACCACCATATTCTCAAGGGCAATTAGGGATGGGCACTAAATGCAGGCCTAGCCAGCGACGCCCACAACCCATCAATGAATTTTAAAAAAATACCCAAACTCTCCGGATGATATGGTATGTGGAACCTTTGTTTTACTCCTAGCAGGGCACAAGCTTCCTTCATTACCTTTCCAGTAAAATGTGTCCCGTTATCTGAGTCTACTTGTAAGGGGACTCCCCACCTGGGTATTATTTCTTCTGCCATGATCCAGGCTACTGTACCTGCGGTACAGTTTTGGGTGGCGAAAGCCTCCACCCACCGGGTGAACTGGTCAATTACCACCAAGCAATACTGTAATGATATGCAGTAACATGTCATTCTAGAATGGTACACTAGGTGTAGCTGTATGCTTTAGTAGTGGGCTACATCTATATTGGTTGTCTTGTTTAACACGTGGCACTGGTCGAGAGAGTCAACATGGCTACTGTATACAAGTCAACATGGCTGAATAAATGACTAGCACAAGCTAGCTGTTCATAATAAAAACGTCTATTTATTTATGAACATAACATGGTACCAGGAGTGGTAATATCTGCTGAATATTGCGAAACGCGACATGGAGAATTTGAAGCCACCGGAGGGTTTGAAACTCATGGGGAATGTCGACTGCAATTGGCGGACTTTCAAACAACAATTCGAACTCTACATTGCCGCCATCGGGTTCGGTACGAAGCCAGATGCAAGGAAAATAGCGTTGCTGCTCATGGTTGCAGGCCCGCAGGCGATAGAGGTATTTAATACATTTGTATTTTATCAAGAGGAGGACAGAGAAAAAATGGACGACGTGCGAAAGAAGTTTGATACACATTGTTCTCCCAAAAAGAACGAGACCTATGAGAGGTACGTGTTCCATTCACGGACACAGTAGCAAAATGAAACTTTTGATAGCTTTGTGACCGATCTGAAACTGAAAGCACAGACATGTAATTTCTCTGAACTGAAATCATCCATGATTCGTGACCAGATTGTGTTTGGTATTCATGATAAAAAGGTCAGGGAACGTCTGTTGAGAGAAACCGAACTGACATTGGAGGATGCTGTGAAAATATGCCATGCCAGTGAGCTAGCTCAGCAGCACACAAAGACTTCCAGTGAAATTAATAATGGTGCGACTGTAGTGAGTCACAGTGCAGCTGTCGGTGCTGTGTCCTGCAAGGGGAAGAAACGTGGGCAGAACAGGAATGCAAAGCCATCAGAGGATGGAACTTTCAATTGTAAACGCTGTGGTTACCAGCACCAGGCAAGACAATGCCCAGCGTTTGGGAAAATGTGCACAAAATATAATGGAAAGAATCACTTTGCCAAACAATGCTTTTCAAAAGTAAAAACAAAGAAAGGGCAACAAGTCAATGTGATTGAGGACACTGATTTAAGTGAGACATTTTTTGTAGGAATGGTGTCATGTGACAATGTAGAAAAGGATACAGAAAATGTGCAGCCCTCAGGAATGGACAATGCGGAACATAAAGTTAATGCAGTAAAAGAGGACAAATGGATGATGCCACTGCAGGTAAATGGAGCATTAGTTACATTGAAACTAGACACTGGGGCAAAAGCAAACTTAATCAGTATGAGTGACATTAAAAATATGAATGAAAAGCCCAAAATACAAAAAAAGTCAATACTACTGAAGAAGTATAATGGACAGAAAAGAGATGGCTTAGGTGTATGCAGACTTAAAGTGACAGTCAAAGACAAAGTGCATCATCTCATGTTTTCTGTTGTGGCTGAAGGACTTGATTCACTACTAGGTGACAAAGCTTGTGAGGACTTATAACTGGTCAAGAGTGTCTACCGTATAAACTGTGCCATAAGCAGACCAGATGACTCAGTGGATTCTGTAGTGAGTAATTTCCAGGATGTGTTCAAAGGATTTGGAGTTCTACCATTCACTTACAAGATCCAGCTAAAGGAGGATGCTCAGCCAGTGGTACATGCTCCACAGAGAGTTCCAGCACCCTTGCGTGACTGGCTCAAGAAAGAACTGGACAGAATGACCACACTAGGAGTCATCAGGAAAGTCAAAGAGCCAACAGACTGGGTTAACTCCATGGTATGTGTAAAGAAAAAGAACAATGATCTAAGAGTATGCATGGATCCAAAGGACTTAAATGCAAACATAAAACGTGAACACTACCAGATTCCCAAGCGAGAAGAAATCACCAGTGAAATGTCAGGTGCCAGATACTTCACAAAGCTCGATGCCTCACAAGGATTTTGACAACTAAAACTGGATGAAGAGAGCACCAAATACTGTACCTTCAACACACCATTTGGCAGGTATTGTTTCCTCAGAATGCCTTTTGGGATAATATCTGCATCTGAAACCTTTCATAGAGCGATGGAACACATAATTGAAGGTCTGGAAGGAGTTTGGGTCTATGTTGATGACATCATCATCTGGGGCTCACACTGAAAGCACACAATGAGAGACTAACTAAAGTGCTACAGAGTGTTGTGTATGTGCCTTTAAGAGAAGAACTGATTCTATACTGCAGTACCGGCAGTGACCACCCCTGTATATAAAGCCATAGCAGGCTTCTGTATTTCAGTCTTGAATTACTCTCTGTTCAGTAAATACCTGTTTTATTGTTCTCCTGCAGTCTAAGTATTATTGATCCTCGGACACTACACTGGCGATGGGCAGGTTTGAACTCACCTGCAGTACTGCATCACCTCACAGGGATCTTTTCCCTGAAGAGAAGCTTCTTGGAGGTCGAAGTCAGAACGGCGGGCGTCGACCGCGGGCAACCGCCCAGGGATCCATCGGAGAGTTGCAGGGGAGGCTGTGGAGAGCTGGGCCTGGCTCCCCAGTCGAGGTGTTCCAGCAAGTCGTGCTGGTAGCAGGTAGTGCGCTGACCCTCCCGGACTGCGGCGGGCTCGGGCTCGATCGAGCGGCTCTGCAAAGGGGCTGTGCAGCGTCGTTGGGAGGAAGAGAGAGAGAGAGGGTGGAGCGCTCAGGGCGGGGTTGGTGCTCAAGAACCGGGCAGCGTGGAGAGGATAGAACGCGGGGAAGGAAAAGTGAGATGCGCCGAAGCCGCGGGTCACCGCCATTACCCTATAGAACGCTAGGAGCAGCGTGGCAGCAAGGGGAAGAAGGAAAAGTGCGGGAGGCGCCATTTTATTCCATTGGGGAAGAAGGAAAACAGTGGGAGGTGCCATTTTATTCCATTGGGGAAGAAGAAAAAGCACGGGAGGTGCCATTTTAAATCACTCAAGATGCCGAAGAGTGGCAGTATCACTGCTTTCGACAACGAGGTAGAACACTGGACCACGTATTTGGAAAGAATTGAAGTGTACTGCAATGCCAATGAGGTGGCCAATGGAAAGAAGGCGTCGGTATTATTAAATTTGATGGGCGCGAGAACGTACGGCCTATTGCGGAATTTAATTACCCCAGCTAAACCAATGGAGAAAAGCTTTGAAGCGATTGTTAATATCTTACAGGAACACCTAAACCCTACACCGCTGCTGATAGCAGAAAGATTCAAGTTCCATAAAAGAAACCAGCACAAAGATGAGAACAATGCTGACTATCTTACGGAACTACGCAAGTTATCGAAGCACTGCCAGTTCAGAGCAGGACTGGCAGACACCTTGCGGGATAAGTTTGTCTGCGGGCTCCAGAGTGAAGGAACCCAGAAACGACTACTTTCGGAAAAGGACCTGACGCTAGAACAGGCTTTCAGCGTGGCAGTATCCTACGAAGCAGCAGCACGGGGAGCTGCGGAAATACAACAGAAACCACAGGAATACAGCGCTAACGAAATGGCGTATGGAGCAGAAAAGTGCTATCGCTGCGGCAGAACAACCCATGATCAGAAGGACTGCTGGGTTAAGGACAAAGTATGCAGGCAATGTGGGAAAATGGGACACATAGCAAGAGTCTGCAGGTTGGGAAAGAAAACCAACACTACAAGAACTACTAAGGAAAAGTACAAGAAAGTAAAGAAATTGAAAGACAGTAGTTCGGAAGATCAGGAGAGTGATAAGGACTCCGGGAGCAGGAGACTAAGTTGTCTAAAGTTACACAACGTGATCGCAAAGGAGGATCACCGAACCATTTGGGTCACCCTCATGATAGCAGGGTCCCCAGTAAAGATGGAATTGGACACAGGATCAGCCCTAACTGTCATGAATCGACGAGACTATGAGCGGCTATTCTCACACATACCCTTGAAGGACACGTCCATTGTATTGAAGACATACACGGGGCAAAAGTCTACCCCAGAGGATAAATAAGGGTGCCAGTTGAATACAACGGCAAGGAAACACAGAAACTGTATCTATATATACTACCAGATGGAGGACCACCATTATTGGGACGTGAATGGATCCGAAAAATACAATTGGATTGGCATTCCATTCAGGCGCTAACTGTGACTGATTAAAAGGATGATAACGTCACACCTGGACAACTGTCAAAAATTCTAACTGACGCGAAAGAGGTGTTCCAACAAGGACTTGGGACTCTAAAAGGAGTAACGGCAACGATAAAAATCGAAGATAACGCAAACCCAAAATGTTTTAAGGCCAGACCGGTACCTTACGCGATCCGCCCAGCCATTGAAGCAGAGCTGGAGAGTCTGGAGCGTTCGGGTGTGCTGTCCAAGGTGGACTGGAGCGAGTGGGCCACACCCATCGTTCCTGTAATGAAGAAATCATTGAGCAGCACGCCTGGTGAACTGAAGAAGGTTCGCATCTGTGGGGACTTCAAGGTAACTGTGAACCCAGTCCTGCACACAGTACAATATCCACTTCCACGGATAGAAGATATTTTCGCCTCACTATCTGGAGGGAAACGCTTTACAAAGATTTATCTGGCCCAAGCGTATCTACAAATGGAGGTGGAAGAAGCGTCTAGGAAATACCTCACGATAAACACACACAAAGGCCTTTACCAGTACAATCGACTGGTATTCGGGGTAGCATCAGCCCCGGCTATTTGGCAGAGGGCGATGGAACAAGTCCTGCAAGGGATCCCGGGGACCCAGTGTTATTTGGACGACATCCTGGTTACGGGCGAAAATGACAGTGAACACCTTGCCAACCTGGAGCAGGTGCTCACGAGATTACAGGAATATGGGCTATGAGCCAACCGCCCCAAATGCGAGTTCTTCAGGAGACAAATCTCGTATTGTGGCCACATGATTGATGAGGAAGGGTTGCATAAGTCGCCGGACAAGATTGAGGCTGTAGTCAAGGCTCCAGCACCGGAAAATGTGTCGCAACTGAGGTCGTTCCTCGGGTTGGTGAACTACTACCATAAGTTCTTGCCGAATTTATCTACAATTCTGCACCCACTGAATGTCCCACTGCAAACTGGAGTAACATGGAAATGGAGTGATGAGTGTAAGTGTGCCTTTCAGAAATGTAAATGCCTAATCACTTCAAAAGAAGTATTGGCCCACTACAATCCAACACTACCGATTCGATTAGCATGTGATGCGTCTCCCTACTGCATCGGAGCGGTGCTGTCACACAAATTCCCTGACCGTTCAGAGAGGCCAATAGCCTTTGCGTCGCGCTCGTTAACCTCAGCCGAGCATAACTACGCCCAGATTGACAGGGAGGCCCTCAGCCTGGTGTGGGGGGTGAAGAAGTTCAATCACTATCTGCACAGGCAGAAATTCACCCTACTGACTGATCATCAGACCCTGGTCTCCATTTTTAATCCAAAGAAGGGCGTTGCGGTGATGACGGCGCAACGGCTGCAAAGATGGTCACTTTTTCTAGGGGCACATCAGTACGACATAGAGTACAAGGGTACGAAACAGCATGGAAACGCTGATGGGCTGTCGCGCCTACCATTGCCTACGATAGAGGAAGCACCTGCAGTGGACCCTGTTGAGATATTCCATGCGACCATAGTCGAATGTCTACCTGTTACAAACTCAAATATAGAGAAGGAAACCCGAAATGACCCGACACTCTCTCGGGTCTATGATTTGACGGTGAAGGGATGGCCAGCACATGGCGACTCACTGTTGCCAGCATTCTCGCCAAGGAGAGAACAGCTGTCAGTGTGCCGGGGGACCTTGATGTGTGGATCCCGAGTGGTAATTCCACCCAAGTTGAGAGATAGAGTGCTCAATGAGCTTCATGAGGGTCATCTGGTAGGGGTAAAAATGAAGAGCCTAGCCAGGGCGTTTGTGTGGTGGCCGGGAATCGATAAAGAAATCGAGGATATGACCAAGCGATGCACAGGATGCCAGAAGGTCCAAAACGCTCCACCACTGGCCCCGCTACATCCATGGGAGTGGCCCTCATCTCCATGGCAACGGGTACACATTGATTTTGCTGTTCCATTTATGCACTCAATGGTCCTAATCGCTGTGGACGCCCATTCGAAATGGCCAGAGGTCATCAAAATGTCCTCCACCATCACGGAGAAAACTATTGCAGTCCTATGGACCATCTTCGCCAGGAATGACTTGCCAGAACAGATTTGCTCCGACAATGGGCCACAGTTTGTGTCAGAGGATTTCCGGAGGTTTCTGAGGAATAATGGGGTGAAGCATTATACATCTGCCCCATATCATCCAGCCACAAATGGATTGGCTGAGAGGTTTGTTCAGACCTTTAAAAAGGCCATAAAGGCAATGTATAATGACGACATACCACTACAACACAAGGTGGATAATTTGTTGTTTGCTTACCGGAATGCTGTGGATGTGGTTTACATGGATTTCAGTAAAGCTTTTGACAAAGTCCCGCATAGGAGACTGGTCAAGAAGGTAAGAGCCCATGGGATCCAGGGTGCCTTGGCGCGTTGGATCCTAAACTGGCTGAGTGGCAGGAGGCAGAGGGTGATGGTCGAAGGTTGCTTTTGTGACTGGAAGCCTGTGTCCAGTGGGGTACCTCAGGGATTGGTGCTGGGACCCTTGCTGTTTGTGATCTACATAAATGATTTGGATGAGAATGTAAAAGGTATGATCAGTAAGTTCGCAGATGACACGAAAATTGGTGGGGTGGTAAATTGCGAGGAGGAAAGCCTCAGGCTACAGGACGATATAAACGGGTTGGTCAGATGGGCGGAAAAGTGGCAAATGGAATTTAACCCTGAAAAGTGCGAGGTGATACATTTTGGACGGACAAATAAGGCAAGGGAATACACAATGAGTGGTAGGACCCTAGGAAGTACAGAGGGTCAGAGGGACCTTGGTGTACATGTACATAGATCCCTGAAGGCAGCGGAACAGGTAGATAAGGTGGTTAAAAAGGCATATGGGATACTTGCCTTCATTAGCCGAGGCATAGAATATAAGAGCAGGGAGGTTATGATGGAGCTGTACAAAACGCTGGTGAGGCCACAGCTGGAGTACTGTGTGCAGTTCTGGTCACCTCACTATAGGAAGGATGTGATTGCTTTGGAGAGGGTGCAGAGAAGATTCACCAGGATGTTACCTGGGATGGAGCGCCTCAGCTATGAAGAAAGATTAAACAGGCTGGGGTTGTTTTCCTTGAAGCAAAGAAGGCTGAGAGGGGACCTGATTGAGGTGTACAAAATGATGAGGGGCATAGATAGGGTAGATAAAGAGGAACTTTTCCCCTTAGTAGGGGGGTCAATAACAAGGGGGCATAGATTCAAGATAAGGGGCAGGAGGTTTAGAGGGGATTTGAGGAGGAACTTTTTCACCCACAGGGTGGTTGGAATCTGGAACTCACTGCCTGAAAGGGTGGTAGAGGCAGGAACCCTCATAACATTCAAGAAGCATTTGGATGAGCACTTGAAATGCCATTGCATACAAGGCTATGGACCAAATGCTGGAAAATGGGATTAGACTGGACAGGGATTGATGATCGGCGCAGACACGATGGGCCGAAGGGCCTCTTTCTGTGCTGTATAACTCTATGACTCTATAACTCTATGACATGCAGTCACCAACCAAGCTCCAGCCATAATGTTCTTCAACCGAAGGCTAAGATGTCGCCTGGATTTGCTCAAACCAAACATAAGACGAGATGTTGAGGATAAGCAATTCCAGCACATAAATGAGAAGCCAACCAGGAGCTTCAAGATAGGGCAACCAGTCTTGGCCCGCGACTACCGAACAGATAAATGGCAGCCAGGAACGATACGCACACAGCAGGGACCACTAATGTACACAGTGGACGTTGGAGAGAGCATCGTGAGATGCCATGCTGACCAGATTCTCGAGTCGCAGGAACAAGCCAAACCCATACCACGAGCAGGTGCACCTGGTAATCAACCCGAAGTACAGATTGCGTCTACCTCAGAAGCAGTGATATTGGAAGCTGACGAACCAACCAATGACAATGAGCTAGAATCAACTCCGCCGCAAGAACAGGATACTCGAGAAAGGCGCTATCCAGTCAGGATCAGGAAGCCTCCTCAAAGACTGAACTTATAAATGATTATTTCAGTTGATGTATATAGTACAGAGAAAATTGTAATTGTAATTAGTTATTATTTAGTTGTTAAATGAATGTTATGTACTGTTTATCTAAAAGGGGAGGAATTGTTGTGTATGTGCCTTTAAGAGAAGAACTGATTCTATACTGCAGGACCGGCAGTGACCACCCCTGTATATAAAGCCATAGCAGGCTTCTGTATTTCAGTCTTGAATTACTCTCTGTTCAGTAAATACCTGTTTTATTGTTCTCCTGCAGCCTGAGTATTATTGATCCTCGGACACTACACAGAGCATACGCCGGAATGGACTGAAGCTCAACAAAGCCAAGTGTCAGTTTGGCGTCCAGGAAGTCACTTTCCTAGGAGATAATCTATCTGGTAAAGGAATAGAGCCAGATATGGAAAAAGTAAACGCCATACTCAACATGCCCCGACCCACTGACAAAAAAGGAGTGCTACGCATCATGGGGATGATAAACTTCATTGGAAAGTTCATTCCTAACTTGTCAGCCAAGACAGCCTGTCTGCGAGACCTGCTACATAAAACAAATGAGTTCGCATGGACAGAAAGACATGAACAAGAGCGGATGAACCTCAAAACAGAGCTGACACCTGTACTCACCTTCTTTGACCCAACAAAGACAATCAAAGTGTCAACGGATGCATCAAAAGATGGCCTAGGTGTGGTCTTGCTACAAGCAGAGGGTGAAGATTGGAAGCCTGTTGCCTATGCCTCCAGGTCTAAGACTGATTGTGAGTGTCGATACGCCCAGATTGAAGAGGAATGTCTAGGCTTGGTAGTTGGACTAGAAAGGTTCCATGGCTACATATATGGACTTCCCACCTTCACAGTTGAGGCAGACCACTGCCCACTGGTTGCCGTCGTAAAAAAAACCTGAATGAGATGTCTCCAAGGATTCAACGACTCATGATGAAGCTGCAAAGATATGACTTTGAACTGATCTACACACCAGGCAAACACATAGTGTTAGCAGATGCACTATCCCGAGCACCCATAATGAGTCATGTAAGCTCTACTGAGGAAGACATGGATGTTCATGTGAGTATGGTCACTGCTGCGCTGCCCGTGTCAGACACAAAATCAAAGCAAATAGCAGAAGAAAGAGTAAAAGATACGGGGGGAGAAATTGGGTGAGTAGCGCCACCTGTTAGCGCCTAAAGAGGCAGTCAGTGGCTGTAGCGCCACTGGCTGCGCCTCCCGCGATATTCAGCAGGGGCACTAATGGTGGTGTTAGCCTTTTGCGCTGCACTGCCATCGATGATGTAATCGGTGTGTGCAGCACCCCATTCATGCCCCGATCGCGATATTTGGTAGCGAACGCCGCTGCAGCGCCGTTCGCCACCCGCGCCCGGTTCACGGGGCCTTGCTGCGCCGGCAGAGGCGCACGTTAAGGTGGAGGTGCGGGGCAGCTGCTTTTTTGGCGGCTGCCTGCCAGCACCTCCGTCCCCGGCCTCCTGGTCCCCCCCCCCCGCGGCATTGCCGGCTGTTTCCCGCGAGCCCGGCACTTCTCCTTGGTGCCGGGCTCTTTTGCCGGCACTCGCGATCGGGGCTTGCGCTGCTGCAGGCCCCTCCCCCTTAACAGTGGGAGGAAGGCCTGCAGTACCGCAGCGTGCCGTGCTGCAGTGTGTGGCGCTGCGGCACGTAGCGCTGCAAAATTCACTTTCAGCGCCCTAAGAGGGACGCGGAGCGCCTCGAGCCGCGCACTGTTTCCCTCTAGGGACACTTCAACTGAATTTGCAGCGATCGCTAATGCAGCGATCGTGGCGCAAATTCCAGCACCCAGGTGAACTTTGCGCCGCTTGGGCGCCTCAGGCCAATTTCTAGGCCACAGTGTTACAAACAGTAATAGAGAACATTCATCATGGTTCGCCAAACGGTTCCTGTCCAAAGTACTATCACATCAGGTCAGAGTTGAGTGTCGCAAGTGGACTATTACTAAGACAGAACAGAATAGTCATTCCACAGGCTCTACATTGAGACATGCTCAAAAGGATTCATGAGGGACACCTCGGAATTGAAAAATGCAAAAGGAGAGCAAGAGACACTGTTTATTGGCCTGGCATAAATAAGGACATTGAGAACATGACAGGCAAATGTGAGACAAACAAACAAGCAAAGGAACCAATGATAGTAGCTGACTTACCAACAGCACCATGGCAAAAGGTTGGTATGGACCTTTTTCATTTGAATGGTAAAGACTATCTATTAGTGATTGACTACTATTCTAACTATCCTGAGATGGCGCTGCTCTCAAGCACATCAGCAAGCAGTGTCATAATGCATATTAAATCCATCTTCGCCAGACATGGGATTCCCAGGGTTGCCGTTAGCGACAATGGTCCGTGCTTCAACTGTAAGGAGTGGCAACAGTTTGCAGCACATTATGACTTTCAGCACATCACATCCAGTCCTCTGTATGCTCAGTCGAATGGTAAGGCAGAGAAAGGTGTTCAAGTTCTCAAACAGCTACTGAAGAAAGCAACAGAATGCAAGTCTGATCCTTATCTCGCCCTGCTGAGCTACCGAGCCTCCCCTTTAGACTGTGGTTCTTCACCTGCTGAATTCCTAATGGGTCGCAAGTTGCGCACCACGCTACCCTGCTGTGCAAAAGAAAAGCAGAGTAAGGAACTGAGACAGAGACTTCAACTGTTAAAGCTGAAACAGAAATCACACTATGACAAGTCATCCAAAACTCTGAAACCATTGACAAGGGATGATGTTGTCAGGATTGAGGATCCAAATGCATGAAACAGGAAAGCTACAGTTCTTGAGGAATTAGGACCAAGGTCATACACTGTTAGAACTGAGGAAGGACAGATTCTCAGGAGGAATCGCCGTTCCCTCCTGAAAACACAAGAAACTATCCAAGAGCAAATCAATGACAATGCCGCAACTGAATCTTGTCACTCACCACCAGAACAATCTAACACAAACACACATCCAGGCTCTCATGCAAACACATCAGACTTACCTGTGCTGAGAAGATCCACACGTGAAGTAAAAAAGCCTGATAGACTTAATCTTTGAGTATAAAGAAAACTATAATAAAATAATGAAAAGCTTAGAGTTCATAAAGTAAAGCTTTGAAGATGTGTTGACTGTTGTGAAGATGTTTTAAAAAAATGTTTGTGTTGTTATGTAAAAAAAAAACAAGTTCATTCGAAGGTTTATAGAGCACTAACAAAAGTGTTACTGATATCATCTTTATCATTTTTCTTGAAAGTTGATTGATAATGATTTTGTTTAACCTCAAAGGAAGGGGGATGTAATGATATGCAGTAACATGTCATTCTAGAATGGTACATTAGGTGTAGCTGTATGTTTTAGTAGTGGGCTACATCTATATGGGTTGTCTTGTTTAACACGTGGCACTGGTCGAGAGAGTCAACATGGCTACTGTATGCAAGTCAACATGGCTGAATAAATGACTAGCACAAGCTAGCTGTTCATAATAAAAACGTCTATTTATTTATGAATATAACAAATACATCTTTCCTTTGCTCTTAACTAGGGGCCCCGTGAAGTCAATTTGTATTTTCTCCCAGGGTCCCTTTGGCCTCGGCTGTCTACCCCACTTTACCTTCATCGGCTTCCCGCTTCCCAGTATTGCATTGCGCACAAATGTGGCAATCCTTGCAGTACTTCCTCACACTGTTTGACAGTCCGGACCACCACCAACATCGGCCTAGGTTACCTGTCATTCAGCTGGTCCCGGTGTGGGCCTGCCCATGGTACAACCTCATTAGTTCTTGTTGTATACAGCTGGGTGCCACTCCCTTTTCTTCCCAGATTTTTAATTCGGCTTCTGGTATGTCTTGATACAGTTTGACAATATTATACTCGACGAGCGCAAGGAGTACTGGGGCTCCTTCTATCGCTTTTGCGCTGGCACATGATACTTCAGTCATGGCTTTGGCGGCTAAATCTGCTGCCCTGTTCCCCTGTTCCTGAGGGGTCTTTCCCTTGGTATGTGCTTTGACCTTTACTACGGCTGCCTCGGTTGGCCCGTGCGCGGCTTCCACTAATGATTTTACTACGTTTAAATGTTGGATGGGGGTTCCCCCGGAAGTGACATATCCCCTCCTGCTCCAGGAGGCCATGTAGTCATGCACTATTCCAAAAGCGTAGCGGCTGTCTGTATATATATTGGCCCTTTTTCCCGCGGCCATCCTCAGGGCTTTTGTCAGAGCGGTCAATTCTGCTACTTGAGCGGATTTATCCCCGGGGAGGGTTCCGGCTTATAACACCGTTCCATCCACATTCACCACCGCCCAGCCTGTCCTCGGCTTTCCCTGCACATACTTTTGGGATCCATCTACGTATAACTCCAAGTCCGCTTTGGCCAGGGGTATTTCCTTTATTTTATCTACGTCATTTTCTGGCTCCTCCTCATTCATACATTGGTGGTCCTCCCCTTCCATGATCATCATGGAGGCGGGGTTCTGCCCCATGTCCCTGACTATCTGCACTGACTTGTTCCTGGGTAATCGTACCGCCTTCCAGGCTGCTCGTCGAGCGTTCGAGACAGACGTTAGTCGTCCCGTATTAAGTAGTTCTACCAGGGTGTGCTGGGTGTATAGTACAATATCTCCGGTCATTATGATCGGTTCACTGACTTGTACTGCCCATCTGGCACAATCTATAGCGGCCATGCAGCTGGGCATACCTGCCACGATGGGGGATCGTCTGGTGGAATAATAGGCCACCGATCTCATGCTTCCTCCATGTTCCTGGGCTACTACGGCGCTATAGTGTCCATCATGGTTGTGACAGACTATGTGATACGGTCTTCCTTGGTCAGGTAATCCTAGCACAGGGGCAGCGGTCAGGGCATGTTTAAGTTTTGAAAATGCTTCTTCCTGTGTTACCGTCCACTCAATGGGTTCTTCTGCTGCCCTACCCCCCTTTGTTAATTCATACAGGGGTGCTGCCATGCGCGAGAAGCCTTCTATAAAGTTCCTGCTAAAGTTAAAGAGACCGCGTACCTGCCGTACTCCTCTCACGTCTACGAGCCTGGGCATTCAGCTGATTGCCTCTTTCCTTTCCTCTGGCATAGCCCTTTTTCCCATACTGACCCTATACCCCAGGTACGTGACTTCTGATTTTCCTATCTGAGCTTTGGCTGGGTTTGCCTTAAAACCCGCATCCCATAGGGCTGAGAAGACCTTTGTTAGGGCCCCCTTGTGTCCCTCTTTCGTGTCTGACGCTATTAGGAGGTCATCTACGTATTGTAAGAGGGTACTATTTTCATCCTCTAAATCTATGTCTTCCAAAGCTCTGGCCATGTGGCGGTGAAAGATGACTGGGCTATTATGGAATCCCTGTGGAACCTGTGTCCAAGTATACTGTTTGTTGTCTACGGTGAAGGCAAACTTTTCTTGTGATTCCTCATGCAGAGGAATAGACCAGAATCCGTTTGCGATGTCTAACACAGTGAACATTTTATGTTCGGGTTTTAAGCCGTTAAAGATAGTAGCTGGGCTTGCTACAATTGGATATTCCTTTGGGGCTACTTTATTCAAGGCTGTATAATCGATTGTAAGTCGATATGACATGTCAAGTTTCTTTACGGGCCATACTGGAGAGTTGGTGTCGGACACTGTTTCTCGCAAGATTCCTTGGTTAACTAGTTCTGATACAATACCCCGCACGGCTGTCTGTGCCTCCGCTTTAAGTGGGTATTGTTTATGGGGTTGGTGGGATGGTCCGGGGACTCTGACGGGGTTCATTTTAACCAGTCCGCAGTCCTGTTTGTGTTTGGCCCATATTTCAGGGGATCGGTGGCACATTTCCTCCCATCTTCCCTTTTTGTCCCACTTGGGGTCTATTACTCAGGTAGCGCTGATGGTGCATGCCGTCTTGGATCCCCTGGATTTATTTCTCTCTTCCTTGTGGTTATCGGGCCATAGCAGCTTGTCCCGCTTGGGGTCAATTAAAACTCCCACTTCCCTTAGTATGTCTATACCCATGATGGTTCCCTCAGTATTTTCACAGATCCAAAAACTTGTAGGTATAGCGATTTTTCCTAAATCTAACAATACTGTCTCACTTTTCCATGCTTTAATTTTAACCCCGCCTATGCCGGAGATAAACATGTTCATCTTAGTTCGTGGCAAAGGTAAATTCGTCATGGATATCGTTGCCCCTGTGTCTATTAGCATTTGGCACTGTCGGCCCCCTACCAGCGCACCAATAAACATTCTGGGGTCTCCCTTTGCCGGGTCTCCGAGGGCTGCTACTTTTCAGGCGCTGCCCTTTTTCATTTGTTTGACCAGTTTCTCCACTTTCCTTGCCAGTTCCCCTATGTCCTCTCCCTCTGAGGTATCTGAAGAGTCATCTCTTCTATACCTTCTACTTTTCCTTCTCCTCTTTTCCTCTCGCTCCCTCTCGTCTTCCCAATCCTGTATTCCCTTCTAGATCAATTTTGCCACGTTTTCCTCACTAGCCTCTGTCCCTCCAGTGCTAAACCTCGGCTTTCCTCCTTGTCTAGGTCCCTTACCTTCCCTTCCTCCTCCTCTCTTCCAACAGTGTTGTTGCTTATGCCTTGGTTTCCCACAATTATGGCAGGATCCCTGTTGCTGCGATGTCTGATTACCTTCCTCATTTTGTCGCCTAGGGCAATCCCTTTTCATGTGGCCCTCCTGCCCGCAACCGAAACACGCCGCTACGTGTTCTGCATCTTCATTATTGCTATCCATCTTTAGGGCAGCTATTTTAAGTTTAGCCTGTTCTTGGGTCTGATTATCTACTTCACACACCCACTGTATTAAATCATCCCAAGTATTGTGGACCACTAGCCCCATTTTTATTGCATTCTGGTGCATCGAACTTAGTCCTTGTTTAAATGTCTGCAGGAAGCAAGCGTTGTCTTTGTTTAAGGGGCCCGGAATTCCACAGTTCCCCTCAAAGACTGCCCACTTTCGTTTCCCATAATCGATGACGCTTTCTCCCTTTTTTTGTGTGATTCCGCTTATAGCTGCCCAATTTACGGGGGCTTGTCCCATTGCGGTATCCACAGCAGCCTTGAATTGGTCAAATTCAAGGGCTAATTGTTGGATTGTTTGTCCCGTGGCGGTGGCCCACAGACCATTCCCGTGATTGCCCGCTACCAATCTCCACTGCTCCTCGGGACATTTGGCTCATACCAATTGATCGAGATCTATATTATGTAAGGCATGATTTATGCATATCTCGCGCAGTTTGTGCCAAAACATCTGATTGTTCTGGTGGTGTTTTAAGGTTGGTAATTCATTGAGGAGAATTACCCGATCTTGCAAGCTCAATGGTGTATAGGTCAGAATTGTTGAAGCCGGCCTGCCTGGGGTTGCCAGGTTCCCACCTACCGTCGGGATTGCCGGGACTGCTGGTCTATACTGTAAAGCTATCGGTGCCATTGGAACCGATTCCTGGGCTGCCGACCCGTGTCCTGTATACGGGGGAGGGTATTCGGTCGCCCCCCCCGGGTCGGTTCTGGGTATAACCTTTCCTGAGAGTCATCCGGGTTAGGGGCAATTGTAGCTACTGGATACTGCTTATGATCCTGTCTCCGGGACAGGCATTCCCAGTTGTAACATGCTGCTACAATAATGTGTGCCTTTTCCAATTGGTCTTTTGTTTGTTTCTTCCACCATTCTCTCTGTACCTCTGGTCTATCGTCTGGGTCCCACCCTGCCTTCTTCATTTTCTCTATTAGCTTTTTACTTTTGTCAAAGATGTAGCGTGTTACAGTTCCCGGGTCTCCCCAAATTTCTCCCCAGGGTTCTTCTTCCCCTTTCTTGGTCATAACTAAACATTACTTAATTCACGGTGTTGGTGGATTAGGTTTGTACGCTACGTTGTTCGCCCCTATAGCATTACCTTGATTAGTTTCTCACTTCCTGTCAATCACTCCATTTCGTTAAACACACACACCAACCCTTTAGTCCCGAGGTTTTGATACTGTGGGGTCTGTGGCTCCCTGCGTCCTACTTGATCCTGGCCATCACGTGGGACTACTGTCCTCTTAATTCCAGCTCAGGCTAGGCATTGGGACAGACCTCACCCTTGTCTGTTTTAACGTCTTTGTGACTGTAGAGTTTTATTTCATTCACTCGCTATTGTGCACCCATTCATTCATTTGTTGAGGTTTCGCCACCTCTTGGCTTAAAGGATTTCCTGCCTCCCGGGTTAGGGGACTTCCTGCCCCTGTCGGTTTGCTTTTTGGCCAGAAGGACTCGTCCTTCACCAATGAGGTTTCGCCGCCTCCCGGCTTAAAGGATTTCCCACCTCCCGGGTTAGGGGGCTTCCCGCCCCTGTTGGTTTACTGAGGTTTTGCCGCCTCCCGGCTTAAAGGATTTCCCACCTCCCGGGTTAGGGGACTTCCCGCCCCTGTCGGTATACTTTTTAACCGCCTTCAATTAAAGGTGTCTTTCTTTTTATAGTTCTTTTGTACGTCGATTCTTACTTGACGTCTCACCAGCGATTAACCTCTAATTTTACAGGTGGTGATTAAAACATACTCACCCGTCTTAGGTTATCATTGTCCGAGAGTCTTGTTCAGATCGCATATCCCATCCTCGTCGCCAATTGAAGTAAGCCCCCAAAGTGCGTACCAAGTGATGTACAAGGTCGACGTCACCGGCTTGTTGTAAGAAAGACAGACCAACTAATTGAAGTCACAATGGTTTATTCAGGCCTGGGGAGAACCTTTCAGATCACTGTCTGAATCCAACTCCACCGATATCCTAGCAACGCTCACAATTATACAAAAATCAAGCCCCTGCCCTAGGGGCGGGGGTAAAGCTTATCAGCATATACAGAGTTATAGCTAAATTGCAATTATAAAACCATGACATTTCCTCTTCCTGCCGCCCACAAATCCCACATTTCAGTTATCAATTGGTCCCATCACCTCCTGTGACTGTGGGGCCTCATCTTAATTGCTTTACAACCATCCAGTTGCCCGTAGCCAGGTGGTTTTGCTCATTACATGTGTCCTCAAGATAACAGTCCTCATTAAGGCGTGCAAAGCACAGACTTTGGCCTTGTCTCGGGTTACCCCTGCAAAGCAAGCACATTCTGATTAGTCCCACCATACTTTGAAGATTACAACAAACAAATTCTTCAATGTGTTATCTTGTATATGTGCCGCCTCGCCTGGCCAACCAGACATCCTCCCTAATCTTCCCATGAGTTGCTCTGCAGTTTAATCTCTCAGCAGTTGAAGTCACCTAATCATGTTTTAAAACTTAGCTGGGTGAATGCAATATACAGACCTCTATATCGTTTAACTCAGGGTAGGGATTAACCCATCATCTCCACCTTGTACATTGGTGCTGCAATTGAATCCTGGTTGTCTTGCCCTGTTATGCCCAATTTTTAATATCTTACTTCACTGCTATTTCTAATGGCTTTGTGTTGAAATGGTCTTCGAGTTTCTCGACAATGTCTTCAAATGACGCATCCTTCGCTTTCCCTGGCGCAAGTAGGTTTGTCAAAGTTCCGTAGACATCTGGCCTGATCTCCGTTAGAAAAATTGCTTTCTTCCGTTCACTATTTTGCACTTGAACATTCTCACTGGCAGCTTCGGTCTCAATAATGTTATTGGCTCTTAAAAACATCTCCATCTGCTCAATGTAAGAACTAAATGGTTCATGAGCTTGGTCATACATGCTGAGGCTTCCGATGAATCCCATAGGTGTGGCCATGATTGTCCTGATCCCATTGAACAGTGACTCAGCACGCTACCTGTGTACCTGCGAGAATCAATGCCACTGCTGTTGTGTATACATACACACAAAGGCGAAGCACAGAGGATTCTGCACGAGAATTAACAGTAAAACATCGCAAAAGTTCAGTTTAGGTGTCAAAAATTCACCTTAAACAAGTCCACTCGAAGGTCGATCATTGTGTCCTTCCATGTGTACAAGGACACCCAAATCCCTCTGAATACCAACATTTACTAGTTTCTTACTTTTTAAAAAATATTCTGCTTTTCCAGTCTTCCTACTAAAGTGGATAATTTCACACTTCCCACATTATACTCCATCTGCCACCTTCTTGCCCAATCACGTAACCTGTCTATATCCCTTTGCAGCCTCTTTGCATCCTCCTCACAGCTTACTTTCCCACTTAGCTTTGTATCGTCAGCAAACTTGGATACATTATACTCGGTCCCCTCATCTAAGTCATTGATATACATTATAAATAGCTGAGGTCCAAGCACTGATCCTTGCAGCACTCCACAAGTTACACCCTGCCATCCTGAAAATGACCCATTTATTCCTGCTCTTTGTTTTCTGTCCATTAACCAATCCTCAATCCATGCTAATATATTACCCCCAATTCCATGAGCCCTAATCTTGTGTAACAACCTCTTCTGTGGCACCTTATTGAATGCCTTCTGAAAATCCAAATATACTGCATCAACTGGATCCCCCTTATCTACCCTGCTTGTTACACCCACTGTTCTGGACCGATGGACATTATGTGACATTCTGGACATGTTTACATGCAATAGCACCCTCTGGTGGCGGTTATTGTGTTAACAGTTTGTATGCTGGAAAGGTCATCTGATCTTTCTTCCTGTGAGAGGTCATTTGACCTTCCTACCTTTCTTCCTGTTGACCCCAGGAAGCAGTTTTGCCAGGAAGAACCTGACTTGAGTAATGGAGAATCTGCCATGAGAGGTTTCATTTACAATCCAACGTAATCTGATTTCATATGTTAGGCCAAGCGCAATATCTGTGAGTATCTTTGGTTCTTAGCATAATAGCAATGTTGTCAGAGTAATATTTTGATAATACTATGTTTATAAAAGGTTAATATTTAATAGTTACAGAATGTTCAAATGTTAATTAGTTATACAATTAGTCTATTCTACTGTTGTAAATATGTTTATATCTTATGTAATATCGAACGTATAGTACTCAGTTTATGTACAAAACATACTTTGTCTTTGTTTACAGTTTCACAAATTCATTCAATTAAAGCTTCAAAACAGCAACCGCTTCAGAAGAATTATTGTTGAATGAGTGTTTAACTTGCTGGATAGCTAGATAGGAGCACGTCTAGCGTGGCCAGTACACCCACAAAAATCTCTAATAGATTTGTCAAACACGACTTCTCTTTCATAAAACTGTGTTGACTCTGCCTGATCATATTGTGGTTTTAAAGTGCCCTGTTAGCATGCCCTTAATAATAGATTCTAGAATTTCCCCTACTGCTGATGTCAGGGTAATTGGTCTATTGTTCCCTGTTTTCTCTCTTCCTTCTTTCTTGAGCAGCAGGGTTATATTTGCTACCTTCCAGTTCAATATTATTGTCCTGGAATTTGCAGTCCGGATGATGGTAAACTGGCAGCGCTTGCCATCATTATGTGAAGGAATAAACAATATAACCTATTCAGAAAAATACACCATTCGATGAAAGAATTCTGGCCTTATTAAAACATGACAAACTGGGTCTGGAAATCTAGAAACCGAACGATGAAAAATCTGTGATAGCATTCTGGCTATTGAGATAAGATAAGTTGTTGACACTGAATCAATGACCTTATTGAAATAGAAGGTTAAAGGCTCCTGACAGTCTGAACCTTTGGGAACAAGACAATAGTTCACCCTGTATAAGGTGCTCTAGTTTACACCTCGTAAAGAAGCACATAAAAGTAACAAACATCTGCCTTCGTAAAAATGATACCAACTAAAGCGCACCTGCTGTTACACCATTTTTTAATGATAAGCTTAGAACACCTAGAGGAGAGACATGGGCCTAGAAATTCAGTGGGCTGCGCCACCAGTTAGTGCACAAAGAGGGCACTTAGTGGGTTTAGCGCCACTGGCCACGCCTCCCACGAAATTTAGCAGGGCGCTACTGGCGGCGTTAGCCTGTAGCGCTGCGCCGCCACTGATGACGTCATCAGTGTGTGCAGCACCCCGCTACCGCCCCGATCATGAAATTTGGTAGCGCCCCCCGCTGTAACGCCGGTCGCAATTTGCGACCGGTTCAGGGGGGCCTACCTGCGACGGTAGAGGCGCTAATTAAAGGAGAGGTGCGGGGCGGCCATTTTTTTTGCTGGCCGTCTGCCCACACCTCTTCACGCCACCGTCCCCGGCCTCCTGAGCCCCCCCCCACGTTGTGCCGGCTGTGTCCCAAGAGCCCAGCACTTCTCCTCGGTGCCGGGCTCTTTTGCCGGCACTCATGAGCTCCGATCGCGCTGCAGCAGGCCCCTCCCCTTTAAGAAGCGGAGGAAGGCCTGCAGTACCGCAGCGTGCCGTGCCGCAGTGTGTGGCGCTGTGGCATGTTGCACTGCGATTTTCAGTTGCAGCGCCCCAAGAGGGATGCGGAGTGCCTCGAGCAGCGCCCCGCTTCCGTTTGGGGCGCTGAAACTGAATTTCCGGCTGGCGCTCGCAGCTCCTTCCGGGGCAATATTTCAGGCGCCCAGGCAAGACTGGCGCCCCAAACGGGGCACCACCGAATTTCTAGGCCATGGTTCTGTAGTGCTACCAGCTGAGGTGGCTGTAAGAATTGCAGGGGTCAGCAGAAAAATTACTAGAGATAATTAGCTTACATCAGCAGGAAACCTTAAAGGAAATACCACTAGAAAAGGGTATAAATATTGAACTCTCAAATGGGATAGTAGACTCGCTTACAGGGGCAAAGCGATTCTTGGCTTCAGAGCCAGCTCTGTAATTCTCCAACTCTTTGTACCTCGGGGATCAAAGGTACTGTATTTGATTTTGGTGGATATCCTGAATAAAACTAAGTACTGTAAAACTGTAGCGAAGTTAAGATTTGAGAGTAGGTTCTCTGATAATAGAATTGTAAGCTTTCTTTTTTTGGAACTGTTAATGTTGCAATTGACTCACCAACTGTAAATTATATGTCGGTTCTTTAATAAATCTATATATTTTTAGAATTGTCTCACATAATACTTCTGTATCAAACTCGCAAACTCAATATCTGTACACTCTTTGGTGAGGAGTTGCAGAATTCTGGGGGAATTTTCCAGACCCTCATAATATCCAGAATGTTACAGTTTAGCTAAACTTATTAAAAGTGCTATCTGGAGGATGGTAACATTTTCAAGTTGTTCCTTTCCTTTAGGGAGAGATAGTCCAGACCTTTAGACCCAATTAAGCATCTTTAGGATTCGGCTACCTCAAACTTTAGTTGAAAGTGAATGTCTGAGGAATACGCCTGATCCGGGGTAGCCCTAAAAGGGCTAGGACTAGTAATAATTCCTGCAGTTGGTGCCCAACATGTGTGTTAATGAGTTGATACAGAACCCTATACTTATATTTATACCTATATCCACCTCGTAGAGTGTTAAGTATAGAAGGAGTGTTTTACTGTCAGTGGTACTAAGACCCAGATTTAAGTCTCTAGAGACGACAAGTCCCTGTTCAGGCCTTGTAGAACTTAAATCAGAACTTCCTCAATATAGCATTGAGGTCTAGAAATTTCTTATAAAGTTCATATTAAATCCTAACCGAGTTTAGGTCCTGACGAAATGGCAAACCCTGTCGGAATTGGCCAAGTCTTTTTATTAGGAAATTCAAACAATTGCTTTATTAGGGGAAATAATCCTATCCCTGTACCTCCACAAAACCAAGTGATAATTTTTGAAATAGAAGACTTTGATGCCGATGGAGCTGTTAGCACTCATGGTACGATTGATGTTGATCCCCAGAACCAGGGGATACAGAATGTCCAGTGGGATAACCAAACAAATACTTCAAATCCACTAAATTCCTTAATGATAAGGTGCACACCTGCACAATTGGGAGGCCTAATGAATGGTGCCCAACAAGGCGGTGGCAACCATGGTTGAATAGTAGGACCTGGAACAGCCTATGCTCCTGGGGGCCATGGATTCCAGTTAAGGTGGCAAGCTCATGATGAAATAAATGACCAGAATCTTTGAGAAAACTATAGACAGCTTAGAATTCATTATTATCAATGCTGACAGGCACTAGCTCAATCTTATCTAAATGCTGGCGGTGCAAGGATTGCCGATCCAGTAAACCAACCCCAGCAACCACACATTGCTCCCCTAGGTCAAGTAAACCTGAGCTCTATCTACACAATGTGTGGTAGACCAGGAAACACCAGCCAGGAAAAAAACCTACTGGATTCTAACTAACCTTGATAAATTGGAAACCTGTTACCAAGATTGGAATGCCCAACACCTGGGCAACTACTACAAATGATGCTAAGTTCAGACTTAATTCCCCCATTAAACCAATGTAACAACTGGGTTCAAATATACACCTATGTTCTCACGGCAACTCAGGGAGGGCATGTAATGGGTTCCATCAAGGAAATACTCACTAATACAGCCACAACTAAAGGGCTGGTAGCTGCCTACAGAATAGGCAAAGTACTCACACAGGTTAACTGGGACATCGTCCATGGTTGCCTGGCCAATCAATACCAAAATACAGCCCTCAAACTTGCCTGTGAGGGTGCTCTAAACGATTATTGAGATAACCAACAAAGATGGGATAATGTCAATCACATTATCCAATTAAATCATGACCTCTTAGGTCTACTCCAAACTAAACCTATAATGAGACCAGAAACTAGGGATAAAAAAACTGGAGAAGGTACCTTTGGTACTCAGAAACAAGGACTGCATGGACTCAAGTCTCAAGTCCACCCCGCCCAGATACAAACTCGTGGCTCGGGACCCCCAAGAGGGTATTCCAGATGGTTTGCACCCCCAACTCGCCCACAACATGAGAAAGATTTCTCCCCAGAAAGATGCAATAGACGAGGGGCTAGACCTCAAAAGGAAAGTGAAGGACAGTGGACTTCCTATGGGGACAGCTTTTACACTGGCCAGAACTATCAGAGAGCCATGGGAGAATACTGGGAAAACCGAAATGGGGATTAAAAAGATTCCTGACAGAACCAACGTCCACCCCAACAGGAGAATCGTCGAGATAATAAACGGTCCAACAAACCCCCTAAGGGATCTGGAAAGCATGATACCCCCAAGAGGGAGGAACAAAAAATAGTTAAAATGATTAAAGAAAAAGCAGCAAATGAAACTCAGGATCCTGAGGATGAACAATCCCAGGATTGAAGGCCTGGCACCCAGCCAGGGCCTCTTGAATTCCCCTATGCCCTGGCAACCTTGCCCACAAACACACAAGTGAAGGCCTTGTTTGATACGGGAGCTGATTACACTGTAACAGATCCTGCAATTATAAAAACTAAGTGGACAGGTTTGGGGAGCCCAATTTGTAAGACCATTAGGGGGATTCACACAAGATAAAACCCAAATAATTAATTTTTACAAAATACCTATTACTATATATGGAATTACGGTGACCCTAGATGTAGGACTGGTACCACAATTGGCCTCTTCCCTCATTATAGGACAATCAGATATGAAACATTACCTTAAAATCTCAACCAGACCTGTAGAAGCATCCACAGACCAGGATGATAGGGAAAAACATGTTTGGACACAGCTTGATCAAACTTGCCTAGAGGGGGGAGGCAAAGACCTCCTCGAGAAACTCATAAATAGATACTACCCTTATCTACAACACCATCCAAATCAATGTGGAAAGATAGACATCAAACCCCACCCACTTGATGCTGGCTGGCACAAACCTAAAAAACAGTGGCCTATTCAAGACCACAAAGGAAAAATAGATCTCCTAACAATGCTCAAAGAACTAACAGAACAAGGTGTCTTAATCAAAATGGCATCTAGAACTAATTCACCATTGTTTGGTGTTGCTAAACCAGATGGGAGGTGGAGATTAGTGGTCGATTATACAGCCTTAAATAAGGTAACGGCCCCACATACTGCACAACAGCAAAATTCCACAGCCCTTCTCTCTGGAATTATGAGGGGAAAATATAAATCTTGTATTGATCTAGCAAACGGCTTCTGATCCCATCCAATCAAAAATGCTGATTGGCCAAAAGCTGCAATGACTGGATCCGGTGGTCATCAGTATTGCTGGACCAGATTGCCCCAGGGATTTCAAAACAGTCCCGTTCTCTTTTCAGCCCACATCATTGATCTTTTAAAAGACCTACCTAACGTCAATTCTTATGTGGACGATATATATCTGTCACATGACAATCTCCAAGAGCACTTGAAAGCCATTGATAGTGTTTTATCCAGACTTACAACTGCTGGGTACATAATTAACATAAAAAAGAGTCAACTAGTTAGGGAAGGGTTGATTTTCTGGGTCTGCGAATACCTGGAAACGGTAGAGGATTAACTCAATCCTATAAAGAAAAATTAGCCACCATTCAATATTCTAAAACTCTGAAAAATCTGCAGGCAAGTTTAGGACTCCTGAATTTTGCTTGATCCTTTACGCCAACCTTTGCCAAGCTCTCAGCACCCCTGTATGCTAGAGTGGGCGAAGCAGCAAAAGGGCCATTCATATTTTCACCAGACGATTACTCAAAATTGCAACAATTATGCCGAGAGCTACAAAAAGCCATAGACCTGGAACAGAGGGACCTACAAGTTCCCCTCAATATTCATCTCAGGTCATCACCTAAAGTGGCAGTTACAGTTTTTTATAATGAAAAGAGCATAGTGCCCATTTAGTTCCATTCTTATAACTTTTCCAATGTCAAAAGGAGGTACATTAAAAAAGAAAGGGTCATGACTATGGTAATCCAATGCCTCATCAAGGCACGAACCCTTCAAGGGAAATACCCCATTACCATCTACATTGAGATTCCCGATTTAAGATCAATATTGAGGATGGCCTCTGATGAAAAAAGAGCTACCCAGATCCGATATGATAAATGGGCATCGTTCTTAAATGATCCTACACTCATTTTTAAATTCCTGTCCCTGGAAATGGACTTAGAGCATCTCCCCATTGTTAAGTCCGTGAATGATTTAAACATGGACTAGCAGGAGTGAAAACAAACAGATGTTTACTGGTGGAAGTCCATAACGAAACTAAACAACAGAGGCTCTCTAGCGCCTTTTATACAGGGGTGGTCACTGCCGGTACTGCAGTCTGAGACCAGTTATTCTCTTAAAGGTACATACACAACAATTCCTCCCCTTTTAGATAAACAGTACATAACATTCATTTAACAACTAAATGATAACGAATTACAATCACAATTACGGTAACTAGATACAGTGGTTAAGTTTAAGCAATTATAAGTTCAGTCTTTGAGGAGGCTTCCTGATTCTGTCTGGATAACGCCTCTTTGAGGTAACAGGTTCTTCTGGCAATGTTGAGTCAGAATCAATGTCGTTGTTTGGTTCATCTGCTTCCAATATTACCGGTTCTGCGGTAGCTGCAATTGGAATGTCGATTTCATTACCAGGTGTATCAGATCGTGGTGTGGAGTTGACGTTTTCCAGTGACTCTAGAATCTGGTCAGCATGGCGTCTTACAATGCTCTCCCCAACGGCCACGGTATACATGAGAGGTCCTTGTCGTGTACAAATCATTCCTGGCTGCCATTTCTCAGTGCGGTAGTCCCGGGCCAAAACTGGTTGACCTATCTTAAAACTCCTGGTCGGCCTTTCATTCATATTCTGAAACTGCCTGTTCTCCACATCTCTTCGGACGTTTGGCTTAACCAAATCCAAGCGGCATTGTAGTCTTCGATTGAAGAACATCATGGCTGGAGTTTGGTTGGTAACCGCATGTGTCGCATTCCGGTAGGCAAACAAGAAGTTGTCCACCTTGTGTTGTAGAGGTATATCTTCATTACACATTGCCTTGATAGCCTTCTTGAATGTTTGGACAAACCTCTCGGCCAATCCATTAGTGGCTGGATGATATGGGGCAGATGTGTAATGCTTAACACCATTGTTCTTTAAGAACCTCCGGAACTCTTCAGACACAAACTGTGGTCCATTGTCAGAGCAAATCTGTTCAGGCAGCCCATTCCTGGCGAATATGGTTCATAAAACTGTGATAGTTTTTTCCGTGGTGGTTGAGGACATTTTTATTACCTCTGGTCACTTTGAATGTGCATCCACCGCAATTAAAAACATCGAGTCCATGAAGGGACCAGCAAAATCAATGTGTACCCTTTGCCATGGAGATGAGGGCCACTCCCATGGATGCAGAGGAGCTTGTGGTGGGGCGTTTTGGACCTTCTGGCATCCTGCACAGCTCTTGGTCATCTCTTTGATTTCTCTATCGATTCCCGGCCACCACACAAACGCTCTGGCTAAGCTCTTCATTTTAACCCCACCCAGATGACCCTCATGAAGCTCATTGAGCACTCTATCCATCAACTTAGGTGGAATTACTACTCTGGATCCACACATCAAGGTTCCTCTGCACACTGACAGCTGTTCTCTTCTCGGCGAGAATGCTGGCAGCAGTGGTTCGCCATGTGCTGGCCATCCCTTCACCGTTAAATCATAGACCCGTGATAGTGTTGGGTCATTCCTTGTTTCCTTTTCTATATTTGCATTCGTCACAGGGAGACATTCGACTATGGTCGAGTGGAACAACTCCATTGGATCCACTGCAAGGTCTTCCTCTTCCACCGTCGGCAACGGTAGACGTGACAATCCATCAGCATTTCCATGCTGTTTAGTTCCTTTGTACTCGATGTCATATTGGTGTGCCCCTAGGAAAAGGGACCATCTCTGCAGCCGTTGTGCTGTCATTATCGGTACGCCCTTCTGAGGGTTGAAAATGGAGACAAGAGGTTGATGATCGGTTAGTAGAGTAAATTTTTGACCGTGCAGATAGTGATTGAACTTCTTCACCCCCCACACTAGGCTGAGGGCCTCTCTGTCAATCTGGGCGTAGTTATGCTCGGCAGAAGTTAACGAGCGTGACGCAAAAGCTATCGGCCTCTCCAAACCATCAAGGAATTTATGTGACAGTACCGCCCCAATGCCGTAGGGAGACGCATCACACGCCAGCCTGATTGGCAGTGCTGGGTTGTAATGAGCCAATACTTCCTTCGAAGTGATTAAGTCCTTACTCTTCTGAAAAGCACGTTTACAATCATCGCTCCATTTCCATGCTACCCCTGTTCGTAGCAGGGCATTCAGTGGGTGCAGAATTGTCGACAAATTCGGCAAAAACTCATGATAGTAATTCACCAACCCGAGGAATGACCTCAGTTGCGACACATTTTCAGGCGCTGGGGCCTTAACAGCCGCTTCAATTTTGTCAGGGGACTTATGTAACCCCTCTTCATCAATCACGTGGCCACAATACGATATCTGTTTCTTAAAAAATTTGCACTTGGGGCAGTTGGCTCACAGCCCATGTTCCCGTAGTCTAGTGAGCACCTGTTCTAGGTTGTTAAGGTGTTCACTGTCATCTTCACCTGTTACAAGGATGTCGTCCAAGTAACACTGAGTCCCCGGATCCCTTGCAGGACTTGTTCCATCGCTCTTTGCCATATCGCCGGAGCCGATGCTACTCCGAATACCAATCGATGATACTGGTAAAGACCTTTGTGAGTGTTTATCGTGAGATACTTCCTAGAGGACTCTTCAACCTCCATCTGCAAATATGCTTGTGCTAGGTCAATTTTTGTAAAACGCTTCCCTCCAGACAGTGAGGTGAAGATGTCTTCTATCCTTGGAAGAGGATATTGTACTGTGTGAAGGACAGGGTTCACCGTCACCTTGAAATCCCCACAGATGCGAATCTTCCTTGGCTCTCCGGACTTATTGCTTAACGTTTTCTTCATGACAGGAACGATGGGTGTCGCCCACTCGCTCCGGTCGACCTTAGACAACACGCCCGCCTTCTCCAGATTCTCCAGCTCTGCCTCGACGGCTGGGCGAATTGCATATGGTACCGGTCTCGCTTTGAAAAACTTGGGAACTGCATTCTCTTCTATTTTTAACGAGGCAGTTACGCCTTTAAGCGTGCCCAGTTCTTGTTGAAATACCTCTTTGGCATTAGCTAAGATTGTTGACAATCGTCCAGGAGTGACGTCTTCATCTTTTTTACCGTCCACCGTCATTGCATGAATGGAATGCCAATCTAAGTTTATCTTCCTGATCCATTCCTGTCCCAATAACGGTGGTCCACCATTTGGCAGTATGTAGAGATACAATTTCCGTATTTTCTTGCCATTGTATTCGACAGGCACCCTTATTTTTACTCTGGGGTATACTTTTTGCCCCGTATACGTCGTCAAGATGATGGATGTCTCTCTCAAGGGTATGTGTGAAAATAGCCGCTCGTAGTCTCTTCGATTCATGACGGTTAGCGCTGATCTTGTATCCAATTCCATTTTAACTTGGGACCCTGCTATCGTGAGGGTGACCCAAATGGTTCGGTGATCCTCTTTTGCGATTACCTTGTGAAGTTTGAGACAGCTTAATCTCCTGTTCTCGGATTCACTATCGCTCATCTGGTCTTCGGAACTACTGTCCGTCATCTTTTGTACTTCCTTGTACGGTTCCTTAGTAGTCTTTTTGTTGTCGCTGGTCTTCTTCCCAGACCTACAAACTCGTGCAATGTGTCCAATCTTCCCGCATTGTCTGCATATTTTGTCTTTGGACCAGCAGTCCTTCTGGACATGGTTAGTTCTGCCGCAGCGATAACATTTTGCAAATCCCGGTGTCATTTCGTGGGTGCCGTATTCCTGTGGTTTTTGTTGAATTTCTGCAGCTCCCCTGGCTGCTGCTTCATACGATACTGCCACGCTGAAAGCCTTATTTAGCGTCAGCTCTTTTTCTGCGAGTAACTTCTTCTGTGTTCCTTCACTCAGGAGTCCACAAACAAATTTGTCCCGTAGGGTATCTGCCAGTCCTGCTCCGAACTGGCAGTGCTTTGATAGCTTGTGTAGTTCTGTAAGATACTCAGCATTGCTCTCATCTTTGTGCTGAGTTCTCCTGTGGAATTTAAATCTTTCTGCTATCAACAGCGGTGCAGGGTTTAAGTGCTCCTGTAGAACAGCAACAATTTTGTTAAAACTCTTCGCCTTCGGTTTGGCTGGAGTAATCAGATCCTGCAATAGGCCGTACGTTCTAGCGCCCATTAAGTTTATCAATATTGATGCCTTTTTCCCCTCCGCTATTTCATTTGCCTCGAAATATACCTCGACTCTTTCCACATACGTGGTCCAGTCCTCTAATGTATTATCAAAAGCAGTGATACAGCCAGTCTTCGGCATCTTGCAAATCTAAAATGGCGCCTCCCGTGCTTTGCCTTCTTCCCCGATTTAACAAAATGGCGCCTCCCGCGCTTTGCCTTCTTCCCCGCTGTTGTTAGCGCTGCTTTCCACGGTTTCTTGCGCGTATTCTTTTTCTTTTATTATTTTCCCGTCGTGGAGCGGACCCTCTGGGACACTTCCCTCCCTCTTCTGAGGTCCGAACGCTGCCCAGCTTCGAAACACCGGCCGCGCCCTGTTTGCTCCACCCTCTCTCTCTCTCCTTGCTTCCCGACTCGCTGCCCGGCCCCGTTGAAAGGCCACCCGATCGAGCTTCAGCCCGCCGCAGCCCAGGAAGGATCAGAGCACTACCTGCCACCAGCCCGATTAGCTGGGAAACCACGGACCGAGGAACCCAGCCTGGCTCTGGAAAGTCGCTCCTGCAAAGCCTTGAACCCGATGATTGATGGTCGACGCCCATTTCTCGAGTTTCAATGGCCTCTATTTTTTTTCTTTCTTCTGGCTCCGACCTTCAACAACGTCGTCAGAGCTGCTGCTGAGTTGCAGGTAAGTTCGTTTCTTTACTCGTCGCCAGTGTTAAGTCCGTGAATGATTTAAACACGGACTAGCAGGAGTGAAAACAAACAGATGTTTACTGGTGGAAGTCCATAACGAAACTAAACAACAGAGGTTCTCTAGCGCCTTTTATACAGGGGTGGTCACTGCCGGCACTGCAGTCTGAGACCAGTTATTCTCTTAAAGGTACATACACAACACCCATCATGGAGGATGATGATACGGGGGAAGGAATCAGATAAATACCTATGAGACCGCTTACAGAAAAACATCAAGTTATTGACTGTGATGGATCTTCAATGATGATTAAAAAAGGGACATCCCAACAATCCTCAGCTGGGATGGGGATAGTAGTAGGGACTTTTCGAGATTCCTATTCTTTTTATCCAGAAGAATTTCTGTCCATACCCCTTGGCCATAAGACAGCACAATATGCTGAAGCTGCAGCATTACGGTATGCTTTAGAAAAGGCAGACCCTATTAAACCCACATTAACCTGTATGGATAGTGACTAGTGTAAAAGAGGATATAACCAAGATCTAGTTTTCTGGGAACAAACAAACTTTACCAATCATAAGGGTAAGCCCATAAAACATAAATCATTGTGGGATGACATTCTCCGTTCAAGAATGGAGAAACAGAATTGTCAGGTGATTCATGTAAACGGGCATACCACTGGGACAGTACACTCAAAAGGAAGCAGTCTTGCAGACGAACAAGCGAAACGTTCGGTCTGCATGACACCCCCTCGAGAGGGGCCTGCCAATATTAGTGTAATCACTAGGGCAGAACGGGCAGCTAATCAGGATGAGGAACTGATTCAGCTATTAGACCCAACAAAAGAGAATCCACCAGGATATCCACCAAAGTACTTTTACTCGGAAAACCCTATGGGTATTGTGCTAGTTAAGTTGCCCAAGGGAAACCGAGAAGTACCCCCGAGACACAAACGAGAACAAAGAATCTCACAAGGGCATAGGTCAAGCACATTGTGGTGCCAGAACAACATTCTGCAAATTGACTTCCTTATATTGGTGACCAGGCATGCTTAAGGCCTGTAAAACATACGTGGCAAATTGTGAGCCATGCTATTTAACCAATAAGTCATCACTAATTAAGCCACCATCATTGGCTCCTGTGAAAGCTGATGAGCCAATGGGAAAATTCTTTATTGACTTTATTGGACCACTTCCCCCATCTTTGAGATACAGACATGTCCTCGTTTGTGTAGATGGATGCACTTTCTTCTGTGGCTGGTCCCCACAAAAACTGTTTTGGAAAACACACTCGCCAATGCGATTATTGACATAATTACTGTAGCTGGTGCACCCAAAATCTTACACTCCAATCAAGGCAGAGCCTTTGTCTCCAAGGTCTTCAAAGACCACTGCGAACAAAGGGGGATTGAGTTAGATCACAGCATGCCACATCATCCGCAATCAACGGGGCTGGTGGAACGTAAAAACCAGGAAGTAAAAAAGCTATTGGTCAAATTGTTGAGAATCAGGGGAAATAAGTGGACCACCATCATTCCGGAGGTGCAGCTATCACTTAATAATGTGCCTGCATCTGCATCAGGGACAGTGTCCCCTAAGAAAGTCCATATTATCTGATGTATGGGGTTGAGATGCATACACCGCTTACCCCATGGTTCTTTTATTGCCTCTACACTCTCTGATTCCTTGACCCAACAGCGACAGTTAGATTAAAAAAAAGAAGTAACAGAGGAGATTCATCAAATTGATCAGAGGATAAGGGAGGCAAATAGGCAGAAAAAATTGACAAACAAAGCATGGCAACCCCAAGCAGCAGAATGGGTACAGGAAAAGAAGTTCGAGCAAAAACCTGGTTTAAGACCTAAGTGGAAAAAACCTGTTCAAATACACTCTGTTATTAACGAAAGAACAGTTAAAATGCATATTAATCAGCCGAATGGCAAGCATATTCTTAAAACTGTCTCCATAGACAATCTCAAAAGATGTCCTGCGGTATACCGGAATGGAGGAACAATAAAAGGTGCAGTCGTACACTGTCTTTCAAGACCCAGCTTGGAGCATGACACAGGAAATGGATGCGATCGAACTACTGATGACGGTCAGCCAGATGGTGTCGCCGACTCCTCCACACGATGCTTGGCAACGCTTCAGCAATTGGATTCGCAAAAAGCCACAACCAAAACAAGTAAAGATCAACGAGTTACTTCAACGAAGGAGGAAAACACTGTGGATGGAGAAGGAATCAACTGAGCTCCTGGCAAGACCTTTACGAAAACAAGAATCTGTCCTCATGCTGGATCAATGGAACAGCGTGTCAAGCTTCAGCCAGTTCCAAATGATGTCTCCTTGACTCGTATGAATAACTCACCTCTACGGATCATACATATGCTAATTGGACATTCTAAGTACATGTTGTTTCGCTAATTGTATGACAATGTACCTATCATCCTTTGAATTTGTGTTCAATTTAAAATAAGGCAAAATATGGTCCTGGGATGATTTAAAAGGAATTTACATGAAGCACATGATTAGGCTCTTGTGAATCTCATGAAATTGATGTGCTATTGTAACCTTATTAGTAACATTGACCAAACTCTGTCTTGATGCTCGAGTTCAGTTTAGGTCAAATGGGGGGTATGAAGGAATAAGCCATATAACTGTGGTGTATGTAACCTGTTCCACCTTAAGAGAACTACCTTAAGAGATGTACTACTTTCTCTTGGCTGCTGTATACTGTAATACCGGTGGTGACCACACCGGTATATAAGTGTTGTGTAGGGATTTGCTGGGCAGTTCAGCCCTGACCTCCGAATAGTAAAGACCTGTTAAAGTTATTCTTGTGGTCTGTGTCCAGTGATTTATAATAAGCATAACTGGGACACACAGACTTAACAGTGGCGACGAGTCCGATCTTACCCTGCAGCAGTTTTACATCCAAGGCAGCTTCGTCCTCAGAACGGGCGTCGAGAAGAGGCATCCGCCCTCATCACCCTGCTGAGCACCATCGCACGGGAGGCATCGAGAACCCGGGTTAAAAAGAAAAATTCTGACCACAAAGCCCTCCATCAGCGACAGGCAGTGATCATCCCTTCTACCACGGTGGTGGGTAAGCTGATCAGCGACACGAGCAGAAAGTCGGCCGCGTTGACTGTGGAGTGGGGGAGGGAAAACGGAGGAAAAAGGGCGGAGAACTCGACCACGGCCGGTGAAAAGGGCCAGGCTGCAATCGAGGCCGAGAGGCGCAGCGACTGGGGCAGCTTAAGGCACGAGAGCCGCGGAGAACTCAAACGCAGCCGGTGTAAAGCACCGGGCTGCATGCGGGGCTGAGAGGCGCAACAGCAGGGGAAGCGTGAATGCCCACGGGAACCGCGGGGGAGTAAAAGCAGCATCGGGGAATTGAGAACCGCTGGGGAGGCGGGAACGGCAGCAGCACGGCAATCACCATTGCAGCCAGCGGGGGAAGAAGGCAAATGCGGGAATCCGCCATTGTAGTCGGCGGGGGAAGAAGACGAGCACGGGAAAGACCGCCAAGCGCGGGAAGCTGCCATTTTAGTAGGCGGGGGAAGAAGACAAGCGCGGGAAGTCACCATTTTGAGAAAAAGAAAAATTTAAAAACTTGCAAGGATGCCTAAACATGGGAACATTAATACCTTTGATAGCGATATCGAAGATTGGACCACGTATGTAGAACGCATGGAAGTTTATTGTAAAGCAAATAAGGTACCAGACGATGAGAAAGCACTAACCTTATTAAGCTCAATGGGTGCGAAGACATACGGGCTATTGAAGCACCTTCTGTGACCAGATAAACCGGCGGATCAGACTCTCGCGAATATTGTTACTGTCCTGAAAAATCATTTAAACCCCACGCCGCTGATGATAGCGGAACGATTTAAATTTTACAGAAGAACGCAGCTGAAAGACGAAAGCAACGCTGAATTTTTAATTGAACTGCGTAAGCTATCAAAGTACTGTCAGTTTGGAACAGGACTAGCAGATGCGCTGAGAGATAAATTTGTGTGTGGATTGTTAAAAGAAGGAACACAAAAGCGACTGCTTGAGGAGAATGATCTTACGCTTGATAAAGCTGTCACTATTGCAGCATCGCACGAAGCCGCAGCGAGAGGCACTGCGGAAATGCAGCTATGGTCACCGGAACTCAGCACCAATCAAATGGTCTTGGGTACAGTAAAATGTTATCGTTGTGGAAAGACAACGCACGATCAGAACCAGTGCTGGTTCAAAAGTCAGGAATGCAGAAAATGTGGCAGGCTTGGTCACATAGCTAAAGTATGCCGGTCAGGAAAGAAGACCAGCAACAAAAAGTCACCGCAGGAAAAGTACAGAAAGGTACACAAGGTGACAGAGAACAGTTCGAACGAACAGAAGTCAAATTCAGACTCCAGCAGTAATGAACTGGGTAGTCTAAGAGTACACAATGTTGGTAATGAAGCAGACCTCCAAACAATCTGGGTCACACTTCAGATAGCAGGAGTCCAAGTGAAGATGGAATTGGACACTGGATCAGCATTGACGGTCATGAATAAGCAAGATTACAAAAGGTTTTTCCCACATATTCCCCTATGGGATACGGAGATTGTATTGAAAACATACACGGGGCAAAGAGTATACCCCATCGGGAAGATAGAGGTAAAGGTGGTCCACAAGGGCAAAGAAAGCCGAGGAATGGACTTATATGAGCTACCTGAGGGAGGTCCACCACTACTGGGACGGGAGTGGATTAGGAAAATAAATATGGACTGGCATTCCTTAAAAGCACTAACGGTAGATTCCGGTAAAAAAGATGTCAAACCTAAACGATTGTCCAGAATGTTGGACGATGCTAAAGAGGTGTTCCAACAGGGACTGGGAACACTGAGAGGAATTACGGCAAACATCAAGGTTGAAGAACATGCAAACCCAAAATTTTTCAAAGCCAGACCGGTACCTTATGCGATACGACCTGCTGTGGAAGCTGAGCTGGATGGGCTGGAACGTTCAGGAGTACTGTCTAAGGTAGACTGGAGTGAGTGGGCCACGCCCATTGTCCCCGTCATGAAGCGTTCATCGAGCAACAAGCCGGGGGAACCGGGGAAGGTTCGCATCTGTGCAGATTTCAAGATCACTGTTAATCCGGTGCTTCACACGGTGCAGTATCCGCTTCCGCGGATTGAGGATATCTTCACTTCGTTGTCTGGCGGGAAACACTTCACCAAGATAGACCTGGCGCAGGCGTACTTACAGATGGAAGTTGAGGAAGAGTCACGCCAGTATCTCACGATCAACACGCATAGAGGCTTGTACTGGTATAATAGACTGGTTTTTGGAGTGGCATCGGCTCCAGCAATTTGGCAGAGGGCCATGGAGCAGGTATTACAGGGAATTCCAGGTACACAATGTTACCTGGACGATATTCTGATTACAGGAGATGATGACGAGGAACACCTTGCAAATTTGGAACTGGTGCTCACCAGATTGAAAGAATATGGACTTCGAGTTAATCGCCAGAAATGTGAGTTCTTTCAGAAGCGGATCTCGTACTGTGGTCATGTCATTGACCAGGAGGGGCTTCATAAGTCTCCTGACAAGATCAAAGCTGTTGTGAAGGCTCCCGCTCCGGATAATGCATCCCAGTTGAGGTCGTTCCTAGGGTTGATTAACTATTACCATAAGTTTCTGCCAAATTTATCCACGGTGCTGCACCTGCTGAACGCTCTTTTGCAGACGGGAGTACCATGGAAGTGGAGCGAGGACTGTAAGAGGGCCTTTCGCAAAAGCAAGGCATTGATCACCTCAGAGGAACTGTTGGCTCACTTCAACCCAACGCTGCCTATTCGTTTGGCTTGTGATGCTTCTCCATATGGTATTGGGGCAGTACTCTCACACAAGTTGCCAAATGGCCTGGAGAGGCCAGTTGCGTTCGCATCCAGATCATTGACCTCCGCTGAGCGCAACTATGCTCAGATAGATAGGGAGTCTCTCAGCCTTGTGTGGGGAGTAAAGAAGTTTAATCATTACCTGCAGGGCCAAAAGTTTACGCTTCTGACAGACCACCAGCCGTTGGTATCCATTTTTAACCCTAAGAAGGGTGTTTCGGTGATGACAGCACAGAGACTCCAGAGATGGTCCCTTTTCCTAGGGGCACATCAATATCAGATTGAATTCAAAGGTACAAAGCAGCATGGTAATGCTGATGGGCTGTCTCGCCTGCCACTACCTACAGAGGACGAGGCACCGACGGTTGACCCTGTTGAGTTATTTCACTCGACCATCATCGAATGTTTACCAGTCACCAATGCAAGTATTGAAAGAGAAACCAGGAACGACGTCCCGGGTCTACGAAGTGACAGTGAAGGGATGGCCAGCACATGGTGATCCACTGTTACCGGCATTCTCAGCAAGACGAGAACAGCTGTCCGTCTGTCAAGGAACATTGATGTATGGAAGAAGGGTGATTATTCCTCCTAAGTTAAGAGAGAGAGTTCTAAAGGAACTGCATGAAGGTCATCTGGGGGGAGTCAAGATGAAATGCCTTGCTACGGCTTATGTGTGGTGGCCGGGTATCGACCAACAGATAGAGGATCTGACGAAAAGCTGCTCAGGGTGCCAAAAAGTGCAAAATGCACCTCCGATTGCACCGCTGCATCCATGGGAATGGCCTTCAACCCCATGGCAACGTGTACATATTGACTTTGCTGGTCCATTCATGGACTCCATGTTTTTAATTGCGATGGACGCACATTCTAAATGGCCAGAAGTGATTAAGATGACTACCACTACCTCAGAAAAGACGATCGCGGTGCTAAGAACGATATTTGCAAGAAATGGATTGCCAGAACAAATATGTTCAGACAACGGACCACAGTTCGTGTCAGAAGAATTCCAGAAATTCATGAAGAAGAATGGGGTGAAACATTATACCTCTGCCCCATATCATCCGGCTACAAACGGGTTGGCCGAGAGATTTGTACAAACGTTCAAAAAAGCAATAAAGGCCATGAGCGAAGATCAGATTCCACTACAACACAAGGTGGACAAATTCCTACTGGCATATCGAAACGCCACTCATGCAGTGACAAACCAAAGTCCTGCCATGATGTTCTATAACAGGAGGTTGCGGTCCAGGTTGGACTTGTTAAAACCAAATGTGCGGAGGGAAGTTGAAAACAAACAGTTCCAGCATATAAATAACAAGACCACTCGGAGTTTCGAAATAGGACAACCAGTGTTAGCCCGGGACGATAAAAACGAGAAATGGCAATCTGGAACAATTCGGGCCAGACAAGGACCCCTGATGTACACGGTAGATATTGGTGAAAATGGAATACGGCGTCATGCTGGTAGAATCGAGAACAAGGGTCGAACCCATGGTTACGGCAGAGACAACCGTGGAAGAAGTTAGTGAACCTGAAGCATCTACCTCAGCAGTGAATGTACCTGATGATGGTGTCCAATCCATAAGAGAGCAACTAGATGAGTCACCCCAGCAACGAGAATCAGAGACCCCTGAAAGGCGTTATCCAACTCGAATCAGGAGGCCTCCTCAGAGACTGAATCTTTGAACTGTTTTGCATGAAGTTGTACATATATATGTTATTATGTTATGTTAAATGGGGATATAACTGTTAAGCTAAAAAGGGAGGATTGTGGTGTATGTAACCTGTTCCACCTTAAGACAACTACCTTAAGAGATGTACTACTTTCTCTTGGCTGCTGTATACTGTATACTGTAATACCGGTGGTGACCACACCGGTATATAAGTGTTGTGTAGGGATTTGCTGGGCAGTTTAGCCCTGACCTCCGAATAGTAAAGACCTGTTAAAGTTATTCTTGTGGTCTGTGTCCAGTGATTTATAATAAGCATAACTGGGACACACAGACTTAACAATAACCTATTCAGAAAAATACACCATTCTATGAAAGAATTCTGGCCTTATTAAAACATGACAAACTGGGTCTAGAAATCTAGAAACCTAACTGTGAAAAAGCTGTGATAGCATTCTGGCTATTGAGATAAGATAAGTTGTTGACACTGAATCAATAACCTTATTGAAATAGAAGGTTAAAGGCTCCTGACAGTCTGAACCTTTGGCAACAAGACAATAGTTCACTCTGTATAAGGTGTTCTAATTTACACCTCGTAAAGAAGCACATAAAAGTAACAAACATCTGCCTTCGTAAAAATGATACCAAGTAAAGCGCACCTGCTGTTACACCGTTTTTTATGATAAACTTAGAACACCTAGAGGAGAGACATGGCTCTGTAATGCTACCAGCTGAGGTGACTGTAAGAATTGCAGGGGTCAGTAGAAAAATTACTAGAGATAATTAGCTTACATCAGCAGAAAACCTTAAAGGAAATACCACTGGAAAAGGGTATAAATATTGAACTCTCAAATGGGATAGTAGACTCGCTTAAAGGAGCAAAGCGATTCTCGGCTTCAGAGCCAGCTCTGTAAGTCTCCAACTCTTTGTACCTTGGGGATCAAAGGTATTGTATTTGATTTTGGTGGATATCCTGAATCAAACTAAGAACTGTAAAACTGTAGCGAAGTTAAGATTTGAGAGTAGATTCTCTGATAATAGAATAGTAAGCTTTCTTTTTTTGGAACTGTTAATGTTGTGATTGACTCACCAACTGTAAATTATATGTCGGTTCTTTAATAAATCTATATATTTTTAGAATTGTCTCACATAGTATCAAACTCACGAACTCAATCTCTGTGCACTCTTTGGTGAGGAGTTGCAGAATTCTGGGGGAGTTTTCCGGACCCTCATAATATCCAGAACATTACAGTCTAACTAAACTTATTAAAAGTGCTATCTGGAGGACAGTAACATTTTCAGGTTGTTCCTTTCCTTTAGGGAGAGATAGTCCAGACCTTTAGACCCAATTAAGCATCTTTAGGATATGGCTACCTCAAACTTTAGTTGAAAGTGAACATCTGAGGAATACGCCTGATCTGGGGTAGCCCTAAAGGGGCTAGGACTAGTAATAATCCCTTCAATTACACCTTTGAAACTGACCGCAACTTCAGGATTTGGCGCATCCACAGGCGCATGTGGAAATCCTGAAGTTGCGGTCTGTCATTCGCTGCCCTGACACAGGCTGTGCTGTGCCATTTTCCCCCACCCACCCCCTCCCGACAGAGTCAGCAATCAGTGAAATCTCACAAAATCAGGGAAACTGACGAAAACTTCGGCTGTTCCACAGTAAGTCCGCTGTTAAATTCCCCACTAAAAGTTAGACCCAAAGGGATTAGGTGTAACTGGGGTTTTAATAGCGTATTGACTGCTAAACAAAGGCTATGGGCCTGAAAAACTGATTTAAATTTTGTGCAGTGTCAAATTTATCCATTTTAATAAAAATTTACATTTTTAAGAAACTTAAAAAATAATAATTTAATTTTTTTAAAGTTTGTTCATCTTAATTTTAGGTTTGCTTTTTCCCCATATGAAAGCCCCAATCTTTGTTTTGTTCTCTCTAACATTTTTAAAAAGTTAGAATTTTAAGAGCTTACACACTTCCTTGTTCGCTGTCTGAGAATTCCGCATTTTGATTGGCTGCTTAGACAGCCTGTTGACATCACAACAGCTCGCACTAGGGGATCCCCACTATAGTCCATTGATTTGAATTACGCGTCGGAAAATCCGAACTTCTCAACACAGAGATCACAAGATCTTTGTGCGAAGCTTACTTTGGGGCCTTTGCTTCGCCGCTGATCACAAATTCCAGGCCATTATAGTGTTGTGTCACTAAGGTTGTTTTTGGCTGGTCAAGACTTGGCATCACTCCAGGTTTAGGTTTAGTTTGAGGACCACGTGCATGAAATGCTTCAGATCATTGTTCTATCAAACACCTTAACATTGCATTACACAATGTAATAAGTGTAAGGTCAGTGTCATTCTAAGTAGGGCGAGGACAATTGTTATTTTCGTTGCACTGAAACTTTTTTAATCTTCTTAGTTCATTAATTTCTCTCTCCATGTAACACAGCTCCCTTCGGAAAAGAATCTTCCAAATTATCATTTCTGTATCTTTGGAATAAAATACCCAGGTGAATAGCTGTGTGGGAATGAGCTACCAGAGAATACAGGGACAGTGAGCCTCCAATAATTCTACTACAAAAGAAAGAAAGTTAAAAGTGACTTGAGCAACTGCGATGACCTAGATTATAAATGGTAAGAGGTTAAGAAGTATAACGCTGCAAAATAATATGATTTCTGAAGGGTTCAAAATGAATCCTTTGAGAAGTGAAGTCTTGGAAAATAAATATTTAAGTGTAGTACCACATATTGGGGTAGCAATTGGTGTGTATTGTGCCCATTTGTCAGGTATAAAATGGGCGCACCGCATGCCAATTTAGCAGTGGGCTGGCCTGTGCTCATATCTGCGTAGGCGTTGGTCCCACTGCTAAATTCATGGGGCCTTTTTTTAGGCATCCCAGGGTTCTTCAAGCCTCTGTGGCTGTCAACATAGAAACATAGAAGATAGGAGCAGGAGTAGGCCATTCGGCCCCTCGAGCTCGCTCCGCCATTTAATAAGACCATGGCTGATCATCCAAATTCAGTACCCTGTCCCTGCTTTCTCCCCATATCCCTTGATCCCTTTAGCCTTAAGAAATATATCTAACTCCTTCTTGAATATATTTAATGAATTGGCCTCTACTGCCTTCTGTGGTAGAGAATTCCACAGGTTCACCACTCTCTGGGTGAAGAAATTCCTCCTCCTCTCTATCCTAAATGGTTTACCCCTTATCCCTTAACAACAGGTATGTGTAAAATATTTGTTTTTAAAAACCCTTCCTGTAGATCCAGGAGGAGCAAGAATGCCCCTCTCACTTCACAGGAGTCGCAATCTCCTCCCCCCCCCACCCCTCATAGATGGCACCAATCCCACCCCCCCTCTCCCGGCTAACAGTGCTCACCATTCACAGAAATCACAGAAACCCCACAGTGCAGATAGAGGCCATTTCGGCCCATCGAGCCTGCACCGACACATATCCCACCCGATCCCCGTAACCCCTACACCAACACATATCCCACCCTATCCCCGTAACCCCACGTATTTAATCCCCCTAACACTAAGGGTCAATTTATCATAGCCAATCATCCTAACCCGCACATCTTTGGACTGTGGGAGGAAACCGGAGCACCCGGAGGAAACCCACGCAAACACGGGGAGAATGTGCAAACTCCACACAGACAGTCACCTGAGGCCGGATTCGAACCTGGGTCCCTGGCGCTGTGAGGCAACAGTGCTAACCACTATGCCACCGTGCTATGGAGTAAATTATTATTATGGAGTAAATCAGACAGCAACTTCTGGAGTCTGCACTAGTGCAGTTAAACACGGAAATCTGGAAGTTGAGGTCCGAGTTGCCCTGCTCCTCCACAGGTTGCGCTAACACAGTACCTCGCCGATAGACTCAGCATTGAAATCCATGTAAGGGCGTGAAGTGCTGTACTTGCCCACTAGTTACCCACTAAACACAACAGAAATATTTAGGGCTTGTGCATTCAGATGTAAGTGAATTATTAATAGTGTGATAATTACTGCCAAGCAACCTCTCTGGCCCTTAAAATTTTACAAGTGTGGAGTCTCATTCCTTCAGAATTTAATTATTGTTGGAGATTTTTAAAAATTTAAAAATTAAAATTATTTTTTTTCTTACTTTTCCTTTCTGTCTGTTTTATCTCTCTCTCTTACTCCCACCTTTCTTTCCCTCTCTTTATTTAGCTTTCGGTACATGATTTTACAATGAATGATATATTCTAATTTATACTTGTTTAGACTCTGCGTGCGTCAGTGAGGATTCTTCAATCTGATTGATTGCAGAGTCTTGCTGTTGTTGTTGCTGCTCACACACGCCACAGATCCCCTGTAGAGGGCGCAGCACTGTATCAGACACCCGATGACTGCAAGTTGCCACTCAGAAGCTCCCAAAATGTCTGTGGGCAGGTGTAAGCGTAGTGAACAGTGAGTGCCGTTCCTTCACCGCTGATCGCAAGATCCAAGCCATTGCCTTCACAGTGCTACTCGGTGACAAATCAAAGATGGGATCAGTTTGAAATTTCAAAGGGTGGAAATAAAACTTTCCACAGTAATGCATTTTTTTTCATTTCTAAGGCATTTTGCTGAACTAATATTTCACACTAAAATGTGCACCAATTTGCCAAATCCCAAACTCTCACTGGTGAAACAAATGTAGCTTTGATATACTGGCAAGCACAGCTTCAATGTCTTAAATTTTAACCATTATAAATTAATTCATATTTATCATACTGTTAAAGAAAAGGATACTCATAAAATGATCAGTCTCAGAACGTCCCTTGCCTCAGTTCAGATACAGATTATTGGAGCAGGTTTAGACTACTTATTGCTGGGGTGAAATCTACTTGATTGTCCAATGAAAGCCCTTCATAAAATCATGGTGACATCTAGCATCCAAAGTCTGACAGTGTGGCTATACTTATATCATACTTGCCATCTCCATGATATTTTGCATCTTATTGTGAAATGAAAGTCGTGACTGACAGGAGTTTCATACAAAAACGATACACGCCGGTCACTAATGTGTGGTTGACTCGAGTTCTGTCGTACATTAAAGACAAGTCTGGATCATCTTTTGCTACCATAGTGTAATATTCTACTAGTCGCCAAATGGATTTATCTACCTTGGTGTCCCATCCACATATGTGACCTTAACAACAGTGTTCACGTATAGAAACACCTTTATTCAAATTTGTAGATATTGGCCTGTATTTTCCGGCCCCCACAGATGTGTATGAGGTGCGTACACACCCATAGGGGCCTCACAAGTGCCGGTTTCAGGCATGCAAAGCGCATGCGCTGAAAACCGGCACTTCCGATCTGTCAAGATCTTGACAGATCATCCGCCTGCCCTGGAGAAGGACCTCTGTGGGTGGAGAGTTCCACTTTCTGCAGAACCTCCGCCCGCTGAAAACCTTTAAAAATCTTACGCCTGGTAAAACATAAGAGTTTAAAAAAGTTAAAAAAATATATTTTTTCACTCATTTATAATTTAAAAAGACTTTTAAAAAAGGTAAGTTTATTTTTAGCCCCGTAAAAAACTTTAATTATTTTTTTCAAAAAATTAAATTTTTGTTTAAAATATTTAATTTAATGTAATTTTAACTAATTTTAAATACGTGATTAAAAAAAAAGTATTTAATATTTTAGTGTGTTTTTTGAGTGATCCCCATTCATATTTTTGACGGGCCTACACTGAGAGACCTGTCAAAAATGTGAAGGGGGATTCCCTTCTTTGATTGGTTCCCCATGGCCCACGTGATCCCAGGGATGCTTGCAAACTGCCTGCACCCCTGGGATACCTGAGCATCTGTGCACGCGCACCAGGAGAGGCCCAGAATTGGAAGTGTCGGGACCTACGAAGCCAGCAGGTAAGTTCGTAGATTTTTTTCCAGATCGGAGGCATCCGCACGCAGGAAGCCTCTGATCAGAAAATCCGGGCCAATGTGTTGGAATCTACTAGTCGCCAAATAGATTTATCTACCTCGTTGTCACATCCACATATGTGACCTTAACTCCATTGTTCAAGTTTAAAAACAGCTTTATTCAAATTTGTAGGTATTGTGTTGGAATCACATCAACTCAAAACAACACAGATACAAATAATGTCTGTAAGGAACATGTCAGCTGTGGCTCAGGTGGTAGCACCCTCGCCAGAAGGTTGTGGGTTCATAAAGCTAGGCTGACACTCCAGTGCAGTGTTGAGGGAGTGCTGCATTGTCGGAGGTGCCGTCTTTCAGGTGAGACATTAAACCGAGGCCCTGTCTGCTCTCTCAGGTGGACGTAAAAGATCCCATGGCAGTAATTCGAAGAAGAGCAGGGTAGTTATCCCTGGTGTCCTGGCCAATGTTTATCCCTCAACCAACATAACAAAAACAGACCTTGCCGTGTACAAATTGGCTGCCGCGTTTCCCACATTACAACAATGAATCCATTAAAAAAAAAAGTACTTAATTGGCTGTAAAGCACTTTGAGATGTCCGGTGATCATGAAAGGCCCGATATAAATGCAAGTCTTTCTTTCTTTAACATGCTCAGTCTATAGTGAACAAGAAATTGTTGGTAAGGTTCTTGGTTTCAAGTTAAAAAAAGATCGCCATGTTTTCAGATTTTTGCCTATTTGGCCAAGAAGGGCTTTTTGGATTAAATTATATTATGATGTTGCTATGAAATTTAATTTGATAACATGGGGTTAACTGCAGGAAACACACAGGTTATTCAGAATGTTGATTCAAACCTTTAGCTGAGGTATCAGATGAAGTCGGTAACAGAGTTGAGTTTACTCTCTCAATAACTTGGTGATGGGGATTGCACACCCGTCGGAGAACTCGCCCAATTCTCCTTCCATTGATTTCAATGGGATAATATTTGGGCGGGTTCTACAACAGGCAAGTGATCCACTCGACCAGGTTACCACCCAGGCGGCAAGCTTGAATACGGCCTCCTGGGCATGGGGGGTGGGGAGAGCGCAAGCCCCCCAGCAGTCCGGATCCGACACCACCAAGAAACTGGCTGGGGATAGTCATTGACAAGAGTTTTTACACTGATGTAGAGCGCCAGAAGAGAGACACTAAAGTAAAGACCCGTCGCCTCCCAGCGCCTCACTCCTGCATTTAATTTACAACAGCAACCAAAACTTGCATTTATATAGCGCCTTTAACATAGCAATACTTCCCAAGGCGCTTCACAGGAGTGTTATCAAAAAGAATTTGACACCACGTCCCCAAGGTTCCCCCTAATTTTTTTTGGGGCTGCGTGGCCCATTCAAACGTCTGCGCGTTTTTTCAATTTAAAAGCCGCCCACTGACTGCGTGGGACCCCTGGAGCCCTGCGCAACCGTGCAGCTTAAAGGAAACATTGTGACCCACTTAAGGAGGTAGTAGGACAGATGACCAAAAGCTGGGTCAAAGAGGTAGCTTTTAAGGAGCGTCTTAAAGGAGGAGAGAGAGAGGCAGAGAGGTTTAGGCAGGGAATTACGGAGCTTAGGGCCCAGGCAGCTGAAAGCGGACTGACTATGGAGCTGATTGAAGGGCCAAATGGGGAAAATGGGACAAGTTTCCAAAGGGACTTGTTTCAACTCTTGAAAAGCCATTCCCGGATGGTACTGGGGGCACAGGTTTTGCTTCCTCTATACTGTTGTGTACCATCAGTGTCAGGATGCCACTTTCCGCTCTGACTGCCCATTATCAATACTAAAGCACCTTTACAGATGTCAGGAAGCAAATCACTGTCACTGCCTCTCATGGAAAGGTCTGTGACATTTAAAGACGTAGCAAGAGGGGAAAATACATGGAATTGCAAAACTTAACTGAGTCAAAAAATGTACACAAAGGAATATATGGAAAAAAAATTATAGTAAAAGGAATGTTTCATTAAAATTGGTAGATTTTCAATACATTTGCAAAATAACTCAACATTCACGTGTTTTCTATTTTAAGCTTAAATGCTCTGGGAAGTGAAAGTGGAAAATAATAGTATTGAAGGGTCGTGTACATTTCCGTGTAACTCTACTGAAGTCTATTGATTTCGCTTATAGCTTTAGCAGTCACCATGGTTACACAACATGCAGCACTGGATCTGACCAAACTAAAACAAATGAATGATAATACTTTCAGTTGCCATGGGAAACAATGGATGGTGTTTTTTCTAACTCCAAGTTGGGAACTGATGTAAGACAGATTGTTCAATCAATTAAAGCTGAGCCAAAACATACTGTTGAATGGCACGAGGAAAATGCCTTTATATTTTAAGAATCTGTACAACAGCATGAAGTTGCAAAGAAAGTGGGTTCTTTCACGTGAAATTTCAACTTGCATTGAAGTCATCAGCTCAAATGATTCATTACTTCAATTACTTGTTCCATCAAGCTATTGTACGTGTACATTATTCAGAGTGAGGAATACATTAATCTGAATTCAGTTGATCGCATCTTTATTCTTTGCACCACAATTCACACCTTTCGTCTCTCTTGCTTTTTCTTCAAGTGAAATTGAATTTTAAATAGCACATGGTCTGTAAAATACCAGTCAGCTAGGAGCGACAAGAAAGCTCTCTACTCCCAGGCCATCGTCGATGCTGCTCTCGACCAGCCATCAGGAAGCATGGGAGGGCAAGCAGCAGAGACCCTCCGTTTAATATTTCCCCGCTCCTGCAATGAGGTGCCTGAACTCCCTGTTTTTGCACGTTTCCGCAGCAGTGCTGTGTTTGGGAACTCGATGGGGTAGAAGAAATGCATCACACCTTCTCGGAGCACCCCGCGTTGAAGCACTGATACTCAACATCGCTGTGTGGCCCGAATATTTCGCACAGTCTTTTGCCATCATTCAATACTCTGATTAAACATAATTCTCATCTAAAAAATACATTGGTAAGGTATTGTCATGGCATTTCCATCTAAGCTGTGGAAATGTTATACTATTTAGTTGCAGTGACAGAGTATATTTAAGATACAGGCACATGTTTATTCTGAATTAGTGCTATACTTGTGAATTCATATATCTTTATAGGAATTTTAAGCACATGCAGATCACGGATGTCAAAATAATAGGAGCGTTCACCAGTTATTACTGTCCTCCCAATACACCAGAAGTAGGAAAAATTAGTTCAATTAAATTATATCTGAGTTCTGGACCCTAAGGCAGAGTTGGAACAACTAAAGCAATTTCCTCACAGCATGAATATTAAGGAACAATTGTCTTAATGTCTGTTGCTTGCTCTAGGCCCTGAAATAAATGTTTTATTTACTGTTATAGCTCTTCTTTTAAATTGTTTCTGATGAGGGTAAAGAAAGATGATGAAATTTCTCCATAATAACACTTAAAAAACAGTGGATTCTGTGCCCTCCAGAGCTTTATCATGTCCGCAGAGATAGTTATGGTCTAATGGATGGATGCAGTGGGGCTCGAAGAGGTTGATGGCTCTGAGATAATATACAGCGCACCACTGGGGAGTGTACATGCACTGGAAAAGGAGGCAGGCTGCTGCAGATGCTTCATACTGGCAGAGGCAGGCATATTCAGACAAAATGCAGCTGTATAATGCATGAAATGTTTAATTCATGTGTATTCGAGACACGATTGGCTATATTTTGGTATGCTGCCTGGCATGCTTTTGACATCCTAGAGCCTTGTGGTGGAAGGTATGCATCTGCCAGAGAAAGCCATTGACAGTAGTGTCTACTTCAAGTTGTGATTTGGCAGCATTCACTGACATGAAGAGACGGAGTTGCATTTTTGCAATTCTACTGGGGGCATTTGATGGCGAAGAAAAGTTCTCGGGTCAATCTGCTCATCACATTGGTGAGAAATCAACAGGCCTCCTCCACACTGATCTCGAGATGGAGATGTTTGCAACTCCTGTTGCTTCCTGGATTTTAAAAAATCTGACGTGTGACTGACTGTACATTTAACATCAACCCCTGATAGGATTGACGGAAGAAACAATTCCGGATAATGTTGCATAACTGCAAACAGTGCAGTCGTTTATTTGTCAGAACTCGGTGACAAATATTGATGTGTTGTGCAAGTGCTTATGAAAAAAAGGGTGACTTCTGGCATTGTGTGCCTGACCCTAGTTAATAAAGCATTGCCAAAAATCCTGCCACAAAATGGAGCATGGTTCTGTTCATTGGTTTAACACTTTAATAATTTATCTGAACTCTATTTAAAATAACCCATTAATCAATTAAATGCATACGGTGGCAGAGCAGCTATGTACTGATGTTCTGCTCCCATCCATCTATATTTATAGATCAATCTGTTTCACTTGCTGTGTGCCTCTCAAGTGAAATCTGTGAAACTACACTGTCTCCAATTTATTCTCGCTTTGATTTATTGCTGATCCAACCAGGAACACCCATGGCTAGTGCTGAACAGCTTTGGCATGGGCGCCGCTTCTCAGAATGCACAGGCAGACAGCTTTTCTATTGTAAATGCCTGGCAATTAATAGCTTTGCAATGTAATTGTTTAATATAGAGAGCAGAGAGGAGAGGTAATACCATACTCTTAAACTAAGTTTTTCTTTTGCATCTATTTGTCTATAAACCAGGCCTTTTCTTCTTAGCTAAGTATGGTGAGAACCAGAACTAAAAGATAAGTTGACCCCCCTGGTTCAGAAATGTATTTTTAAATCATGAACTGTTTTAACATTGTGCTCTTCCCAGACAATTTAGCCCTAAAGAACCACAATTTAATCCAGTAAGTTATATTTAATACACGGAACAATTCGGAGCTTAGTTTTTTTTTACGTTTCTCCTTCAGATTTAAAGATAAATAAATTGTCCCAGAAATTCCTGGGCGGAGGGCGAGCGTAAGTACGCTTTTGGGGCAGCGGGTATTTCTGACGCAGGCCGAAGTATGCTCCCCATCTGTAGTGTCCGAGTATAAATAATACACGGACTGCAGGAGAACAATAATAACAGGTACTTACTGAACAGGCTGCCCGACCCGGCGAGGGGTAACGGCACCGATAAAAGGTCAATTTCAATTACTGCCGCGGGTTGTTCCGCAACCCCCCCCACGGGCAGGGTCTCATCCCCATCCCCGGGAGGCACGTGCTGGACAGACACATCTGCCTCAGCCTCCCGAGGGACAGGCGACCCCTGCCGATCGCTGGTGATGACGACAGCGCTGGGGGGGGGGGGCGCAGTACCCGCGGCGGGCGACGACTCCCCCTGCTCGGAGGGACCTTCCTCCTCCCGGTCCTCCTCCTCATCCAGGGGGTCGCGCCTTCTTTTGAGCACGGAGGGAGCGAGGGAGGCCTCCATGTCTGCAAAGGCCTCCTCCTCGACTCCCTCCGGCGGAGCAGGTTTGTCGGGTTCCTCGGGCCCGAGCCCGGCCACAGGTATTGGCATTACCGCTGCGGCGGTTGCGGCCACAGGCTCGGGCACGAGGCCCCTCCCGCTCACATCTGCCCTGATCAACTCCGCGAGGAGCGCGGGTGTAAGGGGCTCAAGGGGCAAGGGCTCGCCATCCACGGGGGGACCCGCCCTAAGGTGCTTCTTTTTTCCCCGCGCCTTCTTTCCGGCCGGACACGCTCCCTCCCCCCCGCCGGAGGCCTTGGTGGCATCGGCCCCCGACGTCAACCGCGCATCAGACGTACTTGACGCGCGGGCAGATCCGGGGGGAAGGGCGGCGGCGGCGGCGCCAGCCTCGGCCGCACGAGATGATCCGGCGGCCTTGGAGGCAGGGCAGTTCCTCCTGATGTGCCCCACCTCCCTGCAGGCATGGCACCTCACACCGTCCGACGTCCAAAAGGCGCGGTAGGTGGTCCCCTCGTGGAGGACGACGAACGCCCCGTCAGTGTCCTCCTCCCGCGCCAGCTGGATAAACAGCTGGCGCCGGAAGGAGAAGACGTGGCGAAGGCTGGCCTCCCGGAAGCCGAGCGGGATGGGTGTGATCCCCGACCTCACCTCCCCAAGTTGTCGCAAATGGGGAAGGAGGAGCTCACCAGGAACATAGGGCGGGACGTTGGAAATAATGATCCTCTGCGCGGTGGCCTCGAGAGGATCCACCGGCAGGAAGGTCCCGCCCACGGTGAGCCCCTTGGCGACAGCCAGGGACACCGCCCGCTCCGACCCCAGGAAGAACACAGCCTTCCCATACATTTTCGAGGCCGCGACGATGGCTGAGGGGCCGACAACCCCAGCCATGGCCTTGACGCAGGCCTCGATGGTCATAGTGGGGTGAGTGTAGCTCTTCACCCCAAGCTTTTTTGTTATTAATCGAAAAGGTGACGGGGCAGCAGGAACAGCGGGAGCAGCTGTGGCTGTGGCTACCACTCTCGCATAGGTCCCGGCTGGCCCCACCACCGGCGAAGACGCAGTCGCCATTCTGGGGTGCTTTTTTTTAAGGGCTACACTCACCCCAAGTCACAGGCCTGAAGGTGTTAATGGCCTCGGTGTATATATATATTTTTTTGTCCTCTATTGAGCAGAGGGAGCTGATTAAAATGAGGACACACCTCTCTCCTTATTGATTTAAATTGGGAGAGGGGCCCTCTCCCCTCTGCTCAATTGGCAATTAATAAAATAGATGAAACTAAGGTGCCTTAGAAAGACAGGCAGAGAGAGACAAAGAGAGAGAGAGAGGTGGGGGGGTGGGAAGGAGGGAGGCCGCAAAGGGCAGTGTTGCCACTCAGGATGGTGGGTGGGTGTTGGCAGGGTTGCACTCTCCGATGGAAAAAGTCTTTGGTGGTGGTGGTCTTCTGGCAGGGGGAGAAGACGTCTTCACCTGGAAAAGCTGGAGAAGCCCAGGCTCAGTCCTGCAACAGGTCTTAACGATGTAATTAAATTAAATTAAGGACTTCACCTTGGGCAGCTCCAAGCTCTCCCAGGGCAGGCAATAGAAGGGATGCTAATTAGTGGTGTGTGTGGCCTAGCTTTTAACAAGAGCCACACACACACACACTACACCCCTTGATGATCCGGCCTCGCTTCTTCTTTTCTCCCCCCACCTAAAATACAAAGTCTTGGGAGAGTGCCCCAAATAACACCCACCTGTAGATGTTCCGGATGAAGTTTTCTTCCCTCCTTTCAAGCAGTTGGTTTCTCTCCCCTCTCTCCCTCTCCTGAAGTGGAGGCCAATTTGGGGAGGCAGTGATAGAAAAGGCCTCTCCCCTGGTTGATGTTGATGTAGGCCTCCTTTCTCCTTCTCCTCCTCTGTCCTCTCTCTCCAGGCACCTCAGTTGATGTAATGCTGGTGGTGGTGGTGGTCCAACGTTCTCCTCCTCTTCCTGGTCAGGGGACCACCACTTTAGTCCACTCTCCTAGTCTGGCTGCTCCCTCTGCTTGTGCTTGCAGCTGCACAGCCAGCAATGCTGTGAATGAGGTACAACAGAGGGTACTCTTTTATTTGGACCCCAAAAAAACCAATTCGACTGTAAATAAACAAAAGTTCAACGAAAGCTTAACAAATCAAATTAAAATTTGGTTATCCGTGTTGATGATGCACTCCAGTCCCCGCGGCGCCCACCGGTCGCGGAAATACTCAAGCGCACCGGCGGACACCGCGTGCTCCATCTCCAGGGCCACCCGGGCGCGAACATGGCCGCGGAAGAGATGCAGGCAATCCGGCTGGACGACCCCCTCGACCGCCCGCTGCCTGGACCAATTGATGGCTCTTTTAGCCAGGCCCAGGAGCAGGCCCACAAGGAGGTCCTCCAACCTGTCCGCTCCCCTCCGCACCGGGTGACCGTAGATCAAGAGCGTGGGACTGAAGTGCAACCAAAAATCGAGGAGCAGCCCCTTCAAGTAGTGAAAGAGGGGCTGCAACCTCTCACAATCCATATAAACGTGAAACACGGACTCCTCCAGGCCGCAAAAAATGCAGGCGGCCTGGGAGTCCGTGAACCTACTTAAAACCTTATTGCATGGGACCGCTCCGTGCAACACCCTCCAGGCCAAGTCCCCGATGGAACAAGGGAGGACTCCCGCATAGAGAGCCCTCCATTGGGGACCTCCGCTACCGCCGGTCGGCAAAACGCCACGCCAAGGCGTGTCCGGACGGTAGACGAAGATGGCAAAGTGGAGAGTGTGCAGGAGCAGCCCGTACAGGAAACCCCTCCGCGCGGAATGAAAAGGCACGGAGGGTATTTCCTCGAGACGGCTCAAGTTGTGAGGCGCCGGTTCCCGAGGGGAGTTTCGGGGCCGGGCGCCGATGAGGAATTCCGTCCGAACGGGGGTAAGCTCGGACGGGATCGCCCCACGTGCTTGAGCCGCCTCGATACACCTAGTGGAGTCGGGGCCCAGTGCCGCTTTTACCGATTCGATGGTTTCGACCGCGAGCCGGACGTTGGCCCAGGACAGGCGCCGCGCCAGCTCCTCCGGCGCCATCCAGCCCGCTCCTCCGCCATCGAGCAGGTCCCCGACTCTGGTCACCTTGCCAGCCACAGCCCTACCCTCCGCCAGCCGCCCGAACCCGTGTTCGTGGAGGTGCGGATTCCTGAGCAGCGGCTCCCGAAGGAGAGCCGCCGCTCCTGACGGGGGAGAGCTCCGCCTGGAAGCGACGTAGTTCCAAACCCATAGTAGTTCCTGGTAGAAGACAGGCAGCTCCCGCAGGCCGGCACGCCTGCTGCCCACTTTCGCAAACAGGAGCTGCGTGTCGTAATTGAGGCCATGCAGCTGGCGGAAGAAAAACGTCGCCAGCGCACACCATCTCGGAGGATTCTCGACGTACAGGTATCTCTGCAGCGTCTGAAGACGGAAAGTCGCAGCCTGGGTGCGAAGGCACACCAGCGCCTGACCGCCCTCCCTAAGCGGGAGACACAGAACCGCGGCAGAGACCCAGTGCTTCCTTTTGTCCCAGAAGAAGTCGATGAGCTTCTTCTGAATCTTGGCAACAAACGCAGGGGGAGGGATCAAAGTGACCAACCGGTACCACAACATGGCGGCCACCAGCTGGTTTATGACCAGCGCTCGACCCCTGTAGGACAACACTCGGAGCAGTCCTGTCCAGCGTCCTAGGCGAGCGGTGACTTTGGCCTCCAGCTCTTGCCAGTTCGCCGGCCAAGCGTCCTCGGCAGGGCTAAGGTAGACTCCCAAATAGAGGAGGTGCGTGGTGCTCCAGGCGAAAGGCCTGAACTCCTCCGGCAGGGAGTCCACCCGCCACTGACCCACCAGGAGTCCGGAACATTTCTCCCAGTTGATCTTGGCGGAGGATGCGTCCGAGTAAATCTGCTGGCATTCCCGCATCCTCCGCAAGTCAGCGGGATCCGTGACCGTGAGGAGCACGTCATCGGCGTAAGCCGAGAGGACCACCTCCACGCCCGGCCCTTGCAGAGCCAGTCCCGTCAACCTCTTCCGCAAGAGGCGCAGGAAAGGCTCCACGCAAATGGCATATAACTGGCCGGACATGGGGCATCCCTGACGCACCCCCCTCCCGAAGCGAAGGGGCGCCGTCAAGGACCCGTTAACTTTAATCAGACACTCCGCGGCGGCGTACAGAAGTCGGATCCGGGCGACGAAATGCGTCCCGAACCCGAATGCGCGCAGAGTCCCGAAGAGATACTCGTGATCCACCCTGTCGAACGCCTTCTCCTGATCCAGGGAAAGGAAGGCGACCGACAGACCAGCCCTCTGGGAGTGGTGGACCAGGTCCCGGACCAGATGGATGTTATCGTGGATGGTCCGGCCCGGGACCGTGTAGGACTGGTCGGGGTGGATCATGTGGGCCAGCACGGTGCCAAGGCGAGCAGACATGGCCCTGGCAAAGATTTTATAGTCCGTGCTGAGGAGGGAGACCGGGCGCCAGTTCTTAAGGAGGCGGAGATCGCCCTTCTTAGGCAGCAGGACAATGACCGCCCTGCGCCAAGAGAGGGGCATCTCCCCGGTCGCCAAACTTTCCCCCAGGACCCGCGCGTAGTCGCCCCCCAAGACGTCCCAGAACGCCCTGTGGAACTCCACGGTCAGCCCGTCCAGCCCCGGGGACTTTCCCCTAGAGAGCTGGCGGAGGGCGCCGGTCAGCTCCGCCAGACTTAGCGGAGCGTCCAATTTTTCGGCGCCCTCCGGGCCAACCTTCGTCAGGTCCTCCCACAAAACTCTGCGCGCATCCTCGCTGGACGGATCCGGAGAGAACAGAGCCCCGTAATAGGCGCGGGTCTCCGCGCTGATTCCCTCCGGATCCGAGACCAGAGATCCGTCGTCGGCCAGCAGCCCCAAGAGCTGCTTACGGACCCCCCGTCTTTTTTCCAGCGAGTAGAAGAAGGGGGAGCCGCGGTCCAGGTCCCGCAGGAGCTGGATCCGCGACCTCACGTACGCGCCTCGGGACCCGACGAGCTGCAGGTCCTTCAGCGCGCCCTTCTTCTCTTCGTACACCTTCCGCAGGGCCGGGTCCTCGACGACCTGACCGAGACGGGACTCCAGGTCGAGCACCTCCTTCTCCAACCGCCCGACCCGGGCCTCCCGCCTCTTGGTCGACCCCTTCGCGTACTCCTGACAGAAGAGACGGATGTGAGCCTTGCCCACATCCCACCATAGCCTCAAGGAGGGGAAGCCCCCCTGCTTCCTTCTCCAGTCGGCCCAGAATCGACGAAACGAATCCCGGAACCGTGCGTCCTCCAGCAGCAGGTTGTTAAAATGCCAGTACACGGACCCCCCCCGCGCGCGCAGCGGAGCGAGCTCCGCCCACACCAGGTGGTGGTCCGTGCACGGCACCGGCCGCATGGAAGCTGCCGGAACGCAGGAGACGAACGCCCGGGAAATGTAGAGGCGGTCGATTCTGGACCTTCCTCCCCCAGACCTCACGCTAGTGAAGGCGCTGGAGTCGGGGTGGAGATTTCGCCAGACGTCCACCAAGTCGAAGGACCCAACCAGGTCCCTCAACTTCTCCATCGCCGCCGGGCTTCGCGGGGGACCCGAACGGTCCCTCGCCTCGAGGGTGCAGTTAAAATCCCCCCCGAGGATGACGCACTCGCCCACGTCGATGGAGCCCAAGAGAGCGGACACTTCTTCGAAGAAGCGCACTTGCTGCGCACTGGTCTGAGGGGCGTACACGTTCACTAGATGGAGCGGCACGCCCCCCAGGCGAACAGTGACATGGAGCAAGCGGCCCGGCACGTGCTCCTTGACCCCCAAGATCTCCGGCTGAAAATGCGGGGCCAGCAAGATAGCCACCCCGCTGGAATTGTTGGAGAGGTGACTCATGCTGACCCCTCCTTGCCACTCCAGGAGCCACGTGGCTTCGTCTCCCGGAACGGTGTGGGTTTCTTGCAGGAAGCACACCGCATACTTCCCGTCCCGAAGGACCGAGAAGTTATTGAATCTGCGGCGCGCCTCCCTGCTGCCGTTGATGTTGAGGCTGGCTATGGTTATCTTCATGTCAGAAGCATAGTGCAACCTCTACCTACACCTAACGGGGCGAGGAAGCGCAGCCGCTGGTCCGCCGCCACTTCCTCAGCAGCCCAGTGAGAAACGTTGTGAGCCGACGCAGCTCGAGCGGGTTCACACCCTCGTCCGCGCCCAAGATCTTAACGGCGGCGCGGACGGAATCGATGAGCAGCGCCAGCTCCGACCACCTGTCGAGGGCCAGCCGGACCTTATTGCGCTGACCCAGGCACGTGGCCATAAAATCCCGGAGTTCCCTTACGGAAATGAGGGGAGACTCGGCAAGGGGCACGAGGTCATCCATCGCCACGTCGGCGCTGGAGTCCGAATCGTCCTCCGTGCCCATCACCGAGTCCCCATCCTCCTCCAGGGGGTCGTCACCAGCGGCCGACCCGTCCGCCGCGCAGTGCGAAGCGAATGACTCGGCCGCGCCAGCCAGCCCCGCCTCCGCCCGGATCCCACCCCCAGGATCGGCGGCAGAGGATTTCTCCCTGGGCTCCTCTAGGGGTGCCGGGCCAGAAGACGGCGGCGGTTCAGAGCTCCCCTCCGCCTCAGACGCCGGAACGACCGGAGAAACCGGGGAGAGAACAATTTCCAGCTCCTCCAGTACGTCCGGCACCAGAGACGCAGCCAGGGGGCCATCCTCCTCCCCGCCACCAACCTCCGACCCAGCGGACGGGGGGGTTTTGAATTAAAAGCTCTACCAGGACGAGCATCCCCTGGGAGACGTCCGGGTCGCATTGGGCGAGCTCATTATCCTCGAGCTCGCCCGACCCAGCCCCCAGGCTGCCCGACCCGGCGAGGGGTAACGACACCGATAAAAGGTCAACTTCAATTACTGCCGCGGGTTGTTCCGCAACCCCCCCCACGGGCAGGGTCTCATCCCCATCCCCGGGAGGCACGTGCTGGACAGACACATCTGCCTCAGCCTCCCGAGGGACAGGCGACCCCTGCCGATCGCTGGTGATGACGACAGCGCTGGGGGGGCGGGGGGGCGCAGTACCCACGGCGGGCGACGACTCCCCCTGCTCGGAGGGACCTTCCTCCTCCCGGTCCTCCTCCTCATCCAGGGGGTCGCGCCTTCTTTTTAGCACGGAGGGAGCGAGGGAGACCTCCATGTCTGCAAAGGCCTCCTCCTCGACTCCCTCCGGCGGAGCAGGTTTGTCGGGTTCCTCGGGCCCGAGCCCGGCCGCAGGTATTGGCATTACCGCTGCGGCGGTTGCGGCCACAGGCTCGGGCACGGGGCCCCTCCCGCTCACATCTGCCCTGATCAACTCCGCGAGGAGCGCGGGTGTAAGGGGCTCAAGGGGCAAGGGCTCACCATCCACGGGGGGACCTGCCCTAAGGTGCTTCTTTTTTCCCCGCGCCTTCTTTCCGGCCGGACACGCTCCCTCCCCCCCGCCGGAGGCCTTGGTGGCATCGGCCCCCGACGTCAACCGCGCATCAGACGTACTTGACGCGTGGGCAGATCCGGGGGGAAGGGCGGCGGCGGCGGCGCCAGCCTCGGCCGCACGAGATGATCCGGCGGCCTTGGAGGCAGGGCAGTTCCTCCTGATGTGCCCCACCTCCCTGCAGGCATGGCACCTCACACCGTCCGACGTCCAAAAGGCGCGGTAGGCGGTCCCCTCGTGGAGGACGACGAACGCCCCTTCAGTGTCCTCCTCCCGCGCCAGCTGGATAAACAGCTGGCGCCGGAAGGAGAAGACGTGGCGAAGGCTGGCCTCCCGGAAGCCGAGCGGGATGGGCGTGATCCCCGACCTCACCTCCCCAAGTTGTCGCAAATGGGGAAGGAGGAGCTCACCAGGAACATAGGGCGGGACGTTGGAAATAATGATCCTCTGCGCGGTGGCCTCGAGAGGATCCACCGGCAGGAAGGTCCCGCCCACGGTGAGCCCCTTGGCGACAGCCAGGGACACCGCCCGCTCCGACCCCAGGAAGAACACAGCCTTCCCATACATTTTCGAGGCCGCGACGATGGCTGAGGGGCCGACAACCCCAGCCATGGCCTTGACGCAGGCCTCGATGGTCATAGTGGGGTGAGTGTAGCTCTTCACCCCAAGCTTTTTTGTTATTAATCGAAAAGGTGACGGGGCAGCAGGAACAGCGGGAGCAGCTGTGGCCGTGGCTACCACTCTCGCATAGGTCCCGGCTGGCCCCGCCACCGGCGAAGACCCAGTCGCCATTCTGGGGTGCTTTTTTTAAGGGCTACACTCACCCCAAGTCACAGGCCTGAAGGTGTTAATGGCCTCGGTGTATATATATTTTTTTTGTCCTCTATTGAGCAGAGGGAGCTGATTAAAATGAGGACACACCTCTCTCCTTATTGATTTAAATTGGGAGAGTGGCCTCTCCCCTCTGCTCAATTGGCAATTAATAAAATAGATGAAACTAAGGTGCCTTAGAAAGACAGGCAGAGAGAGACAAAGAGAGAGAGAGAGAGAGAGAGAGAGAGGTGGGGGGGTGGGAAGGAGGGAGGCCGCAAAGGGCAGTGTTGCCACTCAGGATGGTGGGTGGGTGTTGGCAGGGTTGCACTCTCCGATGGAAAAAGTCTTTGGTGATGGTGGTCTTCTGGCAGGGGGAGAAGACGTCTTCACCTGGAAAAGCTGGAGAAGCCCAGGCTTAGTCCTGCAACAGGTCTTAACGATGTAATTAAATTAAATTAAGGACTTCACCTTGGGCAGCTCCAAGCTCTCCCAGGGCAGGCAATAGAAGGGATGCTAATTAGTGGTGTGTGTGGCCTAGCTTTTAACAAGAGCACACACACACACTACACCCCTTGATGATCCGGCCTTGCTTCTTCTTTTCTCCCCCCACCTAAAATACAAAGTCTTGGGAGAGTGCCCCAAATAACACCCACCTGTAGATGTTCCGGATGAAGTTTTCTTCCCTCCTTTCAAGCAGTTGGTTTCTCTCCCCTCTCTCCCTCTCCTGAAGTGGAGGCCAATTTGGGGAGGCAGTGATAGAAAGGCCTCTCCCCTGGTTGATGTTGATGTAGGCCTCCTTTCTCCTTCTCCTCCTCTGTCCTCTCTCTCCAGGCACCTCAGTTGATGTAATGATGGTGGAGTTGGTGGTGGTGGTCCAACGTTCTCCTCCTCTTCCTGGTCAGGGGACCACCACTTTAATCCACTCTCCAAAGTCTGGCTGCTCCCTCTGCTCGTGCTTGCAGCTGCACAGCCAGCAATGCTGTGAATGAGGTACAACAGAGGGTACCCTTTTATTTTATTTCTGAACAGAGGGTACTCTTTTATTTGGACCCAAAAAAAAAAAAAAAAACCAATTCGACTGTAAATAAACAAAAGTTCAACTAAAGCTTAACAAATCAAATTAAAATTTGGTTTTCCGTGTTGATGATGCACTCCAGTCCCCGCGGCGCCCACCGGTCGTGGAAATACTCAAGCGCACCGGCGGACACCGCGTGCTCCATCTCCAGGGCCACCCGGGCGCGAACATGGCCGCGGAAGAGATGCAGGCAATCCGGCTGGACGACCCCCTCGACCGCCCGCTGCCTGGACCAATTGATGGCTCTTTTAGCCAGGCCCAGGAGCAGGCCCACAAGGAGGTCCTCCAACCTGTCCGCTCCCCTCCGCACCGGGTGACCGTAGATCAAGAGCGTGGGACTGAAGTGCAACCAAAAATCGAGGAGCAGCCCCTTCAAGTAGTGAAAGAGGGGCTGCAACCTCTCACAATCCATATAAACGTGAAACACGGACTCCTCCAGGCCGCAAAAAATGCAGGCGGCCTGGGAGTCCGTGAACCTACTTAAAACCTTATTGCACGGGACCGCTCCGTGCAACACCCTCCAGGCCAAGTCCCCGATGGAACAAGGGAGGACTCCCGCATAGAGAGCCCTCCATTGGGGACCTCCGCTACCGCCGGTCGGCAAAACGCCACGCCAAGGCGTGTCCGGACGGTAGACGAAGATGGCAAAGTGGAGAGTGTGCAGGAGCAGCCCGTACAGGAAACCCCTCCGCGCGGAATGAAAAGGCACGGAGGGTATTTCCTCGAGACGGCTCAAGTTGTGAGGCGCCGGTTCCCGAGGGGAGTTTCGGGGCCGGGCGCCGATGAGGAATTCCGTCCGAACGGGGGTAAGCTCGGACGGGATCGCCCCACGTGCTTGAGCCGCCTCGATACACCTAGTGGAGTCGGGGCCCAGTGCCGCTTTTACCGATTCGATGGTTTCGACCGCGAGCTGGACGTTGGCCCAGGACAGGCGCCGCGCCAGCTCCTCCGGCGCCATCCAGCCCGCTCCTCCGCCATCGAGCAGGTCCCCGACTCTGGTCACCTTGCCAGCCACAGCCCTACCCTCTGCCAGCCGCCCGAACCCGTGTTCGTGGAGGTGCGGATTCCTGAGCAGCGGCTCCCGAAGGAGAGCCGCCGCTCCTGACGGGGGAGAGCTCCGCCTGGAAGCGACGTAGTTCCAAACCCATAGTAGTTCCTGGTAGAAGACAGGCAGCTCCCGCAGGCCGGCACGCCTGCTGCCCACTTTCGCAAACAGGAGCTGCGTGTCGTAATTGAGGCCATGCAGCTGGCGGAAGAAAAACGTCGCCAGCGCACACCATCTCGGAGGATTCTCGACGTACAGGTATCTCTGCAGCGTCTGAAGACGGAAAGTCGCAGCCTGGGTGCGAAGGCACACCAGCGCCTGACCGCCCTCCCTAAGCGGGAGACACAGAACCGCGGCAGAGACCCAGTGCTTCCTTTTGTCCCAGAAGAAGTCGATGAGCTTCTTCTGAATCTTGGCGACAAACGCAGGGGGAGGGATCAAAGTGACCAACCGGTACCACAACATGGCGGCCACCAGCTGGTTTATGACCAGCGCTCGACCCCTGTAGGACAACACTCGGAGCAGTCCTGTCCAGCGTCCTAGGCGAGCGGTGACTTTGGCCTCCAGCTCTTGCCAGTTCGCCGGCCAAGCGTCCTCGGCAGGGCTAAGGTAGACTCCCAAATAGAGGAGGTGCGTGGTGCTCCAGGCGAAAGGCCTGAACTCCTCCGGCAGGGAGTCCACCCGCCACTGACCCACCAGGAGTCCGGAACATTTCTCCCAGTTGATCTTGGCAGAGGATGCGTCCGAGTAAATCTGCTGGCATTCCCGCATCCTCCGCAAGTCAGCGGGATCCGTGACCGTGAGGAGCACGTCATCGGCGTAAGCCGAGAGGACCACCTCCACGCCCGGCCCTTGCAGAGCCAGTCCCGTCAACCTCTTCCGCAAGAGGCGCAGGAAAGGCTCCACGCAAATGGCATATAACTGACCGGACATGGGGCATCCCTGACGCACCCCCCTCCCGAAGCGAAGGGGCGCCGTCAAGGACCCGTTAACTTTAATCAGACACTCCGCGGCGGCGTACAGAAGTCGGATCCGGGCGACGAAATGCGTCCCGAACCCGAATGCGCGCAGAGTCCCGAAGAGATACTCGTGATCCACCCTGTCGAACGCCTTCTCCTGATCCAGGGAAAGGAAGGCGACCGACAGACCAGCCCTCTGGGAGTGGTGGACCAGGTCCCGGACCAGATGGATGTTATCGTGGATGGTCCGGCCCGGGACCGTGTAGGACTGGTCGGGGTGGATCATGTGGGCCAGCACGGTGCCAAGGCGAGCAGACATGGTCCTGGCAAAGATTTTATAGTCCGTGCTGAGGAGGGAGACCGGGCGCCAGTTCTTAAGGAGGCGGAGATCGCCCTTCTTAGGCAGCAGGACAATGACCGCCCTGCGCCAAGAGAGGGGCATCTCCCCGGTCGCCAAACTTTCCCCCAGGACCCGCGCGTAGTCGCCCCCCAAGACGTCCCAGAACGCCCTGTGGAACTCCACGGTCAGCCCGTCCAGCCCCGGGGACTTTCCCCTAGAGAGCTGGCGGAGGGCGCCGGTCAGCTCCGCCAGACTTAGCGGAGCGTCCAATTTTTCGGCGCCCTCCGGGCCAACCTTCGTCAGGTCCTCCCACAAAACTCTGCGCGCATCCTCGCTGGACGGATCCGGAGAGAACAGAGCCCCGTAATAGGCACGGGTCTCCGCGCTGATTCCCTCCGGATCCGAGACCAGAGATCCGTCGTCGGCCAGCAGCCCCAAGAGCTGCTTACGGACCCCCCGTCTTTTTTCCAGCGAGTAGAAGAAGGGGGAGCCGCGGTCCAGGTCCCGCAGGAGCTGGATCCGCGACCTCACGTACGCGCCTCGGGACCCGACGAGCTGCAGGTCCTTCAGCGCGCCCTTCTTCTCTTCGTACACCTTCCGCAGGGCCGGGTCCTCGACGACCTGACCGAGACGGGACTCCAGGTCGAGCACCTCCTTCTCCAACCGCCCGACCCGGGCCTCCCGCCTCTTGGTTGACCCCTTCGCGTACTCCTGACAGAAGAGACGGATGTGAGCCTTGCCCACATCCCACCATAGCCTCAAGGAGGGGAAGCCCCCCTGCTTCCTTCTCCAGTCGGCCCAGAATCGACGAAACGAATCCCGGAACCGTGCGTCCTCCAGCAGCAGGTTGTTAAAATGCCAGTACACGGACCCCCCCCGCGCGCGCAGCGGAGCGAGCTCCGCCCACACCAGGTGGTGGTCCGTGCACGGCACCAGCCGCATGGAAGCTGCCGGAACGCAGGAGACGAACGCCCGGGAAATGTAGAGGCGGTCGATTCTGGACCTTCCTCCCCCAGACCTCACGCTAGTGAAGGCGCTGGAGTCGGGGTGGAGATTTCGCCAGACGTCCACCAAGTCGAAGGACCCAACCAGGTCCCTCAACTTCTCCATCGCCGCCGGGCTTCGCGGGGGACCCGAACGGTCCCTCGCCTCGAAGGTGCAGTTAAAATCCCCCCCGAGGATGACGCACTCGCCCACGTCGATGGAGCCCAAGAGAGCGGACACTTCTTCGAAGAAGCGCACTTGCTGCGCACTGGTCTGAGGGGCGTACACGTTCACTAGATGGAGCGGCACGCCCCCCAGGCGAACAGTGACATGGAGCAAGCGGCCCGGCACGTGCTCCTTGACCCCCAAGATCTCCGGCTGAAAATGCGGGGCCAGCAAGATAGCCACCCCGCTGGAATTGTTGGAGAGGTGACTCATGCTGACCCCTCCTTGCCACTCCAGGAGCCACGTGGCTTCGTCTCCCGGAACGGTGTGGGTTTCTTGCAGGAAGCACACCGCATACTTCCCGTCCCGAAGGACCGAGAAGTTATTGAATCTGCGGCGCGCCTCCCTGCTGCCATTGATGTTGAGGCTGGCTATGGTTATCTTCATGTCAGAAGCATAGTGCAACCTCTACCTACACCTAACGGGGCGAGGAAGCGCAGCCGCTGGTCCGCCGCCACTTCCTCAGCAGCCCAGTGAGAAACGTTGTGAGCCGACGCAGCTCGAGCGGGTTCACACCCTTGTCCGCGCCCAAGATCTTAACGGCGGCGCGGACGGAATCGATGAGCAGCGCCAGCTCCGACCACCTGTCGAGGGCCAGCCGGACCTTATTGCGCTGACCCAGGCACGTGGCCATAAAATCCCGGAGTTCCCTTACGGAAATGAGGGGAGACTCGGCAAGGGGCACGAGGTCATCCATCGCCACGTCGGCGCTGGAGTCCGAATCGTCCTCCGTGCCCATCACCGAGTCCCCATCCTCCTCCAGGGGGTCGTCACCAGCGGCCGACCCGTCCGCCGCGCAGTGCGAAGCGAACGACTCGGCCGCGCCAGCCAGCCCCGCCTCCGCCCGGATCCCACCCCCATGATCGGCGGCAGAGGATTTCTCCCTGGGCTCCTCTAGGGGTGCCGGGCCAGAAGACGGCGGCGGTTCAGAGCTCCCCTCCGCCTCAGACGCCGGAACGACCGGAGAAACCGGGGAGAGAACAATTTCCAGCTCCTCCAGTACGTCCGGCACCAGAGACGCAGCCAGGGGGCCATCCTCCTCCCCGCCACCAACCTCCGACCCAGCGGACGGGGGGTTTTGAATTAAAAGCTCTACCAGGACGAGCATCCCCTGGGAGACGTCCGGGTCGCATTGGGCGAGCTCATTATCCTCGAGCTCGCCCGACCCAGACCCCAGGCTGCCCGACCCGGCGAGGGGTAACGACACCGATAAAAGGTCAACTTCAATTACTGCCGCGGGTTGTTCCGCAACCCCCCCCACGGGCAGGGTCTCATCCCCATCCCCGGGAGGCACGTGCTGGACAGACACATCTGCCTCAGCCTCCCGAGGGACAGGCGACCCCTGCCGATCGCTGGTGATGACGACAGCGCTGGGGGGGCGGGGGGGCGCAGTACCCGCGGCGGGCGACGACTCCCCCTGCTCGGAGGGACCTTCCTCCTCCCGGTCCTCCTCCTCATCCAGGGGGTCGCGCCTTCTTTTTAGCACGGAGGGAGCGAGGGAGACCTCCATGTCTGCAAAGGCCTCCTCCTCGACTCCCTCCGGCGGAGCAGGTTTGTCGGGTTCCTCGGGCCCGAGCCCGGCCGCAGGTATTGGCATTACCGCTGCGGCGGTTGCGGCCACAGGCTCGGGCACGGGGCCCCTCCCGCTCACATCTGCCCTGATCAACTCCGCGAGGAGCGCGGGTGTAAGGGGCTCAAGGGGCAAGGGCTCACCATCCACGGGGGGGGCCTGCCCCAAGGTGCTTCTTTTTTCCCCGCGCCTTCTTTCCGGCCGGACACGCTCCCTCCCCCCCGCCGGAGGCCTTGGTGGCATCGGCCCCCGACGTCAACCGCGCATCAGACGTACTTGACGCGCGGGCAGATCCGGGGGGAAGGGCGGCGGCGGCGGCGCCAGCCTCGGCCGCACGAGATGATCCGGCGGCCTTGGAGGCAGGGCAGTTCCTCCTGATGTGCCCCACCTCCCTGCAGGCATGGCACCTCACACCGTCCGACGTCCAAAAGGCGCGGTAGGCGGTCCCCTCGTGGAGGACGACGAACGCCCCTTCAGTGTCCTCCTCCCGCGCCAGCTGGATAAACAGCTGGCGCCGGAAGGAGAAGACGTGGCGAAGGCTGGCCTCCCGGAAGCCAAGCGGGATGGGCGTGATCCCCGACCTCACCTCCCCAAGTTGTCGCAAATGGGGAAGGAGGAGCTCACCAGGAACATAGGGCGGGACGTTGGAAATAATGATCCTCTGCGCGGTGGCCTCGAGAGGATCCACCGGCAGGAAGGTCCCGCCCACGGTGAGCCCCTTGGCGACAGCCAGGGACACCGCCCGCTCCGACCCCAGGAAGAACACAGCCTTCCCATACATTTTCGAGGCCGCGACGATGGCTGAGGGGCCGACAACCCCAGCCATGGCCTTGACGCAGGCCTCGATGGTCATAGTGGGGTGAGTGTAGCTCTTCACCCCAAGCTTTTTCGTTATTAATCGAAAAGGTGACGGGGCAGCAGGAACAGCGGGAGCAGCTGTGGCTGTGGCTACCACTCTCGCATAGGTCCCGGCTGGCCCCGCCACCGGCGAAGATGCAGTCGCCATTCTGGGGTGCTTTTTTTAAGGGCTACACTCACCCCAAGTCACAGGCCTGAAGGTGTTAATGGCCTCGGTGTATATATATATATATATTTTTTTGTCCTCTATTGAGCAGAGGGAGCTGATTAAAATGAGGACACACCTCTCTCCTTATTGATTTAAATTGGGAGAGGAGCCCTCGCCCCTCTGCTCAATTGGCAATTAATAAAATAGATGAAACTAAGGTGCCTTAGAAAGACAGGCAGAGAGAGACAAAGAGAGAGAGAGAGGTGGGGGGGTGGGAAGGAGGGAGGCCGCAAAGGGCAGTGTTGCCACTCAGGATGGTGGGTGGGTGTAGGCAGGGTTGCACTCTCCGATGGAAAAAGTCTTTGGTGATGGTGGTCTTCTGGCAGGGGGAGAAGACGTCTTCACCTGGAAAAGCTGGAGAAGTCCAGGCTTAGTCCTGCAACAGGTCTTAACGATGTAATTAAATTAAATTAAGGACTTCACCTTGGGCAGCTCCAAGCTCTCCCAGGGCAGGCAATAGAAGGGATGCTAATTAGTGGTGTGTGTGGCCTAGCTTTTAACAAGAGCCACACACACACACACTACACCCCTTGATGATCCGGCCTTGCTTCTTCTTTTCTCCCCCCACCTAAAATACAAAGTCTTGGGAGAGTGCCCCAAATAACACCCACCTGTAGATGTTCCGGATGAAGTTTTCTTCCCTCCTTTCAAGCAGTTGGTTTCTCTCCCCTCTCTCCCTCTCCTGAAGTGGAGGCCAATTTGGGGAGGCAGTGATAGAAAAGGCCTCTCCCCTGGTTGATGTTGATGTAGGCCTCCTTTCTCCTTCTCCTCCTCTGTCCTCTCTCTCCAGGCACCTCAGTTGATGTAATGCTGCTGGAGTTGGTGGTGGTGGTGGTCCAACGTTCTCCTCCTCTTCCTGGTCAGGGGACCACCACTTTAGTCCACTCTCCTAGTCTGGCTGCTCCCTCTGCTTGTGCTTGCAGCTGCACAGCCAGCAATGCTGTGAATGAGGTACAACAGAGGGTACTCTTTTATTTGGACCCAAAAAAAAAAACCAATTCGACTGTAAATAAACAAAAGTTCAACTAAAGCTTAACAAATCAAATTAAAATTTGGTTTTCCGTGTTGATGATGCACTCCAGTCCCCGCGGCGCCCACCGGTCGCGGAAATACTCAAGCGCACCGGCGGACACCGCGTGCTCCATCTCCAGGGCCACCCGGGCGCGAACATGGCCGCGGAAGAGATGCAGGCAATCCGGCTGGACGACCCCCTCGACCGCCCGCTGCCTGGACCAATTGATGGCTCTTTTAGCCAGGCCCAGGAGCAGGCCCACAAGGAGGTCCTCCAACCTGTCCGCTCCCCTCCGCACCGGGTGACCGTAGATCAAGAGCGTGGGACTGAAGTGCAACCAAAAATCGAGGAGCAGCCCCTTCAAGTAGTGAAAGAGGGGCTGCAACCTCTCACAATCCATATAAACGTGAAACACGGACTCCTCCAGGCCGCAAAAAATGCAGGCGGCCTGGGAGTCCGTGAACCTACTTAAAACCTTATTGCACGGGACCGCTCCGTGCAACACCCTCCAGGCCAAGTCCCCGATGGAACAAGGGAGGACTCCCGCATAGAGAGCCCTCCATTGGGGACCTCCGCTACCGCCGGTCGGCAAAACGCCACGCCAAGGCGTGTCCGGACGGTAGACGAAGATGGCAAAGTGGAGAGTGTGCAGGAGCAGCCCGTACAGGAAACCCCTCCGCGCGGAATGAAAAGGCACGGAGGGTATTTCCTCGAGACGGCTCAAGTTGTGAGGCGCCGGTTCCCGAGGGGAGTTTCGGGGCCGGGCGCCGATGAGGAATTCCGTCCGAACGGGGGTAAGCTCGGACGGGATCGCCCCACGTGCTTGAGCCGCCTCGATACACCTAGTGGAGTCGGGGCCCAGTGCCGCTTTTACCGATTCGATGGTTTCGACCGCGAGCTGGACGTTGGCCCAGGACAGGCGCCGCGCCAGCTCCTCTGGCGCCATCCAGCCCGCTCCTCCGCCATCGAGCAGGTCCCCGACTCTGGTCACCTTGCCAGCCACAGCCCTACCCTCCGCCAGCCGCCCGAACCCGTGTTCGTGGAGGTGCGGATTCCTGAGCAGCGGCTCCCGAAGGAGAGCCGCCGCTCCTGACGGGGGAGAGCTCCGCCTGGAAGCGACGTAGTTCCAAACCCATAGTAGTTCCTGGTAGAAGACAGGCAGCTCCCGCAGGCCGGCACGCCTGCTGCCCACTTTCGCAAACAGGAGCTGCGTGTCGTAATTGAGGCCATGCAGCTGGCGGAAGAAAAACGTCGCCAGCGCACACCATCTCGGAGGATTCTCGACGTACAGGTATCTCTGCAGCGTCTGAAGACGGAAAGTCGCAGCCTGGGTGCGAAGGCACACCAGCGCCTGACCGCCCTCCCTAAGCGGGAGACACAGAACCGCGGCAGAGACCCAGTGCTTCCTTTTGTCCCAGAAGAAGTCGATGAGCTTCTTCTGAATCTTGGCGACAAACGCAGGGGGAGGGATCAAAGTGACCAACCGGTACCACAACATGGCGGCCACCAGCTGGTTTATGACTAGCGCTCGACCCCTGTAGGACAACACTCGGAGCAGTCCTGTCCAGCGTCCTAGTCGAGCGGTGACTTTGGCCTCCAGCTCTTGCCAGTTCGCCGGCCAAGCGTCCTCGGCAGGGCTAAGGTAGACTCCCAAATAGAGGAGGTGCGTGGTGCTCCAGGCGAAAGGCCTGAACTCCTCCGGCAGGGAGTCCACCCGCCACTGACCCACCAGGAGTCCGGAACATTTCTCCCAGTTGATCTTGGCGGAGGATGCGTCCGAGTAAATCTGCTGGCATTCCCGCATCCTCCGCAAGTCAGCGGGATCCGTGACCGTGAGGAGCACGTCATCGGCGTAAGCCGAGAGGACCACCTCCACGCCCGGCCCTTGCAGAGCCAGTCCCGTCAACCTCTTCCGCAAGAGGCGCAGGAAAGGCTCCACGCAAATGGCATATAACTGACCGGACATGGGGCATCCCTGACGCACCCCCCTCCCGAAGCGAAGGGGCGCCGTCAAGGACCCGTTAACTTTAATCAGACACTCCGCGGCGGTGTACAGAAGTCGGATCCGGGCGACGAAATGCGTCCCGAACCCGAATGCGCGCAGAGTCCCGAAGAGATACTCGTGATCCACCCTGTCGAACGCCTTCTCCTGATCCAGGGAAAGGAAGGCGACCGACAGACCAGCCCTCTGGGAGTGGTGGACCAGGTCCCGGACCAGATGGATGTTATCGTGGATGGTCCGGCCCGGGACCGTGTAGGACTGGTCGGGGTGGATCATGTGGGCCAGCACGGTGCCAAGGCGAGCAGACATGGCCCTGGCAAAGATTTTATAGTCCGTGCTGAGGAGGGAGACCGGGCGCCAGTTCTTAAGGAGGCGGAGATCGCCCTTCTTAGGCAGCAGGACAATGACCGCCCTGCGCCAAGAGAGGGGCATCTCCCCGGTCGCCAAACTTTCCCCCAGGACCCGCGCGTAGTCGCCCCCCAAGACGTCCCAGAACGCCCTGTGGAACTCCACGGTCAGCCCGTCCAGCCCCGGGGACTTTCCCCTAGAGAGCTGGCGGAGGGCGCCGGTCAGCTCCGCCAGACTTAGCGGAGCGTCCAATTTTTCGGCGCCCTCCGGGCCAACCTTCGTCAGGTCCTCCCACAAAACTCTGCGCGCATCCTCGCTGGACGGATCCGGAGAGAACAGAGCCCCGTAATAGGCGCGGGTCTCCGCGTTGATTCCCTCCGGATCCGAGACCAGAGATCCGTCGTCGGCCAGCAGCCCCAAGAGCTGCTTACGGACCCCCCGTCTTTTTTCCAGCGAGTAGAAGAAGGGGGAGCCGCGGTCCAGGTCCCGCAGGAGCTGGATCCGCGACCTCACGTACGCGCCTCGGGACCCGACGAGCTGCAGGTCCTTCAGCGCGCCCTTCTTCTCTTCGTACACCTTCCGCAGGGCCGGGTCCTCGACGACCTGACCGAGACGGGACTCCAGGTCGAGCACCTCCTTCTCCAACCGCCCGACCCGGGCCTCCCGCCTCTTGGTCGACCCCTTCGCGTACTCCTGACAGAAGAGACGGATGTGAGCCTTGCCCACATCCCACCATAGCCTCAAGGAGGGGAAGCCCCCCTGCTTCCTTCTCCAGTCGGCCCAGAATCGACGAAACGAATCCCGGAACCGTGCGTCCTCCAGCAGCAGGTTGTTAAAATGCCAGTACACGGACCCCCCCCGCGTGCGCAGCGGAGCGAGCTCCGCCCACACCAGGTGGTGGTCCGTGCACGGCACCGGCCGCATGGAAGCTGCCGGAACGCAGGAGACGAACGCCCGGGAAATGTAGAGGCGGTCGATTCTGGACCTTCCTCCCCCAGACCTCACGCTAGTGAAGGCGCTGGAGTCGGGGTGGAGATTTCGCCAGACGTCCACCAAGTCGAAGGACCCAACCAGGTCCCTCAACTTCTCCATCGCCGCCGGGCTTCGCGGGGGACCCGAACGGTCCCTCGCCTCGAGGGTGCAGTTAAAATCCCCCCCGAGGATGACGCACTCGCCCACGTCGATGGAGCCCAAGAGAGCGGACACTTCTTCGAAGAAGCGCACTTGCTGCGCACTGGTCTGAGGGGCGTACACGTTCACTAGATGGAGCGGCACGCCCCCCAGGCGAACAGTGACATGGAGCAAGCGGCCCGGCACGTGCTCCTTGACCCCCAAGATCGCCGGCTGAAAATGCGGGGCCAGCAAGATAGCCACCCCGCTGGAATTGTTGGAGAGGTGACTCATGCTGACCCCTCCTTGCCACTCCAGGAGCCACGTGGCTTCGTCTCCCGGAACGGTGTGGGTTTCTTGCAGGAAGCACACCGCATACTTCCCGTCCCGAAGGACCGAGAAGTTATTGAATCTGCGGCGCGCCTCCCTGCTGCCGTTGATGTTGAGGCTGGCTATGGTTATCTTCATGTCAGAAGCATAGTGCAACCTCTACCTACACCTAACGGGGCGAGGAAGCGCAGCCGCTGGTCAGCCGCCACTTCCTCAGCAGCCCAGTGAGAAACGTTGTGAGCCGACGCAGCTCGAGCGGGTTCACACCCTCATCCGCGCCCAAGATCTTAACGGCGGCGCGGACGGAATCGATGAGCAGCGCCAGCTCCGACCACCTGTCGAGGGCCAGCCGGACCTTATTGCGCTGACCCAGGCACGTGGCCATAAAATCCCGGAGTTCCCTTACGGAAATGAGGGGAGACTCGGCAAGGGGCACGAGGTCATCCATCGCCACGTCGGCGCTGGAGTCCGAATCATCCTCCGTGCCCATCACCGAGTCCCCATCCTCCTCCAGGGGGTCGTCACCAGCGGCCGACCCGTCCGCCGCGCAGTGCGAAGCGAACGACTCGGCCGCGCCAGCCAGCCCCGCCTCCGCCCGGATCCCACCCCCAGGATCGGCGGCAGAGGATTTCTCCCTGGGCTCCTCTAGGGGTGCCGGGCCAGAAGACGGCGGCGGTTCAGAGCTCCCCTCCGCCTCAGACGCCGGAACGACCGGAGAAACCGGGGAGAGAACAATTTCCAGCTCCTCCAGTACGTCCGGCACCAGAGACGCAGCCAGGGGGCCATCCTCCTCCCCGCCACCAACCTCCGACCCAGCGGACGGGGGGTTTTGAATTAAAAGCTCCACCAGGACGAGCATCCCCTGGGAGACGTCCGGGTCGCATTGGGCGAGCTCATTATCCTCGAGCTCGCCCGACCCAGCCCCCAGGCTGCCCGACCCGGCGAGGGGTAACGACACCGATAAAAGGTCAACTTCAATTACTGCCGCGGGTTGTTCCGCAACCCCCCCCACGGGCAGGGTCTCATCCCCATCCCCGGGAGGCACGTGCTGGACAGACACATCTGCCTCAGCCTCCCGAGGGACAGGCGACCCCTGCCGATCGCTGGTGATGACGACAGCGCTGGGGGGGCGGGGGGGCGCAGTACCCGCGGCGGGCGACGACTCCCCCTGCTCGGAGGGACCTTCCTCCTCCCGGTCCTCCTCCTCATCCAGGGGGTCGCGCCTTCTTTTTAGCACGGAGGGAGCGAGGGAGACCTCCATGTCTGCAAAGGCCTCCTCCTCGACTCCCTCCGGCGGAGCAGGTTTGTCGGGTTCCTCGGGCCCGAGCCCGGCCGCAGGTATTGGCATTACCGCTGCGGCGGTTGCGGCCACAGGCTCGGGCACGGGGCCCCTCCCGCTCACATCTGCCCTGATCAACTCCGCGAGGAGCGCGGGTGTAAGGGGCTCAAGGGGCAAGGGCTCACCATCCACGGGGGGGCCTGCCCCAAGGTGCTTCTTTTTTCCCCGCGCCTTCTTTCCGGCCGGACACGCTCCCTCCCCCCCGCCGGAGGCCTTGGTGGCATCGGCCCCCGACGTCAACCGCGCATCAGACGTACTTGACGCGCGGGCAGATCCGGGGGGAAGGGCGGCGGCGGCGGCGCCAGCCTCGGCCGCACGAGATGATCCGGCGGCCTTGGAGGCAGGGCAGTTCCTCCTGATGTGCCCCACCTCCCTGCAGGCATGGCACCTCACACCGTCCGACGTCCAAAAGGCGCGGTAGGCGGTCCCCTCGTGGAGGACGACGAACGCCCCTTCAGTGTCCTCCTCCCGCGCCAGCTGGATAAACAGCTGGCGCCGGAAGGAGAAGACGTGGCGAAGGCTGGCCTCCCGGAAGCCAAGCGGGATGGGCGTGATCCCCGACCTCACCTCCCCAAGTTGTCGCAAATGGGGAAGGAGGAGCTCACCAGGAACATAGGGCGGGACGTTGGAAATAATGATCCTCTGCGCGGTGGCCTCGAGAGGATCCACCGGCAGGAAGGTCCCGCCCACGGTGAGCCCCTTGGCGACAGCCAGGGACACCGCCCGCTCCGACCCCAGGAAGAACACAGCCTTCCCATACATTTTCGAGGCCGCGACGATGGCTGAGGGGCCGACAACCCCAGCCATGGCCTTGACGCAGGCCTCGATGGTCATAGTGGGGTGAGTGTAGCTCTTCACCCCAAGCTTTTTCGTTATTAATCGAAAAGGTGACGGGGCAGCAGGAACAGCGGGAGCAGCTGTGGCTGTGGCTACCACTCTCGCATAGGTCCCGGCTGGCCCCGCCACCGGCGAAGATGCAGTCGCCATTCTGGGGTGCTTTTTTTAAGGGCTACACTCACCCCAAGTCACAGGCCTGAAGGTGTTAATGGCCTCGGTGTATATATATATATATATTTTTTTGTCCTCTATTGAGCAGAGGGAGCTGATTAAAATGAGGACACACCTCTCTCCTTATTGATTTAAATTGGGAGAGGAGCCCTCGCCCCTCTGCTCAATTGGCAATTAATAAAATAGATGAAACTAAGGTGCCTTAGAAAGACAGGCAGAGAGAGACAAAGAGAGAGAGAGAGGTGGGGGGGTGGGAAGGAGGGAGGCCGCAAAGGGCAGTGTTGCCACTCAGGATGGTGGGTGGGTGTAGGCAGGGTTGCACTCTCCGATGGAAAAAGTCTTTGGTGATGGTGGTCTTCTGGCAGGGGGAGAAGACGTCTTCACCTGGAAAAGCTGGAGAAGTCCAGGCTTAGTCCTGCAACAGGTCTTAACGATGTAATTAAATTAAATTAAGGACTTCACCTTGGGCAGCTCCAAGCTCTCCCAGGGCAGGCAATAGAAGGGATGCTAATTAGTGGTGTGTGTGGCCTAGCTTTTAACAAGAGCCACACACACACACACTACACCCCTTGATGATCCGGCCTTGCTTCTTCTTTTCTCCCCCCACCTAAAATACAAAGTCTTGGGAGAGTGCCCCAAATAACACCCACCTGTAGATGTTCCGGATGAAGTTTTCTTCCCTCCTTTCAAGCAGTTGGTTTCTCTCCCCTCTCTCCCTCTCCTGAAGTGGAGGCCAATTTGGGGAGGCAGTGATAGAAAAGGCCTCTCCCCTGGTTGATGTTGATGTAGGCCTCCTTTCTCCTTCTCCTCCTCTGTCCTCTCTCTCCAGGCACCTCAGTTGATGTAATGCTGCTGGAGTTGGTGGTGGTGGTGGTCCAACGTTCTCCTCCTCTTCCTGGTCAGGGGACCACCACTTTAGTCCACTCTCCTAGTCTGGCTGCTCCCTCTGCTTGTGCTTGCAGCTGCACAGCCAGCAATGCTGTGAATGAGGTACAACAGAGGGTACTCTTTTATTTGGACCCAAAAAAAAAAACCAATTCGACTGTAAATAAACAAAAGTTCAACTAAAGCTTAACAAATCAAATTAAAATTTGGTTTTCCGTGTTGATGATGCACTCCAGTCCCCGCGGCGCCCACCGGTCGCGGAAATACTCAAGCGCACCGGCGGACACCGCGTGCTCCATCTCCAGGGCCACCCGGGCGCGAACATGGCCGCGGAAGAGATGCAGGCAATCCGGCTGGACGACCCCCTCGACCGCCCGCTGCCTGGACCAATTGATGGCTCTTTTAGCCAGGCCCAGGAGCAGGCCCACAAGGAGGTCCTCCAACCTGTCCGCTCCCCTCCGCACCGGGTGACCGTAGATCAAGAGCGTGGGACTGAAGTGCAACCAAAAATCGAGGAGCAGCCCCTTCAAGTAGTGAAAGAGGGGCTGCAACCTCTCACAATCCATATAAACGTGAAACACGGACTCCTCCAGGCCGCAAAAAATGCAGGCGGCCTGGGAGTCCGTGAACCTACTTAAAACCTTATTGCACGGGACCGCTCCGTGCAACACCCTCCAGGCCAAGTCCCCGATGGAACAAGGGAGGACTCCCGCATAGAGAGCCCTCCATTGGGGACCTCCGCTACCGCCGGTCGGCAAAACGCCACGCCAAGGCGTGTCCGGACGGTAGACGAAGATGGCAAAGTGGAGAGTGTGCAGGAGCAGCCCGTACAGGAAACCCCTCCGCGCGGAATGAAAAGGCACGGAGGGTATTTCCTCGAGACGGCTCAAGTTGTGAGGCGCCGGTTCCCGAGGGGAGTTTCGGGGCCGGGCGCCGATGAGGAATTCCGTCCGAACGGGGGTAAGCTCGGACGGGATCGCCCCACGTGCTTGAGCCGCCTCGATACACCTAGTGGAGTCGGGGCCCAGTGCCGCTTTTACCGATTCGATGGTTTCGACCGCGAGCTGGACGTTGGCCCAGGACAGGCGCCGCGCCAGCTCCTCTGGCGCCATCCAGCCCGCTCCTCCGCCATCGAGCAGGTCCCCGACTCTGGTCACCTTGCCAGCCACAGCCCTACCCTCCGCCAGCCGCCCGAACCCGTGTTCGTGGAGGTGCGGATTCCTGAGCAGCGGCTCCCGAAGGAGAGCCGCCGCTCCTGACGGGGGAGAGCTCCGCCTGGAAGCGACGTAGTTCCAAACCCATAGTAGTTCCTGGTAGAAGACAGGCAGCTCCCGCAGGCCGGCACGCCTGCTGCCCACTTTCGCAAACAGGAGCTGCGTGTCGTAATTGAGGCCATGCAGCTGGCGGAAGAAAAACGTCGCCAGCGCACACCATCTCGGAGGATTCTCGACGTACAGGTATCTCTGCAGCGTCTGAAGACGGAAAGTCGCAGCCTGGGTGCGAAGGCACACCAGCGCCTGACCGCCCTCCCTAAGCGGGAGACACAGAACCGCGGCAGAGACCCAGTGCTTCCTTTTGTCCCAGAAGAAGTCGATGAGCTTCTTCTGAATCTTGGCGACAAACGCAGGGGGAGGGATCAAAGTGACCAACCGGTACCACAACATGGCGGCCACCAGCTGGTTTATGACTAGCGCTCGACCCCTGTAGGACAACACTCGGAGCAGTCCTGTCCAGCGTCCTAGTCGAGCGGTGACTTTGGCCTCCAGCTCTTGCCAGTTCGCCGGCCAAGCGTCCTCGGCAGGGCTAAGGTAGACTCCCAAATAGAGGAGGTGCGTGGTGCTCCAGGCGAAAGGCCTGAACTCCTCCGGCAGGGAGTCCACCCGCCACTGACCCACCAGGAGTCCGGAACATTTCTCCCAGTTGATCTTGGCGGAGGATGCGTCCGAGTAAATCTGCTGGCATTCCCGCATCCTCCGCAAGTCAGCGGGATCCGTGACCGTGAGGAGCACGTCATCGGCGTAAGCCGAGAGGACCACCTCCACGCCCGGCCCTTGCAGAGCCAGTCCCGTCAACCTCTTCCGCAAGAGGCGCAGGAAAGGCTCCACGCAAATGGCATATAACTGACCGGACATGGGGCATCCCTGACGCACCCCCCTCCCGAAGCGAAGGGGCGCCGTCAAGGACCCGTTAACTTTAATCAGACACTCCGCGGCGGTGTACAGAAGTCGGATCCGGGCGACGAAATGCGTCCCGAACCCGAATGCGCGCAGAGTCCCGAAGAGATACTCGTGATCCACCCTGTCGAACGCCTTCTCCTGATCCAGGGAAAGGAAGGCGACCGACAGACCAGCCCTCTGGGAGTGGTGGACCAGGTCCCGGACCAGATGGATGTTATCGTGGATGGTCCGGCCCGGGACCGTGTAGGACTGGTCGGGGTGGATCATGTGGGCCAGCACGGTGCCAAGGCGAGCAGACATGGCCCTGGCAAAGATTTTATAGTCCGTGCTGAGGAGGGAGACCGGGCGCCAGTTCTTAAGGAGGCGGAGATCGCCCTTCTTAGGCAGCAGGACAATGACCGCCCTGCGCCAAGAGAGGGGCATCTCCCCGGTCGCCAAACTTTCCCCCAGGACCCGCGCGTAGTCGCCCCCCAAGACGTCCCAGAACGCCCTGTGGAACTCCACGGTCAGCCCGTCCAGCCCCGGGGACTTTCCCCTAGAGAGCTGGCGGAGGGCGCCGGTCAGCTCCGCCAGACTTAGCGGAGCGTCCAATTTTTCGGCGCCCTCCGGGCCAACCTTCGTCAGGTCCTCCCACAAAACTCTGCGCGCATCCTCGCTGGACGGATCCGGAGAGAACAGAGCCCCGTAATAGGCGCGGGTCTCCGCGTTGATTCCCTCCGGATCCGAGACCAGAGATCCGTCGTCGGCCAGCAGCCCCAAGAGCTGCTTACGGACCCCCCGTCTTTTTTCCAGCGAGTAGAAGAAGGGGGAGCCGCGGTCCAGGTCCCGCAGGAGCTGGATCCGCGACCTCACGTACGCGCCTCGGGACCCGACGAGCTGCAGGTCCTTCAGCGCGCCCTTCTTCTCTTCGTACACCTTCCGCAGGGCCGGGTCCTCGACGACCTGACCGAGACGGGACTCCAGGTCGAGCACCTCCTTCTCCAACCGCCCGACCCGGGCCTCCCGCCTCTTGGTCGACCCCTTCGCGTACTCCTGACAGAAGAGACGGATGTGAGCCTTGCCCACATCCCACCATAGCCTCAAGGAGGGGAAGCCCCCCTGCTTCCTTCTCCAGTCGGCCCAGAATCGACGAAACGAATCCCGGAACCGTGCGTCCTCCAGCAGCAGGTTGTTAAAATGCCAGTACACGGACCCCCCCCGCGTGCGCAGCGGAGCGAGCTCCGCCCACACCAGGTGGTGGTCCGTGCACGGCACCGGCCGCATGGAAGCTGCCGGAACGCAGGAGACGAACGCCCGGGAAATGTAGAGGCGGTCGATTCTGGACCTTCCTCCCCCAGACCTCACGCTAGTGAAGGCGCTGGAGTCGGGGTGGAGATTTCGCCAGACGTCCACCAAGTCGAAGGACCCAACCAGGTCCCTCAACTTCTCCATCGCCGCCGGGCTTCGCGGGGGACCCGAACGGTCCCTCGCCTCGAGGGTGCAGTTAAAATCCCCCCCGAGGATGACGCACTCGCCCACGTCGATGGAGCCCAAGAGAGCGGACACTTCTTCGAAGAAGCGCACTTGCTGCGCACTGGTCTGAGGGGCGTACACGTTCACTAGATGGAGCGGCACGCCCCCCAGGCGAACAGTGACATGGAGCAAGCGGCCCGGCACGTGCTCCTTGACCCCCAAGATCGCCGGCTGAAAATGCGGGGCCAGCAAGATAGCCACCCCGCTGGAATTGTTGGAGAGGTGACTCATGCTGACCCCTCCTTGCCACTCCAGGAGCCACGTGGCTTCGTCTCCCGGAACGGTGTGGGTTTCTTGCAGGAAGCACACCGCATACTTCCCGTCCCGAAGGACCGAGAAGTTATTGAATCTGCGGCGCGCCTCCCTGCTGCCGTTGATGTTGAGGCTGGCTATGGTTATCTTCATGTCAGAAGCATAGTGCAACCTCTACCTACACCTAACGGGGCGAGGAAGCGCAGCCGCTGGTCAGCCGCCACTTCCTCAGCAGCCCAGTGAGAAACGTTGTGAGCCGACGCAGCTCGAGCGGGTTCACACCCTCATCCGCGCCCAAGATCTTAACGGCGGCGCGGACGGAATCGATGAGCAGCGCCAGCTCCGACCACCTGTCGAGGGCCAGCCGGACCTTATTGCGCTGACCCAGGCACGTGGCCATAAAATCCCGGAGTTCCCTTACGGAAATGAGGGGAGACTCGGCAAGGGGCACGAGGTCATCCATCGCCACGTCGGCGCTGGAGTCCGAATCATCCTCCGTGCCCATCACCGAGTCCCCATCCTCCTCCAGGGGGTCGTCACCAGCGGCCGACCCGTCCGCCGCGCAGTGCGAAGCGAACGACTCGGCCGCGCCAGCCAGCCCCGCCTCCGCCCGGATCCCACCCCCAGGATCGGCGGCAGAGGATTTCTCCCTGGGCTCCTCTAGGGGTGCCGGGCCAGAAGACGGCGGCGGTTCAGAGCTCCCCTCCGCCTCAGACGCCGGAACGACCGGAGAAACCGGGGAGAGAACAATTTCCAGCTCCTCCAGTACGTCCGGCACCAGAGACGCAGCCAGGGGGCCATCCTCCTCCCCGCCACCAACCTCCGACCCAGCGGACGGGGGGTTTTGAATTAAAAGCTCCACCAGGACGAGCATCCCCTGGGAGACGTCCGGGTCGCATTGGGCGAGCTCATTATCCTCGAGCTCGCCCGACCCAGCCCCCAGGCTGCCCGACCCGGCGAGGGGTAACGACACCGATAAAAGGTCAACTTCAATTACTGCCGCGGGTTGTTCCGCAACCCCCCCCACGGGCAGGGTCTCATCCCCATCCCCGGGAGGCACGTGCTGGACAGACACATCTGCCTCAGCCTCCCGAGGGACAGGCGACCCCTGCCGATCGCTGGTGATGACGACAGCGCTGGGGGGGCGGGGGGGCGCAGTACCCGCGGCGGGCGACGACTCCCCCTGCTCGGAGGGACCTTCCTCCTCCCGGTCCTCCTCCTCATCCAGGGGGTCGCGCCTTCTTTTTAGCACGGAGGGAGCGAGGGAGACCTCCATGTCTGCAAAGGCCTCCTCCTCGACTCCCTCCGGCGGAGCAGGTTTGTCGGGTTCCTCGGGCCCGAGCCCGGCCGCAGGTATTGGCATTACCGCTGCGGCGGTTGCGGCCACAGGCTCGGGCACGGGGCCCCTCCCGCTCACATCTGCCCTGATCAACTCCGCGAGGAGCGCGGGTGTAAGGGGCTCAAGGGGCAAGGGCTCACCATCCACGGGGGGGCCTGCCCCAAGGTGCTTCTTTTTTCCCCGCGCCTTCTTTCCGGCCGGACACGCTCCCTCCCCCCCGCCGGAGGCCTTGGTGGCATCGGCCCCCGACGTCAACCGCGCATCAGACGTACTTGACGCGCGGGCAGATCCGGGGGGAAGGGCGGCGGCGGCGGCGCCAGCCTCGGCCGCACGAGATGATCCGGCGGCCTTGGAGGCAGGGCAGTTCCTCCTGATGTGCCCCACCTCCCTGCAGGCATGGCACCTCACACCGTCCGACGTCCAAAAGGCGCGGTAGGCGGTCCCCTCGTGGAGGACGACGAACGCCCCTTCAGTGTCCTCCTCCCGCGCCAGCTGGATAAACAGCTGGCGCCGGAAGGAGAAGACGTGGCGAAGGCTGGCCTCCCGGAAGCCAAGCGGGATGGGCGTGATCCCCGACCTCACCTCCCCAAGTTGTCGCAAATGGGGAAGGAGGAGCTCACCAGGAACATAGGGCGGGACGTTGGAAATAATGATCCTCTGCGCGGTGGCCTCGAGAGGATCCACCGGCAGGAAGGTCCCGCCCACGGTGAGCCCCTTGGCGACAGCCAGGGACACCGCCCGCTCCGACCCCAGGAAGAACACAGCCTTCCCATACATTTTCGAGGCCGCGACGATGGCTGAGGGGCCGACAACCCCAGCCATGGCCTTGACGCAGGCCTCGATGGTCATAGTGGGGTGAGTGTAGCTCTTCACCCCAAGCTTTTTCGTTATTAATCGAAAAGGTGACGGGGCAGCAGGAACAGCGGGAGCAGCTGTGGCTGTGGCTACCACTCTCGCATAGGTCCCGGCTGGCCCCGCCACCGGCGAAGATGCAGTCGCCATTCTGGGGTGCTTTTTTTAAGGGCTACACTCACCCCAAGTCACAGGCCTGAAGGTGTTAATGGCCTCGGTGTATATATATATATATATTTTTTTGTCCTCTATTGAGCAGAGGGAGCTGATTAAAATGAGGACACACCTCTCTCCTTATTGATTTAAATTGGGAGAGGAGCCCTCGCCCCTCTGCTCAATTGGCAATTAATAAAATAGATGAAACTAAGGTGCCTTAGAAAGACAGGCAGAGAGAGACAAAGAGAGAGAGAGAGGTGGGGGGGTGGGAAGGAGGGAGGCCGCAAAGGGCAGTGTTGCCACTCAGGATGGTGGGTGGGTGTAGGCAGGGTTGCACTCTCCGATGGAAAAAGTCTTTGGTGATGGTGGTCTTCTGGCAGGGGGAGAAGACGTCTTCACCTGGAAAAGCTGGAGAAGTCCAGGCTTAGTCCTGCAACAGGTCTTAACGATGTAATTAAATTAAATTAAGGACTTCACCTTGGGCAGCTCCAAGCTCTCCCAGGGCAGGCAATAGAAGGGATGCTAATTAGTGGTGTGTGTGGCCTAGCTTTTAACAAGAGCACACACACACACACTACACCCCTTGATGATCCGGCCTTGCTTCTTCTTTTCTCCCCCCACCTAAAATACAAAGTCTTGGGAGAGTGCCCCAAATAACACCCACCTGCAGATGTTCCGGATGAAGTTTTCTTCCCTCCTTTCAAGCAGTTGGTTTCTCTCCCCTCTCTCCCTCTCCTGAAGTGGAGGCCAATTTGGGGAGGCAGTGATAGAAAAGGCCTCTCCCCTGGTTGATGTTGATGTAGGCCTCCTTTCTCCTTCTCCTCCTCTGTCCTCTCTCTCCAGGCACCTCAGTTGATGTAATGCTGGTGGAGTTGGTGGTGGTGGTGGTCCAACGTTCTCCTCCTCTTCCTGGTCAGGGGACCACCACTTTAGTCCACTCTCCTAGTCTGGCTGCTCCCTCTGCTTGTGCTTGCAGCTGCACAGCCAGCAATGCTGTGAATGAGGTACAACAGAGGGTAACTTAAGACTGAAATACAGAAGCCTGCTATGGCTTTATATACAGGGGTGGTCACTGCCGGTACTGCAGTATAGAATCAGTTCTTCTCTTAAAGGTACATACACAACACCATCCTCTGGGGAAGAGGCGTGGCTCAGTTCAGTTGCAGGATGGGCTGTAAAGGCACCCGCCCTCCCCGTGGTCAGCCATATGCAAATGATGGAATTAGACGGGGATGACGTCACCCATCCTAAACTCCGTTACTTCATAAGAACATAAGAACATAGGAGCAGGAGTAGACCATACGGCCCCTCGAGTCTGCTCCGCCATTCAATAAGATCATGGCTGATCATTGACCCCAACTCCACTTTTCCGCCCCATCTCCATATCCTTTGATTGCACTGGAGTCCAAAAATCTATCTCAGCCTTGAATATACTCAAAGACTCAGCATCCACAGCCCTCTGGGGCAGAGAATTCCAAAGATTCACAACCCTCGGAGTGAAGAAATTCCTCCTTCCGCCTTCCCTCTACCTCTCTTTCCTCCTTTAAGACGTTCCTTAAAACCTACCTCTTTGACCAAGTTTTTGGTCACCTGCCCTAATTTATCCTTATGTGGCTCGGTGTCAAATGTTTTGTCTTAAAATACTCCTGTGCAGCGCCTTGGGACGTTTTACTACATTAAAGGCACTATATAAATGCAGGTTGTTGTTGTTGTTCCCATCCGCCCCTGAGAATGTGCGTCACGGTTTAAAAGGTTCAGTTTGTCACGACCCATTCATCAAGGCAGAAGGGTTTGGTTAAAGGGACTCTGCTCAATTGACACTATTTGTGGGGCTTTAAAGGTGAAAGTCACTGCAGCTATTGCAAAAATGATTCACTCTTGTACTCAGAAAGCTCTCCCCTACATTCGGCATTGCCCATGGAAAGCATACTGGTTCAAGGTGAATACTGAGCTAGGGCCTGAGGATTGCACAATGGGTTTCTCAATGGGAATCCCACTTTCCATGATCTATATGCTGGAGGAATAGGAGCAGCAGGAGCCTGTTAAAAATAAAACCTAGTTTAATCAGACAGCACTAGAGGAGAGCCAGATCATCCCAGCACTACCCATCCAGCAAAAAGTCTCTCTTTTTCTTAGGCAGGCCCTCGGAGCTGAGGATGACTTGCTTCCACACTAAAAATGAGTTCTCAGGTGACTGATGAGTCCAATGCGGGACCTACAGTCTCTGTCACAGGTTGGGCAGGTGATGGTTGAAGGGGCGGGTGGGTGGGGTGCTTGGGTTGACGTGCGCTCCTTCTGCTGTTTGCGCTTGGCTTCCGCTTGCTCCCGACGAAGAGACTCGGGGTGTTCGGTGCCTTCCCAGATGCTTCTCCTCCACTTTGTGCGGTCTTGGGCCAGGGATTCCCAGGTGTCGGTGGGGATGTTGCACTTTTTCAAGGAGGCTTTGAGGGTGTCCTTGAAGCGTTTCCTCTGCCCACCTGGGGCTCTCTTACCGTGTCGGAGCTCCAAGTAGAGCACTTGTTTTGGGAGTCTCGTATCGGGCATGTGGACGATATGGCCCGTCCATCGCAGCTGATTGAGCGTGGTCAAAGCTTCGATGCTGGGGATGTTGGCCTGAGCGAGAACACTGATGTTAGTGTGCCTATCCTGCCAAAGGATTTGCAGCATCTTGCGGAGGCAGCGTTGGTGGTACCTCTCCAGTGTTTTGAGGTGCCTGCTGTACATGGTTCATGTCTCTGAAGCATACAGAAGGGTGGGTGTCACTACTGCTCTGTAGACCATGAGCTTGGTGCTGGGTTTGAGGTCCTGGTCTTCAAACACTCTCTTCCTCAGGCAATTGAAGGCTGCACTGGCACACTGAAGGCGGTGTTGGACTTCGTCATCGACGTCTGCCCTTGTTGACAGTAGGCTCCCGAGGTATGGAAAGTGGTCCACGTTGTCCAAGGCCTCATCATGGATTTGATAATTGAGGAGCAGTACTGTGTGGCGGGGGCAGGTTGGTAGAGGACCTTTGTCTTAAGTATGTTTAGTGTAAGGCCCATGCTCTCGTATGCTTTGGTGAAGGTGTTGACAATGGTTTGGAGTTCGACCTCAGAGTGTGCGCAGACGCAATCGTCATCTGCATACTGTAACTCACTGACAGAGGATGGGACAACCTTGGATCTGGACTGGAGGCGATGGAGGTTGAACAGTTTCCTGTTTGTTCTGTAGATTAGCCCCACTCCAGCGGGGAGCTTACTGAGGGTGAGATGGAGCATTGCAGCCAGGAAGATCGAGAAGAGCGTTGGTGCGATGACACAACCTTGCTTGACCCCAGTCCGTACGTGAATTGGGTCTGTGGTGGATCCATTGGTCAGGATCACAGCTTGCATGTCATCGTGAAGCAGGTGGAGGATGGTGACAAACTTTTGATGGCAGCCGAATTTGAGGAGGACACTCCATAATCCCTCACGGTTGACAGTGTCGAAGGCCTTTGTGAGGTCAGCGAAGGCCATGTACAGCGGTTGGTGGTGTTTCCTGCATTTCTCTTGTAATTGACGTGCAGTGAAGATCATGTCCATTGTGCCCCTTAGTGGGCGGAATCCACATTGCAACTCTGGGAGTAGCTCTTCAGCCACTGGGAGAAGGTGATTGAGGAGGATTCTTGTGATGACTTTCCCAGTGGCAGACAGCAGGGAGACTCCTCTGTAATTACCGCAATCAGACCCGTCACCTTTCTTGAAGATGGTCACAATTACGGCGTCTCTGAGATCCCCTGGCATGCTCTCCTCCTTCCAAATAAGAGAAATTAGTTCATGTATTCGCGCCAATAGTGCTTCTCCACCATGTTTTAGTGCCTCGGCGGGGATTCCATCTGCTCCTGAGGCCTTGTTGTTCTTCAGTTGTCGGATGGCTTTTTCAACCTCATGCCAGGCTGGGGTTGTGCTGAGTAGCATGCTGCGGGATGGAGTTGAGGACACTCGCATCGAAGACAGAGTCTCGGTTAAGGAACTCTTCGAAGTGCTCCTTCCAGCGGGCACTGACTGCCTCTCTGTCCTTGATGAGTACCTCTCCGTTCTTGGCCCGCAGTGGGGTAGGACCTTGGGTGCTTGGGCTGTAGGTGGTCTTGACTGCGCTAAAGAATCCATGCACGTCGTAGTTGTCGGCTAGCTGCTGGATCTCCTGCACTTTCTCCACCCGCCATCTGTTCTTTAGGTCATGAGTTTTTTGTTGGACCTTGGCCTTCAGGCATCTGTAGAGCAGCTTTTTTGCTCTCGAGCTCTGTTGCTGTTTCCAGATCAGGAATGCCTTGCGCTTGTGGCTTTTTAGCTCCTAGATCTCCTGGTCATTCTCGTCGAACCAGTCTTGGTGTTTCCTGGTCGAGTGACTGAGCATCTCTTCACAGGTGCTGATTCTGGAGGTCTTGAGTGCAGACCAGGCGCTGTGGACACTCTGGGGTCGATTTTCCCGAAGCTGTTGGGAAGAAGGCGGGACTACCACTTTCGGCTTTTAGACCCGTCTACTTCGACGTCCGGCCAATCCGCGCGATTTCCTCTTGATTGACCTTGTTGAGCCCGCCCAGTGGGCTCAGCAGGCCAATTAAGGGCCACCCGGCAACATGTGATGTCACAGACTGCAATTTCATCTGTCAAGAGTTCTTGACAGATGAAATATCAGTGTTTCATAGCTGTTTGAAGCTGTGAAACACTGAGGCCTAGAAATTGGCCTGAGGCGCCCAAGCAGCGCAAAGTTCGCCTGCGCGCTGGAATTTGCGCCGCGATCGCCATATTAGCGATCGCCGCAAATTCAGTTGAAGTGCCCCTAGAGGGAGACGGGGCACGGCTCTAGGCGCTCCGCGTACCTCTTAGGGTGCTGAAAGTGAATTTCGCAGCGCTACGTGCCGCAGCGCCACACACTGCAGCACGGCACGCTGCGGTACTGCAGGCCTTCCTCCCACTGTTAAGGGGGAGGGGCCTGCAGCAGCGCGAGCCCCGATCGCGAGTGCCAGCAAAAGAGCCTGGCACCAAGGAGAAGTGCCGGGCTCTCGGGAAACAGCCGGCAATGCCGCGGGGAGGGGACCAGGAGGCCGGGGACGGAGGTGCTGGCAGGCGGCCGCCAAAAAAGCGGCCGCCCCGCACCTCCACCTTAACTTGCACCTCTGCCGGTGCAGCAAGGCCCCGTGAACCGGGCGCGGATAGCGAACGGCGCTACAGCGGCGTTTGCTACCAAATATCGCGATCGGGGCGCGAATGGGGCGCTGCGCACACCGATGACATCATCGGTGGTGGCGCAGCGTAAAAGGCTAACGCCACCATTAGCGCCCCTGCTGAATATCGTGGGAGGTGCAGCCAGTGGCGCTACAGCCACTGACTGCCTCTTTAGGCGCTAACAGGTGGCGCTGCTCACCCAATTTTTCCCCCAAAGTTCTTTACACACTTTAGACACACCAAACACACTTACCTTTGCACTCATGCACCCATCACTCACCTGAACACTGACATCGCGACCCCTCCAACTCCTTCAACCCGACGGCCCGCCTGCTCTAACCTGGCGTGGTTTGGAGCTGTCGGGAATCCCACACGAAACCCCTCAAAATAGGAATTAGGCTAAAAACTGCCTGTTAACTACCTGTTAACAGGCAGTTAATTGGCACTAATCCCTTCCCGCCTGGGGTCGGCGGGTCCCAGTGCGGGGCGGGTACCCGCCCCCTCTGAAAGTTGCGTGGAGCGGGGTTTTGGGCGGGATGGTGTCGGGACCCCCGAATTCGGGATTTCCCCCCCCCCCACACGCCTGAAACCCCGCCTGTCGGCGCCACGAAAATCGACCCCCCTGTGTCTCTGAATCACTGGGAGTCGTCAGGTTGGTTGTGAGGCGCAGGCTGAATAGAGCTTTCTTTGCAGGGTCTTTGAGTGCTCCAGCATAGATTTTCCTGCGGCATTGCTTCTGTTGCCGCCGCTGTTTAGGGGCTACATTGAGGTATAGACCCAGGCACACTTTACGAGACTTTTCCCAGGAGCTCTGTGTAAGGAGGCTGAGCTTCAGTCATAAATCTGTAGAATGTTTGCCGCTACAGCCCGGCCCACAAGTCCACAGCACATGCAGCTCCGACTGTGGCAGAGAAAGTGACCACATCTCCCAACTGTTATGGCCCAGTCTCATTCCAGGGGGCCACTAGAGACTTTCATCAGATCAGTCAATTTGCTGTGTAATCCTCTGTAATGCAAGTCACCACTGTGCTTCTTTACCAAGACTGATCCATTTATACCATTTGACACTGCTCCCAGAGCAGTTACTGAGAGGGCCATCAAATGGTTCAGAATTGCTGGATTCCTCAGGATTGTTGGGGGCAATTGATTGCACCCATGTGGCATTGCGTGCCCCCGAATGTAAACCCCCATATTTATTTGAACCACAAAGACTTGTGGGCCAATTTTAACCCGTCCGCAGTTAGTTAAAATGAGGGTCATGGCAGTCGCTTGCTTCCTGCTGCCTTCACGATGCACTCACTCCCGCTGCCATTTTAACCGTGCGTGTTTTTGATTTCGGGAAAGGCGCCTGCCACAGGTAGGTGGGGGCCTCGTTAATATGTAAAGTCGGTGTCCTCTGATACAATTAGGACCCCACCGCAATTTTAACTTCCAATCGCACAAGTTGCTCACAGGGCCGGGCCCACCACTGAAACTAGGCGGCAAGCAGGAGCGGAGCCAGAGGAGGCCCAGGAAGGTAGGCCATTTTAATATTTTAGCGTTTCCTAAACCTTCGGTGTCCTCTGCCCCGGGCTTCCCTCCCATCAAGGAAATTCAGGACCATTGACAAATATAATAACATCTCATTGCATGGAGGGAGGGAGGGGGAGAGGGAGAGAGGGAGGGGGGGAGGGGGAGAGAGAGGGAGGGAGAGAGGGGGAGAGAGAGGGAGGGGGAGAGGAAGGGGAGAGAGAGGCAGGGAGGGGAAGAGAGATGGAGGGGGAGAGGGAGGGAGGGAGGGAGGGAGAGTGAGTGAGGGAGGGGGAGAGAAAGGATGGGAGGGAGGGAGGCAGAGAGGGAGGGAGGGGGAGAGAGAGGGAGGGAGGGGAGAGAGAGGGAGGGAGGGGGAGAGAGAGGGAGGGAGGGGGAGAGAGAGGGAGGGAGGGGGAGAGAGAAGGAGGGAGGGGGAGAGAGAAGGAGGGAGGGGGGGAGAGAGGGGGGGAGGGAGGGGGAGAGGGAGTGAGGGAGGGAGGGGGATAGAGAGGGAGGGAGGGAGGGGGAGAGGGAGGGAAGGAGGGAGGGGGAGAGAGAAGGAGGGAGGGGGAGAGAGGGGGGAGGGAGGGGGAGAGGGAGGGAGGGAGGGAGGGGGATAGAGAGGGAGGGAGGGAGGGGGAGAGGGAGGGAGGGAGGGAGGGGGAGAGGGGGAGAGGGAGGGAGGGGGAGAAGGAGCGAGGGAGGGGGAGAGGGAGGGGGAGGGGGGGAGGGGGGAGGGGGGAGAGTGTGGAATAATCTTACAATTTACAAAATAACATGTCATTGAGGAAGGGAATGCTGACTCAGTTCTTAAATTCAACAAGGGAATGGAACGATTCCTGACTCATCTGAGGCGGCAGAAAAGTATTTCTTGCAGGTCCTGAAAGATGACTGAGTGTCTTTTTTTTGGCTCTTGTTTTGTTTTTGTGCAGATGAAAGGAAACAGTTACACTTGGGATAGCTTTACATGATATAGTGCAGTTGTACAATCTCCTGCAATTAAAAAAATTCAGCTACAAATAGTTAAAAGTTTCCTGGGGGAAAAATTCGGTATCGCCCATTTTGGGGTGCTAATATTGGCCGGGCACAAAGTTTAGTACCCGGCGCTAATTATCGCCTCCAACTGCAGCACTCGCCTCTATTGCCCCTGGAGGTGATTTGAGCGTTAAATCAGGCGCTACTACCTCTCTTAAGGCGCAAACGTCAGGGAGCAAGGCGCTACCTCAGAACGCTACTGAAGCTCAGGCGATACCAATTACCATGGAAGCCAGACAGACTGGTGCCATCCAGTTCTTAAAGGGGAGGGGCCAGCTTGTTGGCCAGCCACACCCTGCTCATTGCAGCCTTGAATCTCGGCCTGGAGAGACCTCAAAAGTAATTATATTGGAAGCACTAATGGATAGACCCAGGTAAAGAGCTCGACGTTTAGGAACCTCTAAAGTGGTGCTGAGGGCCAAAACTCCTTAGGACAGCGTTAAAACCAAAAATTTTGCCGACAAGAAATGACAGGAAGTGCCTGCCTTTAAATAGCGCTCCCCCAGCCCCTTCCCAACTTCAAATCGTTCCCCTCTACCTGTCGTTCTTAGCGACAGGCATTAAGGCAGGGGGCGCGACTCAATATCTGGTCTGGGGCGCTACCAGGGCGTTGTACGCTTGATTGACATCACGATCTGCGGGTGCAGGAGATTGTAGCAGTAGTGTTTAGCGCCGCCGCAAAACGACTGGTCAATTTCGTGAGCGGCACTAAAATTGCCGCGCTCGGGCGCTAAATTCCTAACGCCCCGTTAGCACCCCCGGAGGCGCTAAAGGGAGGCACTAACCAACCGAATTTTTCCCCCTAGCTAATTTCATCCACAAAAAAAAATTCTCAACTGCATTAGGTGTATAATTAGCAACGTGGAGCAGAATGCTCAACTTTGGCGGGGCTGTAAAACACGCGATATCGGACCGCTGTCTGTTGACTTCAAATGGAAAGGAAAATCTGGCGGAGTGTAGAACAGGCGACTGATCCGATTTTGCCAGATTTACACCCTCGCCAAAGTTGCAAGATCAGGCAGTGGTTTATAATCAGTTCGAAATAACAGCTTACTGCAAACCCATACTTGAAAAAACAAGTGAAGGAATAGTTCTATCAGAAAGGCTGAAACAATATGATAAACTTAATGGTGGAGGAGTTTGGCGTATGTTAATGATTTGCACCGATTACTATAATGAACTTGCTTCCTCTTTCTGTCTTTGCTGTATTCAGTATTGCTGAATGCATTTATTTAATTAAATCTGCTCTCTGCTTGCAAATGGTCTGTCCATCACCCACCGCTAGCTCCCACTTCAAACATGATAAATGCATTTTCTGCATCGTGTCTGTCAGAACTGAAACTCTGAATCAAGCAAAATAGTTTTTGATTGAAAGCTGGTCACATACGGCCTTTCAATGTATTTGGTTGAGTGAAAGCCTCATAAGAATCACATTAAACTCTTCCCCTTATTGTAAAATGCACTGGGATGTCTTCCTGCATGTGAGGAATGCTGTATAAAATGCAAGTTAAAGGGCCAGAAATTCGGGTCCCCACAGGTGAGTACGCGCTGAGTACTCACGCGTAGGGCCAATGAAAGTGCCGGTTTCGTGCCTGCACTGCGCATGCACGGGAAACCGGATCTTCCCTTCCCTTGAAAGAAGGGGTTCACAGGTCGAATGCGTGCGCTGGAGAGGCAGCGCGTGCACCTGGAACTTCCGTTTTTTTTACAGGTTTCTCCGGGAGGGTAAGTCTCCAGCAGCTACGTTTTTAAAAAGCAGTCGCAAGGCCTGCTTTTAACAAGGTAAGTGGTGAATTAAGTAAAATGAAAACATTTTTCCACAGGTTTATTATTTTTAAATACTTTAAAGAAAGGTAAGTTTATTTTTAGCCCCGTTAAAAACTGTAATGAATTTTTTCAAAAATTTAAATTATTGTTTAAAATAGTTATTTTATGTAATTTATATTTATTTTAAAAATGTGACTTTTTCAAAAAATTTATTTGAAGTTTTAGTTAGGTTTTGGGGCCAATTTCTATTCATAGATTTGACAGGTCTTCCTTTTACCAGCATAAGAGTTTTAAAAAATAGAAATATAAAATTTTATCACATATTTATACATTAAAAACCCTGTCCAATAAGGTAAGTTTATTTTTAGCCCCATTAAAACATATTAAATTAAATTTTTGTTTAAAATATTTAATTAAATGCCATTTTAATTAATTTTATATATGTAATTTTAAAAAATGTATTTCATGTGTTCGTGTATTTTTTACGTCATCCCCATTCATGCTTATGACAGTTCTGTACGTACGGAATCCCCATAAGCATAAATGGGGATTCCCTTCTTTCATTGGTTGGGCTGGCCCTGGGCTACGTGGGCCACTATGCATTTCTACCAGGAGAGGCCCAGGATCGCAAGCCTCCGTATCTCCCGGACCACGAGGTAAATGCGTAGAAAATTTGATGATCGGAAGCATCCGCCCGCGGGAAGCCTCCGATCGCAAATTCAGGCCCAATATTTGAGAGCTGTGCTCATGACTGAGTTGTTGCTGCTTGGACTGTTGTAAAAACCCAATTGGTTCACTAATATCCTTAAGGGAAGGGAACCTCCTGTCCCTACCCAATCTGGCCGACACCTGACTCCAGTACCATACTATGTGATTTACTCTTTGTGCCTAGCAAGCCACCTGAGTAGGCCCATCAGCACCTTCTCAGGGCAACCAGGGATGAGCAATAAATGTAGCTTTGCCAGGGTATTGCACATGCCAAGAACAAATTTTGAAAAAATACAGAAGCTAAGTTAACGGCATACATCTGCTGTAATGAATGACTTAGTACAAACTGGCACCATGCGTACTTTAGAGGGTAGGCCCGAGGAGGGGTCTTCGCATGGTGAATCACCATCTACAAGCATGCAGGACAGGGGGCAGGGGGATAGGATGCCACAGGTGCCAGCTTGCTGGAGGGCCCGGTCACATACTAGCTCTGCTGCAGAGGACTCAGATGTGTGCACTGGAAAATGCGAGGTGCACTGGACAGCCTGCCAGCAAGCTTGTGCCTGATGGCTGACCATGGAGGCGTCCACCTCCAACTTGTGTTAGGGCTTTATGCAGAACATGGAGACCATTCTCTCCAACGTAGACTGAGTGGTCAGCACCATTAACACAACAATGGCACCCACCATGATGGAGCGCTCTGCTGTCAGCTCTGACAGCTTCTGTGAACGCTCACATTGCTGCATGAAAGCACGAACGGCTGCCAGCTTGACTCTGGGGGCCAGTGTTGACAGGGGCTTCCATAGAGTCATATCACTCTGCCCGCTGTTCTCGCGCAGGGCAGTAGGATTGCTGAGGCACAGTCCCTGGAAACTGCCCTTGGCTCCACGGAAGAGGAACCTGCTGTCCTCACTCAGGATGACAGCATGCCTGCTCTTCCGCCACCCAATCTGCCAGTACCCCTGTTAGAGCCACACAGCCAGCTTGTCCAGACTGCCCTGGCCCATGCCAAGATGCTGAAGTCTACAGTTTCTCAAGGCCCAGAGCTGTTCAAGGATGCCCACCATGGCCAGTTGAAGTGTACTCAATAGAAACTTAGCAAACTTCTATCTCCCAAGTTGTAGCCACTGGGGATACACTTCATAGGAGCACTAGGATAGGTAACCGAGTACACAAGACACACACAAAGGTGATTCTTAATTATTTCTGTTAAGTAAAGACACAGATAGAATTGAGTTGTTGGATGAATTTGTTTTCTGTACAGCTGAATGGCTTCCTCGGCCACTTTAGAGGATAGTTAAGAATCATTCACGTTGATGTGGGACTGGAGTCACAATTGGATGGTGGGTAAGAATAACGTTGGTGATAAGGATTGCAGGAGTATCTTGGGGATGAGAGGGCAAGTTCGCATAAAGCACTCTGGGGTGAGCTGCTCTCTGAGAACTCGGGCAGCTCAGGGCACTGGTGGGCTATGTTGCATCTTCTCTTCCTCCTCCTACAGTTGTTCCTGCTATTCCTCCTGCTGCACTTCTCGCTGACCCGGTGCTGGTGAGGGCTTGTTTCTCATGATGGCAAAGTTATGCAGCATGCAGCAGATGAGCACAAATCTGGACACACGGTCAAAGCTGTACTGCAAAGCTCCTCACGCACGGTCCAGGCAGCGGAAGCGTTGCTTGAACACACCAATGCCAATTGTCACCTCGATGATATTTCTCGTGGTAGCAGGTCTCTTGTTGTAGGTCACCTCTGCAGCTGTGCCCGGGTTCTTGACAGGAGTTAGGAGCCATGCCTGGGGGGATATCTCTTGTCGCCCAATAACCAGGCTGTGACCCTAATGGCCTGGTTGGAATATAGGTGGCACAGAGGATGAATAAATCAAGACTGCTGCCAAGCTGTTCCAGTACAGCTACAACACTGGCATCTACCCGACAAAGTGGAAAACAGCCCAGGTATGTCCAGTCCACAAAAAGCACAACAAATCCAATCCGGCCAATTACTACCCCATCAGTCTACTCTCAATCATCAGCAAAGTGACGGAAGGTGTTGTCGACAGAGCTATCAAGTGGCACTTACTCACCAATAACCTGCTCACCGACGCTCAGTTAGGGTTCTGCCAGGATCACTCGGCTCCAGACCTCATTACAGCCTTAGTCGAAACACGGACAAAGGAGCTGAATTCCAGAGGTGAGGAGAGAGTGACTGCCCTTGACATCAAGGCAGCATTTGACCGAGTGTGGCATCAAGGAGCCCTAGTAAAATTCAAGTCAATGGGAATAAGGGGTAAAACTCTCCACTGGCTGGAGTCACACCTAGCACAAATGAAGAAGGTTGTGGTTGTTGGAGGCCAATCATCTCAGCCCCAGTACATCGCTGCAGGAGTTCCTCAGGGCAGCGTCCTAGGCCCAACCATCTTCAACTGCTTCATCAATGACCTTCCCTCCATCATAAGATCAGAAGTGGGGATATTTGCAGATGATTGCACAGTGTTCAGTTCCATTCGCAACTCCTTAGGTAATGAAGCAGTCTGTGCCCACATGCAGCAAGACCTGGTCATTAACATACATTCAGACTTGGGCTGATAAGTGGCAAGTAACATTCACGCCATACAAGTGCCAGACAATGACCATTTCCAATGAGAGTCTTGCCACCGCCCCTTGATGGGATTACCATCGCTGAATCACCCACCATCAACATCCTGGGGGTCACCATTAACCAGAAACTTAACTGAACCACCTACATAAATACTGAGGCTACAAGAACAGGTCAGAGGCTGGGTATTCTGTGGCGAGCGTCTCAACTCCTTTCCGCCATCTACAAGGCACAAGTCAGGAGTATGATGGAAAACTCTCCACTTGCCTGGATGAGTGCAGCTCCAACAACACTCAAGAAGCTCGACACCATCCAGGATAAAGCAGCCCGCTTGATTGACGCCCCATCCACCACCTTAAACATTCACTTCCTCCACCACTGGCATACCGTGGCTGCAGTGTGTACCATCTACAATATTCACTGCAGCAACTCACCAAGGCTTCTTCGACAGCACCTCCCAAACCTGCGACCTCTACCACCTAGAAAGACAAGGGCAGCAGGCGCCTCCAAGTTCCCCTCCAAGTCACACACTATCCTGACTTGGAAATATATCGCCGTTCCTTCATCGTCGCTGGGTCAAAATTATGGAACTCCCTTCCTAATAGCACTGCGGGAGCACCTTCACCACACGGACTGCAGCGGTTCAAGAAGGCGGCTCACCACCACCTTCTCAAGGGCAATTAGGGATGGGCCATAAATGCCAGGGATGCCCACATTCCATGAATTAATTAAATAAAGGAAACTGGGCTCAGTCCTGCATCCTGCACTGCCTAGGGTCACAAAAAAGCTGGACATTGAGGGAGTGCAAACCCTTCCTATTGATGGGATGGTGATGGGGAGCACGCCGGGCAATGTGAGTGTGGTCGATGGCACCTTGCACCTTGGGGAAGTCCACAACGTGGGCTAAGCCTAGAGCTCCCTCGCCCTACTTCGCTCTGTCCATTGGGAAAAAATGTAGTTGTTGTTCGTGGCGTAGAGAGCCTTTGTGACCTTCCTGAGACAACGATGGACTGTAGCTGTAAAATGCCACATATTAGTTAAGAGCCACGCTGACCTTGACAGGCACAGGCAGTGCTGTCTATGTCCTGGTTCGAGGCTCCAGTTGCGGCTGCAGGTGGTGCCATATCTTGGTGATAGAAACATAGAAGATAGGAGCAGGAGTAGGCCATTCGGCCCCTCGAGCCTGCTCCGCCATTCAATGCGATCATGGCTGATCATCCAAATTCAGTTCCCTGTCCCTGCTTTCTCCCCATATCCCTTGATCCCCTTAGCCTTAAGAAATATATCTAACTCATTCTTGAATATATTTAACGAATTGGCCTCAACTGTCGTCTGTGGTAGAGAATTCCACAGGTGCACCGCTCTCTGGGTGAAGAAATTCCTCCTCATCTCAGTCCTAAATGGCTTACCCCTTATCCTTAGACTGTGACCCTTGGTTCTGGACTTCCCGGCCATCGGGAACATCCTTCCTGCATCTAGTCTGTCTAGTCCTGTTAGAATTTTATAAGTTTCAATGAGATCCCCTCTCATTCTTCTAAACTCTAGCGAATATAAGCCTAATCGACCCAATCTCTCTTCATACGTCATTCCTGCCATCCCAGGAATCAGTCTGGTGAATCTTCGCTGCACTCCCTCCATGGCAAGAACATCCTTCCTCAGATAAGGAGAGACTCCTTTGTGAAGCCAAGGCACCCTGAGACATTGCTCCACAGAGAATTTCAGGTAGGGGAAATGCTCCCTGAGGACCCGCTGCAGGTATGACCTCTTCCGCCGTGCCTTCCTCCTCCCTCTTCTCCCAGCGGCTCCTGCTCTCTCCTGTCTTCTTGGCTGCTCCTCTTTGTCCTCCAGCCCAAAACGCAGCCCTACCACACCGCCCATGACTGCAGTAGAACTGTTTTTGGAGGCAGCCAAAAGCAGTGCAGCACCGGTAAAAACTTCATCTAAAACGTCAGAACGCAGTTGTGGAAGTCAGGAAAACTAGCCCAAAAAACACTAAGAAGTTGTCTAAAAGGACAAAACAGGAGCTAACCTGCATAGTGGAGGAGCCCTGTAAATAATTCCACGTGGTGATCATTCTCTGTGTGAAGAAGAATATCAGCCTTAAGTTTTATCTTTCACGAGTTTGAAGCTGCACTCCTTCGTTCTAGTCTCACAATTTATTTTAAAGTGATATTCGGGTTGTACCTGTTATGTTCATTAATAACTAGTCGTTTTATTAAGAACAGCTAGCTTTTGCTAGACACTTTATTGAGCACATGTGGACTAGGTACAGTATCTGTAGAGGCCTCCATCTTGACTGCTGCCTTGTGGGTAGCCTAGTGCATCCTGGGTAGCCCACTCTTATATACATACAGCACCACCTAGTGTACCATTCCAGAATGACAGGTTACTGATCATTACAGTACCTTTTCCATTCCGGTAACTATCTGACTTGCCTTTATAAGATGACTTCGCAGACATCGCTTTTCCAGGCTGATAAGGTCACGTTTCTCCAGTGTGTCCTCGTAACTCAGACCTTTGATGATAGGGATCAGCCGGGTAGCTCTTCTCCGCACTACCTCTAGTGCTTGAATCTTTCCTTCATTTCCCAGTGACCAGAAAAGGACACATTCTTCACCGTACAGCTTGATCATGGCCAGAAGCAAAGAAAAAGTTGAAAATATATATGGCAAGTGTGTTTTTTCCTAAAGTAGGTTGTTGGCTCTTGTAACCCTTGCAAAATTATTTATGTCCGTTCACTTAAAAACTCTGTTAATGAAAAGTTTTACAATAAAAAGTTTCAAACCAGACTTTCATTCTGGTTTTAGACACGGCAAAAAATGTCCATTCACAAATCAGTGAAATATTTATGTCATGCATAAATTATTGAGAGGGGTCTGGCTTCCCAGTAATTAATTAACTGAGTATTGAATGCTACCAAATTATTCATGAATTAACCTGATTGACTACAAGGTATAGAATATAAAAAACAAGAGGTAATGATGATCCTAAATAAAACCTTAATAGGACCCATTATATTACTGTGTGCAGTATTGGGCTCCACATTATATATGGCTTGATAGAGGCTTTATAGAGGTTGCAACACAAAATCATTCGGATGCTGCTGAGTATAAGTAAATACAAATAAAAAAAAACTTGGAAAAATTAGGGCGCAGATTATGGGGGCGAAATGATAGATAAAACATTGAAAGGCTGGGATAGGGTAGCTGTAAGCAGACTGCTTTCAGTAGTTGCAGGATCTAGAATAAAGGGCCATGGATACAAGATTAAATGAAAGAGATTTAGAGCAGAGAGCAAGAGAAACATCTTTCCACAGAGAGATGTTAGGCTATGGAATTGACTTCCGGGCTTAGTGGTTGAGAGAGGATCCTGGGGTAAAATTCAGTATCAACAGAGCTGCAAAATGGCAGGGATCATATCGGTTGCCCGTGATACACTAATGGAAAGGAAAATCAGACAGGGTGTATAACGAGCGGTCAATCCACTACCGGCTGTTTTGTGCCCCCACGAAAATTGAATTTTAACCCCACTATGTCAACATTTAAGATTAGATTGGATAGCTGAATGGAGGAAAAGGGGATGAAGGGATGTGGGAACAGGAAGGGTAAGTGTGATTAGGACAATTTTCTCGCGTGGAAGATAAATGCTGACACGGGCTGGTTGGGTATAACAGCAATTTTAATGTTGTAACTTATGCGTATTTCTATTACTTTCTCTTCACATGATATGTTTCTTTAGCCAAGCCATGTGATCACATCAGAGAGAGCTTTTTTTTTAACACTTCATAATCTATAAATAAATCAGATGCTTAGGCGTCTTGTTGAATGCCTGTTTTGTATGGAAAAGTCAAATTAATACCATGCAGGCTGGGTGTCAACAGGTGGTGTAGTAAATGTCAGTCGGCCTTTCAGTAATGTGCTGAACTTGAATACATAATTATTCACATTATTAAGGTCACATTTTTACATAATTTTGAGCTAATAATTGCCAGCACTGTTTTCTCCAGTGCAGATAGGCTGTATCATAGCAACATAACTGATGGTCTTGAAATCAGTGGTAATAGATGCCCCAGGAGCCCACGTTGGGGCACTTCCAACATGTAAAGCAGTTTCACATTAAGACATCTTATGGCTCTCTGCGCTTTCGCTGCCCCTCCATGAATTTGTCTCAGTTCCTCCATTGCCGCACGTGCCTGGTTTTGTCTGCCTCAGGTCAGTTTACACACCTTTCTGTTTCTTTGTCTGTAAACAGACAATTTAACAAACGCCAGGATTATATCTAATTAACATCTAATACCTGGAAAAGTGCATTCATCATTTTATCAAAAGCCTGGTTACTATGCTTGGCTGTTTCCTAAAACAATTGCCTTTACAAGTAGTTAATCCATACCTAATTATTCATATATACCAAGATGTTGTCTTCACCAGAGTTGTGGAGCTGCTACCGATGTGGCATCAAGCGACTCGACCATTTCTACTTATACTATCTACAACGTATTGCTGGCTTCAAGTGGCAGGACTGCGTGCCTAACACTGATCTCCTTACGGGTTTCAATATAACTGGAATTGAGGCCAGGATCAAAAAGGTCCAGTTGCATTGGTCTGGACATGTCATTCGCTTGCCTGATGATCAGATTCCCAAAGCCGTATTCTACAGCGAGGTGCAGTCCAGACATCACAACTGAGCTGGGCAGATGAAACGCTATAGAAACAAACCAAAGGCTGCCTTCAAATCCTGGAATATTAACCCAACACTTGGGAAGTCACAGCCACCAACAGACTGCAATGGCACTATGGCTGCGAAATTCGGCTCCTTATTGGCCTTTTTTTGGGCGCTACGGGTGCCGGTTTGTGCCCAAAATGGCATCCACGCCTTGCGCACACACTTTTGATGTGGGCCGCACCGGACGCCATTTTGGTAAGGTCACTAGCGCGGGCACTGGAAGCATACACTGGAACTATACAGAGTATGCAGATCGAGACGTCAGTCAGCATGTAACACTGACTTGATGCCAGCTATGCCATTTTCGACCTCAGCGTTGCAGCCCTCTTAAACACGCAGATGCGTTCAGCAGCAGGAAGGACACCCCCACCAGTAGTATTTAAAGGGATCATCAACTGCTTTCAGGTTAGTTGCTGATTGATTTCTACTGGCTCTTGGTGAGTTTGTAGAGGTGTTTCTTGGTTTGGTGTCTTATTTGAAGTTGCTGAAGTCTCCACGGAGTGGTGTGGCAGGTTACTTCAAGGCTTCTGCCCAGACCAGTTGCTCCCAAACATGGGTGCTGTAGTTTGTATCCCCCTTGGCCTGCAGCATGACAGGGAGAATGAGCAGAGGCGACACAGAGGAGGACAAGCTGCTCGAAGAGGGAGGAGGGGGAGAAGAGCTCTCAGCGGGAGGCCATGTCCACTCAGGGTTTTCAGGGAGCACTTCTCCTACCTCAACCTCAGAGAGGAACAGTGCATGCAAAGTCTCCACTTCACTAAGGAGGTGCTCACTGAAATCTGCCACCTGTTACAGGCAGACCTGTAGTCTCAAAGCAGGGCGAGGACAGCATTGCCAGTGGCTGTGAAGGTGAGTGTAGAATCATAGGCTTAGAAATTCAGGTGATTAGTGCCAACTGCCATGAAATGTCAAAAAAACGGGAGCCGGCACTTGTCCGCCAATTGGCGGCGACTCCCGTGGCAGGCGCCATTTTGCAAGTGCCAGTAGCGCTGCCGGTAAATGCAATCGCCAGAGGGATTTAAATGACCGAGATCGTGAAGTCAGTGAGTGTGCAACGTCACTTGATGCTCGATCTGCAGTATTCGTTCTCATAGAAACATAGAAGATAGGAGCAGGAGTAGGCCATTCGGCCCCTCAAGCCTGCTCCGTCATTCAATGCGATCTTGGCCGATCATCCAAATTCAGTACCCGGTCCCTGCTTTCTCCCCATATCCCTTGATCCCTTTAGCCTTAAGAAATATATCCAACTCCTTCTTGAATATATTTAATGTATTGGCCTCTACTGCCTTCTGTGGTAGAGAATTCCACAGGTTCACCACTCTCTGGGTGAAGAAATTCCTCCTCATTTCTGTCCTAAATGGCCTACCCCTTATCCTTAGACTGTGACCCCTGGTTCTAGACTCCCGGACCATCGGAGACATCCTTCCTGCATCTAGTTTGTCCAGTCCTGTCAGAATTTTATAAGTTTCAATGAGATCCCCTCTCATTCTTCTAAACTCCAGCGAGTATAAGCACAATCGTCCCAGTCTCTCCTCATACGTCATTCCTGCCATCCCAGGTATCAGCCTGGTGAATCTTCGCTGAACTACTTCCATGGCAAGAACATCCTCCCTCAGATAAGGCGACCAAAACTGCACACAATACTCAAGATGCAGTCTCACCAAGGCCCTGTACAACTGCAGCAAGACATCCTTGTTCCTGTACTCAAACCCTCTCGCTACGAAGGCCAACATACCATTTGCCTTCTTAACTGCCTGCTGCACCTGCATGCTTACCTTCAGCGACTGGTGCACAATGACACCCAGGTCTCGTTGCACTTCCCCTTCTCCCAATCTATTGCCATTCAGATAATAATCTGCCTTCCTGTTTTTGCCACCAAAGTGGATAACCTCACATTTATCCACGTTATATTGCATCTGCCATGCTTTTGCCCAATCACTCAACCTGTGCAAATCATCCTGGAGTTTCTCGGCATCCTCCTCACAGCACACACGCCCACCCAGCTTTGTGTCATCTGCAAATTTGAAGATATTACATCTAGTTCCCTCGTCTAGATCATTAATATATATTGTGAATAGCTGGGGTCCTAGGACCGATCCCTGCAGTACCCCACTAGTCACTGCCTGCCACTCGGAAAAAGAGCCGTTTATTCCAACTCTTTGCTTTCTGTCTGCCAACCAGTTCTCTATCCAAGTCAATACCTTGCCCCCAATCCCATGTGCCTTAACTTTACACGCTAATCTCTTATGTGGGACCTTATCAAAAGCCTTCTGAAAGTCCAAATACACCACATCCACTGGTTCTCCCTTATCTATTTTACCAGTTACAACCTCAAAAAATTCCAGTAGATTAGTCAAGCACGATTTATCTTTTGTAAATCCATGTTGACTTTGTCCGATCCTGTCACTGTTTTCCAAGTGCACTGCTATTACATATTTTATAATAGACTCTAGCATTTTCCCCACTACTGATGTCAGGCTTACCGGTCTGTAATTCCCCGTTTTCTCTCTACCAACTTTTTTGAATAGTGGGGTTACATTAGCTACCCTCCAAGCCATGGGTACTGTTCCAGATTCCATCGAATGTAGGAAGATGATCAGCAATGCATCTATTATTTCTAGGGCCACTTCCTTAAGCACCCTAGGATGTAGATTATCAGGCCCTGAGGATTTATCGGCCTTCAATCCCATCAATTTCCCTAACACCATTTCCCTACAAATACTGATTTCTTCCAATTCCTCCTTTTCATCAGACCCTATGTTCCCCGACATCTCTGGGAGGTTATTTGTGTCCTCCTTTGTGAAGACAGAACCAAAATATGTATTTAATTGCTCTGCCATTTCTTTGTTCCCCATTATAAATTGCCCTGATTCTGACTGCAAGGGACCTACGCTTGACTTCACCAATCTTTTTCTCTTCACATATCTATAAAAGCTTTTACAGTCAGTTTTTATGTTCCCTGCAAGCTTACTCTCATATTCTATTTTCCCCTTCTTAATTAATCCCTTTGTCCTCCTTTGTTGAATCCTAAACTGCTCCCAATCCTCAGCTTTACTGCTTTTTCTGGCCAATTTATATGTCCTCTCCTTGGATCTTATGCTATCCCTAATTTCCCTTGTTAGCCACGGTTGAGTCACCTTTTTTGTTTTATTTTTATGCCAAACTGGGATGAACAAATTCTGTAGTTCATCCATGCGGTCTTTGAATGTTTTCCATTGCCTATCCACCGTCAATCCTTTGAGTGACATTCCCCAATCAATCCTACCCAACTCGCTCCTCAGACCATGGTAGTTTCCTTTATTTAAATTCAGGACCCTAGTCTCTGAGTCAACTATTTCATTCTCCATCTTAATGAAGAATTCGATCATATTATGATCCCTCCGACCCAAGGGGCCTCGTACAACAAGATTGCTAATTAATCCTTTCTCGTTACATAATACCCAGTCTAAGATGGCCTGATCTCTGGTTGGTTCCTCGACATATTGGTCCAGGAAACCATCCCGTAAACACTCCAGGAATTCCTCCTCCACAGTATTGTTACTAATTTGGTTGGCCCAATCTATATGTAGATTAAAGTCACCCATGATAACTGCTGTGCCCTTATTGCACGCTTCTCTACTTTCCCTTTTAATGCCATCCCCAACCTCCGCATTACTGTTTGGAGGTCTATATACCACTCCCACTAACGTTTTCTGCCCCTTGGTATTCTTCAATTCTATCCATACAGATTCCACATCATCAGAGCTAATATCCTTCCTTACAATTGTGTTAATCCCTTCTTTAACCAGCAATGCTACCCCACCTCCCTTTCCTTTTTGCCTATCTTTCCTGAATATTGAACACCCCTGGATGTTGAGTTTCCAGCCTTGGCCACCCTGGAGCCATGTTTCCGTAATCCCAATCAAATCATAATCGTTTACCTCTATTTGCACAGCTAATTCATCCACCTTATTATGAATGCTCCTCGCATTAAGACACAAAGCCTTCAGGCTTGTTTTTTAAACGCTCTTAGACCTATTAGAATTATTATTTACTGTGGCCATGTTTGATTTAAACCGTTGATTTCTCTGACTGCCACCTTTGTTTTTCTCCTTCCTATCTTTTGCTTTTATCCTAGTTTCCCTTTCCTCTGTCCCCCTGCTCAGGTTCCCAACCCCCTGCCATTTTAGTTTAAACCCTCCCCCAGAGCACTAGCAAATACTCCCCCGAGGACATCGGTCATGGCCCTGCCCAGGTGCAAACCGTCCGGTTTGAACTGGTCCCTCCTCCCCCAGAACCGGATCCAATGTCCCAGGAATTTGAATCCCTCCCCCGCGCATCATTCCTCTAGCCACGTATTCATCTGAAATATCCTTCTATTTCTACTCTGACTAGCACTTGGCACTGGTAGCAATCCTGAGATTATTACCTTTGAGGTCCTATTTTTTAATTTACCTCCTAACTCCCTATATTCAGCTTTTAGGACCTCATCCTGTTTTTTACCTATATCATTGATACCTATATGCACCATGACAACTGGCTGTTCACCCTCCCCTTCCAAAATGTTCTGCAGCTGCTCTGAGACATCCTTGACCCTTGCACCAGGGAGGCAACACACCATCCTGGAGTCTCGTTTGCAGCCGCAGAAACGCCCATCTATTCCCCTTACAATAGAATCCCCTATTACTATAGCTGTATCCCTCTTTTTCCTCCTGTCCTGTGCAGCAGAGCCACCCCTGGTGCCAGGTTGTTGGCTGCTGCTGCCTTCCTCTGATAAGGGATCATTAGCAATCAGTTGCACCTGACATGGTTATATAGTTTGAGTGGCTGTGCGCCACTTTCTGCAACTCCAACAGCTTTCTTTACTTCTTTCAAGGTTCTTTGGTAACAGGGAGTGTTGTTGCAAGTGAAGAACTCCCTCATTATTTTTTAAAGGCTCCTGCTGACAACACTTGCCCACAGTCATAGGGGCTGTGCTGGCAGTCGGCCTTGCCCTCCAGGGTCTACGGCAGAGGGAGCGAAGGCAGCGCGAAAGACAAGAACTTGCACGCAGAGGGAGGAGGGGGAGGGCCAGGAGGGCTTTCAACAAGAGGCCTTGCCCACCATGGAATTGCCGACAGCACTTCTCCTACCTCCACTTAAGCGAGGAGCAGTGTCTTAGGAGGCTACACTTCACCAAGGAGGTGGTCACAGAACTCTGCCATCTCCTGCAACCAGACCTGCAGCCTCAGAGCAGGGCGACTCTGAGCTTGGGAGGTGTAGAGATTTGGCCACTTAGTCGCTTATCTCTAGTCTTTCAAATAATCAGGATTGACTGCAAATCAATATGGTGGGTGTATTGGCCCAGAAATTCAGGTCCCAACGCATGAGTATGCACGGGGTACTCACGCGTAGGCCCAACGAAAGTGCCGGTTTCGTGCATGCACTGCGCATGCGCGGGAAACCGTCACTTCCGTTCCCTTGAAAGAAGGGGTTGACAGGTGGAACGCGTGCGCCGGAGAGGCAGCGCGTGCGCATCGAACTTACGTTTTTTTTGCAGGGTTCTCCAGGAGGGTAAGTCTCCAGCAGTTACACTTTTAAAAAGCAGGTGCAAGGCCTGCTTTTAACAAGGTAAGTGGTGAATTAATTAAAATTAAATCATTTTTTCCACAGGTTTATTATTTTTAAATACTTTAAAGAAAGGTAAGTTTATTTTTAGCCCCGTTAGAAAACGTAATTAATTTTTTCAAAAATTTAAATTATTGTTTAAAATAGTTATTTCATGTAATGTATAGTTATTTTAAAAATGTGATGTTTTTTAAAAATTTATTTGAAGCTTTAATGATGTTTTGGGGCTTATAGTATTTATAGGTTTGACAGCTCTTCCTGTCAAATTTATGAATGAAGCATTCCCTGTTACCATTGGCTCTCCATGGCCCATGTGATCCCAGGGGACGCATTGAACTAACTGCGCCCCTGGGATACGCAAACACTGCGCGCCGGCAGTTGGAGGAGGCCCAGGATTGGAATTCCCACGCGGGCCCACAGCTCAACGGCCGGCGCGCTAGGTAAGTGCAGGTCGGGGGCTTGCACCCGCGGGAAGCCCCCGACCCGAATTTCTGGGCCATTGAGTTTAATCAGAGTTTAAGATGGAATATAACACACTAGTTATACAGCAAAAACATATGACCGTGACAAGCAGCTGGTACCGGTCCCGATCGGACAGATGGCTGGCGTGCGTGAACAGTTCTCTGGCTTCCAGCCTCTCTCTCTCTCTCTAGAGCCTTCGAGTTGGTGAGCGTGGGATCACTCTCAAAAGAGTGTTCGACCAGCCCAACTTCTGTCTGGTTCTCCCCTCCACCGTCTGTGTGGACAAGCACTCAAGAGTGTCACTTTTATTCTCTTTTTAGGGGTGGGCCTGAGGCCAAGTTATTAACAAGACCATTTAACCATTAGAAGGTCCTCTAAAACCTCATCACCCAATGACACCTCAAGTTCTTTGTCTCGATTCTTGGATGAAAGCCCTCCCCAAAAGGGGGTCACATTACTTCATCCAATTTGTCTTATTGTTTAATCTTTCTGAAGGTTCTTCCTTTGTAATTTGTGTCTTATCTCTCTTGCCTCTATCCTCCCTGGCACAGCAAGTACAAGGTCTGACCTCGTCCCTTTTTAATCAGGAGGCCCAAGCCAGCACTTTCATCCAGCAAACAGCCCATTTTAAGATGGATGCCTTAACCTCCTCAAATTCCTTTCATTCTATGCCTTTTCCTAATTAACTTTTAATTATCCCTACAAGCAGTTTTGTTAAGCTAACACCAAGTCCTACCTTCGCAATTTATCATGGTTATTAATAATAATAGAAGAAACGTAGGCATTGAGCCTTAGTTAGTCCAATTAGAGAAACATAAACAAGGTTGAAATCCTAACTTGAAAACAAGATTATTTATGACCGTCACACTGCAGAATGCTGTAACATCCGCAGGGAACCAAAACACAAGCAGATTCTAAGCATCTATCTAATTATTTTAAGACTAGTCTGAGAGACTTTCTGTCTCTAGTTCTAATACAATCATGTAAATACAGCATTACTCATGTCACAGTTCTATCCGCAAAACCATATACATTTTGAACACCCCTGATTTCTAACAGAGACTTCAAGCTGAAACTGCATGACAGCGGTCTGAGCTTGGGTGGCACCAAGCAGAGACTGGATGAGAGCAGTCTGAGCATCCACTGCTGCACTAAGACATTGGGTCACTTCTGCCAGTGCTGCAATGGAAGCGGCGACATCACCCATCATGTGCGACATCAAGTCTGGGTCACCACGGTCTCTCTGGGTGTGCACAATCATTTCCAGGCTGGAAATCCTCAGCTCCGTGTTCTGCCCTGAGCCCCGTGCAATGTTGGAGGTGGACTCCTACACGCTCCTTGACATTGCCGAGAGGCTCTCTGGCAACCTTGCCATTGCACCCATCATTTCTGTGTGCATGCCCATCGCCCGTCTTCTGAAGGCCTCCCCATCAAAGTCCACATCTGAGTCCTGTGCAGCAGTACTCGCGCGAACTCATCCTCCAGGGAGCTGGCCCCTGAGCTACCCTTTCACCCTGGCCTTGCTGCAGCCCACTCATGCCCGGTACCTCACTCTGTGCAGATCCTGCTTCTACACTAGCCTCTAAAGTTTGTGTAGTGCCAGTAACAGAACTGGTGTGTGCGAGTGAGAGATGCAGTGACACGGTGTCTTCTTCCTCCTCTTCTTCTCCCCCCTTGCTCTCAGTGGTGCCCTCAGGGACAGGTTGCTTGGCAGCTTGTTGATTATCTGAAAGCAGAAAGGCACATGAGTCGGGTTATGGTGGAGGTGGGGGGAAGCCAGAAATGTATTCATACAGCATGAGTAGCTTGAAAGTGAGAAAAGATCGCGGGCTGAGGGGGAAGTGGAATGTGAGAAGAAGGATTAGGAATGAACATACTATTGTTATCCCCAAGGGGTTCAACCAGGCCAGTGGCCATGGCCTCTACCACGTGTCACCCAATGATGTCCAGTGTAGTGTATGTACCTGTCTACCTTTAAGGGAACTATTGAATGTAACCGTTCACCTTTAAGAGAACTACTTTAGGTGTGGCACTATTTGTTTGGCTTCTGTATACTGTAATACCGATAGTGACCACACCAGTATATAAGTGTTGTGGCAGGATTGCTGGGGCAGATTCGCCCTGACCTTCGAATAGTAAAGACCTGTTTGTTTGTTACTCCTGAAGTCTGTGTCATTATTAACCGTACAACCCACAGACTTTACAGTGGCGACGAGTCCGATCGTACCCTGCGGCAAGACTACCAAAGCAACGAAGAGCGTCGAAGAGAGGCAACCGCCCTCGTCGTGCTGCTGGAAGAAAACACGAGGCTGCAGCAGGAGGAAGGAGGAAGACTTTAGCAACAAAAGCTTCCATCAGCAACAGGCACTGACTACCCTTCTACCACGGTGCGGAGTGAGCCGATCAGCAGGGAACAAGGCAGCCGAAGAGACTGTGAGTAGGGGAAGGTGTAGAGAATATCCGGAGGATAAGGGCTGTGCACTCGACCACGGTCGAGGGGGAACGGAGCCGGTCAGAAAGTCGGGTCCAACGGCGTCGTGAGACAGTCGGACCTCGATCGGCGGGAAAAGCCGGGCAGCGACCGCAGCCACGAAGCGCTGAGACTGGGGGTAGGCGCGGGAAGAGAAACCCAGCTGCAGCCGGGGAGGGAAACACCGGTCTGCGAGAGGGCTGGGGAGGCGAACAGGAACCGTGCGGGTGGGAGAGAGAGACAGAGCCGAGCAAGGGGAGAGAGACTGCGCGAGAGCCAGTCCAGCGGCTGAGCTGTTCTCCACCAACGGGGTACCCAGAGCCGGTAGAACCGAACGTGCGGGAGAGGGAGAGACAGAGCCGAGCAAGGGGAGAGAGACTGTGCGAGAGCCAGTCCAGCGGCTGAACTGTTCTCCACCAACGGGGTACCCAGGGCCGGTAGAACCGAACGTGCGGGAGAGAGAGCGACAGAGCCGGGTACGGAGAGAGAGACTGCGCGAGAGCCAGTCCAGCGGCTGAACTGTCCTCCGTTAACGGGGTGTACCCAGCGCCGGTAGAGCCGTGCGGGCGGGAGGAAAAGACAGAGCCGAGTAAGGGGAGCTGTGCGAGAGCCAGCCCAGCGGCTGAACCTGTCCGCTGGGGGGAAAGCGTACCCCTTCCACCAGGAAGAAACGCGGGAAGCCGCCATTAGGCGGAGGAGACGACAGAAGCGGGAAACCGCCATTGAAGTGGGCGGGGAGAGAAAGGAAGAGCGGGAAAACCGCCATCTTAACTGACATACCGCCATTGAAGTGGGCGGGGAGAGAAGGAAAGAGCGGGAAACCGCCGATTTCGCGGGAAAACCGCCATCTTAGAAATAAACAAATAAATAAGAATACTTAAAGAAATACTGGTGCTGCTCCCAAGGGAAGAAAGATGCCTAAGCGAGGGAATATTAACGACTTTAATTCTGAAATAGAAGACTGGGCCACGTACGTGGAACGCATAGAGATCTATTGCGAAGCCAACAAAATAGAGGAAGACGACAAGGCGATAACATTGCTAAACTCGATGGGGGCAAAAACATACGGGCTCTTGAAGCATCTAATAGCACCAGATAAACCAGCGGATCAGACCTTCGAAGAGATTGTGGCTGTGCTGAAGGACCACTTGAACCCCACACCATTGATGCTGGCTGAACGATTCAAATTCTACGCAAGAACGCAGAGGAAAGACGAAAGCAATGCGGAGTACTTGGTCGAACTGCGTAGGCTAGCGAAATACTGCCAGTTCGGAGGGAATCTGACAGAAGCACTGCGGGACAAGTTCGTATGCGGATTGTCCAAAGAAGGGACGCAGAAGCGACTACTGGAAGAGAATGACCTCACACTGGACAGGGCTGTCCTTATAGCTGCATCGCATGAAGCCGCAGTGAAAGGAACGGCGGAAATGCAACTAAAGGCGGCGGCACTCGGGGTGGACCAAATTACTTCAAGCACAACAAAATGCTACTGTTGTGGGAAGACAACGCATGACCAGAATCAATGCTGGTTTAAGAACCAAGAGTGTAGGAAATGTGGCAAACTGGGTCACATCGCGAAGGTATGCCGGTCAGGGAAGAAGACCAACAATCAAAGGAAGCCACCACAAGAAAAGTACAACAAGGTACACAAGGTGGCTGAGAAGAGTTCAGACAAACAGAATTCAGACTCAGACCCAAACAACCAGGAGCTGGGTAGTCTGAGAATCCACAATGTGGGTAAAGAAACGGATCTACAAGCCATCTGGGTCATACTAAAAATAGCTGGAGTCCAAGTAAGGATGGAGCTGGACACTGGATCAGCTCTATCAGTCATCAACCGAAGGGACTACCACCGGCTATTCTCTCACATACCTTTAAGAAATACCAAGTTCGTATTACAGACATACACGGGGCATAACGTATACCCCATGGGGAAAATAAGAGTCAAGGTGAGAGATAGGGGTAAAGAACACCCAAGAATGAACTTGTACGTATTACCTGAAGGAGGACCACCACTTCTAGGACGGGAGTGGATTAAGAAAATAGATATGGAATGGCACTACCTAAAAGCCATAATGAGGGAGGACTCGGTGCAAGCTATCAGCTCAGATTCTGAAATGGATGACGATACGACCAATTCAAATATGGAAGACAAGGCTAAAAGGGACTTGCTGACGATGGGGAAGGAAACGAAGACATGCAGAAGGACGTATGTTACCAAGAAGAATAAAGCTGCAGAGCAGAACTCCAGGTTGACAGAGAATTCTGAGCCTGTTCAAGCAAAGGATTCATCCACGACGGAAGAACACCGAGTTCGGACCCAAACTTATGTCAAAGTACGACAACAATTAGAACAGTTGAGTGACCGTCTCGTACAAGAGATGAAAAATATGGAAAAGTTCTGGGACACCGAATGGGAGAACCTGGAAAGACAACAGAGACAGCTAGCTCAAGCAGAGAGCGACCATAGAGCCATCGTGGCCAAATACCAATCACATTCCCCTGATGCTGTTCAGGAACTAGAATATTTACAGAACGAACCAAAGGAAGAGGAATCTCCAGGAAGCCAGGATTTTATCCCAGTTCATCTCTACGACTCGTTGCAAGCAGAGTGTAACAAGTTGAAAGAACAGTATGAACAGGCCCAGACTACAATCCTGGAAGGGGTTAACTTGGCAACCTCCGAAAAGCTAGTTTTAGTGAAAGCATCTGAACAGCTAAAGGTTGAACATGAGCGAGAATTACAAAGGCTGCAGGAAATGTTTGATGAGCTCCAGGCCAAGACAGACTCATCGGTAGAGATTCCATCCATCGATGAAAAATTAGAGGTGGAAGACATAGCAGAACATGAAATTCAAGATGTCCAAGAACTCATTAAATTATGGAAGGCAACCCAGGACAAATATGAGGCGGCAATGGCCGAGGTTCAACAACTTGAAGAACATATTCAACTAGGAATCCGGGCAGTGGAAGGAAAGGCAACTGGAAGGATCACAGAGACTGTAGGAATGGCCCCTGAACAGGAGTTAGAGAACATCAAGGCGCAACTTCTTCGAGCGCTTAAAACCAAAGTACCGGAGGAAAGGAAGGTGAAAACATTGGAGGGAAAGGTGGATGAAATGGAGAAGACTCTAATCCACAGTGTCCCCGTAGAAGAGTTAACGGCCAGCCAACTCTTACACACGCTGAGGGACAAGACTCCAAAATGGGAACACGAGTTTCAGGGTTCAAAGGGAAAGAATTCGGAGCTTCCAAAAGTCACGGAGATAGCTGAGGTGGCAACACAGCTTTTACAAGGATGCCAAAAGTACGCTGAATTGCGTCAAGGGGAACAGAAGGGGGTGGAAACAGATACTCCAGTAGAAGGATTAAATAGCCTGACAATGAAATCCCCGATGGAAGGGAAGGTATTGAACTCACAAATGAGGCCAGTAGTGAAGGAATGGCAGACATCCCCGGAAGAGCGGAATGAATATGAATGTTTGAAGAAGTCTTTTCAAGAAAGATGGTTAGGGAAGGAACCACCGTCGGCTAACGTCCAGATGGATAAGAAGGAAGTAGAAGGGCCTCTCACTGGCCTAACTCAGGACGACCCCGAATATTACCATGACCTGTTGAGTGACACTGAATATTACGAGGATCTGGTCTGCTCAGTTTGTGATGAAAACTCCCAAAGTGCTGAAATCCGGATGAAGCACTTAAGGTCTAAGGAACATAGAGAGTTGGTGGCACTACAGCTGGCAGCCGAGAAAGGAGCTCCGAGAGTGTCAAAAAGGCAGAAAAGAAAAAGAAGAAGCAGAAGATAATAACTGTCTAAAATATTAGCACTTCTACCATCTTAGGCGGGACACTACGAAAGGAACTAAATTAGTTGAAAAACTGGAAAATATCAAGACAGCCAGTTGGTTGTAAAAGTCCGCACTGCTGGTTCAACAGGACGAAAGTTCAAGCTGTTACGTCAAGAAAAAGGCTATGGAGGAGTCACGCTAGCCATGTGAACCGGCTACACCAAAGAGATGTTGTTTGGAACGAGTCAAGATCAGAGACTGAATCTATGAACTGTTTCCGCAGAGACTGAACCTGTGAACTGTTCCCACCAAGATTATATCTGTAAATTGTTTTATATGACATTGACTCCACCGAGATTATATCTGTAATTTGTTTTATAGGAAGTTGAAAATATGTATGTTTAACGGGGACTCTGTAAGTAATAAGCTAAAAAGGGAGGATTGTAGTGTATGTACCCGTCTACCTTTAAGGGAACTATTGAATGTAACCGTTCACCTTTAAGAGAACTACTTTAGGTGTGGCACTATTTGTTTGGCTTCTGTATACTGTAATACCGATAGTGACCACACCAGTATATAAGTGTTGTGGCAGGATTGCTGGGGCAGATTCGCCCTGACCTTCGAATAGTAAAGACCTGTTTGTTTGTTACTCCTGAAGTCTGTGTCGTTATTAACCGTACAACCCACAGACTTTACATCCAGTACTCGCTCCGCGAGCTGCCCATGGCCGCCTGGCCCCCGCCTGTCTGCTCCTGCTTGCGGTGATTATGTGCGACCTTGGCCAGCAAGAGAATGAGAAGTGTTGAGTGAGTTTAGTGCAATGTGTAGTGTATGTAACTGTTCTACCTTTAAGAGAACTATTGTATGTAACCGTCCACCTTTAAGAGAACTATTTTAGGTGTGGCACTATTTTATCTTGGCTGCTGTATACTGTAATACCGACGGTGACCACACCGGTATATAAGTGCTGTGTCAGGATTTATTGGGCAGATTCGCCCTGACCTTCGAATAGTAAAGTCCTGTTAAAGTTACTCTTGTAGTCTGTGTATTAATTCGCCATAATACCTATAGACTTTACAGTGGCGACAAGTTCGATCTTACCCTGCGGCAACAATACTTCCGAAGCAGTTAACGAGCGTCAAGAAGAGGCACCCGCCCTCGTCGTTCTGCTGAGAGAAAACTCGAGTCTGCAGAGCAAGGAAGAAGGAAGAATTCAGACACGAAGCCTTCCATCAGCAACAGGCACTGATTGTCCCTTCTGCCACGGTGGTGAGTGAGCCGATCAGCACGAGAAGCAAGTCGGCCACGGTGACTGTGAGTAAAGGGAAAATAAAAAAATAAACGGAGGATAAGGGCGGTGAACTCGACCATGGTTGGGGGAAAGGAGCCGGACAGAAGTCGGGCCCAGAGGCGCTGAGACTGGGGCAGCATGAAGCACGGAAGCCGCGGTACAAGCGGGCTGGGAGACGCAACGGCGTCGTGAGACAGCTAGACCGCGACCGGCGAAAAAGGCCGGGCAGCGGCCGAGGCCACGAAGCGCTGCGACCGGGATCGTAAGGCGCGGGAAGATATAAAAATAAATAAACCGCGGTGAACTCAGCCGCAGCCGGGGAGGAAAGCACCGGACTGCGAGAGGGCTGGGAGGCGCGATTGGAGTGAAAAAGGCCGGGCAGCGACCGAGGCCACGAAGCGCTGCGACCGGGATCGTAAGGCGCGGGAAGATATAAAAATAAATAAATCGCGGAGAACTCAGCCGCAGCCGGGGAGGAAAGCACCGGACGGCGAGAGGGCTGGGAGGCGCGATTGGAAGCCGCTGAGGGAGAGACAGAGCCCGAGCTAGCGGGAGAGACAGAGCCCGAGCGAGGGAGACTGAGCGAGATCCAGCCCAGCGACTGAAACTGTTCGCCGTCAACGGGTTGTACCCAGCGCCAGTTGCCCTGCCGAGAAAAGGGAACAAGGAACGCACTGAAGCCGACGCGCAGGCTGCGAACCCCGAAAGCCAGCGGTCGTCGCCCGAGGGAAAAGCTTACCCCTCCCGCCAGGGGAAGAAATGCGGGAAGCCGCCAGTAGGCGGGGAAGAAGACAGAAGCGGGAAACCGCCATTTTGAAAGTGGGCGGGGAAAGAAGACAAGCGCGGGAAACCGCCATTTTGAAAAAAAAACGTTAAAGAAATATTTCGTTGTTGTTTCTCAGGAAGAGGGTGAAGATGCCTAAGCGTAGTAACATCAACGGTTTCGATTCCGATGTGGAAGATTGGGCCACGTATGTAGAACGCATCGAGATATATTGTAAGGTCAATAAGATAGCAAATTATGACAAAGCTCTAACCTTACTAAACTCAATGGGTGCGAAGACATACGGGTTATTGAAGCATCTTCTATCACCAGCTAAACCGGCGGATCAGTCTTTCGCTTATATTGTTGCTGTCCTGAAGGATCATTTGAAACCCGCACCGCTGATGTTAGCGGAACGATCTAAATTTTACGTGAGAACGCAACTAAAAGAGGAAAGCAACGCAGAGTACCTGGTTGAACTGCGTAGACTAGCAAAATACTGCCAGTTTGGGGTAAATCTGTCAGAGGCACTGAGAGACAAGTTCGTGTGCAGAATGTCGAAGGAAGGAATACAAAAATGACTGCTCGAAGAGAACGATCTTACACTTGAGAAGGCTGTCCTTATTGCAGCATCGCACGAAGCCGCAGCGAGAGGCACGGCGGAAATGCAGCGGAAGACAGCGGTACTCAGTATGGATCAAATGACTTCGGGTACAACGAAATGTTATCGTTGTGGGAAGACAACACACGATCAGAACCAATGCTGGTTTAAGAACCAGGAATGTAGGAAATGTGGCAAGCCTGGTCACATAGCTAAAGTATGCCGGTCAGGAAAGAAGACCAGCAATAATAAGTCACCGCAGAAGAAGTACAGAAAGGTACATAAGGTGACTGGGAAGAGTACAGATGAACAGAATTCGGATTCAGACTCCAACAGCAAGGAACTGGGTCGTCTGAGGATTCACAATGTGAGTAAAGAAGCTGACCGACAAACTATCTGGGTCACACTACAGATTGCAAAAGTCCAAGTGAAAATGGAAGTGGACACCGGATCGGCGTTGACGGTCATGAAAAAGCAAGATTACAAAAAGTTGTTCAAACATATTCCCCTACGGGATACGGAGATAGTATTGCAGACATACACGGGGCATAAAGTATACCCCATCGGAAAGATAAAAGTCAAGGTGAGACACAAGGGCAAAGATCACCGAGGAATGGACATGTATGTGCTACCCGAGGGAGGTCCACCACTTCTGGGACGGGAGTGGATCAGGAAAATAAAGATAGACTGGCACTCACTAAACACAATGACGGTAGATTCCGGAAAGGAAGATGTCAAACCTGAACGGTTGGCCAGAATATTGGACGAAGCTAAAGCGGTATTTCAGCAAGGACTGGGAACACTGAGAGGAATTAAGGCAAAAATCAAGATTGCAGAACATGCAAGCCCAAAATTTTTCAAAGCCAGATCGGTACCTTACGCGATACGACCTGCTGTGGAGGCAGAACTGGAAGAGCTTGAACGTTCAGGGGTACTGTCTAAGGTGGACTGGAGTGAGTGGGCCACGCCCATTGCTCCCGTCATGAAGTCTTCATCAAGTAACAAGCCAGGGGGACCGGGAAAGGTCCGCATCTGCGGAGACTTCAAGATCACAGTTAATCCGGTGCTTCACACGGTACAATACCCGCTTCCGCGGATTGAGGATATCTTTGCTTCATTGTCTGGCGGGAAACACTTCACCAAGATAGACCTGGCACAAGCATACTTACAAATGGAAGTCGAGGAAGAGTCGCGCCAGTATCTCACAATCAACACACACAGAGGCTTGTATCATTATAATAGACTGGTTTTTGGAGTAGCTTCGGCTCCAGCAATTTGGCAGAGGGCCATGGAGCAGGTCTTACAGGGGATTCCAAGCACTCAGTGTTACTTGGACGATATCCTGATTACAGGAGAGGACGAGGAGGAACACCTCGCAAATTTGAAACTGGTGCTCACCAGGTTGAAGGAATATGGCCTTCGAGTTAATCGCCAGAAATGTGAGTTCTTCCAGAAACGGATCTCGTACTGCGGTCATGTCATTGACCAAGAGGGGCTGCACAAGTCACCTGACAAGATAGAAGCTGTCGTGAAGGCCCCCGCTCCGGAAAATGTATCACAGTTGAGATCGTTTCTGGGGTTGATTAATTATTACCACAAGTTTCTGCCAAATCTATCCACGGTGCTGCATCCGCTGAATGCTCTGTTGCGGAAAGAAGTACCATGGAAGTGGAGCAAGGACTGTAAGAAGGCCTTTCGCAGAAGCAAGGCATTGATTACCTCTGAGGAAGTGTTGGCTCATTTCAACCCAACGTTACCTCTTCGTCTAGCTTGTGATGCTTCCCCTTATGGAATTGGAGCAGTACTTTCACACAAGTTACCAAATGGCTCGGAAAGGCCAGTCGCATTTGCGTCCCGATCATTGACCTCCGCTGAGCGAAATTATGCTCAGATAGATAGGGAGGCCCTCAGCCTTGTGTGGGGAGTAAAGAAATTCAATCATTACCTGCAGGGCAAGAAGTTCACATTACTGACAGACCACCAGCCGTTGGTGTCCATATTCAACCCTAACAAGGCTGTTTCCACTATGACAGCGCAAAGGCTACAGAGATGGTCCGTGTTACTTGGGGCACAGCAATATGACATCGAATACAAAAGGTCCAAACAGCATGGAAATGCTGATGGGTTATCGCGCCTACCGTTGCCAGTAGTAGAAGAGGCGGCTACAGGGGACCCGGTGGAGATGTTCCACTCATCCATAGTGGAATGTCTACCAGTAACAAATTCGATGATCTAAAATGAGACAAGAAATGATCCGACTCTCTCACGAGTCTACGATTTAACGGTGGAGGGATGGCCAGCACATGGCGAACCAACGCTGCCCGCATTTTCGCAAAGAAAAGAACAGCTGTCAGTGTGCCGAGGAACCTTGATGTGTGGATCTAGAGTGGTGATTCCACCCAAACTTCAGCATAAGGTGCTAAAGGAGCTCCACGAGGGGCATCTGGGTGGAGTGAAAATGAAGAACCTAGCAAGAGCGTTTGTGTGGTGGCCAGGTATGGATGGAGACATCGAAGAAATAACCAAGAGCTGTCTAGGATGCCAGAAGGTCCAAAACGCACCACCACAAGCTCCTCTGCATCCATGGGAGTGGCCCTCATCTCCTTGGCAAAGGGTACACGTCGACTTTGCTGGTCCATTTATGGACTCAATGTTTCTAATCGCGGTGGATGCACACTCCAAGTGGCCGGAGGTAATAAAGGTGTCCTCCACCACCACGGAAAAAACCATCACAGTATTAAGGACCATATTTGCTAGGAATGGCCTGCTGGAACAGATCTGTTCTGATAATGGACCGCAATTTGTGTCCGAAGAATTCAGGAAGTTCTTGAAAAGGAATGGGGTCAAGCACTACACGTCAGCCCCATACCATCCCGCCACCAATGGATTAGCTGAAAGGTTTGTCCAGACTTTCAAGAAGGCCATAAAGGCCATGGGTAATGAAGACATCAACCTACAACATAAGGTAGATAACTTCTTGTTGGCGTACAGGAATGCAACACATGCGGTCACAAACCAAACTCCCGCCATGATGTTTTTCAATAGAAGACTAAGATGCCGGCTGGATTTGATTAAGCCAAACATCAGAAGGGACGTAGAGAACCGGCAATTTCAGGGCATGAATGAAAGGCCAACTAGATCCTTTCAGATAGGTCAACAAGTTTTGGCCCGGGACTACCGTACCGAGAAATGGCAGCCTGGAACTATTGGGAAAAGGCTAGGGCCGCTGATGTATACCGTGGACATTGGTGACAGCATCATAAGGCGACATGTTGACCAGATCATAGGGTCATCCACAAAGGACCAACCTACTCCACAACCTTACACGGCTAATGTTGAAGCAGAGATACCCAGAGCACCTACCTCCGATCTGGTAATACTAGAATCAGATGAACCTGACACTGTCCTTCAAGCCGAATCGACCTTGCCAGAAGAACCTACTACCCCGCCGAAAACTACTACACCACCGAGGCGTTATCCGGACAGAGTCAGGAAGCCTCCAGAGAGACTGAATCTGTGAACTGTTTTGCATAAGTTGTATATATGTTATGATGTTATGTTAATGGGGAATAATTATGTTGTAAGCTAAAAAGGGAGGATTGTAGTGTATGTAACTGTTCTACCTTTAAGAGAACTATTGTATGTAACCGTCCACCTTTAAGAGAACTATTTTAGGTGTGGCACTATTTTATCTTGGCTGCTGTATACTGTAATACCGACGGTGACCACACCGGTATATAAGTGCTGTGTCAGGATTTATTGGGCAGATTCGCCCTGACCTTCGAATAGTAAAGTCCTGTTAAAGTTACTCTTGTAGTCTGTGTATTAATTCGCCATAATACCTACAGACTTTACACAATGTGTTTGGATGATGTGTGTCAGTGAGTGTGGTGCAATGTGTTTGGATGATGTGTGTCAGTGAGTGTGGTGCAATGTGTTTGGGTGATGTGTGTCAGTGAGTTCAGTGCAATGTGTTTGGATGATGTGCCTGCCAGAGTTGAATAGCTGTCATTGTGTGCAAGGTGTGATATGTGGGTGTGAGTGTTGATATGTAAAGAGTGTTGCTTTGTGAGTGCTGGGTGTTTGATGTATTGAGCAGTGTGTGAAGCTTCTGGTGCAGATGGTGGTATGTGGCATTCGCTGAAGACTTCACTCACCTTGGCCACCAATTATCTCCAGCACCATCTCTTCCATGGGGGATAGGTCATGCAGGCGCACCTGTCCCCCTATGGGTAGCCCCTGCTGCTTCCAGTTATGAGCCACCTTGTCCTGCAAGAGAAAGGGAAGTGTGTCAGTGAGTGTGGTGCAATGTGTTTGGATGACGTGTGTCAGTGAGTGTGGTGCAATGTGTTTGGGTGATGTGTGTCAGTAAGTGTGGTGCAATGTGTTTGGGTGATGTGTGTCAGTGAGTGTGGTACAATGTGTTTGGGTGAAGAGTGTCAGTGAGTTTGGTGCAATGTGTTTGGGTGAAGTGTGTCAGTGAGTTTGGTGCAATGTGCTTGGGTGAAGTGTGTCAGTGAGTGTGGTGCAATGGGGTCAATTTTAACTCAGGTGCGGGGAATTGTCGGGTTCCCCGAATTTATTGTTTCCCACACGTATCTAAATGGGTCTGTGAGATTGATGCAAATTTAACTCAATTGGCCAATTGATTTCCAACGTGTGGGAACCCTTGGCAATTGAGTATTTCCAGTCAGAAAGTCGCAGAATATGACGTCATCATTGCTGCTGCTTTTAAGGTCCACATCAAGCCTTGCTTCCTCTGCAGGCTTCCAAGCTTTCCCCTTATGATGGCATGGGAGCCTGCAGGAGCAATGGCCAGTGGGAGGGCAAGAGCTGCCCCAAAATTTGATGAGGCTTCACTCCAGGCATTGCTGGATGGTGCTAGGGCCCACAGGGAGGTCCTGTTCCCTTCTTCAGGGAGGAAGAGGCCTCCCAGTCAGACCAACGCATGGCACACCTGGATGCAGTACAGGAAAAGATTCCATGACCTTCATCGCACTGGAAAAGTAAGTATGAAGTTTCCATCACCCTCAATCTGATCCGCATTGCCTTTCCTCACCAGCACTCAGCTTTAGCAATCTCTTCCTCCACATCCCACTTGACACTCACATCCATGCACCCTTACCCATTCCCTCCCTCTCTCTCTATGCTCACATTCACAGAACTATGCCACCATGCAGCCCTCACACTCCCTCTCACTCTGATGCTTTGAACACAACTGACAACACACAGGGAGGGCCCTTGGTCTTGCAACCTCTAAGTATCTATGCTATGAAATCTCTGCACTCACTCCTTCATTCTCACTCAACCTCCACTTGTCTCCCTCATTGCAGGAAAAGAGAGCTCACAACAGGAGAGAGCGAGCCAGGACAGGAGGAGGGCCACCCTAATTTGCCCAGCTCACCCCCTGGGAGGAAGCCGTCCTGGAGATTGTCGGGGTTGACAGAGATGCGGAAGTTGGGGAAGGACAGACAGGTGCATCCCCGCAAGCTGGTGACAGAATAGTTTTCCATCTCTCTCATTAGCATTGCATGAGTTGCTGATAATGATTCTGAAGCTACATCATATGGACTTATGATCATCTGCAAAATGCAATGTGCATGTAACCTTGGCATCGCGTCTCTAACTTTTTCCTTGACTCCCCCACAGGACCATCGAAAGCCCCCGTCCCCAGTGTGCAGGAGGAAGAGCCTGAGATGCCGGACTCCTCAGAGGAATCTACAACCTTTGAGGGCGCAGCGCAGCAGAAATAAGCGCACCCAGCACCAGCGCAGACACTCACACCTCGGTGGGACCTTCGGGACATAGCGTAGAGTTGTCACCTGGTGTATCACAGCTCACAATTGAGCATCAGCAGATTGTGGAGACAGGGTCAGCAGAGAAGAGTCCTCGTCGGAGGGCGCAGGACTCTGTCAGCTCGGCTCAGCTGCATGTCGACCCTCTGCCTCTGGGTCCATCCGTAAGATCAGAGGTGATGGAACTCCATGCACAGATGCAGGAGTCTCTGGCAGGTTTTGTCTCCAGGGTCGCTGCGAGTGTGGAGCGAATGGAGGAGTCCATAGCGACCATGACCAGAGCCTTTGTGGAGTCACTGGCACATGAACGCATCACCACGGAAAGGATGGCTACCTACGTGGAAATGATTGCTGCCTCCGTGGTAAGGCTGGCTACCATAGAGGAGAGGATGTCTACGGTAGAGGAGAGGAGGACTACGGTAGAGGAGAGGAGGGCTACGGCCATGGAGGAGGTTAGTCGCCAGGGTATGGAAAACATGTTGAGTGTTCAGAATAGAATGACATCTCTTGAGGAGCGATGGGCATCTATTGAACAGAGAAACCAGACCTTCATGGAAGTCCTTCTGAGTAGGACTGCCATTGCAGACACGGGTCCCCATGGCCCCCCTGATGTGCAGCTAGGTGCTCTCCAGCCACTTCCAGGCACTGGCCCCTTCTGGCCTGTGCTGCCTCAGGTGGGTGAGCAGCAGCCTGGCGCTCCTGCTGCTGCTGCTGTTGCTGGTGCTGCTGTTGTTCCTGGTTCTGCTGCTGCCGCGCCTGGTGCTCGAGCTCCTCTAATGCCAAGAAGGGAAGGAAAAAAAGGCCTCCCATGCTTCTGGTAGATGCCTCAGTTGAGGAAGCGCTGAGTGAGGGTGGCGAGAGGGGTTTCGCAGGAGGTCACACTGGAGAAGTGTGTGAGGCTCCAACTTTCCACAGGTGTGGTTAAGCCTGGTAAAAGTTGCCCCAGGCCTGAGACAACAAAGTCCTGCCACCTGCAAATGATGACTGATCAAATCTCCTCTTTAATGGTTGACCTGGAGCTGGTAGTCAGCAAGCCAATAATGCTCACGCCAGGTTTCACAGGCGTGATCCCCACCAGGCGTGTTTTACGTGGGAAAAGGGTTAAACAGGCAAGGGCCTGTTAAAATGGGATTATAAGGCCAATTAGTGCTGTTAAAGGGCCGTAAAGACCAATCCCGCCTGTTGCAGGCGGGACTGATTCGGGACCATCAGACACACCTGGGTTAAAATGGCTAGGTGTTGGGAAGCATGCGGGGAGCGTCCCGACCCCCAGGTTTTGCGATTTTAACCCCCCACACGCCTCAAAGCCTGCCTGACGGCTGAGTTAAAATTGAGCCCAATGTGTTTGGGTGAAGTGTGTCAGTGAGTGTGGTACAAGGTCATGAAATCTCTTCCTGCACTGTATCCAGGTTCTGCAGGTAGCCGATAAGGAGTTGACCTCCTCTGCCAATGTGTTTGGGTGATGTGTGTCAGTGAGTGTGGTGCAATGTGTTTGGGTGATGTGTGTCAGTGAGTGTGGTGCAATGTGTTTGGGTGATGTGCGTCAGTGAGTTTGGTGCAATGTGTTTGGGTGATGTGTGTGTCAGTGAGTTTGGTGCAATGTGTTTGGGTGAAGTGTGTCAGTGAGTTTGGTGCAATGTGTTTGGGTGAAGTGTGTCAGTGAGTGTGGGGCAATGTGTTTGGGTGAAGTGTGTCAGTGAGTGTGGGGCAATGTGTTTGGGTGAAGTGTGTCAGTGAGTGTGGTACAATGTGTTTGGGTGAAGTGTGTCAGTGAGTGTGGTGCAATGTGTTTGGGTGATGTGTGTGTCAGTGAGTGTGGTGCAATGTGTTTGGGTGACGTGCCTGTCATGGTTGAATAGCTGGCAGTGTGTGCAAGCTGTGCGATGTGGGTGTGAGGCTTGCAGCAGTGCTAAGTGTGTGAGAGTTAGATGAAGCTATGAATGTGAGGTGCGAGTCGTGTTTGATAGAGGTTGTTGGTAGGCGCGTAATGGGGGTGTGGTGAAGTGAGCAGTGTGTGAGGCTGCTGGTAAAGATTTTGGGATATGGCATTCGAAGATGAATTCACTGGCCTTGATCACTCGTGTGAGGTCATTACAGTTCTTTCTGCACTGCATCCAGGCCCTCAGGGCTGCACTGCTCTCATTGACAGTGATGGTTATATGCTCCCATTCCCTCCTCAGTGTCTGTCTGGAGGGCCTCCTGACCCCAAGTGGATAGAGGACACTTCTCCTCCTGTCCACCTCCTGCACTAGGGCCTCGAGTACTGCATCAGAAAATCAGGGAGTCCTCTCTCTGCCATGTTAAGTCATCTTCACTCTTCCTGTAGGTCACACACTCCTCTACAACGTCTTCCAGTACCTGCAGCAGCCAGCATGCACCTCCCCTTTATGATGTGCAGGTTGGCTTTAGGAAGTGCAGGCTAGCTTTAATTGGTGCTAGCCTCGCACGACAATGGGCCCCCTGCTGAGGCATCCAGCCACTCAACAGCGCATTTAGTGCTGGCCTGCACGCTGCTGTCATTTAAATTGACAAGCAGCACAAAGATTACGGGCCTTATCCAACTTCTAAGTTCATGCCTGCCTGGTCGATTCGAATGAATTGTAGACTGCGAGGTTGCGAGATCTGGCAGGCAAGCACCTGGCATGCAAGCACCTGGCATGCAAGACAACTCATCTACCCGCCTCATCTGACTTTCATTGCGATATGTGCGGCTGTATATCTGCTTCCAGGATTGGGTGCTTCTCCCATCTGTGCATCTGTAACAACTGAGACTCATACATCGATTCGACAGGAGACTCCATCAATCACTCAATCCATTGTTAAACCAACAATATTTGTATCCTTTACATAATGTGAAAATATTTATTTTTCTGTTATGTAAATTTGATCTATTTTTATTATTGTTATTCTTCTAATTTGAAATGATTATATAACGGAAGTTTTGTAATGCATTTTATCTCTTGTGGATGGAGCATGGAGATCCGGAAGGTTCCACTCTAGTGCTCTGTCACTGATATAATTCCAGAATTATATATGACAAAAATTCAAATTGCACAGGGATTTAAAGCAGCTTCACATCAATTTATATTGATTATTGAAATTAATATTCTACATCCTACTATTTAAAAGGGCACTCTGACTTCCCATGGTTATAAATTTCAGTTATATTTCTTTTAATAACCATGAATTGCTAGAAAGCTGCAAGGGAAAACAGTATATTGTATTTTAATACTTACTTCAAATGGTAATGATGTTATTTATTGATGGTCTAAACAGCCATTGCTATGATTTAAAGCAGACAAACCAGTCCTTTTGAATGGTAAAATAAATCCAATCATTATATCATCTGAACAAGCTGAAGCCGAAAATTCTTCACATTTGAAGTGAGAAAGATGATCATGTGTAATTTTTGTGCCACGTCAAAATTCAAAATGAGAAATTATCCCAGGAATATTGTGTCATGAATCTTATCATGACTCATGAAGTAACACTGGGCGGCCAGCTGGTGGCGCCGTCCAAGGAGTATAAATACTCGGGCATGGGCCCAGCTTGCTCAGGATGTTTCTGTAACCAGGAACTAGTGATGTAACTAGAATCTCATGGTTGTGAAACAGTTGATTAAAGCCTTGTTTTATACTCAAACCAACGCTCAGTAGTCTTTTTACATCATATAGTGTGGCCATATACTTGGTAGATTATATAATTACTGCTGATCGACTTTTTAACCTTTAACGTTTCACTTCATAGAATCATAGAATGGTTACAGCAGCGAAGGAGGCCATTCGGCCCATCGAGCCCGTGCCAGCTCTCTGCAAGAGCACCTCAGCTAGTCCCACTCCCCTGCCCTTTCCCCATAGCCCTGCAATTTTTTTCCCTTCAGGTACTTATCCAATTCCCTTTTGAAAGCCACGTCTCAACCTGCCTCCACCATCCTCTCAGGCAGTGCATTCCAGATCCTAACCACTCGTTGCGTAAAAATGTTTTTCCTCATGTCGCCTTTGGTTCTTCTGCCTTAAAACCTTAAATCTGTGTCCTCTGGTTCTTGACCCTTCCACCAATGGGAACAGTTTCTCTCTATCTACTCTGTCCAGACCGCTCATGATTTTGAACACCTCTATCAAATCTCCTCTCAACCTTCTCTGCTCTAAGGAGAACAACCCCAGCTTCTCCAGTCTATCAATGTAACTGAAGTCCCTCATCCCTGGAACCATTCTTGTATATCTTTTCTGCACCCTCTCTAAGGCCTTTACATCCTTCCTAAAGTGCAGTGCTCAGAATTTGACACAATACTCCAATTGGGACTGAACCAGTATTTTATAAAGGTTCATCATAACTTCCTTGCTTTATACTCTATGCCTCTATTTATGAAGTCCAGGATCCTGTATGTTTTTTAACCGCTTTCTCAACCTGCCCTGCCATCTTCAACGATTTGTGCACATATACCCCCAGGTTTCTCTGTTCATGCACCCCTTTTAGAATTGTACCCTTTAGTTTATATTCCCTCTCCTCATTCTTCCTACAAAAATGTATCACTTTGCACTTTCCTCTGTTAAATTTCATCTGCCACGTGTCTGCCCATTCCACCAGCCTGTCTATGTCTTCTTGAAGTCTATCACTATCCTCCTCACTGTTCACTATACTTCCAAGTTTTGTGTCATCTGCAAATTTTGAAATTGTGCCCTGTACACCCACATCCAAGTCATTAATATATATCAAGAAAAGCAGTGGTCCTAGTACCGACCCCTGGGGAACACCTCCAGCCTGATAAACAACTGTTCACCATTACTCTCTGTTTCCTGTCACTTATCCAATTTTGTATCCATGCTGCCACTGTCTCTTTTATTTCATGGGCTTCAACTTTGCTGACAAGCCTAGTAAGTGACACTTTATCAAACGCCTTTTGGAATTCCATGTACATCAACCGCATTGCCTTCATCAACTCTCTCTGTTACCTCATCAAAAAATGAATGAAATGATTGATCAATCGATTACATATTACTGAAAGTCTGCATCGCTCAAGTCTGCAAGGTCTCCAGAGCGAGAGGAGTTCTCTTTTTAGTGTGCTGAGTACAGGTGCCCGAGGCTTCGCAAGGCCTGAACTACAACCGCGTTACCTGGAGTCCTTCTGCTCCAGAATCCACTCCCGTGTCTAAGCTGGCGATGAGAACTCCCCTGCCGTGGTACTCTGGGTACCGGGAGAGGAAAGATGCAGCGCCGGTCTCTTTCTTCCGTCAAAGAGTCATGGAGATGAGCAGCCATGACTCGACGGAGGAGGAGTGTCCAATGCACATGCGCAGCAGTGCCCCCGCCAGCCAGCGATGAGTGGAGGATTTGGCGGATTTTTAGTAAAGTGGTTCCCAGAGCCGCAGACAGACGTTAGGCCGGCTCCGAGACACAAAAGAGAAGTAGATCTGCATCAGACATATAGCAGCAGCCCTGGCAGCTTTATATTTTTTTAATTGCCCCAGTTCAGAGTCACAGCTACTCCCAGGCTGCAATAACTCTGAGCAAGCTCTCCTCAGGCCCCCCTCACAACACACAGATGAACGTGCAGCTCGAGCTCCAGTGGGCCGGATAGAATGAACTGGTGGGCCGGATATGGCCCACGGGCTGTATTTTGCCCACTCCTGGTTTAGGGCCTAGGCAGCTGAAAGCACGGCCACCAATGGCGCAGCGATTAAAATCGGGGACGCGCATGAGACCAGAATTGGAGAAGCGGAGAGATCTCGAAGGGTTGTAGGGCTGGAGGAGGTTACAGAGATAGGGAGCGGCGAGGCCATGGAGGGATTTGTAAAAAAAAGATGAGTATTTTAAAATTGAGGTGTTGCCGGACCGGGAGCCAGTGTAGGTCAGCGAGCACAGGGGTGATGGGTGAACGGGACTTGGTGCGAGTTAGGACACAGGCAGCCGAGCTTTGGATGAGCTCGAGTTTATGGAGGGTGGAAGATGGGAGGCTGGTCAGGAGAGTGTTGGAATAGTCGAGTCTAGAGATAACAAACGTATGGATGAGGGTTTCAGCAGCATTAGTTATTTTGTCGTGCCAGGCAAAAAATGATTAGTAAGTGGCAAGTAATCTGTTCAGGAATGATTCCAGATCAGTATGTTTTTAGTTCAGCAAGGAAAGAGGCGTGCTGGATATTGTTCTGTAAAATGAAGTAAGTCACAGTGGTAACGGAAGGGTAGGAAACAGCGACCATAACATAATTATGTTTGATCTAAAAATTGAAAAGGAGCAGGAAACAGTCACCGATAAATGTACTTGACTGGGAAATAAACAATTTCAATGAGCTAAAAAGGAAAACAGCTGAAAGAAATTGGAAGATAAGACATTGAGCAAACAAGTGTTCAAACAGGAGAGGTTAAGGGTACAAATACCCTCAAGCAGTAAAAGGAGTTCTGTAAAATCGCAAGTGCTTTGGATGAATAGATAAATTCAAATTTAAATAAGATTTGAAAAGGAGGTATATGACAAATCTAGGTCTATTAGCACAAAATAAAGTCAAATGGAGCATAGAAGATATAGGAATGAAGGAATAAAAAATTAGAAAGACTGGCATGTAACATAACGGGAGATGGTTACGCAAAGTACAACAGATGCAAAGTGAAAGAACAGCTAAAGGAAAAGTTGGTCTGATTAGAGATATAAAAATAAATCTTCTTATTGGAAAATAAAGCGATAGCAGAGATAATAAATGAATACTTGTCTCTAGTTTTCACAGAAGAACGTGGTAATGGGAATGAAAGGGTAGAAGAGGAGGAGGAGGTGAAGGTAGATGGAGAAGGCCCTCTATCCCCACATCAGGAGGAGGGTGCACAGGAAGAGGTGGTGCAAGAGAACCATCAGCCTGCAGCCAGAGAAAGGAGGCAGCAACCTATAGCCGAGTGCTTTCAGTAAATGAAAGTTGAGGAACCAAATAAAATTCCCATTCACTTGTTCCTCCCTCCAGCCCCAACTGCTTTGCAAAGACCTGCATTCCCAAAGGCTTTCCTGAAGTGTGCTGCAGATACATTGAGTGGACTCCTCCTAACCATATGTTGGAAACCATCTCCACTGCCTGCATGAGATATATACTCTCAAGTCATTGTGCTTTAGAAGACTGGAGCCCTGAGATCCAGTTTCCTAGGCTCCGCAGACAAGGATGATCTTTTGTCTGTGCTCTGTGCAGAAATGGCACTTTTCTCAATTCCATTTCCAGGTCGGCTCCCAACCTCATTACAGCTTTGGTCCAAATATGGACAAAGGAGCTGAATTCCAGAGGTGAGGAGAGAGTGACTGCCCTTGACATCAAGGCAGCATTTGACCGAGTGTGGCATCGAGGAGCCCTAGAAAAACTGAAGTCAATGGAAATCGGGGGGAAAAGTCTCCACTGGCTGGAGTCATACCTAACACAAAGGAAGATGGTTGTGGTGGTTGAAGCTCAATCATCACAGCCCCAGGACATCGCTGCAAGAGTTCCTCAGGGCAGTGTCCTAGGCCCAACCATCTTCAGCTGCTTCATCAATGACCTTCCCTCCAACATAAGGTCAGAAATGGGGATGTTTGCTGATGACTGCACAGTGTTCAGCGCCATTCACAACTGCTCAGATAATGAAGCAGTCCATGCCCACATGCAACAAAACCTGGATGACATCCAGGTTTGGGCTGATAAGTGACAGGTAACATTCGCACCACAGAAGTGCCAGACAATGACTATCTCCAACAAGTGAGAGTCTAACCACCTCCCCTTGACATTCAACGGTATTACCATCGCCGAATCCCCCACCATCAACATCCTGGGGGTCACCATTGACCAGAAACTTAACTAGACCAGCCACATAAATACTGTGGCAACAAGAGCAGGTCAGCGGCTGGGTATTCTGCGGCGAGTGTCGCACCTCCTGACTCCCCAAAGCCTTTCCACCGTCTACAAGGCACAAGTAAGGAGTGTGATGGAATACTCTCCACTTGCCTGGATGAGTGCAGTTCCAACAACACTCAGAAGCTCGACACCATCCAGGACTAAGCAGCCTGCTTGATTGGCACCCCATCCACCACCTTAAACATTCACTCCATCCACCACCAGCGTACCGTGGCAGCAGTGTGTACCATCTACAAGATGCACTGCAGTAACTCGCCAAGGCTTCTTCGGCAGCACCTCCCAAACCCATGACCTTTACCACCTAGAAGGACAAGGGCAGCAGGCGCATGGGAACACCACCACCTCCAAGTTCCCCTCCAAGTCACACACCATCCTGACTTAGAAATATATCACCGTACCTTCATCGTCACTGGGTCAAAATCCTGGAACTCCCTCCCTAACAGCACTGTGGGAGTACCTTCACTGCACGGAACTGCAGCGGTTCAAGAAGGTGGCTCACCACCACCTTCTCAAGGGCAATTAGGGATGGGCAATAAATGCTGGCCTTGCCAGCGACGCCCACGTCCCATAAATGAATGGTCCACTAGTGCTCGGCACTTCACTCAGTGAAAAACCCTCTGATTCACTAACTCTTTCCTTCTGAGTGGATGTATCTGGGCTGCTGCTGGGGCAGGTAAGATGCTGTGACAGAGTTGATGAGCACGGTGAGGAGCCCAACTATTCATCTGAGTGGCTGGTCTCTCCCTTCAAGTCATCTCCAAGGATTTCAAAAACACAAAAGCTTCTTTAGCTGTGTAAACACTTACATGGCTCCTGGAAGATATAGCAACAGAGAGGAAGCCAATTGCCGTACTTTGACAATGCACATAAAGCTAAAACTACCTGTGCTCCCTCTTGCCCTGCCTTTGCCAACTTGATCTTGGCATCTCACCTCTTACTTCCCCATCTCCTCCTGCATCTACCTACAAGCTGCAAACTTTGCTCCTTGTGCACATTCAAAAGTTTCAAGACTGATATATCGCCTCCAGTTGCAGTTCTTTGATACTGGTCATTTGTTACCTTTTCCTTCGCAATGAAAGAACTCAGAGTTAAAGGAATGTGACTAGCAAGGGTACTTCTTTTCATCAATATGGCTGCATGCAAACCATTCTCATCGGACTTCCAGCTGCAAGCTCCCTTTAAACACCTCGGCTTCGAGATGAGCAAAGCCCATTGTGACATGCAATGTGATTTCTCACAGCGGTTTGGAGTTGACATATTGAGGTGGATTTTCTACCTCTGCCCAAAATGGACATTGAGGTCGGCGGATTGTCTGTGACGCCCGTCGTCGGGGGGCCTAAACCATTTCCAGGTGCGGGCCCCATTTGAATGCAGCAGATGAGCAGCTGGTGCCCAATGGGCACTGCACTGCAGCACACTGGTTGTGGGAGGGCGAGAAATTGGGCGGCTCCTACACTGAGCCAGCCAGGAGGGCGGGCTGGGAGGCAGAGCGGAGTCGATCTCGGAGTATGGGAGAGCATGGGCCAGCAGCTGGCCACGGTATTTTTTGTGGATGCAGGAGGAGTCCTCCTGGTCCCACGCAATAAATGAAAAAAAGATTTGGGGACCTTTACATAGGATTACATAGGATATATGGCACAGAAACGGGCCATTCGGCCCAGCCAGTCTATGCCGGTGTTTATGCTCCACTCGAGCCTCCTCCCGTCTTTCCTCATCTAAATCTATCAGCATAACAAATGATGGACGAGTAGGAGACACTCCATGGAGATTCACCCCCATTGTGTCCAGCAATAGATGCGCTAGTTTAGGAAGCGTGGTCTTGACGGCAGAGAGGTCTGGGAAGGTGTGAGGTGTGTGCTGTGAGGAAGGCAGAGAGGTGTGTGCTGTGAGGAGGATGCCGAGAAACTCCAATATGATTTGGACAGGTTGGGTGATTGGGCAGATGCATGGCAGATGCAGTATAATGTGGATAAATGCGAGGTTATCCACTTTGGTGGCAAAAACACGAAGGCAGATTATTATCTGAACGGCAATAGATTGGGAGAAGGGGAAGTGCAACGAGACCTGGGTGTCCTTATGCACCAGTCGCTGAAGGTAAGCATGCAGGTGCAGCAGGCGGTTAAGAAGGCAAATGGTATGTTGGCCTGCGTAGTGAGAGGGTTCGATTACAGGAACAAGGATGTCTTGCTGCACTTGTACAGGGCCTTGGTGAGACCACATCTTGAGTATTGTGTGCAGTTTTGGTCGCCTTATCTGAGGAAGGATGTTCTTGCCATGGAGGGAGTTCAGCGAAGATTCACAAGGCTGATCCCTGGGATGGCAGGAATGACGTACGAGGAGAGATTGGGTCAATTGGGCTTATACTCGCTGGAGTTTAGAAGAATGAGAGGGGATCTCATTGAAACTTATAAAATTCTAACAGGACTGGACAGACTGGATGCAGGAAGGATGTTCCCGATGGCCGGGGAGTCCATAACCAGGGGTCACAGTCGAAGGATAAGGGGTAAGCCATTTAGGACAGAGATGAGGAGGAATTTCTTCACCCAGAGAGTGGTGAACCTGTGGAATTCTCTACCACAGAAGGCAGTTGAGGCCAATTCTTTAAATATATTCAAGAAGGAGTTAGATATATTACTTAAGGCTAAAGGGATCAAGGGATATGGGGAGAAGGCACGGACAGGGTACTGAATTTGGATGATCAGCCATGATCTCATTGAATGGCGGAGCAGGCTCGAGGGGCCGAATGGCCTACTCCTGCTCCTATCTTCTATGTTTCTATGTTTCTATGAATTTGGAAGCTAAGTTTAAGTGACGAGCCAGTGCTCACTGATGAGAACAAAGAACAGGCATGGCCGGGGGATGGGCAGTGGGCTCAGGTAACTTTAACCTTGCAGCTTGAACTTGCAGTTAGGGATAAAATGCACCCACTATTAGAGCCAGGGGAACTTAAACAGCAGAAGAGAGGAGGCTGGGGGAGAAAGAGCAAAGGATCGCTGAGGATGGCAAAGGAGCTCCCTATGGAGCTGCCAGCCCAGGAGCCATCTTTTTTTTTATTGAAAAGGCCATCCGACAACTAAAGAACAACAAGGCCTCAGGAGCAGATGGAATCCCTGCCGAGGCACTAAAGCATGGCGGAGAAGCACTACTGGCGTGAATTCATGAACTTATTTCTCTTATCTAGAAGGAGGAAAGCATGCCAGGGGATCTCAGAGACGCGTTAATTGTGACCATCTTCAAGAAAGGTGAAAAGTCCGATTGCGGTAATTACAGAGGAGTTTCCCAGCTGTCTGCCACAGGGAAAGTCATTGCAAGAATCCTCCTCAATCGCCTTCTCCCAGAGGCCAAAGAGCTCCTTCCAGAGTCGCAATGCGGATTCTGCCCACTAATGGGCACAATGGACATGATCTTCACCGTGCGTCAATTACAAGAGAAATGCAGGGAACAGCACCAACTGCTGTACATGGCCTTCTTTGATCTCACAAGGCCTTCGGCACTGTCGACCGTGAGGGATTATGGAGTGCCCTCCTCAAATTCGGCTGGCCTCAAAAGTTTGTCACCATCCTCCGCCTGCTTCACGACAACATGCAAGCCATGATCCTGACCAACAGTTCCACCACAGACCCAATTCATGTACAGACTGGGGTCAAGCAAGGCTGTGTCATCACACCAATGCTCTTCTCGATTTTCCTTGCTGCAATGCTCCATCTCACCCTCAATAAGCTCCCTGCTGGAGTGGAGCTAATTTACAGAACAAACGGGAAACTGTTCAACCTCCGTCGCCTCTAGTCCAGATCCAAGGTCGTCCCATCCTCTGTCGTTGAATTACAGTATGCAGACGATGCTTGCATCTGCGCTCCCTCGGAGGCCGAACTCCAAACCATCGTCAACACCTTCACCGAAGCGTACGAGAGCATGGGCCTTACACTAAACATCCGTAAGACAAAGGTCCTCTACCAACCTGCTCCCGCCACACAGTACGGCCACCCGATTATCAAAATCCACGACAAAGCCTTGGACAACGTGGACCACTTTCTATCCCTCAGGAGCCTACTGTCAACAAGGGCAGATGTCGATGATGAAGTCCAACACCGCCTTCAGTGTGCCAGTGCTGCCTTCGGTTGCCTGAGGAAGAGAGTGTTTGAAGACCAGGACCTCAAATCCGGCACCAAGCTCATGGTCTACAGAGCAGCAGTGATACCCGCCCTGCTGTATGCCTCAGAGACATGGACCATGTACAGCAGGCACCTCAAAGCACTGGAGAGGTACCACCAACGCTGCCTCCGCAAGATCCTGCAAATCCATTGGCAGGATAGGCGCACCAATGTCAGTGTTCTCACTCAGGCCAACATCCCCAGCATCGAAGCTTTGACCACGCTCAATCAGCTCCGATGGACAGGTCACATCGTCCGCATGCCCGATACGAGACTCCCAAAACAAGCGCTCTACTCGGAGCTCCAACACAGCAGGAGAGCCCCAGGTGGGCAGATAAAATGCTTCAACGACACCCTCAAAGCCTCCTTGAAAAAGTGCAACATCCCCACTGACACCTTGGAATCCCTGGCCCAAGACCACACAAAGTGGAGGAGAAGCCGAACACCTCGAGCCTCTTCGCCGGGAGCAAGCGGAAGCCAAGTGCAAGCAGCACAAGGAGCGCATGTCAACCCAAGCACGCCACTCACCCGCCCCTTCAAACACCATCTGCCCCACCTGTGACAGAGACTGTAGGTCCCACATTGGACTCATCAGTCACCTGAGAACTCATTTTTAATGTGGAAGCAAGTCATCCTCGGTTCCGAGGGACTGCCTAAGAAGAAGAAGTAGTAGTTTAGGAAGGATGTTAGATTTGTGTAGAGGGTGCTGAAGAAATATACTTGGATATTTCCAGGGACGAGATGCTTTAGTTATGATGAAAGATTTGAGAAGCTGGGGCTCTTTGCATTAGAACAGAGAAGGTTAAGAGTAGATCTGATAGAGGTGTTCAAAAATATGAAGCGTTTTGATAAGGTAAGTTGGGAAAAAAAATATTTCTACTGTTTGGTAAGTCAGTAACTAGAGGGCATAATTTTAATCTCATTACCAAAAGAACAAAGGGAGAGGATAGATTTATTTTTACACAAAGGTTGTTAGAACATGGAGTGCTGTACCAGAAGCAATGTTAGAAGCAGAATCCATAACAGTTCTTATAAGTAGGAAAATATTGGTAAAAAATTATTAGCTTCTGGGGATGGGAGAGCCATGGAATTAAGTGGATTGCTCTTTCAGCCAGCACAGGTGAAATGAGTTGAATAGTCTCCTTCTGCGCTGTAAAGTTCTAGGATTCTATAATTAAAATTAGAGTTATTATTTAACCACAAGCCAACAAGGCTTGGATGTTTATTGATTGTTATTTGAACTTTTATCATTCTATGTCACCTCCTAGAATTAAATCTGTTGCTGTTTAACTCACTTTATTTGTTTTACGGTTAAGTTCCCCTAAGGTATAGTAAAGTACTGAGATATTAAAGTGAGCTGGATATTGCTGGTCTGGTACATTAGGTTACAGTAAAATCTATGGATATGATGAGATTTGTCAGTTAACATTCAGGCGACTAGATGGGATATCTCACAGATGCAGAGCCTCTGTGTCTAGACATTTCTTCCTCAGCACCAGAAAATTCCATTCCATTTCAAAATAGAACTTTAAAAAGCAGATTCGGTGCTGCAAGGTGACCCTGTGTCCTGAACTTTCCATTTCTGGAGAATATACATGATACATGTGACTGAGCATTTCTCTTGTGGAAGGAAGGATATCAACGCCAGTTCAAATTGATGTCAATTGCAAACATTTACATTCAAGAATGACTCCGAAACATTATTGTCCTTATATCTGTCTATTCAATCCTTAATCATTGGTTTAATTGATAATTGTTATTTACCTTTGCAGTATTGTTTAACATCTGCCACTATATCACAGTGCAAAATGTGAGTTGACTAACTAAAGTAGACTTTAGAACCCATCCCCCACCAAATTGATTCTCTGCTCAGTCCTAAAGTGCAAAAATATTACTGCAGGCAGAACAATGTCACTCCCTGGTTACTAATTTTGTCCCCATCCTCTGGTTGCCCTTGAAAAGGTGGTAGCGAGCCATCTTCTTGAACCTTTGCAGTCTGTGATGAGGGTACTCCCACAGTGAGTAAGGAGTTCCAGGATTTTGACCCAGCGACGATGGGACATGTTCTAACTCACACGATGACATTTCTATGGGATTATTTAAAAAACACAATGGCCGGCAACCTTTCTTACTTCAATGTGTACATCTCAACACATTAAAAGCCAATGTGTCGTCATGCTATAAGACTCAATCCCGCTCCTTCAAGTTACTTCCTCCACACCATATCAACTGAAAGCCTTGAATGTGTAGAACGAAGAACACATATCTGTGGAACATAACTCTGGGGTCAGAATGTGCTCAGACACAATTCAGAACTCAGGACATCGTCTGGACTGACAGCACGTACCTAAGTAAGTGCTGTACTGTATTTATTAAATGTATAGTGAGAGTGGTACTTCTATTCCTCAGAAACGTGGCAATAAATTGAATTATGAACGATTGGGAATGAGCAATAAGACTGTAATTTAAGTGAGTACTTCAAATGACGTGAGCCATGAAAGCAAAACTCAAATGATTTATGGATATCATCTGAATCAGAAGATTAAATTACGGCTATACTCACTTTCTACCATCCGTCCTTTTAAAATGGTCTAAATAAGGTGAGATAATATTTATTTGAAGCTAATTGTCAGATAACTGACACCATTGTGCAATAAGTTTTAAACCTGTCTCCAAAAGCTCCACGGCTTTGTGAATGAAGCAGCATTGTACACATAGAATTAATACATTAATGGAGGATGTTCCTTTGTATCATCTTCTCCAACTTGCCATATGGGGGGTGGAATGACCCGACCCTGCAGGCCGCAGTATTTTTGTGGGACCAGGAGGAGCGTGCCACAAAAATTCCCCCCCAAATTGTTCCAGACCAATTTTGAAGCAGTCTCTGGCATGTCCTTCAAGGTCCGCTAGTTAGGCCGCTCACCATTGATACAAATGCACGGAGCCTGTGCTGCACCAATTTGTTCTTAAAAATTGCAAATGGGGACCTACGACAACAACAACTTGTATTTATATAGCGCCTTTAATGTAGTAAAACGTCCCAAGGCACTTCACAGGAGTATTATAAGGAGAAATTAAGGCAGATGAAAAAAAGCTTGGTCAAAGAGGTAGGTTTTAAGAAACATCTTAAAGGAGGAAAGAGAGGTAGAGAAGCGGAGAGATTTAGGAAGGGAATTCCAGAGCTTGGGCCCAGGCAACAGAAGGCACGGCCACCAATGGTTGTGCGATTATAATCAGGGATGCTCAAGAGGGCAGAATTAGAGGAGCGCAGATATCTCGGGGGGATTGTGGAGCTGGAGGAGGTTACAGAGATAGCGAGGGGTGAGGCCATGGAGGGATTTGAAACCAAGGATGAGAATTTTGAAATCGAGGTGTTGCTTAACTGGGAGCCAATGTAGGCCAGCGAGCACAGGGGTGATGGGTGTGTAGTGGCGCTTCTTAATTTCCAAACAGGCAGCCACTGAGCTTTGGGGCTTTTAACAACGAGTAGACGCGTGTCGAAATAAAACGTTCCCAAACGTAGCTTTGTCTTTTAAACTGTTTACTATAACACCTTACAAACAGAATTACAAAGCAAACACATATAAACGAACACGGTCAAAAACTGTATTGCTCCAGCCCTCACAAGCTTCTGCCTCCTCCAGCCACGTGGAGTTTAAACTGTAAAATGGCTGCATACCATGTGACGATCTTAAGGATTGTACCATTGTGGCAAGAATGAGGGGAGTATCTCGGACTATACTACTGGAGCAAGAAAATAGGGGGTTTCTCAATACAATAAGTCAGTCAGGTAAATTAACTGTATTATACTATTTAACCAATATTTTAAAGTATTTTCTTAAACTTTCATGGCTCTTACATTCCGGCCCCTAATTGACTAGGCACATGAAGCATATCAATTACTCAAACATTAAGAGTCATAAACTAATAAGTTCAACATATTTACACTATAAGTGTCCACTTTTTTCGTTCAGGAACTTTTCACGCTGCTTCTTGTAGCAGGCAGAGCTTTGTGATCGGTCTTTCCAGGGTACTGGTCTTGGTTTGCAAACAAACGCGACGAATGACGCCTCTGGAGTCTGGCATGGTCTTAATTATTTTTCCCATCAACCAAGAATTTCTAGGGGCTGAATCATCCACGATTAAGACGATGTATCCGACAATGAAGTTCCTCTTTATTTTGGACCATTTTTGACGCTCCTGTAGCAGAGGTAAGTATTCTCTTGTCCATCTGGTCCAGAAAAGGTCTGACATATACTGAACTTGCCTCCACTTCCGACGGGCATACAGATCTTCCTTTTTGAAGACTCCCGGGGGCATGGCTGGCTGTGTTTTCAACAACAACAGGTGGTTCGGAGTCAGGGCTTCGAGGTCATTGGGATCATCTGATGTCTTAGTTATCGGTCGGTCATTAGTGATGGCTTCGACCTCACACAGAACGGTTTGGAGTCCCTCGTCGTCAAGCACTTGCTGCTTCAGTACAGAACTGAGTAGTTTTCTTACGGTGCGTATCTGTCTTTCCCAGACACCTCCATGGTGGGATGCAGCCGGAGGATTGAAGATCCACTTAATTCCTGTTTGCATCATGACTTCCTGTATTTTAAGCTGATTCCAACCTTCAATAGCTTCCCGTAGTTCTCTCTCCGCTCCGACAAAATTAGTGCCATTATCAGAGCGCATAATGGACACCTGTCCTCTTCTACAGACAAAGCGCCGCAAGGCGTTAATACAGGAATCAGTGTCAAGCGTGTGCCACCTCAATATGAACTGCTCTGATGGTCAAACAAGTGAAAAGCACACCATATCTCTTGACAAGGCTCCGTCCTCGCTTTACCTTGAAAGGCCCAAAATAGTCCACCCCTACATTTGTAAATGGGGGCTTGTCTGGTAACAAACGGTCTCCAGGCAGGTCTGCCATTTTCTGCTCCCCAGCTCTAGCGTGTAACCGTCTGCAAACAATGCATTCAGAGAGTATTTTTCTTATTACAGAATTAGTTCCTGGAATCCAGTATCTTTGTCTTAGCTTCGCAAGCACGTGATTCCTGCCACTGTGTCCAATACTCTGGTGTATGTGCTGAAGAATGAGAGTAGCAACCCGGAGGTCCTTAGAAAGGATAGCAGGGTGCTTGGCCTCCTCTGGCATAGCAGATTTGTTTAGTCTCCCTCCCACCCTCAGTGCTCCATCTTGCAGTGTAGGGTCCAGCTTGTAGATATGACTACCTTTCTTGATTGGAGTATTTCGCTGTAAAGCTTCGATTTCTTCTGGGTATCTTTGTCTTTGACTGAAGCAAACTATCTCCATCTCAGCCTTGGCCAAATCCTCCACGGTCAATGAATTCTTACCCAATGTGGTCTTGTTCTGGTGCATATACTGCTGTAGAAGCATTCTCTGCTTATCAGGGTTACTTTCAGACTGACTGATAGTGGCTCGATACTCTTTTCTCTTACTGCTCAGGTGTAGCAGCAACTCTTTCAACCTTAGAAACCATGCAACTGCTTTCCTCAACTGGTGCCATCCTGAGAAATGGTTAACAAGCTTGTTCACTGTGTCAAAGTTCTCTTTCGTAGTTATGAGATTTACTGTGACTGATCTCTTGACTTCGACGTCGTCTTCAGCAATCTGACTTGGCATATCTGGTCTTTCTGGCCATGATCTCTCTGTTTCCAGCAGATGTGTGGGTTAGGTTGATTGGCTATGATAAATTGACCCTTAGTGTTAGGGGGATTAAATACATGGGGTTACAGGGATAGGGTGGGATATGTGTTGGTGTAGGGGTTACGGGAATCGGGTGGGATATGTGTCGGTGCAGACTCGATGGGCCGAAATGGCCTCTATCTGCACTGTGGGGTTTCTGTGATTCTGTGATAACTTGGGCCTTGTATCCAAGTTTCACTCCTCATGAAGTTTTCAGCCTTCAATCCCCGTGAGGCTTGATCTGCTGGGTTTAATGAGGTGTTTACATACCTCCATTGAGATGGTTGTGTAGCTTCTCCAATGGATGAGATTCTGTTTGCTACGAAGGTCTTGAAGCGTATCTTCTCATTCTCTATATATTTCAGCACCGTCGTGCTATCCGTCCAGAAGACAGATTCTTCTAATGGGAGCTGTAACTCTTTCCACATCACCTGGTCAACTTTAACTGCAACAACCGCTGCCGTCAATTCCAGTCTCGGGATGGTGACCTGCTTCAGCGGAGCCACCCTGGATTTCCCCATGAGGAAGGCACAATGTTTCTGGCCCTGTTGATTTGTCAGCAAGAGGTAAGTAGCCGTGCCATAGCCGTCCTCACTGGCGTCCGAGAAATGATGTAGTTGAGCCGTCTTTGTAACTCCAAAACTCACAGGCTTGATGCATCTACTGACGTTGAAGCTAGAAAGTTGTTGCAAGTCTGTCAACCATCTGAGCCATCTCTGAGCTTGACCTTCTGGGATATCTTCATCCCATCCTCTCTTGTCTCTACACAGCTCTCGTAGCATCAGCTTCACCGGCAGAATGAGTGGTGCCAGGAATCCAAGCGGGTCGTAGATGGAACTGACCACGGAGAGAATCCCTCGTCTTGTGGATGGTCTTTCGTTCACCATTATTCTGAAGTTGAACGTGTCTGACTCAATTACCATTGTACACCAAGAGCTCTCTCGATAGGAAGGACATCGTGGCTCAGGTCCAGATCTTTGACTTCAGTGGCTCTTTCCTTTTCTGGGATAGAAGCTAGAACTGCTCTGCTGTTGCTTATCCACTTAGTCAGATGGAATCCTCCATTCGAACACAGAGTTCTAAGGTCTCTTGACAGTGCGATGGCATCGTCTTCTGTTGACACGGACTTCAGACAGTCATCGACATAAAAGTTTCTGAAGATTGTCTCCACAGCCTCTGATGGTGCTTTGCCTTTGCCATCTTCTGCAGTTTTTCTGAGAGCGTAGCTTGCACAGCTGGGAGATGATGTGGCTCCGAACAAGTGTACAGCCATTCTACATTCCACCATCGCTTGACTAACGTCGCCATCTGGCCACCAAAGGAAACGCAGAAGATCAGCATCTTCATCAGGGATTCTGACTTGGTAGAACATTGATTCTATGTCTGCCATCATGGCAACGAGCTCTTGTCTAAACCTAGTCAAGACGCCAATGAGGGTATTAGTAAGATCAGGACCTTGAAGCAGCTGGTCATTCAGTGAAGTTCCTCTGAATGAGGCGGCGCAGTCAAACACTACACGGATCTTTTTCTTCTTTGGGTGATACACACCGTGATGAGGAATGTACCAGACCCTTCCATCGTCTCTGTTCAACTGTTCCTCGGGCACTTTTACAGCATAGCCTTTCGCTATGATGTTTCTCATGAAGCCTTTGTAGTCTTCGTGAAAGTCGGGGTTCTTGTTCAGCTTTCTCTTTAGACTGATGGCGCGTTGCTCTGCTATGCAGCGATTGTTCGGCATCTTCGCGGTCTGTCTTCTCAGTGGCAAACCAATGTGATAGTGGCCATCAATGAACTGTGCAGACCTTGTCATCAAATCCATGAACTGATGGTCTTCTTGTGACATCTCTGTCTTTTCCTCACAGCTGCGTTCTGAAAAGTCTGCGTTGAACTGCTGTATCAACAGCTCTTCGATGCTTGCAATAGAGATACAATTAACTGTTACGTTTTGTCGTTGCTCCTTGTTCGACTTGTTGCCATCATCTCTTCTTACCGGTCCATTGACTACCCATCCAAGGGCTGTCCTGACTGCGTAGGGTCCGTCGTCCTTGCTGTTTATCACCTGCCATGGCTCCATAGTTTTGTAGGCATTGGTTCCAATTAATAGGCCAATTTCTGCTTCAATATATGGGAGACGCACCTTTTCTAGGTAAGGCCATCTATCCACATCCTTCTGCAGGGCTAAGTTTCCTATTTTAACAGGAATCTCCCTGTGTGTGAAAACATTAGGCAGGTCTATGAAGTCCTTCTCTTCAAGTCCACACACTTCTAAGTCTGACAGGATATAACTTTGCATTGACTTCTCATGACCCATGGTGCGTAATAGGATTTCTGTTCTTCTGCCTCTAACGTTCAGCTGTCGCATGAGTGATTCTGTGCAGAACGTTGCTGAACTACCTGGATCCATGAAGGCGTAAGTCTCCACAAACTTCTCACTCCTCTTAGACTTGATCTTTACTGGTACGATGGCAAGAATACAATCACTGTCACCAGCCCCAGTGAATCCACAAGTCTCTGGTTCTAGCGACAACAGAGCACTTGAAACAACCTTCTCGTTGGTATTGTTTTCTTCACTCTTCTTAGAGACTTGTTCTTCTTTATGGATATGCAGCAGACTGGGATGTTTCCGAGTGCACTCTCTGCATGTTGTTCTTTGCTTACAGTTTCTACTCAGGTGCCCCTGAGAGAGACATCCAAAACATAGGCCATTGTACTTCAGGAATTCGATTCTGTCCTTATGTGGCTGTGCTTTGATGTCACTGCAGAAATCCAATGTATGATTCTTCTGGCAGAATAAACATGGCTTCTGAAAGGCATTAGCAGGCGTCACTGTGCTGCTCTTTTTGGGAGATGAGTTCTGAGACCTTTCTTCCCCAGCCTGAGTGACGATAGTTGCAAAGCTGCTTCCCCTGGAACCACCTTTCCTGAGAGTCTTTGATTCAACAGGCTTGGCTTTCACTCTTCCATCAGTAGTCGGGCTGACATCCTGGATGTTTCCAAACAATGGGTCCCTAGCAATTTTAGCCTGTTTGTCTATGAAATTCACTAAGTCTGCAAACCTGGCTCTACTTTTCCGTCTCTCCATTATCTCAAAGGCTGTTCTTCTCCATTGTTCTCTCATCCTGTAAGGAAGCTTAGAGATGATGATTCTCATAGTCGTAGGATTGTCCATCTCTTCCATGAATTCAACATCCTCCATGGTGTTGCGACATCCTATGAGGAAAAGAACATATGCGTTCAATGCCTCTCCGTCCTCCGATCTGATCTGTGGCCACTTGGTAGCCTTTTCAATATATGCAGTGGCTATCTTCAGCTCATTACCATAGTGCTCCTGCAGCAACTTCCTGGCTTCTATGTATCCCCGGTCCGGTCTCATGTGTTCACAGCTTCTGACCAGGTCTTGTGGTTTACCACTGGTGTACTGTCCCAGGTAGTACAACTTATCACTGCTGCTCTGTGTTTTGGAGTCAATGGCTTGTTCGAAGGATCTGATGAAGGGCTTATACTTGAGTGGGTCACCTTGGAACACTGGTATGTCTCTTTGAGGGAGTCGAAACAGATTCTGTTGTTTTACAAGCATCTCTGTAATTTCGTTCTGACGTTGCATCACTCGGTATAGGCTTCTCCCTGTGTTTTCAGGCCTCTGGTGGTCATCAGCAGAGTCTAGTCTAGACCGTCTGACGTCTGGGGTAGCATCACGTGCTCCTGTTAGTGGAGAGGCCACTCTTCCACGCTGTAATGCCAGGAGATGGCCTTCGGACTCTCTTGTAACTCTTGAAGGTGCCCTGGATCCAACTCTATGTGACAACATTGCCTGGCAGTATTCGCTCACACCGTCCTGTGAGCCTTCATAATCTGCATACACACCCAACTTGGCATCTGAGACCGCAATAGCTGTTTTTATCTCCAGCTGTTCTTTCTTTGCCTGCACTTGGGCCTGTTGGGCCTGCAGTTGGGCCTGTTGGGCCTGCAGTTGGGCCTCTTCCCGTTCAAGGGCTTGCTTCTCCGCTAAAGATGCTGTGCGCGCCATCAACGTTGCCCGTTCAACCTCCTCTCTCTTGCGTCGCAACGAGCTTGTGGTAGAAGCGACTGACCCGTGTCCAGAAACAGAGCTACCTTCTTTTTGATTTTTGCTCAGTCTGGCTGAAGTCTCTGAAATGCTATCATCTGGTCCGACTTCATCGTCAACTTTATCTTTCTCTGCTGTATCAGCATCTTGACGAATCCTTAACATCCACTGTTCTGTGGCCTTGGCATAGTCCTTAATGCTGGATGATTTAAGATCAAACCAGTTGTGCTGATCGGCTTTTCCCTTTTCTTCAGACAAAAGTGCTAATACATCTTCATTGAGTACATTAAATTCTTCATGCAGCTTGGAGAAATCGTAATGCATTATGTCTTCAGCTTTCTTAATATTAGCATTATCTTCCATGAGACAATCAATTATCTTCATTTTTTCAGTTATCTGAGCTAATTTAGCCTTCCTTGCACCTATGCTTCTATGTAACTTCTCTTCCATTGCCTTTGGGGTGAGCTTTATTTCCCTCTTTTGGCCAGCAATCCTTCTGGCTGGGGGAAGCTCCTGGCTCCGTAAGGCCTCGGCCATTTTACCCGCAGCTCTTATTTAGCTTCTCAATAGAATGAACAAAGCAAGTAACAGTCACTGTACCTTCGCTTTCTTATATTGTCGTCTGGCTCCGTGACCATTCATGTATACGTTCGCCGACAATTCCGTCCTTTCCCTCTTAGGGAGCTAGTTTTTGACTAATGCAGTGGCGCTTCTTAATTTCCAAACAGGCAGCCACTGAGCTTTGGGGCTTTTAACAACGAGTAGACGCGTGTCGAAATAAAACGTTCCCAAACGTAGCTTTGTCTTTTAAACTGTTTACTATAACACCTTACAAACAGAATTACAAAGCAAACACGTATAAACAAACACGGTCAAAAACTGTATTGCTCCAGCCCTCACAAGCTTCTGCCTCCTCCAGCCACGTGGAGTTTAAACTGTAAAATGGCTGCATACCATGTGACGATCTTAAGGACTGTACCATTGTGGCAAGAATGAGGGGGGTATCTCGGACTATACTACTGGAGCAAGAAAATAGGGGGTTTCTCAATACAATAAGTCAGTCAGGTAAATTAACTATTATACTATTTAACCAATATTTTAAAGTATTTTCTTAAACTTTCATGGCTCTTACAGGGTGAACGGGACTTGGTGCGAGTTAGGACAAGGGCAGCCGAGTTTTAGATGACCTCAAGTTTATGTTTGGTAGAACGTGGGAGGCCAGCCAGGAGTGCGTTGGAATAGTCAAGTCTCGAGGTAACAAAGTTATGGACGAGGGTTTCAGCAGCGGATGAGCTGAGGCAAGGGCGGAGACGGGCGATGTTACGGAGGTGGAAATAGGCGGTCTCAGTTATGCCGTGGATATGTGGTCGGAAGCTCATTTCGGGGTCAAATATGATACTAAGGCTGCGAACAGTCTGGTTCAGCCTCAGACAAATGTTAGGGAGAGGGATGGAATCAGTGGCTAGGGAACAAAGTTTGTGGTGGGGACCGATAACAATGGCTTCGGTCTTCCCAATATTTAATTGGAGAAAATTTCTGCTCATCCAGAACTGGATGCCAGACAAGCAGTCTGACAATTTAGAGACCGTGGCGGGGTCGAGAGAAGTGGTGGTGAGGTAAAGCTGGGTGTCATCAGCGTACATGTGGAAACTGACGCTGTGTTTTCGGATGATGTTGCCAAGGGGCAGCATGTAGATGAGAAATAGGAGGGGGCCAAGGATAGATCCTTGGGGGACACCAGAGGTAACGTTGCGGGAGCGGGAAGAGAAGGCATTGCAGGTGATTCTCTGGCTAGAGTTAGATCGATAAGAATGGAACCAGGCCAGTGCAGTCCCACCCAGCTGGACGACGGTGGAGAGGCATTGGAGAAGGATGGAGCGGTCAACCGGTGTCAAAGGCTGCAGGCATGTCAAGAAGGAGGAGGGATTGTTTACCTTTGTCACAGTCACAAGTGACTTTGATGAGAACCGTTTCGGTACTGTGTCGGGGCGGAAACCTGATTGGAGGGATTCAAACATGGAGTTGCGGGAAAGATGGACAAAGATTTGGGAGGCGACAACACGTTCAAGGACTTTGGAGGGGAAAGGGAGGTTGGAGATGGGGCGGTAGTTTGCAAGGACAGAGGGGTCAAGGGTTGGTTTTTTTGAGGAGAGAGGTGATGATGGCAGATTTGAGGGAGAGGGGGACAGTATCTGAAGAGAGAACTGTTAACAATGTCAGCTAACATGGGAACCAGAAAAGTAATTTGGGTGGTCAGCAGTTTGGTGGGAATAGGGTCGAGGGAGCAGGAGGTGGGTCTCATGAACAAGATGAGTGTGGAGTGGTCATGGGGGGAGATTGGATAGAAACTGGAGAAAGATGTGAGTTCAGGGCTAGGGCAGGGGGGAACCTTAGAGGAAGTTTGCCCCGGTGGGCTAGGGGAAGGAAGGGAAGTAGCAGAGGCAGCTGATTAGATGGTCTCAATCTTAGAGGCAAAGAAGTCCATGAGCTCCTCACACTTGTTGTCGGAGGTGATGGTGGAGGAGACGGGGAGAGGGATTTAAGAAGGTGGTTAGCAGTGGAGAATAGAAGCCGGGGTAGTGAACTCAGAGGAGCGAGAGCGTGATGAATTGAGATGGAGGTTGAAATCACTGAGGATGAGAAGTCGCTAAGTGCAGAGGCTGAGGGAGGAGAGCAGTGACGATATCTGGGTAATAAAACTTTTATGGTAGTTGGGTGGGCGGTAGAGAAGGAGAATTTTAAATGAGAGATGAGAGGGGTGGAATAAGGTGAGATGCTCATAAGCACATAAGAAGTAGGAGCAGGAGTAGGCCATACGGCCCCTCGGGCCTGCTCTGCCATTCAATAGGATCATGGCTGATCCGAACCTAGACTCACGTCCACTTCCCTGCCCTCTCCCTGTAACCCCTACTTCCCTTATCTGCTAGGAAACTGTCTATCTCCGTTTTAAATCTATTTAATGTTGCAGCTTCCACAGCTCTCTGGGGTAGCAAATTCCATAGAAGGGTTCGACCCGAAACGTCAACTCAAATTTCTCTCCACGGATGTTGCCTGACCTGCTGAGTTTTTCCAGCATTTTCTGTTGTTATTTCCATAGATTTACTACCCTCTGAGTAAAGAAGTTTCTTCTCATCTCAGTTTTGAAAGGGCAGCCCCTTATTCTAAGATTATGCCCCCTAGTTCTAGTCTCACCCATCAGTGGAAACATCCTCCCCGCATCCATCCGATCAATCCCCCTCACAAACTTATATGTTTTGATAAGATTGCCTCTCATTCTTCTGAACTCCAATGAGTAGAGGCCCAACCTACTTAACCTTTCCTCATACATCAACCCCCTCATCTCCGGAATCAACCGAGTGAACCTTCTCTGAACTGCCTCGAGAGCAAGTATATCTTTTCTTAAATATGGAAACCAAAACTGCACGCAGTATTCCAGGTGTGGCCTCACCAATACCCTGTATAACTGCAGTAAGAATTCCCTATTTTTATACTCCATCCCCCTTGCAATAAAGGCCAAGATTCCATTGGCCTTCCTGATCACCTGCTGCACCTGCATACTAACTTTTTGTGTTTCATGCACCAGGACCCCCAGATCCCTTTGTACTGTAGCACTTTGCAGTTTCTCTCCATTTAGATAATAACTTGCTCTTTGATTTTTTCTGCCAAAGTGCATAACTTCACACTTTCCAAGATTATATTCCATCTGCCAAATCTCTGCCCACTCACTTAGCCTGTCTATGTCCTTTTGCAGATTTTTTATGTCCTCCTCACTGCTTTCCCTCCCATCTTTGTATCATCGGCAAACTTGGATATGTTGCACTCGGTCCCTTCCTCCAAATCATTAATATAGATTGTAAAGAGTTGGGGTCCCAGCACTGACCCCTGCGGAACACCACTAGTTACTGATTGCCAGCCCGAGAACGAACCATTTATCCCAACTCTTTGTTTTCTGTTAGATAGCCAATCTTCCACCCATGCCAGTATATTACCCCCAATCCCGTGATTTTTTTATCTTGATCAGTAATCTTTTGTGTGGCACCTTGTCAAATGCCTTTTGGAAGTCCAAATACACTACATCCACTGGTTCCCCTTTATCCACCCTGTATGTTATGTCCTCAAAGAATTCGAGCAAATTTGTCAAACATGACTTCCCCTTCATAAAACCAGGCTGACTCTGTACTATTAAATTATGTTTATCCAAATGCTCTGTTACTGTTTCCTTAATAATGGACTCCAACATTTTACCAACCACAGATGTTAGGCTAACTGGTCTATAGTTTCCAGCTTTTTGTCTACTTCCCTTCTTAAATAAGGGTGTTACATTAGCAGTTTTCCAATCTGCCGGGACCTTTCCTGAGTCCAGGGAGTTTTGGAAAGTAATCACCAATGCATCCACAATCCCTACCGCTACTTCTCTCAAGACCCTAGGATGTAGGCCATCAGGTCCGGGGGATTTATCCGCCTTAAATCCCAGTATTTTACCGAGTACCACCTCCTTAGTGATTTTAATCGTGTTTAGCTCCTCCCCCCCCCATTGCCCCCTGTTTGTCCAGTGTTGGGATATTTTTTGTGTCCTCTGCTGTAAAGACTGATACAAAATATTTGTTCAGCGTCTTTGCCATCTCCATGTTCCCCACCACTAGTTTCCCGGTCTCATCCTCCAAAGGACCAACGTTCACTTTAGCCACCCTCTTTCTTTTTATATAGCTGTAGAAACTCTTGCTATCTGTTTTTATATTTTTTGCTAGTTTACTTTCATAATCTATCTTCCCGTTCTTAATTAATCTTTTAGTTATTGTTTGCTGGCTTTTAAATGCTTCCCAATCTTCTATGCTCCCACTAGATTTGGCTACTTTATATGCCCTTGTTTTCAGTCGGATACTATCCTTTATTACTTTACTTAGCCACGGATGGCTGTCTTTTCTTTTACGCCCCTTTTTCCTCAGTGGAATATATTTTTCTTGAAAGTTGTGAAATATCTCCTTGAATGTACACCACTGCTCCTGTACCGTCTTACACCTTAATCTATTTTCCCAGTCCACTTTAGTCAACTCTGCTCTCATACCTTCATAGTCTCCTTTATTTAAGCTTAGTAAGCTGGTTTGAGATCCAACTCTCTCACCCTCCAACTGAATTTGGAATTCAACCATGTTATGGTCACTCATTCCAAGGGGATCCTTTCCTAGGACATTTTTGATTAATCCTGTCTCATTACACAGGACCAGGTCTAAGATTGCCTGCCCCCTGGTTGGTTCAGTAACATACTGCTCAAGGAACCCATCCCTAATGCACTCTATGAACTCTTCCTCAAGGCTGCCCTGCCCAATTTGATTTGTCCAGTCAATATGAAAGTTAAAATCTCCCATGATTATAGCTGTTCACTTATTACAAGCCCCAACTATTTCTTGATTTATACTCCGACCAATAGAGTTGCAACTGTTAGGAGGCCTATAGACTACGCCCACTAGTGACTTTTCCCCCTTATTCCTTATCTCCACCCAAACTGTTTCACCATCCTGGTCCTTTGACCCAATATCATTTCTCACTATTGCTCAAAGGAGGAGAAAGTGCCAGAGGAGTAGGGGGACAGATCAAGATGTGATTTGGTGATGAGAGCTATGCCACCAACACGGCGGTCTGAGCGGGACAAGTGGTGGAAGGTATAGCCAGGTGGGGAAGATTCATTTATGGGTAAGGTGTCATCACCCCTCAGCCAAGTTTCTGTCAGGTCCATGACGTCGATGCAATCATCCACAATAAGCTTATGAATGGTAAGGGCCTTGTTCACAAGTGAACGGTCATTCTGGAGGGAGATGCAGAGGGGGTTGGTGTTGGCTGACCGACTGCCAGCATCCACAGGGTCAGCGCTGGGAGGGGTGAGTTGGACAGGGAGGAGATTGGCAAGATTAGCTCTCAGTGGACGCGCTGGTCGGGAAGGTCGGCGAGAGAGTAGGATGGGACAGTTGGGGTTGCTACTCGTAAGGTGGCAGTGACGAGTGCCTTGATGGGCCCTTCGTAGGATGTCAAGAGAGGCACAGAGGGAAGCTGTGGGCTTATCTACGAGGGTGTCAAGCCTGGGATGGCGGCAGGAGAGCAGGAAGGACAAAGAGTAATGAAGGATTGGGGTAGGGATTTGGGAAGACAGAGTATCCGAGAGAGGAGAGATGAAAGGAGGCATGATGACAGGAGAGAGTGGTCAGGGAGGGGTAGAGAGGAAAGTAAAAGGGGGAGAGAAAAGTGGAAAAATAAATGAACGGCTCGGATAAGGAGCGGCAGCCAAAGCATGCGAGTGGGCATAGGGAAAATCTTAGGTTACATAGGCCTGGTTATGTAGTAATTAATGGGAAATATATTTCCTGGTAGCAGGAAATAGGTTGGAGACAATTGTAGGGAGACCAGGGCCAATGTCAGAGGTCCCATGGAGGGACAAAGTTGACGTAAGCAGGATGGAGCCGGCATGGAGCATCGACAAACCGCTGTCCAGATTCAGAGACAGGCGCAGCAGGGGAGTGAAGTCCAGAAGCTATTTGAAGGGCAGCGAGTTCGAGGTTGGAGGTAGTTGCCGTAGGAATGAGAGTCGGCAGCGGTGCAGAAAGATGATGGCGAAATTGACACAAGCTGGAGGTCACCGGAGATCAAAGTGGCGGAGAAAATGTAAAACCACAAGCCAGCCACCAGCAAAGCTGAAAAACCAGTAGAACGAGTCACCGGACAGCACGTGAAACAGCAGCAGCTAGCCAGAAGCTAACAAAGCTGAAAAAACCAGTAGAACCAGTTCAGCAGAGACACAGCCGCAGTTTAAAAGTTAAAAAAAAATCTTTTGGCAGCGGAGTTAGAGACACAGCAGGTAAGTCTTACAGTGTAATCCAGTGCAGAAGCGTAGTGGTGTAATCCAGTGTAGTTCAAAGCAGAAACATAGTCAGTATGTCCAGAGACCAATTTGAGAAAAGAAGTAAAACTTGAAGGGACTGAATAGCAGAGCAGAATCACAGCAGCTGAGTCAAAGCTGTAGTCAGTAGAGCAGCGTAGTCCAGTTGGTAGAGGAATCCAGGTGATGGAAGTCAAGTTTCAGCAGAGTTCCGGCAGTTGAAAGAGCTCAGTGAGAACAAAGACACGCCGGGTCGGGGGATGGGCAGTGGACTCTGCAGGGGGAGCTTTAAACTTGTAGTTTGGACGGAAATCCCTTCACTATCAGAGCCTGGGTATCTTAAGCAAGGGAAGAAAGGGCAGAGGATGGCAATGGATGCAGTTGAAGAAAAGAGCAGCTCGGTAAGGAGCAGCCAGCCCAGGAGCCATCTTGGAGCAAGCAACAACCAACGTAGGACCCCATTTTCCATATGTAAGCAGTTTCCCGCCTGTTCCACTAGGCGTCCATTTACAGGCCTGCCTGAAAATCATATCAAGCTGACTTTGGGCTCCAAGGCATGGCTACTGTTTCCCTGCCATTTTCAACTGCCGAACACCTCATAAACAAGGGTGGCTGGCAATTGAAAATCGCCCTAGTATCTATTATTCCTTGCATCACTAAAGATTCATAGAATTTAACAGTGAAAAAGGAGGCTATTTGGTCCATGATCCCTGTGCCTCTTCTCTGAATGAGCAATCTACTTAGTCCCATTCCCTTGCCCTTACTCCACATATTTAAACAAATCTTTTTTCAAATATCTATTCACTTCCCTTTACGAGATATTAGCTGCTTCCACCAGTGTTTCTGGTCAGGTAGTCCATGTCCTAACAAACCTCTGCATAAAATAAATCAGATTTATTGAATGCCGATTTCACTCCCAACAGGTGGTGGAAGCCTCGAACTTTAACAGGATGGGGAAGTGAGAGAGGCAGAAGGAATCACAAACTATCCCTGGAAAATTAGAACAAATGTGCATGGTATGATGGGCTAGATTTTCAGTTGCTTGCGCCAGCAGTTAGCGCCTTAAGAGAAGTGATTTTTGGGCGCTATTCGTGTAGCGCCCGGGCGCAGCGCAGTTTGCGCCCCGCCCCAAATTAAGTTGGCCGTTAGCGCCGGCGCAAAGTTTAGCGGCCGCCCGGATGCGCGCGCAGAAAATGACGTCACATCCTCGTGCAACGCCCTTTGGCCGCCCCGATTCCAAACTTCAGTCGGACCGCCCCATTGTGCGGCTGGCGTCCAGAGCGTTTGTAAAATGGAACGCAACACACCCTGGGGAGCGCAAATTAAAGGGCACTCCTCCTGCACTATAAACGGCAGTCTGCATGTGTTGTGTGGAAGGATCCAGGGCGTCGTCGTCGTCCTCGTCCTCGTCCTCGTCCTCCTCCTCCGTCATCTCCATGGATTAATGCATCAGCTAAAATGTCTCATCATCCATAAAGGGAAGGTTATCGATATTTGGAGTGTGTAAGCCTTCATCAGAATTGAAGACTGAAAGGCCAGAAAATAGGGAAAAATAGAGTGGGAGGAAGAAGATAAGCAAGCAGGCTACAAGTGCAGCAGATCTGAAATTAAAACAGAAGACGGTGGCAAAATGCAATGGGTGCACCAGCCATGAGAAGAGAACGCACCGACGAACACCATGGTTTCAGATCCCCATCAGTGGGAGTCAGTGGAATTTTAATAGATGGCTATGGAAAGCCCATCACCAGAGATAAAGAGAAATTCATGAAGGTATTGGACAATCAGAGGATGGACCATGTGAAAGTGAGGGATGGATGGAAATTGAGGGATGGATGGAAATTGAAAGTGTAGTGAATGAAATTTCCCAGATCAGAGCGCGGGCAGGAAATAGTACAAATACAAAAGTAACAGAGGAAGAGGTCAGGGAGGGGTTGGAACAAAGAATGATTCCCATTCCCTACAAAAAGAAAGGGACTCATGTGGGTTTCCACAGTGATGTATTTTATCTGGAGGAGGTGAGCAGAATTAAAAGTAAAGTTGTTTAAAGTGACAACAAATTCAGCGAGGTGGCGAAGGATGGTGGTGGATGGGAACTGGGTAGGCTGCCATTCGAAAAAGAAGACGAGGGCCTGGAGATCATTCTGGTGAGGGACAGAGGTGTAGAGGGACTTTGAGTCCATGGTAAAAGAGGTTGCTTGGGGCTGAAGGATCTGAAACCATTAAGGTGGCAGTGGGCGTCAGAGGAGTCACAGATATGTGGTAGGGACTGGACAATTTGGTTACGTCACCAAGCATTAAAGCATAAGACATAAAAGCGAATATGGGCCAAATAATGTTCGTGTCGCATCCTATGGTGGTAATGCTAATTATTCAGTGATGAACAATGAGGAGGAGTGGTTAGGCCATATTAAGGTACTGCTAAAGTTGCGATAACTTTTTTTAAAACCTTGAATTCAATGTGCCTATACTAACTACCTCAGAAATCAATAATAGGGGCGATATATCACTATTGACTGTTACAATTTACTTTAGCAAAATCTTAGAAACTTGATCTGAGGGGCTTAATATTGTTTTCTACCCAGATTCATTTTTATGGTTGAAGGCATTGCAATTAAGAATTAAATGCTACTTTTAGATTTCATACGGCACTTTTTCTCCCAGTGCTAAGAGGTAGCCTTGGTGCACTCATGCAAAAGCACTCTAGAAACATAGATAATTCAGACTATAAATATTCAGTGGTGCAAACCTTTTAATATATAAAGCCTTTTAGCATCCAGTTGGGAATACTGTGACCTGGTATTGTTGCATTTGAAGTTGTATTGTTTCATTTCAGTAACTAATCCAAGACTTGAGCACATAAAGATGGATTTTCACAAATTCCCTCTCCTACCTGGGTGCTAAACCAGAGCAGTGCACCTGAAGTGTGCTGCACCTGTCCAGACTTGAGACCACTTGGATGTCCTGATTAAAGGCCATTAAAATAGCTCAGGGGCATCCCTGGTAAAAGTCAGAAAGTCCTGAATCAATTTGAAGGTCCTGGGGAGGGGAAGTGGAAGAAAATTTTTGAAAGAGGCTTACCTTGTGATCTTCGATTTCTAGGCTCAATATATTACAAGATATTGTGCATGTAAGGCCACACTTTAGGTCATAGGGAGCAAAAGCTCACTTATAGGGGTGGTCCTTGACACTGGATACAAGAGCTGAGTCAAAGCCATCTTTTGGATGAGGCATTAAACCAAGGCCCCATCTGCCTCTTCGGGTGGATATAGAAAAGATGCCATGGCATCTTTTGGGGTGAAACCAGCAGCTCTCCTGGCCGTCATTCCTCCCTCAGCCAACATCACCAAAGACAAAAACAGATTCAACAGTCATTCACCTCATTTGCTGTTTTGAATAACTTTGTCGCAGCGATTATCTACATAACAACAGTAACTGCACTTCAAAAGTAATTATCTTGCTGCGAAGTGCAGTAGGACATCCTGAGAACATGATAAAATACTACGTTAATGCAAGTTTGTTCTTCTTTTCCCCACCGAACCTTATTTATACAATTGTTTAAAGTTCTTTGACGTATGGAACAGACATTAATTCATACAATTTTATTTTTATCCTTGTACATATCCAGAATTTGCAATTCGAGTCTTATATTAAAATGGAATGAAATATCACTTAAATGAATTATGCATTGCGGGAAAACATGCATTTATTTATAATGTGCAAAAAATTAGTTTTACCATTAATACGCCCAAAGGTAAGCTAAAGGCTTTACCAAGCCATTTATTCTAAAAAAAACATGAATCTATTTTGGTGTTAGTCAGTATGTTGGGCGGACATTCCATACTGTACTACTCCCAGGATTTGTTCTTTCCAACGTGTGCTGAATCGTCAAACTTCCTTTCAGTCTGGCTCAGTCATATATAACGAGGCACTAAAACAAAATATCCTTATTTGAAATTCAATTACACCATTCCATTATGATAGGCCATTGCTCTGGGTCTCAGAACACCTGAACAGAATCCCCATAGCGAACACAACGTTGAACACCGGCAATAAATCTCTGTCAGTCATTAGGAGGTTTATTTCAAGGCTCGGTGTCAGCATTAAGGTACAATGGCCTAGAAATTCAGTTGTTTGCGCCAGCCACTAGCGCCTTAGGAGGAGGAGATGTGGGGCGCTAGGCGGCTAGCGGCCGGGCACAGCGCGATCTGCGCCTCTCCCCAACTTCAGTAAAGATTTAGCGGCGGCGCAAAGCCTTTGCGCGCGCTCAGCTGCGCGCGCAGATCCTGACGTCATTTCATCGTGCAACGCCCTTTGTGCGCCCCAAACCGGAAATTCTGTGGCGCCGGCCTATTGTGCGCCTGGCGCCCCTAGCGACTGGTAGAGGGGAACGGTTCCCAGTCGCTGCGGGGCAAGGGGGGCGCAAATTAAAGGGCACTCCTCCTGCAGTAGAAATGGCAGCCATTTTGCAACACTCCTTCTTTGTGAGAGACGGATCTTTGCAGAGAGACAAAGGTAGAGAGCTTTCTGGTTTGGCTCAACACTCGCACAGGTACTTGTGGCTTCAGGCCACAGCTTTACACTTGTCTTTAACTTCAGAGCCATAGCATTGATTGGAAACATATAATGGGGGCTGCAATGGGTGCAAACGTTGGCCTTCTCCATACTCCTGGGCGTTGTACAGATCAAGCAGCAGTGGTCAGGCCTTGCTTCAGGGCTGCAGTGTGCAGGGCGTGGCAGGCAAACAAATCCACCCTCCCCCTTTAAGAGCTCACCGGCGCCAGAGTGTCTGCCGTCAATCAGCAACTCGCCGAACCTGCGCTGCGCCCGCCCTCGGGGGTATCGCCCTGGGCCGCTGGCTTAGCGCCTAATGATAGTCGTGCATCGCCTGTTTTAGCGCAGCAGCAACCTCTTGGGGCGATGCCACTGAATATCGGCGAAGGTGGCGCGAAGTTGCGCCGGGCGCAAACTTTAGCGGCCGCCTGGCTGTAGCGCCCCAAACGTGGCTATACTGAATTTCTAGGCCAATGTATTTAAATGTAATCTTTACCCCAACAAGATCCAATTGAACAGTTATGTAAAACGTTCGAGGCCTGATTTTTAACAGTTATGTGTTTACACCTAGTTGGACCGGTGCTGCACCTTTTCTTCAGTTGTCCTATTAATTGGCATTTTTACCGTCCTTGTGCTTACTTCTGTAAATTTACAAGGTGGCACCTGATTTCAAGGCAAATGGTAGATTAATGATACAAATGTTATACCACTAATCCCCCTATTACCGATGATTTTCAAACTGTGGTGCATGCTGCATATTGTATAGCTTGCTGACACTGGGATGGAGAAGAGTCTCTGTAAGATGTATCTAGCCAATATGCATTAACAACCTTGTTATTCTTATTTTCAAATAGTAGATTGCACAGCGCCACAGTTTACTAATAAGTTAGACACAGTTAAATTATTTATGTATTTTGCCCCACTCCAAAGTAAAGTGTGTCGGTTTAACACAGAATAGACTACAGTCACAAAATTCCACACTGAGAATTAAAGGGGAGTGGAGAGTTGAAGAAAAACAACATGCTATTAAAGAAAGAAAGAACTTGCATTTATATAGCGCCTTTCACGGCCTCAGGACGTCCCAAAATACTTTACAACTGTTAGGGTATCACAAATAACTGAAGCTAGCACAGGCTAAAAATGCAGAGAGCGCTGGGAAGCTTGACCTAAACTGTTCAGTGGGAAGCTGAGTCTAACATTGTGACCCTGATAACAGAAACCACAAAGTGTGTAGATAAGTGTAGCCATGAAGACAAACCTCTCTGAACAGAGGATGTGAGTAGCTTCTACAGCTCAGGTGGCAGACAGTAACTTCTGCAAATACAGAGCAACAATGTCTGCAGTTTTTCTAAGTAATTGCGTACGTGCTAAACAACATATTAATTTTTGCGGTTTTCAAGCATAAAGGAGGCTGTTGCTTGTTGTAAAATCAGAGAATTCTTTCGACCTTTGATGGGAAGAAGGATCTCTCCCTGTGTGCACTTGAATAAAACGATCGTTGTACCATACCGAAGTTTTCGCTGAGTCCTTATCAACCACAACACAACCAACAAAGTACTTTTTCAAGTGTTGTAATGTAGGAAATGCGGCAGCCAATTTGTGCAAAGCAAGATCTCACAAAATGGCAGGTCTTACATTAATACCTTTCATTTTCTATTTTTCAATAAATACTTATGTAAAAGATTGGTAAGGGAAGCAATTATTCCAGGATGTTACATTCCATCTTAAAGAAAATAATTAAACCGTACATGTTTGAAGAGGCTTACATTCTCTCCTAATACCTTCCCATTTACAGGACAACACTACGTGGGATATTTTGGAACTATCCTTCAATTGCTTCAATTAAACATGTGTTGAATGCACTTTAGACTATTCATAAACACCTCAATATTATGTGTTGGTGAGGGATTGAATAATGATATCCATTCAATACTTCTTGTCAGGCCATGGGAAAAATAAATATTCACTACTTTTTACAGACTTCAGAGCCACCGTTGTGAGCTGAGCAATAATATGCGTGTAATGTATTATTAAGTGAGGCTGTGCGGATTACACTCCTTATTCCATTTTCAGTACAGATGGAGGTCAGTGGGCCCATTGTGCCTGTGCCGGCTCTCTGGTAAAGCTATCCAATTAGTCTCACTCCCCTGCTCTTTCCCCATTGCCCAGCAATTTTTTCCTTTACACGTATATATCCAATTCCCTTTTGAAAATTATTATTGAATCTGCTTCCACCAACCTCTCAGGCAGTGCATTCCAGATCATAACAACTCGCTGTTACAATAAGTGAAATAATGGTGCTTCACATCCCAGGCTGCTCATTGTTGTTGTTCGTGGAGGAACTGTTGTGTTTTTGTTGTTTGTTCAGAATCTGTTGAATATCAGTTCTAAAGTGGATAGGACACATAAGAAGAATCTGCATTTATCTAACACCTCAATGGCTGCGATTTCCCCTACTTTAACAAGTCCAGTGTGGGCGACGTCGATGGCGGGTCCCGACCCTGGTGCTGGCTCCAACCCTCTCTGTAGAATGATTTTACAATGATTGGGCTTGTTAAGCCCGCCCAGCATGTTTGCCGGCCAATTGAAGGAAGTGTGTTTGATGACATCTCTTGATGACATGTCATCAGCCGGTTTCCTTAAAGGGACCATGCGCAAATTGATTTTGACAGTTGTGCTGTTGGTGTTCTACAGCATTGAGGTGCTGCAAACACTGACAAGCACCTCACAGGGGTGCACTGCTGCACCCAAGCTCTCCCATAATTCCCTCCATATGCTTATGGAGGGAGTCACAGCACACAGGGAGGTTCTCTTCCCTTCCAATGGGCGGAAGAGACCCCCCCAGGAGACCAACGTAGCCTGGTTGCACATTGCACAGGAGGACACAAGCAGGGATGTCGTCAGGAGGACCAGGCTGCAGTGGTGCAAACCTTTCAATGGTGTCAAACATTGAAACATCTATTTTCAACACTTTGCGTTCTTGGACAGATCTGTGTGCACCTTTGGAAGTGGCTTAGTGAGCTGCAGTGAATGGTGAGACATAGCGGTAACCCCCGCAATGGCGATGAGTGTGAAAGGAATGGCTTGGGCATTGTAGGGATGCTTTATGGTGTTGGTGTGAGGTGGTGCCAACCTGGTGCATCATGTGGCAGCCAGGGTGTACAGCGTCAAGTGAAGTAAATCTGGCCATGGTGAGACCATCCCTGGCCTCCCGGGCAGCAATGTGCTCGGGTGCTGATGCCCTCTGTCCTGTGCAGCATCAGTTGATTGTGGAGAAGGTTGGTGTTGTTGTTGGTGCTGCTGGTGTGCCTGGCGATGCTGGTGTTGGGGCTCATCGTGGTGGGATTCTGAGGGCCAAGGTGACAGAGTGTAAATGGTTCCCATCCTGTTGGAGTAGATACCAGCTGAAGGTGGGATGACAGAAGCACTCTGTCAAAGGTGAGAGAGGTCGCTGCAATGAGGTGAGCCTGGCTGGAGAGTTTGCTACAAAGACTTGCAGCCTGTGTAAAGCACAATCTGTCTTCCAAGGGGAGAAACCAAAGAGTCTCTGGGTTTGGAAAGTGTGCAGGTGTAAATTGTGAGCTTTTATACAAGTTTTAACGCTGTCACTAATCATCTGCTTCAATGGCCACTCAACCTCCGCCTCAGATGAACAGACGGGGTCCAGGAGCAGCATGAAATCCGTGGGCGACCTGGTGAAGTTAAAAGGTGAGTAAAATATCACTGTTAAAGGCTTCTAAATAAGCCAACAATTGGCTCAATTGCCTCCCCCTGCGCTGCGTGTCGGGCTCTGTTCACCGTTGACAGACCCGACATTTTGGAAAGTTGCGTGGCATTGGGTTGATGGCGGGTTCCCGACCCGCTGTCAAAAAAAAACATTTTCCCACCCGACCCGCCTCCACATGCACCCGCTGACCTCTGAAAAATTCCCCCCATTGTGCCCTTAATCAAACCAATGAATTTCTTTCGAAGTACTATGGCGTTATGGAGGTGACTGCAGCTCACAGTAAGGTCCTACAAACAGCTAATGAGCTGATTGACCAGTCGTTCACTCTTTCTTTTGGTTGAGGATGATTATCGGTCCGAACAACTCCCTGCTCGCCTTCCAATAGTGGAATGGCATCTTTTATATCTACTTGAACAGGCAGACAGAAGTCCCAATTTTCCAAACCTCCCCTCCCTCAGGTTCTGGACGGGTGCAGCACGCTCAAAGTACACTTTACTGATCTGACCATACTTAAACTTGGCGGGTCAATCATTATCATGGCCCAATTGCACCCTGGTGCAGAAAGGCACCATGGCAGGGCTTTGCACCTAGAAACCGGCGTGGGAATACTCCCAGACCTGCTGACCATGGCAAATAGCAGCCAAAGGAGATTGAAAGAGAAAGGTAGGACTTACCTTCTTAGTCCTCTCTTGCCTTGCAACCTGGCCTCCCAGAGCTTTCAGTCAAATATGAATATTATTTGGGATTCTGTCTTCTAATTGAAATTTGATTCTACAGGAAACTCTCGATTTACCAGCACCTAAATAACCGGAAATCTCTGTTAACCAGCAAAATTCAGGAGTAGGTTCAGGTAAGTTTTACTTCATATTAGTGGCAGTTCCTGGATCTGTGGCTGTGTAACTGGGGTTCGTGCACTTGTTGCTAAGCAACAGGGACACTTGGTCTGTGGCCGGAGTTCCTGCACATGCTGCTAAGCAACAGGGAAACCTGGATTTGTTGCTGTGTACGGAGCTCTCGTACCTTTTAACTATACCTCTCTGTAATCCGGACTTTTTGATAAACCGGCACCACGCCGGTCCCGTTGGTGCCGGATAATAAAGAGTTTCCTGTAATTACATTAGTAATACAAATCATTATGCATATCAGCCATCTATTATGGCGCCAAAACAGATGTCACAACCTTGCAGTGTTTGCTGCAACGCGATCTCTCGCATCCAACGTATGTCTCTCATAAGCAGGATTTTATTGGTCACTATTTATACTGAAGTCGAAGATGTGTTCTTTATATGTCTGTCTGCAATTTCACTACAAATAATAAACAGAAGAAATCATCCTGAAGACGTTTACAATTTTACTATGAACCAAGGAAACTTTCCACAGCTGTTCAAATTCACAACATATTGGCCCAGATATTGCTGGAGCGACGCATCTCATGGCAAGCTCCATAAATGGAATTTTTTTACCTCAGCCTTCAGATTGTATTATTTTGGCGCCGCCAATTGCTGAAAATGTGAATTGATAACCGGCAACGGGGCATCTGGGATCTCATGAGTGTTGGGTCCAATGGTCTATCTTTGTAACACCAATGAAATTCAAGATTAGAGAAAGAAACAGAGCTAAAAACAGAGAAGGAAATAGGGCGAATCAGAATCAAATTAGATATAGAAAGAGAAATAAAGTGAGGGAAAGAAAGAGAGTGGAATAAGAGAGAGAGAAAAGAGACAGAAAGGAAAAGTAAGAAAACAAAAAATTAAAAAACTTCCAGGAACAATGAACTACCTGTGGGAGTGATACTCCACGGTTTCAATTGTTCCATTTCTGGGCCTCCAAGGTTGAGTGGCATGTCAAGACCATAAATCACATCATTAACAGGGTCCTTACGACATGAAATACCAGCTCTAAATGACTGCAGCGAGATTACTTCGTATTTATGCCACAAATCCAGTAATTTCTTGTCACTCAATGAATGTCAATGGGGAGGTTGATGACGAGCTCCCGTTTTTGCGAGGCTAGTGGCGGAGTGGTGCAAATCGTCCAGCAGTTTGTGGTGATTTGCAACTCATGGCGTATCTCTTCCTTGCCAAAAATTGCTGGGGTTTTTACACACTAATTTTGACGGGCGCCGTGAATTCTGAGCCAATGAAATGTTTGTGCTATATTCCCACAATCATGGCAGTACACGGCGTTAAGTCATCGCAGTCCTGGTACTGAACTGAACACCAAGAAATGCTCAAAGAAGCTCACAGTTTGAACTGTACAAACCTTGACATTTTCAGTAAGTTAATCTCTCTATATTGACAATGCCTAACAAAGAATGAACTATTATTGAGAGGCAAAGGGACTTATAATTAGTTATAATTACAGTTTTGTGGTTAACACAAAAAAATAAAACCCCATTCCACACAATGTCTGAAGAATCCAGGCTGTATTTTTTTCCCAAGGACCACAATCTGTAGCTGTGGTAGAAGTCTCAAAGCCATTGAAGCACAATGACTGGAAAATCGGGAGCACAGCAAATCGAGCACACTGACCTCGGTGGCCTCTTATCCAATCTTCACTCCCATTAAACAAGACTCCAAGCTGGGAGTGGAGTTTAGCAAAATGTCCCCTAAAATCTGTGCCAATTTTAGCATTTTTCCTTAAGATGGGTGTGCCGAGTAGGAAAATGAGCATTCAAACCATATTGAATTTCAATGCGCAGCATTTTGCTTTTCTCCCAAGTCCTTCTTGAAAGGTTTAAAAGACTTTCCAATGTTCTATTTTCTAAAGATGTTTAAATATTAAAAATAAAACGTGACATTTGGATTTTCTTTACTGAAAAATGTACTATTTCTCCTTAATCTGTTGCTTGAAGAATTGATAGTCAGAATTTGTAATTATTTGTGGAGTCCACTAGGAATCCTAAAATAGGTGTGAAACATATCTCCAAATTTCTTTCTTCAAATTCAAAAGCCTTTTCTTAGCTAAGCCATCTATGCCAGTGTTTGGAGACATGGGTAGAAAAAGGTTATTATTTAATTTAAAGAACAGCAGAAGTTGTCATACACGTGCCTTCCCTACCAGAATGGTAAAGTGGGCCTCACAAGACAGATATGCTAGATGGGCCGAATGGCCTTCTGCGCTGTATCATTCTATTATTCTATGTGTGCTTCACATTAGCCCAGACCCTTTAATAAACCCTCCATGGTACTGTAAGATACTTATCTGTCTGGTGGCCTTGGGAAAGGGGGATAATCAATATGAGAGGAGGAAAGCAGAATAATAGAAGATGAAGTCATGTTCACCCATGTCTATCAGTAGCATAATTTTGCTCATTGGTCATGTATGTATGTATAAATATTAGAGATATACAGTTGCACGCCTTTATAAGGGCATTTAGATTAGTAATTTGTAGTTACGAACAGTATATAAACCAACAAATTTATGAAAGGGAAATCGTGTTTGACAAACCTACTGGAGTTTTTTGAGGATGTAACTAATAGAATAGATAAGGGAGAACCAGTGGATGTGGTGTATTTGGATTTTCAGAGGGCCTTTGATAAAGTCCCACATAAGAGGTTAGTGTGCAAAATTAAAGCACATGGGATTGGGGGTAATATACTGGCATGGACTGAAAATTGGTTAACAGACAGGAAACAGAGAGTAGGAATAAATGGGTCTTTTTCGGGGTGGCAGGCAGTGACTAGTGGGGTACCGCTGGGATCAGTGCTTGGGCCCCAGCTATTCACAATATATATCAATGATTTGGAGGAACCAAATGTAATATTTCCAAGTTTGTTGACAATTGGATTGTGAGTTGTGAGGAGGATGCAAAGAGGCTCCAAGGCGATTTAGACATGTTGAGTGAGTGGGCAAATACATGGCAGATGCAGTATTAAGTGGATAAATGTGAAGTTATCCACTTCAGTAGGAAAAACAGAAAGGTGGAGCATTATTTAAATGGTGATAGATTGGGAAATGTTGATATACAAAGGGACCTGGGTGCCCTTGTATACCAGTCACTGAAAGCAAACATGCAGGTGCAGCAAGCAGTTAGGAAGGCAAATGGTATGTTGGCCTTCATTGCAAGAGGATTTGAGTACAGGAGCAAGGATGTCTTACTACAGTTGTACAGGGCCTTGGTGAGACCACACCTGGAGTACTGTGTGCAGTTTTGGTCTCCTTACCTAAGAAAGGATATACTTGCCATAGAGGGAGTGCAGCGAATGTTCACCAGACTGATTCCTGGGATGGCAGGACTGTTGTATGAGGAGAGATTGGGTCGACTAGGCCTGTAATCACTAGAGTTTAGAAGAATGAGAGGGGACCTCATTGAAATGTATAAAATTCTGACAGGGCTAGACAGACTGGACGCAGGGAGGATGTTTCCCCTGGCTGGGGGGTCTAGAACGAGGGGTCACAGTCTCAGGATACGGGGTAGGACATTTAAGACAGAGATGAGGAGAAATTTCTTCACTCAGAGGGTGGTGAACCTGTGGAATTCTCTACCACAGAAGGCTGTGGAGGCCAAGTCACTGAATATATTTAAGAAGGAGATAGATAGATTTCTAGACACAAAAGACATCAAGGGGTATGGGGAGAGAGGGGGAATATGGTATTGAGATTGAGGATCAGCCATGATCATATTGAATGGTGGCGCAGGCTCGAAGGGCTGAATGGCCTACTCCTGCTCCTATTTTTCTATGTTTCTAAATTGCAACGGGAATTTGGAAGATTAAACTCAAGAACTGTAAGCGAAGTTCACTTGTTTTGTAAGTACTTTATCTTATTTGGAAGATTAAACTTTGAATAAGTGAAATGTTGCTTGTGAGTGTACTGTCTTACCGTTATTGATTGAACTCACAAAAATATAACCAGCTACTTAAGAGCATAGAAATTCATAGCTTTAAAAAGACTAAGGCCTATTTAGTTTTGTCTTTAACATCATGGTAGTCACATAATACAACAATAATGGAGTTCATGGCATTCAATTAGTCTACAAACAACATGAGGTGAGGAAAACCCCCAGTGGTGGGGAGCTTTGAGAACCATAGGTCCAAAGTCACCTGTTCCTCCCAAGCACGCTACACTTACCACATGTCATGTCTCTAATTATTCATATACTGTATCCCAAATTATTACATTCTTAAAGAAATCTATACAATTGCATTTGAATGAATCAACACTATCTGCTTTCACCATCTCCCCAGGGAGTCTGTTCCACAGGTTGACCACTCGCTCAGTGAAATAATGGCCGAAATTTTGATGTTTAGACTTGCCGAGAGCGGGGAAGGGTCCCCGGAAGAGCTCGGGAAACCCCCGTTTTAACTCGACAGCGTGCATGTGACGTCACAGACAGGGTCCCTGCCCGCAAGTCAGCCTGATTGATAGGCTGGCTTCCAGTCGGGCGGGGATCGCTGGACAAGAGGCCTCAACCACAGGTAGGTGCAAGCCCGACCCCAGTGGTTCAATCCCCGACCCGGGGGTTCGATCCCCGACCTGGGGGGGGTAGCTGATGGTGGGGGAGCTTGGGGGTGCCGGGAGGTAGCACTCCTGCTCCTCCTGACCCACAAGGATTGCTCCCTGCCATTGTCCTGTCCCTGCTGCAGCTGCCGGTATTCCCGAGGCCCGGGAATCCTGGCTGGCTGCACAGCAGGTTAAACCCGAAGCTTCCAGCCTCATTATAATATTTAAAGTGCCAACCCACCTCCTGGCAGTGGATTGGCTGCGTGTCCCCCGTCCCGCCTCCGTTAAAACCAGAAGTGGTCGGGATGGAGACGGGTTCTGGTTCAGGTTGTTAACATTTTAACTTCCCACCCAACCCTGACTCATCCGTTTTTTGGGGTTAAAATTCCCCCAATGTTTCTGCAGATTAGTTTTGAATTTGCAACCCTTTTAAAGTACACGCCCTGTCTTCTAGTTCTACTGTTCTGAGCAAGCGGAAACAGTTTGACATGGTCTAGTTCCTTTAGAATCCTAAAAACAGAAAACACATCACCTGCCAACCTAAATAACAACAGAAAATGCTGGAAAAACTCAGCAGGCCAGGGCAGCATCTGTGGAGAGAGAAGCAGAGTTAACGTTTCAGGTCGATGACCCTTCGTCAGAACTGGAAAAAAGCAGGAAAAGGAATAGATTGTGAAGCAAGTTACGGGCTGGGAAAAGGGGGAAGGGATGAAAGAACAAAAGGGAAGGTCAGTGATAGGATAGAAAGCAGGAGAGAGTAAGAGACATTGAGAGACATTAAGAGATATTCAAGGGAAGAGGAGGTGGTAATGGGACAGGTTAAGGAACAAAGGATGGTTATAGATGAGGTGTGAATTGCGCTGGCAGAATGAAAGACAGTTGCCATGTGGGAGGGAAGAAAAAAGGCCAAACAAAAGTGTGGATAAAAAAAAAAATGTATATATATGTGTGATAGGGGCCGAGGTTATGATCTGAAATTGTTGAACTCTACCTTCTCTTTTCCGGTGAGAGCAACACCCAATTTACACAATCGCTCATCATCATCCAATCAATGCATCCGTTCAATCACTCTGGTTGCCCCTTTCAGTTGCTGCGATGACCAGAACTGTACACAGTGTTCTGAGTGCAGTCGCACCAATGATTAATGATAGTTAATACCAACTAAGGTACTTAGCAATGATATTCCAAAGTATGAACAATGACTTGCTGACTCTACTATGGACTTGTTACTTCTATTACGCACCACTTATTAATATGAAATGTTGCCACTGTAAGGTTAGAAGAGCATTACTCTTTTTGGTAGACCTATTTAGACAATAATATAAAAATGGTGGCATTCAATGACAGCCGACACAAGTTTTAAATATATCCTGCAATGTAAAGAAGTGTACGTTTTGTTAAGCCTGTTTGAACTCTATGGAGGAATCTTCACAATCTACAAAATGATAGAAGCCAATGATTGCATAACCGCCATGTTTTTCTGCAGTACGGTACAGTTAGATTACTTCAAATTTAATGGCAAAACATGCAAAGTTCAAATAAGCCCTAGTTTGCGCTCCATTTGCCTTATATAGGCCAGTGAAAGGAGTCCTGTTGCCACAGTCAGGTTCTCATGGTTGGTTGCAGACTGTAACAATGATAAAATGTCATAACGCATCATTTCCAAACAGTCTTTGGGTGCTCACAGCAATAACATTAAAATTACTTCTCAGGGGCTGAGACCGTTATAGTGGGCGACTGCCATGGACTGGAGCTGAGACGTAATAATGAAATTACATTTGACGTAAGGCTACATTCAAAGTAAATACATTTCAGATTACAGCAAAAACAAAAGAACCACAGTGAAGATGTTATTGCTGTTAATAATACTTTTCTGTCTTTCTAAATTCTTAATGATTCCATTTTTTAACATTTCTGTTGGACCTTTAAGCATTATAATTAAAAATTAGATATAACAGTCACCTTGATCGTAGTCACTGTTTAGAACATTAAAAAAAAAATAAACAGCATGGGCATTCTTAGGAGTCGTTTAGCTGAAGCCACTTTACCAGGTAATTGTAATAATGCAGATAGCAGGTTTCAATATTCAGCCACTAATAGAATGTTAAAAGTAGGCCCCCCCTTAGCCTGCCTTTAGCAGGATCCTCGTCGGTGGCCTGAATCACCTGCGGCTGGGAACGTGGTGGATTGGAGCCGGGAACTAGATTTTTAAAGTTAACTCCTTCCCACACTCCATTCTCACTGGCTGGGGGGAGGGAATGGTGGGGGCCTGGGGTGGGGGGAGGGGGGGCAGTTAAAATCCCAGCTATTATGTCTCTTACAGCCTGTGAATTGACAATATTTTAACGATGCTGACTTGATTTGCATGTGCATTTCTAGTGGGAAGTTAATGAGCTGCGTTCGGAAAATCGAACAATGTGATTGGTGGTGGGCCTGGCTGTAAACAATGGGCTAGATTTTCAGTTGCTTGCGCCAGCAGTTAGCACCTTAAGAGAAGTGATTTTCGGGCGCTATGCGTGTAGCGCCCGGGCGCAGCGCAGTTTGCGCCCCGCCCCAAATTAAGTTGCCCGTTAGCGCCGGCGCAAAGTTTAGCGGCAGCCCGGATGCGTGCGCAGAAAATGACGTCACAGCCTCGTGCAACGCCCTTTGGCTGCCCCGAATCCAAACTTCAGTCGGACTGCCCCATTGTGCGGCTGGCGTCCAGAGCGTTTGTAAAATGGAACGCAACACACCCTGGGGAGCGCAAATTAAAGGGCACTCCTCCTGCACTATAAAAGGCAGTCTGCATGTGTTGTGTGGAAGGATCCAGTGTGTTGTTGTGAACGGTGTATTTATGTTCACCGCCACCGCCACCACCACCACCACCACCACCTTTTGTTTCCCCCCCCAGACTGTGCCTTTGAAAAAAACACATGCACCCTGTGATAAAAATAATAACTTCCGGGAAGTTATGTCATCACTTCCTGTGAACTGTGAACTATGAACTGTGTACATACCTCACTTCCTGTCATGTGTCACTTCCTGTTGGACTTGTATAAATACTGGTCTGTTCAGTATTGTAAGAGGCTTCTACCAGAGGCATGGTAAAGACCTCTCTTGTATATAGTGTGTTTATAAGTTACTTAAAGCTTACTTTAAAGTTACTTGATGGTAAGCCTCCTTTTTCTTACATCAATTTAAGTAACTTAGTATTTACACTCACAAATACTTGACCTTCGGACAAACTCGGAATTAAGGATCCAGGGAACCACCCATCATGGAGAAAATCCTTAGACCTATTCGTCTGGACTTGGACCCGAATGCACCAGCAGCTGGCAGGGTATGGAAGCATTGGTACCGTACTTTTGAGAATTTTCTGGATGAATGTGAAGTGGATGCTCCTGCTAGATTGAAGATACTTATCAATTATGTGACCCCAAAAGTGTTCGAATATGTTGATGAATGGGATAATTACGATGAGGTGATTCGGGCACTTAAGAAACTGTATGCCAAGACCCCAAATGAGGTCTATGCTAGACATCTACTGGCCACAGCCCGACAAGGGCCAGGGGAATCAATTGACGAATTCCTGCAAGAACTTTGCAGGCTCAGCGTAGATTGTAACTTTCAGGCAGCCTCAGCTGAGCTGTACCGCCAAGAAATGATTCGTGATGCTTTCATCTGCGGGATTGCATCTCCATTTATACGCCAGCGTCTACTAGAAAGTAAAACACTTGAGCTACAAAAAGCTTTTGACCTAGCTTGTTCACTGGATTTGGCAAAGAGAAATGCAGACCTCTATCAGCTGCCCAGATCTCGATCTGCTGCTGTAGCTGCAACCAGACAATTCAAGCGGTCTCAGGTGAACCCTATCATGGGGGAATCTAATTCTGATAATTCTGATGAAGAAGAGGAGGACGACCCCACTTTAGCAGCCTCTTGGCAATCTAGGAAGGAATGCTTCTTTTGTGGAGATGCTTTTCACCCTAGGAAAACCTGCCCTGCTCGCAATGCAATCTGCAGTTATTGCGGGAAAAAAGGACACTTTGCTAAAGTTTGCCTATCAAGGGCCTCTACGAGGGCCAATCCAGCTAAGGCCTACCGAACTGCCCCAATTAGGGCCTATCAAGATGCTCCAGCTAGGACCTATCAAGCTTCCTCTCGAGCTCTCTCCCGAAGAAGCACACCGAGAGTTTCAGCCACTCTCTGTGCAACGACACCAATTACAGCTGCTTGCCCACAGAACCTGTCTCATGCAGCCACAAAAATTTCAATTAAAGGGCATACCTTAGATGCCTTAATTGACTCAGGAAGTACTGATAGTTTCATTAAGGAACAGATTGTTGCGAAATTGAAACTACATGTCTTCCCATCGGACCAGGCAATTGCGATGGCCCAGTCATCACTTAATACCAGAATCTCCGGCTTTTGTTTTGTTGATATGACACTTCATGGTCGTATGTATCCCTCCACCCGACTTTCGGTGCTCAAGGACTTATGTAGTGATCTCCTCTTAGGACTGGACTTCCAAAAACAGCATAAGAAACTCACCATTGAGTTTGGTGGATCCAAACCCGGACTTACTATTTCTAATATACCGTCTAAATTACCATTTTGTGCATTATCAGCAGCTTCACTTGATGAACCCTCATTATTTGCCAGTATTCCGCCTCAATGCCAACCGATAATAACGAAATCGCGGCGCTTTAATCAGGAAGACCAATCTTTTATTGCGGCTGAAATCTCTCGACTTCTAGCAGAGGATATCATTGAACCATGTTCGTCGCCCTGGCGGGCTCAAGTCGTCATTGTCAAGAACCCTCTAAAACCTCACAAACAGCGACTATGCATCGATTATTCGCAAACCATCAATCAATATACCGACTTGGACGCCTACCCATTGCCACGCATTGATGATATGGTTAATAAACTGGCCGAATACAAAGTGTTCTCAACTTACGATTTAAAAAGTGCCTATCATCAGTTACCCTTGAAGGTCTCAGATAAGCAGTACACAGCCTTTGAGGCTAATGGACGACTGTACCAATTTCGTCACCTCCCATTCGGGGTTACTAATGGAGTGGCTGTCTTTCAATGGGCAATGGATGGCCTGGTTAAGCAGGAAAACCTAAGGGACACTTTTCCCTATCTTGATAACATTACCATTGCAGGTCACGATCAACAGGAACACGACTCCAACCTCCAAAAATTTCGGGACGCCCTCCATCGCCGTAATTTGACCCTGAATGAATCCAAATCTGTTGAGTCGCAACCGACCATCAACATCCTTGGCTACTGCGTAGGCAATGGTATCATTCAGCCAGACCCAGAAAGACTTCGCCCGCTCCAAGAGCTCCCGTCACCTAAGAATCCGGCTTCTTTACGTCAGGCTCTCGGTCTGTTTGCATACTACGCTAAATGGATTCCTCATTTTTCGGACAAAATCCAACCCTTGCTGCATGCTAGATCATTTCCACTGGGAACAGCGGCTGTTGCAGCCTTTAACCTTCTCAAAAAACAGTTGGAGAAAGCGGCTCTTCACTCCATTGATGAGAATCTCCCTTTCGTGGTTGAATGTGATGCCTCGGAGGTGGCGATCTCGGCTACTCTGAATCAGGAAGGTCGTCCTGTAGCATTTATGTCCAGGACCTTACAAGGTGCCGAGCTACATTATCCTCCGGTTGAGAAAGAAGCCACAGCCATCATAGAGGCAGTACGGAAGTGGAACCATTTTCTAGCTCGCCAGCACTTTACATTGATCACGGACCAACGATCAGTCGCCTTCATGCTCGATAATCGAAAGCGAACCAAAATTAAGAATAATAAAATACAACTTTGGAGGATGGAACTGGCCTCTTTTGGTTATACCATTCTCTATCGGCCTGGCAAGGAGAATGTGGCCCCGGACACCCTCACACGGGCATTCTGCTCCACTATGTCATCCTCCACTCTCATGGATGTCCACAATGGTTTGTGTCATCCTGGCGTTACGCGCATGCTACATTTCGTACGATCACGGAATCTCCCTTTTTCCACTGGAGATGTAAAGAAAATATGCTCAGAATGCCGGCTTTGTGCGGAATTAAAACCTCAGTTCTTCCGCCCCTCAGATGGTATACTCATACATGCAACCCAACCGATGCAACGACTTAGCATCGATTTTAAGGGCCCAGTGCCCTCTTCAACTCGGAACACATATTTGCTCACCATGATCGACGAATATTCACGTTTTCCGTTTGCCTTCCCCTGCTCCAATATGCTGGCGTCCACAGTAATCTGCTGCCTTGAGCAGGTATTTTCTCTCTGTGGCATGCCGGCTTATATTCACTCAGATCGGGGTCCATCCTTTATGTCGAGGGAACTCAAGGACTACCTCTCAGAACGGGGAATTGCTACAAGCAAAACAACACCATACCATCCCATCGGAAATGGGCAGGTAGAGAGGTATAACGGTATCATCTGGAATTCCGTACGTCTCGCTTTAAGATCTCGGGGCCTACCAGACCAGCAATGGGAAACAGTGCTTCCGGATGCATTGCACTCTATACGGTCCCTGCTTTCTACAGCCACAAATACTACACCTCATGAGCGGTTCTTTGGATTCCAGCGTCGCTCATCTCATGGGACATCACTCCCGTCATGGCTAACTACTCCTGGACCTGTATTACTCCGAAGATACGTTCGGACGTCTAAAAATGACCCTCTTGTAGACGAGGTCGAACTAACCGATGCCAACCCCACCTATGCAAACATACGATATTCCGACGGCCGAGAATCTACCATATCATTACGGGATCTGGCTCCCTGCCCACCAGGACCTAGTGGGACATCGGGTGATGGCATTTCACCAGGAAACTCTTGGGACCTATCGGGTACCCCTCTCCAGGATCCTGATCGGACACCAACTAGCTTGGTGCCGGTAGAACCCCGTGCTCAAGGTTGCGACCCTCCCAGTACCATGCATGAAAGTACTGGTCCGCCACAGACCAGCTCTGCACCTCCCTCTGAACAGAGGCAGTCTGACTTTGAACCTATTGGGGCTCGTACTCGAAGCCATGATCTCCCCGACCCTTCACAGGGCAATCCAGGCCACACGGACTCTGACCAATGGCCAACCGCATGTAAGCGGACCAGCGACCCTCTACGACGGGAATCCAAACGGGTGCGACTCTTCCTTGTTCGGCGGCTGCGGACCAAAAGGTAGACCACAGCCTCCTAAACCTGCAGGAGGGAAGAATGTGATAAAAATAATAACTTCCGGGAAGTTATGTCATCACTTCCTGTGAACTGTGAACTGTGAACTATGAACTGTGTACATACCTCACTTCCTGTCATGTGTCACTTCCTGTTGGACTTGTATAAATACTGGTCTGTTCAGTATTGTAAGAGGCTTCTACCAGAGGCATGGTAAAGACCTCTCTTGTATATAGTGTGTTTATAAGTTACTTAAAGCTTACTTTAAAGTTACTTGATGGTAAGCCTCCTTTTTCTTACATCACACCCTTCCCCTTTAAGAGCTCACTGGCACCAGAGTGTCTGCCGTGCGCTGCGCCCGAGCTCGGGTGTTGCGCTCTGCACCGCCGGCTTAGCGCCTAAAGATAGTAGTGGAACGCCTCTTTTAGCGCTCCACCAGCCTCTTAGGGCGAAGCCACTGAATTTCCGGCAATGGGGCGCTACTTTGGGGCGGGCGCTAACTTCGGGCGGGCGCTAAAGTTAGCGCCCCAAAACTGTCTATACTGAAAATCTAGCCCAATGTATTTTAAACCAAAAAAAATGATTCCCCCACTCTCCCACCCCCCTCCCAGAACTCATTGAAGACCTGCTCTGACTTTTTCCACTTTGTGGGCACCATTTTAGTGTGCATTATGTTCTGTGCAAGAAGTAAACTTCCATTTGATATAATTGCCATTTTTTGTATGAATAAACTGCTATTGCTTTGCACAGTGATGCACTTCACCTAAACTTGAGAAGGAAGGGATAGTGCAAACATCAAAGTACAGCATATTGCGTAAACTTGGAAATGATAGGATGTATTTCCAAGCATATCTTTACTGTTGTAAGTAAAAAGACAAGACAACTGCCATTTTTGTTTTGATGAAACTGGGCTTAAGCCCTACTGAATATCTGGGAATGTCTGGAGCAAATGCAAATGTTATATTTCACGAGAAAGAAAGCCCGAGATCCCACGACCCTGCTCTATGCCGGGTGGGAGTTCCAACTCACTGGTGACCCAGGTGCCTGACCCCGCTGGATTTCCCAAGGTCAGGCAATTTGCATAATGGTAGTGGACACCTACGACAGTATGGGTGCACCTTGGGCACCCACTAATGGGCGGGGAGGGCGGGGGAGGGGCGGTTGGTTGGGGACAGCAAAATACATCACTGGCCAGCCGCTTGCAGGTGAAGCTGGTGCCTGGCAGAAAAATTAAATATATTGGACCCTCTTCAGTAAGGTCGCTGACCGAGGGGCACCAAGCCATCTCCTGAATTAACCCAGTCTCAAACATTCATGTGGGATCCACCTCCGCTGCACAAATGGCTTGCATTCTTGTACCTTGCAGGAGTACAATACGTTGGAGGCACAGGAGGTAGGACTAGCAGGAGCTCCAGTGGGTACCACCATCCCACCTCCATTTATTACGTCAGGCTGTAAGGGGGTGAACGCATGAACCGCCCGCCCACACAAAATCCTGTTTCTGGGAGGCAGACCCGGCATTACTAGATTCCACTCTATTTTGCACCTGGCTAGTCCACATCTGCCCCAATCCCTGAGGAAATCCGGGGCCTATGTGTTCATTGTTACACTGGACTCCAAAGTGCTTTGGTTTCTAATTATGCGGTTGATGTTGATTAGGACGAATTCTGTTCCAAGGCAAATACACCTGCTTGTAGATTTCCCTGCAATACCCTTGAAATCACCAATCTGTGCAGAGGCCACTCATTGGGGTCGATTTTCCTGGAGCCGTCAGGCGGGGTTTCAGGTGTGTCGGGGGGGGGGGGGAAATCCCGAATTCGGGGGTCCCGACACCATCCCACCCAAAACCCCGCTCCACACAAGTTTCAGAGGCGGCGGGTACCTGCCCCACACTGGGACCCGCCGACCCCAGGCGGGAAGGGATTAGTGCCAATTAACTGTCTGTTCACAGGTAGTTAACAGGCAGTTTTTAGCCTAATCCCTATTTTGAGGGGTGTCGTGTGGGATTCCCGACAGCTCCAAACAAAGCCAGGTTAGAGCAGGCGGGCCCTCGGGTTGAAGGAGTTGGAGGGGTCGCGATGTCGGTGTTCAGGTGAGTGATGGGTGCATGAGTGCAATGGTAAGTGTGTTTGGTGTGTCTAAAGTGTGTAAAGAACTTTTACTTACCTGTACTTACCTTAACAGCCTTTCTTCCTGTAGGCGTCGGGAGCACATCACTCAGCCGGCACTTAAAGCTGAATAGCTGCGATCTGTGAAAAGTGACAGCCTTCAGCTTTTAGTGCTGCTGAGAGTTCTAACTGAGTCTGTGCAGAAGGACTCATGTTAGAACTCAGACTGTCAGTGTTTGACAGCTTCAAACAGCTGTGAAACACTGATATTTCATCTGTCAAAAACTCTTGACAGATGAAATTTCAGTCTGTGACGTCACCTGTTGCCGGGTGGCCCTTAATTGGCCTGCTGAGTCCGCTGGGCGGGCTCAACAAGGTCAATCAAGGGAAAATCGCGCGAATTGGCCGGACAGCGATGTAGGCGGGTCTAAAACCCGAAAGTTGTAGTCCCGCCTTCTTCCCGACAGCTTCAGGAAAATCGACCCTGTTAACTCTGTTTCTCTCTCCATAGATGCTGCCTGACCTGCTGAGTATTTCCAGCATTTTCTGTTTATATTTCAGCTTTCCAGCATCCACAGTATTGTGCCTTTTGTATAGTATAAATATCAGGTCCTGTATCTATTTGTTGTAATGAGGCCCATTAATCATTCCCAGATTCCTGATGCCAAACAAGTTTCTGATAAACATGAGTCCGCTTGTATTTGCTGTTTTTTTTGCAGAAATCATCCTGGCTGTAAGTTTCATTCTATGTGTGGACAGTAAAGATGGTAACTGCCAGCTACCCAGACCTGAGGTTGGCTCTTACTGTAACTTTTATCACCCAGCTTTAAAATTTGAAGTTGGTTTTCAAATTCTTGGAATCTGAATTTTGATCTTTCTAAACCCGGCATTACTGGATGTAATGTCTGAAGAGGGTTGCAGCTGTCTTTCTGTTTAGGAGGATAACTAGTTGAGATTATGTCCCCACTGTCTGAAACCATGCAGCCCATAAATTAACCCATACAACCAGAAACCAGAGACCACTGTGCTATTTGAGCTCCTCTCCCCAAAAAGGGAAACAGATTCAAAATTGGTGCTTGGCCGTTGCTGAAGGAATAAAACATGTTACATACAGTGTGGGCTTGATCCAGATGAGGACTAGACAGACTAGATGCAGGAAGGATGTTCCTGATGGCGGGGGAGTCCAGAACCAGGGGTCACAGTCTAAGGATGAGGGGTAGGCCATTTAGGACAGAGATGAGGAGGAATTTCTTCACCCAGAGAGTGGTGAACCTGTGGAATTCTCTACCACAGAAGGCAGTTGAGGCCAATTCATTAATAGATTCAAGAAGGAGTTAGATATATTTCTTAAGGCTAAAGGGATCAAGGAATATGGGGAGAAGGCAGGGACAGGGTACTGAGTTTGGATGATCAGCCATGATCTCATTGAATGGCGGAGCAGGCTCAGGGGCTGAATGGCCTAATCCTGCTCCTATCTTCTATGTTTTTATGAGCCAATGTGCCTTAGTGCGTATGCAGCCTGATATCTAAGTACAGGAAACTTTGTGCTATCCGGAAGTTGAATGTCCGGCAACTTTGATCTAACGGCAGAAATCAGCAGCCGTTTTGGTTAGGTGTTTTTTTTTCTCCTAGCATTCTTTTCACAGGCAGGCTCTGGAAAGCGTCTTTGTCGCTTAGCAACAGCTTCAGAGACGCTTCCAAGCTACTGGGCCGAGTGTTTACAAGCTGTTGCTGAGCAACAGTGTTTGTGGTCAGACACGGCAGGCTCTAGAAAGCGTCTCTGTATCTTAGCAACAGCTTCAGAGACGCTTCCAAGCCACGGGCCGAGTGGTTACAAGCTGTTGCTGAGCAACAGTGTTTGTGGTCAGATACTGCGATGAAAAGCTCCTATCTGATAACATTGACGCTGGTCTATCCGGAGCTTTTAAAAAAACGGCAGTAGCTCGGTCCCATGGGTGCCTGATAGCACAAAGTTTCCTGTATGAGTCTTATCGTGAAATTGCAGTGATAGAGAATCACAGGGTAGTTGGGGGGCAACTGCTTTACCAGGATCAAGTTGCCTTAAGAGAACCCTTTCTGACAGACTGGGCTTCATTGGCCGAATGGCCTTTCCTCACTCTATACGTTTTCTGAACCACATAATGTTCTTTTTTTTAAATTTGCATGTGGTATATGGGCGTCGCTGACAGGACCACATTTATTGCCCACCCCTAGCTGTCCTGAGAAGGAGCTGTTGAGCTTCGTCCTTGAAGTGCTGCAGCCCATGTGCTGATGGTCTTGGAAAATGTGAGTGGAAAAGCCATAAAAAAGCCCATGACATTTTCAGTTTTATAAATAGGGTCAGACAGTACAAAGGTAAAGAAGCAATGATGAATTTATACAAAGTATTAGTCAGGCGAGTTATTGAGGGGGTCTCAATTTAAAATTATCACTGAGAGTGAGGAGAGAGAGCGACAGAAATGTCTTTATAGAGAGTTGGCAGCATGGAATGCTTTGCTGCAGGGAGTGGTCGAGGCAGAAAGCATTGTGCCTTTTGAAGTTGAATAAACATTTGAAACAGAGGAAGGTACAAAGTGATGGGGAGAGAATGGGACAGTGGGGTTAATTTTGGAGTGCTCTGACAAAGAGCCAGCACAGACGTGATGGGTTAAAGGGCCTCACTGTGCTGTAAACATCTACGGTCGAGGTATTCTTATTTTACCTTTCTTGTGTTAACTAATGCTGGAAAAGTTGTGACAACATAAAGCATTATCATTTAAAAAGTGTAAAATATCAAAACATTGCTTGGATTAATGGAGAGACCAAATTATGCTTCGGGTATCTTGCATTTTGATGGAATTGTTATTGCTCCATGTAGTCCAGTAGAAAAGAATTACACTGCTGTTTCTACATTTGTGCTGTAATGAAAAAACATGATTTACTTGTATCCACTGCAATTAAGAAACATTTATTTTGTAAATAACCAACACACTTGGGAAAGGTACAGTGTAGCTGAAATCTCTCAAACATGATAATAGAGCCATTGATTTTTTTTCAACAGAAATAAGTTCCAGTATTTCTCCCTTGGTCAGTTTTCACGAGACTTTTGTATACCACAATTTAGGAACTCGCACAAAATAATGTTTTGCGTACACTTACTGAGCCAACGCTCGTCTTTAAAACACTTTTTGAAAAAATAGTTAACAGAACATTTTAAGCACATATGCCACTATACACATCTGTGCATACGTTAGTTAAATGGTCTTCCCTTTAACATACAAACCACTTAAATATAATATTACTGGGCAAGTAAACAAACCTTCAACAAGGTATCACAGCTTGTACCAACTAGTAATTATTTACAATGACCAAAAAAATGTCACCTGTTAAATAATTCCTTAATAAATATTTAATTAAGGTATTGGTTGCAATGCAAATAGTGCCTAATTTTACAAGAGGAACCATATAAAAAATACATGCAGATGTTTAGATTTTTTTTCCACAGTCCAATGCGTTACAGCCACTCTTTAAGTAACAGGAACAGTACGGCTTTTCTATCCATTGCAATAAAACATAACTAGCTCATAATGCAATACGAAGAAGGCTTTCACTTTAATCACGGGAATCATTCAAAGCCGATAGCTCTTTGAATTGAGATGATTCCTTAAGAAAAATGACTACTCTCACCAGTGTTTAACAAAGACACTACAGGAAAGTGTTGGTAACACACTATTTTAACAGTCATTTGAAGGTTCCTGACTGTTGTGTTCCTACATATAAGCTGTATCCAAAACTACGAGGATCAACAAGTAAAAGTTACACATAGTTTTTCTATCAATATGGATCTAGTAATAAATACAAAAACAATTTCCTTTAGCAACTCAAAAGGATTGTACAGGGTTATATTTAGTACACCATTGGGAGGTGAGGTTGGGGGGGGGGCGGTGAGATTGCAGCACTGTTGTATTGGACACTTTAATTCATTACTTAACAATGTAGAAACAGCTTGGCACAAAGCCTGTACCTCATGATTAAAGGCATACGTTATAATTTTTAATAGTTTTGAAATACAGCCTGTGTAAGCTTACAAAAAAAAATGCTGTCTATATTACTTAAAAAAACATTTTCTTTAAAAGGCATGATATTAATATGCTAAGGCTACAATAGGTATAAAAATCTATGATATAAATTGTGATCAGTAATCAATTACTGTTCATTTTACATTCTGTGAGAAAAAAATTCTATTATTTGTAATGCATGTGGTGCATATTTGTATGCATTTGAATATATTTTGCATGTAATTTCTATAAAAGCTACATGGCTTTACCATCTAAATGATCACCTTGGAAGGTAGCTTTGTAACTAACTAAAACTGTGACTGATTGTTAACCAAGTAATCATTGCAACCTCAATAACATTTTTACACACACAATTTTACATAACTCTTTATAACAGTTGGGTATGTAAATACTGTCTAGAGCTTTAATCAGGAAATAAATTCTAAATTGGTCATTACTGAATACGGCAGTACAGCGAAAGCGATCTGAAAATATATAAATTGCTCGATACATGAATGACATGTTCAAAATGGGCGAAAATGCATTCACAGTTTATTGAAATAGCAATGTAGCAAATACTTTTTTCACAAGGCTCAGGCTTTGCCTGTGTGCTTTTGATTAGTGTAATGTAAAAATATCATATTCATGCAAACATGTTTAAATATCAGTAACTTTTCAATTAATAAACAACTGAATGGCACATTTAAAACTGCTCAATCTATTATGGGTAAGTACTGGTTTAGAATGGATTGTCTTTCAGCAGGCTTCTTAATAAGGGTTCATTCTTTATAAGCTCTGGTGGGCGAAGTTCCCTTGTAGAAGATATTTCTTGTGCTTTCTGGGCTGTTGCCTCTTTCAGGTATTAAAATGATGTTAGCTTTCCGCCTGAGGGTTGAGTCCCGACTGGAGGACACCGAGTGCGTCTCAGAAGCGGCTTCACTCCCTTCCACTGGCGTTACCCTTATGGTGGTGATTCCGTGGTGATGGTGCTCACTACTGTCAGGGTTGGTTTTCTTTCTATCAGACGAAGCATAGCTATCCTTTAATGACTCACTGCTTTCAGAGTCCCTGTTCAGATCATTTAACTCAAATGCTTGGCGAATGCTGCCCTTCTCATGGGACTTCCATTTCCATGATCCACTTCCTTCACTGCCCGATGGTACTTGCACAAGGGGTCTGTTGTTCTCTGGGTGAGCCTCCACCCTGACAATATTAGTAGGCTCATGGTCTGTTAGAGCTTTGTACCTTATAGATCCTGTGCAGGTTACTGTACTACCATCTGTACTTTTCTGGCTGCTCTGTAACATTCCTTGCTGTTTGGACATAGCAATAACCTGCATAATTCTTGGTTGGGTGCTTGCCCTACCAACTCCACTCTTCTCAGCTACTTTGAGCCACTTTGATCTAGCTGAACTGGCTTTAGGAGAAGTATTTATGTTCTCTTGTGTTTCTTCAGGTATATGGACAAGCTGTGACGAGCCTGGACGTGACTGCATGGAGACTCTTGCTCCTCCAATGATGCTACTGGTACTGCTAGCCCCAGGAATAGTACCAGCTTGAATTTTCAGATACTGGGTGAGTTGTGCTTGCTGGTCTCCATTAAGACCCACGCCTGCTGGTTCTGAACTGGATCTCATCTCCATGCACTTTGGTGGTGAATGACCAGTTTCTGTCTCCATCACTTGCAGGGACAGTTTCCGATTTTCGTTCTTGGACTTCCATTGAGACAAGAGCTGTTTAGAACGGGCAGAGTCCATAGAAGCATGAATCGTTGCATTCCTTCTGGCCGCCTCATCCAACGACGGTGTGTTGACACGCGGCAACGTGTTGCTAAAGGTTACCATGTTCTCCTTTGCCATTGGGCTGCGAGGAGTAATGATCTCGACGTCAGCACTGGTTCTCTTTAAGTTTGTAAGGGAGCTAGATTCTCTGTGGTTTCGGTTCAGGATACTCTCAGAATGGTGCGATGAAAGCCCATCGATGCTGCTGCCAGTTTTTCCTTGGAGTTGCCTGCTGCTTTCCTGGCTGATGTCCGTCAGTGACCTCAAAGGCTCTCTGTGATGGGTCGGGTGGGTTATGCCATCATCACTAGGCTGGAAATTACTCACAGCATAAAGACCCTACGTATAGAACACAACATATCGTGGAATCAAAATACATGTTAAAGATCATTTATTTCACAGAATCATACAGCATAGGAGGAGTCCATTCAGCCCATTGTGCCTGTGCCAGGCAACAGTGACTACACCTCAAAAGTACTTCATTGGCTGTAAAATGCTTTGGGACGTCCTAAGGTCGTGAAAGGCGCTATATAAATGCAAGTCTTTCTTTTTTCTTTTCTTTCTATCCGATTAGTCGCACTCACTTGTTCTTTCCCCATAGCCCTGCAAATTTCTCCTTTCCAAGTGTATAGCCAATTCCCTTTTCAAAGTTACTAATGAATCTGCTTCCATCACCCTTCTTTCAGGCAGTGCATTCCAGATCAGAACAACGTGCTTCGTAAATTCTTCTATCTTGTAAAACAGTTTTAATTTAAAAGTTGTTTGCAGGTTACTTCTTAATTGCATTGTTTTTTCAAGTTAATTTTTCTTCGTGTCATTCCTTTTGAAAGAAGATCACTTTTATATTTTTATGAAATTGATGCCTGTCCAGTCAATCCTGCCTCTCTCCTGCTATGTCTGGGCCAGCAGATGCATTAGTGATCCTGCTTTGTCTCACTGTACCACGTGGTGCCTGGGAAATTAGGTCAGGCTTGTGTGTTAAATTGGAATATGTACTTAAGATACAAATCCAGATAAAGGTTTAAGTATTTTTATGAGGGTGAAGTTCATGTGCTAAGTAGATTGTCTCCACTTCTGATCAAGTGTCTTTCAGCTACATCAGAAAAGTATATGTAGACATGTAGTTGTGATTTGAAGCATTTCAGGTTTTAACTTCCAGAGTTTAAAACATTAATGTTGGCGAATATTATAGGGCATTTTGAAAGTCTACTGGGTTAAAAATTTGATAGCCCCCGAAAATGGGCACGGGGATCGCGGTACAATGTTTGCAGCATTCAGCCCAGTCCTGAACGCGCTGCTGAATGGCAGAACGCTCAGCTGGAGGGTGGGGGGGGATGCAATTTGTGCGAGGCTAGCTCCAATTAAAGCTAGCCTCCACTTCTTAAAGGCAGTCTGCACCTCTTAAAGGGGAGGTGCATTCTGCCTGCAGCAGCACATGCAACTGGTTGTGGAGGCAAGGCTCAGCATGAGGAAGAGTGAATAATGGCTCAACAGGCCAGAGAAAGGGCTCCAAGGTTCTCGGACATAGCACTAGCGGCCTTAGTGCAGGGGGTGGAATGGAGGATACAGGTGCTCTATCCATAGGGGGCCAGGAGGCCATCCAGACACACACTGCGAAGGCAGTGGGAGCAGATAACTGACATGAACAATGCCAGTAGTCTTGCTCTGAAGAGATGAATGCAGTGCCGAAATAAGTTCAATGACCTCACACAAGTAGTCAAGATCTACAAATGTATCTTCAAAAGCCTTCTCCCACCAACTGCACCACTAGCCTCACACACTGCTCAATGCACCACACCCTCATCACTAACCTACCAACAATTACTATCAATCACAAATCAAACCTTACATTCATAGCTTCACCACAACCTCACATACTTATCACTGCTCCAAACCTCACACCCACATCTCACGCCGTGCCCACACTGCCAGCTATTCAACCATGACAGGCACATCACCCAAACACATTGCACCACACTCACTGACACACCACCCAAACACATTGCACCACACTCACTGACACACATCACCCAAACACATTGCACCACACTCACTGACACACTTCACCCAAACACATTGCACCACACTCACTGACACACTTCACCCAAACACATTGCACCACACTCACTGACAAACATCACCCAAACACATTGCACCACACTCACTGACACACACATCACCCAAACGTATTGCACCACACTCACTGACACACTTCACCCAAACACAATGCATCACATTCACTGACACATTTCACCCAAACACATTGCACCACACTCACTGACAAACATCACCCAAACACATTGCACCACACTCACTGACACACACATCACCCGAACATATTGCACCACACTCACTGACACACTTCACCCAAACACAATGCATCACATTCACTGACACACATCACCCAAACACATTGCACCACACTCACTGACACACATCACCCAAACACATTGCACCACACTCACCGACATGCTTCACCCAAACACATTGCACCACACTCACTGACACACACATCCCCCAAACGCATTGCACCACACTCACGGACACACTTCCCTCTCTCTTGCAGGGCAAGGTGGCTCATAACCACTGGAAGCAGCAGCTAACCGACGGGGGAAGGGCAAGCCTGTATGTCCTGACCCAGCTGGAGGAGATCGTGCTCTACATTATTGGCGGGGTCATCACTAAGGCCATGGCAATCAGCGAGGCTGAAACCATTGAAGAAGACATTATGCTCATACCTAATCCTGCTTCTCACATCCCACTTCCCCCTCATCCCAAAATCTCTTCGCACTTACAAGCAGCTGATGGTGTAAGCATGCAGGTGTTGCTTCCTCCGCCCACCCCATCCTCTCGTCACAACCCTACCCTTGTGCCTTACTCCTTTCGGATACCCAAGAACTCCAACCTGCCCGGCCAGTGGAGGAAGAGCAAGAGGAGAGTGGTGGAGAAGAGACACCTCACTCCATCTCACAATCACAGCCACCAGCTCAGATACTGGCACTGCGCGTACTTTATAGAGGCGGGATCTGCACATAGTGAGTCATCGGACACGAGTGGCCTGCAGTCAGGGCAGGGGGAAAGGGTAGCGAAGGTGACAGCTCCCCGGAGGGTGAGGTCGCACACAGGTTCGGCTGCACAAGACTCAGATGAGGACTTCGATGGGGCAGCCGACAGAAGAAGGGTGATGAGCATGCACACAGAAATGCTTGGTGCATTGGCAGGCCTGCCAGAGAGCCTGTTGTCACTGTCAGGGAGCATGAAGGAGTCCGGCACCAACCTTGCATAGGGCTTAGCGTAGAGCTTGTAGCCCATGATTTCTAGGGTGGAGGAGATGGGAAACTCCATTAATACACTTGTGGACCCAACCATGATGCAGCGTCTGAATGTTTGTTTTATGGTGGCTTTCATTTCAGCGTTGTGGCCAAGAGGGTGCTGTAACATTCCATGAGAGAGGAAGGGTCTGGTGAGGAAGTGTTGAGCAACAGGGATCTGGGGTTTCATTCAGGGGAACGGGAGCCTGATGGTGCCTGGACAGCCCGTCCACAATGTGGATGTGTAGGCTACCTCCTCCCTTCTTCCTCCTCCTCCTTCCTCACCTCCTCCTCTTCCCCCTCCTTCTCTTCCTCCACCTCCTCCTCCTCCTCCTCATGTTCCTCCTCCTCCTCCTCATGTTCCTCCTCCTCCTCCTCATGTTCCTCCTCCTCATCCCCCTCCTGACATTGTCAAAGAACCCTTGGAGACAAGGGCTGTGCCCTCATGATGGCCAAGTTGTCGAGGATGCAGCAGCCAACTTGGGACACCCGCTCGGCCGTGTACTGGAGGGCTCCTCCGGAGTGGTCAAGGCAGCGGAACCGTTGCTTCAGCACCCCGATGGTCTGCCTGATGACGTTCCTCATGGCAGCATGGCTGTCATTATATGATTGCTGGCCACATGTGGTGGGGTTGCAGAGGGGAGTCATCAGCCAGGTGTAGAGCGGATAGCCCTTGTCATCGAGCAGCCACCCTCGGGCTGGAAGATTGCTGGCACCGCTGACTAGTGCGGGATAGACGCATCATGACTGCTGCAAGGATAGGGGGCATTCACCATCATGATGTGCTGGGTGTAGTCGTACCCCAACTGCACAATAAGTGAGTGATACCCTTTGCGGTTACGGTAAATCTCACCATTGAGATGCGGCGCCTGCAAAGCCACATGTGTGCAGTCGATGGCACCCTGCACCATGGAGGAGCCCGATATCCTGGCAAAGCCACGTGTGCACTGCTCTTGCTTCTCTCTGTTTAGAAAAAACACAATGCAGTCCCCTCTCCTAGCGTACCTGTGACCTCCCGGATGCAGTGATGGACAATGAACTGCCAGATGTTTCTATGTCACCTGTTCCAGCCTGAAAGGATCTGCTGGCAAAAAAATTCAGAGCCATGGTCACCTTGAGGACCACTGGCAGAGCCATCGTCGTCCTGCTCTGAGGCGGCAGATCTGGTGCCAAAAGGTGGCAGAGTTCTGTGACCACCTCTTTGGTGAAGTGGAGCCGCCGAACACACTGCTCCTGGCTTAGGTACAGGTAGGAACATAAGAACATAAGAAATAGGAGCAGGAGTAGGCCATTCGGCCCTTCGAGCTTGCTCTGTCATTCAATGAGATCATGGCTGATCTTCTGCCTCAACTCCATTCACCGGCCCTATCGCCATATCCCTTGATGCCCTTACTAGTCAGAAATCTATCGACTTCTGTTTTGAATATACCCAATGACTGAGCCTCCACAGCCCTCTGGGGTAGAGAATTCCAAAGATTCGCCACCCTCTGTGTGAAGAAATTTCTTCTCATCTCAGTCCTGAATGGCCTACCCTTTATCTTGAGGCTGTGGCACCTGTTCTACACTCTCCAGCTAAGGGAAACATTCTCCCAGCATCCACCCTATTATTTTGTATGCTTCAATGAGATCCCCTCTCATTCTTCTGAATTCAAGAGAATACAGACCTAGTTTACTCAATCTCTTCTCATACGACAGTCCCGCCATCCCAGGAATGAGTCTGGTGAACCTTCGTTGCACTCCCTCTATGGCAAGTATATCCTTCCTTAGGTAAGGAGACCAAAATTGTACATAGTACTCCAGGTGTGGCCTCACCAAGGCCCTATATAATTGGAGTAAGAAGTGCTCCCTGAAGACCCTAGGTGGGTAAGGCCTCCTGCCGAGAGCCCTTCTACCCTCTTCCTCCTCCTCCCTCTGTGGGCAGCTCATCTTCTTTGCTGCCTCTGCTCCATCTCCCTGTCACGCTGCAGCGCAAGGGGGACAGCAACTAGAGCCCACATGACTGGGAACAAGTGGCGTACTCAGAGGCCTTATAGTAGCAGCCAATGCCTTCACAATGTCCAGCAGCACTCCCTGCACACTTTACCAACTTTTCAAATCTCTTCCAGCAACCCAGTACTCCTACAAACTGCAAGAGCCAGTAGATAGCAATAAGCAACTAACCTGCAAGTTTGGATGGATCCCTTTAAGTAGTGCTGGTGGGGGCTTCCTTGTGCAGCTGACCGCACATTCAGCTGTGCGTGGTCAGGAGAGGGCGTTGAATGGAGTGGTGAGGTTGAAAATGGCAGGTTATGCGTCAAATCAGCATTACACACTGACTGACGTCATGATCTCCCTGCTCTGCATACTACCATCGCACGCATGCACCGCCCGAGCTATCACTCCTCACATGATGGCATTCAGCATGGGCCACGCCGGAAGTGGGCGGAAGGAAGGCAGATGCCATTTTTCCTTCAAAACTAGCCATAACTACCAGCACTACGCAAAGTATAGCAACTGCTTTCAGTGCACCCTGACTTTCTCTTACTTTTCTCTGAATCACTTGCTCAAATAGTAGGCCAGAAAGCATGATGGATTTTACTGCAGCTTTTCTAACAGTAGCACTGCACCTAAAGGGCAGCTCTGTCTCTTCAAAGAGGAGTGTGGTAGAGCTCGACTAACTAGCATATGAAATGTCAATTTATTCTAGGGTAGGATACTGTAACACACAGCAGACTGTCAGACTGAAGTGTCAAATACCTTGCTAAAGCATTAATGAGTCACTCAAACAAATTACACATCCCCTAAAATGATGTTTGTGTGCCTGTAAGTTAGAACAAAGGCTACATTTATCCATCTCTATTTATTAGCAAATAAAATGTTAGCCATAACTTATCAAATTAAGAATCCTGTCACAATATTGGCATGTAGTCCTTGCGAGTACAATTGGATGCCTAAACATGTTAATCTTTATTTAAAAGGCATTAACTCAAATGGCCTACAGTACAGCTGGTTTAAATAAATTCAGTTCCTAGACATGGAGGGATAATATCCTAACTCCACCCTCCCAGCAGGCAGTCTTGCCTACAAATGCACGTGTCAGAAATTTGGCCACATGCTATTGATAATTTTCCAACCATATAAATGAATGGTTGGGAATTTGTGCCAATCCTAAAATGGCAATCACAAATAGGAATCCTGGACAATCTTCTCTTTTCCTAACCCTAAAAGTTGATGCCTGTTTTAGGGGCCTTCTACTTTGCCTATCAGAGAGCAATGAACTCATCACTGGACAAGGGCTCTGAGCCTTTGATCTTCCTGTTTGATCTGGCTCAGGGGCCCTACACATTCATCTGGATTTTCTGTGGCGGGTTCTTCCAATCTACTGCCATAACTTCACCGGGAGATTATAGACCATCAGAGAAACAGCATAAATGGCTAGACATGAGCCATTTCTCCAGGATTTCCTCCACTTCCAGGGGGGAGATCGAGAACCATCACCAACCCCACCCACCCCCTCCCCACCCTGCCTCCAATGGTGCCTTTACCCACTGAGCCATCGCGAACCAAAATTCATTACTTTTGAAGGGAGCTCACTTGACATTCTATTCCCAGCATCTTTTGTTGTGCTTACTCAAATATACTTGACTGAGATTTCTGTGCGAGTTCTACACCGGGAGAAACAACCATTTGTCCGAGAGGTTTGTTGTGCTCATGCCAAAGTCATGGCAGGAAATTGTGAGAAACCCACAGAAATTCAGAGCAACTATCTACTAAACATTTTGAAGAAAAACATTAATCTTCACAGATACACTGGCAATTTTTCAAGACAAATTAGGAGGACAACTGAATGATTTAAACATATATAGGAAAGATTTCCTCCTCTGTGGTTTAGGTGTGGCAAGATCATAAACTCATTCTTTATGCAGGGCTTATGGGGTTAGAGATTGTGCTGGTATATAATTCTGCTGCTGCTCCTGGCCCACAGCGTCTCATGGATGCCCAGTTTTGAGCGTAGTTTCGTTACACATAACACACAGTAAATTTTGTCCAATAGTGTAATAATTTATCTGTTAGATGCAAAAGGTTATTCTCTTAATATTACACGTAATTAATTCAAAGATGATAGTACATTGTCATTCCCTAAAAGAGTTGATTATAACAAAAATTTCTGTTTTGTTGTTTATTTTAACAATTTTCAGTGCTTATTTTAACTATTTTCATAAAATTCACAGTTAATTTCTGATTTTCTTTAAAAAAATCAAAATCAAATGGTTTCACCCCTAATTAGTGGGTTTCAGTGTTACCTGACAGACAGAATGAACGCTAACTCAATATTGCTGTTGAGAAAGTTAAAATAACATTTCTGCTTTAGAAAAAGCATTATTATCACAAGTTTAACATACAATAAGTATATAAACCAGGCAAACATGGAACTGAGGTTTTTAATCTTTTGGCCTTATTATGTATTATTGAACAACAACTTCAAAATGTTTCATTGGGAGGGACGGGATTACTGCTTTCAATTTAAATCCAATGAGTACACAACATCAGGAACATAAGAACATAAGAATGTAAGAAATAGGAGCAGGAGTAGGCCATTTGGCCCCTCGAGCCTGCTCCGCCATTCAATAAGGTCATGGCTGATCATCAACCTCAACTCCACTTTCCCGCCCGATCTCCATATCACTTGATTCCTCTAGAGTCTAAAAATCTATCTATCTCAGCCCTGAATATACTCAAAGGGCAGGATTTTCATTGGGCGGGGGGAGGCGGGATTGGAGGCGTGTGGGGGGTTAAAATCGCGAAATCGGGGGGCACGAACCCATCGCACCCCCAACCCGCCTCCATGCCAGTTTCAAAGGAGGCGGATACCCGACCTGTGCTGGGAGCCGCCTCCCCGAGGCAGGAAGGGGATTCGTGCCAATTAACTGCCTGTTAACAGATAGTTTTTAGCCTAATCCCTATTTTTATCCCTGAAGTGTGGGATTCCCGACGGCTCCAAACCACGCCAAGTTAGCGAGGCGGACCGTCGGGCTGAAGGACTTGGAGGGTTCGAAATGTCCGGTGTTCAGGTGAGTGATGGGTGCATGAGTGCAGAGGTAAGTGTGTTTGGTGTGTGTAAAGTGTTTAAAGAAGTTTAATTACCTTTACAGCCTTCCTTCCTTCAGGTCTCGGGTGTCCCTCATCTCACCGGCACAGAAAGCAGAATGCTCGCGAGCTGTCAAAAGTTGCAGCATTCAGCTTTCTGTTCTGGAGAGATCTCTAAATCAGCCTGAGAGGAGGAATTAACGTTGTGTACAGATTGTCAGTGTTTGACAGCTTCAAAGAGCTGTCAAACGCTGATATTTCATCTGTCAAAAGCTCTTGACAGATGAAATGTCAATCTGTGACGTCACCTGTTGCCGGGCGGCCCTTAATTGGCCTGCTGAGCCCGCTGGGCGGGCTCAACAAGATCAATCAAGTGAAAATCGAATGGGTTGGCCACAACTCGATGGATGCAGGACTACAACCCCAAAAGTTGTAGTCCTGCTTCCTACACGCCTCCAGTATCAAAATCCAGCCCAAAGGCTCAGCATTCACAGCCCTCTGGGGGAGAGAATTCCAAAGGTTCACAACCCTCTGAGTGAAGAAATTCTTCCTCATCTCAGTCTTAAATGGCCTACCCCTTATCCTGAGACTATGCCCCCTAGTTCTAGACACTCCAGCCAGAGGAAACAACCTCTCAGCATCTACCCTGTCAATCCCCTTCAGAATCTTGAATGTTTCAATGAGATCACCTCTCATTCTTCTAAACTCCAGATAGTATAGGCCCATTCTACACAATCTTTCATCATAGGACAGCCCTCTCATCCCAGGAATCAATCTAGGGAGCCTTTGTTGCACCGCCTCCAAGGCAAGTACAGGAAACTCTCGTTTAAATGGCACCTAAATATCCGGAATTCTCTATTAACCGGCAAAATTCTCACTCCGAAAACAACACCTCAATAACCGGCAATGTTGCCAAGTCTGAGTCTCCCGCAGTGGCTGAGTTAGTCAGTGCGGGTAGTTCTCCAAACTGCCACTACTCGGCTTCTTGGCGCTGTCGGAAGTCGGAACAGCTCAATACCCCGTAACAGGAGTCTGACTCTCCCGCACTGCCGGTAGTCTCTTCTGATCTGCCATTTTACAGGGGTACTGTGTGTCTCCCACGCTGCTGGTAGTCATTGCATTCCATTACCCTCAACTGGCAGTACTGTACTTAATCAAGCATCTTCCACCATCCACTTAACACAACATTCTGTATGTGAGTAGCCAATTACTGTATACTGCACATTTCTTGATTTTTTAATTTTTCTTTGTAGATAACCCTCTCTGTCATCTGGAATTTTTGATCAACCGGCAACACGCCGGTCCCGGATACCAAAGAGTTTCCTGTATATCCTTCCTTAGATAAGGAGACCAAAACTGTGCACAGTACTCCAGGTGTGGTCTCACCAAGGCCCTGTACAGTTGTAGCAAGACTTTCTTACACTCATACTCCAACCCCATTGCAATAAAGGCCAACATGCCATTTTCCTTCCTTATTGCTTGCTGTACCTGCATGCTAGCTCTCTGTGTTTCTTACACGAGGACACCCAAATTTCTCTGAACACCAACATTTGAAAGTTTCTCACCATTTAAAAAATATTGGCCTAGAAATTCACTATGGCCCCGCCAGCTGGCTAATGGCCAAAAGATAGCGCTGGGCGCGGAGCCATGTGCGACCGTCCGATATTCGCTTTTTGCGCCCCAAGTCGGAGCCGGCCGCTATTCCAGGGTGTGCCCACCCCTGCTTGGGGCGCAGAAACTGAATTTCAGCGTTCTAAGTGCCGCTGCGCCACCCAATGCGGTGCGGCAGGCTGCGGTACTGCAGGCCTCCTCCTTCTCTTAAGGTGGAGGTGCCTGCAACGGGGAGATCACCGCTGGATTGTGCCGGCAAATGAGCCCGGCACCACGGAGAAGTGCCGGGCTCGCGGAAAGCAGCCGGCAATGCCGTGGGGGGGGGTGGTGGAGGAGGCCGGGGAAGGAGGTGCGGGCAGGTGGCCGCCGAAAAAGCGGCCGGCCGCACCTCCACCTTTATGCGCCCCACTAAGGCTGCAGTAAGGCCCTGGTCTCCGGATGTTAGTAGCGGCCGCCACGGAGGAGGCAGCGGCAACTGAATATGGGGTTCGGGCCGGCATCGGGGCGGAAACGGGGCACTGCACACACCGATGACGTCATCGGTGCCGGCGCAGCGCTACCGGCTACCGCCGCCATTACCGTCGAGCTCAATATCAGCGCAACCTCCTATACTGGCGCAGAAACCCTCTTTAGGCGGTAACTGGGCGCAAAGCTTGCAGCGCCTTACTGAGTTTCTAGGCCATTCTGTTTTTCTATTCTTCCTACCAAAGTGAGTAACCTCACATTTCTCTACATTATACTCCATCTGCCACCTTTTTGCCCACTCACTTAGTCTATCTATATCCCTTTACAGACCCTTTGTGTTCTCCTCACAGCTTACAGTCTCACCTAGCTTTGCATCATCAGCAAACTTGGATACATTACACTCAGTCCCGTCATCTTGGTCATTATATAGATTGTAAATAGCTGAGGCCCCAACACTGATTCTTGTGGCACCCCACTAGTTACAGCCTGCCAACCTGAAAAAGATCCGTTTATCCCTACTCTCTATTTTCTGTCCATTAACCAAATCCTCTATCCATGCTACTATATTACACCCAACTCCTTGAGCCCTTATCTTGCATAATAACCTTTTATGTGGCACCTTATCGAATGCCTTTTGGAAATCCAAATATACTACATCCACTGGTTCCCCTTATCCTGCTAGTTACATCCTCAAAAAATGCTATTAAATTTGTCAAACATGATTTCCCTTTCATAAAACCATGTTAACTCTGCCTAATCATGTTATGATTTTCTAAGTGCCCTGATACCACTTGTTTAACAATGGATTCCAGCATTTTCCCGATGACTGATGTCAGGCTAACTGGCCTGTAGTTCCCTGTTTTCTCTCTCCCTCCTTTCTTGAACAGCGGTGTTACATTTGCTACCTTCCATTCTGCTGGGACCGTTCTAGAATCTAGGGAATTTTGGAAGATCAAAACCAATGCACCCACTATCTCTGCAGCCACCTCTTTTAGAACCCTAGGATGTAGGCCATCAGGTCCAGGGAATTTGTCGGCTTTTAGTCCCATTAGTTTCTCTAGTACTTTTTCTCTACTTGTATTAATTACTTTAAGTTCCTCACCCTCATTAGACCCTTGGTTCCCCACCATTTTTGGTATGCTTTTTGTGTCTTCAACTGTGAAGACAGATACAAAATATTTGTTTAACGTTTCTGCCATTTCCTTATTCCCCATAATAATTTCTCCTGCCTCAGCCTCTAATGGACCAATGTTTACTTTTGCTACTCTTTTCCTTTTTACATACTTGTAGAAGCTCTTACAATCTGTTTTTATATTTCTTGCTAGTTTTCTCTCATTCTATTTTTTCCCTTTTTATCAATTTTTTGGTCATCCTTTGCTGGTTTCTGAAACTCTCTCAATCCTCAGGCTTACTACTATTCTTCACAACATTATAAGCTTCTTCTTTCAATCTAATGCGATCCTTAACTTCTTTAGATAGCCATGGATGGATCACTTTTCCTGTGGAGTTTTTGTTTCTCAATGGAATGTATTTTTGTTGGGAATTATGAAGTATTTCTTTAAATGCTAGCCACTGCTTATCTACTGCCATACCTTTTAATCTATTTTTCCAATCTACCTTAGCCAATTCGCTCCTCATACCTGTGTAATTCGCTTCATTTAAGTTTAAGACTGTAGTTTCGGACTTAGGCAAGTCATTCTCAAACCTAACAGCCCGTATTTTCCAATGCCTACGGCTTTGTACACACCCGTAGGGACATCAGAAATGCCGTTTCCAGGCATGCGAAGCGCATGCGCTGAAAACCGGCATTTCTGATCTGTCAAGAATGATCTTGACAGATCGGATGCCTGCCCTGGAGAAGGGCCTCTGCGGGTGGAGATTTCCTCTTTCTGCAGAACCTCCGACCGCTGAAAACACTTAAAAATCTTACACCTGGTAAAAGTGTAAGGCCTGCATTTACCAGCATAAGAGTTTAAAAAAGTAAAAAAATAATTTTTTTCACTCATTTATAATTTCGAAATACTTTAAAAAAAAGTTACGTTTATTTTTAGCCCCGTAAAAAACTTTAATTATTTTTTTCAAAAAATTTAAGTTTTGTTTAAAATATTTAATTTAATGTCATTTTAACTCATTTAAAAACGTGATAAAAAAAATATATTTAATGTTTTGATGTGTTTTTGGGGTAATCTCCATTCATATATTTGACAGTTCTACGTGATCCCAGGGACGCTTGCGAACCGCATGCGCCCCTGGGATATGTGGGCCCTGTGCATTTCGATCGTGGAGAGGCCCAGGATCAGAAGTGTGTGGATCTCGGGGGCCCTCAGGTAAGAGCGTAGATTTTTTTTCCGATAGGAGGCATCTGCACGCAGGAAGCCTCCTGTCGGAAATTATGGGCCAATGTGAAATTCTATCATATTATGATCGTTCTGCCTCAGAGGATCCTTTACTATGAGATTGCTAATTAACCCTGTCTCATTACACAATACAAGATCTAAAATAGCCTGTTCCCCGGTTGGTTCCATGACGTATTGTTCTAGGAAACTGTCCTGAATGCATTCCATGAACTTGTCCTCCAGACTACCTTTGCCAAATTGATTTGTCCAGTCTATATGAAGATTAAAGTCCCCCAGGATTATTGCATTACCTTTGTTACAAGCTCCAAAGATTATATCTTTGTAACAAACTCTAAGACATGACACTTACCAAATAGACTGCAATTCCTCCTCCTATCATAAATCCACAGTACACATCAATCGGATGATTCTTGTACTGGATAATGCGTGTTAAACCACAGATTACTGCACAGATGATAAAGGTGAAGACCAGCAGTGGCTTGAGGAGTTTGGAGGAGTCTGTCAGGGTCGCATTGAAATACATCTAAATGACAAAGAACAAAATATAAAGACTAAATCAGCTGTGAAATTAACTAAGCATATTGTCCTGTGTTATCCTCTACAAGTACTCATCCCCACACAGACATTCAGGAAAATCATTGAATTTTTTTTTAACAACTGAATAACTTGAATTACATTGCAGAATACTAGAGTCACAGAATTTGCAGCATAGCAGGAGCCCATTCAGGCAATTGGGACACTGCTAGTTATTCAACTGCAGCTGCCTACTGCCCTGCCCTTTCCTCATATTGTTCTTCTTTTTCAAATGTGTATCCAATTATTTTTTTAATGATGTTATAGTCTGCCTCAGTTTCCTATCTGTGGTAAAGCAATCTCTGTTGCATACATTCCTCTGGGTGCTAATATTTCTTCAAATATCCTCTTCATTCTTCTAATGATAATCCTCAGTCTAGGTCCATTTATTATCGATTCACCAACCACAGTGAATCAGTCGTTCACTATTTACCCTCTAAAAACCTTTCATAATTTAGAAAATTTCCATTAGATCACTCATTAAGCTTCTCAGTTCCATTAAAAAAAATGAGCCTTTCATCATAACAATAATCTTTTATCCCTGGTATCATACTCGGGAATCTTCCCTGTTTCCTTTCCATGGCACTATAATGGAGGACACAGAATTCATGCACTACCCCAACTATGGCTAATCAATATCTTGTATAAATTCAGCATCACTTTATTGTTTTGATATTCAATGGCTCTATGTAAAAACTTAGAATCCCATTTACCTTTTTTACAGCCTTATAAACCTGCATGCAAACATTCAAAGATATATCTGCACCCCTCGATCTCTCTGTTCCTCCATTGTTACCATTTAGCGTGCATTTCTTTTATCCAAAAATGCACTATTTTACATTTCTCTGCATTATTCTGCACCTGCCACCTATGTGCCCACTCTGCTAACTTGTCTATGTCTTCCTGCAATCTCTTGCATTCTTTTTGGCATTTCCCCTAGTTTGCTGTCATCAGCAAACTTTGATATCATTTATCTGGTACCTACATCCAAATAATCTACATAAGTAGAAAAGAAATGAAGTCCCAGCACAGATCCCTGGGATATACATCCTGCCAAATTGAAAATTCAATTGATCCTTCTATCCATGCGGTTACTTTCCCTTTTTTTCAACAAAGATGTAATAGTTGTCACCATCCAATACTTTGACAAAATTCCCATTTCCAAACATGTTTTGGAAAATTATGGTTAGTGCCTCCAATACCTCTTTCTTAACCACCTTCAGTATTCTGGGATGCATACTTTTTTTTACTACTTTTTTGAGTATTCCCTCTCCCATATCCTCCTGCAGTGCACCAGCAGTCCAAGTTTCATCTTCCTTTGTAAAGACTGATGTTAAAAACTTATTAAACACCCTGTCACTGTGAAGTACAGAATGGCCCTCTTCATCTCTAATGTTTCCACTATGTTTTTGATTAATATATACAATGATACTATTGTATAAATGTCCCTCTGTCCAGTATTTTCCACTGGGGAGGTTTTAGCCCCTTTATTTTGGACTAGTTAACACCCCTGCTAAAATAGTACAGAGAGGAATTTCAGATAAACATGTTAAGTGTCCGTATGTTTGTGGACACAAGGCATAACTTCAGGACTTCTTGCCAAATAGTGCAGTACTATAATGTGTCCTCCATAAAGTTAAAGAAACTAATACAAGTTGGGATTGAATAATTGATTACATAAATATATTTGGACAAAATATATTAGGACCTTTAAATTGCTGTTATGATTAAATGATGTAGCTTTCTTGCTAATTGCCTTTCTGTATAAAGCATAGTTTAAATATCACTACCACAAATGGTACAATTTTAAAGGGAGTGCAGGCAATGTTCTCTGTAATTTTTTTAGGGCTGCACAGCCCCTTTAACAGGCTGCACGGCTCATTCAAAATTCCGCTCATACGCGTTTTTTTCAATTTAAAAGCCGGTTCACCGGCTGCGTGGACTCCTGGAGCGCTGTGCGGCCATGTGGCCATGCAGCTTAAAGGGAATATTGGGTGCAGTAAGAGAGGGACCTGGGGGTGTATGTACACAAATCTTTGAAGGTGGCAGGATAAGTTGAGAAGGCTGTTAAAAAAAAGTGTACGGGAACTTTGGCTTTATAGAGAGGCAGAATACAAAAGCAAGGAAGTTTATGCTAAATCTTTATAAAATCACTAGTTAGGCCCCACCTGGAGTGTTGTTGTGTCCAATTCGGGGCACCACACTTTAGGAAGGATATCAAGGCCTTTGAGAGGGTGCAGAGAAGATTTACTAGAATGGTACCGGGATGCGGGACCTCAGTTGCGTGGCGAGACTAGAGATGCTGGGTATGTTCTCCATAGGGCAGAGAAGGTTAAGAGGAGGTTTGATAGAGGTGTTCAAAATCATGAAGGGTTCTGACAGAGTAAATAAGGAGAATTGTTTCCAGTTGCAGAAGGGTCGGTAACCAACAGACACAGATTTAAGATCATTGGCAGACGAACCAGAGGTAAGATGAGAATTTTTTTTTACGCTGTGAGTTGTTAGGATCTGGAATGTACTGCCTGAGGGTGATGGAAGCAGATTCAATAATAACTTTCAAAAGGGAATTGGATGAATACTTAAAAAGGAAAAGTGTTACAGGGCTATGGGCAAAGGGCAGGGGAGTGGGACTAATTGGATAGCTCTTTCAAAGAGCCGGTACAGCCACGATGGGCCAAATGGCCTCCTTCTTTGCTGTATCATTTTATGATTCTATGATAAGCAGCAAAGGTACAGTCCGGGAAGGTCCAGGGGACATGAGTTTAAACTATGCAAGAGTAGGAATAGACTGGGTGTTAGGCAGTTCTTTTCCCAGAGTGTAGTGAGACTCTGGGTGGTTGGTGTAGTGGGTGCTGACTCTCTGTACGCCTTCAAGATGGAGCTGGATCGGTTCTTGACTGGGGCAGAAATCGCATCATATAGAAGGCAAGTGCCTTTTAGATAACAGTTGGTCCGTGTGATCTTCTGGACTGGTTTTGATCGCCTGTGGGGGTCGGAGAGGAATTTTCCATTGTATTTTTTCCCTTATTGGCCCTGGGTTTTTCTCTGTTTTTTTGCCTGTCCCTGGAGATTATACATGCCTGCTGGGTGGGTGGGGCGGGGGCGGGGGGCGGGCAGGTGGGGAGGGAAGAAGTGTTTAATCATCATGGAGTGGGGCAGACTTGATGGACCAGCTGGTCTTTTCCTGCCCAACAATTTCGTATGTTCGTAATTTAATTCTTTCTATTTTCACACTGATCATTTCACCTACTAATGAGGGTTGCAGCTAATTTACATAGCAGATTAAGATGTTACTCACAATTAATAGTTAATTGACAGATTCAACACTGTGCTGGTTATGACACTGTGGATCACACAAGGCGGCCCTGATTACTTACAGAAACATACACAGCTGCGAAGGCTGCAAGCGTAGCGTGCTGGGATGGAAAAGATTTTCTGCAAAGGAAAACAAGACAATTTAATTATGCTGTTGGTGTTTTGTAACTTATTAGGGAATCATTGGAGTGCAGAATCATTTCAATCCAAGAGACAAGAGTAATTCAACTGATTTATACCACCTACATAGTTCCATTCTGTAGCTGCTTTACATTTTATTACTTTGACCAAACATTTGCCTGTGCTATATAAGACCAGACAATTAACTAATAAATCTGTACGGAATGCCAGTTGCCAAGTTTAATTTTTACAGAATTTATCTTTATATTAAATTGATGAGTATTGATATATACACATTTTATAATGGGTACCGATATACTACATTTTATATAAAGTACACTGTAGAATGTTTGAACTACAGAGAGGTAAACTATTTTCTTAAAGAGACAGTTTGTGATTCTTAAAAATATATGCAGCAAATCAAGGAATTCCTGCTAGAGAGAGATATAAATTACTTAAGGCCCATTTTACTGATGGTAATAATCCTCTGCATTTGTTACCTGACAACGAATTGATTTTTTTGAAAAATGAGAAATGCAATGATTTAATTTACAAAAGAACTGTTAATATTTTTTCCATTTCAGGCAGACTTTTAAATCATCAGTTTTAAGACAACACACAATTTCCCATAACGTGAAATCTTTATTAGCAATTAATATGACATTGAATACATTTCTACCAGGAAATAAAATATAATGATTTAATATTAAGACATTTTCAGTCACTCCCTTCCTGTTGAATTTGTCAGCCTCCTCCATCTTACAGCAATGTAAATAAGCAAACCCTTAATTTCAGTTTAGATAGTATCGTATTCCATGATCTATTGGCTTTCTGCATGGTTGTGTAGATATTTACATCACATGTCACACAGTCATGTTAGCAATACTGAACCTTCTGTCTGCTTATATTAAATATTGAATTTTGAACAACCACCAATATTTTCCAACTGTAATATTCTAAAAGGTCAGTGCTAAGAAATATCATGACCCTATACTGCAGTGAACTGTCATATGGCAGGTCTAGATGAAAGCAGATAATGTACCTTAAACATTCATTCCCTCCACCACCGGCACACTGTGGCTGCAGTATGTACCATCTACAAGATGCACTGCAGCAACTCGCCAAGGCTTCTTCGACGGCACCTCCCAAACCCGCGACCTCTACCACCTAGAAGGACAAGGGCAGCAGGCGCATGGGAACACCACCACCTCCATGTTTCCCTTCAAGTCACACACCATCCTGACTTGAAAATATATCGCCGTTCCTTCATCGTCGCTGGGTCAAAATCCTGGAACTCCCTCCCTAACAGCACTGTGGGAGTACCTTCACCACATGGACTGCAGCGGTTCAAGAAGGTGGCTCACCACCACCTTTTCAAGGGCAATTAGGGGACAATAAATACTGGCCTTGCCAGTGACACCCACTCCCAGGAACAAATTTAAAAATAAATGATTTTGAAAGCATCTGTTGACTTGTTTTTAACAGTTGTGTCGATATAATCATTTTAAAAGGAAGCAGCTTTAGTGCCGCTCAAATTAACCTCTTAATGTGGTCTGTAGTGACAGCATCAAGATAAAACATTTTGCCAAGGTATCAAGCAGATTGCGGCACCTGAACATTATTTCAATACGTCAATCTAGTCATGCTACAGAATACTAAAGTGTACAGGTTTCAAGTTCCCACTTCATTCAGTGAAAAAGGGAGCTGATTGATATTACTTTGGGGATGGTGTGGCTGCTGCCTATTCCTCTACAGACTTAGAAGGTCCAAGCCCTCAGATGCTGAAGTACTGAAAAATTCACTCGTCTTAAAACCTAGAAGGGCTTCTTTAGCAAGTCATTCTTGTTTAAATTCACATATTTGTGTTAACCAAGGTACGAGATCCCAGTGTTGAGAAATGGACCATTTTTCTACTACTGGCTTCGGGGGTGTTCTTTCACACTGCACAATGATGATCATCATTCCTTCTTCAACTGTGTTGTTGCTGCAGCTTATTTATCTTTAATAAACGTAAATTAAAATGATGTGAAGGGCTCCAACGAGTAACTGTTCCAGGAAATTAAATGGCACATGGGCGGCTAATAGATGTGTATTCTAATGTTTATGCTGTCCGGAGATTTATTTTACTGGGGAAATTTCAGTTCAACATAATGTCCAAAGGTATGGCTAAAAAAGAAAGCAGCAGGCAGTGTGGTTAACATGCAATGTGGGATTTAGTTCACTGTCATTTTATGAGGTGAAAGTGGCCTTGTGAACCACTGAACATCATTCTGTGAATATAGTGGCACACAGGGCTACTTAGGACTTAGAAACGTGGCGTAGTAGCGGCATGTTTGTAACTTGGGATTACTTGAGATTTAGCAACATGTGTGGCATAGCAATGGCCCACATCTAAGCTGAACACATGGCATTGATCCACCTTCACTGAAATAAGTATCTATTAAATACAAATTACTTCAAAATGCTGAAAGCATTCTAGCTTTGCAACACTTTCAAGGCATGAGTAGAATGTGTAGTAGATGAATCCCATATCTGATCTATTCCTAAAGAACTTGCATTGATATTGCATCTTTTGTGACTTCAGGACATACCGAATCGCTTCACAGCCAATGAAGTACTTTTGAAGTGTAATCACTGTTGTAATTTAGGGAAACACAGCAGCCAATTTGCGCACAGCAAGGTCCCACAAACAGTAATGAAATAAAAGACCAGATAATCTGTTTTAGAGATATTGGCTGAGAGATAAATATTGGCCGGGACACCATGAGAACTCCCCTGCTCTATTTCAAATAGTGTCATGGAATCTTTTACATCCACCCAAGAGGGAAGATGGGGCCTCATTTTAACCTCTCATCTGAAAGACAACACCTCCGACAGTACTTCCAGAGTACTATACTGAAGTGTCAGCATAGATTATGTGCTCAAGTTTCTGGAGTGGGGCTTGATTCCACAACCCTTTGACTCAGAGGTGAGAGTACCACTACTGAGTCAAAGCTGACTGAGAACACATACTTCCACTTTCCCCCATACCATTATGCATTCATTATCTTGTTTTCCTTGCCAGTCTCCCCAAACTCCACTTTCAGTAACTCCACTTCATCCAAACTCCGCCTCCTCGCATCCGGTCTCGCACTAAATCATACTCACCCATTACAACAGTGACTCCACTTCAAAAATACTTCATTGGCTGTAAAGCGCTTTGAGATGGACGGTCGGTCGGTCGTCTTTTTTTCTTTCCCTCACTGACCTTCACTGGCGCCTTATCCCTAGTGTATCAAATTAAAAATCCATATCCTCTTTTACAAACCTCTTTGCAACCTCCTATATCACCCAGCTCACAGCCTACGATCCTGAATCTTGAACATCCTGTCCATCCTTTCTCTCAGTACTCCTCACTCAGTTGCAAAGGTTTCAGTTGTCTGGATGCAATCCTCTAGAACCATACCTGCCCCCAGTCTCTTTTCCTTGCTACTTCTGCGACCACCTATAAAAGCCTATTAAAAACCTATTTTCTCAATCATGAATTCAGTCAACTCTTTATTTTTCTACCAACACTCAGTCTCTTTCTCCTTTTTGAGAAGTGCCTTGGGACAGTTTATTATATTAAAAGCACAAAGGCATGTTGATGTTGTAATCTTGAAATACAGAAAATCTTTCATGATAAGCTAAGTATGACATAGCCCATTTGCAACTTTATACTTTGTAATTCTGTAGTCAGCTAATAATGGGTGTTTTTTCTGTTTCTGCAGTTGAATCAGTTACTGTATTTGGATACACGCAGACAAATTCAGCACTCATGCACTTTCAGCATTGAGCATGGGCCAGAGGTAAAGGTATAACACTGTAGACCTCATTCTCTGACCCACGATCTCTTCAAGGAGTTCAACATTGTGAACATGCGAATTGCTGAATTTACCATATTGGCCGCGAATTTCCTGGAATGGCATATTTGGCCCCGATCGTCGTAAGTTAGACTGTTGTGCTCCCGGCTCCTCCGGTGGCAAATTTATGCCACAATTTGCTGTAAAACTGATTGGAATACACTGCAGCGAGCATCGCAGCGAGTCAGAAACCCTGCAGCCAATGTCCAACGCAGATCCAAGGTACGGACACAGAACGGAACAACAGATCATTGAACGTTTCCATAAAAATCATGGTCCGTTATCTTTAACTGTTTTTAACTCCAATTATTTATTTAAGATTATTGCCTTTTGAGTTCATTATTTAGTCATTTTTTGTATAATTAACCTGCTGAGCAATTGAATATTTCACTGATACTGAGCCCTCCAGGGCCATTGTGTAATGGTTTAAGTGGCACCGGGGATCAAGGTTGCATTCATTCAGCATATTTGCAATCACCATTGCTCTTGATGGTGGGCCGAGCTATTATGACTGTTTTGGTGAGGGTCTCCGTAATTTTATATAAAACAACACTAATGATTGTATTCAGTGTACTTTACATATAAATTATATTAAAACATTAATTTACCTTATAATACAACAGCCAGTTGCTAGACCAGAGACAGAATTTTATAAATGGAAAATCTTTGTTACATAGAACTTAAAGTGAGCGGGTTACAGTTCCTGCTTCACTCCCAGTGTGGAGGGTGGGTCAGAGAATTGGCCCTATAGTTTTATGGCCCAACTTCCAACCATGCCAGTCATGGAGACTCACACAATTTCCCTTTATCAACAGCAAACTTCATAAAATGTTTCTGTATTGGTGGATGTTTTATGCTCATTAAGGTGAGGAATGGTCTCCTTGTCACCTCCCATCTTCCACTCTTCATAACCTCCATCTCATCCAAAACGCTGCTGTTCATATTCTACCCCACATCAAATTCTGCTCATCCATCTTCATTGTTCTTTCTAACTGACATGGACTCCTAGTCCCCCTAACTCTCTAACCTCCTCCCCAATTTTTTGTTCTTGTGACTCTGACCTCTTGTACATCTCCCTCTTCCAATCTCCACAATTGGTGCCTTAACTGCCAAGATCCCTTTCTCTGGAATTCACTCCCTTAACTCCTTTGCCTCTCTACCTCCTTCGCTTCTTTTATGACACTCCTTAAAAATCCATCTCCTTTACCAGTCTTTCGTTCACCCCACCTAATCGCTCTTCTTTGGCTCAGCGTCCATTTTCCTCATGCCTCTGTGACGTGCCTTGGTGTAATTTTCCATACTGCAAATTGTTGTTGAATGAGAATGACGGTGAACAGAGATGTGTCTTTTTTGGACCCATCACTCCTCAGACAGGTATAATGTTGGTTAAATATAGTTAAAGGCTCCCTTCAGACGACAATATGTCTCAATGCTAATTACAGAAGAGCATCTTCCAATGTACCACACTGGCATTTCCATTTCCTACATTAACGTTCCTTCTACACTCTCCCCTTTACAGTAGGATTTTCCAAATTAGGGCAAGTTAATGATGAAGTACAAGTGATTTGTATTCTATGGAAACGAGTCCATCAGGAACTGAGTTAAGAAGGCTTAGATCTATTTGATAGCTGTCAAACAGACTAGAGGCTGGATTTTACCAGCCCTGAGGAGGCGGGTTTGGAGGCGGGACTGCTGGGAAAATGGGAAAAATTGAGAGCGGGTCCCAACCCGCCTCTGAACCATCTTCCTGGGAGGCAGGTCCCCGACTCATGCAGGGACCCGTCTCCTAGCGGCGGGTAGGGGATTAGAGCCAATTAACTGCCTGTTACCAGGTAGTTAACAAGCAGTTAAGAGGCTTTTCCCCATTTTACGCCTGCTGATGCGGGCTTCCCAATGTCGGGGAACCCCGCCAGGGTCAGCGAGGCGAGCTGCGGGTCTGCTGCAGTGTAAGTGTGCAAATGACAGCTGTAGAGGTAGTGTGATGGGTGCAATGGTGCACAGGTAAGTATGACAGGTGAGAGAATGTAGTGAGAAATATTTTTATTCTGTTTATATGTTTCTGCAGGTGACAAGATTTGATGTTTCTACGAAGCCTCATCTGATTGGGAGAATTGATCTCACATGCAGCTGCCATCTGTTTTCTCCCAAGGAGAGAGTCATTGGTGAGCCTGGGTGCAAGGGCTCACCTTTGGACAGTGATTGTCAGTGTCTGACAGCACCTCAATGCTGTAAAGCACTGACAATTCATCTGTCAAAAAATTATGGTGCCTGTCACTTTAACAAAGCCGGCAGATGAAGCATCATGCACTGACGTCATCTGACACCAGCTTTCCCTTAATTGGCCGGCAAGCCCACAGGGCAGGCTTAACAAGGCCAATCAGGGGAAAATAGCGTCAGGTCGCTGGGGGTGGGACTAGAACCCAGAAACCAGCAGTCCTGCTCCCAACACACCTCCTCAGGTCAGATCCTGGCCTTGGCGTTTGTTCTAGCAGTCTAGGTTAGACCAGAACATTGGTCCTTAGTTTTCTTCAATATTAAAAGCGTAAAATGCATTAGATGACATTTATTGGTAGTCCAATCACTAATATTTTGATCCTATCATGAACCATGTGCCAATTTTTAAAAGAAGTACCAACCATTGAAAGTGGAATATGATGTGGGCAGGGTAAAAGCGGCAATTCAACGCATCCTCACTCACTTACTGTCACATACCTGGCAGCATAATGTCCAGGAACAGATGTGATAGACTGAATACATCTGTCACTGTAATTTATTTAGAAACAAGATGAAGGTTGGTTGGATGCTGTTTTGATGCTGTGCTGTCACATTTTAATAAAATAATTTTACGTATAATCTATTTTTATTTTATATACCTCAAGAAGGTAGGTCTTTACTGTAAACAAAATATTAAAAACAAACTGGGGAGTAATTGGATTGTGTTTCACCTATTTTTCATGCCCAAAACGGGCATTAAAATGAATTTACCTTGAAGAGGTCCCGTGCTTAAAGTGTGCCATAAGTGCATCCAGCACCATATTGGGTCAGGCGCTCATTTAGCGTCCTTGGCGGCTGCCTGAAAGAAACCCAGGCATCATTAAAATATGCAAATAAAAGTCCTACAACCCATTTGAGAAATTGGTGTCTGGCAGCACCTGATTTGGCACTTCCTAAGCCCACCCAGCAAATTATGGCGGGAACAGATGGAAGCAGCGTTGGTTAAAGACATCCGCGCCTCCATTAAGGCAAATCTCAGGTTAGTTGTTTTAGGCGGTGAGGGTGCTTTTGGTCTCATTTTCTCTCTGTTTTGGCTGGTGTTCGGCTGTTGACTACTTTGAGAGTAGGTTTTCGGAGGTGCTGACACATGGGATTGGCTTCAGCAGAATTGTTGAACAGGGAGATGCTGCTGGGGTTATCACTGAGGCTGCCAAATCAGGAGGAAGAGCAGCAGCAGCATGGGAGGAAGCAAAAGACCGGCAGAGGCTGCAGGAAGAAGTCGAAGGAGGAAAGGGCACAGCACGCGTAACTTCAGAAACCAATCGTCATACTTCAAACTCGCAGAGGAACAGTGTGTAAGATGGCTCCACTTTAACAGGGAGGGAGTGACTGATGTATGTCATCTGTTGAAGGAGATTTGGAGCCCAGCACCAGGGTATGCACTGTCCTGCCTGCGGCAGTGAAGGTCATTGTCGCTTTAAACATTTATGCCTCTGGCTCCTTCCAAACTGCAACAGGTGACATTAGTAACGCCAGTCCATTTGCCGTGCTTACGGCAATCAGGCAGGTGACAGATGCACTGCTTCAAAGGTGCCAACAATTCATCACCGTCACTACTGAGCAGGAGGACTGATCACTAGGATTTGCCCGCATTGCTGGATTTCCACAGGTGCATGTGCGTAGCCCTGCATGCAACCCATCAGGAGCTGGCTCTGTTTTACATCAGGAAGGGCTTCCATTCATTGAACGTTCAACTTGTTTGTGACCACAAGTCATACAGATCTGTGCTCGGTTTCCCGGCAGTAGTCATGGCGCTTTTGTACTGTTCCAGTCCTGTTCCACCCCGACCATCGGGTGGAGGGCTGGCTGCTGGGGGGACAAGGAGTCCTTGGCTACCTTCTTTGCTACAGCTCTTCCTCCTGATTGAGAACCTCAAGGACAAGTCCAGCAGCATTCCCATGTTCAGCAATTGAGAATAAGCAAAATCAGTGAAAGTGTTCTGGACCTCCACAAACTCACAGTGCAAAGTATCTCACAAACAAATGCTTGACAACACAGCAACAAAATTGGCCCCAAAGCATTCTAGATGCTTAAAACAACTAACCAGACTTATCCTAATTGAGGTAAAGATCCCTTTAAATACCGCTTCTGAAAGCTGCTTGCCAACTGTTCCCGCCATGATTTGCTGGGCGGGTTAAGAAAGTGACGGTTCAGGTGCGCATGGACACCAATTTCACAAAAGGGACCTGATACAGGTGCAGGACCCTTATTAACATATTTAAATGACGCTAGCATTTTTTTCAGGCAGCAGCCAGGGACACCCATCGAGCACCCGAAACAATATGGTGTAGGGTGCACTTCCAGTGCCATTCTGGCACGGGACATCCCACTGCAAAATTCTACTTCATGGCAGATGTTTTGGACCTGGCAAACATGCAAAATGTACACCAATTTCTTCCCCAACATGTTAGTGATTTTGCTATACCCACACACAGGACATTTCCTCCAGTGTTGCAAGAAATAGTGCATGTTTCTGTGCATTTTTCAAATGTTACTTTATATACATAATTATGAACCTGTAGAATTATATTTACATGACAGAAAACATATACATTTAAAAAGTTACTGAAGTACCTAGAGAGGAAAATGTTGGGAATTTATTATATTCAGGAATATTAACAAGAATAAAGGTGACTGTACCGCATCAGTATAGGTTTCTAAAGGATAGCTTATGCCGTGTACATTTATTGGAATTCTTTAAAAGTGAAAGAACTGGTGGTTAATAATGAAGTCTCTTATATAGGGGGGAAAATTGGCTCACGCCCCATTTGGGGTGATAACTTTGCCGGGGCACTACTTTTAGAGGGTGTAGTGTATGTACCTTTAAGAGAGAACTACTTTTACAGCTCCTGTATAATGTAGTACCGGCTGTGACCACACCTGTATATAAGACTTGAGCATGCCTCTGTACCCCCAGTCTTGAGACTACCCTACTCCAGTAAACACCTGTTGATTGTTAAGTTACAGCATCCGTGTAGTTATTTGAAAACATCATACTCTCAGAATCACAGATCTAACAGTGGCGACGAGTGTCGATTCGAACCTACCTGCAACTCTGCATTTCCCTTCAAGGATTTGCTCAGGTAGGGCGGTGGAAGAAAGTCGAGGCCAGAAGCACGGGCGTCGACCACGAGCAACCGCCCAGTCGTCCGGCAGAGAGTGAACATCGCAGGGGAGGCTGTTGAGAGCCGGGCTTGGTTCCCCAGCCACGACGATCAGCAACAGACTGACGACAGGTACCAGGTACAGCGCAGACCCTTCCCGGACAGCGGCGGCTGGAGCCGACCGATGGCAGAGAAAAAGCCGAGCAGCGTCGACGGGGTAAGAGAGAGGGTGAAGAGCACAGGGCGCAGCTGGGGGTTGAAAACCGAGCGGCTCGAGGAAAAACAAAACACAGAGAGAGAGGGTAAAGCAGCAGCCAGGTTCAGGACCGAGCGGTGGAAACGGGAAAGGTGCACAGAAAAAAACGCGCAGAGCACAGCCAGGGCTCAAGGGCTGAACAGTGTCCGCGGGGAGAAGAAGGGAGAGCGCGGGAGACGCCATTGAGCCGTGGAGAAGGAAGAGCGCGGGAGACGCCATTTTTAGAAGCCGCAGCGGAGAAGAAGGGCGAGCACGGGAAGAAAGGAAAGCGCGGGAGACGCCATTTTGTGCCAGCGGAGAAGAAGGGAGAGCGCGGGAGACGCCATTTTTGACAGTTAAATCACACCCAGGGATGCCGAAGAGTGGCAGCATCTCTACGTTCGACAATGAAGTCGAAGATTGGGCGACATATGTGGAACGTATTGAGGTGTACTGCAGGGCGAATGAAGTGCCAGATGCTAGGAAAGCACTGGTTTTGTTAAATTCCATGGGTGCAAAAACTTATGGCTTACTGCGAAATCTAATAACCCCAGAGAAGCCTGTGGATAAGAATTTCGAAAGCATAGTAGAAATCCTACAGGACCACTTAAACCCCACACCGCTGCTGAAAGCAGAAAGATTTAAGTTCCACAAAAGGAACCAGCATAAAGACGAAAGTAATGCTGAGTACTTAACGGAACTGCGCAAGCTATCGAAACACTGCCAGTTTGGAGTGGGACTAGCAGATATGTTAAGGGACAAGTTTGTGTGTGGGCTTCAAAGTGAGGGAACCCAGAAACGGCTTCTATCAGAAAAGGATCTTATGCTGGACAAGGCTTTCAGCATGGCAGTATCACACGAAGCAGCTGCAAGGGGCGCTGCAGAGATACAACGGAGACCACAAGAATATGGCACCAATGAAATGTCATATGGAACAGGGAAGTGTTATCGCTGCAGCAGAACAACACACGACCAGAAGGATTGTTGGTTCAAGGACCAAGTGTGCAGACAGTGTGGAAAAGCAGGACACATAGCAAGAGTCTGCAGGTCAGGGAAGAAAACCAACAGCAAGATATCTCCACAGGAGAAGTACAAAAAGGTACATAAGGTGATGGACAGTAGTTCAGACGAACAGAAAAGTGATACAGACTCCGGAAGCAAGGAGCTGGGTTGTCTGAAACTACATAAGGTAACCAAAATGGAGGATCACCAGACTATCTGGGTCACACTCAAGATAGACGGAGTCCAAGTGAAAATGGAATTGGACACAGGATCAGCCCTAACAGTCATAAACCAAAGGGACTACAAGCGGCTATTTTCACACATACCCTTGAAAGCTACAGAGATTGTCTTGAAGACGTACATGGGGCAAAAAGTCTACCCCAAAGGAAAAATAAGGGTGAAAGTGATATACAAAGGCCAGGAAATACCTAAAATGGACCTATATGTATTGCCAGATGGAGGACCACCACTACTAGGACGTGAATGGATCCGGAAGATACAATTAGATTGGCATTCCATACAGGCACTGAAGGTTGAGGCCAAAAAGGATGACGACGTCACACCTGGACGACTGTCAAAAATGCTAACTGACGCAAAAGAAGTGTTCCAGGAGGGACTCGGAACACTAAAAGGCATAACAGCAACGATTAAAATAGAGGAAAATGCAAGCCCAAAGTTTCTTAAGGCCAGACCAGTGCCTTATGCGATCAGACCAGCCGTCGAAGCAGAGCTGGAAGGGTTGGCATGTTCAGGAGTACTGTCCAACATAGACTGGAGCGAGTGGGCTACACCCATCGTTCCTGTAATGAAGAGGTCGTTGAGTAATATGCCTGGGGAACCAAAGAAGGTCCGCATCTGTGGGGATTTTTAGGTGACAGTGAACTTCACACGGTACAATATCCGCTTCCACGAATTGAGGATATTTTCACCTCGCTATCTGGAGGTAAACGCTTCACCAAAATTGACCTAGCCCAGGCATACTTGCAAATGGAGGTAGAAGAAGCCTCGAAACAATACCTCACGATCAACACTCATAAAGGTCTCTACCAATACAACTGGCTGGTGTTCGGGGTAGCATCAGCTCCGGCTATTTGGCAAAGGGCGATGGATCAAGCCCTGCAAGGGATTCCAGGGACCCAGTGTTATTTGGACGACATCCTGGTCACGGGCGAAAATGACAGTGATCACCTCGCCAACCTGGAGAAGGTGCTCACTAGATTAAAGGAATATGGGCTACGAGCTAATCGCCACAAGTGCGAGTTTTTCCAGAAGCAGATCTCGTATTGTGGCCATGTTATCGATGAAGAGGGGTTACATAAGTCCCCTGAAAAGATTGAGGCAGTAGTCAAGGCTCCAGCACCGGAAAATGTGTCACAACTGAGGTTGTTCCTCGGGCTGGTAAACTACTACCATAAGTTCTTGCCAAATTTGTCTACGGTATTACACCCACTGAACACCCTACTGCAAACAGGGGTACCATGGAAGTGGAATGACAAACGTAAACGAGCTTTCCAGAAGTGCAAAGAATTGATCACATCAAAAGAGGTGTTGGCCCATTTCAACCCAGCACTACCAATTCGTTTGGCATGTGATGCATCACCCTATGGTATTGGAGTGGTGCTGTTGCACAAATTCCCAGACGGGTTGGAAAGGCCAGTAGCCTTTGCGTCTCGGTCACTAACCTCAGCCGAGCGCATCTACGCCCAGATCGACAGGGAGGCCCTCAGCCTAGTATGGGGAGTAAAAAAATTCAACCACTATCTGCATGGGCAGAAGTTCACCTTGCTGACTGACCACCAACCACTTGTCTCCATCTTTAATCCAAAGAAGGGCGTTCCGGTGATGACTGCACAATGGTTACAAAGATGGTCCCTTTTCTAGGGGCGAATCAATATGAAATAGAATATAAATGCACGAAACAGCATGGAAACGCTGATGGGCTATCACGCCTGCCACTGCCTACTGTGGAGGAAGCAGCAGCAATGGATGCTCACTCGAAATGGCCCGAGGTGATAAAAATGTCCTCAACCACTACAGAGAAAACGATTGCAGTCCTACGGACCATATTTGCCAGGAACGGCTTGCCAGAGCAGATTTGCTCTGATAATGGACCACAGTTTGTGTCCGAAGAGTTTCGGAAATTTATGAGAAGGAATGGGGTAAGGCATTACACATCCGCCCCGTATCATCCAGCCACAAATGGATTGGCTGAGAGGTTCGTACAAACCTTTAAAAAGGCGATAAAGGCCATGTGCGACGATGAAATTCCACTACAGCATAAGGTGGACAATTTCCTATTAGCCTGCAGAAATGCGGCACATGCAGTTACCAACCAGACCCCGGCCATGATGTTCTTTAACCGAAGGTTGAGATCTCGTCTGGATTTGCTCAGACCCAATGTGCGAAGAAATGTTGAGGATAAACAATTCCAGCACATCAATGAGAAGCCGACAAGGAGAATAGGGGGTTAAATACGTGGGGTTACAGGGATAGGGTGGGATATGTGTTGGTGTAGGGGTTACGGGGATCGGGTGGGATATGTGTCGGTGCAGGCTCGATGGGCCGAAATGGCCTCTATCTGCACTGTGGGGTTTCTGTGATTCTGTGATTCTGTGAGCTTCAATGTAGGACAACCAGTCTTGGCCCGCGACTACCGAACAGAGAAATGGCAACCCGGAACAATATGCACAAGGCAGGGGCCATTAATGTACACAGTGGATGTCGGGGAGAACATTGTGAGACGCCACGTCGATCAGATCTTAGCATCACAGGAACGAGTCAACCCCATATCTCGAGTACCTGGGGATGAACCCGACATACCAGTAGCATCTACCTCAGAACCAGTAGCAGTGGAAACTGATGAGCTAACCGACGAAAAGGGGCCAGAATTGCCTCCGCACCAAGAACAAGAAGCTCAGGAAAGACGCTATCCAGAAAGGATCAGGAAGCCGCCCCAAAGACTGAATCTATAAATGGACTATTTTTGTTTAATGTGCACGTTTAAGTGTTAATTGTTATTTGAATATTATGGGTACTGCTAATCTAAAAGGGGAGGAATTGTAGTGTATGTACCTTTAAGAGAGAACTACTTTTACAGCTCCTGTATACTGTAGTACTGGCTGTGACCACACCTGTATATAAGCCTTGAGCATGCCTCTGTACCCCCAGTCTTGAGACTACCCTACTCCAGTAAACACCTGTTGATTGTTAAGTTACAGCATCCGTGTAGTTATTTGAAAACATCATACTCTCAGAATCACGGATCTAACAGAGGGGGCAGGCGCTGGCAGGTGGCCCAAAAAGAAATGGCCGCCTGGCACCTGCCCGTTAATTATCGCCAGCCCAGCTGGAATATTGTGGCCAATGCTGGGCAGACACACGGCAGATGAAATTTATGCAGAGAAACGTGAAGTGATACATTTTGGTAGGAAGTGTGAGGAGAGGACATATAAGCTAAATGGTACAATTTTAAAGGGGGTGCAGGAACAGAGAGACCTGGGGGTGTATGTACACAAATCTTTGAAGGTGGCAGGACAAGTTGAGAAGGCTGTTAAAAAACATACAGGATCCTTGGTTTTATAAATATAGAGGTATAGGGCTGGATTTTATCAATGGAGGCGAGTAGGAGGCAGGACTCCCACTTTTGGAGTTGTAGTCCCGCCTCCATCGAGTTGTGGCCAACCCACTCGATTTTCACTTGATTGACCTTGTTGAGCCCGCCCAGTGGGCTCAGCAGGCCAATTAAGGGCCACCCAGCAACAGGTGATGTCACAGATTGACATTTCATCTGTCAAGAGCTTTTGACAGATGAAATATCAGCGTTTGACAGCTCTTTGAAGCTGTCAAACACTGACAATCTGTACTCTAAGTTAATTCCTTCCTCTCAGGCTGATTTAGAGATCTCTCCAGAACAGAAAGCAAAGGCTGCAGCTTTTGACAGCTCACGGCCATTCTGCTTTCTGTGCCGGTGAGATGAGGGACTCTGAAGACCTGAAAGAAGGAAGCCTGCATTAGTAAGCAAAGGTAAGTAAAACTTATTTAAACACTTTACACACACCAAACACACTTACCTCTGCACTCATGCACCCATCACTCACCTGAACACCGGACATCTCGAACCCTCCAAGTCCTTCAGCCCGACGGTCCGCCTCGCTAACTTGGCGTAGTTTGGAGCCGACGGGCAGCCCACACTTCAGGGATAAAAATAGGGATTAGGCTAAAAACTGCCTGTTAACAGGCAGTTAATTGGCACTAATCCCCTTCCCGCAAGGAGAGGCGGCTCCCAGCACAGGTTGGGTACCCGCCTCCTGGGAAACGGGCATGGAGGTGGGTTGGGTGCGGGATGGGGTCGTGCCCCTCGATTTCGCGATTTTAACACCCCACACACCTCCATTCCCGCCTCCACGGCCCTAGGAAATTCTAGCCCATAGAGTACAAAAGCAAGGAAGTTATGCTAAACCTTTATAAAACAAACTGGTTATTTCAGATAAAATAGGTGCGGCAGGCCTGGTAAACACTGTCTACTCAGTGTAAGCCGATAACACCTGGTAGAGCAAAATCCTGACTATAATCTCCACTCCATGGTGGAAATAGATTTCTTTCTGGTGGCTTTAGACATTAGAGGGGAAGATAAATGTCAGTATATACACAGATCCACCTAGCAATGTCAGTGATACAGGTTGGATGAGAGATACCAGGATTGACCATTATCAACAGACAGACCAAACACTGTCATTGACTGGATCAGCACAAGCTGCCCATAGTGACGCATCAAAGCAGGAGCTTTGCAATGTAAGAGGAAGAATTGAAGGGAGTACATTCAGTCCCCAGCCACAGCTCCATGAATCCAGTGGGCAGAGGTGCATAGAAACAAAAACTACAGACAGTAAACCTCTCTGATAATGCAGTTATAATTTAATCTCTTATCATAATTTGCCAGAGTAATACTATTTATATTTGATTACTGACTAAGAAGGTTGACTGGATTCTAACAATTACAGAGTTTCACATTTAAGATTTACAAATGAAAGAAGGTTGCTGCAATAAAATCATAATTTACTTCAAGTAGTTGTGGTGTGTGTAATTGTACACATTACTCAACTCCAGGCTTCAGATTTAATCACAACAGACGAGCAGTATGTCAGTGTTTTTATTTCCAATTTTGATAATTAGTATTTGAACTACAAGTAAAATGTTTGCAGCATGGTTTCTAACAATGTCGGTGACAACAACACTGTCAATCTTCCTTTGATTCTGATAATGTTGCAAGTGTAAAAGACAAATTGCTAGTGACATTTAGAGCCACTGGTATAATTTTACTGCCTGCAGGCAAAATTCAAGCTCTATTTAAATCAATTCTTGCAGTGGCAAGAAGTGGTAATAGTTTGTTCGACAGAAGCTGTCCTCATCAGACTGCCAGATATTTAATGTTATGTAAGTAACTTGGGATACATCTTAATAAATCCAGACATAGTCCTCCCTAATACTGCAGCTTAATATTATGGCCAGTGCAATGGTTTCCAGCAAGTTGTACAAAACATATAATTATAATTTTTCAGGGCTAATCTGAAAATTTAATGTATTTGTTCTCATGGAATAGGATGGGGAGATGAATAAAAACAAACATCAGGATTAATGGGGTTTACAGTTTTTTTTAATGAAAGCCCATCCATCCTACCTGTGGTTCAGGTTTCAATGCCGTCCAGAGTGAAGTGAGGTTCCTATCTGGTTAAAGGTGGACATGTGTCCACAGTACAGAATAGATCCTGAATTCCATTTGACTAATCAAGTTACAACTGTTGGAAGTGAAGGAAGGAGAATTTCTCCTATTACTGTACATAAAAAATTGCTCTTCTGAGAGGAGGGTTGAAGATAATAGAAATTTAGTTTTCAAGATAATGGAGAACCTAGAATGAATTTATCTGAGAGTGTTTTAAGCCTTTACTAAGTACAAAGTGAAAAATACCTTGTTATTCTGCAGCATTATCTAAAATGCTATGGTGAAGTTGTGCATTAATCAAATACATTCCCAAACTGAGCACAGAATAAACCAGCAGCTCTTTGTTGTACATAAAGTGAAACGTAAAGTCTAACCTGCCAGCGTTAATGATAGAAGGATCAGATCCTGTGCAGATGTCCTCCACAACATAGGGATTTTCTTCACAGGAGGTATTTAACGAGGTATAATTGGGCTTACACACTGTAAGAAAATATGGGGCATGGTACCCAGTTGACAGCTGAATAATGTCAGTGATGAGAGCGGTGGCACAAAGGCCAAACACATGAACTCCTGAAACACTCAAGAGAAATCAAAAAATAATTAGCATGACAATTTTTATCTCCAGCTGCTAGTTCAGAATCATATGGTACAAGACTGTTGGTCCCAAATAGTGGCGAATTAATGCCAAAAATATCAAAGCTGTTAGAAAATACACATACCATTAAGGAACATAATTAGTTCCGATCAGTATACCGGAGAGAATTTAAGAGTTTTGGATCTGATGATGAACTGTGTAAAGTAGAACATACAGTTTCCACCAATATATTTTCACTGAATAATTTATTGCGTTAACACTTCCAGAAAATAGATTAATAATAAGCTGTCTCTGTGATTCTTATTCACAGAATCACAGAAACCCCACAGTGCAGATAGAGGCCATTTCGGCCCATCGAGCCTGCACCGACACATATCCCACCCGATCCCCGTAACCCCTACACCAACACATATCCCACCCTATCCCTGTAACCCCACGTATTTAATCCCCCTAACACTAAGGGTCAATTTATCATAGCCAATCAACCTAACCCGCACATCTTTGGACTGTGGGAGGAAACCGGAGCACCCGGAGAAAACCCACGCAAACACGGGGAGAATGTGCAAACACCACACAGACAGTCGCCCGAGGCCGGATTCGAACCCGGGTCTCTGGCGCTGTGAGGCAACAGTGCTAACCACTATGCCACCGTGCAAAGTAATAATTGGAATTGTAGTACTCAACTAAAGAACTAAAATTGTATTACACACAAAGGTTTTACTTTTATTTATTTACATCTTAATCTACATATGTTGTATTGGCATGCAGATATTTTTTCCTTTTAACGCTGGTTCAAATAATTTCTAAGGGACAGAAGCATGAGGCTGTAAGCTAAGCAGTTCTATGTAATGTAATGTATTCCTAGTGACCATTTACATTCTATTGGGGAAGGGAACTCAATTTTCACACTGTAAATATATTAAAAAATACCTTTGTTATAACAAAAATTTGCAAAAAGCAAAATTAAATTGGATTTGTGATGTTTACAGTGTTCTAATAAACCTGAAGAAGCATAAGTCAATTCTAATAAACCTGAAGAAGCATAAGTCATTTCTATCAGTTTTAGACCATTAATTCATCTTTAGTGTTTGATGTTTGCTCACATTCTTCTTACAATCTCTATGCACTGTTCAAATTGAAATGTTGTAATGTACCTATGAGGCTCAGATGGTGTTTATAATCATGTATACTGAACTGGAAGAAATTTCCAAAAATGACTTGTGATATTTAAGTAAACAATCTGAAAACATTGTGATGCCTGTAAATCATGGTGATGTCACACCCGGACCATGTGCCAGGACACATTACACTGCTTTTGTAATAGGGATGCAAATCTAAACAACAGACCTAGAAAAAAATAGCAAAAATGAAATACTGCTGTTACATTTATTATAACTTCTCAATACCAGTAAACTTGCACTTTCAATAAGAGCTTTTATAATGTCCACATTGGGCTCCAAAATCTAGAATTGATTATAAAAGGAAACGCTCCCCAGTCCCAACTGCTATTTGAGAATAGAATTAAGTATTTTCTGTAACTCTATAACTAACTATGAAGCCTTGTTATAGTTGGTGCTGGAACAGCGCTACCTAAATCCTCACTTAGAGTTTCCAATATGCTCACCAAACACTCTGACAAGGAGGTGATGGGTGAAACACAGATACCTGTATGCTTATAATATCCCTAATAAAATGTAATAAAGTCATTTTAAAATTGAGTTATTTCATATTTGTTGCTGTAATCATAATTTATAGTTTAGAGCTTTCACTGGCTGGTAGCAGATTTCCTGCTGCTGTCATTGACAAAACCTGGCCCGTCTCGGGACATCCATCAGATTTAAATGTATAATTGACCTCGCAACAGGCTTATAACTTGTGACAGTTTACACACAGTCCATTGGAATTCGATGGATAGAAAGACTGCTTGGGCAGTTGGTGCTGTTCTTTTGCAAGACAAACTGCCTTTGCGATACAGAGCCAGAGTCTTAACAACATAAGAAAGGATGGAACAAGCAAAGGTGTCAATAGGACCCCAATGCCACTTTTGCGCTAAAATTTGTGGAGTGTGGGCCGGCCAGTATCAGCTGGCAACTGGGCTAAGGAAGACCCGCAAGGTGAGTGCCTCTTTATTTTAGTGGGGCCGTGAGGAGCAGGAGTGCACCTACCAGCCCCACAAACCCAGCTGCCACTCTGCGCACCCACCCCCCCACCCGCCCCACCCTCCATCAATTGGGCCACCTCCCCCAGGAACCTACCTACTAGTGGACTGCCCCAAGGCATTTGGATTCTGGCCGCAGCCTGCTGGCCCGATATAAATGAGGCCCGGTCCTCAGAATGGACCAGGCCTCCTGGGCACATTCCTCCAACCAGCCAGTGGAAACCACTATAGTCTTTGAAAAGTAAATGTGAATCAAATCATATTTAAGTATCTTTTCAGTGAAGCCTACATTCATAGCAGTCGTTTCTCAATGACACCAAATTGTGTAGTTACAGGAAACTCTCGATTTACCGGCACCTAAATAACCGGAAATCTCGGTTAACCGGCAAAATTCAGGAGTAGGTTCAGGTAAGTTTTACTTCATATTGTAGTTGCCTTCCTCGATCTGTCACTGTGCAAGGGTGTGGCTGCAGCTGTTGCTAAGCTACAGAGATGCATGGAACTTGTGGCCATTGTTCTGCACCTGTTGCTAAGCAACAGGGTTTGTTGCTTTATACAGAGCTCTCAGCTCTCCGTATCTTTTAACTATAGCTCTCGGTTATCCGGAATTTTTGATGAACCGGCACTACGTCGGTGCCGGATAAAAAAGAGTTTCCTGTATGTGGTGGCTTGAAAAAAATAGTGCATCTAATTGTCAGCCAAACCCAAACATATTATTCTGCTCGTACAGTGAAGATTATGTGCCTCTTTCCTGAATTACGTCAATCGGTAACCACACCAGTCTAATAGCATTTTCATTTCAGCAAAAATGTAAATAGAAATCCACGAGTATCTACGTCAGATCTTCTGAATATTTAACTTTTTCTATTCAATGATATATGAACCTAAATGGCATAAACAGTATTTGAACCCACCAACAAATCTCACGGCTCGTCTGAGGAATGAGTTGAAGTTACAGCCACCAGCATTGATGTTGGCCTCAGATCCTACTCCATTTCGTCTTTTAGTCAGACAACAGTAAAGAATACCTTCACCTATCATAATCTGCAATGACAAGAAGGATGGTTATGCCTATTAGTCATGTCACTGGATAGCATATTGGAACTGAAAATGCTTTGCAGCATCATTAGAAACATTCCCCATAAGTTCTCAAAACAACATTTTGTCATCTTATATATGAAAATAAATTTGCTCAACAGCATTTCCTCCTCTCCTCTCCTGAAGGATTGGACTCCTTTCTGGGAACGGTTCCACAAATATGAGCCTTGTCAGTCAGTATTGGCAGACCATTCAACCCCAGGGAGCGCTTGATCCTTACCTGAAGTCCACATGCAATCATTTGCAGCAGAGGTTATTGGATAGGGATTAATGGTGAGAATCCCGTCTTATTTTTCCCTCCTTAACCCGAAAGGTGTCTTCCCCAGGATCTTCTTTATCTGTATGACTCAGCTGGATAAACTCACTGGTCCATTAGGAAACAGTACTGTTAAAATGTTAATTGTTCATTTTAGTTGTAATTCATTTCTCAGCTTTTAGCATTCGAACATGCTTTCCGCTCTCTTACAAGAATGGATTTTTGATACTATATGTAACAGTAAATAAACTAAACAGCAGAGACGGTATTTCTTTATAAAAAGGCCTGGATTTTGCTCTCAGCAGTGAAGGAACAGCACTCGTCGTTCACCTCACTCACAGCTGCTCACAGACTTTTTGTGGGCTTGTCAGCAGAGATTTTCTCTAATCCAATGCCATTTCCAGTGCGGCCCCCTCTACAGGGGATCTGTGGCATCTGTCAACAGGGCAAGCAACAGCGAGTCTTTTCAACCAATCGGACTGAAGAATCTTCACTGAGACACACAGGGCTGGATTTTGTCAATGGGAAGCTTTTGGAGGCGGGACTGCTGCTTGCCGGCTTTGAATCACACCTCCATCAGCTACTGGCCAACCAGCGGGATTTTCCCCTGATTGACCTTGTTAAGCCCGCCCAGCGGGCTCAGCAGGCCAATTAGGGGGAAGTCAGTGACAGAGCATGTCAATGTATGACGTGACATCTGTCAAAATTTTTTGAAAGAAGAAATGTCAGCATTTGACAGCTCTGTGAAGCTATCAAACACTGACATTCTGTGTAGTTTGATGAGTCCTTCTGTTCAGGACTCATCAAACCTTTCAACTTTGTAGAAATCACCTGGCTGTTGGATCGGAGGATCCAACAGCCAGTCTGTGATATCTACAGTGGAGATGTCAGGACTCCGGCTCCACAACGGCTGAAGGCTGTAGGCAGAAACAAAGATAAGTGAACATTTTCTAACACTTTACACTCACCTTACATACTTACCACTCCACACTTGCACCCATCACTGACCTCTACTTCGCACTTTCAGACCCCCGCAGACCTCCTACTCGTGTCCTACACCCTGGCGGGGTTCCCCAAGGTTGGGAAGCCTGCACATTGGAACGAAAAATGGGGATAGTCCTATTTTCTGCCTGTTAACAGGCAGTTAATAGGCTTTAATCCCTTTCCCGCCTCGAGGAGACGGGATCCAGGGCAGGATGGCT